>NC_080385.1:155526973-156776973 GCF_014773155.1 Arachis stenosperma
CCCTACTTTCATTCAACCAAAGCAAACAAGACACGTGAATCCAAATGAATAATCATGTTCATTACCAGCAGAGGCTGAAGTCCCCACTACCAAAGCTGGGTGCTCTGAGGCTGTGATTATATTATATGGCTGCCTGCAACTCATTCAAAAATCTAAGTTTTAATCATCTCTTCTTTAGGCTGTAATTTGTTATTAAAATTTAATCGTATTTTTTCAAACTATATATTTATCATTTCTCGGCAAACTAAAAATGAAGTATGAAATTACTTTTAGAATTATCCACATAAACACACAAATTTGTCAAGTAGTATATATCTATATACAATATTTGATTTGTTAGACAAATTTAACAAAATGATTTTTTTTCAATAACGCTATTTTTCATGAGTATGTTTTTAGTGTTTTTGAATTTTATTCTTCCATTAGTAGTTTTTTCCAATAACATACAATATCTCTCTTTAAAAAAATTTGATGAAAAATAAAAATTATAATAATTCTTTTTTTTTAAGCATGCATTGTATACATACCATTTTTTTTTCATTGATGCATTTAAAGCTACTCTTTTATTATGGATGTTAACTAGAAAGTGAAATATTTTTTGGGTCCATATCAATTAATTTTTTAAATAATTTATTATTTTAAATTTAAAATTTAAAATTTTTATAAATTAAAAATTAAAAAAATAATTTTAAAATAAAAAATTATTATTATTAACTAAATAAAAGTTAATTTTCTATACTTATTGTTTATTACTTTTTTGTTTGTCACTTTATCTTCTAATTTAACTGGTCAAACACTAATCTAAGTTGGTCAATAAATTATTGCACAAAATTTAAATTTTTGACACTTATTTAAATAGACGAGTAAACAATTCCAAGTTGATTTTATTGTTTATTACTTGATACCACCAAGAATAAAACATGAGTATATATGAGGAGGTTCAGGTACCAACCGGACCCTCATATATTTCTTTGTGGCAGCCTCAAGTCCCCAACGTAGCGTACAAATTACACATGCCATGAGACACCACACCACTAAAGAATGAAGCCACACGCATGACCCACACTTCCTACATTATTCTTTTTATATGATTATGCTTATAATTGACAAACACACCGATATGAAAGTATTCATCACTCACCACTGTGAAAATTAAATCTTACAATAGCATGCATGTATATATAATTATGATGAAAACTCAGGTGGTGCAGTAGATTTCACTTTAAGTTAATAGTTGAGAATTGTTAGATAAAAATTTAGTCAAATCAATCAAATTATCTAAAAATTTTCAATTATTAACTTTCAGCGAGATCGAGTACACCTGAATTTCCACTTATAATTATATATATACTTGTTCACGCACACAGAGATCTTGTGCTACAAAATAAATGAGAGCTTCAGAATAACAAGGTATACCGCATACACATGGTATGTCAGTGTAAGTTAATAAAAAGAAGATAAAAATTAATTAAACTCGAAACATGTATTTTTTTTTTTTTTTGGTGACACTCGAAACATGTATATGTACATAATAACATAAATAAATAAGAATAGAAATGGTAGAGGTAGACAATCATTTTCCACATTTACCGGCGTACACGTAGCACACAAAATTGAGCATCAGAAATTGGGACATGAACTACTTCAAATGTAAATACTACCCACCGATTACGATTTCTTTCTCTATCTGAAACACTCACCCAATAATGTGCTTGCAAATGTGTTTCCGGTTCCCCAACCCAAATCAGCACAACAACGTAACAGAGCATAACTCTGTTAGTTAAGGGGCACCAATACCTAATAACTTAAACGTTTAATAGGCTGCGTTTGTTTATAGAGACAAGACACTAAGACACGAATACTGAGATATAAAATTGTGTTTAGTAGAAGAGACATGGACAGAGATAATGTGTCTATAGACATTAAATTAATGTATTTTGTGTCTATCTTGCTAGAAAGAATACAAAGAATTTAACAAAAAACACAATTTATTTTTTATTTTTTTTTCATTATTCTTATTAATTTTTCATAATTATATTTTTTATTATTATATTTTTTATCTCAAATTTTTTGAATGAAAAAAATGAGAATAAATTAAATTTTCATAATTTGTACTAGTTTATCGCCAAACAAAATACAAGAATATAAAATTTTGTATCTCTATCCATCAGTATCTTATTTTGTCCTATTTTCAGTATCTTATCCTATATTGTTCTCGGAAAGGAACAAAGATGTAATCAATTAATTACAGTTAATGCATTTCGGATTATTCATATAAAAGAAAGTATGCCAATTATTTACATGTCTTCTAATCAGCATTACCATGTGCCCCCATAATCATTTTGGTGGCTACTGTATGTAATGTCATCATAACATATAATTCATTGTTAGGGCCTATTTATCATTTCTCCATATAGTCACTTATATCTTTAATGGCTAATCACTCGTTGTCCATGAAAATTGTAAATACATTATGAAAATCGAAAAAAGATTACTGCATTAATAGTCATGTAATGTTAGAAGCACGAAATTATAGTGCATACAGTACTTTAATTATTGATGTTTATTTAAATAGTATTTCAAACTTAAATAAGGTTGGTACTTAATTCATTAACGACTTAATTAAAACAATATCTATGCAATATAAAACAATACATATTTTTTATTTATTTATTTAGTTTTAATTTGATAGGATACTGCAAGGAAAACCATTACTCACATTATTAATTTAACAAAAGTTAATAGTTAAAAATTATTAGATAATAATTTAATCAAATTTATTAAATTATTTAATAATTTTTAAATATCAACTTCGTATAAAAATAATTACATATAAGTTTCTATCTTATTTATCTCTCTTTAATCACACTGTAATAAGTTTTAGTAGACTAACTAATAGACACACACTTATTAATCCATTTTTAGTAAAAATAAAAAATTAATATATATAATAATAATAAATATGATAATTTTTAATAAAAAAATAAATTTAAATATTAGAAATAAAAAAAATATTTTATAAATATATAAGAATGATACTTGAAAAAAATTGACACCAATTTACATATATAATGTAAGACTAAAAGGAATTAAAAAATTTAAATATTAAAAATTAAAAAGTATGTGGTTTAGATTATTAATTTAAAAGAATTGACTTGATATATAGTTAAGTAATAAACAAAAACAAGAAATTTTGAATCCCTAATCTTTCTCTATTTTTAGCCCGCTAGCTTTATATATGTTTCTCTAGAGTACCTTGCTAAAGAAATTTAATTTTAAATATTTTATACCATAAAAATATTATTTATACATCAAAATAATTTATTAAAATCAGTTACTAATATATTTATGTAAAAAAATATTTGTGATTTAATTTATTTTTAATATATATTTATATTTTAATATATATTTTATACTGATAACCGAATGAATTTAGTAATTAATTTTAATGTAATACAAGTAGCATTAATATTTATACAATAAAAATATAGTGGCTACTCCAATAAAGATTTAACCATTGTTATCATGTGAATATATATTATTTTAATCATTGGATAATAGATTGTAGCTATGGTTTAATTTTATTTGAAGTAAAAGTATTACCTTTGTTTAAAGTGTTACAAAATAAATAAGTTATACTTTTTAAACAAAGATCATCCTAAGAAGATGTTTTTGTCATCTTCATTAGAGGAGTTACCTAAAAAATATATATTGATAGTAATGCATGGATGAAGAAGAAGATCCCACATGATCCCATTAAGCATATCCACATAGAGCAAAATTTGTCCGATATTGAAAAGCTTGTGTGTCACTCAATTACCATTACGCCTATATATTCTTCTTCTTCTCTCCTTGCCTCTTCCACTTAACCCTCCCAACTTTGAAGAAGAAAAGAAGGAGAAGTGCCATGATGGACAGACCAACCATTCTGTTTGCCGCTTTCGTCTGCATTGTGGCCGCCGCCGGAGTCGCTGCTCAACAACAACAACAATCTCCCCCAACTCCTCCAACTCCCACCACCACCCCCCCTTCTCCACCGACCTCCACCCCGGCTCCTCCCACTCCTCCATCTTCTCCTGCTCCCCCCGTTCAGTCTTCTCCTCCACAGCAGCAGCAATCATCTCCGCCCCCACAACAGCAGTCATCTCCTCCCCCACAACAACAGTCGTCTCCTCCACCCGCAGCCACTCCTCCGCCGGTAACCTCCTCTCCGCCACCCGCATCTCCTCCTCCGGCCTCTCCACCCCCTGCCTCTCCTCCACCATTCTCTCCACCTCCAGCCACACCACCGCCGGCAGTACCACCACCCGCCGTCCCTCCTCCCGCACTCACGCCAACCCCTCTCTCATCTCCTCCGGCAACTTCTCCTGCTCCTCTGAAGAGTACGGCACCTGCACTATCGCCGGTCCCTGCTCTCTCACCGGCTGCTGGAGCTCCCGGTCCCAGCTTGGCATCTCTCGCTCCGGTTAGCGATAGTGTAAGCTTCACTACTCTTCTTTTTCTGATGATCTTATAGTTACTTTTTTGCTAATGATCATGATGATTGATGAACCATATTTCGTTATTCAAAAATTATATTTATCCACCAAGATCACCTGATTAAAATTAACCACTTTCTAAAATGAGGAGTGAAACTCAAATTCAAAATTTTTAGGTAGAATGAAGAGATTATATTATTTGAGTTAGTTCATTATTATTATATAATTATTATAAATAAATACATGTATAATTTAATTTATTTTTAATATATATTTTATATTTTAATATATATTCTACGTTGATAATTGATTTTAGCAATTGATTTTAATATATATTTAGTATGATTTTTTATTATTATAATTTATTATTTTGTATCTTTAGCTGAATACTAGAATATTAAGATATATTACATCATGTTTCATTTTTTTTAATTATCAGATAGTTATAATATCATTTTATCGCTGTGATAAAATAATATCAAAATATTTATTACTTAAAATAAGTTTAATTTTTATTATTGTTTAAAAAAAATACAAAACAAATAAAAAAATACTTATGTAAAAAATTTAAACAAATTAAAAAAATCTTATTCAAAATTTGACAGATATGTTAAAAGTATAATTATTTATATTTTATATAAAAAAAGCAATTTCATAACCGTTTTTTAGATAATTGAATTTGAATAATATATGATCTCTCTTTTTATTATTTTTCAAGCTAGATTTTTGTTTTAATTTGCCTCTTGGCACATACATATTTGTGTTTGATGCATTAATTATAATAAGACTAAACTTATAAGTGAACGAATTTCAATTTGCAGAGTGGAGTAGAGAAATTGTGGTCATCCAAAAAGATGGTTGGGAGCTTTGGATTGGGATCGGCTCTTTTATCATTACTGCTGTAGAGATCTTCTAATTGCTACCATCATTTTGCCATTTCCCTCTCTATATATACCATTTTCTAGCTATCATATTATACATATATGGGGAGTTTATATCACTGATCACTATATATTATTCATTTCATTATTCGCTTGCATTCTTTTGAGGGGTTTTGGGAGTTATTTTCTATGTCACCATGATATGTCTATTATCATTTCACTTTATTATTAAATTTTCCTATTCATTTGCTGTCTAATAATCTTTTTTTTCTTATTCTCATCCTGCTTTCCTTTTATTATGATTGTACTCTGTTATCTTACTTTCTTTAACTATACGCTTGGTTATTATACATACAAACCTTTTTTTTATTTACAAGTCTTATAAATTGGTATAAACCCAACAAAATATACGTGTATTACTCCCACATTCAAGAATAAATATGCGCATATTATTCAACCACTTCCTATTTCTAAAGCGCGTTACTCACCATACATTATGAACGACTCTTCTTCTTCTTCCTCCATGAAAACGAGTTTTTTGCCAAATTTGTTCGATCTCCTTCGTGCGTTCTCTCTTCGCCTTTTCATTCGTTGTTTTACCTGCGTTTATCACTGATATTCTTGTTTCATTTTTTTTCGATTTTCATGGTTTCTGAAATTAAACTTTGAAATCGTTTTGAAGATAATGGAACTTCAGAAATATACCCAAACGATTACAAAAATACACCTAAACAATTACATAAATACACCCAAAAGATGACAGAAATACACCCAAACAGTTACAGAAATTCACCCGAACAATTACAGAAATACACCCAAAGGATTATAAAAATACACCCAAAGGATTTAAGAAGTACACCCAAATTTCGTTGAAGTACACCTTATGCATAATTCAGAACTCTTTCTCTTTCTCCTCCTCATCTTCTTCTGTTGCTTCTTCTTCTTCATTTTCTTATTTCATATTCTCATAATTTTTTTTGGGAGAAAAAAATCAAACAAAGAAGAAAAAAATACATAATATTGCAAACTCAAAAGAAGAACAAGGAGAAACACGACGATGAAGATGAAACACTTCAAAAACGATTATGTCAAAAAACAGTGAAAATCGAGAATAACGAAAAAAACAAAGAGAAAAGCACGTAAATGAAGAAGAAGAAAGAGAAGGCAAGAAATTCAAAAAAAGAAATGGAATTCTTTCAAAAATAAAAAATCTGTTAGAGACACGTTTGAGCGTAATATCAATTAGAGGACTTGTAAGACTTTATATAGTAGAATCACTTGTATGTAAAAATTAATTCTATTATTTATTACATACATAGACACGTGTAATGATATCTGTACTTATTAATTTTTCTATACATTTCTTTTGTATATTTTTTAGTATAAAAAATAAATGTTTATCTTTTTTCACATTTTATCAGTTATTTTTAATATTAGAGATAAAAATATAAAATATATATAAAAAATGTTATATATATAACATTCTTCTTCCAAAAATGCCTTTAACATACATAACCAATAACAAATAAAGAATATTGTACTGAGCTCAATTGGGCTACGTTCAAGCCTCGAATTGAGCCATAAATTTTTGTTTATTTTTGAGTATATACCCATTTTGGTCCTCAAAAAATTTTAGACTGGACACTTTAGTCCCCAACTAAAATTAATTACTCGATTGGTCCCTAACAATTAATTCCATCAGTCACTTAGGTCCTTTACTCCGTTAACTCTAACGGATGACAAAATAGTCCCTGACAACTCTAATAGGGGACAAAATGGTCCCTGATATCCTCTGTTTGGAAATGACACTGTTCTCTCCCAATTTTCATCATATCTCGCATAACACTAGTAGTCTAACACTGTAACTTCAAACTACATCATGCACACTCTATAAATTTAATGTTCACAAGAAAAAAAATCTTCAACTTGTTCTCAACCAATTCATACTCGGAAAACTAATGTCTATGTCTCTCAACTAGTTATCGTCTTCAACGGATCCCATGAATCTAGATAGCAAGTCTGATTTGTTAAGAGCTGTCGTCGTCGTTGTCATCTCCTGCCTCCTCTGCCCTATCATCTCCATGACCACATTGTCTACCACTCCGATCGCTTCCTTTAACTTTTTCTCCAAACCAATGTTCAGTAATCACTTCAGTTTCCATATGAGCGGCAACAGCGACATTGCTCGTTGTACTGATAGCTTGGATGCGAGGTCGAAACTGTCTACCAACTTGGACTCTGGAAAAGAAGGACTGAAGCACTCGGTATCTATTTTAAATGAGAATTTGCAGATGATGTCGAAGGAGAATCTTCTCATGATGTCCTAATGTCCAACAATTTATATTGCTTGCCGGAGAGTGGAGAAAGGCGTGCCCTTGGAGTAGTTGTGGAACTTGGTCTTGAGGATGTCGTGGACGTGTCGGGGTTGGAGGTGATGTTATCGAATACGTGGAAGTGGATGCTTTTGGTGGGTGAAGTGTAGAGGAGGTGGATGTACCAGTCACAAGGATTTAGGAAGTGTGTGGTCCATGACATGTTGAGGTAGGTGCGACACGTGTGACAATTACACCATGGCTTAATCTTGGAGTTAAAGAGGATGAAGGAAAAGATGGAAAAGAAGACTATGAAGGTGAAGAAGGAGAGTATGAATGTTAGGGTTTTGCGAGATATGATAAAAATTGGGGAAGAATAGTACCGTTTTCGAATAAAGGAGTCAGAGATTATTTTGTCCCTTGTTAGAATTGTCAGGGACCATTTTATCCCCTGTTAGAGTTGTCAGGGACTATTTTGTCCTCCGTTAAGTTAACGGAATAAAGGACCTAAGTGACTGACGGAATTAATTGTTAGGTACCAATCGAGTAATTAATTTTAGTTGGAAACTAAAGTGTCCATTCTGAAATTCTTTGAGGACCAAAATGGGTATATACTCTTTATTTTTTAAGTCAGGTCTCCATTATTGTGCTAGATCAAAAGTTCAAAACATGACTTAATTTGAGCAGTTAGTTATAATTTAATTAATCAAACTTATATATGTAAAATGTTTTGATCATGAAAAAAAGGACAACCCGCCTCTAAAAAAAGAGCATTTCAAAATATCCCTTCTCACTAATAATGATGTGAGAAAACTATCATTCTTAGATAAGGAAATGTGAAGTTTTGAAATGATCTTTTTTTGTAAAAAAAAAAAGAAAAAATAGAATTCAAAGTTCTTCAACACCTTCGGTTGTACATACTCAGAGAATTTGCAGGTGACAATTTACGTGTTACTTATTTTATATTTAGTACATTAACTCTAAAGAGATCACTTGGATAAAAATACTAAAAATGTATTTTTTTTAAAGATGTTTACATGTGTTATGATATTATTGGACATATTTATTAAATCAGTTAAAAATTTATTTTTTAATAAATCAGAATAAAATCGATTTATTATAATAACAATAATAAACCCAATTATCCGCATTATAATTATTAGACCCGATTTGATCCGACTAATTTACACAATCTAAATCGAATTATGTCTAAATTTTTTTATAAAAAGATAAATATATTCCTGATTTTTGTTTTAAAAAAAACAAAAAAAAAACATGATTCAGTGAATTATGTAAATTGGTCAGTTCGATCGGATCTGATAACAATTGGGTTTATTGTGTTATAAAAAAATCGGTTTTATTCTAGTTTGTTAAAAAATTCAAGAATATACAGTTCGTCCAATAATAATGTGATACATAAATATTTTTACAAAAAGACATTTTACGCATCTTTATGGAAGCATCCTCCTAACTCTTTTTTTTTTTTTTTGGACTTGGCAACGGGCCAGAAGACTGACCCGGCCCTCTACCCGAACCCACCCAGGACCCTGCCCTGCACCCAGAAACTAGAATCTCTAATCTCTCAACCCTCACTACCCGATCCTAGCCTGCGTAACCCATCTTCTTCTTCTTCGAGCTGGATCTGACCTCTATTCGCCATTGACACTGAGTCTCTGAGCTTAGTTCGGCATCTTCATGCATGTACTGATCCTGTATTGATTCTTCATGGGCGGACTCAGCAGCTCCATTTCCGGTGCCATTCGTTGTTGTTGTTCCTTGGTAAGCCGGCGGGGTGTCCGTTCATCGTTGGGTCTCTTGGTGGCTTCGTTGGACTCTTCTGGCAAAAGCTGAAGTCGCTTTAATGGTTTCTTCGCCTGGTCTTCTCCGTCCCTCACTATGAGCACTTCATCCCTGCATTCTGCTCCTTCTAACCTTGGTGCATGTTCCTGATTCGAGCTCCTGCTCTCCCCAATGGCTATGGCGCCCGTTATCCTGAGGGTTTTCTGTTGATTTAAGCCCGTAATTTGTCTTGCCTCGGATGACATCTTCAACTCTGCCTCCGGAGTCCTCCTCCCACTCGCATACCCGCGCAGTACTCCTCTCTCAATGGCTTTCCCGTGAAGTTGTTGTGGAGCCTGTGGTGCATCAATGGCCAGGTTCACTGCAGAAGAACAAAGTTTCTCCTTGCTATTCACTGGTAGCTTGTCCCGGGTTTCCATTTCCACCCCACCAGGTAAATTCTCCTCTAATTGCAAATTTTGAAGTTTGATTGAAATAGAATTGTTGCTGGCTAGAGTCTGAATTCCTAGAATCTGGGTTTCTTGTATATGTTGACATGAAACGAGTATTGCTTCTGATCTAATTATGTTCCTTACTTGATCAGGTGGGTTCGTTACCCACTGTCTCGGAAGATAATTTCCCGCCGCCGTTGCTGCCAGTTGGTGAGCTAGTTTGTTGCCATCTCTTGGAGTCCAGGTAGCTCCCACATCTGAAGCCTCATCCAGCAGTTGGAAAATATCCCGCATGACTGCATCTGCTTCTGCTATAGGCGTTCTCGCCTTGATTGCTTGAACAAGAGGTAAGCTATCTGTTTCAATTATGCAATTGTGTATTTGAAGATTCTTAATGAGAATGAGTGCCTCTCTGTATGCTTGAGCTTCCGCTGTTAATGGTGATATTGTCTTGATTGTTCCTGTTGTCCCAGTGATGACCTTTCCTTGCCAGTCCCTAACTACCGCTGCTAGAGATGCCTGACCCGTATCCTTATGGAAAGCTGCGTCTGTGTTCACTTTCAGCCTATTCTTTGGCGGTGGTCTCCAGGTAATTCTTTTTCTCACTCCGCCTCTGCCCATATTTGGTGTGATTGCTGTAGTAGATCCTTGTGTTGCCTTGTAAAATTCTGCTGTTAGGTAATCTGATTGGATTATTACTTTTTGTGGATTGATTTCTGTTTGCTGGAATATATGCTGGTTTCTTGCTTTCCAAATGCACCAACACAAATATCCAAATTTGCATAAAATTTTTCCTTGTTCACTCCCTGTTTCAGTCTTTATTCTTGTGATTTTCTCCATCATCCACCTTCCGAAATTCCTTACATTATAGGCTGTAGGCGCAACTTGTATGCTTGAGCCGAACCATACTGCTCTAGTCCACGGACACAATAATAACGCATGTTCGATTGTTTCGTCCTCTTTCTGGCATATGCTGCATGTGGGCGTCTTTATAATTCTCCGCTGATGTAAAATCGCGTTGACTGGCAGAATTCTGTTCGCTGCTTTCCACAAAAACATTCTAATCTTTTGGGGTATCGGTAGTCTCCATATAGCTTCCCAAACCTCCTTCCAATCCTGACTAGTTGAAGCCTTGCATATTCTTCCCTCTTCCTTTGACTCCTTCTCTTCCTTAGCGACATGGTAACCGGTTCTTACTGTGTATTGTCCATCATGTCTGTGCTGCCAAATGAGATGATCCTTTTTATTGATCATGCTGACTGGTGTTTTGATTATTTGCTCAGCTATACTTCCATGAAATATATCTTCAATTTTGTTCCTGTCCCAACCCTCCCCTTCTCTAATCAGTTCATTTACTTTTCTAATTCCTCCATCTCCGTTTTTTTCCAACTTCCCTAGCCCTGTTACCCAATTGTCTTGCCAAACATCAACCTCCGCTCCATTTCCAATACTCCATCTTCCGTTCCTTCTAAGAAAATCCCTTCCTTCGAGCAGGCTTTTCCATATCCAAGATGCATTCCTTCCCATATCCGCCTCCCATAGACTACAATTGGGGTAATAAATAGCCTTTAGCGTTTGAACCCATATAGCATCCTCTTCTTTTAACAACCTCCAAGCTTGTTTGGCCAGGTGTGCTATATTTTGGCATTCTAAATCCTTGAATCCCAAACCTCCCTTTGCTTTGCTCCTAGTCATTTTTGCCCAACTCTTCCAGTGAATGCTTCTTTCCTTTCCGTTGCTCTTCCACCAGAATCTGGCTATTGCTGCTTCAATTCTCTTACAAAAGGATTTGGGAAATTTTATGATATTCATGGCATAGACAGGAATTGCTTGTATTACTGCTTTTATTAACACTTCCTTTCTGGCCTGATTTAATAATCTTTCTTTCCATCCTTGCATCTTATCCAGCATCTTCTCTTGAATCCACTCCAAAGCCTTGTTCTTGGATCTTCCCCATCTTGCTGGTAGCCCTAGATATCTTCCTGGATCTTCCCATGTTGCCATTCCAGTGATTTCCTCAATATTCACCCTCCTTTGTATTGATACCTGCCTTCCAAAAATCAGCCCAGATTTGTCAATGTTGATCCTTTGCCCTGATGCTTCTGTGTACTTATTTATCACCTGGATAAGTTGATAAATCTCCTCTTCTTGTGCCCCTGCAAAGATAATACAATCATCAGCAAATAATAGATGTGTAATGACCGGTGCCGTTGGAGCAAGCTTAATTCCTGATATAAGATTTTCCTTCCTCGCTTTTTCCATGAGAATAGTAAAATACTCCGCAGCCAAAATAAATAAATAGGGTGATAAGGGATCTCCCTGTCTAAGGCCTCTCTGTGGAATGATGTTGGTTGATAGCTTGCCATTTTTTTTGAATCTATAAGTAGCACTTTTCACACAGCTCATCGTCAATGTGATCCACTCTTTGCTAAAACCAAACTCTTCCATTACCCTTTGTAGGAAATCCCATTCCAGCCTGTCATATGCCTTGTTCATATCCAATTTAATGGCTACGTCATTGCTTTCATGCTTTCCTTTTTTGTTTAATTTGTGAAAAGCTTCTTGCACAATCACTATATTGTCTTGTATAAGTCTTCCTTTTACAAATGCACTCTGAACTGGTGAGATAATATCATCTAATACTTTCCTTAGTCTTCCCACCAATATCCTTGTCACGATCTTGTACACGAAGTTGCAACAGCTTATGGGTCTGAGTTGGTTCAGGCTTTCTGGTTGTCTCATTTTCGGTATCAACACAACAGTAGTTTCTCCCATGTCCTCCGGTAACTTGCCCTCTTTGAAAATTTGCTTGACTACCCCACACACTTCTCTACTCAAAATATCCCAATGTTGTTGATAGAACATTCCATTTAAACCATCTGGGCCTGGTGCTTTTAATCCTCCCATGCTAAACACTGCCTCCTTTATTTCCTCATCCGTGATGATTGCCATTAACTCCTCATTCATCTTTGTCGTGACTCTTTTTGGAATTTCTGTTACACATTCCTCTAGGTTTCTATTTCCTGCAGATGTGAAAAGTTTGGTGAAATGTCTTTCAACTAATCTCATAATATTTGCTTCCCCTTGCGTCCACTGCCCTGTCTCATCTCTAAGTTTTTCAATTCTGTTCCTTATTCTTCTCTGAATTGTAGTCGCATGAAAGAATGTTGTATTTTTGTCGCCCCACTTTAACCATTTCAGCCTTGACCTTTGCCCCCAATATTTCTCTTCTTGTTTCCAGAGTTCTGAGATTTGCTTTTTCAATTCTCTTTCCCTTCTTTGTTCCTCTTCATTCATATGTGACTCTTGAATCTGATGAAGTTCTAATTTCTTCCTCTCTATTTCTTTATCTGCTCTTCTGAAACTCCTACTGCTCCATTCCACTAATTCCCTTTTGCATCTATTCCTCTTTATTTTGAATTGGTTCCAACAGTTACTATTTCCATCCTCCCGTTGCCAGCTCCTTTTGATCACCTCTCTGCACTCTTCATGCTCTGCCCAGTAGGCCTCAAACCTGAACTCCTTTTTTATCCGAACACTCCGCTGCGTGTCCAAAATTAAAGCGCAATGATCCGAGGTAATAGCTGGAGAGGCTCTTAAGGTGACATTCTGGTGTATTTGCATCCATTTCCAATTTACTAATACTCTATCAAGTCTTTCCCTAGTTATAACATTATTCCTAGG
Source organism: Arachis stenosperma (assembly GCF_014773155.1). Lineage (NCBI taxonomy): Eukaryota > Viridiplantae > Streptophyta > Magnoliopsida > Fabales > Fabaceae > Arachis > Arachis stenosperma. Next base: position 155,540,560 of record NC_080385.1, read on the forward strand.
ATTACTAAACCAAGTATACTTATTACCTTTTAGGTCAATATCTATTAAGCCATTATCATGAACAAACCTTCTAAAAGTTTCAAGATAAATATTTGGTTGGGGATGAATACCTACCTTCTCATCTTGATTTAAAATATCATTAAAGTCTCCCAAAAAGGCTTGAGCTACATCCTGGTTCATGTTGCTTACCGTGAGTTCCTGCCATAATTTCCTTCGTTTCTGGAAAACTGGATTCCCATACACAAAGATACCCTGCCAATTCAAATCATTATTAATATTAATATCTGCTTTAATATAATTGTCACACCACTCATAAACATTAATATTTGTATTAGATTTCCATAACAAGCTTAGACCGCCGGACAGGCCCCGGGGTTCCACACAAAACATATAATCAAAATTCAGCTTTCTTTTTACCCTATCCATTTTAACCTTACTAGCTCTGGTTTCCATTAAAAACACTATTAGCGGCTTAACTTTTTTACATAGCTCATATAGTTCAGACATTGTCGGGGCAGCCGCTATTCCCCGACAATTCCAGCTTATAATACTCATGGCTGAGGTTGGGGCATGTTAAGGCCCGCCTCCTCAGCCATTTGTACTCCCCTACTTTGCCCAGCCAATTGTATAGCTAACTCAAACTCCCCTGTGTCCATGGCTGTTTTGTCATTCTTCATTTTCTTGTGCTCCTTGTTCTCCTGATTGTCATTCCTGTCCTTGTATGTGAGCATTGGCACCTGCATGTTCTCTCTTTTCCTCTTCAAACTCAATTTCATTTCTAATTTTTTGGCTAACTTTGCTTCCCAATCAGCTTGCTCCTCAGCTTCAATGTCTCCAACTTCATCATCATCACTTGCTAATTCCACATAGTAGACATTTTCTCCCGAATTCTTATTTTGACCAACCAATTCTAGCTCTCTGTTCTTTGCCTCGTTGGGTGGTTTGATGAATTCTTCTCTTTGCTTTCCTCTTTCCTCTACTTCCTGATGATTCTTACTGTCCATTCTGCCTTTACCCGCCTGCTCCTTCTTCTCCCTTGCTAACATAAGCCTTTTTAATTCCTGGCCTATGGTTTCTTTTCCTCTTATATTTTGCTGGCCCAACTTCCAGTCTTCTGTTTTGTAGCTGTTTACCTCCATTTCTTCTCTTGGATTTTTATTTAGCCCACTCCCTTCAATGTTCCCAATTTGTAAAAGATTAACCTCTAATTCGGGCCCAATGTCCTCTCCTGGTCCATTTCCACTTGCCTTCTGATCCTCTTTCCCCTTTTGTCCCTCCTGGGCCTTTTTGTTGCTGGCCCATTCCTTCCTTTCTCTTATTTCCTTGAAAATGCTTTTAATTTTAAACACCGCTCCTAGGTCAAACACCGCATTCCTGTCTTCCTGAAAATCAGGGATTTTCGGTGCTTCCTTCACCTGCTCCTCTGCTTCTGCCATTTCTTCATCTCTCCTTAAAGGGTTTTCCCATACGCTTTCTTCCCTGATTTTCTGCTGCAGTGCCTGCTCAGACCTTATCCTGCTTTCCTCAGAACTCAGTTCATCACCACTCTCCCATCCTGGACGCACGTGCTCACGCGCCTGTTCCTCCTCTGCCTGCTTCTCTTCATGTTGTTTTGAAGTTCCTCCTTTCATGGTTGGCCCTGGTTTCATTTGGGTTATCCCCAATCCTGGTGAGTACTTTTTCTTGGAAGGATCCCAGCAAGCCATTGCTGTAGGGTTTTTGCACGATTTCTTCTCGTGTCCTAGTATACCGCAATTAAAGCAGTAGCTGTCTGGTAGTCTTTCATACTTGAAGAAAACCCACAGTGGTGGCATTTCCCCTCTGTCGAGCCAGAATCCTGTTGGCAGAGCCTTTGTGATATCAATGCTAACCCTTATCCTCAGGTATGGTCTCTTAAGAACGCCATCCACTTTTGGATCTTCAGCCTCGGCCAAAACCCCCAGCATTTCTCCGATAACAGTGCCTGTCTCCTTTTCCATGAGGTCGTGTGGTATACCATGCACTTGTATCCAAAACTCCATATAGTCATGATCCACTTCAAACACAGATTCCCCCTCCCTCCACAGTCTGAGGTTGACCATGTTTCCTTTTACATTCCAAGGGCCATTCTTCATAATCTGTAGCCCTCTTTTCCTGTCTTTAAAGCTGAATAACATCTTTTTTGCTCCTATATCAGTAACTGCCACTTCTTGTGGGTTTCCCCACATTCCCAATAGCGCGTTCTTATATGTTTTGAAGTTGATCTCTTTCTCACTTATTACCTTCCCTACTACATTTAAGCAGTTTCTCTTGTAGCCCAGCTCTCCCGGTTTGTTGAGCTTGATGACTTTTCCTTCAATGCTGTTCATATTGTGAGATTCTGATCCACTATTTGTGTTTTTCAGGTTTCTTGGTGTTGCAGAAAGCTCTGATTTTGCAGCTGTGTGAATGAGGATGTAGTCGTATGTATTTAGAGAAGAAAGACTCCCTGTTGGAGACGAACCTAGAGTTCACAGAAGACTCTCCTAATGAGAGAAGAGATGCTCTCCTAATGAGAGAAGTTCGAATCGCTTGGTGGTTCAAGATTTTGAAGCATCCTCCTAACTCTAAATACTTGCAAAATTATTTTTGCTTTTTTGAGTTCTCTTTTTGGGTAACGAATATATAGACTCGAGTGGTTCTTTGTTGAGAGTGTGTGAGTGTGTTTGTAATGACCCAAAAAAAAAAAGAAACATAATAAGTGCCCGTTAAAAAAAAAAAGAAACGTAAATACGTGATGGAGACACGAAAATTATTTTGTTTCATTTTTTCATTTATCATATAGTTTTGAAAGATAGAATAAAGGATCAATATAGTTTTGCAAGAACAAGAAAGGTAATAGATAGAGAAAATTAAACATAGAATTATCAACAGAATCATTATGACCAATATTTTTCCAGAAAAAAAAAGCTAAATATATTTACTTGACTCTATCACATTGTTTGGATTAAGGGAACTTTTGAAGAGAAAAAAATAAGAAGAGAGAAAATAGATGAAAAAATAAGTTTTTTGTTGTTTGGATAAAAAGAGATAATAGAGTGAAAAGAAAAAAATTTATGTGAGACCCACTAAAATATTTTCATTACAAGAATGAGATGAAAATAAAGAAAAATATTGCAAACATAAATAAAATTACATATTTGTCTTTTATCATTAATAAATTATAATTTATATATAATATAGATAAAGGTATTAATGTAATTTTATACTATTATGATTTTTTTTCTTCTCATTTTTTTTCTATCCAAACAAAAAAAAATTCTTTTTATTTTCTTTTTATTTATTTTCTCTTCATCCAAACACTATACAAATAACTCTACTTTTCTTTTTATTTTCTTTTCTCTCATTTTTTTTCTCTTATTTTCTTTTCTTCTATTTTTTTCTACATCCAAACAAAGCCTATGTATATAATATTTAAAATTTGTAGTTGTAGTAGAATTAGAAGAAATGATTTTTTTTGTGAGATGAATTAGACAATTTCTAACTGAACTTCATTTAAGAGTTTGTCGTTGGCCAATGAGTTGCTGCATGCACAAGGTGAGATTCAAACCCCCAACACTTATTTAAGTGGACTAGTGAGCTAATTATTGGACCAACCTAATTTGATTGGCACATTCATCTTTTTTTTTTGGTCTTGATTGGCACATCCATCTTTAAATGAAAGAAATTCTCTAATGAATTCCTCACAGTTAGAAACTCGCCCATAACCAAAACAAAGGGGGAAAAATTTATCTGGGCCTTGGCCCTTGATGGAGGTCCAAGTTCAGCCTTCTTATGAAGTGGAGTATGGCTTCTTTAAAAACTGATCAGGGTACTACACCAAAAATCAGGAACAACATCGTGGATAACCAAAAAAAAAAAAAGAATAGAGTGGCTTCCGTTTTGATCAAAATCATTCCATTGACGTACACCCAAAAAAAAAAAAAACCCATTCCATTGACGTAAAATGTTTTTGTTGGATATAATAATTAAAAATATTAGATATTTTAATATATTTAATTAAATTATTTAATATAATGTGTTAGAAAAATGTTTGATATCCATTAGGATTTATTGTTTTTAGCTATTACTTAGTCATCAATTAAGTTTTTTAGTCTAGTAATGTAACAACATATTTTATCTTATACTTTTAACCAGTAATAACTACAAATAACAAGTTTTAATGACCCTCTAACATTCTTCCAATGTGTTAATATCTTAGCTGTTACGTGAATAGTTACCTACTTACGTTATAATAGTTACTCTGGAGTGCTGCTAGTTAGCTAATGTAAAATGTGAACAGGATACGAAGCCATGTGCAGCAATAAGTTCCCTAAAAACAAATTAACAGAAGGCTATAAATTTAAGCAACAAAACAAATAAAAGAGAATAAAATATTTACGGGAAAAGGAAAGATGAGCGTAGAGACCACTGAGGAATCATGAGAAGACATGTATGGTGCAGCACTGCAGCCAGTGGTGCATGTCCTGGATCACATTGGGGCAGTGACCAGTGAGGACTGAGGAGATAGAATATTTAAAGAAAGAGAGAAATAATGAATAGATAGTGGGCTAATGCGGTCCAAATTCTTAATAACTCCAAGGAGGTGGAATTGAATACCATGAAAGGAAGCCATAGCCCTTCATAGCCCCTAGCCATAATAACATACAACAATATCAACACTATAACAGAAAGGAATAAATTTAATTAAACCATATATATATATCAGCAACAACCATCTCTTTGTCTGTAATTGCCTACTTTGTCCAACTCATAATGGCAAACTATCTTATAATGCAGTTAGGCCCTCCCAGAAGGGTACTTACCTTTTTCTTTAATGACACCCAAAATAGAGGGTAAAATGGAAAACAACTAGAAATATATGAGTGTTCAGAAATTGGACCAAATTTTTAAACTACTGTCTTTAAAATAGTTTTAGTTCTTCTTGTTTCTAACTAAGATTATGTTTAATGGTTTTGTAGTTGACGTTGCACGTGTAAATGGCAAGAAACTGATTCACACACGCACGCATAGATAGATGGAGTGTAGTGTAGAGTAGCATGCATGATGATTTAGTGGGATATGATGATAGTTGTTATTTATGGCAGAAAGGGTGATGAAATTGACACCATTGTTGGTCATCAGTGTCATAAATATGCATCAATTGCAAGTCTTGGTGTGTGCAGAGGAGCAGGACTATTACTAATAAATTTGTCTCCATCTCCGTGCAAGTCAAGGAGGGGAACCTTCCTCTGCCGACACTCTATCATACCATTTTGTGTTACACATGTATCTATATGGCCTCATGCATCTTGCATCTCTTTTTAGTGCTATCATTACAATTCCTCCTCCAACCCCTCCTCTTTTTCTGGATTACAAAGCAATAAGTCAAACAAAATTACCATATAAGTGGGGGCATTTTACATGTATATTTAATTTGCAACCCAACTTCATATGCAATGTTGAGTAATTAGTATATTTTTTTACTATTATTATTTGTTTTATCGTTCCGAAATATGACTACTTCTATCTGAAATATAATTTATAGTCTTTAAAAATAAAATAAAATCATATAAATCCTAAATATAATTAAAGGTAGCATATTACAAATACTAAGTAATTTATAAAAATTTAAATTTATTATAAGCTAAATTCATCAAAATCTTAATCTAAATCAAACATTCATTTGTGTATGTTCGAACGAATTTATAATAAATATAAGATGAAATAAAATGATTGTTATTTATATTTATACTCAAATAATTATTATTAGATATTATTTATATTATTTTTAAATTATAAATATTTAATAATAAAAAAAATAGTCAAAAATAATTGAAATTTGTCTTGTTAAACAGTTAAAAAGTTCACCTTATTTATGACAGGTCAATTAGTATCAGCTAAGGTCAAATTACAAGTTAAATAACTAGTCAAACCTTGGAATCTTATTATAATTAACATATGCTCATTCAAGAAAGGGGTGATATTAAAAAGTCAAACAAACATTAATAAGGCACATTTATCTAGACTAGATTTGTTTTTCAGTAATCTCATCTCAAGTGTATTATTAAAGTATTCAGCACTCTCACTATCTCGTATACATCTCTTAGATTGTTGTCTGCGAAGAAACATGGGGGATCATAATAATTCAAAAATGCTTATATTATTATTGGCAAATATTAATTGGTAAGGTATATTTTGATATTAAAATAAAACGAGCCAACATTTTTGACATATAATGTTAACTAATAAATTAAAATTAAAGAACAATCACCAGCCCAAAATTTGAAAAACAAGGTACATAACATGTGTGTAATTTTTCCTCTTGTAATAATTTAAAATCATAGTCATAATAATTGAATCCAAACATAAGTTTCAAATCTATACATGATTATTGTACTATATATATATTCTAGCAGTAAAGAAGGGGATCGAATATAAAACTAAAATAATTGTAGGATCGAGGTCCTACTACTCCTGATAACGAGAATAGTTGGAACAGTTCCATATATACGGTACACATTGTTCGATCCAAGTCCAAGGTTGTAAGACTCACAAAAGATGGAAACTCACGTAGTTCAGGTGAAATTAATACTTGAGAACCATGAGATGATTTGATTAATTTGACTAAATTTTCATCAAACGACTTTCATATATCAACTTCACGTGAAGTCGACTTCACTTGAGTTTTCACCCTCGCATAAACTCTCCTTCGAAGCGGCAGTTAAGTTACTAATATAAAATATATATTAAAAATAAATTAAATTACATATACTTATATACAATATGTTAATAACTGATTTTAATGACTGGTGTTACTGTATGACTAACATTTTTGTTAAAATTGTTATTAACGATTTTTTTTCCAAGAACTACTTATTAATGAAATTCACCAACAAATCTCAACATTTTGGTAAATCTTAATTCTAATAATATTGCAATTTGCAAAGATGTATATTGTAATGTGGTTTATTTGTATGTGCATCATCATGTGTATGCAGCATCACTGTCACTATAGTACCTATCAAATGCCATTTCTTTTTCATAGTTCACCGAATTAGAATGTAAACCCTTTCTATCTAACCAATGAGAGAAACGGTTTGTTATAAAGGGCAAACAAACAAGCACAACAAATTTATTGGTTGAGTTGAATTGTCAACATCAAAAGACTTAATATATACATTCACATCTTGTAACGATGAGTTTGGTTCAAGCGTGATTAGCAAGCATAGTTAGTTTTTTTTTTTTTTTTTTTATCATGCATTATTGCATCTAGTCACCAAACTTCTTTCCACACCATTCTCACAAATCTAATAGTCTTTGTCAATTACTATAATAGGAAACCCTCAAACGAGATTTTTACTGTTTCATTTTCGGTTCTGTAACAAAATGCTGTAATTATAGTACATTAGTTTAGGGTGGTGATGGTGATAGACATAAATGTGTGCACATTTTGACTATGCTCCTCACAATCACAAAGAGATGCGATATACATGTTGCTGAAATCGGATAATAAATTATAGATAGAAAACGAAGGCTCAAGGAGTTTTGTCCATAAGGTAGTTTTCCACATGTATCAACTTATTACTTTGGACAATCACATATGATGCAATATATGCGTGGCATGCATGAATATCTAACCAGCCATAGAATATGTATTTATAAGAGAACATGAAGTTTTCAATGATGAATGCTATTGTGATCTGAAAAAAAAAGTAAGGGGTATTATTATTTGAAAATTAACTTATATATTGTTAAAGGTAAGATAAAGACGCTGAAAATGTCTTTTTATAAAGATGCTTTTTAATAATTAAAATTTAACACATATAATCGATTAAATCGTGTTATTTTTGTCAAAATTAGACTAGACAAATTGATTTGACCGAAAAATGGTAAATCAAATCTTGACCTGGTCTAAATTAATATTATTTTTTATAGAAAATGACTACAATACTCTATTATAGAAAATGACTAAAATACTTCTATTATATATATTATTTTTGAAAATCCTAAATTTTAGTCTTTTATTTTTCTATCATAGAGTTAGGATTTAGCATTTTTAAAATTTTTATATATATAAGAGTATTTTAATCATTCTCTATAATAAGGGAATTGTAGTCATTTTTTATAAAAAAGAATAATATTAATTTAGACCTGTTCAAGATTTGATTCACCATTTTTTCGGTTAAATCAATTTGTCTAGCCTAATTTTGATAAAAATAATATAATTTAATCGATTATATATATTAAATTTTAATTACTGAAAAACATCTTTAAAAAAAGACGTTTTAAACGTCTTTATCTAAGTGGCTCCAAAAAAAAAAGAAAATAGTGCTATCTGAAAATTAACTACTGTTAAAGATGAGTCATCTTAAATAAAAGAGGAAAAAAAGAAAGAAAAAAGGTAAATACTCAGTGTAGTTAACTTCATATAAAGTTAATAGTTGATGGTTGATAAATGATTTGTCAGATTTGACTAAATTATCATCTAACAATTCTCAATTATCAACTTTATAAGAAGTTAACTATTGTACTTGATTTTTTACAAAAAAATAAAAATAAAACACAACTCAATACCTTTTAAACTTTTTTATTTTTTGGAATCTTCCTGAGGAAAAAAAATATATATAGAGGTATATATGGATAAAGATGAGAAAGACAAAACCTAAAAAGTAAAAGAAAAAAAAAAGGAAAGATATATACATAGGAGGATATGAAGACTGAAGAGTTTATTATATGTTGAATTATACATTATTGCAGTGTAATCAAATTTGTATGACTCTTGAATTAGTGAGTAGTTATGTAAAATAATTTTAATAATATATAATTAAATATGCATATTAAAATTTAAAAAAAAAATTATAGTGTCAATTTATACAAAAAAGAAGCTGGTTACATCAGTTGAGGGGGTTTTAAGAGCATCAAATCTTGTGGTCGTTCCATAATGACAGTCACACACAAACATACGCAGGCCTTACATAAGAAACCTAACCCCATTCACTTTATTTATTCACAATTCCCTCTGGCTTCCATTCACTCCATTAAAGTATTATTCCTCCACTAGTTCCCTGTTTTCCAGTGCTTTGCTCATTTTGACCATGACCATGGGGAAAAGAGAGAAGCTTCCACACATGCACTAGTCATGACCAAATAAATAAATATTAAGTGTGTGCTGTACACTTGCTCAATTCCAGAGACTAAGAACTTATTATATCACAAGATGTATGAGTACCTCATCTTAGTCTTAACTCTAATGCACGTTACAATGTGCATAATTTCATTTTTTGTAATTATATTATTAAAAAAGCATGCATGTCCAATTGCGAGTTTCACTTTTCTGTAGTTTCATCTTTCTATAAAATCAAGAATTAACTAAACAAAGATTCCGGCAATATGCTAATACACTAATACCATATGGGCTTGTAAGCAAGTAATTTATGATTATTGTGAACAATGCATAAACTTGAATAGACAATCAATGGAGTGTGTACATTTCATTTTCTGAGAAGTAATAACAAACAGCATCAAAATACAACCGAAAATCATATATATTAGAAAAGATATGATGGGTACATCAAATTTAAGACTGAGTATTGTCTCTGTCACCCTACTCCATTATCAAAGCTATCAAAAACACCATCTTTACCTTTCCAAACACACACAACCTCCACTCCATGTGGAAGCTGTTAGAGTCAAACTGGCCGTGGCCTGGCCGGTGGCAGACTCTTTAATATTAACCACCACCGACACTTGGGGAACTTGAAAAGTAAGAAAAGTTCATCAATGGTCTACTATACCAACATTTTCATCACCACCTTCCCATACTTATGGAAGGTAAACTAAAAATTTAACCTCCATTTGCTCTATTCCGAAATGGAAACCGAGCCCCAACTCCTTAGTTGGATTCTGCATCTGAGTATAAACATTCACTCCCGCGAATTTTTATGCTCTATTTACAGAGGATATAGAGGCATAAACAAACTCCGGAAAAGGGAAAAACTGAATCACTATACTAACAACTAAATTCTAGACGTTAGTAGTAAAGAAAACTAGTGACTGCTATTAACAATTGCCCTGAATTGATGATATTCCTAACCACATTGTTAGATTTCCATCTTCCAGATCATATTATCAACACTGCAATTATGAGATTTCTCCAATGCAACAACTTTGGCCCGGTGTAATGATGTTGTGTTCTTTCCTCTGTCATCCTGAGGAAGTTCACAAGCTTCACTGACAGAACCTGACCTCAAATCTGCTGGGGGAATGAAGCAATCTACTGAGAGACCTGGGACATTGAATGCAACCTCTTCAATTGTCCACGCCTCTTCCATTTTTGTTTTGGTATGGCTCATGGCCATCTCCCCAAACCTGAAAAGAGTTACCACAGAATGCCCTGAGTGGGCAATCATGATCCCTTCCACGGACCTGTAATCATCAAGGTATGAATTGATTGTGGTTTCCCAATAAACTGCATCACCGCCATTGGATTGGATGCGGGTGAGATGAGAATCCTCAATATGAACAAGAAGGCCAGTCTTTTGGCTGAAGTAGCCAAATAAGACATGCCTTATGATCTCAGCAGGACCCTCACTTCGAGACTTCAATGTTTCGGGGTCAGTAACAAGTTTAAGGATGAAACAATCCTCGCCATTGATATTTTTCTCGCCTATGCATTTTGCATCAGCAAACATACTGGCAGTGGTTCTAGGATCAAGACCCTGAGTACAAAAATATACACACATTTATAAATTAGAGGATAAAATGGAATAGAGTGCTATAAAAACAAAATGTAGATGCAGGCCAGAAAAATTTTAAGGCATAGTTCAACCTGAAGTGCACGGCGCAGAGGCCTCACAGGTCCTTTAGCTGTGTGAGCACCGAGCCAAGGTGTGTGCCTCCAGACAAGCTTGCCATTGCAACCGGCATGAACCTTGCTTCCCCCAACTGCAAGCTCTACATACCACATGTCGGGATTCATCTGCCAGAGCACAAATCCACCGGACTCCGCACACCTAGAGGCATTCCGGTTTTTCACTACTCTAGTTGCAGTTTCAAACTCAGAAGCTACCATCCTCACCTTTCCCATTGCATATGCATTTCTTATTGAGTTCTGCAACTTCTGCCCTCCAGAGGCAGCAGTAAACTGCTGCAATATGTAATGAGCAGATGAAGTTTCCTGCAAGCATAGCCAGGAAGAAACACAAGACATCAAAATCACTAATTTAGATTTTGAATAAAACATGTTAATATTTATTTTCTGATGCAAACAGAAGAATTTGGCATCCTTAACAGTAGAAATGTACGTCTAATATACTTTACAGGAAGCGAAATGAATTTTAACTTCTGCACCAGGACTTGATCTGCTTGACTCTCATGCAATAAGTTTTGTTTTACACATTAAGTTCTCAAAGTTAAACTTGTTACAGCATAAAGAACCCTTATAGAAAAACACATAATCTCATATTCTCTACTATTTTTTTCCCCAAAGCGTAAAACTGAAGCAATAGAGAAAAGGTGCTATTGATTCTTACTTTCAACGGTTATCGGTTTCAGCAGAAGACATAAAAGATTAAAAGCGCAGCAGATAATAAAACTGGAGCTTGAAACATAAGCCGAATCTTCAGGCAGAATCAAAACAGGACAAGGTGCATAAAACACCAAACACAAGTTACCGGAGAAAAACCAATTCCATCACAGCTACTCATGATTAAACACATGCATCCAAACAAACAAAAGATAGAGAGAGATAGAATAAAACAAAAGGAAAAGAAATCGATTCTCTGAAGCCACAAAAAAACACAATCAGTGGTCCAAAATAGAAAATTGAACAAAAAGGAAGGCATTCGAGGAAAAGAGAGAACTGACAATAGGAGTGTCTTTGATGCTGAGATGAGGCAAGGGGTCCGCCGCAGAGACATAGACAGGTGCGAGAGGGGCTCCCATTACGCCGAGAAGGAGCCTCAGATCAGTCCTCTTGTAGGACATGGAAGACACAGACGGAGCACGTGACAGCTGACCCTTCATCCAACTCCCTATGCCTGACCCAACCCGCTTCGAATCACTCCCGCCGCCGTCCGTACCCTCTGTGTCTGGACCCTCCATTAGAGGCGCCAGTGCCTCTCCCAACGGCCTCAAGCTTCCGGATCTCGCAATCTCGGAGTCCATGCTGGCGTGTTTCTTTCTACGCAGAAGACCAGTTATGGGTGAACCAGCTCGAGCCGCACTGCTGGACCGGGAACGTGATGGCGAGAGGCCGCGAACCACTTCTTCCTTGAGCGCGGAGAAAAATCCCTGTTTCTTTTCCATTTGTTCAGAGGATCAAATTACAGAATTGTGGTTTGAAGAAAGAGTGTGTGTGAAAGGAGGGAAGAGAATGGGAAGAGTACTAGGAAAATAGCGAGGGGGAAGAGGTAGTGGCGAAGGAGAGAGTGAACTTCATAGATAGAGGGGGAAAGAAAAAGGAGTTGAAGAGTGAGTGGAGTGAGGGAGAGTGTGAATGGGAATGAGGTGAAGGAGCAGAGTGCGTGAGCTTTAGAGCAGAGCAGTGTGCGTTTGTGGGCGTACGGTTTCCAGAGAGAGAGAGGCTTTATGGGAAGGTGAAAGCCTGAAAGGGTGTGAGAATATTACATCACCTTTTTATAGTAATTAAGGTATTTATTAGAGAGATCAAGAGGTAAAGTATATAGAGGCATAGAGCCTCATTATTTTTAAATTAACATAATCAATGTTTTAAGTTTAATAGTGTAAAAATTCTTATTTAAACATTTTTATAGATCTACTTTGTTTAACTTTTTTAGAAGAATTTTATGTTTATATATTGATATTATAAAAAAAAGTTACAGGTATTTTTTTTATTTTTCACATCATTTTGAGAATTTAAATGGAGTAAATGGTTAAATTTATTTTTAAAAGATCACTTATTATCTAAATTAATTTTTAAAAGATTTTTTAATTAAATTTATTTTTTAGTTAATTTCATTGCTAACGACGTCAAAATTTATTGACGTAGCCAATTAAATGACACCACACTGACCATAATATAGTCTTAGCAGTTCTAGTTAGCTTATAATATGATAAATTTATATAATTAAATTAAATCAATTTTAATTAAGCAGAATTTTAAGGTATTAAAATCTCTCAATTTAATCTAATTTTATAAACTTATCATATTAACATCGGATTATGATAGTCACGTGTGTGTTGTGACATAACAAATTATAACGCAATGAATAAGAAAGTAAAAGAATGACAAATTTGATTAAGAACAATCTTTTTGGGACCAATTTAAAAAAGTAATAATTTTTTAAATTTTATTTAAAGATTTGTCGCTAATTAATGAGTTACTATATATATATAAAAGATGGAATTCAACCCTCTAAACTTAAATAAATAAGTGAGATGAATCTTCTATTTAATCATGTATTTATTAAATCATCAAAATATTTAATTTTTAAAATTATTATTAAAAATTAATATAATACATTAATTTAATTAGATATTTGTATAAATCTCTGTTTAAAAAAAATTTAAAGTATTCTATTTTAAAAGAAAAAATCTTTTGGTAATAAGAATTATTTTAGATACAAATAAAATTTGACTCGATTGTAATATAATCTTACATTTCAGTAAAAATAATTTTATCATTTCATAATTAAGATTTTTAATGTTTGATGTAATTTTTAAAAATTATTAAAATTATTAGTATAAATTTAAAGAGTAATTTTAAAAAACATTAATTTTGCATCTTTTATTTATTAAAGTTATTTTTTGTTTTTGTTTTACCAAATAATGCTATTATAATTTTTAAAAGATGTCTATTTATATAAAGATATTTTTATGTAAAAATATAATTAAAATATCGTAAATGCATATTATAGTAAATAATTTAGTCAAAGATATGATAAAAACTTGAAATATTTGTTTTTTAAGCTACTTTTAAAAAACTTAAAAAAGTTTTAATTTTTTAAGAGGCTTGAGAATACCAGATCCAATCTTTATAATTAGTTCTCTTTATCATTTCATGTTAAAAAATAAATTGATAAAAAATGTACAGTATCACATTTTCCGTAACGAAATTGTGTGTTTATTATATTCCATCCAAAAAAATTGAATTCAACTCTTTTAATAATATGCATAATTATATGATATATGATATGATATCCTTTTGCGGGAACATAAATTGAAATCATGATATATTTGATTCGATATGGATATTTATTTTCTTAACATTGAGACTTGATTATGTGCAAGTTGCAAATTAAATTTCAATCAAATGAATTTATCCCAACATATAATTTTCCTTTTCAATACATGGAGTTATAAACATATTATAAATTGATTTCTTAGAAACATTATCATAAAAAAACTTCTTAACTAGTCTTTTTTTTTTTTTAAGGCTTAAACTTGCAACAATTTTGTTCACGTGGTTCTCATAGGCAATAAACAAATGAATAAAATCTGTATCAAACTATCAATATTGTGAAGCAATAATAAGAAATAATAACAATAAATATTAAATACTCGTATCAATCATTTATACAAAGTTGACTTCAGCGGTTTCCATCAAGTATTGGTGGGGCTGATATCAAAGGCCATATTTCATATTGGTTGAAGATATAATTTTTCGTACCAAAAAAAACTCAAGACAATTATTTAAAAACTCGTTAGATTTTTCATATGTGTAAGCTTTGGCAAAAGAATTTTTGGATAGATTTTTTAACGTTTTATTTTGTGTTCGATAAATAAAAAAATTATGTGTTTGTGTTTGTAATTTTAAAAAATTATAAATACTTTTAAAATCGTTTAGAAAGATATTTTCTAATGTTAAATTTATATTTATAAAAAATAACAAATTTAATATAATTTTATATATTAATAAAATTCAAATTTGATCTTAATTAAATTATTGATGTCAAATTTTATTTACCATCAATTTTTTTTATGTCTATTATAATAATTTTAAATTTTAAAAGTTATTTTTGTCATAAATGATAGTTATGGCTTATGTTGATTAAAAGTTACTTTTAATTTTATTTATCGAACATAGATATTAAAAACTTTTAAAAATGTATCTTTTAAAATTCAACTTTAAAAAGCTACATTTATAAAATAAATATTTTATCAGTCTAAATATATAAAAAAATTGCATTTCGTTTTAGCATAAATATAAAAATTAAGAATCATATATAAAAACGCCCAACTCAATCATTAAAACTAAGAATAACGGCTAATAAAAAAATAAGAATAATGTTATCTACTTTTTATTATATATAACAAAATATAAGAGAATATAAAGTATTTGTCATCTTAATTAAATAATTACATAATTATTTTTTATATATTTAATAAATAAAATAATAATTTAATTGACTCGTTATATAATATTTTTATCAACTCTATTTGTTACTAAATCTACTCTAAAAAATAAATTAATGTTACCAAGCTTGGACATTTTTCTTAAGTATAGACATAGAAATTTATTTGATATCAAAGTAAAATATTTTTATTTACAAAGTTATCCACTACTTATCATCCGTATAACAATACATCTCTTTCTTGGTAAACCTAAAGGGTTTTTACAAATTTGATTAATTAATATTATTAATATTATTATTATTATTATTATTATTATTATTAATAAACGGTTACTAACCGTTTTGTACTATTTGGTTGAAGGGATACAACATTTTAAGGATTGTGTATGTTTAAAACATTGTGTCTATTGGCTAAAGGGACACAACTCTTTAAGAGTTGTATATGTTCAAAACATTGTATCTATTGGCAATAGAAATGACACAACCATTTGTATACGTAACTAATCATAATTGTTACGTGCAATATGTATAAATAAGTCCTTATCCACTATTTCAGAGATGAAGTACTAAGCGTACAATTTACACTACTATTAAAAGATTTTCTTTGTTCAAGAGAGTTGAGAATTTCTTACTATTGCTAATTAAGAAATTCTTAGGTTTCATTGTATCCTGAGAGAGTATTGTCATCAACCCTATAGCAACTAAGTGTGGGGACAAATATCTCTCTAAAGAAAGCGATCTAATCGTGCCTTGAAACCACTACACAAATATAAGATTTTGTCATCTTACCATCTTCATATACCCAACAATTTTAGAGAGATAAATCTTGAAGATGGCACAAGATTAAAACACCACGTTCAAGGTTATGAATCAAGAGTTTGTCAAGTTAGATCGCTTTGATGGAACAAACTTCAACTGTTGGAAGGACAAAATGATGTTTCTTCTTTCAGTTCTCAATCTTGCACATGTGATTAACGCAAAGACTATACCAATTGCCAATTCCGCTGGAAATTCCACACTGGAAGAGAAAGAAAATATTGTTCAGTTGAAGAAGAAACGTGATGAAGATACTATTGCATATCGAGGTCATATGTTAATTCAATCACCATTGGAGATTTGGAAATCTTTGGAAGAAAAGTACAATACTAAACGACAAGGAACAGATAAGTTTTATTATAAATATTTTGAATTTATTATGAATAATATTATAGATCAAATTCATGAATTACAAATTTTTGTAAGTAGACTTCGTGATCTACGAGTGGTGATCCCTGAATCACTACAAGGTGAAAAATAAATTTTTAATGAATTTGATAACTTTTGTGAATTACATAGTATTGTGCATCAATCTTCCGCTCCATATATTCTGCAACAAAATGGTTTGGCGGAAAAGAAAAACCGTACCTTAGTGGATATGGTTAATTCAATGTTACTAAATGCAAAATTGTCTTACAATTTGTGGGGTGAAACATTATTGACATCATGTCATATCCATAATAGGATACCATCAAGACATAGAAAGGTTTCTCCTTATGAAATTTGGAAAGGAATGAAACCTGATTTAAATGATCTTAAAGTGTGGGGGTGTTTAGCCTTTTATCGAGTTCCTTATCAAAAGAGAACCAAATTGGGGCCAAGAGGCATAAAATGCACTTTTATAGAATATGCTCAAAATTTTAAAGCATATAAATATTAGACTTAGTGTCTAATGTAGTTGTTGAATCAAAAGAGGTAGAATTTATTGAAAATAAATTTATCAATTATTCAACTTCTAATTTAGAATATCCCAAATTGATACTAATATTTCACAAGAAATATATATGGAGCAACCGGAAAGCTATGTGCTACCCAGAAATGAAAAGAAAGTTTTCAAATTAATTAAGTCTTTGTATGGGCTAAAACAAGCGCCTAAACAATGGCATGAGAAGTTTGATTCAGTGGTGTTATCAAATGGCTTCTCACATAATAGTGCGGATAAATGTATTTACTCAAAATTTACTAAGGATTATGGAGTAATCATTTGTTTATATGTTGATGATATGTTAATCATCGGAACAAATTTAGAAGGAATTCGTATAACGAAGGAGTATCTAACTTCTAAATTCAACATGAAGGATTTGAATGAAGTTGATACAATATTAGGCATAAAAGTGCATAAGAATTAAGTTGGCTTTACTTTAAGTCAATCTCATTATATTAAAAAGGTATTGAAAAAGTTTGATCATCTCATAATTAAAGAATCCAATACGCCGTATGATCCTAATCTTAAATTAGAAGGAAACATGGGAAGATCTATAGCACAATTAGAATATGCTAGTGCTATAGAAAGTTTAATGTATGCAATGCATTGTACTAGACCTGATATAGCATTTGCTGTGTGCAAATTATCAAGGTTTACAGGAAAGCCTAGCAATCAACATTGGAAAGCTATAACAAGAGTTCTTGGTTATCTCAAGAAAACCACAAACTTGGGATTACATTATAGTGATTCTCCCGCAGTTTTAGAAGGTTATTCCGACGCAAGTTGGATTACAAATCTTAGTGATAACAAATCCACTTCAGGATGGATTCTCACCATAGGTGATGGAGCAATAAGTTGGGCCTCAAAGAAACAAACATGTATTACACATTCTACTATGGAGGCTGAGTTTGTAGCTTTATCAGCCGCAGGTAAAGAAGCGGAATGGTTAAGAAATTTGTTATATGATATAAAGCTGTGGCCACAGCAGACGACAGCCATTTCAATCTTCTGTGATAGTGAATCAACCATGTCTCGAGCATATAATAAGGTTTATAATGGAAAGTCTAGACATATACGTTTGAGACATGAATTTGTGAGGCAACTAATAGATGATGGTGTAATTACCATCACTTATGTAAGATCTCAAGAAAATTTAGCAGACCCTTTGACTAAAGGTTTGTCAAGGGATAAAATCAAAGAAACTACTGCTAAAATGGGATTAAAACCTATTATTGCTAAATGATGGGAACCCAACTTTATTCTAGTAGACCACTAGTTTCAAGGTTTAATGGGTAATAACAAGTTATTTAGCAATTGGAGCACTAAGGTATAGGATTTAGTGCTATTTATAATAAATTAGGAGGGTGAGTTTAAACTCTTAATGGAATGATAATATTATCTATCAAAAGATTCCACCTATATGACTATAAGAGTGGTGCCGCTCTAATCGAGAATTTTAGAGGTTTTATTCTCGTAAATATTCATGAAACCAGGATGAGCACAAGGCCATATAAGTGCTTAAAATTGTAAACTCTTGAACTTGGAGGGTATAAGTAATGTGTGTGATTTTTGATACTAGCATATGGAGTATAGGTTTAATCGATTAGACACCTATTACTTCGTTAGAACTTTAAAATTTACACTAAAAGAATGTTTAATCTTAGTGACACATTCTTTATGCATATACTTGTATGACATTTAAATTTTGTAAATAGTGGGGGATTGAAGGGTATTTACAAATTTGATTAATTAATATTATTAATATTATTAATATTATTATTAATATTAATAAACGGTTACTAACCGTTTTGTACCATTTGGTTGAAGGGACACAACCTTTTAAGGATTGTGTATGTTCAAAACATTGTGTCTATTGGCTAAAGGGACACAACTCTTTAAGAGTTGTATATGTTCAAAACATTGTATTTATTGGCAATAGAAATGACACAACCATTTGTATACGTAACTAATCATAATTGCTACGTGCAATATGTATAAATAAGTCCTTGTCCACTATTTCAGAGATGAAGTACTAAGCGTACAATTTACACTACTATTAAGAGATTTTCTTTATTCAAGAGAATTGAGAATTTCTTACTATTGCTAATTAAGAAATTCTTAGGTTTCATTGTATCCTGGGAGAGTATTGTCATCAACCCTATAGCAACTAAGTGTGGGGACAAATATCTCTCTAAAAAAAACAATCTAATCGTGCCTTGAAACCACTACACAAATATAAGATTTTATCATCTTACCATTTTCATATACCCAACAAAACCTTTATCTTCACATTCATTTCCTACGTAATCAATTTCGTTTGCAATTTTCCGTAGCATTTCGTTATTGAGAAGTAGATAGATAGTTTGTAAATAAAAGATAGAAAAAACCGAATTTATTTATAAATAATGTAGTGTAAAAAATCAAGTATTGTGAAAAAAGTAGAAAGTAGAGTGCATGCATGATGGTGCAAAGAATTTGAGGAGTGAGTAGGGTTCTATATCTAACAATTTACTTAAAAAAAGATAAGGTACTGAAAATACAGTAAAAAAAATAAAAATATAAAAATTAATATTTTTATATTTTATTTAATAATAAATTATAAAAATTTAATTTATTTTTATTTTTTATTCAAAAATTTAATAAAATAATATAATTATAAAAAATTAATAAAAAAAATAAAAAATAAAAAATATTTTTTATTAATATCATAATATCCTAATTTAATATCTCTAAATATAATATTTTTATTTATATCTCAATTTACTAAACATAATTTTATATTTTTATATCGTTATCCCAATGTTCTCAGGTACTAAACCAGCACAGCCTAATAATCTAGCTAGTAGTGTGTGCATGATTTACGCTCTGCTAAACACAAAACACTAACACCAATGTTTGTTGCAGTCTATGAACCCATTATTCGACCGTTACTCTTTTATGATTCCCAGGAAATACCATTAGCATTTAGCAACGGTCTCATCTCTTATCCTAAAATTTCTTCCTACGTCCTTACCAGGGGCGGAGCTAGAAAAAATATTAGAGGGGGACTAAAGTTATTTACACAATAAAATAATATTAAAATAAATTTTTGGAAGGAGCTAAAGTGAAATTTACATATAATTTACATGTAAAAAATTAAGATTAGGGGGGGCCGTTGCCCCCCTTTCTCAGTATGTAGCTCCGCCCCTGGTCCTCACTCTCTCTCATAAGCCATAATATGCCACTTAGGCACTTGTATATATGTAAATTTACATTTTGGAAAAGGAGATCATCTCCAGTGAAAAAAAATTAGATGATATCTAGTGTTTAATTTTATTTTTTATTATTTTTTATTTAATTTTAATCTTATTTATAAAATTAAAAGTGAGATATCACATTTTATTCTCTCAAGTATTTAAAAAAATAGAGAAAATCTATTTCCTACATTTTGTAATATTTATACAGTATAATAGTTTGTTTTTATTTTTATAAGTTTATTTATCTCATGTTTTAAAATTATATATTAAATTTATAAATTAATTTTTTTTATTAAAAAGATAAAAAAATTAATCTTTTTATGCATTTATTTTATTTTTATTAAATAAAATTTTTTTAACTTTTTTATTAATAATTAATTTATTATGTGTCTTTAAATCAAATATTAGTTAATTAAACTTTTTTATTAAAATAATTGTGTCTAATTAAAATATTTTATAATATTATTAAGATATTTTTATATTTTTTATTTTTTTAATGACATATAAATTCTAAATTAAAGGAGTAAAAATTTACAAAAAAATATTTAAAGATATAATATTCAATTCAGTCGTTAAATTTGCACACGAATTTATTTTAGCATTTAAAGTTTAAATTGTTTATGTTTAATTTTCAAATTTTATAAACATGACTCATGAGTCTTTGAGATAATAATTTCAACAAACAACTTTAACGAAGCACTTATCTAGATAATTAGATGCGATACTAAACTTCTAAAAATAATATTGTTTTATTTTTAACGTTCAAATAACATAAAAACAATGTTGTATTTAGGGGTGGCAAGCGGGGAAGCCCGCCCCGCCCCGCCCCGCCCCGCCAGAAGCCCGCCTTTTGGCGGGCTGGCCCGCCCCGCCCCGCCTAGTGAGGCGGTCCTAGAATCCTAGCCCGCCCCGCCTAACTGCGGGCTGGCGGGCTGGCGGGCTAAGCCCGCCAAAGCTCCTCTTTTTTTTTTTTTACTATTAACTACTAAGTAATATATAATTTCACAATCATATTAATAAATTTATAATTTCTAATGGCATAAAAAATTATTTTTATATTCACAAACATTAAAGTCTTTGTAATTATAAATATCTAATAAATATAATTATAAACCAAATTTTCATTCAAAATATAAGTATAAATATTCTCTCCAAAGCGAAATAAATATAATCCAAAACATAATTATAAATATTGTCTCCAAAATAACATAAACATAATTCAAAACACTCAATTTTTATCTTCATACTCTTGTAAGTTAGGTTGGGGGAAGTTAGGTATTGACAAAAAAATTGCAAAAATACCCCCTCACTAATAAAAACCTTAGCCCGGCGGGGAAGCCCGCCCCGCCCCGCCAAAGCCCGCCAAAACCCGCGGTTTAAGCGGTGCGGGTTAGGCGGGCTTTTGCTATTTGGCGGTCCCGATTTTCCAGCCCAACCCGTCTTTTTTGGCGGGTTACGCGGGCCGGCCCGGCGGGTTTAGGCCCGTTTGCCACCCCTAGTTGTATTATTACTTGTTTTGGGAGAAAAGAAGAACAATCAACATACATGCCAAAACAGATTGATTCACCTCATTTGTTGGATTATTTAAATGCTAAAACTAAAATGACATTATTTTCATCAAAATCGTAGTATATAATCTATTTATGTCAGAATTTTATTAATATTTGTTTGTTAAAAATTATTTGCAGAACTAGCATGAATCATATTTATAATATTTGAGAATTAAATAGAAATAATTAAAATTTTTTAGAGATTAAATTAAAATTATATAAAAATTAAAAAATTAAATTGGGTATTCTCTCAATGCTTTTATGTACATAGAATAAATTTAAGAGTCCTCATGGTCAATGCATAAAGAAAAACAATCATTGTAATGCATATATATAAAAAATTAATTGCTAAATTTTAATTATTTAAATATAATATATATTAAAATGTGAAATTATATTAAAATATATATTTATATATAAATATATAATAATTAATTTAATAATTTTTTCTGTAGTAGTAGTATTTAGAAAATGAAGTAATGTACTGCATAATAATTAACAAATGAAAGAAAGAGGAAAAAATTTGAAATTGTTGATTGACTTAAAAAAAAACAACGGTTAGACCACCTAAAATCCTTCCATGGGATTATTGGTCTTAATAGTTTGAACACCGAGAAATAAATTAAGGATTAATAATTAAATTAGTTTCAAAAAATAGATATTATTTAAATTTATTGTTAATTTTTTAAATTAAATTAGTGTTTTAAAAATTATAAATTGATTATATTTTTTTAATATTTTATTAATAATTAATGACATAGAATATTAATGAATAGTAAATATGATACATAACATATTTAATTAGATACTGATTAAATATATTTATAAAAATCTATCAATTTAGTTATTAAGTTATATTAGAATATAATTTATATAATTAAAAAAAATTAAACTAATAAATTTTAATAAATACATCTAATTCACATCTAATAAAATATTTTAAATATTATGTATGTTATCTATTAATATTTCATATAATTAATTATTAACAAAAATTATTAATAAAATTACTAAAAAATAAATACTATTAATTTTTTATTTTTAAAAAATTAATTTAATTAAAAAATATTTTAAAAATAAATTTAAAAAACATTCAATTTTTCAAAAACTAATTTAATTATTAACTCTATTACTCCATAAAATGAGGCATGAACACTGAATTAAGCATTTGTTCGTCTTTGTTCTGTGGTGATGGGACCCAAAGAAAAACGCGTCTTAACTTTATCCTTTTGTGATGCATACACCTAATGAGTGCCTAAGAAAATCTCCCACCAAATATTAAAGATTCCTAAAAATCTACATACAGCTTCGTGATTTTTTCAATTTTTACATTACTTTTGTATATATATATTATTTTTAAATCAAAAATAATTAATAAAAAATAAAAAATAAAAAATTAATCATTTATTATTTTTTATTCCAAAAAAGCTACTGCTGAATTGCTGATCTTTGACTCTGCAAAACATTCATTCACTTTTATTTCTTTAATAGTACGATGAATTGATGATACAGCCTTTCTTCCTCATTCGAGTAAATAAGATTTAATACAAAATTAAGTGAAAGTAAATTGCTTCTAAACAAGTTTAACAAACTTGGCTCTTTTTTTGTTTTGGGCATTTGAAAAGTTTCTTTAGATTATTTCTCCATAGTATCCTGTTTTGCAAAGTGCCATAGAATATTCCTTTAAATGTGATTTTAGATTCCTAACATATAATTCTAAAATAAAAATTCACTTACAGTTAATTTTGTATAAAATTGATAATTAAAAATTATTAGATAATTTAAATAAATTATTATTTAACGATTTTTAACTATTAATTATACATAAAGATAACTGCACATGGTTTTTTTTTATCTTAAAAAAATTTAAAAAATATACACGAAGTCCCGACGCAAAATAAAGAGTATACAAAATGTAACAAATTAACAATAGCAATTGAAACCGTTACTCCACTCTTTACACTAAATTAATTCAATTAAAAAATAAAAAAAGGTTTAAGTTATTCATCATGATGGGATTGTGTTGTGCTTGTGCATCAACTTGCATATATGTATAGGATGCACTTTTGGATTTTAATTGTTCTCTGGTCTCAGTTGATCAGTTTGTAGGGACAGTTAGTTCTAATTAAAATATTAGTTATGAACTAGAATGTTGCCCCATCATCCAAAAAAAAAAAGCATGAGAACCCCTGTTTTTGCTTACAGTGGTAGCCACTTTATATATATATATATATATATATATATATATATATATATATATATATACACACCGATGCACCAATTATTTTAACTGTTAATTTCAATTAATATGTATTATATATATATTTTTTATAATTCAAATCAACTATTAAAATAATATCGGTGCACTTGAAATGTTATATATATATATATATATATATATATATAAAAAATCTTATTTGAGGATCACTATGGGGTTTAATTTGCATCAAACTCAGTCATACATCATCATATATAAAAGGCGTGGGCCCAACTGAACTAAAACTAAAAAATGAAATGAAATGATTATGTGATTAGTGGGCCAATCACTAATTTTTATTTTTTTCCTGTGTGCAGTAGACAAAATTGTTGTTCCTTATCGACAAAGGCACTCCCTTGGTCATCAAACACACCAACCTTTTTCCCTCCTTCTTCATCTTCTATATATACTTTTGTTTATTACTTTCGTAAAGTAGGATATCAATATATAATTTTTAGAAAAATCTTTAAATATATCGGTGTTTTGGTAAATTTTAATAATTGATATTAATTATATATATTTTTTATAACTAAAATTAATGATTAAAAATAACTAAAATATTAGTGTATCGATACTTTTAATTTTTTTTAATTTTTATAAATAATTTAGTTTTTTTAAATGATTAATTCGGTTGTTCGTATAAATAAATATTAAATATTTAAATTTTATTTCATATATATAATAATTTATTGACTAACAATAAATTATTAAATAAAAAATTTAATTAAACATAAGTAATCCAAGTGAGTCCAACTTGGACACATAATTGTTAATTGTAATTTGAGAGAATGGATTGTGTTAATTTTTTTTTAATAATTGAGGGAATAAAATATATTTTTTATTATTAATTTTATACGTAAAATAAAAAATATAAAAAATATTGAAAAGTTAAAAATTATATTTTATTCCTTTAATTATTAAAAAAATTGAGAGAATTTATTTCCATAATTTGATAGCTGTCCAAAATTTGATTACCTTTCTGTACTCGTTTCAACTTCTCATCATTACTACTTAATTAAATATTTATCCACCGCATAGGCATTATAATTTACTACTCTAATTACTAGAAGGTTTAATTCCAATGAATTTTGTGACAATAGCATCATATAGTTCTCAGGCCTAATTATACACAGGCGTCGGATGATGTAATTTTGTGCCAACCATTGTTGGCTATTAATTAACTTCCACTGGCCAAAACTAATTTGGTAGGAATTAGGATACATATATGTCAGATATTAATGGAGCTATGAAGGGACAATAATAATTTATTAATTAATCTGATGAGTTGTTGTATTATTATTTATTTTCTCCTCAATGATTTAATTTATTCCATATATACATAATACATACCTTATTTCGTATATACTCTCTTTTTCATATGCTATATATGTCCAACAATCATTATCATAGATTAATTAGGTTGAAGAAGTGCACGTGAATTGTGAATTCAATATGTATGGATATGTCCTTATTTAGCATGATCTAAGCTGGCCAAATGGTGATTTTAATTTGCTCCAGGCAACTTGTGATGGATAGAGTATTGGTTACAAGTGAATGTACTAATACAGGCCTTCCACATGCTATAATATTTCGATCATACTATGCATATTATTTTTAGTTGTTTACGCTATTCTTCAGTGTCATAGATCAATAACTAATACGTCGCAGAGTTAAATTCTATTTAAGAGTTTATCGCTTAATCACTCGACTAACCCAAATTAATTCATACTATGCATATTAGCATATAATGATATCTCATAAATTCTTTTAGGTTTAATTATTACGATGATCTCTATAATTTTATTAAATTTTTAATTAAATTTTATAATTTTTTTAATTGAGTCTTTATATTATTTTTAATTTTATAATTATATTTTTTTAGTATAAAAAATATCAGAATTAATTAAATATTTTTCTACAAATTAAAAGTATTTATAATTAAAAACTTAATTAAAAAAATATTTTAACTCGAAAAAGATTTAATTATAAAATTAAAAACAGTATAAAAACTCAATTAAAAAAATATAAAAATTTAATAAAATTATAAAAACTAATAGAATAATTAAATAATTCATAATATTTTAACCTTAAAAGAAATTTATATTTCCATTTTCAAATGCATGCTGTCACTAGCTACCCCCTCTACACTGTTGAAGAAATTTGTTTGGTGCTACATACCAAGTTCTTTCAACTGCCATGTTAAATTATTCTTTCCCATTTGTTGCTAACTATGTGTTTCTTGTTTTGACCATAACAGCATAAAAGAAAATCCATGTTCTCAGTTCCATTCTTTTGCTTTATGAATCAGTGTAGAGACTAATAATTTACATGGATGAGCTATGATACAATAAAGGAGAGAGTGTGCCTTGTGTTTGGGTCCCAAACCATATGCTACTTTCCAATGCTCTACCCAGCAACCTTCCTCTTTACGCGCCACAGCACGTGCACCAAAGATTTTGCCCCAAAAGAATATCATTATATCATGACATGCACGGTTCAGAGATACTGGACTCATTCTTCATCGCTTCAAACTAAATGAAATATAATCAACTTGAGTTGGTTGAGTGGTTAATTCATTTGTCCACTTAAACAAGTGTTGGAGATTCAAATTCCGTCTTGTGCATAAATATTTGGGCGAACCTATTTTTACATGAAAATAAAATTGTAAATTATTGGATATCATTATAAAAATATTAACCTCAACCTAAACGATTAAAACATCACTCATGTAACTTTTTTTTAAAGAAGAAGAAATATTTTGATATAGTGATATAAAATCTTGCTAAATTCTTCTCTGTGATATTAAATTTTACACTTGAAGTAAACAATGAGTTTTACATCTGATGACTAATGAGTGACTTATAAGGCAACATTCATATAATACTACTGATTATTTAATGTTTAGACAAAAAGTTAGGATACTAATCAAAAAATAAAAAAAACTCGAGTGCGATAAAATTTTTATTGGATAAATTATATAAAAGATATCAAAAAATTTACGTATATAGTTTATAAAAATAACTTCAAAATATACAAATGGTAAATAATTTTTTGAAATATTTAAAAATTGATAAAAAATAATAACAAAATTACGTTTTTATTTGACAAATAATTTATATATTTGATACGATTTTTTGTAAAAATATTTGGATAATTATTTAAAAAAATGCATATAAAACAAGAATAAAATTAAATCTCTAAATCTCTTTTTTATTTTTTAAAGATTTTAGAATATTTATAAATTATCAATTCTAAAAATAACCATATCTTATTTTTCGAATTATGCGTGTAAAAGATTATATTAAAATTATTCGATCTCTAAAATCTTTTTAAATATGTATATATATGTTTATTTTTAACACATTTTTAAATATTTTAAAAATATATTTGTTATCGATATTTTTTAGATTATTTTTGTTAGCTATATCTTTGTAATTTACCCTTTTTTCTATTTGACTAGTTTTTCTTTTATATAAATGATAGGTAGCTTAGTTAAACAATTGGGTCATCCTCTTGATCTTGACAAATGAAGAGGTGGGCTCAGCTTTACAACTAATCTCATACGAAGAGAGCAACGAGACCAATGACAAGGAGGACCTCATTTAAAAGTGGAGGGTGGTCAACTTTTTCTTCTTCTTTTATATATTTATTTGTTATTTTTACCTTTTTAAAACAAATAATTTGTAGCTGTCGAGTCTGAAATGACGGAATGGAGGGGCCATTAAAGTTGGATACTTGAGTAACAGAATTGGCATTTGGATTTTAAAGTCTCAATCCCACATTCAATGGCTTATGCTAAACCCTTGATATTTTTGTAACCTAACTAAACCCTGTTGTTTCTTGCTCATTTTTAAAACATCCTAATTTTTTTTATTGAGATTTAGTAAATTTAGTTCAGTTTTAATTAAAACAAAGGGAACAGGCAAATGTTACTAACGGTTTTTATTTGATATTTTTGGTCTGCCTTTTCACTTACAATAATCATATAGTTTCCTGTATTACGTCATTGAATTTATTTGACACCAAGTCTTTTATATATTTGTTTTGGACTGGGGACCCTAAGTTGATCTTAAGATCATGAATAACAAATGTGTAAATGTGTTCTTTTAGTAGATATATTTATCAAGGGAAATGAAAGACGAAAAAAAAAAGGAATTCTCAGTACTAAAGAAATTTGATTAATAACTAAAAGTGTTGGTAAAAAGCAATAAATTTTGCTGGTTGTCGAGTTTTTTTAATGTATTATTTCAAGTAAGATATTTTTTTTTAGTAATTTCCAAGTAAGATTTTAAGTTTTAAGAAGAAACTCTCATTCGGATAGTTTTTTGGACTTGAACTCTCATTCGGATTGGAGACCCCTATGTTTTTCGTGGGACGTATATTGGGCTGGATTGGGATAATTAGATTCTTAAAAATATATACAAGAATATTGGGCTTCATTTTCTAACTTATATAAATGGGCTCTTATTTGGTCCAATAATCGATGGCATTCTCTAGATTCATGGGCTAAAGGCCCAAAATTCAGAAGCCTCACCGACTGAAAGGAGAACCTGGCGGAGGCATGAAGAAAAGAAGAGAGAAAAAAGAAAACAGTTCAATGAACCGCAACCTGCGGTTTTGCGTTGAAAAATCGTTGTTTTTCTTATCCAATTCTGTTCCACGTCTTCATTTTCCACTTTGATTTGTGGAACAGTTGATCGGAAAGCTTTTTCATTCACAAGGCGAAGCTCGATCACCATCCATGGCTTTAGACATCCAAACCTTGGAAGACAGGTACGCCACGCACACTTTCATCAAACCAAAATTGGGCTCTTATGCTCGTGCTTGTGTTCTTAGAAGTTGTTGTATGTGTTTTCTAATTCATTTTTTATTCTTCTTTTTTTGGTCGGTTATTTGAAGCGTAATTGTTGGTTAGTTGCATGTTTTCTGCAAAATTATGTGAATATGAATATCAATGTCCTTGCATAATGATATCATGTTATGATACCGTATTTTCATCTAGCTGTAGCTGATATTATGCATACAGTGCTCATTGTTATCGGAATCAAGCTTGGTTTTGCACATGCTTTTGATTCAATTCGTTGACCATATTTGATTCTTCCCTCTTTTACTAATGAACTTGCTGTTTGTCTTGTTATTTCCAGCTATACTGATTCTTGCAGGAGACATGGCGTTTTGCCTAACGCTGCTATTTTGTCAAGCCTGTTCAAGGTCTGTGGTTTATTTAATTGTATTAGAATTTTGTTCTCAACCATTTTTTAACTGTAATTTATTATACAGCATTTTGTCTTTTGCTTCTTCTCTCAATTTTGTTGGTCACTGCTGGTCCCTGCGTGGGGACAGTGTATTGAAGTAAGAAGCTAAACCACACCTGTATTGTGCAGGCTGAGCGAAAAAAGTCCTGCCATGAACTCTGCAGCCTGGAGATTTTAATTGATGACCTTAGGGATATTGATTTTGCACCACTTCTTGATATATGTACGGACCTTGATAATTCCGAAATCGAAGCTGTTGATGTACGTACTGAATCAGCATGTGTATTAAATGGAGCATATGCATTATCATTGATGCGTGCTATTAAACAAAAGCTTCGAGTAGTCAATCTACAAGATCTGTCTGTTGGAAGGGACTTCTTACGGTATATCACGGTGCTTGTCATGGATTATCTTTGTGAAGATGAGATAATTGCTGATTGTTTAGTCACTTTTATATTACAATTTTAGAGAATTTAAGATGCAGTATGAACTTACATATCTATGCCATGTTGGGCCTTCATATTTTGGGTTTTGCCACTTCTGCTTTATCTAGTTTTTCAAATCATTGTTTGAACTTTAGCATATTTCTTTTCCTTTCTATAGCATAAAATGAATCATCCCTGCTTATAATATTGTTGCACTTTTGGGAACTTACGATTTTCTGATCTCTGTAGTAGGTTTACCTTTGGCATTTACATTGGCAAACTACATAACCATATGAGTTGCTTTATTCTTGTTGATGATATATACTGATTTGGTTTAGCTCTTTATCTGAAACATGGATGGTTCATTTATTATGTGGAGATGTTAACTTGATGGATGCAGTTTATGGATTTTTAGGTTTTTGTCACGTATGGTGCTTCATGACTAATGTTGAGCTTTCATTAGGGATATCTCACAAAGAGGTTTGGCATGCCAAGTTTTGACATTGAAATTTTCACATTTCCGTAAGCTGAACTTGGTGGGGGAGTTCATGCACTTGCACACCCTTAGTCTTGATTTCAGTTCTTCGCTTACCAGTTTCCAAGAGGAATGCTTTAATTGCATGCCCCGTCTAATGTGCCTCTCGATGTGTGAGACACGGATTACAAATCTATGGACAACTGTTGCAGCTCTCTCTAAGCTTCCTTCTTTGATTGAACTAAGGTTTCAGTATTGGCAGTGTTGCAATGATGCTGGAATATCTCTTCTCTCGAGCAGTGGGAAGTCAGATGACACTGCAGATTGTAGCCTTCTAAATAAAGCTCCATTTGTTGGTGAATTATGCACTGAAACAAGGGAACTGACAAAACCTAACCTAAGTGCTGAAGATCCATTGATAAGGCTTTATTCCTTTGATGAAAATATTCAAAGCATGGTTGAAGATTCGTCAGATGATAGTGAAGATGACTTTACTAACCACAATCATAGATACTGGCAGTCAGATAGCTTTTCGGGGTGGAATTTACAACTACCTTTTCAGAATGAGGTATCCATAAAATGATTACTGTCAAAATGCATAAAGAGCCCCTTTATTATATAGTTTCTGATGTCTGCATTACTAAAGCTATTACTTCAAAATCGTTCTTCATCTTTAATTTTGGCAGTTCATGTTACAAAAAGAAGATGGAGCAGAGTCATCACAAGGTTCCTTTTCAGGGAATATTGCCGATGTTTCTATGAAGTATATGTCTTGTCATACATCACCAATATGCTATGAGAAACATTATAGAGAATTCATGATAGCCTCACTACCAAATTTGAAAATTTTAGATAATCTGCCTATCAGAAAAATTGACAGGGAAAGGGCTAGTGAAATAGTTCCTCAACACTTTGAATACCTTCCGTATAGACGGAAGCAAAAACAGAGTGTTGTAAGTATCTTACAAACACGGGAAATAAAATCTAGCCACAATAAAGTGCATACTTCTAAGTCTCTGCCATCATGTCCTTCTGGAAATTCTCAATATTTTTATACTAGATCACTTTCTGCGGCTAAAATGGGGTCTTCAACTTGGCCTTCCTTGCATCCCCTTTCTCTGTCAGAATGTAATTTGGACAGGAGCTTACGTCCAAGGCAGTTTGAGTACCATCCATCTGACTCCAGCTTGATGGTCTTTGGAACTTTAGATGGTGAAGTAGTTGTCATCAACCATGAGAATCAACATGTTGTGAGTTATATCCCATCACTTGGAGCAATGAATAGTGTCTTGGGTCTTTGTTGGCTCAAGAAATACCCTTCTAAGGTATGTGCTTAATGTATGGAAAATTATTATGCATATTATCTAGTAGCAGCTACATCGTGTAACAGAATGTTGACTGTCATTTAACAAGCCTGATAGGATTTGGCGTGATTGTATATTTGTATGCCTAATTATGTGAGACCCGATAAAAGTTTTAATATTATAGTGTTTGAATGTTACTATATTGAGATATTGTAGTACAAATATGCATATACTTATATTAAAAGTATAAAACTAGTAAAACAGAAATTACAAATAAAAATATAATTTCTGTTTAAATATAAAATATAAGTATTTTTAAATATATAATTTTTTACTATATATTTGATATTTCCTATTTGCTATTTTTAATATAAATTATAATAAATACAAAATAAGATGTAATTTAAAGTGAAAATATATCTTATTAATATAAATATTCAAAAGTCTATTATTTCAAATGTAATAGTTTAATTAATTTTACTTTAAATATATTGAAAGAAGTATTTATTTATATATTTAATAATTACTTTTATTATATATAGTTAAAAGTATAATAATTTTATTTCATTACTATTTTATATTTCTATTAACATTATCGTTAGGGCAGTAAGGATTACTCGTTATAAGTTATAACATGTATTAATCGAGTGAGCTATCCATTACTTTTAGTTAGTCTTAGATAATATGCCAATCATGTGTTTTTTGTTTGAATGGGAATGATGTTGATGTCTTTTCTTGTTGTATGTCAGCTTATAGCAGGTTCCGACAATGGTTCTTTGAAATTGTATAACATCCACCAGACACCTAAAACAACAACTAGCGTATATGGAAATTCTAGTGGTGTTACATTTGATGAATTTGACCAGTTGACATCTGTTCATGTTAATGCCTCGGATGAACTATTCCTTGCAAGTGGTTACTCAAGGAATGTTGCTCTGTATGACATCAATAGTGGAAAGCGCTTACAAGTTTTCACTGATATGCATCATGGGCATATTAATGTTGTCAAATTTGCAAATCATTCCCCGTCAATTTTCGCTACTTCCTCGTTTGATCATGATGTCAAGATGTGGGACTTGAGACAGAAACCGATACATCCTTGCTTCACTGCTTCAAGCTCTAGAGGAAATGTGATGGTTTGCTTTTCTCCAGATGACCAATATATTCTTGCATCAGCAGTTGATAATGAGGTAACTTCTACTTATTTAGCATGGTTAGATACTCTGTTTTGCATATGATGTTACTTGGATAGGTTATGCATATCACTTGAAATCCACTTCAGCTTTAATAAAAGATAAACCGTTGGTTTCTATGTACAGAAGTTTTAAATGACTGTCCATATGCTTGTCGCTTTTTCATTTGGGAAAAATTATTTTGTAATAAATATTTTAATTAGACAATTGTTAATTTTTGCAGGTTAGACAACTTTTGGCTGTTGATGGTAGGCTTCACTTGGTTTTTGATATTGCTTCCACTGGAAGTTCCCAGAACTACACCCGTTCATATTACATGAATGGGAGGGACTACATTATAAGTGGGAGTTGTGATGAACATGCTGTTCGTATTTGCTGTGCTCAAACAGGGAGACGTTTGAGAGATATATCACTTGAGGTACATCTATCTTCAAATGAGTGTGCTGCTTTGCTGGTTGTTCTGGATTTGTCTAAATGTCACAAGAGAGGAAAATATATATTTTTATATGATAGGGCTGGGCCATTTATGAAGCTAACATTCACTTTCCAACCTTATGTGTTTACGTCTCTCCTATTTCTCATGCCAAACAAGAAATGTGTTAAGCTAGCAATGAGATGCACAGAAATGACTAACCAATGTGCATGTTTTATTGAATATTCTTCCATTTTGTACTAATCATTTACTTTCTATGCAGGGAAGAAGCTTAGGAAGTTCCATGTTTGTTCAATCTTTGAGGGGTGATCCTTTCAGGGTAGGTTCTGTTTTTCTTATACCTGTTGATTGTCATGGTTATGCCGAAGTGATCTTGTCATGCCACAGTAGTTCAATAGTTCAGTCATTCATATTTGTAATGTAATTTTTTCTCCTGTGTTTCCCATGTGTGATCTCTTCAGGTATCTCTTTTATACATTCAATAAGTGCCTTGAAGTTTTAGTTGGATGCCTTCTGTTTCATGAAATTCCATTAAGGCATGATTATTGCAATTATTGTTTTATTGAATTTATGCATGTCATCAATTTTTGTTTTCTTAACTATTATTCTTGTGAACAAAAATATTAAGGTTCTTTTAAGGTTGCTTTCTGTGTGATTAGCAACTTTTTATAAGATTCCTAGGATTGAACTGCAAGGCATTGTAAATGTTGTGCTGAAAAATCAGGAAGTAGTTATTTTATATTTTTGCGAACTAACTCATGTTATACAAGTTTTCTTTTTCTATTGTTATTATCAAATAGGATATAGTACCACAGTGTATTGTTAATTTGAATTTTCCTTGTTTCTTTTACTTAATGATGAATGCAGGACTTCAATATGAGTGTGTTAGCGGCCTACATGCGCCCAGGCTCCAAGTCTGAGATTGTCAAGGTTTGTCCCTTGTTTTCTTAAAGTGCATGTGATTATGGAGATGTATTTGTACTTCAATAATTTAGATATTTCTCCATTTTCTTTTACCATTAGATAGATAGTAAAGTGTTACTCTTTTCCTTATTATTTTTGAGTCATTTTTGTTACTTCCCAAACTGAGAATTGCCTTCTTGTTCATTATACCATTTTAAGACTCAAAAGGTGGAGAAAGGAAATATTCACTTTGGTAATTGGGACTTGGGAGAAACAATTTTCTTACAATTTTCACCCCATTTTTTTATTGTCAATGTTTGCAGATTAACCTTCTAGCATCTGTTGACCATACCAAGGATGATTTTGATGAGCAACGCCCTTTTGCATTCCAAAGTATGGGAGCTTGATATTGGTTACAAGGCAGTAAGTTTTGCGTTCTCGCAATGTAACTATCCAGCTAGTGTAAATTCAAACTTCCTCCTCCTCCTCCTTGTAAATCTTGTAATGACTATAGTTGCTTGTAGATATGACGCGAGGGTTTAAGTTCTTATGCCATTGTTAGAAGTCCTTAGAACCTAGGATATGTTGGGACTAATTTAATTTCATTAAGTTCCAAAGTGGTCCTTCAGATTGGTCCCATGCATTGAAATAGTCATCGAAATCCCAATTACACCAATTTGGTCCCTAATATTGGCAAAAGTATAACATGTTAACCCCCCAAGTTTTTCCGTCAAGTGACTCCTCATGAGACTATGGACTAACGCAGTGTATTTTTGCCTATATCAAGAATGGAATTGGTGCAACTGAGATCTCGTAGTCTAGTTTAATCCACACGGCTAATCTCAAGAACTATTTTGGAGTTTAAGTCATAGTTTTATATATGAAGCTCGTCTACAACATACAAAATTCAATTGATTAAATTTTATCCTTTACTTTGACCTGCTAATTAAATACATACATCACAAAGAAAAAAAATTGAGTGAAATTGAGTAACTGAGAAATGGATTGGTTGGAATTTTAAGTATGAGCAATTTAGTGTCATGTTATTTAAGTTTAAATTATGTACATAATGCCAAGGGGAGTCTTAGAGTAAGGGTTGAATATTCTCTGTGTGATTTTAAAGTTATAGGTTTAAACTGTGAAAACAGCTATTGATATAATTATCAGGTTTAATTACATATATTACACTCTTTGGGGTGCGACTCTTTCTTAGATTCTATATTAACACAATATTTGTATGCCAGATTTTTTTTAAAAGAAAAATTAAGGACATAATGCATAATTGGGAAGAGATATAGACATCCTATTGTCCTAACATTTTGAATTAGGAGGTGATATTTGGTGTTATTTGTGATTTTTAGCTTGAATGTTGTATAACTGTTAGCTATTTTATTTGTTGTTAATTTTTCTGCTGCTTTGCCATACATTGAAATCCCATGTTTACGTGGGAAGTACAACTGTTGGCAGAGAGTGGAGATTCCAAACTAAATCCCCAAATAGTTCCTTAGATTCACGGCTTTTTTTAGTTCGGTCTTTTAAATTTAAAATTTACTATATTGGTCTTCAAAATTTAATTTTGGGTATCATATTAGTCCTTAGAGCCTTTTTAGCATTGAGTCAGCAAATGAAGTGTTGAGTTGGTTTTAACTCGCTACGCTGAACATAAGGTTACATGGTGTTGCATGGTGTTGTTTTGTTTTGGCGGTTAAATAAGACAAAAAATAAAAAGACAAAGAAGAATTTATATGATGTACAAATTGATTTATTTCCTCACATTCTTCAAAATGATCTTATTTTTGTCTTGTTTAAACGCTAAAACAAAACGATGTTATTTAGTCATGTGTTTAACGTGGCAAGTTAAAACTAGCTTAACATTTCGTCGACTCAATGCTGAAAAGGATCCAAAGAAAAAGATGGTGTTTAGAGCTAGATCTCGAGAATCAGTATAATAAATTTTAAATTTAAAAAATTAAAATAATAAAAACTGTAAATCTCAAAGACTGCCATGGAGTTAAGTAGGAAATTCCAACTTGTAGACGCAACTATTATTCACCCGGAGGTCTATATTTGTGGAAATACACTACGGTTTCTAAGCTTCTTCAATGGCCCTGCATTCTCTATTACTGTAATAAATAATAATAATAAAGTTTCATGTGTGAGCTAGCTGTATGGCTCTAATACACAAGTGTTAAATGAATTTGTGCTGTAGGGACAACAAGTGGTCACTTTTATTTATTGTTGTTAATGCAAAACAGGAAGTGCTAAAGCCTAAAATATGTGCAATTCTTGCTTTTGTTCAAAGGTGTTTCAAAGTTGTGAGAGATCATACTACTTTATTGCTTAGTCAGGGAAACCCATGTGCGCTTGTGATGGTTTCTAGATTTTTCGTTATGTTATCTTGAGACGACTGGTGTTTGTATCGTGAAGGTATATCTAGATATAGGATATCATTATTTTGGTTCAAACAATTGAAGGAAAAAATATTACAAGATGAAAGATCCTGAAAAAGTTGGTAAGTAATTGAGTGAGAATGAAGCGGAAGAGGACAAAAGGGAAAGGAAGGGAGCAGAAGGGTTCGTAGGTGCAGAAAACGCGTGGGCACTTCATTAACCATCGCAGGCTGTCTCCTCTTGCTTAATACAATCCACCGCCTCATTGTAATATTTATTGTATCATCCATGAAGCGCCAACTACTCCTGCTTTCTCTAGAATCTTTATATTTCATTGCTATAGATAGATAAATAATTAAATATATATGAATATGAATGTATTGTCTAATTTATTTCGAAGATCGAAGGTGTGTTTCGTATTAAGCATACTTGGTTCTCTAATCTCTATACATATCATAACTTGTGGATTGTTTTTGAAATCTTCAATATTTTCAAATTTTTAATCATTTTTTGTATTTTATTTATTTATTAACATAGTGTTATTATATTTGATCAAGTTGAGTTTAAACGAACTAATTCAATTCAGTTGGTGATACTGCACACCTTTAGAAATAATTATAAATTGACTATAATGCGAAATTAAACATGATATTTTTAAGTTATGAAATTTGTTTACGTAACTTTTAATCATTAGATTGTACAAAATCACTCTGAAGGATTTTTTTTTTAAATTATGCTTCTACTATTTGCCAAGTTTTTGTCTATTGTTAATGAAAATAAACTTTTTATTTTTCATAAAAAAGGGTTTTAATTTGAAATTGCACTCATTTTTGTAGAGATTAAAATATATCTATGATTCAAAGTATTAAAAAAAGAATTAAAGTAAACTTTTTTTTTTATTCTTTTTGGGCTAATAAGAAATAATGATTTAAAGAACAAAAATATTATATATAAAAAATTAATTATTAAATTAGTTATTATATATTTGTATATAAATATATTTATTATTTATTTTATTTTATTTTTTAATAAATATTTTATATTTTAATGTATATTTTATTTAAATAACTGATTTATAATAGACACAAAAAAAACTGATTTATAATTTTTTATGTATGCAGAAGGAAAGATGTTAAAAATCTTAAAATAGACGCTATAAAAAGTTAATAAAATCTAATTACACATTGTACAAATTAGGGCAAAGTGAATTTTTTTATTATTATTATTTTACTGTGACCAAAATATTTTATTCCGTTACAACAATTTGTCGCCATGTATGAAGCTGGATCAGTATAAATAAATCCACTTGTAACATTGATACACACCCCCACCCCCTCTTGAGGTTCCAGCCAGCAAAATTCCTCTACTTTCTAACATACTTTAATTTACCACCAAACTTAGCAGCAAGTGAAAAAAAAATGAAGCTTATTTTCGTTACACTGCTGCTCTGTTTTCTTCTTTTAAGCTCGTCTTTGTTGGAACCAGCCACTGCCTACGAAGATGCATGTAAGATTTACAGTCACTGTACCTAACCAAGATCTGTTACTTTGTTTATTGTGTTGTTGAATGAGTTATTTTTCTTTCAATGGCAGCATATTGCGGGAAGAAGTGCTCAGATAGGTGCTCTGTTGCTGGGGTTAAAGACAGGTGCTTAAAGTACTGTGGGATTTGCTGCCAAGAGTGCAAATGTGTTCCTTCTGGCACCTATGGGAACAAGCACGAATGCCCTTGCTACAGGGACAAGGTTAACAAGAAGGGAAAGCCCAAATGCCCTTGAAGAATTATGAACTCATCAATTATATATTTAGAATAAGAATACTAGTGTTTATTTGTATCTGTATGTGTTTGTGTTTTGTGCTTGTAGGAGTAGTGTTATCTGAGATGGTTTGGTGTTTATATGTCACCTCCTGACTCCAAGTGTTCTTGTTAGTATGCCAATGTTTGTTGGATGTTAGATTTTTAATCATTTTATGAGGAATAAATTATTATTTGACATAATAATTGATGAAGGTTTTCTCCCGGTTTTGAAATTCTCTTCATGATGTTTGATGTTCTGCAATTTGCAAACAGACCAAACTTTAGTTTCTTTATCAGTGACAAATGAACCTGTAAGTTGATTTATACTTAAATTGTAAGGGACACAAAATTATGTAGAAAATTTAAGAAATAATCAATAATTTTGGGTGGCTAAATATATCGCGTCAAATAATTAACCATATAGTGAATGTTATACCTAGGATTCTACATAGAGTTGTTAACTTCCTAGTTCGAGATCTAAAGTACATGATGTATCGTATAACAATGTGCACACATGTGACAATGACATTGTCGTGTAGCAACTAGCATGTAAACCTGCCATATCTAGAAATAAATGTTTGGGATAATTTTTTGTTTACACAGTCTTTTTCATATAAAAATATTATTTATATATTTAATTACTAAAATTAGTTATTATGTATTTATGTATAAATATATACATAATTTAATTTATTTTTAATATATATTTATTTTGATAATTGATTTTGATTACTAATATCATTTTTTATTTTTGAGTTAACTCCAGGAGCAAAACTAGGTTAAATTTTAGGAAAGGATCCAAAAAATAATTTTGCAATATAAAAATAATAAAATGAAACTTTAAAGGAACTAAACTTAAATTTGTACATCATTTAAAAAAAATAAAGTTTAAGGGATCATAGTTGCTATTTTGTTTTATAATACTTTATTTTTGATAAACTTTTATCTCCAATGAACAAAACGACACTTGTAATTATAGAAGATGTCTTTCATACAACAGAAACACACTTTGTAATTTACATATGGAACCCATGCTGGTATATGAGAATGATATGGGGGTGGGAGGTGTCTAACCAAAGTGTGGTGTCAGGGGAGAAGGAACTCGGACCCTCCGAGTTCAGGCTACAAAACTCACGGTCCGAGTTCTTTGTATTTTGTATCTGCTTGGTGTGGAACTCGAACCCTCCGAGTTGGCTAACATAACGGACCGTCCGATTTCAATTACACCAATCGCACGGTCCGAATTGCTCTAAGAAGGAACACATGTCGCAACCCCGCTGATGCACAAACGG
Source organism: Arachis stenosperma (assembly GCF_014773155.1). Taxonomy (NCBI): domain Eukaryota; kingdom Viridiplantae; phylum Streptophyta; class Magnoliopsida; order Fabales; family Fabaceae; genus Arachis; species Arachis stenosperma. Next base: position 155,580,125 of record NC_080385.1, read on the forward strand.
TGCCCCTAGAAAACACACAAAGAAGTCACCCTCTCTCACCATCCGAAGACAAAGTTCACTCACTAACCTTTCACTCTCACAGTCACCTTCTTCTTCCTTTCTTTGGGTTTTGCATGGTGGAGGAGCATCAACAATGCCAAAAAAATACAAAGTTAAAGATGTTGATCGATCTGACCTTCATATTATTCATTATCTCAGTAATCTGATTATGTAAGTAATTTTTTTAAAATTTTTTAAATTTTATAATTTTCATTATATTTATATTTATTAAAATTTAAAATTTTATTATTATGATTGTTATTAGAGATGCAGCTGAAGAATATAAATAGAATGATTATGACTAATTTATGAATTTTTTTGGTTAGATTATTTTAAAATATTTTTAACAGATTATTAAATATGTTTATGATGATTAGGAAATTTTTTATGATTATGTTGTTGTTAGACATGGAGTTAAAGAACATAAATAGAATGATTATGACTAATTTTTGAGTTTTTGTTAGATTTGTTTAAAGTTATATTACAGATTATTAATTATATATGTTATTATTAGAAAATTTTTTATGATTATGTTGTTGTTAGAGATGCAATTGAAGAATAAAAATAGAATGATTATGATGAATTTTTGAATATTAGTTAGATTTTTTTTAAAATTTGTTTACAGAATATTAATTAAATATATCATGATTAGGAAATTTTTTTATGATTATGTTGTTGTTATGTTTTGTGTTTTCGACTGTAATATGTAGTAGATAGTGTAATTTTTTTATTTTATTTTATTTTTAGTATAACTATATGTAAGCCAAACTTATTTAAATGCGTTTTTAAAATCTTAATATAACTGTTATTGATTTTGGTTAAATGTTAAATTTATTGTTAGTGCGATAAAGTTTTAATGCTGAATGATTAGTAGCGTTATTTTAATTAATCCATGTTATATTTTTTTTATTGAGAATATTTAAATATTTTTAATTCTAGTAATTATTATTAGCAAGTTAATTATTACCGTTATTAGAGTATGAATGATGGCATATACTGATTGTTACTATTTTTTAACATAGAGGAAAAAATGTTTAACAAAAGAGTAATTAACATTAGATTTTATTCTAGATGTTGTAATATTGTTGAGAATATTGATTAGGAATATATACATAGTTGTCAGAACCGAACCGGTGATCGAACCGGTCAGGTTACTGGGTCACTGGGTCACTGGTTCAACCGGTGGGTCACTGGTTGAACCGATAGAACCGGTCGTACGTAAATAAAAAATATAAAATAGAAAAAATTGAATAAAGTGACAATTAGGTCCATCCTTAAAATTTTTTACTTCAAATTAATTAGCCCTTGAAAAAAAATAAAATATCAATTTAGTCCTTCAAGATAGTAAACGATGAACACATTACGTCCCTCCATTAATTTTTCATGTGAAATTTAGTGGTGATGTTTAGATCTCCCTACTAATTAGTCTTAAGTCGAAATCTTCGAAGACCTACTAACTCAATACTCTAAAAAATTTAAAATAAATATCTTTACTAACATTTTAATATGTAAATGTAAATATTAAAATATTTGATACTTATTTTAATAATTCTATAAATTCTAAAGAATTAAAAAAAATGAGTATAAAACAAAAATTAAATTAAATAAATATAAAATAATTTAGTTGTGTATATATATAATATATAGAATAATTAGCACATAAATTCCCAAATGAACACACTAGCTTGGTGGCATTCTTTATCCTTGTCTAGCAAGGAGACACAAGTTTGAAACCCACTGCATGCATTTTTGAATATTTGAGCACCATAGGACCGGCCGGTTCACGGATTGCATCGAACTGGCCAGTTTTGACCGGTTTCGTCCGGTTTGTGACGAACCGCCCGGGTTTAAGCGGGTTGCTTCCTTCTTCGGTCTAAAGCTAAAACCGAACTGGCTGGATCACCGGTTTTTCGGTCGAACTGGCCGGTCCGGTCTGGTTCTTACAACTATGAATATATGTGTGTAATGATGAGTTTCATTTGCATTTATGAATAATTTTAAGGATTAATTAAATAATTTTAAAAGTTAGAAGAATTAGTTATATAAGGATTCAGTAAATTGATTGATGATGTTAACTTAGTAATTGTTAATTATATGACTGGTAAGTTGTTATGTTTTTTTTTGTAGAAATAAAAAATGTTGACATGTAACCATCCAGTTCCTCCGGATCGGTACAACGATAGGGTGGAGGATCATTTGCGAATTATCGGGTTCTATCATGTGTCTCAGATTGGGATAGTGCAGTGTCAGAAAGCATTGGTAAATGCTCTAATCGAACGTTGGCACCCAGACACACATACGTTTCTCCTTCCCATTGGTGAATGTGCTGTGACACTTGAAGATGTAGCTTTAATTCTTGGTCTTCCCACAGATGGTCTTCCAATAACAGGGATGACTATGAGTAGTTTTGAAGCCTTGGAGGCGGAGTGTTTGCTTCAGTTTGGCATTGCACCGGGAAGGGAGGACTGTAGATTTAGCTGCATAAAACTGACGTGGCTGAGGAATCTAAAAGAGAATTTAGAATTGACTGATGAAATAAATATACAGAGGTATGTTAGGTGCCACATTATGTTGCTGATCGGAACGATCCTGTTTGGGGATAAGTCAGGGGCAGGTGTTCATTGGAAATTTCTACCCTTGTTACGTGACTTTGTCAATATTGGACAGTATAGTTGGGGCTCGGCATGCCTAGCACACCTTTACAGGGCGTTATGCAGGGCATCCCGTTATAACTGTAAGGAAATAGATGGTCTACTAACACTTCTGCTCGGATGGGCTTGGATCCGACTGCCATATCTATCGCCGGTTCCTAGAGAACCCCGCAGTTTTCCACTAGCAAACAGGTAATATTATGTCACAATGTACCCGTTTCTTGATATTTAAGCTTCAGTTGAGCTAATTGAGAACATCATATTAGGTGGCGTAACTGGGAGCGTGGTGACTGACGATATAGATATTTGAAGCTAGATCGCTTTAGGAAGGCCTTTGATGAACTTCAGGAAGGACAGGTGTGTTTTATTTTAACAAGTTTTCTACAAAAGCATGATGCATTTTTAGTTTTATTTGAATTGTGGGTTGTAATGATGAGTATCCCTTATTTTTCCAGATTGTCTAGGTTGCTTATGCTATGGATCGTGTGGATCCAAACATAATTCCTGCTGAAATCTACATGCAATCGGTTGTCTGGAGCGCTACAGTTCCATTAGTGTCATTTGAATGTATCGAGTGGCATGCCATCGATAGATTTAGGCGACAGTTCGGTTTCATTCAGGGAGTACCTACTCCAGAGCAGAATTTGGATAAGGCGCATGGAGAGGTTCTGACTGGTCCTAAGAATCTTAACTGGGCCACGGCACCGAGTCATTCAAAATGGGTGATGCATTGGACAAACAGGTATCACTACGTTCTTTCTGAGCTTCCCATGCCTTCACAGCATCCTTTGGATAGTTACATGAATTGGTACCGTACAAAATATGGAAACCGCTTAGCGTTGTCGAATCTTGTGGGTGAGGAGAATGATGAAGGTAACCAGGACATGGATGCGGGTAATGATGATATGGAAGGGGATAATCAGGATACTGATGAGGGTAGTCAGGATATGGATGAGGACAATGAAGATCAGGAGCCACATATATCACTTCCAAATCCGCCTCAACAAGAACAACATCAGCCCTCAACCCAGTATCTACCTCAGACACAGTTCACCCCATCATTTCCAATGCAGCAATAATATTGGGGTATGTCACAGTTTGAAACAGGTGAAGGAGGTTCTTTTAGCCAGTTGCTTGGGTTCATAGCTACAGATGCAGCACAGTCACAATATGTCCATCAGCCTGAGTTCATGCCAGGCAGGTATTCATTGGATGCGAGGTATCCAGGCTACACCTCATCCGTTGCTTCTGGAGGGTTTGTATCTGTCGACTCTAGTAGGAGTGAGGGTGGACGGGGTGTCCTTAATAGTCAAAATCCTAGCCGTCTAAACATGGGACTTATTGAGGAAGACACTAACACACTCAAACGAGAAGCCGATGACTATCTAGTAGATGGCCAAGATGACGAAGGCGATGATGAGGAGGATGATATTGAAGAGTTTGATGAGGATGAAGAATCTCGTAACGATGGTATTATGTTAAATATTTTACTTTATGTATTCCATATTCGAATGTGTATTGTTTGCAAAATTGGCCTCTTTTTTTGCCTTTTATCTTCTTGATTTGTTGTATATATGTTGGTTATGAATATGTAATATGGTGCAGCTAGTTGTTTATTCCTTCATTGTATACAGGTCAGACACACAATCCGAATGACAACGTCAAAGGTTACAATCTACGGATTGATCCCCCACGTCGGAGCGCTAATCGTTTCACTCCTTCTGTCTTTAAAAAAGCGGCCAAAAAATGCAAGAAATTTGTGAAGGATGTAAAGTGGGCAATGAGAAAGTAGTTGTTTAGTTTTTTTAGGGTATTTTGTATATGTTGGAAATTATGTACTAATGACTTAATGTAGTTTTTAGTGTACTTTGTAATGTTTATAGTAATTTCTTTGTGTTGGACATTATGTAATAACAAATAGGACTAATGGTCAGATTATATTGTATGTTTATTGTGCTGATGTTGTAGTGATATTATTAACGTATTAATCATCTAGAGTATGTAACAATGTTTGATAAAACCTTAATATGCTCATACAGATATTGATGTATTGATGTATTAACCATCATACTATATAATGCCACAGATATGTTATAATACTAGATTGTCATAAATTATAAGATTACAAATCGTAGGTCATGTTAAATAAATTTGCTCAATTAGGTTATATTATACAATCTCATCTTAAAGACGTGATCCTAGGGGGCACCTCTGTTCGTGTTCGAACCAGCTATCTGACGGCATCTGCTACGACTATGTCCTTCAGCCCCACATAGAGTACATCGCCTAGGATGACGTAACATCCGCGTATCCATCTCATTCAGAAAGCGCGTCATCCTTAGGCGACCTTTCATTACCCGTCTCAGGTACGGATTCGGTATGAACCGAGGTCCGTTGTAAGCAGGCCATGTAGCAAGATTACCTAGTGGCCTAAACGTTGCTCGGTACACCCGCCGCACTTGGTCCATCTTATACACATCATGCACGTACATTTGCCAATCCAGTCGCTGGTTGGCACAACATGTGAATACATGTCTGCAGGGAATCCTGTCCACTGGAACTCACCACAGTCACATCGTAGGCCATGTAGATCGACTGCAAACTCCAGTCCGCTTGGCATCTCACGAACCTCAAAGACCTCATTCTGGCGGTCAAAGCAACTAACCTGAATATTTCCTGATGCAAGTTGGTTTGCATGCAACTTCGACGTCACGATATCAGAGAATACATGGCCAGCATTGATCCTTGCTTCCGCCTCTGCTCTTTTTCGGGTGAATAACTCATTTAACCTGTAGAATGTTGCCTTCACAAGAGCAGTAATGGAGAGATTGCGTGCACCCTTCAAAACTGAATTTATGCACTCCACAAGATTCGTTGTCATGTGCCCCCATCGGTACCCACCATCAAAGGCCAATGCGTACTGCTCACGAGGAATGCAGTTTAACCAGTTTGTGTATGCCTCGCCACGTTCCCTTAACCTCTGGTAACGCACCTCATACTCCCGCACCGTCCTAGAATATCCTGGTAGATCACAACATATGCAAAGCAAAGGAATGGAGGTCAATAGATTTATGTAAGGAAAATATATTGATAAATTGGTTAAAGTTCATAAATGGTTACCGATGTTGACGACCAATTTTTGGAGGTACGGTGCCTTGAACTTTCTCAAAAAGTTTGACTCAATATGCCGGATGCAAAACATATGAAAAGCTCTTGGAGGTGACCACGCTCCGTTACTGCGTTCCACAGCTGCATTTATGGATTCGTGCCTGTCGGATATTAGACCCACACCATCACGAGTTACAACATGTTGACGCAGGTTACTAAGAAAAAAATGCCATGCATCAGAAGTCTCTCCCTCCACAATAGCAAATGCAATTGGGACGATATTGTTGTTGCCATCTTGTGAAACTGCCACAAGCAAACAACCCTTATACTTTCCGTACAAGTGAGTCCCATCCACCTGGACAATTGGCTTACAATGTCTGAATGCCCTAATACAAGGGTAATAACTCCAAAATACATGATGCAAGACCCGAATATCACCCACCAACTCATCGCCTTGATATGCAGGCATAGTCTCAAAATGAACAACAGCTGATGGCTCCTTGTGACACATGGCCTCAAACCATATTGGCAACGCTTCATACGATGCCTCCCAACCACCAAATATTTTTTCAACGGCCTTTTGCTTAGCCAACCATGCTTTTCGGTAACTGACGGTGTAGTTGAACCTCGATTGGACTTCTGCTATAACCGATTTTACCTTTAAGGATGGGTCAGCCTCAACCAGTGGCTTTATTGCTTCTGCAATTGTGATAGAATCCAGCTTCGAATGATCCTGTGAAATGGTGGCTCTTGTACATGTGTGACTACCATTATACCTCCTTATAACCCAACAGTACTTCCTGCTGATCAAGCTAACCCTAATAAGCCAATCACACCCTGACCCATACTGTGTACACTTGGCATAAAATGTCAACGGCTCAGACTCAAACAACCGGTAGTCTACGCTTCGTCGTATGCTATAGTCTTTTACCGCCTTAATAACAGCTTCTCTTTAACTGAACTCCATACCTACGCGAAATTCACCGTCTTCCACAATAGGAATTTCTGCTGGGACAACAAGCACAACAAAAATTTCATTAACACGTACATATTTCAAAAACGATTGTAAAGGTTAATCAAATTTAACTAAATCCAGTACGCTATAACTCCAAACCTAACAACATGTAATGATGTCACTCCAGACAAATAAATAACAACAGCAGCATATTTAAAAACCATACCGGATATTCCGGTTCGACTGGCATACAAAAACAAATTGGACCGGTAAACCTGGTTCGACCGGCAAACCAATAAACCGGACCGTTCCGGTCCGGTTCATGGTGTTTGAACCGAAAAAAGGATAGAACCAGTGCAAGTAATTATTACAAAGTCATGCAATCCGTAATAACCATACTATGGACAACTTAATTATTATTTTCTTATTAATACTTCTACCATATAAAAGTAAAAAAAAAATCAAACAGAGCTAAACTTGCTTACTCATAACAATATCAATGGAAAACTAAAATAGGACTAACACCACGTTTACGTACCTGCAGTCATATATTCCGGAAATTCTGGAACATGCATGGCTTCCAGGTCTAAAACTCGCATGAACGATGGCTCCTCAAACGGAACTTCGTTCGCGAGTGCATTTGCCACTTCTGTCACATCTGGGGCCATGGTTCCGTCACCTTGATCTTCATCTCCATTTGGAGCAACAAATTCATAGTTGCTTTCGAACTCTTCTTCACTGTCACTATTATAATCTTCCCGTAGAATATTCCGGTCAGCCTCAGATTGTTCAAACTCAACATACAACTCGATGAACGAGATCTGAGACCGGTTTTCAATATACATTGAAAACATCTCCTGCATGCTCGCTTCGTCCGTCACATATTTGGTTTGATACTGGACGAATCTGCCAAACACCGGTATGGGATATCTGTATAGTATACACGATATCTTTCTTGCCCTCTCAGAATCAATCTTTTCACATATTACACCTTTCAGCTCTTCAAATGAGATAATAAAAGGAATCATAACATCTAGTGGGTTTTCACAAATAAATTTAACTCCTTCAGTCGTTTGTAACAAAATCTGACCAAAATAATATATTTTTAGTAATACTCTATCACTCATTTTTCCTCACTCACCACAAAAAAAAAAGCATAACATTAATCTTAACTACTAGAGTTTCAAAGTTAAAACTGAAAAACCAGATAGAAGAAAGAAGAAGCTGCTTGAACGAGGAAGACGGCACAAAGCTCCCACCAGTTCACCTCACACTTTTATATCATCATCTTTACCGAAATCGGACCCTTCGACTAGGTTAAACATGAAAATACAAAAAAAAGGGTGCACGAATTCGGACCGTCCGAGTTCCCTAAAGATTTCACAAAATGGAGGGTCCGAGTTCATTGTTCTCCAACTCCCTCCTCAACGAACTCGGACCCTGCGATATGCATGCAAAATTCTTCCTAGTGATATCGTTGGGTCCGATTACATACATATGAATTTTTAACTCTCACCAAACAAATCAGACCCTGCGATTTGTTATAAAAAAATTTAAATACAAAGAAAACGCACGGTCCGAGTTCCATCTGTCCACACTGACAAAAAAACTGTCCCACAAATATGTCTGTTCCACCCCTAAACCATATCGAAGCAAAGCACACACATGCCCCCCATTTCCAAAAAATTGAGCCACAGAAACACTTCAATTTTAAAAAACTATTCAAAATTTCAAATTGTTCTTTCCTTCACCACTGCTACTATCACTCCCAATTACTCAGGGTGTGCTGCTGTACCTCTCCCTCCCCACTGCTACCGTCACTGCCACCACCGTCACCATGGGTGCTATTTCTCTATTCACAACTCTCACAGTTCTCAATTTTGCATTAATACTAGCTGCCATTTCTTCCAAACACCAAGTGGAAGTAAGGTACTCCTTTGAAAAGACAACAATAAAAACCTTGAATCCCTAACAGAAGTAGAGGAGTGTAGTGCAACGAAAGAAGGAGAAGAAGAAGATGAAGAACAAGAGAGACAAAACAACAGTAGCAATGGTGGGCAGCAACAAGCACTTTCTTAACAACCCAATCCAAGCTAAATTGTTTCCTCTGTTTTCACACAATTTTGCTAGAACCAATATGAACAATCCATAGTATGATCCCATCATAGCCATTCAAATCAACTGCTTCCATTGCGAAGGAAATGTAATCGCACTCTGCGCCTCTCACAAGTTCAGCGACATTTCCACTCTCATCAACCTCATCAATGGCTAGGCCGCCATCACTAACCACCACCAAGATTAGAACCACCCATTACCCTCTTTGTTCTTACTGAACACCAGAATGTCTATTTTTTCTCAAGGAGACCTGTTAGTTTACCAAGAAAAATCCTATTTTGGTCTCCTGAAATCGGTCTACAAGAGGTTCGTGTTCGAAGCTTCCAAAATCAAAACCCTCAAAGCCATGATTGTACCAATTCATCTGACAAGTTTTGAAGCGGTGGCAACACTAATTTGCAAGTGTACAGCTTCTGCACTAGGGTTAAGTCCTAACTCCTCGTTGTTAAGAACGGTTGCAGTGAATCTTCGCAAGAGGATGGATCCTCCTGTTCCAAGCAAGAACTTAGGGAACATGATAACTTTCTTCATATTTGGCGGTGGTGGTAGCGGTGGCGGTGGCGGTGGCGGTGGGGGAGGGTGAGGTGTAGCAGTACGCCATGAATAATTTGGGGATGAAGGTATGTTCCGTGGTTACAAGTGTCATTTCTATTTTACATGGTTACGTTTGTCAGCGTCAATATCTTTTATGAGGATATATGGTAATTTATTATTTATAAATTTTACCTTCATCAAGAACTCTATCTCTTCAAAAATAAATTTATAGGGTTAACCACCAAAAATACCCGAAAAATGAAGATGATTTAGTGGACAAATATTTTAGTAACACAAAAAAAAACCCACCAAAAATGTTCCCGAATTATTCAAACGCTGACAAAAGTATACCCGAATTTTACTATCGACAAAAATGCCTTCAAATAATTTAAAAACACAACAACAATACCCAACAGTAAATATATATTTTCAAAAAATATCTTAGAAATTGAATTTTAATACAGTTTTTTTGTAAGAATGATTATAAAAATAATATATTATTATACATAAAAATTGATGATTTTTTGTTAAGTATATAATCTTTTATAATTATTTTTGTTAACAACCAATAATACTTTTAAAAAATCACAAAATAATATATGCTTAACAAAAAATTGTCAAATTTTAAGAATAATAATATCTCATTTTTCTGATTATGCTTGTAAAAAATTGCATCAAAATTCAATCTCTAATGTATTTTTTGAGAAATACATATTTAATGTTACTTTTTTTGCAAGATTATCTAACATTAAATATGTATTTCTCAAAAAATATATTAGAGATTGAATTTTGATACATTTTTTTGCAAGCATGATTAAAAAAATGAAATATTAGTATCCTTAAAATTTGGTAATTTTTCGTTGAGTATATATTTTTCTTGTAATTTTTTTGTTAACAACTAATAATACTTTTAAAAAATCACAAAAAATATATACTTAGAAAAAAAATTATCAAATTTTAAGAATAATAATATCTCATCTTTTTAATTATTCTTGTAAAAAATCACATCAAAATTTATTCTCTAAGATATTTTTTGAAAATATATATTTACTGTTGAGTATTGTTATTATGTTTTTAAATTATTTAAAAATATTTTTATCGATAGTAAAATTCAGGTATATTTTTGCCAACGTTTGAATAATTCAGAAGCATTTTTGGTGGTTAACCCTAAACTTATACTAGTGAAAATGCCGTGAATTCATAGTGCTAGAAAAAAGGAGGGGTCACTAGACCACTTTGATATGGGATTAGAAAGATAAATTCACTAATAAGTAAAGAACCAAAAGTAAAGTGAAAAAAGTTATCTCAGCTCAACTTTTTGTCTATGATCTTTTACATTTTATGAGTAATTTTGTAGCTACAAAAAATGTAAAGTAAAAACTCATGAAAATCTACAAATATTGATAAATTATCCGAAGTCACATGTCTTCTAAAACAGAGCTCATTAGTGAGCAGTGCCTTTTTAGCAATTAACAAGAAAAAATTTTGAATTCTTTAGAATTTTTTAAGGTTCCAAATCTTAAAGTAAAGTTCGATCTTATCATCCCTCGAGAGATTTAAGTAAATAGTACAAACTGATGTAATAATAAATAAATCATTAGAGTTTTGAAGTCACGTGACTATATTATCTTCTAAATCTGGCTTCAGCATAAGACAATGAAAATTGGTCGTCAGTCCTTTCCCAAAATATTTACAATGCATTCGAAGTCCTATCCATTTTATGCAATATAATCATAAACTCTCTTATCAAAAATGTCTCCAATTACATAGTTGGACACTATGATCTAATGATTTTTTCAAAAATTGATGTTATTATCCAAAATAACTCTCAAAACTATTTTTTAAAAATTTCTGCTACAGATAAAAATATCTTTTCAGGTATTTGAATAGAAAATTTGATTCTTCAATCCGTGCCATCTAATAATTATATTATGTATATACTAAAAATTAGCTATTAAATAAATTATTTTTTATAAAATATACATTAAAAATAAATTAAATAATATATATAACCAATAAATATTATTAGAGTAATACCTTAAATAAGTTTTCAAAAAATTTATTATCTGACAGATTTGTCCTCAACAAAATTTAATTAAAATTTTGATCTTAACGTTTTTAGTTATACATTAGATACGTCCCCATGGCAGTTTGGCCCGATCAGGACATCCTACGTAGAGGTTAACGGGCTGTCGTGTCAGATTAACTGCCACCTGTCACCTCCAGGACAATTTAGTCCCCATCCAATGCAAGTTGGACAAAATGACGTCGTATTGGATCATGAGGCGAACGATGTTGTTTCGTGGAAGACAAATTCATCCCCACCATGGAAGGCAGAGTTGCGAAACAGCAACGTTTTAAATGAGGGACCTATTTGCCTGTTCGAAGAACCTATCTGCCTGATGATTATGCTTCTATAGACACTTATTTGTCTGATAACCTAATGTTTGGGGACCTATCTGACCTATAATTGGTGACATTATCCTCAAATATATTCATTGCCCTTTTTTGGTTTCATTGAAAATACAGATTGATGTATCTAGACCTGATAACTTACAAAATTCGAATCCTCCCTCTCATAACAATCAAATTGAAGATTCTCCTTCACATGTCAAAAAAAAAATGTCTCATGCAATCCCAAAGTATGCTAATTTTGAATGACTTAATGCGTATTTTAAAGGATGGCTAGGAGGAGAGAGCGAAGCAGTTGAAGGATCTGTTGTTGAAGAAGAATGAGGATAGTCAAGTTATAAAGAAGCATACTGTTTTTGCTTTATTTAGGGGTATAATAATTGGGGGGCATTGATAGTTGTAGTAGTATTTTATATGTATGTGGTGATTGTTTAGACAAGTTTTAATCTGTGTTGATTATCAAATTGTTAGATCAAAATGTCTCATTATATTTAGATGGATATGCATGAAATCAGTTGTGGTAAAATAGTATAAAAGAAACACATTACTTTTGGTTTGTTTCATCCATTTATCCTGGTGTTAGAATAAATTTGAACAATCTAGATGCTGTGTTACTGGTTTTAACTGCCATGTTCTCAATATTAACACTCTTCTAAACCTTGGGCCTGATTACTGTTTGCTTTGGACGTCTAAAAGGTTGTTGAGTCTAGAATTAACAAAATTATTATGAGAATGTTTCATACAGATTTCAACATACGCATTAATTCATTCAAAATTAGCATACTTTGTGATTGCTTGAGGCATTTTTTTGTGACATGTGAAGCAGAATCTTCAATTTGAGCGTCATGAGAAGGAGGATTAGAATTTTGCAAGCTAGTAGGTCCAGATACATCAGCTTGTATTTTCAATGAAACCAAAAAAAGACTGAATATATTTGAAGGTAATGTCACCAATTATCGGTTAGATAGGTCCCCAAACATTAGGTTATCAGACAAATAGGTCCTTATAGAAGCATAATAATTAGACAGATAGGTCCCCTCGAACAGGCAGATAGATTTGGTGGGGACGAATTTGTCTTCCACGAAACGACGTCGTTTGCCTCATGATCCAATACGATGTCGTTTTGTCCAGCTTAGATGGAGACCAAATTGTCCTAGAGGTGACACGTGACAGCTAACCTGACACGTCAGCCCTTTAACCTCCACGTAGAACGTCATAACCGGGTCAAACTGCCATGGGGACGTATCTGGTGTATAACTAAAAACGTCAGAGTCAAAATTTTAGTTAAATTTTGTTGGGGACAAATCTGACGACCGTGAATTCTTTGGGGACCTATTTGGGATATTACTCATATTATTATTTTTTTCAGTATTTAGTCAGCAATAATTTGCACTTATATTTATAAGTATTTTACGTAATATATCAAGATTCTGAGAACCGGACCGATCATCGAACTATTTTAGTCGTTGATTCACTAGTTTATTAGTTCAACCTGATCAACCGTAACTCAATCGAAAAAATCGTATTAGAATAAAACTAATAAATTATAGAACAGCTCTCATTAGTACAATAAAAAATAATCAATAAATCATCAACACAATAAAAAATATAAAATATGTTTATTGCTATAATATAAAATTATAGAATATGTTTGTTTGATAGTTATTGATTTACTGGTTTATTGGTTCAACCAAAAAAATTATTTTATAATAAAATAATGAATAAACACAAAAAACACAAATACAAATAATTAAGTTATATTCTTATTATATTAATTAACATGTTAAATTATAAGTTTCGACTATAAATTTTATATTATTATTATATTATAATTATAATCATTTAAGTAAAATTTAGTAGCAATTTTTAATTTTTAAATTTTATTTAAATTTATTAAGAATTTTAAAATTTTAGTCATTTTAAATTTATTTTGTTTTAAACACAATATATCTTATAACATATATTTCTTTTAGATTATATTATAATTAATCTACATTAGTATTTAAATACGTGTAACTTATCATAAGAATATAAAACTATTTGTTTTTGGTATGAAAAAATTAAATTAAATAGATGTTGTAGAAATAAAATGTTAATAAAAAGACAAAAAAAAATTAATGGGCCCAAATAAAACTCCAGGCCAGGTAGATATGAGAAACTAAACAAAATCATTTCAAAGACAAAAGTGTTGTTTGATTAAGAATCGACGGCAGACTCCATCTTTATTTTTGGCAAATTGGAATCCTGTTGTACGAGCAGTAAAGCATCCCTTTTGATTCTTTTAATTTTTGGCCAATGCTACGGTGAGAAAAACAAATTTTTTTTACACGTGAAAAATTTATGTGTCTAAAATCTGAGTTTAATATCTATTTTCTAAAAGTGAGATACATGTAGTAGATTTCTGATTTCCTGTGGTTGTTACCGATGTGTCAAAATTTGTTCCATAAAGTAATTAAGTATAATTTCATTATTTAACGTCTAATTTAATTTGTGAACTTTTTTTGGTCGAAATGAATTATTGGGTCAAAAATTATCAATTGGCACTTGACAACAATATATATGGCTAATAATAATAATAATAATAATTAATAATAACAATGATAACAATAATAGTAATTCTTTCAGAAATTCTTTCTTTTCTTTTGTAGTTGTATTCTATTTCAAAAGTAATTGGATTTTATTTCATGTAGTACTTAAATTCTACGCTATTCACCTTAAGTAATAGATTTGTTTACTTAAATAAAATAAACACAACTTAAAATTATTTGATTCTCTTAAAATAATTTTTAAAATGTAAATGTTCTCTTCTTAATAACAAATAATATATAAAGGTGAATTATACGGTGCAATGTTATTTTAAAGAGATGAAGAGATGTTGACACGTAGCAGAATCATACCACAGAAAGAGAAGATGGTCTGGTTGCAAGGAAGATGTCTCGGCTGTTGAGCCCCACAGCTGATGCACCAAAGATCCATTATATGCAGTGAAGATCCGTTACGAAAAAAGGGAAGAATTTTGTTTTTTTTTTTCTGTGAGGAGAAGGAGATTGGCTAGTGTTAGTGTTATTGGATTTTGTGCTCGTTTCGTTAATTCCTTCGTTCTCGTTCATTAGTTCCTTTCTCTGTTGCTTCCACGCCCGTAAGGCCAGTAAAAACCTCTAAAAGATAATAATCATCAACAAGCAGGAGCAGTTGTCTCCAAATAAAAGAAGAAAAAAAGCAAGCAGGAGCAGCGATCCTGAACCCAATATGCTTAGCTTCCAAGCGCAGCGAATCAAGATTTCGAACCGCAAAGACATACTCAGAAGAACCTACATTAATATTGTTGTCTCATCACCTTCCACATCGCATAAGGAGCAGAGTTGGTCGTCAAGTGTCAGCGTGGGAAGTGGATCCATGGGGAGGGAGGCGTTAGAGCAGCTGGAATTAGAATCAATCTGTCTTTGCGGCAGTCATCAAAGGCAGCCATGGATACGATGGTCTGCTATTCGAAGAAGGGTCGTCAATTGCCAATGAAGGAGGAGGAAGATGGTGAGAGTTTCTGCAACTGGACTGCAAGTCTGGATTGTGGTTGTCCATAGAATCCAAGTCCAGTTAGGTCTGTTTAGTCTGCCCGAACTATGTCAAAAATCTAATTTAAAGAAGCTCAGCAAAAAGAATTTGTTACCTAGCAAATTAAGGTTCAGTAGCAGGTTCGTTCAGCCGTGCTTTAGCTTTTTGTAGGAATTTTTTAAAAAAATCGTAATTTGACGTTCATAATTAAAAATAAATAAGTAAGTTATTTAAAAATAAAAATAAATAAGAGATATTTAGTTATTTAATGTAAAAAATATAAAAAATAAATAAATTTAAATTAAATTCCGTATACTTAAAAATGAATACATTGTTATTATGTGTGATAAAATGAAGATGAAAATGTAGTAAAAAAAATCGAAATGAATATTTATAAAATAATTATCTATTAACGGGTCAATAGACATAAGTCAATTTTTTTTATTTTTAAAAAATTAATTTTTGTATGTTTATTTTTAAAATTATGAATTTAGTACAATAATTTAAAAAATAAAAATGTAAATATTTAGAAATAAGTATACAAATTCTAAAAGTTATTAAATTTTAGAATCCATAAAATTTTTAGCCGTAAAACTATGTAGGATAGTAAAAAATTTATTGTGTTATTATTATAGAAATAAAATGAATATAAAATATTCAAAAAATGATTTATAAACGTTAGATAAGTTTATGATTTAATTTTTAATATTATTTAATTTAAAGCAAAGATAAAAAAATATTCAATGTATTCTTTGTCTCCTTTTCTCTATTTTAAATCAATTATAAACAAATACATGTACTCAAAAATTAAATTGAATACCCATTTAAGAAATTAATATTTTGTTGTGTCTTTAATATATCAATCAAATAATTAATGTGATATACCAATCAAATAATATTGTGAAATATAAAATTATTATATTTATGTTGTATGAAACATTTAGTTTAATTTAAATTAAAAATAAATATTCATTTATGAGCAAATTTTAAGTATAATACACTGTAGAATCAATTATTTAAAAAATTAAGATAATTGGCTTGTTCAATACAAAACTGTTTGAGAAGAAAAAAAAAAAAAGAGATTTAATTTAAAGGATAAATTTTATGTACTCAAGTAAAAAAAACACGTTACATAGTCAATTATAACAATAATTTTATTCTATACAAAATAGTTTATACAAAAAATATGAGTTAACAAGATGTTTTTGGCCAACCTTCAGTTCATTGTTGAAGTAAAGAAAACACATATGAGCTAGATAAAAAAGAAAAAATAATTTGAGATCATGAATCAAACTAACCACAGAAAATATAACACCCTAAGATTTCGAATCAGGTTTATTATTTAATAACTAATTAATTAATTAATTAATACGGTAATAATTATAATTTAAATTTAAAATAAAGAATTAAAAAATAATGCATTTAAAAAAAACTAACTTATTTAATTTAATATTTAAATTAGTGTATGTTTTCGTATGTTGTATAGAATAATACATAAAATTATATAAAAATTTTTTATTAAAATTTAAATGAAAAATACATATAGTAATTATTATTATAAATATTTTATAATTTAAGGATTTTAAAAATAATTAATATTTATTTTAATTAATTTGGATTAGTTGAATAGTTATTTCATTTGTCTGCTTAAGCAAGTATTTGGAGTTCGAATCTCACTCTTAATAAATAGAGCATCAATATGCGGTGGATTAATTCTCAAGTCGCTGAGTTAGAAAAATCCTAAACCCTAAACTCTAAACCTTAAACCAAACACAGTCACAAGGAACCCAAGTTCTTGGGTTGCCAAGAGATGCCATCTAATAATCATGGGATTTTAAAAGACAAGAAGAAAACATATATGCTTAGAATTATAAAAGCATGCGAGCATATAAAAAAAATTAAATTGGTGGAGCTTTTCTTGTTCAGTGAAGCCAAAACACAAACAAAAGATGGGCATAGAACATGTGATCATGATATGAAATCAAATTGGTGGTTGATATTGTTAGGGAAAGTTTTTTTTCTGAGAAGAATTATTAAGTAGCACATAAGCAAAATGTAATAGAAACAATGTTGTTTTTAATAAGATTATATGTTTGCTAGTAATTAGTGGCAACAAGACACTCAAGATTTTTGAGAATATGAATTTTTTAATAATGTAAAAAAGCTGCCAAATGCAATGAAAATGGGAACACTTTAATATATAGCAAGTACATTTTACTCAGTTAGATTACTACTTATTTAATTTTAGTCTCTAACCGTATAGTTCAAAGGGGGGCAAGATGCATCTTCCTAAAGTCCAGTTAATTTGAAATGTGCTCTAATTAGCTCGATAGAATGGCAGGTGAAATCCATCAATTTGTATAGCTCGAATGACATGTTTTTTAAATTCTAACTGAAAGTGCAAAAGTTCAAAAATTCAACGGAAGATCAAGAAGCATATTTTTAAATGTTCCGGCTATGTTAAGTAAAAAAAAAAAATCAACAAAACTTCAGCTACATATATCCAATAATTTCTCTTTCACATCACGCCCGTTCTATTAAAGAATATTAATGAATTTCTGTATAAGAAATCTATACCAATAGCTAATCTATTTCAGCAAAAATGGTGCGTTGTTAGTTTACAATGCAAACCCTAAAAACATAATTAACAGTGCACTATCTTATGTGAATTTGCAACGCAAATGAGAAATAAGGAGAATATCAGTGATTGTGGACTGCCGATGAGAAATCGAAGCAGAAGGAGATGATGACTGCGAGTTCCGATCAGGCCTCCAAAGCCAAAAGCTCGATTACGGCTTCGCTTCTGCTTTGGGATGACGCAGTTACGGCAAAGAAGCTTCTGCTCACCGCGTCTCAACGCAATCCAGCCCACCTCTACCTGTTCCGCTCAGAGAAGTCCCCTCTGTCCACAGTCATCGAGTACACTCCTATGGTTATCCGTCGAACTGGTCGTGGCGGTGCAAAATCCTCTCACCGTTACTCATACTCTCACAGGTAGGTTGAAGATCCGGTGCTGGTAGCTCAATTGCAGTTGTTCCAAGTCTTCTTTCCTAACACTATTAATGGATTTCTTGACTCTACCCAGCCCCAACACCCACCTAGCTCAAAATCAGATCGACCTATCCTTCAAAAAAGTCTTGCCAGCTCATAAATACAAACGAAGTTACTTTCCTAAAAATTTCCAAGCCGAGCCGCAATGGAAGGTGTAAGCGCCGCCTGTCTATAAGCCTCAACTTGCATTTAGGAGAATATCCCACATGGGACACGCGTCGCTAGATCCCTAATAATAAAAGAATCTCTGTAAAACAACATTTGTACCATAGTGTGTACCATATATAAATTGTCCTAGGACTTTTAGAGTTATATAATATGTTAATCATGACGCTCTGGAACGATTTATGTATGAATACTTTAAGAGAATAACTCATAAATCGTACCAGGGTTCCCAACTTTATAAATGGTCTATAAATCGTCCTAGGGTGGGCGGAATTACACGATTCAAGGTTAAGCCACCCAAGACTGGCACGATTTATGTGCAAAGACTAACTCTCATCTTCCTAATGCGATTTATGTCCAACTTTGAAGACTCTCAACACTATATCACTATTTATCCTCAACTAGCTAATTATGAGGAGAGTCAGGAAATCCCATACACGTATTCTTCCCTAACTTATGAATTATTTGTTTACAAATAGATGTAGATGTATCAATTATTTATTTATTTTAAAAAAAATATTTATTTAATCCAATCTAAAACTAACTATCAATAAAGATTATATACATTCACATTTATTTTAAAAATAAATCGATACAATACAAATCGATACTCTTTTTTTTACTTAATTTGGTCTTTTTAATAGAATTAATAATTGAAATTATAAAAAAATAATTGAAAATTATACAAAACCAAATAAAAAAATAACAAAGAACATTTCTATAACAAATATGCATCAATAAAAATGATTAAAAAATTTACAAATATTAAAAATTTCATAAAAACTAAATTTATGTTACTCAAAATAACATGAATTTATATTATACAAAATTATATTTTTTAACATCTTTTTGACTTATTTTTTTAAAAAATATTTAAATTTATGTATTAAAATTTAGTATTTTTTATTATAATTTATCGGTATTCTTTTTTATTTAATTTGGTCTTCCTAATAGAATGAATAATTAAAATTATAAAAAAATATTTTTATTTTTTAAGTTAAAATTTAAATAGATATAATTTAAGTTTTAAAAACTGTTTTATCAAGTATAATTGTGATGTTTGTGTTTATTACAAATTATTTTTAATTTAATTACCAAATACAAGTATTACAGCTTTTAAAAAAATTGTCTTTTAAAAAACAATTTTTATAAATTACTTCTAAAAAATAAAAATTTTATCAAACCAAACCTTAGAATTTTGACACATAAGTTCCTCCTCATCTATAGAAAAAATTTAAATTCCTCACGGTAGCATTATGGCTAAATTTTTTGCATATGATGGTTAGTTTGGTGTAATGATGGTTTATGGAGTTCATAGGTGTTTAACAAGAGTGTGACGGCGTTTAGTTGACGGACAGAAATCGGACCGTCCGATTTGTGGGTAGTGTGGCTTCGTGCATGGAAGTCAGACCATGCGATTTAAGGGATGAATTCAAAAAATAACCCAAATCGGACTCACCAATTTTTGGGTTCAAAAAATTTTGGCGGGCTGATTAGTAATCGGACCGTCCGATTTGTTTGTTCTAAAAATATCGAATGAACATGCATGCAGTCGGACGGTCCGATTTGAGTGTCATATATATATATATATATATATATTATATATATATATATATATATATAGATTTATCTACTCTAGCTCAGTAGCCCATTTCATTCTTCTTCTTCGCTGCTTCAACTCTCCAAATTTTTTCTCTGTAGATCTCTTTTTTTTCTTTTTTTGTAGATCTCTTCTTCTCTATTATCATGGATGATAGAGTAAGATTAAAAGTGTATTATCATGGCCAAATTTTATTACAAACATCAGAAGGAGTGAAATTTGTGTGTGACAATCCGTTAGATATTATTATTCCATTCATATTGTCATTTGAAGAATTAAAAGGTATCATTTGTGAGAAGATAGATTCTCAAACAACAAGGATAGTATCGTGTATTCTGTACAGATATCCTATATCTGTCTTTGGTGGGTTCGTGCAATTTCAAACGAAATACGTGACAGACGAAGCGAGCATGCAAAAAATGTTTTCAGTGTATCTCGAAAGTCGGTCGCGAATATCGTTAATCGAACTGTATATCGAGTTTGAGCAATCTACAGCGGACCGAGATATTGAATTGGAGGATTACAACAGTGATAGTGAAGAAGAGTTCGAAAGTAACTACGTGGTTGTTGAACCGGGTGTAGACGAAGATTAAGCTGACGAGCCTATGGTGGCAGATGTAGCGGATGTGGCAAATGCACTAGCAAATCAGTAGCCGTTTGTGGAGCCGAGTTTCATGCGGTCGTTGGATTTGGAGGCCATGCATTCACCGGAGTTTCCTTAATATGTAACTGCAGGTGCGTCGTTAATTTAAATTATGATTTGTGAAAGTATGATTTGTACATGGGTTATGAGTTTAGGAGAAATTGTTAAGACAATGGTAATTAGCAAAATATAGCATGCAATTAGTAATTGTTTAACGTTGATTTATGAAGTGTACATGTAGGCTGAGAAATGTACTGTTTTACGTCCGTGTTGGAAAAAGGAGACCGAAATGGCCGGTTCGTGTGAACCGGCTGGATCGGTCGGACCGGATTGACTAGACCGGATCAGTTCGTGACCGACCGGTTCGACCAAGCCGTCTGGTTCATTTGGACCTGTCGGTTCGACTGAGTCGACTGGTTCGTTTGGACCGACTGGTTCTACCGGACCGGTTTGACCAGACCGGATGGTTAGACCTGACCGTCCGTTTCGGCCTGACTGGCCGATTCAACCAAGCCGTCCGGTTCGTTTGGATCGAATGATTCGGCCAGACCAGCCGGTTCGAACGAACCGACCAGTTCATTTGGACCGACCGGCTCGTTTGGACCGGCCGGTTCGACCGGACCCGCTGTTTTGTCCTGAGCGGCCGGTTCTTTTGGACCGGACAGGGCATTTAATTATTAGATTATTATTGCTGACAACTGTAATATTTGTGATATGATTGCAGCAGAGCTTCCCGTTCTGCCAGATGGTGAATTTACTGTGGGAATGGAATTCAGTTTTAGGGAAGCAGTAATTAAGGCGATGAAAGATTATACAATCCGCAGAGGTGTAGATTATCGGGTGCATGAGTCAGAACCCACGACATTCTATGCTAAATGCACCCAGTATGGTGCAGGATGTGATTGGCTGATCAGGGTGAGCAAGATGTCCAGAAAGTTCTGTTGGAAGATAAGGAGGTACAATGGTAGTCACACCTGTACTAGGGCCACCATTTCTCAAGATCACTCGAAGCTGGATTCCAACACAATTGCAGAAGCAATAAAGCCATTGGTAGAAGTTGACCCGTCTATAAGGGTGAAATCAGTGATTGCGGAAGTACAGTCAAAGTTTAACTACACCATTAGTTATCGCAAAACATGGTTGGCTAAACAAAAGGCAGTGGAGTCAATTTTCGGAGGATGGGAAGCTTCGTACGAAGCCTTGCCGATATGGTTTGAGGCCTTGTGTCACAAGGAGCCATCCGCAGTTGTTCATTTTCAAACAATGCCTGCGTATCAGGGAGATGTCTTGGTTCCTAATATTCGTGTACTTCACCGAGTCTTCTGAAGTTATTACCCTTGTATTAGAGCCTTCAGACATTGCAAGCCAATAGTGCAGGTAGACGGAACTCATTTGTATGGAAAAATACAAGGGTTGTTTGTTGGTTGCAGTCTCACAGGATGGCAACAACAAACATCGTGCCGATTGCATTTGCGATAGTTGAGGGAGAGACATCTGATGCCTGGCACTTTTTCCTGAGTAACTTGCGACAGCATGTTGTGAGACGTGACGGTGTGGGCCTTATATCCGATCGGCACGATTCCATTAGGTCTGCTATTGATCGTAGTAACGGAGCTTGGTCTCCTCCCAGAGCATTCCATATGTTCTGCATCAGACATATAAAGTCCAACTTTCTGAGAAAATTCAAGGCTCCGTATCTGCAGAAGCTTATCGTCAACATAGGTATGATAGTTATGATTACGTTTACTCCTGAACTCAGTTATTATGATGAGGTTTTTGATGGTGGGTCCCTTTTTAATTGACAGGTTACTCGCGAACAATTCAAGAGTACGAGACGCGTTATCAGAGTTTATGTGAGCGGGGTGAGGCTTATACCAACTGGTTGGATCGAATACCGCGTGAGCAGTATACTTTAGCATTTGATGGGGGATATCGATGGGGTCATATGACAACCAATCTTGTGGAATGCATCAACTCAGTACTGAAAGGGGCTCGCAATCTTTCAGTCACTGCACTTGTTAAGGCAATGTTTTACAGGCTTAATGAATTGTTCACCCGGAAAAGAGCCGAGGCTGAGGCTAGAATTAGTGCAGGACATGTGTTCTCTGAGCTTGTAACCTCCAAACTGCATGCAAATCAGCGGGCAGCTAGTAACATTCAAGTTAGTTGCTTTGACCGACAGAATGAGGTATTCGAAGTGCGTGAGTGTCCTAGTGGTGTGGAGTATGCAGTGGACCTCCGTCAACAACGGTGTGACTGTGGTGAGTTCCAAGTTGACCGACTTTCGTGTCGACATGTGTTTGCTTGTTGTGCAAACCAACGTCTGGATTGGCAACTGTATGTACATAATGTTTACAAGATGGACCAGGTTCGACGAGTATACAGGGCTAGGTTTAAGCCACTTGGGAATCCAACAACATGGCCTGTTTATCATGGACCTCGATTCGTTGGTAATCCATTCCTTAGACGGGTATCCAAAGGTCGGCCAAGGATGACTCGTTTCTTGAATGAGATGGACACTCGGATGTTGCGTCGTCCTAGGAGATGTAAGCAATGTGGGGCCGAGGGCCACAGCCGTAGTAGATGTCGTCAACGTGGTGGTGAAAATAATCCGGGTGCGACCACCCAATAGATTTATTGCATGCATTTGAACTTTTTATATGTTGTATGACTTTCATATGCGACGTTATTGTACGACGTTATTGTATGACTTTTTAAACATTTACTACAAACGAAACTTTTAATTCTATAAAATTTCGGCAGCATCTCCTCTAATTCTCGGACTTCGCCACCCTTTTCGGGTCCCAACCAAATATTTCTCAAACCTGTTCTCAACCATTTCCATAAATAAGTCAACTACATTCTAAATAATTAAGTCCAACACATGATACATAAATAAGTCAAATATATTCTAAGTAAAAAAGTCCAACACATGATACATAAATAAGTCAAATACATTCTAAATAAATAACTCCAACACATGGTACATAAGTAGGTCCAACATCATTTTCTCATCGCCCATCTTACATCTTTGACTAATTTCTTGCATTTCTTCGCAACCTTTTTAAAAGCAGATGGGGTATACCGACTAGTGCTCCGACGAGGGGGGTCAGTTCTAAGGTTGTATCCTTTTCCTTTATCGCTAGTGCTTGTACCTGTGAAAACATTCGATAACCAACTAATCAAGTCAAATAATAAAAACCAAATAATTCAAATAATAAATAACCAAATAATTCAACAAACAACTAATTCAATAATCAACTCAAATTATCAATAATCAACTCTAATAATAATCAACAAATTGTTTTACCTGCAGTAGGAGTTGTACCATCGTCCGGACCATCACCATCCGCTTTATCCTCATCGTCGTCCTCATCATCATCCTCATCCCCACTAGGATGGTCAACCAGAAAGTCATCATTGGCCTCATCACCTGGCTGGTAGCTCTCTAAAATGAGATTCATCGGAACACGACGTTCAACTCCGCTCTGTGTGATACCCCTGCAGGCATCATCACTCATACTAGAGTCAACAGAAAGTCTACCTCCGGAGGTACCAGAGGAAGTGAGCTGTCGAGGTCTCGTATCCAATGACAGTCTACCTGGAGCAATCCCACTTGTTTGGGCCATCTGGTCGGTGGGAATGGATCCGTAAGCTGGATGTGAGTAACTTGGCACAGGAGCTATGAAATCAAGTAGATGCGTAAACGAACCCTGTTCACCTGATTCTTGGTGTGGGACATTCCAGTACTGCTGATATACTAGTGGAGTCAAGTAATCCGCAGAATGCGTGTCAGGAATGTATGGAGTAAACTGCTCAGGCGCTTCTTGTGCCTGTGTTTGTGAGGGGCGGTGGTGGTTGCGGTGGCGATGGTTGTTCTTGTTGATTCTCCTGATTATGCATAGGATCACCGTGCTGATTCTCTTCAGAGTCAATCTGTGACAGATGCAGGTGGTCACCATATGTACCTCGGTACCATTGCAAGTAGAGAAGTGCCTGATGATGTGACGGCACCGTGTGCTCGACAAGAACATGGCTATACCGGTTCATCCAATGCATAACCCAGAATGAGTGGGTTCCAGACCAATCTTGATTCTTCGGACCTGTCAGAACTTCGCCGTGTGCTTCACCTAGGTCTTGCTCCTGATCAGGAACCCCCTAAGCCAAACCAAATTGCCTTCTCAATCTATCAGATGCATGCCACTCAATACATTCAAAAGATATAAGTGGAACTCTGACACTCCAAATAGCAGAATGCTGACGGATGTCAGGAGGAATCACGTCCAGATCGGTCATTCCAATTGCATAAGGCTCCCAAACAAACTACACACATTATACAAGTAACCGAGGATTACACACAGAATAATAACACGAGTAAACGAAAAGAACTACTTATTTATTACAACAAACCTGTCCTTCTTGCAGAAGATCCAGATCTCTCCTATAGTGTTCAAGGGTACGATATCTGTATGACCGATTCTCACGTTCCCAGTTCTGCCACCTGACATCAAGCGATTCGTTAACTTACATTTATCAATACAATGTAAAATAAACTATTTCAAAGCGTCTAGTAATTAAATTTACTTATTTGCAATCGGAAAGATTTGAGGATTGCTTGGAATCGGCACAATGAATGGTAGACGGATCCATGCCCAGGCAAGCAACAGTGTCAGCGAACCATTTGTCGGTCCCGTAACTGGCAAACCATTTGTCGGAAGACCAAGAATTAGCGCCACATCCTCCAGTGTCACGGCACACTCACCAACCGGAAAGTGAAAAGTATGCGTCTCAGGGCGCCATCTCTCGACCAGAGCATTAATCAATGCCGACTGACATTGGACAACTCCAATCTGTGAAACATGATAAAAGCCGGTGTCCCGTAAATACCCCTCCACTATTGGATTGTACCGATCCGGCGGCATGTAGTGGTCACATTGCAATATTCGAGAACCCTAAACACAAACATAATATTAATTAATTATCAAATTAAATTGATTAAATCAAACTTTTATTACCAAATAACCAGTAAAACGTATCCACAACCACAACCAATAAAAATAATAATACTACAAACTGTTAAATAAATAACTATCATATTATACTAATATTCAAGTAACTATTCAATTATGTTCTAACAATATACATACAACAATAAATCAATCATTAATCCTTTATTAAATATTTATGTTTTACTTATAACAAAAATAATTAATTTAATAATATTTAAATCATAATAATTATTTTACTATCCTACTGAACGTTTAATCATAAATAAATATTATTACTACAAAAATTTATTTATTACTAACAATTAATGCTAACTAAACGATTTATTATCACACATTGGTATCTATCTATTCTATTCTATTAGGGCCGTATCCTAATAAAAATAATAAAACAATCAGTATGACTTATTATTATTATTATTCCAACAAATTCAGTAATAATAATTAATATTAATTATTTTATTTATTATATCTCCATTTTTAGTAACAGTATTATTATTATCATTAATTTAATTATTTTGTTAACAACAATAATTAATTTATTATTTTATTATAATGTATCATAATCTTTTCTTCTAAATAATCTTATTACACTAATCTCTAATCTCTACATTATTATACTCTAACATTACTAATTCCTAAAATTTAATTAATCAGATTAAAATACTTAGACACTACTACTATTACTACTATTACATTAATTTCTAACATTATCATCATAATAATTTACTAATCTCTAACTTAATAATAATTATTATTTTACTTAAAATAAAATTTTTTACAATAAAAACTTACATAATTAGGATGATCAAGATAATTTGCAATGTAAAGCTCCAAACGATTAACATCTTTTATTCTTCTTCTTCTTCTAGGTGGTGTTAGAGAGTGGTCCAATTTTTTCTAATTTTAAACTTTATCAATGGAGGGTCATGGATATATGTTGCTGGTGGGGTTGGAGAGAGGTTGGAGAAGAAGAAATTTTGGGTTGCTGAAAGTGAAAGAGAATGGAGGGAGGTTCGGCAATCACGAAGCTATACATACAAGGAATGCGGGGCTGCTTGCATGCGTGACACCTGGCTGGGGGCACAAATCGGACCGTCCGATTTGTGTTCCTTTCCAGCTCTTAAATCGGACCATCCGATTACCGTGGTGAAATTGGTCCGTCTGATTTTTTCAGCCAACCGTCACAGTTTGGTGAAGTACTATAGACACCCATAACGTGGTTATACACCATGTCCTCCCCAATATGTAAAATAAAAAAGTGTAGCATTACCCTTAATTTTTTTGCTCCTCCTATTTTTATTTTCACATATATTTAATTATTTATTTACAGATTTTTCTTCTACTCCAAATTCAAAAAAGTTTAGGCGTTTAGCCCATTTACTAAAATCGTTCGTCCCTGCCACCCTCCTGGATCTCCATCTCTCAGACTGTCTCTTTTCCCTCACGCTTCCAGTCTCGCCGTTATAGGTGTGGGGCATCTGGTTCTGCTTGCGCTTCTTGCATCCGTTCGATTGTAACCGGGTCAGTCGGGGGTGACCAGTTCGATTGTCGGGTCGGTTCTGATTTGAGATTTGAAAGCAGAAGAAGATGGATAAGGCGAAGATTGAGGAGGTGATAGAGAAGCAAGTGCTGACGGTGGCGCAGGCCGTTGAGGACAAGATCGACGATGAGATCGCCGCCCTCGACCGCCTAGACGCTGATGACCTAGAAGCCCTGAGAGAGCGCCGCCTCCAACAGATGAAGAAGATGGCCGAGAAGCGCAGCCGTTGGATCTCCCTCGGACACGGCGAATACACCGAGATCCCTTCGGAAAAGGACTTCTTCTCCGTCGTCAAGGCCAGCGAGCGCGTCGTCTGCCATTTCTACCGCGAAAACTGGCCCTGCAAGGTACAATTTCTTCACTTCATATCAATGCTTTATTCTCTTCCAAATGATGATGATTTGGATAATGTATGTAAAAGTTGAAAGTGAATCGTGATCTTACAAGTTGGAACTGAGATAGATTACTGTGAATTCGGTTAGCTTAGTTCTGAAAGATTTCACCTTCGCTTTTTTCTTCCCTCCTTCCTTCAAATTATCATGTCAAATGACGAGGTTTTGCATAAAAATTGTAAATTTAATGCCAAATAGCGAAACTAAGGTGGTTTGTGAGTTTTCTTATCAACGAAAGTTAACAAGTTATTAGTTTTGCTGCATAGGAGCCGAATTTTTGATAGTCATTTATGGTTCATTGTTGAAGCTGAATTGCAAGTGTGGTTTCATAAGGTTTATACCTTTTACATATGGTCTTTTAGTTTTTCTATTCTCTACAATGTACAAATTATATGCCAGAGAAACAGTTCAATGAAACAGTTCATTGCAGGTGGTTGATAAACATTTGAGTATATTGGCAAAGCAGCATATCGAGACTCGTTTTGTGAAAATTAATGCTGAAAAGAGTCCTTTTTTGGCTGAGAAGCTCAAGATCATTGTTCTTCCAACTCTTGCCCTCATTAAGAATGCCAAAGTGGATGACTATGTGGTATGTATTTGAACCACCTTGGTGTTGGTTGTGATATATAATGCCACTGTTTTTGGTCTTTTGGACAGACATAGTTACCTGTCTCGTATTCCTATTCATTTATAATTTTACCCCCGTTAATCTCATAATGGCATGTAAACAGGTGGGATTCGATGAACTTGGTGGGACTGATGAATTTAGCACAGAAGATTTGGAAGAGAGATTGGCTAAAGCTCAAGTAATCTTTTTTGAGGGTGAATCTTCATCAAGGTCAAGTGCACAAACTAAAAGAAGTGTTCGGCAGAGCTCAACAGCAGACTCATCGGATTCCGAATGAGTTGTATTTCCTGTTAGGTGAATTTTATGGTGGTTTTGTTGTGGTGCCTAAATTGCCTAACTTATCTTTTAAAGGAAAAAGTAAATCATTTAAAATTTATTAAATATTATTTATTTACAATGTAATAGGCATTAGAACATTCACCTCCTGATGAGTTCGTTCTACATTAGTTTCCTGCGGAAGATTGGGCAATCTAGGTTACACTCAGTGCGTCTATGCGTGCATGAGTTCATCATGATTTTAGATGCTACTCTAGATGTAGAACTCAAAAGATGAGAAAAGTTTTTTTTTTTTTAACTTTTCTATAAACATTTAAATAGTTTTTCAGAAAGCTACAATTTGATTTTAAAAATTGCATCAGACATTAATACTATTACTAATACTATTACTTTTCCTAAGTCAATAACTAAAAAAAATAACTTTTAAAATTTCCTAAACGAACTCTAAACACAACATACATGTGGTACATTATAAATCCATTCCGTGCATACCCCGCCTGATTCCTTTGATAAATGTTAGGACCCTTTTACCGTAGGGATGGGCATGCAGATATGCGTAATTTGACAAAATTGTATGTACAAGCGTTCTATGCGTAAGTCCCTGCAATACAAACAGAAGGGAAGGAAAAAAAAAAAAGTAAATAGTAAACAAATATTTTGGCATAAGTTTTGTAGACCCATTCTAGAATGTTCCATGATAAAGTTAATTTGACAAAAAAAAAAGTGAGTGTAGCAACAAAAAAGGTTAGAAATACCGTGGAAAATTGCAATGCTCTCTGAGCAACATAATTCCCATAAGGATGTCGAAGGACATTGACAAAGTCGGGGCTGTTGACGAGCTCCATGATTATAATGGCAACATCGATGGGTTCAGAATGTCTAAACAGTACCTCTATTACATGGCTCGCATGCCTGTTCATAGAGAGTTCAGCATAGCGACCGCGAAGATGTTGTACTATCCTTTTAGTTACAGGTGGCTCTAGTATATTCCTTTTAATTATATACTGCACCACATAGTTTCTACAGTCACAAGAAGAAACTCAACTTTAGAGAGAAATTAAACTATACAATATAGATTTAGATATATTTGATGAAGGAATTAAGGTTAAAGAACAAACTGTTCAATAGAAGAGTTCTAACCCAAATGGATCTGCTGAGAGTATTCCTGAGTTTAATATTATGCTTTCAACTAGACGCAGTATGGGGACTCCCTCGCCATAGGCCATACATTTCTGAATTACAGAACACCCATTTTTATCTGTTGCAACATCTACACAGTTCCTTGCTATTTCATCAAAAATAACCTAACAAAAAATTTCATTTACATATTCTTTTCAAACTTTCTGCAATACAATAAATCATAGAATATGCAACTCCTAAGAAATAAGTTTTTAGAAGTAGAAAAAAAAAAGTCTCATTCTTAGATGTAGTGACAAAAAATATAAAAATATATTTACCTTTTTTCTTTTTGTACTAGTTGTCTAATAGACTAATGTATTACTCATTCCATCAATTGGTAAAGAAAAATACTAGGTGAACAAGTTATCTTGTAATCAAAATCAATTATTTTTTTATATTTACCTTAAAAAGTAAGCTCAGCAAATTCGACACTAAAACCAAAGACACCAACTTTAAATCATAAAATAGCAGAACCGTTTCAATTAAAGGTCTATTAAAAAAGACAATCCTATTGAGTCTAGTGCAACAATGCATGTAATCATATAAGAATGCTTAGCATATAATCATGTGTATATATATAGGGTACTGTTTCATTACCTTTTGACACGATTCT
Source organism: Arachis stenosperma (assembly GCF_014773155.1). Taxonomy (NCBI): domain Eukaryota; kingdom Viridiplantae; phylum Streptophyta; class Magnoliopsida; order Fabales; family Fabaceae; genus Arachis; species Arachis stenosperma. The sequence continues at coordinate 155,610,587 of NC_080385.1, forward strand.
GTGAAAACTCTCACGCACTGTTGAATGACATAACCGCCATTAGCATTCTTCAGCAGTGGCACAGTGATGTACATAAGTCTTCCAACAGTACAAGCAATCTGCACTGGATCTCTCAGACTTGTTAACATCTTCTGTGCTACCCTAGTTCTGCAGAGACAACCTTATATGCATCAGACTAATTGCACCACATAATAACAACTAAAACGTAACACAGTTCAACTATAATTATCAATGACTATAGTTAATTACTAGCAAAGTTTAATTAATCAAAATTAACTCACATAGAACTTACCCGTGGTCGTTCATGCAGGTATGCTTGAGCTGCTGCACGTCCATGATTACATAACGCAGAATCCTTTGAAATTGAAAAAAAGTGAGCTTTCCTGATGTGAAGAACTTCTCAATTAGATAATTACCAAAGTGATGGGTCATAAGCTCGTGTGTGTGATCCTCCACCTCGTCGAGGATCATGTCAACTTCTTGGGGAATGCCATCATCAATCATGGCCTGAAGAAAACGACAACCATACTGATCCCTTGCTAGTGTAACCACGTGTCCCCTGATACCTTGGAGTCTTTGTGAAACTGATTCCCCAACATCATGAGTCCCTTGTTCTATACTGTTGAAGCCGATGTAGTCATGGCTTGAAGTAAGAAGAGCACCTTGAACAATGGCCCCATTATTATAGTTATTCATAACATTCCGATTCCCATGCTCAGAAGAAGCTTCCTCCAATGTGGAGTGAGTCAAAATATATTCATGAGGGTCAAGACTACTTGCTGCTGCTGAGTTTTCTTGAGACATGGACAAGCTAAGTCTTTCCATGGCAGAATCAAGGTCTTCCACTGCAAGATTAGTGCTGACCAAGCACCAGTCATTAGGCTGAGAAGAATTGTTGCTGACCATTGGGAAACAGGGAATAATGAGTTTAAGGTTTCCCAATAAACCATCAAATAGGGCTTAGCTTAGTTTTTTTATTTTTTGGTATGCAGTTGATATGTATATATATTTAGCAAGGATATCATATCTTTTATGTGAAGCCATAACTACTTTTAAAATTTTTTGGCAATCTTATGTAATATGATTTAGGAATGAATAGTGGAGAAGACCAGTTTTTTTAATTAAAAAAATAATAATTTTTAATTTTAACATCTTTTTAAGTCTCTAGATGATAATTGGTTATGCTATTTATTATTCCACATTCCATTAGTTTTTTTTTTTTTTTTTTCTGGGTAACGTTTTGTAATTTATTCTTGTTAGTTATTATTTATTTGCTTAGCTTTAATTTAAAAAAGGAAGTTATTTATTTGCTTACTCTTATCTTTAAAATACACAAAGAAAAAAAAAGTTATCAGGTGATCAGATCCTTTCTAAATCTTCATATCATATCATATATATACTATTACTATATATGCGTTTCAAAATAGATATGATTTCATTAATAAAATATTATATAATTAAATTAAAAAGATGCCCTCTAAAGACTAAATAAAAGTGCTAACTGTATAGCAATAATTAAAACTTAATTAAATTGCATTATTATTGTGCATGGAAAAACCTATTTAACTTTTAGCGTAATAAACTATCATTGGTGAAACAAACTAATAACATAGACTAAAATCAATTTTTTTTTTTAATTTTCATGGTTCAAAAACAAACTTTAAGAGATTAAATAAAAAAATATGTTTAAAAACTTATTTAAACTTAAATTTTATTATTATCTTGTTGTTAAAAGATGTAAAATTACCAAAGAGTTATAATTCAAATGGTATGGTCTCTTTATCTTCACAAATAAAAGATAATTAAATCGATTTGATTTAAATAAAATTTTTTTGAATCAAATTCAATCAGTTTCTTATAAATAAACTTAAATTTAAATTTAAATTTTATCAGTGAGATTAGTATGATATATAATCAAATTCAAATCAAATCAGACACTGACAAAAAAAATATCAAATCAAATGAAATCAAATCAAATTGGATCCATTCCAATCAACTGATTAACTGTATACTCATACCTCTGTAACTACATCAATCTCAATTACTGTGAGAGAGTGGAATGCATTCTCCGAACCATCGACAAGTGCGGCTTCTTTGTTCCGCGCCGCCTCTGATTGGTTCTACAAGCTTTGGATGAATTGAGTCCATGCCCTAGGGGATCCGCCGTAGACTTGTCACCTGATTGCGCGGAGATGCTGCAGAAGTTCATACTCGAGAAGAAAACCAAAATTAATTTGGATGCAAAGTGATTCAATTAGTTAAGGAAGTTCAAATTGTAAATGCTTGAATTTGACAAGTGGTTTGGTTGCATTCAAACTAAGAGATTCGTTGTAAATACAACTTGTGTGTTCAAATTGAAACTTGTGTTCGAAGCTGTGGATCTTCACAATGTAAGGCAAAGGAGTTTCACTTTGGCTTCAGCTTGTGCTACTCTACTTATTCCTGTTAACCAGCATCTTAGATCTTTTGATAAATTTGTATAGTATGTTTATTAAAGACAATCCACCTGAAGAAAAAGATCAAAGCCAGTCACAATCTTTGAATCAACTAGGAGTGGTATCTACAGAGAATTCTGACAATAAAATCAGTTATAGTCTATGAAAAGTGAAAACATACAAAAATATGATGGATAACATAACTTTTGGTGGTTGTTCCTGCTGTAATCTAACTCCAACCTTCAACAATCTTGCGTAGATCAGCATTGAGAACGAACGATGATATTGCTGAAAACTGCTACATGTTAATTTAGTGGATTATGAGCATATGTAACAATAAGGGCAATTTATCAAAATAAATAATTTGACTTCCAATTTTACCATAATACACATCTTGCAAAACTGATACCAAAATGCATTTTTTCCATAAACTATATAAACCGCGACAGGGATCTTCCACGGTTTATAAATGAATGTAAACCACTAATCAGCGATAGGAGCGTTGCGGTTTGTGTCTGAATTGCAAACATACATAAACCAATATATCCCTACAGCGGTTTATGTTGATATGCAAAATGGCTAGAAACAGCGGCAGGGTCTCGCGATTTCTGTGTATATGTGTTTTTTCTCCCAGTTGAGACCTTCAAACTTAACATAGTTTTCACCAGCTTCAGTGTTTCACCCAACATCTCATCGTGGAAAGAGAGAAGGGGTTGTTAAAAATAGATTTAGATTTCATTTTTTATTTTTATTTTTTAAAAATAATTCTTATTTTCAATGTTTTACATTTAATTTTTTTTAGCGAAAGACAAATAGATTCTTGATCTTTTAAACGTGAACATTTTCGTCCATCAAGATTTAAAAATACATTTAAATCTTTTACCTTATAAAACACGTGACAATTATACCCGTCCGTTGAGCTGGGGTTCAAAACAACGGAACATGCTGAGCTGGAAGAATGGAGTGTCCGGTGTCCATTTTAGTTGTTGATGTGGATGAAGAACAAATTTTTAATGGACAAATTAGTCCTTGCGCTTCAAATATAAGTCTCAGAGGTTCACCTGTTGAGTACCATTTACTAAAAAAGTCTGTGAGCTTTCTGATACTCTCCATTCCTCTTGTGCAACTGAACAACAATCCCCATTGTGATCTCATTAGGTTCCATTCCTTGACTTCGCATCTTCTCAAGCCAATCAAGTGCTTTGTCTTTTCTCTGTCCACCTTTACCATAAACATCAATCAAAGTTACATATGTGGAATTCACAGGTTCAACCCCTCTTGCATTCATCTCATCCCACAAATTCTCCACAAGGCACCACTTTTGCGCCTAGCCTAGGACCCCGAAAATAATGGTATAATGAATCACATTCAATTCATAACAACCCTTTTTCTCAAGCCACTCAAAAATCTGAAGAGCCCTCTCCCATGAAACCTGTTCCTTCAAAATAATACTAATTTTCTTGCAGGTCAAGGCCTCTTGCCATGGCATGAGAGCCTCATCCAAGTCCTGAATAGTACTCAGAGCCCGAAGAATAGAAGGAATGTGTCCACCGTAACATACCCATTTCGTCAAACACCTGATGTGCACCTTGTTATGCTGCAAAACAACAGACCTATTAACCCTTTTCTTTAGAATCCCCAAATCCTGTTCCAAATTCAGGCTCTTTGGTGGAGTGTGTTGGTGTTCTATGACATGTTTTGTGGAATTGGGGATATGGAGAATACGGACAAAGTTGTTGTTTTCAGGTAGAATTGAGGTTGAAATTGAGGCAAGTGCATTTACATCGTTCAAACACAAAGGGTGAAACTTCACGAGCATTAATGCTTTGTTTGGGAGTGGAAAGAAATAGGAAGGAGAGAAATTGAGTGAAAAGAAATAAAAAGAAAAGAAATAGAAGTGAAATTTAATTTTCATAGGTGTGTTTGGAATGATGAAATGGAATGATCAAATGAGTTTCCTTCCGTTTTCTCTCCTTAGTTGGGAAGAAAAGCAGTTTTTGCTAGGCCCACATCACTTTTTGCTATTGTTGTATTTTTTTTTATATTTTTTCAAAATCAAACAAGTGAAAATATTTATTTTCTTTCCCTCCATATCAAATTCCTCCTATTTTTCACGGTAACAAACATAGCATAAAAGAATTATAGTGAATAATAAATTAATTTATTAGTCTTATTTTTTAATAGTCTTATTTTTTAATAGTTGATCTATATAAATACAATTAATTATTTTAAGATTGTAATTTATTTCATAATTAATATTATATAAAAATAAATTGTTCTTAAACTTTAAGAAAGAATTAGGAGTATCATTGAGATTTCCTTAATTAAATAACAGAAAATTTAGCCAATGAAATGAGCTAATAGTTAGAGAGACATAGCCTGAAAAAAAAAAAAAAACAAAAAATAAATAAATAAACACAACATCCTAGGGCCAAAAAAATTGATCTTTTGATAAAATTAAAAAGGTCGCTGAAAAAATAAAAAAAGAAAACGAAATAATCTGAGAATTGGAGAGCATAATGAGAAAATAAACAATGCAGTGGGACTATAAGCAATGCAGTGGGACTAATGCCAGGGACATAATGATGCAGAGTAAGAAGATAGAGTGATGTAGATGCGAAATGAATAGCAGTTCATCAATCTATTTTAGTATCTGTTTTGTAAAATGTATATTCTTCACACACAAACCGCGACATCAATCTATTTTGGTATCTGTTTTGCAAATTATGTATTCTGAATAAGTTCAATACATTTTATTCCGTAAGTAGTAAACAGTTTTGTAGTGACAAGGAAATTTGGTTTTGGAACTTGGGGCATGTGAGCTTATGCTTTTTTTCTCTTTTTATTTTATTTTATTTTTATTATGTGAACATGTTTTAAGTACTCTGGTATAGATATCTCTAGTATATAGCCAACGATCTTGCAGTTAAAGTGAAAATGGATTAATTAATTATATATTCACTAAAATTCTTGATCAGCTAAACCTTTTCATTTTAACCACATGATCTCATAAAAATAATGAGCTCCATCTTGCATATCATGCTCCTTGTTGGTCACAACATTTCCATATTCTATGATATAATCACCAGCCAACAGCAAAGCAAGATTTGTGTTCTACAGCGAGCAATGATGTTTCCACTAACTTGTCTGTTATAATCTCATCATGCTGAAATGCAAAAAACGTGCGGAAACCACACGTCTATACACATAGCAAGCAACCAAAATTTGACCAGCATTCAAGCAATTTGTTCACTTCCAGAGGAATCATTATCAGCATCACTAGTCAAGGATAGTAGTTCCATCAACTCCATTCGGTACTCAAGGCCTCTAAGGTAGTGTCCCAAAAGCATGCACCTTCATTCAAGAGGGGAATGGGTTAGAAAGATAAGGTTAGTTCGTTTATCACAGTAGCATGTAACTAATACTAAGACATATACAGAGAAATGAAGGTATATAATCAAAATCAGAAAAGAGAAACTAACCAAAAGAGCAAGCGGGCAAGGTAGTCCCGAGTTAATGAAATAGCTGGCTGGAATTGAAGCGAAGAGTTCTCAATAACTTCGGCACAATCCTCACTCCCGGCATTTGCTGCTCCAACTGTTGCATTCTCTGACATAGTTGAAGGTCTAGAATGCATTCTAGGAGAAAGGGTAGCAAGGAGACCATGGACAACAGAGAGGATGGTGTCCTTCAAATCTGAGGATGTAAATTCTGATAGCTGAGCCACCTGCTCGTTAGCCGCACACATACCCAATTAAATTACTACTATAATTTGAAAACAAAGTTGAATGAAATAGGTGTGCGCAAACTAGCGAGATATCAAATATGATGAGGAATGCAAGAGAACTTGTTTATTCAAATGTTTGAATGGATATTTAAATTTGTCAAGTCCTCGGAAATTCCAACATTTTGATGGGAAAGATATGAATTTTAAATAGCATAGAAGTTCCAAATTATATGAGATATTGTATTAAAAGAAAACAAAATATACATTACTTAAAATGACAAAAACATGCGAATAAGCAACAGATGCATGACATAACAACGAAAACAGTAAAATTTCACAAAATTCCAAACTTTTCTCCTTTAGAGATTTTCAATAAATAAATGAAAACAAATGCTGGGATGGGAAACCAGGGCCAAATAGATGCAACAGCTAAGAACTTCACTCAAAGAGGCAAAACCTGTTCTGGTTGAAGAGATCTCAAGTAATCCAGTAAATCATTCTTTTCTTCTCCAACAAATTGTTGCATCTGAAGTGCAGCACTTTTCCTTTTCACTTCATGGAGTTCCTTAACAAATGTTCCCCAAAAATTAAATAAATAGAAAGAAAATACCAAGTAAAGAGAGCATTGCAAACTAGGAATCTCAAGCTTGAACCCTTTCTACTATCAAAGTAGGATTCTCAATTTTAGAACATACCTTTTTAATGGAAGACAATCGAGATTGCAAATTGGAGATATACTGTTGAGCTTCGGCAGACATTTCACCTAGGTCTTGAAGATCAACATCCTCATGAAGATTTTCAACATTGGAAGACAAATTATTCTTTGTACAGAAGTCCATTACATTTACACTGTCATGTAGCAATCCTTGTAAGTCAAGCCCAGTACTTTCTGCCTTTGGCTTTTCTGTATCACTTTCATACATATCAAGGTTTTTCTCAAGACAAAGCCTATATTCAGCATTGCGCAGTGTGTACCTGCAACAAACAAAATAAATGCTTCTCAATATACTCATGGAATAAAGAAACTTGAAATACTACTCAGAAGTTCCAACGTACGTCATTCATGCAATTATATAGTTGGGACATCTATATTCTCTCCCTTCTCCACACGGCTTGTCCATTAATATAAACAACCTAGTGAAGAGGAGAAACCAATTACACGGCTTAAGAGAACACAATTTACATTAAAAGTGTAGTGTGTAAACAACTACAAGAAGATAACAGACCAGCAAGCATCCTGAACGACAACAAATATAGCAAAGCTTTTGGCAATTGACACAGACACAATGAACTTACCCAGTCATCATGGAAGAAATCAGTAACTTAGAGAGGGGCTCCCACAAGGCCTCAATGATAACATGAAACTGATCAGATGGAAGTAAACCCAGCATACCGGATATCGTCCTTTTCATGGCATCCGCTGTAGTTGGTGAAACATCTTTCTGGATGTGGCTGACATCCAGAGGTTCTATATCTTGTATCAACTCCGAAAGAAGCGATTTCTACAAGAATGACATTCCATTATCAAATCAAGCTCACTATTATATTTGGAAATCATTACTGAACAACACTATTGCTAAGTAATCCAATTTATAGTCTTACATCAACACTACAAAATATAAATGTTTCTTTTCACTGAAACTAGCAAACAAGAAACAAGCAAAATTCAGCAATCAATTACATATCTTCCTGAAGAACAATGCTTTCCTGAACACAATAGCTAAATTCAGAAAAGCAGAAAGTATATTACATAAAACTTCGAACTCCCTAATCAAATTCCCACTCCAACAAGAGAGGGCCAAAGCATAAATACATACATATGTAGTTTTAGACATAGAAGCATGCAGCTATAAATAATAATCCCCAAAAGGAAAGGAATTAAGGAAGGCACGGGAACAATTTAGAGGATGAAGAGTGAAAAGGTACCTTGGAGAACCTTTTGGAGCTGGAATTTTCGTAGGAAGGGGTTGAGGAAGCAAGGACCAAAAGGGGAGTTCGGGATTTTGCAGGTTTTGAGGTGCAGCGTAGAGAGAGGGGAAAGCGCGTGGGTGAAAGATGAAGGTGGTGGCGGGGGGAAAGAGAAAGAGAGGAAGAGAAGAGGAGGGAGGAAAGGGTTGCCATCGCAACAACCGCCAGCCACCAGCGGCGCTCTTCTTCCTCTCTCTCTCTCTCTCTCTTTCTCTCTCTATCTCTCTGACTCTCTTACTTGTAGCCACACTTAACGCACAAGTGGACAAAATTATATAAAAATTAATTTAGTTTAATTATTATGGGTCATAGAAAGCACCATGCCTGATTCGCCCTTCACGATTCACATATGCTGATATGGAATAGTCAAACATGCACGCTGTCTTTCAATGTTCATCTCCACGAATTTGTTAATTTTTAGGATTTTTTTCCCCTAATGGTGTAATTAGTTTCTACAAAATTAACTAATATCTTGTATTAGAAGTATAATTTTTATCAGACGCGTAATTTAAAAGTGATTATTTATTTACCTTACATTTTACATATACTTACTTGTCTTGGTTTAGAAGATGTAAATTCCAATTTATTTATTTATTTTACTTATCAAACTGTAAATTCTAGTGAATTCCATCGTCTTCTTGTCATGCAACTAGTGAAGTTCAATATTTAAATATTAATTTACACCGTTTACAGGAGGTTAACTCATCGAATTTATTTTGTTCCAAATTATATAATGTCACTATATCCCTATTTAAACATTAGTTAAATGAATTAAGATTTTAACTTTGATGTTTATACTATATAATTGAACCAAATTCTTCTATTTAAACAACAATTCATACAATACAATTATAATAATTTGATAATATTTTTTGATAAAAATTGGTAACTTTAGTTAGTAAAACATGTAATAAATTTTCGAAACTTTAAATATATGCTTAATATAAAAGAACTGATTATAAAAGTCAACATATTAAAGTTGTCTTTAACTATCCAACTTGATCTTTCCATCTTGATTAGTTGAGTTGATATAGGTTAGGCAACAAATATTTATAGAAATTTGATTTATTTTTTGGGTCTAGGAGATTTAATTTATTTGGCCTAATTAGCTAGAGATGATAATGGGGTAAGATGAGGATGGAGAATGTCATGTTCCTGTTTTTGCTTTCAGATTTGCTCCTTATGTTTATCTTTGATCTCTATTATAAAAAAAATATTATTCTCATTTATATTTTTTGCGAGATTTATTTTTTATTTCTCATATAGTCTTAACTGATCATTAATTTTTATATCAAGATTTTATATAAAATTGTTAAACAGCAGATGATAATTTCTTTTAAACTGATACAATGAGAAGATATGATGGTAAGGCAGAATATAAAGTAGTGGACGAAGTAAAGATGCCACAGCGAAGAGGATAATGAACATGATGATAAAATTGCAGAGAAAAAATAGACACACCTTCTAAGAGGAGAAAGAACGTCGTGAATAGGAGAACGACGCTAGAAAAAGTGGCGAAAAAGTGGCTTTTAAGATATTAGATGAAATATGGACGACGATAAAAATTTGTAAATTGAAGAAGGGTTATGCAAATGAGGATTACAAATTTAGGATGTATTTTCTCCATATATATGACGTATGAAATAACTAAATTGAAAAATAAACTATTAAAGACAATTAAATAAATATATGAATTTTGAGAATTAGCAAAAACTGGATAAAAATTTTGTACCCCCGTTTCTGTTTTCACAAAAAAAAAATTTCATAGTCGATCTTTCTTCAAAAAAGTCTCCACAAAAATCCATGTGATTCGGGAAGTTTTGCCATCTTTATAATCACCTAACCAAAACAATGATTTTGTTCATCATTGATTTTTGGGTATTTTCTTCAACGTTTTTTTTGCATGGTTTTCCTCCTTTTTTTTTTGTCTAGATGTGTTTTCTTCATCTGATGAGATAGAAGCGTTTGAGCAAGAAGCATCTTGGGCCATTTCCAAAAATAAAGTGGAGGAAGGAGGCCCATATCCATAAGGTGAATGGACCAGAACCGAGCAAACCAGAAAGCCGAAACCCCGCAATGTTGGGTGAGCGAGTGGGTGGCGCACACATATAGACGCAACTGGAGGGGAGGGAGAGTTTGATTAAATTGAACGGAGAGTGAGAGGAAGGAGGGAAGGAGGGAAGGTGTGAACAGTGAAGTAGCTTACTAGCTTTAGCTATATGCGATGGGAAGGGTGGCCCATGTTTGAAGGACTTTAACCAAACCACCGCTTTTTTCTCTCTTTGCCGCTATCGCTGAGATTCAGATTCACAATTCACAAAACCCACCCTCCCAAAAATAAATAAAATATAAAAATAAAAAATAAAAATTAGAAGAAGACAGAGCTCTCACGAAACAACACACACTTTTCTCTTTCTCTTTCTCCTTCTCCGTCTTCACCGCATAGAAGAATTAGATCAAAGAACCCTTGTTTCTTTGTCCCTATCTTCTTCATTTCTTCCCATTTGCTGCGCCTCCGGACATTACGATGTTCCTCACCGCCACAACGTAAGTTTCCTTCTCTCCTCTCTCTCTCTCTTATTTACTTGCCTTCTCAACGTTTTTCTTTGCCTTCATTCGTCTTCTTTGAGCTCGTTTCGACATTCTTCTTTGTCGTCGAAGACGTGGAAAGGAAACTGGTGGTAATAAAAATGTCTGAAACTTCAAAATGCAGTGCACCTCATTCCTGATGTCGGTGGTTTCAACTTTCAACTCCTACCTTTTTTTCCCTGCCCTAAATATCCCTCGTGCAATTCATTGTTATTATTTTGTATATCTGCTGTAGAGTTAGTTAGAGTTAGACTACAAAATCAAAGCTAGATGCACATGGTTAGATTTGTTCCCTACATTGCTTCTTTGTTGGGTTGCTTATTGTGGTTTAAAATTAAATTCGTGTAATGACTGCATGAGTAAAGATATTTTTGGTCGTGACTTTAAATGTGAATTTTTATTTCAGTAATTGTTGATTCCCACATCTTGTGTTCATGTTAAGTGTTAGACATGCATTATGAAAAGGCTCAAAGAGGATTGATTCTTATCTGTGTAGCTTCCTTTCCTTCCTGATTATGTGGGTGGATGCTGTCGGCGTGGATATTTCCTTGGACCAATGCAGGGCGAACTAGAAGAATTTACAAGCCCCAACGAAAGTGCCTCTAGAAAGATGCAAACACCGGATGCTGGAACAGAACAATGTCATTTGTCAGAGAAAACATCTCAGGTGGGTTCCGAATGTTTAGACAACAAGCAAGGTGTGCCTGGCAATGTGTTAGGCAGTTCTCTTATTGATGACCAAGCTTCTGAGAAAATGACCAAGAGTTCTGAGTGTTTGGACAACAAGCAGAGCATGCCTAGTGATGTGTTAACAAGCTCCATGATTGATGAAAACTCAAACCGTGTGGCCGAGAATCCTGAGCTTTTGGACGACAAGCAAAGCATGCATAGTGATGTGTTAACCGATTCCGTGATTGATGAAAAATCAAACCAAGTTTCTGAAAAAATGACTGATGGTACGCAGTGTTTGGGCAACAAGAAAAACTTGCAAGGTGAAGTGTTAACCAATTGTGTAATTGATGAAAAATCAAATGAGGTCTCTGAAAAATTGATCGAGGGTCCTGAGCATTTGGCCAGCAGGCAAAGCATGCATAGCGATGATGCATTGACCAATTCCGTGATTGATGAAAAATCAAACCAAGTTTCTGATAAAATGTTTGAGTGTCTTGAGCATTTGGCCAACAAGCAAAGCATGCATGGTGCTGTGTTAACCAAATCTGTGATTGATGAAAAGTTAAATCAAGTTTCTGACAAAATGACTGAGAGTCCAGAGTGTTTGGACAACAGGCAAAGCCTGCATGGTGATGTGCTAACCAATTCTGCGATTGATGAAAAAACAAACCAAGTATATGAAAAAATGACTGAGAGTCCTGAGCGTTTGGACAAGAAGCAAGGCATGCATGGCGATGTGTTAATCAATTCTGTGATTCGTGAAAACTCAAACCATGTTTCTCGCAAAATGACCGAGAGTTCTCAGTGTTTGGACAACAAGCAAAGTGTAATTGACGAGGTGTTAACCAGTCATGTGATTGATGAAAAATCGAACCAAGTTTCAGACAAAATGACAGAGAGTTCTCAGTGTTTACACAATACACAAAGCATGCCAAGCAATGTGTTAACCAGCTCTGTTATTGATGAAAACTCAAACCAAGTTTCTGGAAAAATTATTAGGGGTGCTGTTATTGCACTGCCTGCACAGCGCCAGCGTGATTTGAAAAAGAGTTGTCAAACTGCAGAAGGTTCATGCTCTCATCGGAGTACCTCAGAACAAGACCCCTCTCATTTGTCTAATGACAAATCAGAGATCAAATGTCAGCCTTTTTCTCAGAATGGCCAAAATGTGTCCGTGGAAATAAATAATCCTGTAACTGGCTCTCTTGTTGAGAACCAAACGCTATCTGTTCCAACACAAGTGAACACCACCTCTGCAAATGGACTACAGGATCCAGCTCCAGCATCTGTAGATGTGAAAAATACTGGTTTGAAATGTTCAAAAAGAAACTCTACAGCCACAACATCTATGCAGTTGAGCTGCAAGGGTAAAAAAAGCTCAAAATTATTAAAGAAGAAGTATATGCTAAGGTCATTAGGAAGCAGTGATAGAGCTTTGCGATCAAGGACACGCGAAAAACCTAAACCACCTGAGTCAAATAGCAATTTGGTTGATGCTAATAATGATGGCGTGAAGAATAAAAGGGGGAAGAAGAAGAACAAAAAGAGAGACGGGGAAGGAGTTATTGATGAATTTTCTAGAATAAGAGCTCGCTTAAGATATTTATTGAAACGAGTTAGCTATGAGCAGAACTTGATTGATGCTTATTCTAGTGAGGGCTGGAAAGGATACAGGTGCGTTGGTTTTGCAATTACCTTGCTCTTTGTTTAACTTGTAATCTATTTAGCATTTGCCTGATTTATGTTGGATCTTAGCCTCTATTAGGAATGTCATTAAATTGGTTAAATGGTCCAGAGTTTTCTGACCATTGATTCAGTGCCATTTGTAGGATTTCTGAACAACTTGCTTTATACAATGCTCAGTGAATGACATTGTATATTTCTATGCCCTGGAGTAAATAATACAGTATAGCTGTATAGGTGCTACAGTAGTAGGATTTATTATTATTATTATTACAAAAGCTAGAGTGGTAGGATTATTATTGTACTGAATCTTACTCTTAAGAGTGTAAATGATATGGGCTAATACTAGCATTAACAATTTGTAAATTCTTTGTCTCAGCATTTTAAATACAATAGTATCATTTGCTTTTGTTTAATTGTTATTTCCAGCATAAGCTTTCTCTAGATGACGACTTCTATGTTAAATCATTCTTTCTTATCATTATTGTTATTGCTATTACAAAAAGTTTTAAATTTGCCTCATTTGGGGTGCTTTCTAATTTCATTTGTCTCAGTTTAGTTTGTAATATTACATTCACTTCCTTTAATTAATCAGTGTTATACAAAAGCCTCTCTTACATGTGACTTACAGTTATAAAGTGACCTTTGTACCCATATTTTCTATCTCTTTTCTTAAGGGTATTCTTGACATTTTTTAAAAATTATTTTAAACCACCAAAGATGAGGGCAATATAACTAGAAAGGGATTCAAGGTGTCTTTCTTTAGTTTGCCCTTATTATTGTGATTGCATACTAATATAAAAGTTTTATCATGGCCTGTGCTTGTTTTCAATATTGAGGTGCCTTAACTGTGTCTACCTGTTGGTTTGTGATAATTTTGCAGTTTGGAAAAGTTAAAGCCTGAAAAGGAGCTTCAACGGGCTAAGACTGAAATACTTCGACGTAAATTGAAAATGAGGGATCTCTTTCGATATTTGGATTCATTGTGTGCTGAAGGAAGGCTTCCTGAATCTGTGTTTGATTCTGAAGGAGAGATTGACAGTGAGGATGTAGGATTCACATGTCTGATTCCTAAATGAAGTATCCACTTCTGGATTTTGGAGTTGTGATTACTAACTTTCAATTTTATGAGTGCAGATATTCTGTGCAAAATGTAGTTCCAAAGAGTTGAGCACAAACAATGATATAATTCTCTGTGACGGTGCTTGTGAACGTGGATTTCACCAGCTTTGTGTGGATCCTCCTTTGTTAACTGAAAACAGTAATCTCTTGTTTACTGCATTGATTGGTCACTTTGTACTTCCAAGTTGTCTATCATTTATTTATTTGCTGTGGCTTACAGTTCCACCTGGCGATGAGGGTTGGCTATGCCCGGGATGTGATTGCAAAGATGACTGTATTGAACTTGTTAATGACTCCTTAGGAACACGTCTCTCTCTTGAGGATAGCTGGGAGGTTGGGGAAATTTATTTATGTGTATTACTGTATTTTTGTTCAATATTGTGATGACTCTTTTTTTTGGATTTTTACTCTCCTGATTATGTGACTGGTCCTTGTTCAGAGGGTTTTTCCAGAAGCAGCTGCAGTTGATGCATTCAATGTGGATCACAACTCAGGACTTCCTTCTGATGATTCTGATGATGATGATTATGATCCTGATGTTAAAGAAGATGTGGAGGCTGAAGGGGGTGAATCAAGTTCTGATGAATCTGAGTATGCTTCTGCTTCTGAGAAATTGGAGGATTCAGGCCATGAGGATCAGTACATGGGCCTTCCTTCTGAAGATTCTGAGGATGATGATTATAATCCTGATGCTCCAGATCAAGACATGAAAGTTGCAGAGGAAAGTTCGAGCTCTGATTTCACATCTGATTCTGAGGATCTTGCTGCTACAATTAATGATAATATGCCCCCAGGACACGGTGAAGATATCACATCTGCATCATTGGATGGTGCAAAGAAGTTTAAAGGATCCAGCAAAACAAGTAAAGTTGGTAAGAAGCCATCTATAACTGATGAATTGTCATCTTTACTAGAGGCAGATCCTGGCCAAGAGAGTTACACTCCTGTTTCGGGGAAAAGAAATGTGGAAAGGTTGGACTACAAAAAGCTGTATGATGTAAGTTCTGTTTAATGGTACAAGGTTCAAAATAGTATCGTGTCAGTTTGCATGCATGGTTATTTGAATTAGCATATGTGAATCTGATACACAACATGACGGTGACATGTGAATGTTCTTTCATATCAACCTCACTATTTAAATGTGATTCTGATGTTGTGGTACATTTCCTTGACATACACAAACATGCCAGCTTGTATGTATACAAGAGTGGATGCATAGAGTCAAAGTTATTTCTTGTCACATTCTTTAGCCCCCCCTCTCTCTCTCTCTCGCCTAATCTATTCATGTATGCTGCTTCTTTAGGAGACATACAAAAGTGATACTAGTGATGATGATGAAGACTGGAATGCTACTGCTACCCCAACTAGGAAGAAGAATGTCACTGGTAAATTGACTCCAGTGTCACCAAATAGAAAAGCCTCAAATAATTCTACACATACTCTGAGAAGTGACGGTAAAGCTGAAAAAACAAATAACTCAGCTGCTAAATCACTTGAAGGCTCTGGAAAATCAGGTTCCGGGGAGAAAAAACTAAGATCTTCAACATACAACAGACTTGGAGATGTTGCAATTGAGGTAAGGATGAATTACTGTCTAATTTATGTAAAAAGTTCTCTATATTTTCCTAACACAAAGGCATGAGAGGCACACCTTTTTTTCATGCATGTAAAGTCAAAAGCTTTTAAGAGTGACCATTATCCTTTTTCAGAGACTTTACAAATCTTTCAAAGAGAATCAGTATCCAGATCGGACCACAAAAGAAAGCTTGGCACAAGAAACAGGACTCACACTTCAGCAGGTCATATCTTTAACATTGCTCTCATAAAGTGAATGCAATTTAGTTTCTCTTGTGACTTCCTGAATAATTCATTCTTTTCCCTCATTCAGGTAAGTAAATGGTTTGACAACACCAGATGGAGCTTTAGGCATTCATCCCATAAGGAACCCAGGACAGGTGAAAATGCTTTGGCGCAGACCACTGATAACATATCTGAAAATGAGGTGGCACCTGCTGGAGAGAACAGGGACAGTGAATTATTCCCCCAAGATGTCACCGGAGAAAACTCAAAAACCCCAAGCTCTAAAAAGAGGAAGGGTATGTCTGAACCCCTGGCATCTGAGTCTCCTCAGAATGCTGATAAAGCATCAAGTCATAAAATGAAGACAAGGAAAAGAAAATGACACATTGTTGATGACTGAAGCTTAATATCTTTCAAAGCAGCCAAATTAAGGTATCCAACCTGTTGTGCGATTTAAGTCTCTAAGATGATCAACTTTGGATCTTGTGGATTTGAATGTGTGCCATTTGTAATCTTAGAAAAATAGTTTTTTAGATGTCCATCCTAGCAGATTTAGTTTTAGCTTTTCCCCTCATGCGAATTGCAAACACTCAATAGTTGCCCTGTACCCTTTTTAATATTATTTTTTTTAGGATCATTTTCATTTACAGAGACCCCATTCCTTCATTTTTTGAGGGTTGTATGCCAACAAGACAAAACGCCAAAGTAGAAGATGAATATTAGGGGAGATCTTTTTTCTTTAAACATTAGAATTCAATTTTCATCATTCTATTGAGATGTAGGCAATAGTAACAGCTTATAGCAGCTAGTGTTTTATTATACATTACAACTTACAACTTACAAGTTGCACAACATGCAACACTCGTCTTGCTATTTGAGGGTTATATTCTATCATGTTTCTTTTGTGTTTTTTAGGCTATGGAACTGTGATTTGAGCATCAGAATTGAAATGCGATTCCACGATTCCTAAGTATTACACGTCTAGGATCATTATACTGCTGGGAAGAAGCTATTCTATCTGTTCAAAGTCCTTCGTTTGACATAATTTAGGATGCGCTTGTTCATCTTCATCTGAAAAAAATTAAGAAAATTTCCCCGATAAAAGATCATCATTTTGATCGAAAAGTTTTTCTTCACCTATTTCTATAATTATTTAAAATAATATTTTTTAAAGAAAAAGATTGTTTAATGAAAAATTTAGCAGTAAGCTATTTTATATATTTTTACATAATTTAGACATGGAAAAGTATAGGTAGACAAAGAAAATATTAAATAATGTGAACAATAGATATATCGGACTAGGTGTATGAATGGTTATTTTAATATTAAAATTTAGATGGTTAATTTAGAAGTGTAGTGTATTTTTATTTGATTGGTGGTTGTTTATGTTGTTCAAGATGGTCAATGTTTAGCTAGCATTTTCTGATAGACATACATTTGAAATTGAAATGAAAAGATATTTTTCAAGTATGCTGTTTGATTGGATTTAAAAACTGAGGTGATTTTTTCTTTAAAATTGGTTTCATTCATAAATGTTAATGCATTTCTAAAAAAAATTAAGGAGTGCAGCATCTAGCGCTCTTTGAAAATTATTGCTATTAAAAGTAAAATTAAAAAAAAAAAGAAAATAAAGCATCTCTAAATTTTAAATTCCAAATTCAACATCATAAATCTTAAACTTTGAATTGTAATATAAATTATTGATATAAAATATAATAGAGTTAAGCTTTATTTAATTAACAAGGAATGTAATGTTTCTTATTTAATAAAAAATATTTAAGGATGAGCTGATGATAAATATAGAATATTGATATCTATGTAAAATTTAATTTTAAATTATCATCAATATGTTTAGAGAAAAAATTATTGAAAATAACGTATTTGTAATATTCTTTAGAGTTAAGTACTTTTTCCAATCATTACTTTGTGAACAATAGTACATAAAAAAATGGAGGAAGAGGAAAAATTGAACATTGTATTTAATGGTGAGTCGTAGAATGAAAGATAATAAAAAAAGAAAAATCTTCCTAACATGTGCCTAAATAGTTACTAGCATATTTAGGAATAGTTTAAAAGAAAAAGTTTATGGCATATAATTCCCTAAAAAAGTATGCGTTAACATTTCTAAAAAATTTTGGAACATTTTGGTCGACCTTTTAAGCTTTGTTTTTGGATTTTGTTGACCTTTTAAGCTTAAATGAGGCCTCTGATGAAGCTAAATGGGCCGAAAGCCTGATCCATGTCCAATGATTGGATCCGAAACCAGGCTTCGTTTCGGACCCAACTCTCAAATCACTGAGTCAGTGAAATCTGAACTGAACTGAAGCTCGAAACGCAAAGCAGGCGAAGATGGCAGTGGAGATTGACGACAAAGACTTGAAAGCCGCCGGCGCTGAGCTCTTCGCTGATGGCGGCAATCGCGGTGTTCGCATCCATGGATGGCTGATCGAGTCTCGCACACACTCCATTCTCAACTCCGCAGCTATCCAAGAGTTAGTAATTTTTCGTATTCTCAGTTAACCCTAACTTTGCAACTTTTTAGGATGTTTCCACATTTTCATGGCGATGTGAGAAAAATGTGACCCTTTAATTGCGTATATTATTCTTAATTGGATATTTGAGCCTTTGATTCCTTTGCTTTGTTTTGTAATGATGATGGATCATGTGTCGCAGGTGGGAACATAAACTTGATACTAATCATTTACCGGAAATGGTTTTTGGGGAGAACACGTTGATTCTGAAGCACTTGAGCAGTGGCACCAAAATTCATTTTAATGCGTTTGATGCTCTTTGTGGTTGGAAGCAGGAAGCCTTGCCACCAGTTGAAGTTCCTGCAGCGGCTAAGTGGAAGTTTAGAAGGTAATGGATGAAATAATGCACTACCATGTTTTCTACCGTAGCTCAAAAATCAAAATTCCATTGTTATTAGATACATCATGAAACTGCTTAGTATTTGATTGCGGCATTTACTCCTATTGGATTGGATATGAATGTTTTCTTACCACCATGCCATTAACATCGTGATAGCTTTTTTTGCACGAGGTATTTATGTTGTAAGTCTCACATTCTCTTTGGGGAAAATGTGCAGCAAGCCTTCTCAGCAAGTAATACTAGATTATGACTATACTTTTACAACACCTTATTGTGGAAGTTGCACAGTTGAGAATGATAAAGATATGGTATGCATTTATACTTTCTTCTTCTTTATGGACTGAATCTACCAACTTGACTGCATTTCTTTTTCGTTTTGAGTCATTTGTTCAAACAACATGATTTTTGTAATGTGTGATCTAACTGCTTTCAATAATTTATTGATAACTACAGCTACATAGTGATAGAAGATATTCAATTTTTGTATGGCAGAATGCAAAAGAAACTTCTGAGGAAACAAGCAATATCCTTTGGCAAGACTGCAAGGAACAAATTGATTTGGTTGCATTGGCATCCAAAGAGCCTATATTGTTTTATGATGAGGTGAGTAAAAACTACCTTAACTAATCACCTCGCTAGTCTGTATTCAGAACAGTTTTTGTATACGAATTTTTTTATGGGCCTTGGGATTTCTCTTCTGCATTGTTTAAGAAAATTGTGCTCACGTGAAATCAAGAAATAGAAATAGCATGTAGTTGCTGTTGATCTGACTATTTTGACTTGTTAATCACCTAATCTGCATAGAGAGTAAAATAGTTTAGTTAGTCTGCTATATATTTATAATATTCCAAATCCAAAGTGTTAATATATGCTTTATCTGAGTTTTTCATTTGTAGTAATAAATTGCCCACATTCTCTTCTTTTATAGCATTCGCTTTTCATGACAAATAAGTTCTCATCGTGGACAGGTAGTCCTATATGAGGATGAACTTGCTGACAATGGAGTATCACTTCTTACTGTAAAAGTGGTAATAACTTTTCCCCCTTTATTGATGGGGGTTTTCCTTGTTTGTATGAAAATTAAATATGACTGCCAATGACTAGTGGCATCCATTTTTTGTTTTGTAGAGAGTAATGCCAAGTTCTTGGTTTCTTCTCCTGCGATTCTGGGTTAGCAACTCTCTTCGTTTACTACGTTAACAATTTTCTTACCTTGCAATCGTATAACATGCCGAAAATTTCACTAAGGATCATCAGTTCTGTTGACGATCTTGGATCTTCTAGACAGCACATTTACTTGCTTTATAGAGGCTCTTGAAACTCATTTTTTATTGATTGATCTGGTACTTTTCAGCTTAGAGTTGATGGAGTGCTCATTCGACTGAGGGAAACTCGCATGCATTGTGTATTTGGTGGAAGCACAAATCCCATTATACTTCGGGAGACTTGCTGGAGAGAATCTACATTTGAAGCTTTGTCTGCTGTAAGTGTAATGTCCAATATCCATGTGCATCTTGTGTTCCTTACAGTATTTCCAAAAAAATAGTTTCCTTCCATGTGACACTTGAGACAGCATCTGTTTGCGGATTGAGTGCTTGTCTAGTGCTCGCTATGCTGAGATGATCTATGGTACTGATTTTAGGAATTTTTAGAAGCAAATTCCATCATGGATGAATTAGATGCTATTGTAGTTTCTGGATTAGCATTACTGAAGCAATTTCTGTCTCTCTCAATATCTAGAATTCGCATATCAATCTTAAGCAACAGGAATAGTAAAAAGACATTGTCAGAGAAAATAGTTAATTTAGGAGAGATTTGTAGAACACCTTAATTTTTATTTCTAAAATTCTGCTTAATAATTATTTGTTCATTACTTCCTTTCATGTTGTTCGGTTTGATCCAAAAGATAAGAAATGATTATGTATTAGTTGTGCAAAGTTGCAAATAATAGAAGTAGAATTGATGTCAACCAATTATTTCGTCATTTTCTCCTTTATGTGGCAAAACTGCAGGTCCCACCCAAACATAAAACCGTAAAATCACAAAAAATAGGTCCCACCGAAGCATTGTCTTCTTTTCCCGTTTATGTCTCTATACAATTCCTACTCATTTGGACAGATTGAAGAACCATGGGCTCCTTTTCATGCATCTCTACCTAATATTTTCAATTATGTCTGTTTTGTTATTAAACACACAGAAACATCTGAGTTCTCAAATCTCTGTTATTCCTAATTCTTTGCTTTATAATCTGTCTAACCGAAAATTTTGGGAATGTTCAAGTCTGTTGACGTTGACAGCCAGCTAGATGACTGGCGGTAGTGATAAACTCATTGTATTATACTATTATTACTTTAGACTTTGGACTGATAGTTTTTCTTTGTTTTTGTTTTTATTCTTATAGGGCTCTTATTTCTCCTGCAGTTTCTTTGTCTTAGCTGTCATCTACAAGAATGGTTGTAATTTGATGTTTAACGCCTCTCTAATTGATTGGTTCATGCAGAAAGGATACCCTTTTGATGCCGCTACATATAATGATCCAAGCATAATCAGCCAGAGGCTCCCCATCATCATGCATAGGGCTCAAAAGCTTGTTATTTCCTCTTAAGTTATATGGCTGTAAATTCCCTATAATGTAAAAGGGATTATAATCAATTCTTGTTCATATTTTTATTCAAACTTCTGGCATGGCTACTGAAACTATTACTTGCCTCATGAGGTAATATCAAGTCAAGATGCGTACTTATCATGCTTTGTGCTTATAAAATTTATTATAGAATAGAATAATTAAAGATGGCAAAAAGAGAAAATGCTTGGAAGTTGGAACTCAGCATATACTCGCATAATAGTTATTTTAGAACAAGGATTTGCTCAAATGCGTCAATAGTTTGAAAGTACATTTTTGTCTTGGAACACAACCTCGTGAAACATTCTTCTATACAACTTTAGCATTCATTATCATGCAAGAAACATTTCCCTTTCTTGCCTTCCATGTTTCAATCCTCTCATTCAAAAAAAGAAAAAAAAAGAAAAGAAATAAAGAAGAAATTCATCTTGTAGATATCACTAATATTACCAGTTTTACATCTCCATAGAATTTGGTTATTAGATAGTTTTTAAGTTTGTGACATTTTTCATTCCCAGATAGTTTTTTTAGTTGAATTAGGTACACTTAATCTCAATTCTAATATTTCACCAATTTGTCGGTCTGCCTAACAATTAGGAATTGATTCTATTATTTAAGTATGGAGAAGTGTTATCTTTGCTTCGATATTTTTTTTGGGCACCGGTCATTGCTTAATTCGTGCGTTAAAGAAAACATATTTTAAGAATGCATCGGTAAATTCTGAATAGAAATAAGTCAATAACTATCATTTTGTTGTATTGTTATGTTAATCCCGATGTTGACACGCCAATAAATGTTCATGTTTTAGATAATTACTTTTTGGGTCCGAAACCGAAAAGTCAGTATTACAATTTTTACACTTGTATTAATATGATTTAATCTTGATGTTGACACGCCTGCCTAGAAAGCCCTTTTTTTTACGTTTTAATTTTTCAATTGCTTGTAAATCTGGATTCGTCAAATTTCACCTTCAATTAAAACCAACCTTAATACAATTATTAAGAGTTGAAACTTCACGTGTGTTGGTGAAACTTCAACTTGAAAGTACATACATAGCATGTGCTTAAGCCTTGGCCACAACATTTTGTCAGTGAAATACGATGTGATTCTCGAAAGTACAGGAACTAAGAAAAAACCCAAAAAAAAAAAAAAAAAATCAGGTTTCCAAGGTTAGCAAAGCAAAAACTCCTGGATAAGTTAGACACACGCCAAAAAGAGCACTGCACATGAGGATTATTTCAAGCATCATTGAAGTAGAAAATAGTAGGTAGATATATATATATATATATATAACAATATCTATAACATGTTATAGACAGAGGAAAACATCCTTACCCATCACAGTAAGTAGTACCAACCATCATCCAAATCCAAGCTCTTGATTCTTGGAAGGTGAAGGGTCCTACCTGTTATCAATCTTCAAAAACTCCTGTGTCACAGTCTGAGGTCTAAATCAAGCTTGAGTGGTTCCTGCTGCGGCTCCGGTTGTTGTGGAACCAAGCGAAAGCTTCCGGGCCAAACCAGATCAGTTGGCTCCTCAGCCATGAAAGGTGTCCATGCCATTCCAAGCCCTGATGATGCATATGCATCATGAAAGGTTGGTGCCACCATGGCTCCTCCACTTCCACCACCTCTGCATGGCTTTTGCACCAGTGAATGAGGCTGAACACCGAGTGACCGCATCATTGGAGTGCTCATCATGGGAAATCCCATCATGGCCATGGTCCGCTGAGACTGATATCTTCTTGCAGCACCTCTTTCCCTTTTGTGCGCGTTCTGATGACCCCCTAATGCTTGTGAGCTATAGAACTTCCTCATGCAGAAGTTGCATGAGAAAACTTTTGTTGCAGTGACTGGTCTTGTTTGTGATGATGATGAATCAGGGTCCCCTGCTGTTGTGAGTGATTTGCCTCCTAAGCTCAGGTTCAACCACTCTTGAGGATTATTCTCATGATCACTTTCGTCATTGTTCTTTCCTTCATTCATCCCTTCCCCTTGTTGTTCCTTGGCTGTTGTCAAAGTAGCCTCATCTTCCTTGATCATCATCCCCAAATTCTAATACAAGTTGTTGTGAGTGGTGATCAAAGAAAAGTTTAATTATTGAGAAAAGGGGGAAGCTTAAAGAATACCTTTTTGAAGGTGTTAGATCAAAAGTAAGAGAAGAGAAGAAGAAAACTAAAATGAAGAGAGTGGGAAGTGAGATTGGAAAGGTTCTTTTTTTTTTAAACTATAATTTTGTGTCATCCCAATCAGTAACCCCACCTAGTGATGCTTTGTGCTATAGGGAACAATGCTTATGTCATCTTTTCAAAGCTTAGGATTCCCCATTATAATCTTTTTTCTCCTTTTTTTCCTTTTTTCTCCTCACAAAGTACCAACCTTTCTTGGCTATCTTAGGAATAGCCATAGAAATACAAGGTTGACAATACTAAATCTTCCCCATTCATTGTCAAAATCAAATCTCACAAATTTATTTGAATTGCCTGCCATGTGTGCCTATTACCCCCATCTATGTGTATCTATCTATCTTTCTATATATCTGCCATACTTTATTTTGTTTGCTGAGTAGTGAGTAGGGTACAGATATATGATGATGGATTCCAACATGGAGTCTTCATGTTTATCCACATTGGCCACTGTTACAAGAATTTGCATTGGTGTTTTTTTTTTTAAATTATTTCCCACCTTTATATTCCAATTGATAGTGAAAGTAGGTTCTGACTTGTGAGCCTAAGCATATGTAGGGTAGTGTGTGTTTGGCTTTTCATTGCTTTATGATTTGATGTTTTGTTGGGAGGAACTGTACCCAGCTTATTTCCAAAATAATGGTGGCTAAAAAGTTGGAAACAAGATAATGAGGTACTTCCTATTTTAGAATAGTATTTTCTGTCTGGCTATGGGCATCTACGTGGGTGTTTTCTTGTTGGGGCTTCTTGGTGTTCCCTTCCAAACTTATTGTGGCCAATGTGTGAATGCACAGTTGCCAGAAAATGCATCAAAGGACCAACTTGCAACTTGCACTACTTCATTCAGTTTCATTTAATCTAATTCAGTGGTCCTAGATGGAGCCACTTGTACTTTGGCCTAGCCTCATCAAACTCACTCATAACATGGCAAAATTATTCACACCTTCCCTTGTAACTTGAAGTTGGTTCTTCACATCTTTCTTTTCTTTTTTCGTCTAATAGACACTGACATCTCAACAACCAATTAGACCCCAGCTTTGTGGAGTTTACATTGGAGTTTGGAGGTTAAAGTATGCATTTGCATATCACTGAATCCAAGGGAATAGCCTTGGCTGCTGTCTCATGGTCATGGTCTTTTTTGATAACCACAAGAGAGAAAAGCCAGATATTTCAAGTTTTTACTTTTTAAGTTAGGGTGGAAGTGGAAATTTTATTATATGAATTTGATGTATACATATAGATTTACCCCATAGTTATCTCACAAGAGTGAATCCAAGGTAAATTGATCAAACAAGATGGTTTGTCAATGAATGGAGATCCAACAAATCTAACAAGATTAAGGTACAAGTACAGAAGTATTGTATAGAGAAAATGACAAGATAAAATGTGACAGGCTTGATGACAAATGCAGCAACAGAAGAAAATTAAAGAAAGGATAAATGAAAGTAACAAGCAAACAATTGCCTCTTGAAGTGTGGATGGATGAGTCATGGCTCACAATGGGATCAAATTTTGCCAAATTCTCCATAGTTGGTTATGGAAATGCAACCATTAGGCAAGAATCGGGGAATGTTCCTAGTCTGGTTTATACATATTTTTATTTTATTTTATTTTATTTTTAAGGTATAATACACTCTTTAAATGTTATTTAGATTCAACAAAAATTTACTTCGATTGTTAAATGTTTGATGCAGCCAATGAGTTATAACTCAAATGACATAGTCTCTCCATACTCATCTAAGAGGTTGCGGGTTCGAATCTCCCTATCTTTACTAAAAAAAATAATGTCTGATGCAACTTTTTTTGTAGTCAGGAGAGCAAATCGGTTAGAAAGTAGACTAATGATTAGAGATAAAGAAACTTAAAAACATTCTGCGGAGTTAAAAGAGATCCAAATGTGAATATAAGACATCTTACCTAATGGGGCTTTTGTGGTTGTAGTAGTAGTATAATACACTGCTGAATATAGAAATTAACCTTTTTTTTCTAATTACCAAAAAAAAATTAACTTTTTCTACAGTGAACATTTTTTTAAGAAACAAAAATGGTAAATGGCTAAACTAAATAGTTTAATTAATATATGCTAGAGTAATTCTTCGCATACAAGCGATTAAGGCTTGTAAGCCTTACAAGTTCAATTAAAACTAACGCTCAAAACACGCTTCGAACCATTCTTCTTCCTCTTCGTTTTCTCCTTCTTCTTTTCTTTCGTTTCTTGCCTTCTCTTTCTCCTTCTTCTTCTTCTTCTTGCTGCACGTTCTTCTTCCTCTTACTCTTCTTCTTCTCCTTTTCTTTCGTTTCTGCACGTTCTTCTTCATCGTCTTCCTCTTCTTCTTCATTTACGTTCTTTTCTCTCTGTTTTATCTTTTTTTTTTTCGATTTTTCATGGTGAAATCGTTTTTGAAGAAGAAGAAGCAGTAGAAGATGAGGAGGAGAAAGAGAAAGAGTTCTGAATTATGCATAAGATGTATTTTAACGAATTTTGGGTGTATTTCTTTAAATCCTTTGGGTGTATTTTCTGTAATCCTTTGGGTATATTTTCTATAATCGTTTGGGTGAATTCCTGTAACCGTTTGGGTGTATTTTCGTAATTCTTTGGGTGTATTTCTGTAATCATTTTGGGTGTACTTCTGTAATCGTTTGGGTGTATTTCTGAAGTTCCATTATCTTCAAAAGGATTACAGAAATACACCCAAAGAATTACGAAAAATATACCCAAAGTATTTAAGAAATACACCAAAAATTCGTTGCATAATTCAAAACTCTTTTTCTTTCTCCTCATCTTCTGCTGCTTCTTCTTCTTCAAAACGATTTCAAAACTTGATTTCAGAAACCATGAAAATCGAAAAAAAAAAACGAAGAAGAAGAAGAAGAGGAAGAAGAAGAACCGTTCTGAGTGTAGCGCTTTGAAAACAGGAAACATTGAATAACGCATTAAAAGACCTAATAACTTGTAAGACTTTTGTATGTGTAGCACTCCTATAGTAAAAAATTATTTTATATTTATCAACCAATTGAACTTAAGGCTCTGAATGACTGACCATCCACGTAGTGTAAAAAATATATTAAAAATATATTACTACACTAATTTCATGTGTAAAAAGTTCACAAAAATCAGTCCGATGTTTAAAACATTACTTTCAACCAAATAATCCAACGGAGAAACTTGTATTTAGTTTGATTCGGCTTAAACAAACGATATACTTCTTATTACTTCGTTTAACTTTTTGAAGAATTACTCTTAGAAAATTTAAGTTTAAAGAATTACTTTTTAATTGTGCGTAGTTTGAATATGTTAAAAATATGTGTAAAGAATAGTGAAATTTCAATTCGCAAAATTAAAAGTAACTTTATTTTGGTTATCCTAAAATAGGAATTAATTTGAACAGCCAAACTTAAGTGTGGGCGGAAACATTCTCTTAAGCAGTTCATACTCATAGAATTTAAGATCATTTATGATTCAACACTTTTCCTCTATTCTTATTTCTCCGGCACAATTCCACTTTAGTTAGAATTTGGTTAATCCCACTATATGTGTCGCCCCCTTTCAATTCTTGCAAGAAAAATGCATCCCTCCATTTGTGTAAGGAAAAAAAAAAAACTACTATTCCCAAAAACAGAAGTAGAAAACAGCAAACATGTACAACATTTAACCAAAAGCCACAAATAATCAAGGTCTAATCTTTAATGTATTTGCAATTTGAAAAGAAAAAAGAGGTTCTTCTACCCTCTTACTGAATCAGAAATAGTCAAAATTAAGGATAGCAAAACGGATTAGGGTCTCACTTCCTACAAATGTCACTTCCCAGAAAATACTATCCATAATATATTGATCCGCCATATCCTTGAAGGCAGTTATGCAAATCCAATAGCTTTCTCACGTACCTGCAGCAACAATGCAGGTCATAAGAAAATAGAAGTACAGTAGATTACATGTTGTCAGATACAATCTTACAAAGCCATCTCCATAGCACTTGTTTACAAGTTAATATAAATAAAAGAAAAGATTCAGAATTTATATCATCATGCACATGGACATGCATGGCATCATTTACCCCGAAACCATAAAAATACTAGCGATTTCTGGATACTCAACATGGTAGCCACATCTAAAATGTAGATTGGCTTAAGCCAGAACCAGGATGTAACAACTTAAAGAAGTACTTTACTACTTCAACGAAAAGAAGGCAATAATTCCAATCACTATTTACATCAAAGGATAGGTGGTAACTTTATTCGCCACACCATGCCTAGCTGCCTGAAACTTGCAAATTGCCTTCACAGGCAGAATTTCAAGCAGGGAGTAACAAAAACCTCACATCTTTCAGACCAATGGATTGAAGTTGGGTGATAAGTTCAACCAAAACAATTAAAGGGGATTTAGTACCTCAACTCAGGAATCAGGATCACCTGTGAAAGGAATGAAGTTTCCCATTAGTCGTACTAGAAGAACTGATGAAAGGGTTGAACATAAAGCCGTTTCCAGGATGACTTAGGCAGGATTTTATTTTTTAGTTAAAGTAAATTTATACACAGAATAGATCGACAATAGATGGCCAAGTTGTCCCATCACATGACTTCATTGTGAGAAACCTCCATGATTCAGATTGTAAACATAGAAAATCTTATTTGAAACTGATTTCAAGGAATTTAAAAAGACAAATACCAGAAGGATATGTAGGGTATATCTCACTACTTCATTTACTTCCTCTCTAGATGTCATCAACCACTCTCACTTGTATATGGATTTAAGTAAAAACACTTTAAAACTTATAATCTTAGATTAAAGGGGGGGAAAAGGAACCTACTATGCAGCATTCTTCTCTCGCCACTGGATGATCAATGTCCTTTGCGCATCACCCATCTTTTCCATTCCTACCTATAAATTCGAATCTTAATACCTTCTCATTAACCAAGCTAGAGAGAGAGACTTGACACACTTCTACCCAATTCACCTCCGTCAAAACTGGACTAACTAAATTTAAACACTTATCTGAGCTTCTCTAAGGCAATTAATTGGAAAATACACGAAAGAAATAAAAAAAAAAGAGCGTTTTCAAAGAGTGGCATAAAAATGATGATGTTAAAAACGAGGTAAAACATTTTGAATGGGGGTTTTATTTATGTATCCTAGAACCAGCACAAGACTCACAAAGATACTTTACTAGCGATCTTGACAAGAACGACGGAAGGTACCATGGGAGAGCTCGCAATAAGCACGCGCGCTAACAGCAAGGTGCGATGTGAGACACGCCACGGCCATCGTGCTATGAACTGGTAACAGTGATTGCATGCACCCTAATTCCCCCAAGTTCCTGTCCCAAACACACATTCACAAATCACAATATATATATATATATGTATTTATTTCAAAGATTGGAAAAGGAAAATGAAAATTTGAAAGTGGAACCTGGAAGCAGGGATAGAGAAGCGGCGGGAGTGGAGGCGAGGGGCAGCGAGTGGCGGAGGACGGAGGCGGGGAGCGGATGGGCGGAGGGAAGCCCTAGCTGTGGAGATTAGTGAGCGAGAGAGAGATCCAGAACGCCATGCCATTGCTGATTTGCTTCCAATGAAAATCGAAATCTGAGAAATGAAGAACTCAACAACTGAAGCGTGAAGACTGAAGAGGGGTTTGCGAGGGTTTTGGGATGGCACCTGTGGCTGTGGTAGGTTAAGCCGGGCATTCCTTAAACGCAGTCGTTTTACATTTGGGTTGTTAACATTGGGCTTAGCCTTTCCTCTTAATAACATTATTTTTTTGGAATCGGATGCTGGGCTTAGAACCACCCTAATTTGCTTCGGTCCAAAGTCCGTTTGACCGTATATACTAAACAAAAAAAATATTATATACAACCAACTTTTTTTAATGAGAAAGTATAGGGAACTAATGGTCTAAGCGTACAATAAAGGTTTAGAAAGTATTAGAGATATGATCATTAGTGTTACATTATCCTATCAGATTACGCTTTTGGGATGAATGGTTTCATGACGTGGTATTAGAATTCTAGATCTGGAAGGTCAAGAGTTTAAACCTTGGTAAACTCCAAAATCAGCTTTTTATAACATGAGATGTTTATTATCCTAGTATCCGGATGGTTATTCTAGATAGTATGAGTGATGTTCATTTTATTCACCCTTTTTTAATCAGGTGATTAGCTCATTCATCCGCTTAAAAATTCATTGGTCAATGGCCAACAGAATAAAACATATGCTTAATCAATTGCACAATTTGGAAAGCCTAACTCCTAAGCTTTACTCTGTAAGATCTTGATACTCAAAATAAGTAAATAACATTAATGGTCCATTCACGTGTAGCTGAATAAAGAAAATATAGGTCTTTTTAGGTATTGAAACAAATGGTAGTATTATACTATTAAATGCCTTTATACCCTCAACTGTTGTGCAAATACATTGATCGAATATTTCACTGTTAAATTACATGATCCGTGGCTAAGATAACACTCTTCTAGGAAGAATACAATTATAAATCATTATAAAATGAAATGAAATGAATCAAGATGTACCAAATGAATGCAAGCTCCTTAGTGGAATTATTGACCAGGTTGGAAGAAAGATTTCAATGAATCACTTAAAGAGAGTATGTCTTCACACACTTCAACTGATTATTGTAAGAGTAAACTATGCCTGGTGATAATTCAGCTAGCACCATGGTTTCTCTATGGTGTAGTCTCACTTGGGATTTCTGGTTTTCTGACCAAAGCCCAACTTCATGCAGATCACCTTCTTTCCAGCATATGTTCACTGTGATCCCGCCACGTGCTTTCAATCCTTTCACGCAGCCGTTCGGCCATTTGTCGCGAGGCAATGCCGGAAGCAAGTAAAGGTCCTTCATTGTGCTCTGAACAAGCATTTCTGCAACTGCTGCTGAGAAACTGAAAACAAACCATTTGTCAACACTCAACAGGTTTCTAGAGCAAGAGTTTTATTTATGATCAGTATATAGTTATACTTCAGCTCAAGCTTTTATATGGTGTTAGTGAAGTTGACAAGATAGAAAAATGGTAGAGCTCTTTCATAAATATGATGTGGTTTACCCAAAGTTAGCATCAATCTGGAATGGAGGATGTGTAGTGAAGAGGTTACTGTAGAGTCCTCCTTCATAGTTACTTTCATGAAAAGGGTCCACCAATACAATCAAGTGCTTTAACATGCGATATGCATGCTCACTGTTCTTAAGTCTTGCCCATAACGCAGCTTTCCAAGTTGTTGACCACCCTGGACCTTCCTCTCCTGAATCACAGTGCAAAATTGGCAACCCATGTTGAATTATTTTATAGTACCAAGGATAAAAATTTGCAGCTTTATGTCACAAGGTAACATAAACATAGTAGTATTGTAAGAAATATCAGGCATGCATATTGTAAGAAAAAGTTAAATGTTCACACCAAAACACAAACCTCTTTTAATTAGAGTATAATCTGCGGCTTTACAGAGGTCAGGAGTTTTGTCAGGAGTTATTGTGTGCCCTGGAAACAGGCCAAATAAATGTGAAACATGTCTATGATGTATTTCAGGGTCTTGGAAATCTTCTGCCTGAAAAACAAATAAGGTCTTAAGTTAGCATGTTGTTTAAAACCAACATAGAATGCAAGACCTTATTTATTCTCTGTTGATCAGTGAAATAAGAATAAATACCATGGACAACAGAGAATGGAGGGCATACATACCCATTCCATAATGGAACCATCACTAGCAATTTTTGTTGGTGGAAGCTTGGACTGAACCTCAGTTACCCTTTTGATAATAGCATCATTGCTTGTCCCCAGAACCTGCATTTGAGGAACTTATTGACCAAGATAAAATCAGGATAACAGGAAACAACCGTTGCTTTGAGCACAAGATCAACTTCACCTCAGCAGCAGATACAATTGAAGAGAAAACTTCTTTGATGATCGATATGTCCATAGTAGTCGAGTAGCTCACACTGGCAGGCTTTTGATCTGGTGCAATGAACATGTGCTCTGGTGAAGTTGATGGGTTGGTTTCTAATAATCCATTAGGACCTTCAATCAACCAATCCAACAGAAACGAAGTACAACCTTCCAATAAAGGATATGCCTTATTTTTTAGAAAATCCTAATATGAAACAAAAATCACTCATTACTATAGATATGAATACCCCAAAAAAGGAAAGGAAATACTAATGCAAGTGCCTTCATAACTTACTTTGTCCATTGTATAAGTATAATGCTCCCATAGATGGGTACAAAGCCAAGCTCCACCCATTGGCCATAATGCCCAAACTGCAAGACCTCGATCTGGGGACGATTTAGCCCATATGTCAGAAACTTGATGTGCAACCCAACCGTTTGCTTCATAGTTCACCTGTATACAGTATCAAATGGTGTTCAGGATGCAATATATGAAATCCATGAGATGATGGCTAGATTGCTGTGCAAATGGCTATATGCTATAATAACCTATATTTCGTTTGCTTCAAATGGAGTCGAGGAGAGAAGAAGGAGGAAATACCTTTGCAGTTTTACTACCAGTGACTGACAAAGAGGAAATGTAATCAAATAATGGCTCTTGACATTCATGTAGATTGCAAGCAAGAGTTGGCCAATAGTTCATTTGAAGATTAATGTTCAAGTGAGGCGCACCGCTGCATGATAACAAAGGAATACAAGTTACAAACTCTACTGCATTCCTGCTAATACAGAAATTAGTATTAAATGAAATGAACATGATAGAAAAACATACTCCCATGCAGGCTCAAGATTCTTGTTCCATATGCCCTGTAGGTTTGAGACCTGAGTTCCAGCACGCGAACTAGAAATTAGTATATACCTACCATATTGAAACAAGAGCTCCACAAATGAAGGATCTTCATCTGTTTGAAAAGAGCTGATTCTCGCCGAAGTTGGAATGGTTTGAGGGATGTTAGATTGAGAGGAAGCCAATTTCCTATCCTTCACAGCAGCCTTGCTGCTTTTTGAGAGTTGCAACGACACACGATGAAATAGATTTTGATAGTCATCCAAGTGGCGTGCATAAAGGTTAGCATATGACAACTTTTTAACCGATATCATTGTATTGAGGGAATCTGAAGTAGGATTCTTCTTAGAGTTTTCAGGCTTAGTGAATGGCCCATCAAATGAAGAAGAAGCTGTCAGAAGCAAAATAGCAGAATCTGAACCTTCAATCCTAAGCTTTGGACCTTCCAAAACATGCACAACCCCCTTCTCACCAGTAATTTGTACATCAAGGACAGCAGAAAACTTAATTCCCTTCGGATCAATACTTGAATTAGCCATCGATGAAGGTGGTGACTTTGCATTCGGTGGTATCCTTCTGCTAGGACAACTTCCTTCCATTATTACCTGATTTTGGCCACTAACTTGCAAATTGTGAGGTAATTTGCTATCCAAAGACACTGTAAATGACAAAGAAGCTGGCTTGCTTGCAGAAATCCTTGACACTATCACTTGGTCTGGATTAGAAGCAAAATGTTCTCTGCTGAATTCAACATCACCAACAGAGTATTTTACTTTTGCTGTTGCAGTATCCAAATCCAGCTCTCTGTAGTAAGACTCATTCGAGTATGCAGCATGAGAATCGTCAAATTCTAGCTTGATATCACCAAGAAGTTGGTATACCTTCACATTAAGACATAACAGTTAGAGATGATTACCAACAATGACTAATTTAAAGCTTCTACCAACTCAGAAAAATGAGAATCCTAGTTGAATAAAAGCATGTAACTTATATATTAACAATTTAGCAATAACATATCATGCTGCTGGGTTGTCAAAACTTATTTTGGTGATGGATATATTTACTGTAACAAATTACTTACAGCAGAAGGCTCTCCTGACAAATTGACAGCTTCTTCTGTAGCTTGAGAGTAATTTCTGTTATCAACAAGTTTTCTAACTTTAGCCAATGCTGCTGGAGCACTGCTGTTGGTGTAATCGCCAGGCATTCCAGTCCAAAGTGTGTCCTCTGTTAAAGCAATTCAAGAACCATCATGGTCTCAAATAAATGATAGCAATCTACTTTCAAACTCCAAAAGAATATGAATCAAAATCTAATTGTTTTTTTTTTTATCCCATGTTGAGTTTCTAGCAACAAACTAAACTGCCCAGAGACAGCATTCTATCAATTATTTTTAAGTCATAATTAATGGCTTGTATCAGTATACATACCGTTTTAAAGGTTTTAAGATTTTTGTGAAAATAATATTTTATGTTAATAATTTAAATATGAATAAAAGAGAAACTGACTACTTATTTAACAGTTTAGTCTTTTCAAAATGCACGTGATATAGCTTGGTCCATAAAAGATTTTGAGATATATATACACACACTACATGTTGACATCTTTTGGATCATTCATTTTTATTTTTCATGCTCACAGTTTATTTATCATGTGACATTATTCGGAGACTAACACAATGCCATATGCATCTTTTAAGAACTAGACAAAAGAACATATTAGAGTAATTAAGTAATATTATACATTATACTAATATAAATCATAAATGTATATTTGGGAATTAAATAACCAGTCTATTCAAAATAAAACTTACCTAAAATAATTGTTTTCCTAGAGGGAGAAAAAAAAAGCTGATGAAAATATCCAAAAGAACACGAAAAGATAAGATCCAGCAAAAAGTGTGCAAGATTTGGACTTTCTAAAAAAGAAAGACACTTTAAGACTAACCATTTAGCTGGAGAAGCTCCGATGAAACACCACCCCAAATCATAGCCCCAAGACGGCCATTTCCGATGGGTATGGCATCGGTCCAGTTGATTGCAGCTTCAGAGAACGTAACCTTCAATGGCCTGCTACCACCACCACCACCATCCTCTTCCTCCATTCCACTTATTGTCCTCCACCACTCTTTCTGTGGGGCTCTCTCCTCCATTGCAAAAGAAACAGATATTCAGAAAAAGGCAGAGATTCAGAAAGAGCAGCAGGGGTACGGTTTAGCTACTTACTGGTTTTGAGGAATGAGAAGGTGAAGCATAGAAAAGAAACAACAGCAGAGTCAGCAATAGCCTTGCAGGAACTTGAACTGAAGTCATCGAAGCGGGAATGATACAATGCAATCACAAAAGAATATAATGCCTAATGCAACAACACAATTAGTTACAATTAAGCACACTATGGTAAGTAATAATATTATAATGAAATAATTAAAGGTAAAGTATATTATACTCAAGAAATGATGATGAAAAGAACATCAACCTCGTAAGTCGTAAAGAGAAAGGAGAATCTTGTTGGCGGTGGGAGTGGGAAGAAGAAGAAGAAGTAGTAGTAAATAAATAAATGGCACGTGAAGGTGCAGGATAAGTCCGGTGGGAGCTGCAACCTGCGGGGCAATCCAGACTGTATGGTTTTGTATACATAGATAGATAGATGTACTAAGATTTACTATATGATATGATTTTGATGATATTTATATTTAAATTTAAATAAAAGAGGAGTACTAAATTACTAATTATTAAGAGTTCAACAAATTTTATAATTTATAGTTATTAATTAATTATTATTAATATTTTTAATAATATAAAATTATATATAATAATATAAAATAATTTATTTTTTTAATTAAATACTATTGTTCTCTAAGCTTTCTCTAAATGAAATAAAAGAGAATGGTTTGGTGGGATGCATTTTGGGATGGACAAGAAGCCAAGAAGGACAGTAGTAGGCGCCTAGGCGGTGGATACGGTGAGCTAATATTGCATTTAAGAAGGAAAATCTCCCTCTTTACACACTATCCATCACTCAATAAGTAACAATCAAATAGGGGTGTTCGCGGTGCGGTTTGGTTCGGTTTTTGAGAGAAAAGTCATCCGATCCGATCGTCTAATTAAACTGCGGTTCGGTTTGGTTCGATTTTTTTATTGAAGCCATCCGAACCAAACCAAACCAATTAAAATCGGTTTGGTTTGGTTCGGTTTGTTCGGTTTTTTTTAATCAATTCAAAAAAATACTACCATACTATTTCACAAAATTATAACATTGAAATCAACAAACACAAATACACAATAGCTAACAAAGTATTGGTCTAATGAAATGTAAGGACAAAAGGAATTCAAATACAACAATTAAAGAAGTTTAAAAGTTCAATAGTCAACACAACTGAAAATAAAAATAAATTTCCATTAAAAGATAGTCAAGTTATACATTCTAATAATAAAGAGAACAATTCATACCATGATACATGTGCCCAAATCAATGAATCAACTCAAAGTTTAATTCTCTTCATCCAACAAGGAAGCAGACATAGAAAAACCTGCTGAGCAACAAAATTACATTGCCATAGAGAAGGTGAATCCTGAAGAAAAAAATTCTTCTGCCAGAGAAGAAGGTGGTGATGTCAATGGAATTCAAGAAGAGTCTTCAGAGTCATTGTTTTCGCTGTTGACTGATTATAGGAAACCAATTTCATCGGCTGAAATAACGGAGACCGAAGTTAATAGCCTGAGGCAGGACAAGAAAGAAGAAACTCAAGAAAGGGATCATGATGTTTCCTCTGTGTTGAATCCAATTGAGAATTTTGATACACAAGGGAGGGTGGCCAAATCCACATTGCTTAAGTCACTGAAGAACAATGATAAAGAAAACATCAACAATTCAGCAGTGGAGGACATAGCAATATCCCTCAGTCTAGAGCCAAATATGAAGCTCTCAAAACGCAAGGCAAGACAGAAGGCGAATGATAACAAGCAAGAGATTGGCGTTGACACATCAATGAATCAACTCAAAGTTTAAGAGCATATAAGTCATGCTAACAAAAAAGGTGAATCTTGAATCATATCAGTTATCAGAACCTTCTATGCAACAATAAGAGCAAGACTGCAATTAGATCCATCAATCCAGCAACCATCTAATCAACCCATTGATACATACATACATACATACATACATACTTAATCTATCATCTAGAATCACCTGATTAAAATAAATTTTAAGAGTAAACACTCAACATGATAAAGAATAAAGACATCTACAAAATTTTCTAATTTGATTAATAAAGACATCTATTCAATTCAGAATTACCTCATCAATACTCAATAATAGCAGCAGTGAAATAGAAGTGAAACATATTCAAGGAAGGAAGAAGAAAAAACCAAAATAGTGCTAAGCAAGAGCAACAATGAATCAACAAACAAGAATACCAACAATAAAGTAAACAATACCAACAAACAGCAACAATGAAGCAATGATTATTGAACAAAAATTAGTGAAATTACATAGTAACTCATCAGTATGATTAACAAAATTTCAAAACAAGCAAAATAAATGCAGAAAACCAAAAATCAATTCAGAATCACAGAATCACAGAATCAAAATCAGAGAATCATAGAATTTGAACTAAGCAAAACAAGCAAATTTGAACCCAGCAACTCAGAAGCATAGAATCAAAGTTATTAACAAGAAACTAACAAAACCCTAAACAAATCCAGCAACTCAGAATCATAGAAATTATAATTAACAAAATAAAACCCTAACTATTTCATAATTATAAACCCAATATGTCTAATTAGCTTCAGATACATAGAAGGAGAGAAATGCTACTAGTTTGTGGCGTCTCACTGGCGTGGTGCTCTGCCCTGTTGAGTCAATGGGTGGTGGCGTGTTGCTGGCCTGCTGGGTCAGAGGGTGGCGTGCTGGCTTGAAGAGGAAGGCTTTGCAGTGGTGGGACTTGGGAGGATCTCTGCTCTGTCCGCGAAGAGGAAGGCTTCGGCGTTGGGATTCGGAGAAAGGCTTCGCGGTGGTGAGACTTGGGAGGAACGTGGGTGTCGCAGCCTCGCAGGTGTGGAGACTCAAGGACGTGGGTCGCGCAGAGGGAGAGATTTGGAGAAGAGAGAGCTACTGAGCTAGTTTGGATTGGGGATTTGGGGGTTAGGGCGCTGGATGCACACTCGCGCAGCACTGCAGTAGCACTCGTTTCATTCGTCTGGGGGGTGAGGGTCTGGGGAGATAGGGTTAGTAATTTTTAGGGTTTTGCCAAACCGGTTCGGTTCGGTTCGATTCGGTTAGGGTTTTCATGGTCAAAACCAAAAACCGAATCGAACCGCAAAAAAACAACAAAATAAGATTTTTTTGGTTTTTTCGGTTTTCAATTTATTCGGTTTTTGATTATTTCGGTTCGGTTTGTCGATTTAGTTCGGTCCAGATTGATTTTGAACACCCCTACAATCAAAGACCCAATTTATTTTCTTTTCAGATCATACAGGTAAAATTGTTTTACCAATTATTAAATCATTTATAAAAGATACTTTTTAAAATTTAATGATATTTTAAATATCACAAAAAATAGAAAATATCTTTGTTTTATGAGTAACAAATACTTTTTGGATTTGATTTGAAATTTTATAAAAATATAATTTTTTATTTTAAAAATATTTTTTACTATTAATAAAATTTATTTATTTAATATAAAATTACTAAATTTTAGTAATAAAAGGTCACTTTTTTAATTAGGTTTGTAAAAAATTTCCATTAAAATTCAATTTTTAAAATTTTTTGCGAATACATATTTAAAGACCGGTAAGGTAGTTTGGAAATGTTTCAATTTTCAAAGGTATTTTTTCGTAAACAAATTTAAAAAAAATTATTAATGATTTAATAGTTTGGAGATATTTTTTTGTAGCTTATTTATTTCTTAAATGGAAATGTGGGACTGTATATTCAAAAGTATAAAATCAATGCTAGCGTTAAATTTTAAATTCATTGTATCAAAAGTTAAACTCACCAACCAAACCATTTCTTATTTGGTTTTGTTGAAAGCGCTGAAATCTATCTACTTATAAACGCGTTTCACTGTACTGCATTCAGATCTTAGATAATAAATAGAAACGAAAATGAGATGTTCCAACTTCCAACCGGTTTAGGTTTAGGCACTGGCAACAACTCACCAAGTTTGTGCCATATATGTATCCAACAGTTCGGCGATGATCATTATCCCCATACATAAATAATATCAGCATGCTGAGGCTTCTGCTGTGGGGTCACATGCCCAAATAGCCCACTAGCATTTATTGTTTTAATTGCTACTTCTTAATTATCTCTGAGGGTGCCTATAAAATTTAAAAGTTAAAAGTTAAATGTTTTAGATACTCAAATCGTAAATGTCACACCCACTATTAGTTTAAATACAACTAGAGTCAGATTCACGCAAAATTAATTATACTTTACGGTATAATTTAATGAATATTATATTATTTAAAAATTAATTAGATAATATATAATTTAATGTTAAATTTAAATTATTTATATTAAAAATATTTTACAGAATATTTATTTGATAATTTGTATATAATTTTATATAATTATAGTACTCATACTTTGTCTTCTCATATAATGTTCTTTACTTTGCAAATAATTAAAAAAAATTAAAAAAAATGAATGAGAATGAAAAATACCAAAAATATAATATCAAACTATATCATGATATATTTAAAAATATACTTAATAAAGAGATGTGTCAAATTTAAACTTACTTCGATTTAAAAAAATAAATAAAAATAAAAAATATCAAAAATATAATATAAAATTATGACTTAAGTTTATAATCATTTAGTAAAAAAATATGTAAAATTTAAATTTATTTAAAAGAGTAAGATAAGTATATTATTAATATGTATACGTTGTAAAATTTTAATATTAATAATTAAAATTTTTATAATTACTATTATTATAATATTTTTAATGTATATTATTGTATTTAATTAATATTTATGTTTTAGTGAATAATAATAAATAAGTTATTTTATTTTTTTAAAATTTTATCAAATGATAATTGGTTGATTTTTAAGTTTTGTCAACTCATTAAAATTGCTTATGTGATATAATTAGAAGAAAAATATATGATTTAAATTTATTGTATAAAAAATTAGTATCAATTTTTATATAATAAAAATAGATAGGTAGATTGTGTTCACTACTGTGTCAGGAAAGTGATGTAGTGACACTTTGCTTAACTTTTAAGTTGGTATCACATATGTAAAGTAATCCAAATTAAATGACATAGTAAAAGCAATTAATTTTGTTTGCTGGCGTAATGCAGTTGAAATTAAGAACTACTCTTTCTCATACTATTCAATTTTAAAAACAAAAAATTTAATTTTCAAATATGAATCAAAATACCGCAAGCAAGTAACTTCAATCAAGTACTAATGAACATAGTTTCTTTTAGAATCCATGTGACCCAAAAAAAAATTAAGATTTTAAGGGAGAAGCAGGTGTCGCGGTCATACAAAGAAAAACGTTATAAAAAGTGAGTTGGTATTAATCCTTTTAGTTGTTGATGATTATGTCGAAAATAGCAGGAAATTGATCATGTTTGTGTTTGGGTTTGTCT
Organism: Arachis stenosperma; assembly: GCF_014773155.1. NCBI lineage: Eukaryota > Viridiplantae > Streptophyta > Magnoliopsida > Fabales > Fabaceae > Arachis > Arachis stenosperma. The sequence goes on from NC_080385.1 coordinate 155,650,605, forward strand.
TTGTTTTTGTTAATGTGCCTGTTTATTTGTTGCTCCACGTTACTTTCTTTGTTTTAAAAAAAATTAAGATTTTGCTAGGAATATTTGTTAAGAATCTAAGAGTAAAAGATTTTTATTGAGAAAACAAAGATTTTAAGTTTTCCAATGATATATATAATATACGAGTTTGAACGTATACGTCATTACGTTACCTCAAGAATATACTTCAATTTGAGAAAGCCTGCGGTTTATAGTTTCTTCCGTAAGATCTTGATACTCAACGTAAGTGGTCTAATCACATGAAGCTGAACTAAAAAAATAATGATGTTTTTTTATCGTTTGTATTAAAAAAATGGTAGCATTATTAACGGGTTTTATAGTTTATAGTTTGGTGGAAACTCAGGTGCAGTAGACTTCACGTGAAATTGATACTGAGAGTCGTTAAATAACTTGACTGATTTAACTGAATTTTTATCTAACGGCTCTCAACTATGAACTTTATGTGAAATCAACTGCATCTGAGTTTTCACCTTATAGTTTATACCCTCCATCGTAATGTAAATTCATTATATTGATTTACATATTCCAAGGTTAATTGGTTGAACTACCAAAAAATTTTCAAGGATTCAATTCAGCAATGGAATATGTCTTCAGTCTTCACACACTTCAACTGATTATTGTAAGAGTAAACTATGCCTGGTGATAATTCTGCTAGCACCATGGTTTCTCTATGGTGTAGTCTCACTTGGGATTTCTGGTTTTCTGACCATAGCCCAACTTCATGCAGATCACCTTCTTTCCAGCATATGTTCACTGTGATCCCGCCACGTGCTTTCAATCCTTTCACGCAGCCGTTCAGCCATTTGTCGCGAGGCAATGCCGGAAGCAAGTAAAGGTCCTTCATTGTGCTCTGAACAAGCATTTCTGCAACTGCTGCTGAGAAACTGGCAACACACAATGTTTTGTTTTCAGTTCAAGCCTTCATATGGTGGAAATACAAATATGATACAGTTCTTCTAAAATGATGGTGCTTACCCAAAGTTTGCATCAATTTGGAAAGGGGGATGTGCAGTGAACAGGTTACTGTAGAGTCCTCCTTCAAATCTAACTTCATGTTCAGGGTTCACCAAGACAATCAAGTGCTTTACCATGTGATATGCGTGCTCACTGTTGTTAAGACGTGCCCATAATGCAGCTTTCCAAGTTGTTGACCACCCTGGACCATCCTCTCCTGCAACAATGTTGAATTGTTTTCTAGTGTTAAAAGGATTAAAAACTCCAGAGAGATAGGGTAACATAAACATAACAATCTCTAATCTGATAAGGCTTGTAACTCCTATACTGTCATTAAAATAATCTTAACTATCACACTGCATCATTTATAACTGTTTTAAAATGATGAATAACTTACTTACAGCTATTAAGTTCTTTGAAATTTCAATAGTTTTCCATCATAACAAATAACAGCCATGCATGTTTTGCAAGGAAAAGTTAACCATTCATTACTGGAAACAAATTTAGAAGTAGAAGTTCGCATAACAAACCTCTTTTAATTAGTGAGAGATCTGCAGCTATACAGATGTCTGGAGTCTTTTCAGGAGTTATTGTGTGCCCCGGAAACAGGCCAAATAGGTGCGAAAGATGTCTATGATGCACTGCAGGATCCTGGAAATCTTCTGCCTGTCAGATAAATAAGATCTTAAATTTGGCATGGAGTTGAAAGCCAATGCTTAATGGTGGGACTTGATCACCCTAAATCAGAACAAAACAAATACCACATGGCAAAATCTGGCAAAATGTGTTGCCTCTAGTGATCAAAGGGAGTTAAAAGTCCAGTATATCTAAATTAATGAATTAAGTGAGAAACCAGAGAACATTTTTAACATATCTTGACTCAAAAATTTATGACAATGGGTTTATAGGTCTTTTGAAATATACACTATTCACTTAATCAATATGTGACCAAACTACTAACACTTTAAATTCTGACAAAATGGATAACAGAAAATGGAGGGCATACCCATTCCATAACAGATCCATCCCTAGCAATTTTTACTGGTGGCAGCTTGGACTGAGCCTCAGTTACTCTTTTGATAACAACATCATTACTTGTCCCCAAAACCTGTATTTGAGGAACTTATTTTCCAAGATTAAACTAGCATGGTAACTAATAAGCATAAGTTTGAGCAAATGATCTTTTTCACCTCAGCAGCAGATACAATTGATGAGAAAACTTCTTTGATGATTGACATGTCCATGGTTGTCGAGTAGCTCACACTGGCAGGCTTTTGATCTGGTGCAATGAACATGTGCTCCGGTGAAGTTGACGGGTTGGTTTCTAATAATTCATTACGGCCTTCAATCAACCAATCCAACAAAAATAAAGTGCATCCTTCCAACAAAGGATATGCCTTGTTTTTGAGAAACTCCTAATATGAAAGGAAAGTCAATGATCCTTTCAGTATTTCTATTTTGTCATACTGAAACCACAAATACAAAATGCAATGAATGGCTCTATAGGTTATAATAGTAAATGATATGCAAATTCAACAACTTGGGAAGATCTAAAATTGCTAAAACCACTTTTACATCTCCTCTCAAGACCAGCTTTGAGCTGATTCTTTAAATTGAGGCCTGGATAAGTTATTCAAAAGCCACAACTTAACTTTGTCCATTGTATAAGTATAATGCTCCCATAGATGGGTACAGAGCCAAGCTCCACCCATTGGCCATAATGCCCAGACCGCAGGACCTGCATATGCGGATGATTTAGCCCATATGTCAGAAACATGATGTGTAACCCAACCATTTGCTTTATAATTCACCTGTATAAAGGATCAAATGGATTTCAGGATACAACATATAAAATATTAAAATCCATGACATGGTGACCAAATGCTCTGCTAATGGCTATATGCTACAGCAGTCATTGTTTCTTTTGCTTTTGGCTTCAATTGGGGAAAAAGGTGAAAGTCGGAGATACCTTTGCAGTTTTACTTCCACTGACTGACAAAGAGGTAATGTAATCAAATAGCGGCTCTTGACACTCAAGTAAATTGCAAGGAAGAGATGGCCAATAGTTCATTTGAAGATTAATGTTCAAGTGAGGAGCACCACTGGATGACAAAAAAAAGAAGCAGATAAATTACTTATATATATATATGAAAGAAAAATCAATGATCCTTTCATACTCTCATGATAATTACTAATTAGCACACTTTTTGCTGTCTTTTTTATCTTGCCTTAGTTTAGGGGGTGGGTGGGGAGGCTACCTGGAAAATAAATGAACATAGATAGGAAAACATACTCCCATTTAGGCTTAAGTTCTTCGTTCCATATACCCTGTAGATTTGCCACCTGAGTTCCAGGACGTGAACTTGAAATAAGTAGATATCGACCATATTGAAACAAAAGCTCCACAAGTGAAGGATCTTCATCTGTTTGGAAAGATTTGACCCTTGCCGAAGTTGGAATGGTTTGAGAGGAAGGATTTGACCTTTTACAGAGTTTCAATGACACACGATGAAATAGGTTCTGATAGTCATCCAAGTGACGTGAATAAAGGTTAGCATATGACAATTTTTTAACTGACTTCATTGCATTGAGGGAGTCTGAAGTAGGGTCTTTCTTAGAGTCTTCAGGTTTTGTGAATGGTCCATCAAAAGAAGAAGAAGCTGTCAGAAGCAAAACAACAGAATCGGAACCTTCAATCCTTAATTTTGAACCTTCCAAAACATGCACAATCCCCTTTTCACCACTAATCTGTACATCAAGAGCAGCAGAAAATTGAATTCCCTTTAAATTGGCACTTGAATTCACTTTTGGTGGTTGCCTCTCACCAGGACAGCTTCCTTTCATTAGTACCAGATTTTGGCCACTAACTTGCAAACTGTGAGGTAATTTGCTATCCAAAGACACTGTTAATGATAACGAAGCTGGCTTGCTTGCAGAAATTCTTGACACTATTACTTGGTCTGGATAAGAAGCAAAATGTTCTCGACTATATTCTACATCACCCACGGAGTATTTTACTTTTGCTGTTGCCGTATCCAAATCCAGTTCTCTGTAGTAAGACTCGTTAGAGTATGCAGCATGAGAATCGTCAAACTCTAACTTGATATCACCAAGAAGTTGGTACATCTTCACAGGGGAAAAAAATCATAACAGTTAGAAATGACTCCCAAGTATGTTAAAGCGTCCATTAATTCATGTTCCAACTCCAAAAACCCAAATGATGACCACTAAAGCACATATTTAGGGAGTGGAGTAGACAACCTCAAAAATATGAGAATCCTAGTTAAATAAAATGATGTAAATTATATGTAACAAAATAGTCACCTACTCAATTCCCCATTGACAATATATAATTGTGTATCATGTTGTTGATTTGTCAACACCAAAAACCAGTTTAATATACAAATCATCATTTACAAATTATGCAGTGGGGATTATATTAACTATAACATAGTACATACAGCACCAGGACCTCCTGACAATTTGAGAGCTTCTTCTGTAGCGCCAGAGTAATTTCTGTTATCAACAAGTTTGTGGACTTCAGCCAGTGCTGCCGGAGCAGTGCTGTCGGTATAGTTGCCAGGTGTCCCAGTCCAAAGTGTGTCCTCTGTAAAGCAATTCAAAAGTCTTCATTTCAGCAAACAACATGCATCAGAAAGAGATAGCTGCTTGGTTTCCCTCTGCAGGATGCAGCATAACCTTATGCTTGATAGCTCACATATATAATTTTCAACAAAAACATTCAACTGTTATAGCAGATTTTTGCTCCTTATCCCCAATTAATCTAACCAACATCATGACAATGCCTTCCTATAAAAAATTAGTTATGTGTGATGTGAATAAATATTAAGTAGATGTGTAGTGATCAGTAGCATTTCTGATTTCTGAATATGTAATTTAGGATATGGCTATAATCAGTTTTCTATGCATGGTTTAGCCGAAATCTCTTCACTTTCATAAACATACATTCTAAACAAAAATATCCAGAATGAAATCAAAAGAAAGAAATATGATTTAGGGTGTTGGTTTACTAACCATTGAGCTGAATAAGTTCTGATGAAACGCCACCCCAAATCATGGCCCCAAGACGGCCATTTCCGATGGGTATGGCATCGGTCCAGTGAGTAGCACCCGCACAGAACGTAACCTTCAGGGGGACATCATCCTCCATATTCCACTCTCCGTTCTCCTTCATTGCAAAATCAACACACTACTTAACATCATGCACAGTAGAAGGATATAAATTATTGAAGTAGCAGTGCATGCTGCAACTACTTACTGTTAATGATGAGGAATGGGTGAGTGGAACATTGAAAGCTAACAGTACAAAGAGCAGTAGCCTTGCAACAACTGAAGATTGTTTTTCAATTGAAGTCATTTATTTGAGGCCCGTAGTGCCTGCACTTTCTCCCACAAAGTCCGATGAGAACAAATTGAGAATAATATTGATTAGAGAAAACTATTTTGAAGTGATAAACTGAGAATATTGGAAATGGAATTTTGCTTAGTAGACGTAGAATTTACATAGTACGTACCACTAAAAGTTAGTACATTCTTTCTCTGTAGCAAGCTAGTTATGTATAACTTCTCCTTTACTTGTCTACTGGTTTAGATTTTGGGTTAATACTGAAATTGGTTTTTTGAAAGAATTTTTTTTAAATTAGTTCTTAAAAGATTTTTTTAGTTATATTGATTCTTAAAAGATAAAACATAAGTCAAATTAATTTTTCTGATAATTAGATGATGACGTAGTAGGTTAATATCACGTGTTACAAAATGATTGGTTGACGTGTCAGGTTAGTGACACCTAACACGCCGCATGTCACTCAACATGTAAAAAAGTTATTTATAATCAAAATGGTCTTTGAACGTCCAGACGTAAGTCATTTTTATCTCTAAAATTTTAAAATTTAATCAAATTAGTCCTTATATAAATTTCTTTTATTTTTCTTTCATAATATTAAATTTAAATATTTTTTATAGTACTAATTTTAATATTATTTTTTAGACCTTAATAAACAAAATTCACTTTACATAAAATAATAAAAATAATTAAATTATTATAAAATTATTTTTGTTGTTTGTATTTTAAAATTTTACATTTTCAAATTGTAATTTTTTTTATAGTAAAATTCTTTTATTTAAACAAATTTATCAAATTATTGTTGATTATATATTTAAAAATTTAATATTTTAAATATCACTAAATAATATAATAGTTATTTTAAAATTCAAATATTTTAAATTTTTTAAAATTATAATTTGTATTATTGTTTAATTCATATAGTAGAACTCAATAATGGAAAAATCAATTTATGGGATCACTTGCTGAATCTTAATAGTTTAATTTTAATTTTTTTAAAATAACTACTATATTTATTCAGTGAAATCTAAAAGATTAAAATATTTAAAATAACTACTATATTTATTTAGTGAAATTTAAAATATTAAAACTAGTAATTACTTTAAATGAATATAATAGTTATTTTAAAAAAATAAAATATAGTAATTATTTTAAATGTTTTGATCTTTTACATCTTACTAAATAAACATAGTAGTTATTTTAAAAAAATAAAATTAAAATATTAAGAGTCAACAAATAATCCCACAAATCGGTTTTTCAATTATTAAATTCTACCATATAAATTAAACAATAATAAAAATTATAATTTTAAAAAATGTAAAAGATTTAAATTTTACAATAACTACTATATTATTTAGTGAGATTTAAAACATTAAATTTTTAAATTTATAATCAACAATAATTTGATAAATTCATTTAAATAAAAAAATATTACTATAAAAATTATAATTTGAAAATGTAAAATTTTAAAATACAAATGATAAAATAACTTTATAATAATTTAATTATTTTTATTATTTTACGTAAAGAAAATTTTATTTATTAAGGTCTAAAAAATAATATTAAAATTAGTACTATAAAAAAATTAAATTTAATATTATGAAAAAAATAAAAAAAATTATATAAGGACTAATTTGATTAAATTTTAAAATTTTAGAGATGAAAATAACTTACGTCTAGGTGTCACTAATCTGATACGTCAATCAATCATTTTGTAATACGTGGTATTAATCTATCAAATTATCATGTTACATGATATTTAATGTGATACGTCATCATCTAACTAATGGAAGAACTAATTTAACTACTGTACCGGCCTCTTGATCTCTTGTTATTGATTGGTGTTAGGCCAATTATATGGTACAGAGTTGGAAAACTTTTCTAAAACAATTCTATAGATGTATGGCTTGTTTCTCATCCACTCATATAGCATCTTTTGCCTTGGACCTTTCAGGTCCAACTTTCACTTTTTCCATCATAGACAATTTCATAAATCATAATCCCTAGAGCCAAGAGCATGAATTATAAAACTTTAATCCCTAACTTCTAAGACCTATAAAATAAAAAAAGAAATAAAGAAGAAATAAAGAGAAACTAGACTACACGTATATAGATGTGTTAGACTTATATGCGTATTTACGGATGTGCCACGGTGAGAATTTCAACATTTTTAAGATTCTGAAGCCTATTAAGATTCTAGAAGTCTTTTATATATATTTAACATTTTTCAAAATTAATTTTAAAAGGATCTTAAATTATTTTACTCATAAATTCCATATATCACTGTCTTACAAATAGTAATATCAGAAGTTAAATAGTAATATCAGAAATTGTTTTAATCTATACGTGAAAAATCCTCTGAACTATATGCTAATATATATTTTACCGCATAAGTTCAAAAATTTGACAAACATCTATAATTTATCTGTTTTTTTTTTTAAATATCTATTCACGATTCAACTCTTTTTACGTGCATCTTTTATCAATTTTAGAGTGAAATAGAGAGAGAGAAATGTAATTATGATGATGATGATGATGATAATGATGATAATTGTAAGGGGAGGATAAAATTTCAAAAGAACGTTGACAACATGTTGGCTATAAAAAATTAACTATATATATATATATATATATATATATATATATATACGAATAAAATTAAAAATTATCAAAATATTATGAATAAAAATAAAACAAGTTAAATATTTCGAATATTTTTAGAATTTTTCAAAAGCATATTATATGTCATTGTAAATATACACCATGAATAGGATAATATTTTTCTAAAGGCGTGTCACATTTTTTATTTTACGCTAAAAATCAGTTACTAAATTAGCCATTATATATTTATATATAAATGTATGTATTGTTTAATTTATTTTTAATATATATTTTATATTTAAATATATATTTTATATAGATATTAATTTAATGATTAATTTTTTTAATGTATATTTAATATAATTATTTTTATATGATAACTTCTAAATTAGGGTAAAAAACCATATTAAGCCAACAGGCTCAAAAAATTACGTAAATACGCCAAAGCAAAAATCGTTTCAGCAATAAGCCAGATCGTATTTTTATATAATTCGAACCAGGTTGGTTCGAACTCTATTTGTTAGTAAATCGAACCAGGTGAGTTCGAATTAGGGTTTTCTGTTGGTACTAAATCGAACCAGCCTGGTTCGAATTAGGAATGAAGGTAATTCGAACCAAGGTGGTTCGAATTATAGAGAGAGAAGGTTTGCATGTAATTCGAACCGGACTGGTTCGAATTACACCAATCATAGTTCGAACCAGGCCGGTTCGAACTATGTGTGAGACTGACTGAGCTGTGTATCTATGAACGAGGCAGATCCGAATCGGCCAAAGAGATGCGGCCTATGTCGCCAACCCGGACACAGTTTAATAAGAAAAAATAAACGCTAAACTGTTTCAAGATTCATTGATCATCCAAAATGAATGTCCCAGAACAGAAATAAAAAAAAAACATAGGTAAACAGACTATAACATAACAAAAAAAGTACAAACCACTATCATACATGATTGAACTTTAAAGAAAAAAATACATAATTAAAGAAGCCATATTCATTACAGCTCGCAACAATCAAACTAAAAGTCATGTGCACTAATGTAAATAATACTGACACTAACAACATGGGAAATAATCTAAATAACTCTAAGACTAGCAAGATGCGCACTAATGTAGATAATGCTAACACTAACAACATGCATACTAATGGTGTCCTGTCTGAGACGAGCCTCCAACCTGTGGGCAACTACGTCGCGTGTGTCCGGGTTGGCGACATAGGCCGCACCTCTTTGGCCGATTCGGATCCGCCGCGTCCATATTCGTCCGTATCCTAGTGGATCTAGGACGACCCTCTCTGGCACGCCTCATGGCAGGGTCTGGAATCACCGTGGGCCCGTCGTAAGGTGGCCAGAAGCCCTCCGGGATGGGAGGTGTGAATCCCATCCGATACACATTGAAGACCGAGCTAATCTGATAGACACTGTGAACGTAAGAGGTCCAGGTGACCCGTGAGTATGCACAGCACGCAAGTGCGTGCTGACACGGGAAATGAAGAGCCTGGAAGTACCCGCAGTCACATGTCCGAGAGGCAAGTGATACTCTGTAAGTACCCAAGGAGAAAGAACCAGTCGGAGTTGTCTCTGCTACAGTGAACTCGGAGTTATCCCGGTCATACAGCGTCACCGTGAAGCACCTGGCCGTCTTCATGTTGGCCTCAATACACTTCACCAAATGCTGACTGAATTGTTGTCCTGTTCCCATCTGGGCCTCAGCCTCTCTCCCCTTGCGAACAAACAGTTCCGCAAGCCTACAATATGTTGCCTTCACCAGGGATGCTACAGGGAGATTTCTGACCCCCTTCAGGATAGAGTTCACACACTCGGAGATGTTCGTCGTCATGTGACCGAATCTCCGCCCCTCATCACGATGCTGAGTCCACAACGAGTAATCAATCCGGTTCGCCCACTCACACATCGCCGGATCTTCAGATCGCAGGATATCAAACCAGTAATCAAATTCAACCTCGGTCTTCGCATACGCCGCGTTCACTAGTAGCCTCCTAGCGTCTTTGCCCTTGAAGGTTAGGGCAAAATTAGTCGCTACGTGTCGTATGCAGAATGCACGGTACGCAGATGGCGGTAGCCAACCGCCGTCAGGAGCCTCAAGCGCAGCCTTGATGCCGTTGTGCCTGTCCGATATAACCAGCAGACCGGGCTGCGGGGTCACGTGCTGTCGAAGGTGCGAGAGAAAGAATGTCCAGGATTCCGCATTCTCACCCTCTACTAGTGCGAATGCCACAGGTAGAATGTTGGAGTTCCCATCCTGTGCAATCCCGATGAGCAACGTTCCCCCATACTTCCCATACAAATGTGTGCCGTCAATGCTGATTAGCGGCTTGCAATGACGGAATGCCTCGATGCAGGGCGGGAAAGTCCAGAAAAGTCTGTGGAAGTACGCTTGAGATTCGTCCACCTGTCCTCCAACTCGAACCGGGCTCGTCTTTAGGACCGCAACACTCCCAGGCATCGTCAGCTGGACACCCAAGACCCACCTAGGCAGGTCGTTGTAGGACTCATCCCAGTCACCGTATATGAGGGCAATAGATTTCTGCTTCGCCATCCAAACCCTCCGGTAAGTCGGCCTAAAACCAAAGTGCGCTGCCGTGGCGTTCAGGAGCACCTTGATGCTCACGGATGCATCGGCCCTAACCATTGGCATAATGAACGCGGAAATCACATGATAATCCAAACTCCGGTGGTCACTCGAGATGGATGTGGCCAGGCAAGTGTGAGGTCCATTGTACCGTTTGACCTCCCAAATGCCCTTGCGCTTCCGGAGACTCAGTCGAATCAACCATGTGCACCCATTCCCAAACTCCGAACACTTGCCCACATACCGGCAGTGATCGGACTCCACCACCTTGTACTGTACCCCTCGCCGGATGCTGTAAGTCTTCACACTTAAAAGGGCCTCATCTTTATCCTGGAATTGCTGACCAACCTGGAACTCTGTCAGACCAGTAGTCCCTTCCGCATCTCTAGCTCCGAATCCAACAGCGTGCCCTAAAACCCCCTCATGTCTCATGGCGTCCAAGTCCAACGAGAAAAAATGTGGTGGATACTGCTGTGTGCCAGAGCTAGAACCACCTACCTCCAATGCAGGCCCAGTCACTCCAATATCATCAGCGCTATCATCGTCAATCATATCCGGCTCGACGTCATCCTCGTCTTCATCGTCCAAAAAACCGTCTCCTACGCCAACAGGTGCAACTCCCACTAAAGCGTTCGGCAAATTTTCCCTTTCCACTACCTCGTCGCCTTCGGTGGCATTGAGGTCAACAGCGAAAGATGGGGAGGCGACATGTTGGACCACTGGTTCGTACACAGGGACGGACGAGGAAGCAACGGCAGGCCGGGAACTAGAACCTGCTGCATTCGCTATAGTGTTCGTATTCCTGTTCGAACCGCCGGAGCTGGATACAACATCAACCAGCCGGGCCAACAACTCCGGTGTCCTCACCTCCGGAAACTGCCGCCGACAGAGAAACATTACTTGCAAGTCCGCATCATTATTAATCGTGAAGCAATCATACTTCACCGTATTCTGTAGCACCGTGACTGGAATGCGATAGAAAAACTTCTTTACCCGCTTCGCACCCTCCAGACCGAGCTTCATTAGTACAGCGCTAACAAGGTCATCGTAACTCGTCGTAGATGTTATGACAATACATAGAGGATTCTTATCTGTGAACTTTACTTCGGAACGAGTTTTTCTATTAACAGATCCTCTGTGGTGCACCAAAACCACAAAACTCTCCTCACTAGCCATCCTACTCCCTCTAATGAGACTAACTCACGTTTGGAACCATATATATACAGTCAGTCTCACACATAGTTCGAACCGGCCTGGTTCGAACTATGATTGGTTTAATTCGAACCAGCCCGGTTCGAATTACATGCAAACCTTCTCTCTCTATAATTCGAACCACCTTGGTTCGAATTACCTTCATTCCTAATTCGAACCAGGCTGGTTCGATTTAGTACCAACAGAAAACCCTAATTCGAACTCACCTGGTTCGATTTACTAACAAACAGAGTTCGAACCAACCTGGTTCGAATTATATAAAAATACGATCTGGCTTATTGCTGAAACGATTTTTGCTTTGGCGTATTTACGTACTTTTTTGACCCAGTTGGCTTATTATGGTTTTTTACCCTCTAAATTATCTTGGATTGATTTTTTTAAATAATAAAAGTATTAGAATCTTATAGTACTCACCCATTTAACGTTTGGATTTTTTAAAAGTTATAACTCTTAATTAGTTTTATAAGTAGTATAATTAATTTTTTCAATTATTTTTTTGAATATTTGTGTTAAATAAAATCATATGCCAAGGCAATAATATTATATGATCATTCTTTCTTATATATAATATTTGAGACAATATTTTTAGTTATCAATTGTACGATCAGTTGTTTTTTGAATCAAAGCAATACAAATCTTTCAATTCTAATCCAGGTTTCTTAAATCTTTTTTAATGGGTCCCTTTTTAGAATAATATCATTAAATTTCTTTCCATGCACTATAAAAAAAATATTCAAATAATCTGATAATAATCAGTGATTAAGAAAAAGGAAAGTTGAAATCTTGATCTCCTTTTTATTTTATTTGTAACCTTGCGCTCTGTTGAAAGAATATAGGAGAGACTTTAGTTTTGTCTCCTGATACGGTAAGAGCTAGAATAGTGTTACTTGCAGTTGCAAGAATAGTTGTAATGAATGAAGCTTAATGAATAAATCAGGAGATATTTTGTTTTTGTTTCCTCCTTTAGTGTAAAACCAAAAACAGAGAAGAGAGTAGAGAATGACACACAAATGTATCCTGATTCGGTTACCCAATGCAATGTAACCTACATCCAGTCTCCATCACAACAATGATGAAATTTTACTATTTTTTCAACATATTACAATCACCAATTCTCCCTAGGATCTATCCAATCCTATCTGAGACAAGTTCAGATTCTAACCCAACCTGAACTTGACTAGGACTCACCTTAACTTTCAACTGCAAAGTGTTAATCCAACTTGCAAGGAAATCTACTCAAAATCATGACACAAAAAAAAAAACACTTACAAAGAATTTCTAAAATAACTTAGCCTTTTTCTCCAAGTCTAGCTCTCTACCTTTTTTCATTCATTGGTTTTTTCTTACAAATTTCGTCATATTTGCCTTTTACCAATGAAACTAAGACAGACTAAACTGAGAAAAAGAATTACAAAATGAAAACCATGAAGGAGAAAAACAAGAACAGCTCAGAGAGTTATGAGAATCGAAACCAGTACTCTTTCGCTCTTACTCAATCCTTGGTCGTTTCCCCCTATATAGAGGTATGAAGCTTCCAGAGCTTGAACCATACTTAGCACTTTGTTTTTCTTCTTCTCCGACAATCAAAATCAGCAGCAGCGTTCACAGAAGGGGGAGAGAGAGAGAGGACCGAAGCAGTGACATGCAACCATGCCTTTCTCTTTCAACTTTTTCTTCATGCATCTTGAATTTGGGTTGTTCATCTTTACTTTGGCCCCAAATTTGTTTCTTGACCGTTGATTCATAACAGAACACCATTCACTTCACTTTCTTCATTTTTTCAGAATAGTGCTTGTGACTCAGAGAATTTCTTCAACGTTCCTTGATGAAGCACAAATAAGAAAATCACCTTTTTGTGATCCTCTGTCCAGATGAGATTTTTTCTCTTATTGTAGCTCTTTTTTCTTTTCTCTTCTTGCTTGAATTTGGAAACAACCTTTTTATTCTTAACCGTGTCCTAGCTCTAGAAATTTCTTTTTCTTTCTTCTTGTTTCAGATGGATGTGATGTTAAAGAAAGAGAAGAGAGAATTTTCTTTTCGGTGGTGTGGTGTTCGAATGAAATAAATTTTGAATTACCTAGTTGGAGTCTAAGTGAAGTGTATGAATTTGGGTGTTAGATCACCGAATGGACTTATGATGGATATGGGCTCACTTTCTTTCTTTTCAATATGGTTAAGAAACTTATTAATGAATCAAAGTTTGTTTATGCTTAACTTGATAATGGGCCAATGTGTGTGTGGTGAGTACTTGCTTCTTGGGTCAGTTTTAGTTAAACTAACTTTCTGCACTCTAAACAAAATATATTACACAAATAATTTAACATTAATTCAATAATATTTAGCCATTATCTTAATCATAGTTTAGTTTATCAAACTCAACATAATCCATATCACAAATAATATTATGAGAATTACATTCCCAAGTAAGAATTAATCTTTTTCAAAAATAGCATGAAATTCACTCCAGAGAATACTAGTATTTTCTAACTTTCTAGAATAACCTTTCAGCCAACACCCATTAGAATTGTGAATAAGACAACCAAAATCTACTAACCCACTAAGAGAACTCTGACTAGCATCATAGTTAATTTTAACCGAATTCACAGAAGGAGGGACCAAAAAAAAAGAGCGAGAGAGGAGATAAAAAAATATGCATACTAAATATGGCATGCATCTCCCTAACTAAACTCTGAATCATACTAACTACTCTAATAGCACCCAACCTATCATGAGAGTTAAAGAGTTCATTGTTTCTATCTCTTCAAATCCATTGTATAATTGAGTAGAATAAGAAAATATCTCATTGGTTGGAATCCCGCTTCAGCCGATTCTTCAAGCTAGGGAAAATAGAGTACATACCTAAAAAAGTTCAAATCTTTCTGGCTTTGGTTCAATCCCTAAGACAATGCAAACGATATTTAGGAGCTTGTTAGTATCTATGGCAAATATTAGATGTTATAAGCCCACGATAAAACCTAAACTCAGCAGTAGAAATTCTATTATGCAGACAAAGCCAAATTAAAAATTTGTATTTTTCCGCACTTACAGTTTCCCGATTCATAACTAATTGTTGAGCTTAGGCCAACCAAACTGCCTCTTAGAGAGCCAAATGTAGCCACTGCTAGGTGACTATACTAGACGCATAAGCACTCCAAACCCACCTTGGTCTCTTTAGCATGCCAATGAGGATTAAAGCCCTTTAAATGCTTCCTAGTCTTTGAGAAATAGCAATGATAATATTAGCGAAATTTTAACATCTTGTTTGTCAGATCTCCTCAATGACTAAATCAATATTAGAGATGTGTACATAACTAACATAAGACAACTCCTTAGCAATCTGATCATCAGACATCTACTTATCAAATCAAAAGAATATATTATTAAATTACTAAATTATAAGAATACGATGTTTAGTTTATTATTGGATTAGATTAGTTTATATTACTAAAAAGAATTATGGCATTTATACGGTATTACGTGTACATTAAAAAAGAGTTATTTATACAAAATATATGTTAAAATATAGAATATATATTATTAAAAATAAATGAAACATAACATGTATTTATATACCAATACATAATAACTAATTTGCTAGTTAATTTTATTAGTTGTAGAGAATACTTTTATTATAATTAATATGATAAAATAATTTAAAATCACCACAAGAAAACGCTGAATACCATCGGATTTAGTATCGGATGTTACTAGCGGATGTAGCATCGGATTTACCGGCAGCTATGAATGAAAATCCGTCCCTCGAAAAAATTATTGTTGGATTATAAATTCCGTTACTAAATTCAACGGTAAATAGTGGCACAAAATATTATTTTATTTGCGCCAATTTTACTGTTAGATTTTAAGGCGAAATTGTCTGACGGTAACAGGTTTTAGTAAAAACGGCGTTTGGGCAACACGAATACTTTACTGGCGGATTCTTCTGTCGATAAATCGGACGGTAAAATTGGGGTAAAATTCAAACGTAAAACCCATTTTTCCTCACTTCTGCGAACTCTCTCTCTCTCTCTCTATCTCTCTTTCTTCTCCTCTCTCTTTCTATCTCTCCTCTCTGTCTGCTGCTCCGTTGAAGCTGCCACCTTCGCCACCACCTGAAGCTGCCGCCGTCGTTGTTCCTGCACGTCGTCCTTACTGCTGCTGGAGCTATCACTGCTGCCGTCGCTGTTGGTGTCTGTTCCCATCGGAAGTTCTCATCTTGTCGCCGTCACTGCCACCTCCTATCACAACTATGCTTCCACCATCCTGCAGCCACCATTAGAGGTAATTTTTCTATAATTTTTTTTTTCAAATTTTTTGTGAATTTAGGATTTTGTTAGGTATTGTATTAATTATTTATTAAATTTGTTTAATGAAGTGTGTGATTAGGATTTATTATGTTAATTTAGTATAATTAGAAATTAAATCATATTAAGATAGGCTATCGTAGGGTAAAATTAGGAGTGCTTGAGCTGTTGGAAAATTTTAATTGAGTATTAAGAGTGCTTGACCTAATGGAAGATTTTATTTGAATTTAGTGAATGAGTTTCTTTCAATTTTATTCAATTTATATCGTTTATTTTTGTTATGCCTGTTGTTAATTTGGTGAAATTAGAATTAGGTTTTAATTAATTGCAATATTGAGTTTTATTTATTCCTTGCAAATTAGTTTTTAATGTAGTTTCATCTAGTAAATTTAATAAGTTGTCCTTTTTATTAGGACGGTGCTATTTTATTCCAAGTTAGTTTTTTATCTTTGAATATACTGAATTATTTAACTTGTATATCGGATTTACTTTTTCTAAGATAGAGTTTTAGGATAGAAGTGGAAGAAGGTTGCGTAGTGCGCCTTCTGGAAACCCTTGTTTGCTGAAAAATTATTGAGTTACAAGAGGTTGCGCACTAGAATGACTAGGATTTGATATTTTATTAAATGCATGTTTGTTCTAAATTATATCTGCAGTTGTCTCCTCTACCGAATTTTTGTTTACATTGTTTAAAACATGTTTAGTTTCTGAGAAAATGATAATTAAATTTGGTAGAAGATTCCAATTATAGAAAAAATTCTGCCAAATTTTTTTAAAAAATCAATAAGTAGCAGTATTGATTGAATTCTAGGATTTTTGTTGCAAAATGATTCTAAGTCATCGCTTGTGGATGTACGATAGGGATAATGGTGGACAGGGGATTTAAAACCTGAGTTCTTTGAGGGGGTGACGAGTTTATTACGTATGTCTTCAACACAGAATCGTTTAGGTCTCCAGGAGTGTCTAGGTGTCTGTGCTATAAGTGTCAGCTGACTAAGTAGTTAGGACATTTGGATATAATACTTCATCTCTGCCATAATGGATTCAAAGATTGGTATTGGATGTGGACAAAACACAGAGAAGTGGATGAGCAGAGAATTAATCGATCTGCCTCGAATTCCAATAAGTCTGAGGATCGATCAACGAAAGTTGCGTGGTTAGAGAACTAAACATGAAAGAAATGAATTAGGAGGGTAACCAAGAGAGATACAACAAGATGGTGTTTGATCTAATTGGTGTTACCGATATGGAATATGCTGAACAAAAGCCTAATCCAGGGGCAAAAAGATTTTATCATCTGTTAGCATCTGCTGCAAAACTTTGTTTGAGGGGTGCGTTTATTTAAAATTGTCTACATGTGTTAGAATGATGAGTCTTAAGTCTAAGTCAAATCATCCACAAGAGTCTTTTGATAAGTGGGACACCCTTTGCAACAAATTGGTACATGGAAGGACTACTAGCATCCCCTAGGACCACTACAAAGTAAAGAAGTTAGTTTCAAAATTAGGTCTAAATTCGGTGAAAAGTAATTGTTGTTTGAATGGTTGTAGGTTGTATTATAACGGGGACGTTGATATAACTACTTGTAGATTTTGTGATGCACCAAGATTTTAAGTCAATAGAGAATGAATTGGTAAACGACGGGTAAAGAGAGTTTCAAATAAACGGATGGATTACTTGCTCCTAATTCCTAAGCTAAAATGATTGTATGCATCGATGAGTTCGTCCCCTCACATGACCTGGCATCGCGACAACAAGAGAGATGACAATTTTATGACACACCCATCACACGAGGATGTTTGGAAGGACTTTGATCAGGTCCACCTACATTTGCGAGCGAGCCTAGAAACGTTAGATTAGCTTTATGCTCTGACGGGTTTGCGCCGAACTCTAATTTTGGTAACGCGTAATCTTGTTGGCCTCTTGTGGTGACTCCGTATAATCTACCTCCCGAAATGTGCATGAATGACCCATACAT
Source organism: Arachis stenosperma (assembly GCF_014773155.1). Classification (NCBI taxonomy): domain Eukaryota; kingdom Viridiplantae; phylum Streptophyta; class Magnoliopsida; order Fabales; family Fabaceae; genus Arachis; species Arachis stenosperma. Next base: position 155,668,640 of record NC_080385.1, read on the forward strand.
ATTCCTAACTTGTGTTATACCTGGTCCAAACAACTCGAAGGCCAAAATAGATGTCTTCTTGTAATCCTTGGTGGATGAGATTATGGAATTGTGGATTCATGGTCGAGAAATGTATGATATTTCAACGAAGGCAAACTTCTAACTGCATGTTGCGTTGATGTCAACCATTAACAACTTTTCTGCATATGAGATGTTATCAGGTTAGTTCATTCATGACAGAATACCGTGTCCAATTTATGTTGAAGATACAAAGGCATTTTGGCTGACGAAAGGGTAAGAATTCGTGGTTTGATTGTCATCAAAAGTTTCTCGATATTGATCGTCCTTTTTGATGCAACAAGAACTCATTTAGAAAGAATAAAACTGAACAAGAAAAGGAACCTATGAGGTTGAGTTGTTTGCAAGTTTGGCATCGTGTTAGTAGAATCGCAAAGATAGTCGATAACGAGGCAGGGTTGAGACCAATGGGATATGGCACGGAGCATAATTGGATGAAACAGAGTATATTTTAGGAGTTGTCTTATTGAAAAGACAACTTGGTTCATCACTGTCTTGACGTGGTGCACATTGAAAAAAATGTATTTGATAATATCATGCACACCGTAATGGACAATGAGCGAACAAAGGATAACAATAAGGCAAGGTTAGGCTTAGTGGATATTGCAGGAGGTCAGATCTAAACTGAAAGAGACTTGAGAACAGTCGGTGGGCTAAACCAAAGGCGGTGTTCGCTCTAACGAAAGAACATAGACAATGTTTGTAGGTAGAATAGAGGATTGAGGTTTTCTGATGGTTACGCCTCTAATTTGGGTAGGTATGCAAACGTCTTACAGGATAGACTTGCTGGGTTACGTTGAAGAGTCATGATTATCATGTCTTTATGGAGTCATTATTTCCTATCGCGTTCAGAGAACTTCCTACCAATATTTTCTTCACAGAAATAAGTGAGTTCTTTAGGGAGTTATGTGCTATGAAACTTAACATTAAAGATCTCACAGTCATGGAGAAGAACATTTCCATCATACTTTGTAAGTTAGAGAGGATATTTTCTCTAAGATTTTTTGATGTTATAGAATAGTTAGCAATTCACCTACCATACAAAGCAAGAGTATGTGGGTCGGTCCAATTTAGGTGGATATACCATTTTGAGAGGATGATTGTATCCTTCAAGTGCATCGTGAAGAACAGAGCTCGGATCGAGGAAAGCATCTGCGAAGTATTCCTACCTAAAAAAACATTTGCATTTTGCTTCTTTTATTTTGAACCTTATGTTGAGTCACGTAGAATAATAGTTGGAAGGAACGATAAGATGGGAGAATCCTCGTCAACTAGAACAACCAATCAAATATTTGTTCCGAAAGGAGTTGTAATGGGCTCAGGTAATGAATATTAGTTAGAGAAAAAGAAAATCGATATCGCACATATGCATGTGTTGCTTAACTATGACCAAGTTTCACCCTACATGAGGTGAATTTTTTAAGTCTTCATAAATAGGATAAACCACAAAAAATACAACTAAATTATTTTTGACGCTGACAAAAATGCTCTCAGATTTTATTATTGACAAAAATATCCTTAAATTATTTAAAAACGTGACAAAAATGACCTCACTCTTTTTGTTAACGTAGAATGTCTCAGTTCACAGAGGTGTATTATTTGCATGTTTTTAAATTATTTGAGGGTATTTTTGTCGATAATAAAATTTAGGAAAATTTTTGTCAGCGATAAAATAATTTGGGTATATTTGTGGTGGTTTACCCTCTTAAATATTCTAATTAGTGAGATAATAACTTCTTCATTTAATCAAAACTTCAGTACACTAAAAATTTCATTATTTATCATATTGAATCATAAGTTATTCTAGAAAACAAATCCTGATACATTACTGGACAATTTTTCACATTGATTCAAGAAACACATCAGTGTTTCTCTAACTAACACAACAGATTGGGAACTAGTTGCACTTAGTTGGGGTCCAATAAATAAGGACAAAAGCTACCCTATATACAATGTTAATGAATATCGATTCCATTCTTTACAATGGTCGGTGAAAAAGAAAACAGATAACACTAGAGTCTAGGTTTGTGGGGATGCAGGCAGTAATCATTCTGATTGGTATGGTATGTTGAACAATATAATTCAATTAGAGTATTTTTGTCGCATTACATACAAGGTATGCTTCTTTAAATGTGAATAGTATGATCCAAGTTCGCAACAGAAAACACGAAAGTACAAGGACTACAAGTAAATATAACCAGAAAATATAGGTACCATGATTCTTTTATTCTATCTCAAAATGCACAACAACTATACTATTTGCCTTATTTGGGGTCATGCAAGTCTAGTTGGGTTGTTGTGGTTAAGACTAAGTCAAGAGGTGGCGTTTGGTATGATGAGACAGATGGTCATCAACCTTACCAAATTGATGACCCAACTCCTTCAAAAATAGTGGTTGACATTGGTGATCTGATCACCTTTAGGTCAGCTATTATGGATGATGACATCATTGACCTTAACGTATATGATGTCACACTACCACTAGAGGACGACGATCTTCAAGAAGATAAGGGGATCAATGAAAACGAAGAAGAATAATACGAGTTCGATGATCGAAAAATTATCTCAGAAGAGGAGAATGATAAATCAGAGGAAGAAGATGATGAATTTGTAACTAGCTTGTTGTATGTTTAAACCTTATTTTAGTCACATCATATAATTACAACACACGCTGGTCTTAGTTCTATCTTATGTATTTCTTTATTCCTTTTGGGTGTGTGTGATTGGAGGAATTATAAATAATTTCTAGAAATTTTAAGAAGGGAATATTATCTTCCCATGTTTGGTTCAAAGTTTGAAAAAGTATTCCTAAACAAGTTTAATTCCTATGAAAATGAAATATTTATAACAATGTAATACTTGAACCACACATTCCCTAAGAGTCTCTATCTGTTAGGGAAGCAGTGGCGTGACTCTCTTCATGGAAATCTCTCCTTTTATATATCGACAATTTTATACTATTCACCAATTAAATTTCAAAAGTATATCAAATCAAACTAATATGGATAAGTATCTATTACAATAATTGTTTACAATTTCAATTGCATCTTCTTACTCTTTTTTTTTTAGATTTTAAACTCTAAATTTTAATTTTTTTATATTATATTTTTCTAAAAAAATACACATTACGAAATGTATTTTCAATTTCACCATATTTTTCTGTTGTCTGGCCTGAAATGAACTTTCATGACAAAATCACATTTATAATTAAAAAAAATTCTCACCTCAGTTCACTATATCTATTGCTTAAAAAAAATTAACCTCAATATATTAATTTCATATTTTAATGTAATATTTATTAAACTATTTTAACTTTATCATGTCCATAACTTTAGGCACAACGAACAATAAAATATTAATACATTAGTTTTGTAGTAAATAAAGATGTTTTACTGAACAATTTGTAACGAACTCTTGATTTGAAGTTTTCTAATGTGCAAAAAGCTATAATGATGATAGTAGATACTAGATATTATAAATCGGATATTTTGGAGAATTAAATTTTTAGATTTGTTTGACAACATTTCAGAATATTTTATGCAGAGTTAGATGACATCTCATCCACTCTCATAAAAAATTGGAATAATACTACACATTTAAGTTTTTTCTATTAACTAAGTTTAATCAAATTGGTCAGATATAACAAAATCAATTATAACTAACATTATTTTAAGTCTTATTATTTAACTTAGTTGAACTTAGTTCATAAAAAGAATTGAATATGTAACATTATTCAAAAAATTGTGATACATTTGACTGTTAAAGTATAAACAGAAAATAAAATTTAATTTAAGCAGCATTACACATCCCTTTCCTACAACTTTTCATAACATAATAATGGAAAAAAACTAAAGGTTTATCCGAAAGAAAAAATAATTTATTAAAATTATAGTAAATTCTGAACCTCAAAATCAATAGTTTCTATTAATTAATGCTAGACCTACAACAAATATACTTCATCCTTGTTAATCCAATATGCCAGCAAATAGAAATGGGCGAAATGCCAAACAGTACATTACAATAGTTATCCTTCAACAACCCCACCCTTTATTTATATGGAAATGACTTTGGAATTATGACAATGCATTTACTGGTGAAAAGGATATTAGACGCAATGGGAATAATTCTTAATTTACAAAAGAACATAATGAGAGCGCCCTGAAATTTTTTCTTGGTTTGGTTGGCTTCAGGGTAGTTAAAAATGGGGGTAATAATTTTTCATAGATAAGTCTAACTACATAAAATTACAGAATTCATATGTAAGAATTTCCATCCCATTATACATCCACAAGCATGTGAATTGAGGTCTTAGGCAGAAAAAGATGAAAGGAAACGGCTTGAAGAATAAAATTTGTTCCAATTTACTCATCAAGGCATTCCCTTCTTTTCCTTTCCTTTCAAAATCTCAACTCTCACAATCAAGTAAATAGCCAGTGAACGGTAGCTTAAATGGCATTTGTCCTCCCTCTCTATATAGAGGTCTCAGGTTCGAACTTCTCCTAATGTAACTTGAACCCAAAAAGAAAAAGAAAAAGAAAACAATTAGGTAAATTGATCACAAGGCTATAATTTGAATATATGTTAATTTAACTTAAACCGAACTGTACATTGTGAAATAACTAAGTTATAAGCCAGAAAATAGCCTCATACAGGATAGTCTCACTAATATTGAATAGAAAACTCTAGTTCTTAGATAGATGTTTGTCTAGGAAAGCTTTAGCTAGATTACTAAAGCTTGCACTAACTTCTTCAGCGGCTGCATACCTCTTGATGGTATCAACAACTTCTAGCTTTAAAATTTCTTCCTTGTTAAATTCATTACAGATATAATAAAGTGCTCCAAGTGCATAATTTACCTAAATATCAAACGACAAACGGTAAATACTCGGTGATTCATCGAATTATAGTGCTAAGAAAATTAAGAACGTAAAGGTCAATAAAGATACATGATTTACTCTCAGCAGTTACAAGGTGATTTTTGAGAGCGAGTGATTAGTAAGCAAGTTTAACAATTATAAAGGTAATACACTGTAGATAATCTAACATGTCTTACTAAACCTCCTATGAAAAATTATTCGAAGTTATTCTTCTGCTGCACAGAAGACATTAAGAGAACCTAAATTTAAAGATAGAGTAACAACTATGAATCATGCTCATATATAACATAAACTAGGAGAAAGATTGTTGTGTCAAAAACAAATATAAGATTCTCACTCTACATGGTTTCACATTCCCTTTGACTCGTAGCATTCACAGGTTGAACTAAAGAGCCAAAACATAATAATGAGATAGTAAAGCAACACAGTCAACAAGAAAGATTTTATCCTTACAGTGTTCCTGACTGGGCTTGATAGACATTGAATGATAAGAGGTATGCCACCAAACTTACTTACAATTGCAACATTTGCCTGATCTAAAATAAATAAATAAATTCAAAATGTTGTTACCTTAAATAAAATTCTTTACAATAAAATTTTAGAAAACAGGAAAAAAACAACTAGCATTTTTACCAGCACAACCATTGCAAATGCCTCCAACACCAAACTCTACAAGTTTTTCATTGGGTTCAGTCATGCAGTCCAGGAAGAGTTCCAAAACATTAAGCTGCTCATGTGTCAAATTGGGGAAAATAGAAGTCACAAATTGAACAACGCATGCTTCGGTACAAAAGAAAGTTACAAAGTACATCATATGCAATTCTTTGGCTCCATACTTGGCGCAAAAAGTTATAATTGTAAGGATCATATGCGAAGTTGGCCAAATTTGCCAAAATCCTCTCTTTTGTTTCTGTTAAGGGGGAAAAAGAATACGAAAAAGTTTTAGCAAACTAGAACTCTAGAAGACAAATGTGTCTTTACAAATGCAGTTGAAAGGGTGTTTCAGACATTACTAAACTATTGACTGAACTTTTAAAAATAAAAGAAAAAAAAGTATACCTTCATCAGTTGTGTTCTGAAACTGAGTCACCAGGTCCTGAAACAAACATCATCTATCAATGAGAAATACTAAACCATAAAAAAAAACCAATGCAACAAAATTAAAATATTTGTATATGACTATCATTTGTTTTTGTTTTTCTGTTGTTGTTGCTGTTATAATAATAAAAGCGACAGAAGTCAAAAAGAAAAAGATGATGGGAGAAGCACCTGAAGGTATTGAAATCTAGGACTTCCATATTTTCCAATTCGCTCTTGTTGTCTCTGTTCGTTGGTGAATATCATGGTTTCCTCTTCTGCTCAATAACTATTTGTTAATACTAAGAATAACAAAGATACAAATTTGTTTGCACTAAAAGTTGCTGATAGAAACAATAAGAGAAACACGCGAGGGAATGTCAACAAGAACGATACAAGCTTGGAAGGGAATTAAAAAAGAAACAGAGATAGTCTAAAGTAATTGCGATTATTTCTACATTAAGCTTCCTAGCTAATTTTGATGACATGAGATTAGATTCGACCAAGAGAAGAAAAAGGAGATAAAAGCTAATACTTGATGGACAAAGAGGTATGCATAGTGTATAAAAAGGTATTCAATAGCATTATTTAGAGGAATATATTTAGAGTACTAAAATAATAGCAAAATAATTGTAACATGAAAGAATGCAGGATTTACCAATTACCACTACTCTCTAACATGGCCAAAAATTTATTACACCAAACACCCAAGCCTTCATTAGTGTGCCAACCAAGGTTCTGAAAACCGAACCGGTCATCAAACCGTTTTAATCACTGGTTCACTGGTTTACTGGTCCAACCAGTCCAATCGGTGGTTCAACCAGAAAAACCGTTTTAGACAGCAACGCGTGATGGAGAGGGAAGATTGTTGGCTATTTGTCCATAGTTGATTCCAAAATCAGAACCACTTGTCTGTATAAAACTATAAATGTCTCTTGAGAAAAACACAGTTTTGAAATATCAGAAAAATAAAATGCTTAAATTCCTATGCTGAATAAGAAGAATAAGTACACAACCAAATTGATGGAATCATATAACTAAAATGAATAATATATAAATTAATTAATGGTTTTTGATTCCTCTGAGGATGCAATGTAGTTTCTCTTTCATTCCATGAAGCAAAGAAGGAATAACATTCTGATCACTAAACAACTAGACTAGAATGTTCCATTAGCAAGAAAACATAGACAGAAACAGAATAAGATTACCCCAGATAACAAAATCAGTTTTTTTCATCAACTTTGTGTGGAATCAAAAGAGAATCATGCAGAAGTATACAAGTTACACACCAGAAATAGTGAGAAGCAGCATAAGCAGTTTGAAGTAGGAGGAATTGAATAAATTTGCATGGCCTTGACATGACTTTGACTAATAACACATAAAAATATGCATTGAAAAAGTACAAAATTTCAATAAACATTACTAAACAGAGGCAAGAAAGAACAATCATCATTCAGCAACAAACATTACAAACAGCAACAAGTAATCACACTATTACCAAATTCAAAAAGAATGAAAACCAGATAACCCCAATCATAAACACCATTACCAAATTAAATAAAAAATCAACCAAAAATCACCTTGCAAATCAAAAACTCAATCTCTTGAACTCAATAATTACATCAGTTATCCAACTAAATAATTGCATCACAGTTATCATAAACAGATTTCAAAGCCTAGAAGCAGGGTGAAATTAAAAACATGAAGCATATAATAAATCAAAAGATCACCAATTGCAAATTTTTTAATAAGAACAGAAGTTAAGAACAATGAAAAATGAAAAAAAAAATTCAACAGTTTTCAACCCAATTTTAATAAGCTCATCACAATGATTAACAACAACAAAAAGGACTGAAGGAACAGTGAATCAGTAACACGCAGTGCAAATTTAAAATTTAAAAGTTAACAATTTAAAATTTATCATTAAATACAATCAGTGAGCAAAACCAATCAACCAAGCACTGACTGAGTATTCTATTCTGATTCTGTGACTGGGAAGCAACAAATTCAGCAACAAATTCAAGTTACAGCAACAAATTCAACAAATCCAAGTAAAGTCCCGATTTACAGCAACATTTAGATTAGCAACAAAGCAAATTTGATTAGCAATTCAGCAACATGCAAAAATACAGGGAGAAGGGAAATCTGAAAAGAGAGAACAGGGAAGCGATGGTGCAGGGACTCACCAACGGTCGACGGCGAGTCGGCGACCACCCCACGGAAGGCGACGAAGCAAGAGACAACCCCACGAGTTGCTTCTGCCGCCGGCGACGAGACAGACGAACCACGAGATGCCAGTGACTGAGACGAGACTCGAGTGAGACTGGGAGGCAGAATCGAGCAGAGACAACCACGGACGACGAGCAGCAACCAACACGCACAGCTCGAGCACTCACTGGCGGAGGGAGGCGCGAGCAGCCGAGCACAGAGGAGAACGGCGAGATGCGAGCACCCGACGTGGAGGATCCGGCAAGAGGCCCGAGAGCACGAAGACGGAAGTTCTTGAGTGCGATGGACGGGGGCAGCAGTCTCTCATCCAACAGACGGCGACAACTATTGGTGGAGGCTAGGGTTTGCTTTCTTTGGTGGAGGCTAGAGTTTGCTGAAGGAAGGAGTTGGAGAAGGGGGGAATGGGGGATAACGCGTGCAACTTTTTCCCTTTCAAGGAAGGAAACGAGGTCGTTTTCTGTAAACCGGCCGGGTTCCGGTCCGGTCCGATCTGCCGATAACTGGCCGGTTCAGCAGTTCATGAGTGGTTTTTTATTTTGCGGTTTTGTACATTGAATCGGATCGTTTTCTTTGCCGGTTTTTAGTTGAATCGGTTTGACCGGCCATCCGGTTCGGTTTTTAGAATATTGGAACTACCTTAAACATGTATTAATATAGAGTAAGGTTCTAAAAACCGAACCGATCATCAAACCGCTTTAATCATTGGTTCACTGGTTTACTAGTCCAACCAGTTCAACCGGTGGTTCAACCAGAAAAACCGTTTTAGAATAGCAACGCGTGATGGAGAGGGAAGATTGTTGGCTATTTGTCCATAGTTGATTCCAAAATCAGAACCACTTGTCTGTATAAAATTATAAATGTCTATGAGAAAAACATAGTTTTGAAATATCAGAAAAATAAAATGCTTAAATTCCTATGCTGAATAAGAAGAATAAGTACACAACCAAATTGATAGAATCATAAAACTAAAATGAATAATATATAAATTAATTAATGGTTTTTGATTCCTCTGAGGATGCAATGTAGTTTCTCTTTCATTCCATGAAGCTAAGAAGGAATAATATTTTGATCACTAAACAACTAGACTAAAATGTTCCATTAGCAAGAAAACATAGACACAAACAGAATAAGATTACCCCAGATAACAAAATCAGTTTTTTTCATCAACTTTATGTGGAATCAAAAGAGAATCATGCAGAAGTATACAAGTTACACGCTAGAAATAGTGAGAAGCAGCATAAGCAGTTTGAAGTAGAAGGAATTACAAATAAAAAATAAACCAAAAAATCATCTTGCAAATCAAAAACTCAATCTCTTGAACTCAATAATTACATCATTTATCCAACTAAATAATTGCATCACAGTTATCATAAACTGATTTCAAAGCCTAGAAGCAGAGTGAACTTAAAAACATGAAGCATATAATAAATCAAAAAATCACCAATTGTGCAAGTGTGCAACTTTTTCCCTTTCAAGGAAAGAAACGAGGCCGTTTTCTGTAAACCGGCTGGGTTCCGCTCCGGTCCGACCTGGCGGTAACCGGCCGGTTCAGCGGTTCTTGAACGGTTCTTGATTTTGGGGTTTTGCACACTGGATCGGATCGTTTACTTTGTTGGTTGCCGGTTCGATCGGTTGGTTCGGTCCGATTTTCAGAACATTGGGTAGTTCACTCTTGATTTGTATTACGAAGTCAACTGATTGAGGAAAATTGCTGTATAAGCTAGTTCACTCTCTTTGAATTTTTTTTTGTTCTGTTAATTACTGGGGTCCCTTATTAACGAGTCAACTTTTATAAACACTTTTGACATTATTATAAGAGCAATGCTAAAGAACCAAAAGGGTATTAATAAAAAATCAGCCAAATATCTTTGGATGAATCCAAAATCTCTACGAGTTAATATATATGGATGTTTCTTCTGCTAAGTATCAGAATGTTTCTTTTTCATACTAAATAGATGTTCTTTTATATATTTTTCGAATTTTTTGTATTGCAAATGTGAATGTCTCTATTTCTTTAAGAATTTCATATTTTTTTTAAATTGTATAGATATTTAATTATTTTTGCTAAAATATAACTAGATATTTCTTTTGTTAAGTATTAGGATTAGGGGTGTACATGGTCCGGCCCGACCCGAAGACCCGGCCTGGCCCCGAACACTTTAGGGGCTAATTTAGTGTGATTTCATCGGGTCTAGGGGCGGGTAAGGGTCTCAAAAATAGACCCGGTCATTATTTCGGGTCGGATCCGGGCTATAACTCGGATCACCCGAACTCGGCCCGGTGGCCCGGTCATCATACACAATTAATATTTTGTGTTATTAGTCATTATAAGATTATAAGTTAATGTTTTATGTTTAAAATGCATAAGACTTTAGACTAATGCATAATATTGTGTTATTTGTATTGATTTAAATATTTGGTGTTATTAGACAATATTAGTATTGATTATGGTTATGCTTTAATTTTAGAGAAAGGTTGGTTCTTGTTATATTTTTTAAGTGAATTTTACTATGTGAATTGTGAAATAATGGTTGGAGATTAGGTGATTTTTACATGTTAAAGATCCGGTTTTTACCCGATTTTTACCCGATTTTCACCCGGCCCGAAGGTGTGTAGGTTTCATCGGGTCTATGATCGGGTTAGGGTCTAAAAATTAGTCCCGGTCTATATTTCGGGTCGGGTCCGGATTAAGTCAAACCCGGTGTGGCCCGGCCCATGTACACCCCTAATTAGGATTTTTTTTCATATTAAATGAATGTTTTTTTTATAATTCTGTAATTGTGTAATTTGCAGTCTCTTTAATCATCAAAACGGCACCTAATATCCCAAAACGCAGAGAGCAAACAGCTATAATCCTTGGAAGAGAATTTTGAAGATAGGCTTTGCATGTGCTATAATCCTCAAGAAAAGTCCGTGTCTTCCACAGAAGGATCCGGCATAGAAGCCACAGCCCCAAAAGCTGAACCCGGCATGAATTTTTCCACACGGCTCGCGGAAGAGGGTGGAACAAACGGCTCCGAGCTTCCGTAATTCGAAACCGCATGTGCATGCAAGCCAAATGTGTTGGCGTCAAACCGATCAAAAGCATTACTTGGAGTTAAATCGAAAGGGTGATTGTATTGTCCGTGTAGATCCCAATCATTGAAATCTGAAAGCAAAGCACCACCATCGTCGCCGAATCCGTAGGTGGGAGAGAGAGGTCTATGTGTGTAATTATTGGAGGTGGATAAGTTAATGTGAGAGAGAAGAGGAAGGTTTTTATAGGTTTTAATTAGGTTTACTTAATTAATTTTAAATTTTTTAAATTTTGAATTTAAAAAATTTAAAATTAATTATTAATATAAATTAATGTGATTTTGTTTAGTTTTTGGCTAGTAACTTTTGGTTTCATATACTTTTCCTTATTATAATTATTTAAAGCATAAAGCTCTAAGCCCTGTTCATAGTTGTGTATATTAACTACCTAGGGAAAAATGCTTTGGTGTGAAAATAATAACGAAAAAAATATTATAGATTATTAAAATTTATTATTTTTAATTATTAGTTAGTTATTAATATTTTAAAGAGTATGATAAAATATATTGTTAGATTATTAAATTAAAAAAATTAAACTAAAAAAATTGAATTAATGATTAAATGATAATAAAAAATAATAAATTCTAATATTTTTAGCATTTTTGTAATAACATATAAATAATAATTTATTAAATATATTAATTATTTAATAATTTTTAATTATTCTTATATGAAAATATGTTTATGCAGTGGCGACGCATATCCTGAATGTACAACCATCTTGAATTAAGTAGCTACTTCATTATGACTACTTTGTTTGGGTCAAGTCAGACTATTGTCCCGTATAACTAGCTACTACAATAAACGTTAGCAAGAGACTTATTAATTGATTAGACTTATTAACATTTGAATGTCTAGAAATTAAAATCCATGGTACCGGGGATGACTTCCTATTACAAAATTTGTTAAGTAATCTTCTGCCATTTGAACGACTTCATATTGCTTGCAGTCAATACAAGTCATTACGTGGAAATTCATGGAGAGAAGAAGTTGAAGGTTATCATTTACCAATAGTCCAATACACATGGTTGAAAGAGGCTTTTTCACAAGTGTTAAGGGTAAAAAAGGGACAAATGTTCACCAATGCTTTCAAAGGGTTTATTTGAGTCTGTGCCCTGTTTCTTAGTTTTTGCATTGCCAATAAAAACTTTCCGTGCCTGAAATTTGGACTACTGGCCCATATACAATTGTTTGTTGGGGCTCATGCTGTAGTTATTATACATTGGATAGCATCTGGTAACTAAAAACTTTTCCAAGAGTGGAGCCTCACGCTCTCCTGGAGTGGAGCTACACTGTTTCGACAAGCGGAGCTTTTGATCATAATAATTTCTCAAGTCTAGTTCAAATATAAATTCGAAGATAATCACAAAACAACTGATACAGACGGAACAAAAGAAGGGATACAACTTAACAAGACAAGTCATGGAAGGGTTCGCTCAACATGGAGATAATACAAATCAGAAGCTAGTTGGCCGAGTGTTGACAAAAAATGTACGAAGGCAGTAAAATATTTAGAAAAACTGGATAAACCAGATACTCATGCTCCTTAGCGAAACCCAAAACCAATTCAATTGAATTCAATGCACCCAATGCTCCAAACCTCTGAAGCGAGCTCCATTTAAGGGTCTACCGCTGGCTAATGGGTTGCTGCATGCACAAGGTGGGGTTCGAACTCCCGATACTTGCTTAAGCGGACGAGTGAGCTGACCACTCGACCAACCCAAGTTGGTTTACTGTCTTCTTTGATACCCAATTTTTGTTCATGCCCAAGCCCACCTCAGCAAGTCCACCATTAGATTCTCCAACCAAATAATCTTGGCTAACGGCTCAGCCACGTTCAACATGAATAAGGAGACAAGTCCTGCAAGAAAACAGTCACTTGTCAATCCGATACTCATTCAGACAGAAAATCTGTAAATCTGTATCAATTTGAATCTGTATCATAGATTGACCCTTACTGTTAAGGTCATCGTGGTCCACTCATTTACACCGTTACGTTACATGATAATATGATATTGAAATGGTTCAGAGTTGAGAATAATAGTACTATTTGTCAGAATTCTTTTCTTTTTTGAAATTAATAAGCCCTAAATTTGCACAAATGCATGATTGCTATAGAAAGAAAACTCAGGTATAGTCGACTTCATGTGAAGTTGATAGTTGAGAATCATTAAATAAAAATTTAGTCAAATCAGTTAAATCATTTAACATCTCTCAGTTATCAACATCAACTTTACGTAAAGTCAATTGCACAGTTTTCACCTTACTATAAATAAAGATTGAATACTTAACCCGATCTTGATAATTTTTAAAAATTATGACATTTCTAAAAAAAATAATTTTTTTTAGTTTTTAATATTTAATTTTATAAAATTGGTTAGTTTATTTATCAATGATCTCTCTTCAAAATATATTTATGTGATACGTTAATCATTAATATATTTTTTATTTAATTTTTATAAGTAAAAATAATTTGAAAATTATTAATATTTTTTAATTTTACACAATAAATTTAACTAATGTATTTAAAAAAATAATAAAAAATAAAAATAAAAACTAAACGTTCTTAACAATTATTATTAAAGGACAACGATATTTCCAAAAAAAAAAAGAATTTATTAATCTTAGTTAATTTTTAATGGATAAATCAACAGTTTAACATACTATGTAGACTCATTCTATTAATATAGTGAAAAAATATTGATAGAACGGTTAATCAATTTCATAACAATAAATATCAAAAACTAAAAAAATAGATTTTTTTTTTGTCTTTTGAAATAATTGTTTAAGAGTTTTTCTAACAAATAAAGTACTTTAAATCACCCAAAGAGAGTGTTTTAGACTAAACAAGGGTTAAGAGCAAGTAAAATCACTTTTAACCTATTACTAGGCGATAGAAATTGACCGAATCGAGATGAATTTTTATTTAAGTGAGTCTAATTCATATTGTAAATGTATAATTTAAGTCTAAATTTGTTATTTTTTATAAGTTTTTTTAAAGTTCGAGTTCAACCTGTTTAAAAATCCAACAAGCTCATAAATTTATCTAAAAGGTCCGTTTTATAAATTATAATTTAAAATAATAATCTTAAAAAAATAAATTAATATTAGATACATCTTAAAATTTATAATTTGTAACTCATAATTCATTTATATATTAATTGTTAGTTACATATTATAATCATACTTCTAATTCATAAACAAACATTTTTAAAAGAATTACAATCTTAGTTAACCTTGAATATGATTTTTGGTTTTGTTTTGGGTTTTTTACAAGTAAATAATTAAAAATCCAAACTAAATAATATTTCGACACGTCAGTCCAATAAATTTTATAAGTTTTTTCTATGCATATAATCTAAGCTATGTCTAAGACGAGTAGAGCTACATCTCGTTTGGCTAATCTCTCTCACTTCCAACCCTACTGATATATAATGATCAATAATATAGTGGACAAAGTATAAGACATATCTAAACACTATATAAATACACGTATCATATCCTAATCGATTTAGGTGAAGATTAGTTATTTACACGCACAAAATCCACTTCGTGTTTGGACGCACTTAGGAAGGTAATTTGGCATTATTGAGAGGCAAATACAATTATTATTATTACTCTTCATTTAAAGCACTTAGGATTTTGCTAGGAATATTTGAGAGTAAAAGATACTTCAATTTGGAAAACATCCGCTTTATTATCGTAAGATCTTGATACTCAAATATAACATAAGTGGTCTAATCACGTGAAGCTGAATTAAAAAAGAAATGGTCTTTGTTTAGGTTTGTATTAAAAAATGGTAGAATTATTAACGTGTTTTATAGTTTATAGTTTGTAGTTTATAGTTTATAGTTTACACCCTCCACCGTAATGCAAATTCATTATTTGGTTTAATACTACTCCGTTAAACTACATACTCCAAGGCTAACATGACTCTAGGAGAATACATTATAATTGCTTGAACTACCAAAATCATGCATGCACAGTAGAAGATTTATTCGGCAGGTCGGAAGAAAGATTTTCAAGAATTCAATCCAGCAACAGAGTATGTCTTCACACATTTCAACCGGCTATTACATGAGTAAACTATGTCGG
This sequence comes from Arachis stenosperma, assembly GCF_014773155.1. Lineage (NCBI taxonomy): Eukaryota > Viridiplantae > Streptophyta > Magnoliopsida > Fabales > Fabaceae > Arachis > Arachis stenosperma. The sequence goes on from NC_080385.1 coordinate 155,684,050, forward strand.
GTGATAAATCTGTTAGGACCATGGTTTCTCTATGATGTACTCTCACTAGGGATTTCTGGTTTCCTGACCACAGCCCAACTTCATGCAGCTCTCCTTCTTTCCAGCATATGTTCACTGTGATCCCGCCGCGTGCTTTCAATCCTTTCACGCAGCCGTTCGGCCATTTGTCGCGAGGCAATGCCGGAAGCAAGTAAAGGTCCTTCATTGTGCTTTGAACAAGCATTTCTGCAACTGCTGCTGAGAAACTGGCAACACACAATGTCAGAATGTTTTTGTTTTCAGCTCAAGCCTTCATATGGTGGAACCGTGTAAATGAAATTGACAGCTTAGATATAAATATGATACAGTTCTTCCAAAATGATGGTGCTTACCCAAAGTTTGCATCGATTTGAAAAGGGGGATGTGCATTGAACAGGTTACTGTAGAGTCCTCTCTGAAAACCAACTTCATGTTCAGGGTTCACCAAGACAATCAAGTGCTTTACCATGCGATATGCGTGCTCACTGTTGTTAAGACGTGCCCACAATGCAGCTTTCCAAGTTGTTGACCACCCGGGACCATCCTCTCCTGTGACAATACAGTGCAGAAATGGCAACTAATGTTGAATTGTTTTCTAGTATGTAAGGATTAAAACTCTACAGATACAGGGTAACCGGTAACTTAACCATAACAATCTTTAATCTGATTCAGGCTTGTAACTGTGACTCCTATACCGTCATTAGAATAATCTTAATTATCCCACTGCATCTTATATAATTGTTTTAAAATGATATGAATAACTTACTTAGAGCTATTATAGTTCTTTCAATAGTTTTTTCAACATAACAAATAACAGCCACGCATGTTTTAAGGAAAAGTTAACTATTCACACTGGAAACAAATTTAGAATTGAAAGTTCTCATAACAAACCTCTTTTGAATAGAGTGCGATTTGCAGCTTCACAGATGTCTGGAGTTTTTTCAGGAGTTATTGTGTGCCCTGGAAAGAGGCCAAATAGGTGCGAAAGATGTCTATGATGTACTTCAGGATCCTGAAAATCTTCTGCCTGCCAGATAAATAAGATCTTAAATTTAGAAAAATGTGTTGGCTCAAGTGATCAAGGAGAGTTAAAAATCCAGCAGATCTAAATCAATGAATTGAGAAACGAGAGAACATTTTTAACATCATATCTTAACTCAAAACTTTATGACAATGGGTTTATAGGTCTTTCAAAATATATACTATTCACTTCATCAATATGCGACCAAACTACTACCACTTCAAATTCTGACAAAATGGACAACAGAGAAGGGAGGCCTACCCATTCCATAACAGATCCATCCCTAGCAATTTTTATTGGTGGAAGCTTGGACTGAGCCTCAGTTACTCTTTTGATAACAGCATCATTACTTGTCCCCAAAACCTGTATTTGAAAAACTTATTTACCAAGATTCATAGTAGATAATAATCATTAAGTTTGAGCAAAAGATCACCTCAGCAGCGGATACAATTGATGAGAAAACTTCTTTGATGATTGACATGTCCATGGTTGTCGAGTAGCTCACACTGGCAGGCTTTTGATCTGGTGCAATGAACATGTGTTCCGGTGAAGTTGACGGGTTGGTTTCTAATAATTCATTATGGCCTTCAATCAACCAATCCAACAAAAATAAAGTACATCCTTCCAACAAAGGATATGCCTTGGTTCTAAGAAACTCCTAATATGAAAGAAAAATCAATGATCCTTTCAATATTTCTATTTTGACTTCTCAGAAACCACAAAAGTAAAGTGCAATGACTGGTTCTACAAGTTATAAATATAAATGATCTGCAAATTCAACAACTTGGGAAGATCTAAAATTGGTAAATCCACTTTTACTTCCCCTCTCAAGACCAGCTTTGAGCCGCTCAAATATGTTATTCAAAAGCCATAACTTACTTTGTCCATTGTATAAATATAATGCTCCCATAGATGGGTACAAAGCCAAGCTCCACCCATTGGCCATAATGCCCAAACTGCACGACCTCGATCAGGGGACGATTTAGCCCATATGTCAGAAACTTGATGTGCAACCCAACCGTTTACCTCATAATTCACCTGTATACAGTATCAGATCGAATTCAGGATACAACAAAAAAAAAAATCCATGACATGGCGACCAGATGCTCTGCTAATGGCTATATGTTATAGCAGCCACTGTTTCTTTTGCTTTTGGCCTCAATTGGGGGAAAAGGTGAAAGCAGGAGATACCTTTGCAGTTTTACTTCCACTGACTGACAAAGAGGAAATGTAATCAAATAGTGGCTCTTGACACTCACGTAAGTTGCAAGGAAGAGATGGCCAATAGTTCATTTGAAGATTAATGTTCAAGTGAGGAGCACCACTAGATGACAAGAAAAAGGACAGTTAAATTACTTATATATATATATATATATATATAGAGAGAGAGAGAGAGAGAGAGAGAGAGAGAGAGAGAGAGAGAGAAATAAATGATACTTTCATACTCATGATAATTAGAACACTTTTTGTTGTAATTTTTTTATCTTGCCGTAGTTTGGGGGTGGGTGCGGAGGAAATAAATGAACATAGATAGGAAAACATACTCCCATTTAGGCTCAAGTTCTTCGTTCCATATACCCTGCAGGTTTGCCACCTGAGTTCCAGGACGTGAACTTGAAATAAGTAGATATCGACCATATTGAAACAAAAGCTCTACAAGTGAAGGATCTTCATCTGTTTGGAAAGATTTGACCCTTGCCGAAGTGGGAATGGTTTGAGAGGAAAGATTTGACCTTTTACAGAGTTTCAATGACACACGATGAAATAGGTTCTGATAGTCATCCAAGTGACGTGAATAAAGGTTAGCATATGACAACTTTTTTACCGACTTCATTGTGTTGAGGGAGTCTGAAGTAGGGTCCTTCTTAGAGTCTTCAGGTTTTGTGAATGGTCCATTAAAAGAAGAAGAAGCTGTCAGAAGCAAAACAACAGAATCCGAACCTTCAATCCTTAATTTTGAACCTTCCAAAACATGCACAATCCCCTTTTCACCACTAATCTGTACATCAAGAACAACGGAAAATTGAATTCCCTTTAAATTGGCACTTGAATTCACTTTTGGTGGTTGCCTCTCACCAGGACAGCTTCCTTTCATTAGTACCTGATTTTGGCCACAAACTTGCAAACTGTGAGGTAATTTGCTATCCAAAGACACTGTTAATGACAACGAAGCTGGCTTGCTTGCAGAAATTCTTGACACTATTACTTGGTCTGGATGAGAAACAAAATGTTCTCTACTATATTCTACATCACCCACAGAGTATTTTACTTTTGTTGTTGCAGTATCCAAATCCAGCTCTCTGTAGTAAGACTCATTCGAGTATGTAGCATGAGAATCGTCAAATTCTAACTTGATATCACCAAGAAGTTGGTACATCTTCACATTAAAAAAAAAAAAGAAAAAAAAACTAACAGTTAGAGATGACTATGTTAAAGCTTCCTTTAACTCATGTTCCAACTCGGCAACTCCAAAATCCAAATGAAGACCACTAAGCAGATATTTAAGGAGTGGAGTAGACAACCTCAAAATATGAGAATCCTAGTTGACTATAAATAATTAAATATCATATTGTTGGTTTGTCAACACCAAAGCCGGGTTAATATATAAATCATCATTGATAAATTAGGCTCGGTGGGGATTATATTAACTATAATAAATTACATACGGCACCAGGACCTCCTAACAATTTGAGAGCTTCTTCTGTAGCTCCAGAGTAATTTCTATTATCGACAAGTTTGCGGACTTCAGCCAGTGCTGCCGGAGCGGTGCTGTCGGTATAGTTGCCAGGCGTCCCAGTCCAAAGTGTGTCCTCTGTAAAGCAATTCAAAAGTCTTCATTTCAGCAAACAACATGCATCAGAAAGAGATAGCTGCTTGGTTTCCCTCTGCAGGATGCAGCATAACCTTAACCTTGATGGCTCACATATATAATTTTCAACAAAAACATTCAACTGTCAGAGCAGATTTTTGCTCCTTATCCCCAATTAATCTAACAAACATCATGATGAAACATTCCAAAATGATTGATGGTAAATTAAGGGCATCACAAGGCTTCCTATAAAAAGTAGTTTTGTGTGATGTGGATAATAAGAACGAAACAAGAACCACTGTCGTGGTTAGTAGCAATTCTGATTTCTGAATATGTAATTGGGCATATGGCTATAATCAGCTTTTAAAAATGTTATTGTACACCAAAATCAGCTATCAATATATTTGTGTATAAATACATGTATAGTTTAATTTATTTTTAATGTGTATTTGTATTTCAATACGTATTTTATACTGGAGCCGACTTTGATGGCTGATTTTGTGGTGTACACGTAACATAGTTGATCAGCTATGGATAGTTTAGCCGAAATATTCAAATAGCTTCACTTTTACAAGCATACATTCTAACTCTAACCTCATCAAATATTCAAGCTGAAATAAAAAGAAAGATGGTTTAGGTTTAGGGTGTTTGTTTACCAACCATTGAGCTGGATAAGTTCCGATGAAACGCCACCCCAAATCATGGCCCCAAGACGGCCATTTCCGATGGGTATGGCATCGGTCCAGTGGGTAGCACCCTCACAGAACGTAACCTTGAGGGTGCCATTATCCTCCATATCCCATTCTCCATTCTCCTCCATTGCAAAATCAACACACTAATTGACATCATTCATAATAGAAGGTGATACATTATTTAACTAACAGAGAGTGCTGAAATTACTTACTGTTGATGACGATGAGGAATGAGTGAGTGGAACATTGAAAGCTAAGAGTAGAAACAGCAATAGCCTTGCAACAAATGAAGATTGCTTTTCCATTGAAGTCATTTGAGGCCCGTAGTGCCTCTGCACGAAAAAGAGGGGAATAAAAAAACATCTTTTCGAGTTGGCGGATACTGCAACGGAAGTTTTCAAATGTGTCTTTGGCCGAATCTCAAAGCTGGACCATTAGACGTGTTTTGGCGCCATAGATTGACGGGGAAATCAAAGAGCGGTCTAGCATAATTACATCATTGTAAATTTGTAACTTAATTGTTGTAAAATGAACTTGAGTCGGCGAATCTCAAACAAATCGGTTTGTGAAAAAATGTATATTTATTATTGGGTTAACCACAAAAACGCCCTGAATTATTCAAACGCGGACAAAAATACACTTGAATTTTACTATCGATAAAAATAATTTTAAATAATTTAAAAACACAACAACAATACCTAACAGTAAATATATATTTTCAAAAAATGTCTTAGAGATTGAATTTTAATGTGATTTTTTACAAAAATAATTAAAAAAAAGAGATATTATTATTCTTAAAATTTGGTGATTTTTTTTCTAAGTATATCTCTTTTGTCATTTTTTAAAAGTATTATTAGTTGTTAACAAAAAAAATACAAAAAATAGATACTCAATGAAAAATCACCAAATTTTAAGGAAGATAATATCTTATTTTTTTAATCATGCTTGCAAAAAATTGCATTAAAATTCAATCCCTAATATATTTTTTGAGAAATACATATTTAATGTTAGATAATCTTGTAAAAAAAATAACATTAAATATGTATTTCTCAAAAAATACATTAGAGATTGAATTTTGATGTAATTTTTTGCAAGCATGATTATAAAAATGAGATATTATTATTCTTAAAATTTGGTGATTTTTTGTTATGTATATATTGTTTTGTGATTTTTTAAAAGTATTATTGATTGTTAAAAAAAATTACAAAAAAAATATATACTTAACGAAAAATCACCAATTTTTATGTATAATAATATCCTATTTTCATAATCATGCTTGCAAAAAATTACATTAAAATTCAATTTTTAAGGTATTTTTTGAAAATATATATTTACCGTTGAGTATTGTTGTTGTATTTTTAAATTATTTGAAGGTATTTTTGTTGATAGTAAGATTTCGGTGTATTTTTGTTAGTATTTGAATAAGAGAAATTCTCCATATACAAGCATTTTTTTTATACAAGTCTTTACAAGTTATTATATTAACGCGCTTGAACGCACGTTCTTCTTCCTCTTCCTCTTCTTTTTTTTTTCTTTCGTTTCTTACTTTCTCTTTCTCCTTCTTCAACCGTTACTGCACAATTTCACTGCACCGTCTTCTTCTTCTTGCTGCACATTCTTCTTCCTCTTCCTCCTCTTCTTCTTCTTCTTTTCTTTCGTTTTTTGCCTTCTCTTTCTCCTTCTTCATTTACGTGCTTTTCTCTTTGTTTTCTTTTTTCGTTATTCTTGATTTCCATTATTTTTTTATATCAAGCTCTGAAATCATTTTTGAAGAAGAAGAAGCAGCAGAATATGAGGAGGAGAAAGAAAAAGAGTTATGAATTATGCATAAAGTGTCCTTTGGGTGTATTTTCTATAATCGTTTGGGTGTATTTTCTGTAATCGTTTGGGTGTATTTCTGAAGTTTCATTATTTTCAAAACGATTTCAAAGCTTGATTTCAGAAACCATGAAAATCGAAAAAAAAGAAGTAAGAATACCAGTAATAAATGAGTAAAACAACTAATGAAAAGGCAAAGAGAATAACGAAGAAATATCGTTTGGGTGTATTTTCTATAATCGTTTGGGTGTATTTTCTATAATCGTTTGGGTGTATTTCTGAAGTTCTATTATTTTCAAAACGATTTCAAAGTTTGATTTCAGAAACCATGAAAATCGAAAAAAAAAGAAGCAAGAATACCAGTAATAAATGCAAGTAAAACAACTAATGAAAAGGCAAAGAGAATAACGAAGAAATATCGTTTGGGTGTATTTTCTATAATCGTTTGGGTGTATTTTCTATAATCGTTTGGGTGTATTTCTGTAATCGTTTGGGTGCATTTCTGAAGTTTCATTATCTTCAAAACGATTTCAAAGCTTGATTTCAGAAATCATGAAAATCGAAAAAAAACGAAGCAAGAATACCAGTAATAAACGCAAATAAAACAACTAATGAAAAGGCAAAGAGAATAACGAAGAAATACATGGAGGAGGAGGAGGAAGAAGAAGAAGGAGAAGAAGAGGAAGAGGAAGAGGAAGAGGAAGATGAGTTGTTCATAATCCACGGTGAGTGAAGAAGAAGAAGAAGAAGAAGAGGAAGAGGAAGAGGAAAAGGAAGATGAAGATGAGTTGTTCATAATTCACGGTGAGTGAAGAAGAAGAAGAAGAAGAAGAAGAAGAGGAAGATGAAGAGGAGTCGTTCATAATTCACGGTGAGTGTAGCGCTTTGGAAATTAAATAACGCATTAAAAGACTCTAATGTGTAGCAACTTGTAAAACTTGTAAGTCAAAAAGACTTGTATGTGTAGCAAGCCCCTTTGAATATTTTGGAGACATTTTTGGTGGTTAACCCTTTATTATTTGTGTTACAACAGCATGGATAAGGATGGATGTCCATTCATGAGCGGCTCAGTTTTCTTATGTTAAAAGGAGCAAATTATCACGATTAATGAAGTTTGAAAAGTAGAATTTGTTTGTCTATAAAAATATGAACAAGGCAAAAGAAATACACAAGCAATAAAAATAATTTTTCCCCTTTCTATATATTACAATTATTCTGCTCACTCTTTATAATATTAGTAAATATATTAATTACTTCTATTATAGTGAAATAATTATATTAGTAAATATTAATATTAGAGTCATCTATTTATACTTATTTATTTTATATCTATTATATCTTTTGAGTTATTTATTTTATAACACGTTATCAGTACGAGACTCTTATCAAATTTTTAGGAAAACTCAGATAACAAATTTTTATTATGTCGAAACTCTCTCATCTTGAATTCAATGCTCTTGATATATCTGGAAACAATTATTTATCATGGATATTAGATGCTGAAATCAATCTTGATTCAATGGATCTTGCAGATACCGTTAAGGCTGAAAATAATGCATCCCAAAATGATAAAGCCAAAGCCATTATTTTTTTCGTCGTCATCTTCACGAACGATTGAAAAATGAATTATCTCACATAGTCACATTAAAAGATCCTGCAGATCCTTGGAAAGACCTTGAAAAAAGGTATAATCATAAAAAGATGGTGATATTTCCTCAAACCCGATATGAATGGACGCACTTGCGTCTACAGGATTTTAAATCCAATGAATATAATTCGACGATGTTTCGAATCACCTCACGAATGAAATTATGTGGGAAAAAGATATTTGATAATGATATGTTAGAGAAAACTTTCTCGACCTTCCATGCCTCGAATGTGCTCCTGCAACAGCAGTATCGAGAAAAAGGATTTAAAAAATATTCTGACTTAATTTCTTGCCTTCTTGTTGCTGAACGCAACAATGAGTTGCTCTTAAAGAATCATGAAGCGCGCCCAGCTGGCGCCGCCGCATTTACTACCCAGAAGAGGTAAATGGCAAGATTTTAGCAACAAGAAAAATTATGGAAGAAAAATAAATTATGTTCAAAATAGAGGATCTCACCAGAAGTGGGATAAAGAAAGAAATATTAGGCAAAATAAATCAACACAGGATAAGTGTTTCCATTGTGGTGGAAATGGCCATTGGTCGTGTACTTGTCGTATACCAAGGCACCTAGTCGGTCTTTATCAAGCATCTTTGAGAAATGACGACAAAGGAAAGGAAACGAATTTTGTTTCAAATGATACCACAAATTCCACCACTCATTATGATGTATCTGATTTCTTTGAGGATTCTAAAGGAAATATTGGTCATTTGATTAATGATGGAATAGTTTAATATGTGAAATTGTTAAGTATCCATGTAAATAAATAATGTAAAGAACTTATTGTTAAGTTTTATTTTTTATATATTTAAGTTTCAAATATGATGTATATAAATAATAAAATATAATGTTTATATAATTAAATATGTCAAGTTTTAAAATAAAATTTTAGTATATGACATTATTTTTATGTACAGTATTTTTTAGAAAAATAATTCCGATCAAGTATTCAATTTAACTTTGCATACTACTCATTTTATTATTATTATTTGTCTTTGAAGAAAAATGGCAAGGATATATAATGAAGATGTATGCCTTGCAAATAGTGCAAGTTCGCACACCATTCTCAAAAGTGATATATATTTTACCCATCTTGTGCCAAAAGAAGAATATATTAATACCATTATTGGCTCAGGCAATGCGATTGAAGGCTCCGAAAGAGCTATAATTTTGTTTCCCGAAGGAACAAAATTCATAATAAATAATGCATTATTGTCTACCAAGTCTCTAAGAAACTTGTTGAGTTTTAAAGATATTCGCCAAAATGGATATCATATTGAGACTATGAATGAGGGAAGTCATGATTACTTATGTATCACAACTCATGATTCAAATAAAAAGGTTACATTAGAAAAGTTGCCCTCACTTTCATCTGGTTTAGGGTTTAGTGCAATTGAATCACATGCCACTGTAAACAAGAAGTTTACTAGCCCAGATGAATTCATAACTTGGCACGACCGATTGGGTCATCTGAGAACAACCATGATGCGGAAAATTATTAAAAACTCCCATGGACATTCACTAAAGAACCAGAAGATTCTTAAATCTAGTAAATTTTGTTGTGCTGCATGTTCTCAATGGAAGTTAATTTTAAGGCAATCACCACTAAAGATTGGATTTGAGTCCCTTGAATTCCTAGAAAGGATTTAAGGTGATATATGAGGACCTATTCATCCACCATGTGGATCTTTTAGATATTTTATGATTCTGATAGACGCATCTTCGAGATGGTCATATGTGTGCTTATTGTCTTCTCGTAACCTAGCGTTTACGAGATTACTAGCTCAAATTATTCGGTTAAAGGCACAATTTCCAAAAAATCCAATCAAAATAATTCGTCTTGATAATGCTGGTGAATTTACTTTCCAAGCCTTTGATGTTTATTGTATGGCTAATGAAATAAGTGTTGAACATCCAGTAGCTCATGTTCACACACAAAACAAATTAGCAGAATCACTTATTAAACGTCTCCAATTAATTGCTAGACTCTTACTTATGAGAACAAATCTCCCAATCTCGATTTGGGGGCATGCTATTTTACATGCCGCAGCACTTATTCGTTTGAGGCCAACGAGTTACCATCAGTTCTCTCAAACACAATTAGCCTTTAGCCAGCAGCCAAATGTTTCCCATTTAAGAATATTTGGGTGTGCAATATATGTTCCCATTGCACCACCTAATCGCACTAAGATGGGACCTCAAAGAAAATTGGGGATATATGTTGGATATGATTCTCCCTCTATAGTGAGGTATCTTGAAATACAAACTGGAGATGTATTTAAATCCTAGTTTGCGGATTGTCATTTTGATGAATAAAAATTTTTAACATTAGGGGGAGAGAATAAGCTTCCTGAAAAGGAACTTAATTGGAATGCATCATCCTTGATGCATTTAGATCCTCGATCAGGGCAATATGAACTAGAAGTTCAAAAGATTATACATTTGCATAGAATAGCAAATAAATTGCCTGATGCATTTTCTGATACAAAGAGGATAACGAAATCTTATATACCGGCAAAAATTGCCCCAATCCGAATTGATGTTCCAGTCGTACAAATAGCCACTGAAGCAAATTCACGCCAGAAGCGTGGCAGGCCTGTTGGTTCCAAAGACAAAAATCATCGAAAAATAAAAGAGGTCAATACTATTCCTGCTGAAAAAGACATAGTAAAGACACCTGCAGTCGTCCGAAATTCTAATATATTTTTAAATCCAGAAGACGTTCAGGTACCTAAGAATTGTGAAAATGACGTGATCTCGATAAATTATGTCTTTACAGGAGAAAAATGGGACCGAAATAAGACAATTGTCAATGAAATATTTGAATATAATGTGGCATTAAATATCATGCATGAAAGTAAGGATCTTGAGTCAAGATGAGTCGAAGAATATCGACAAAGAAATGATTGGCCAAAATGGGAAGAAGCCATGAAGGTTGAATTATACTCACTTGCAAAACGTGAAGTCTTTGGACCTGTAGTCCGTACACAAGAGGATGTAAAACTTGTTGGATACCGATGTGTATTTGTGAGAAAACGAAATGAGAAAAATGAAGTTGTACACTACAAAGCTCGACTTGTAGCATAAGGTTTTTCAGAGGCCCGGTATAGATTATGAAGAAACGTATTCCCCTATAATGGATGCAATAACATTGTGTTATTTGGTCAATTTATCTGCATATCATAAACTGCATATGCATTTAATGGATGTGGTAACATCCTATTTATATGGCTCATTAGATCGGGATATCTATATGAAAGTCCCTAAAGGACTAAAGATATCTAAACCATCCAATGAATATTTGCAAGGGTTATACTCAGTCAAATTGCAAAGATCTTTATATGGTCTAAAGCAATTTGGACAAATATGGTATAATCGTCTTACTGAGTATCTGGCAAAAAATGGATTTAAGAATGATGATATCTGCCCGTGTGTTTTCATAAAAAAATCTGCATTTAGATTCATCATAATTGCTGTGTACGTTGATGAATTAAATATCATTGGAACTCCTGAAGAGATTCCAACTATTATAAAAATTCTAAAAGAAGAGTTTGAGATGAAAGATCTTGGAAAGACTAAATTTTGTCTCGTCCTGCAGATCAAGCATACAAAAAGGGATCTTTATTGATCAAACAACATACACAGAAAAGATCTTGAAGAGATTTTATATGGATAAGTCACATCCCTTAAGTACCCCAATGATCGTAAGATCTTTGGATGTGAAAAAAGGATCAATTCCGTTCTAAAGAAGAGAATGAAGATATACTTGGTCCTGAAGTACCATATCTTAGTGCCATTGGAGCGCTAATGTATCTTGCTAATAATACACGACCTGATATATCATTTGCTGTGAATTTACTAGCAAGATATAGTTCCTCTCCAACCAGAAGATATTGGAGTGGAATCAAACAAATCTTTCAATATCTTCATGGAACGATTGATGTGGGGTTGTTTTATCCCTATGGATCCAAGTCACAACTAGTTGGCTATGCAGATGCAGGATATTTGTCTGATCCGCACAAAAGGAGATACATGTTCACATATGGTGGTACAGCTATATCATGAAGGTCCACGAAACAAACAATAGCAGCAACCTCCTCTAATCATGCTGAAATACTAGCAATACATGAAGCAAGTCACGAGTGTTTTTGGCTCAGGAGTTTGATCTAATATATTCTGTCATCATGTGGACTGATTGATCATAAGATAGCTCCAACTGTCTTGTTTGAAGATAATACAGCATGCATTGCTCAACTTAAAGGTGGATACATCAAAGGTGATAGAACAAAACATATTTCTCCCAAATTTTTCTTCACTCGTGATCTTCAAAATCAAGGGACAATTGATATCCAACAGATCCGCTCAAGTGACAATCTGGCAGATTTATTCACAGAGTCACTCCTAAAATCCTCCTTTGAAAGATTGGTACATGAGATTGGGATGTGCCGATTTCGAGATATTAAATGATGTCAACAAGAAGGGGAGACTGTACTCTTTTTTCTTTAGTCAGGTTTTTTTCCCATTAGATTTTTCTTGACAAGGTTTTTAATGAGGTAGTCCCCGTCACAAAGGATATTGTACTGTTTTTTCTTCACTAAGGTTTTTTCCCACTTGATTTTTCTTTAGTAAGATTTTAATGAGTCATAATTCTAAATGAGCATCCAAGGGGAAACGTTACAACAAGGATGGATAAGGATGGATGCCCATTTATGAGCGACTCAATTTTCCTATGCTGAAAGGAGCAATTTCTCATGACAAAGCACAATTAATGAAGTTTGAAAAGTATAATTTGTTTGCCTATAAAAGTGTGAGCGAGGCAAAAGAAATACACACAAGCAATAAAAACAATTCTCCCTCTTTCTATATATTACAACTATTCTAAATATTTCTCTCTCTCACTCTTTATAATATTAGTAAATATATTAATTACTTTTATTATAGTGAGATAATTATATTGGTAAATATTAATACTAGAATCTAAAATTTATACTTATTTATTTTATATCTATTATATCTTTTGAGTTATTTATTTTATAACAATTTGTAATTATTTTTATTATTTACTTAAAAAAAACACCTACATTGTTATAATGTCATCTCTCTCAAATCCAAGATCCTTTTTTTCTTCTATTCAAAAATAAGATACATTCATTTTCCTCCTTTATATTGGACAAACAACAATTTTTAATGAAACTACTTTTTGTCCATCAAGCCTTAGACCCAGGTTGCGCAATTAATTTTTTTATAGTCAAAAATTTCGAACAGCCCTTGTGATAAACAATTCAATGCCACACTTAGAGCCTGTTTAGTAAAAGCTACTTTTTTTTTACTTTTGTCACTATATACTTGTTTGGCACCATTTAAAAAACAGCTTTTAACTTTTTAAAAAGTTAATTCACAGCTTTTAAAAAAAAAGTAGAAATATATGACTTCTCCTATAGAAATATATGACTTCTCCTTTTCGATAAGTTATTCTATCATTGCATTTTCCTAAAAAAAATTGACTTTCATTATTAGGTCTGTGAAAATATTTCCTGTTTCTGTTGGAAATACTAGCCTTGCACCACCATTTTCACATCTGTTAGAAGTATTGGCCTTCCCCCATCATTTTCACGCAATATTTCATCTACTGGAAGTATTGGCCCTCCACCACCATTTTCACGTAATGATTCATCTGCTGAAAATATTGACCATTCGCTACCATTTTAAAACAATGTTCCATCTAAACCACCTACTGCATATATTTCTTACAGTTTTTTTTATCATTTTATCACTATATTCTTATTATTAAATTTGTATTTAACATTTGTGTGTGGTATGAAATCTGAATTTTAATTTTATTTTTTTTACATGTGATTTTATTTTTATATAAAATACTATTATTTTTATAATTAGCTTGAAAAGTATTTGTTATCATCGTTATTTTAATTTTTACTTTTTTATGTAAAAAAATTATATTTTTTGAGTTATTTATCTAAATATTACAACTTTAAAATAAGTAAATAACTTATTTATAAGCTGCTATTAATAAAAAAAATTTATACTTAAAAAGATTTATTTAAATTGTTTACCAAACGGGCGTTAACACGATCACAGTGCCTTCGGTGACGTTGATCCACTCTTTGTTCAGATTCCCGCATTGCCAAGTGTCTGCACATCATTAGTCAGTTAAACTTTAGTCATCCCTATCCACCTTACTCCAAGCCACCACGAAATTCACCGTCTATTAATATCCAAATGACATTACAATAGGTACAAGAGTAAGAGTTGTGTGGCTGAATTATTGAATTATTTATGTTCTGGCGTAAAAATGAACTCCGAGTTATAGCTCGTTCCGTTGATATTTGAACTTGTTTTCTTAGGGAGTGAGAGGAAAGAACATCGTCTTTTTGTAAGGACGGCGGCGTTGGGTACCTGCAAAGAGACTCCAACGCTCAAGTTAGTAAAAGTAGAAGATAAATATAAATTATTCAGAATGAATAACGTACCTCCTTCATGTCAGGAGTGAATATATTTATAGAATTTATGTGCTATGAGCGGTTACTTAGTGAGTCTAATATTGTAGAACTGTTAGGTAATAATTGCTCTTTAGTGCTCTTCTTTAGAGAGATTTGCGGAGAGATTCTTGGCACGTAGTTATTTGTTTTTATAGGATAAATCCGTTAGGAGAGTAAAACATGTACTCTCCACGTACTCATGAGTATGTGTGTATTTAGTTTTAACCGGATTCCGATTTATAGTTTTACCTGAGCTGAAGTATAGCCAACGGACGGAACATAACCCCCAAGCTTGACCTGTGAAAATTTTCAATTAATCAGGTTGAGCTTCTGACCTATAAATCGGAATTATGATTATGGCAGCCCCAAGCTCAACTTGTTAGATTGAAAAGAGAGAAAAAATGAAAAAAATTGCTAGTGAAAAAGTGATATTGAAAGATTATGAACGATCGAACATATGAAATAGATAAACAAATAAATAAAGATGAATAAAAAAGATTAAAATTTGAGATAGTTATGCCTATTCAATAAGTAGTAGCCCCAAACTTAGTCAATTTATTCAAAACCAATTGAATGGTAAGAGTTGTTCGATCAATGTAACTGTGTGGGGAATACTTTTTTGAGAACAATTTTTTATGGATGGCATATAGTATTTGATTGGTGCGAACCAAAAAGTTCAAAAATATGTATTCGTTGACCGAATTGGTTGTATGATTCAAGGATGTAATGATCAATTGTCTTAATCCGTTGTATGATTCGAGGATGTAATGATCAATTATTTTGAGAGAAATTTTCCAACCCACAACAACTTATTGACGAATTTCTTACCCAAAATAATTGATTATTGAATATTGAGTGAATAACAAAGATTTGTAACATAAATAAAATGGATTGAAACTAAACATGCATAAATTATTGTAAAATAAAAAAATAAATTGAGATAATTGCTAATTGAGTTTGGTTTTTGACTAGTAAATGGTCATTATTTTTGGGATGGATTAATAGCCAATTTTATTTTCCGATGGATTTGATACATGAAATGATAAAATACATATATAATGCGAAGCAATTCGAATATATAAAGTAGTAGATACCTCGTAAGAAGTTATGATGTATTGAAAGTTGACATAAAAGATTTATATGAGCAAATTAGATTATACATATACATGATTTTACGGAAGTAGAATTGTCAACCGCGACTTATAAGGTTCATAAGTTATATCTCGGTCTGAGTTGTTGGAGGAGGAAGACGTGAAATTTAGTCACGTATAATCGAGGTCCATTCTCATAAATTGAAAGTGAAAAATTGAAGACACATTAAACATGTCCTGTTCCAATCACCAATACATTAAAAAATTTTGTTAAATACATATTCTGAAAGTTAAAATTATGCTCCGTCATTCCAAATAATTGAAAAAACATGAATAAGATATCATAAACATTGAGTAATTAGTCGAAGAACAAACAATAATTGCTAATAATAATAATAATAATAATAATAATAATAATAATAATAATAATAATAATATAAACAACAAATAGAGAAGTTTTCAATAATACATGAAAACAATTGAGAAAGAATAAGAACAAATGTAGCTTGTTAAAGTGTCTAGGAATAAGTAGTTATGTATTATACTGATTTGGTAGAAATCAATAAAAAGTATCATTAAAATTTTTATAGTTAGTAACATAAGAAAAAAGAGGAATTCGGCATAATAATAAATATTCTGATTAGAGCAAAGCAATGTGAAATAAGAAATAAAATGAATACTCATTCATTCACAAGTAATACGTGAATTTAAAATGAACATAAAAAAATTCACTATCACTGAAAGCATAGAATAAATGATAAGTTTGTAAAAATTTATTAAAAAAATATTATAAAAGATTGTTAAATTTGGTTAAAAACTCGAATATAATTCCAACTTTGTGAACTTTGGTGGAGTAGAAATGAGTTTATTCGACCCCTTTTTTGTTTCTCTCGTTTTTGCTCCCGTTGGTCCTATCAGTTAGAAGATTGATGTTCACTGCCACCAGTTCATCATGAGTAGGTGGGGGAACAACATCATCAGTCATTGATCTGCAAAAAGAATAACAAAAGGTTGTTGTGGGGTTATTTAATTTCGCCCCACGGTGGGCGCTAAATGTTCTTGTGCGAAAATAAACTCTGAGGTATAGCTCGTTCTGTTGATATTTGAACTTACTTTTCTAGGAAGTGAGAGGAAAGAACATCGTCTTCTTGTAAGGACGGCGGCATTGGGTACATGAAAAGAGACTCCAACGCTCAAGTTAGTAAGAGTAGAAGATAAATATGAGTTATTCAGAATGAATAACGTACCTCCTTCATGTCAGGAGTGAATATATTTATAGAATTGATGTGCTATGGGCGGTTACTTAGTGGGTCTAATATTGTGGAGCTGTTAGGTGATAATTGATCTTTAGTGTTCTTTTTTAGAGAAATTTGCAGAGATTCATCTGGGTTGGCACGTAGTTATTTGATTTTATAGGATAAATCTGTTAGGAGAGTAAAACATGTACTCTCCACGTACTCATGAGTATGTGTGTATTTAGTTTTAACGGAATTTCGATTTATAGTTTTACTTGAGGCGAAGTATAGCTAACGGACGGAACAATTTAGATAAAGATTTTTCCTATAAAAGCAAGCATTTGAACCCTCATGACAATCTCAATAATTCGACAATTCCTCTCAATCCATAAATTATAACAAGTTGGTACAAAAAGAAGAGTCAAGATACTCTTTTAAAACAGCAAGTAACTTCTTTTAAATTATTTCTAATCCAGAATATATAGAACTTAATCATTCTAAAAAAAAGATAAAAGGTACTAATTCCAATGTTAATAATCCAAAGACTCTTTGCAATTATACAATTGTAAATTATTTATTAAAATAAAAAAGAAATTTTTTATTAATAATGACCTTAACTTTATTTGCTTTTAAAATATATATTAATTAATTTTCTTTTTAAGATGCAGTCAAAGCTGTGTTTGATTTGCATTATTGTAGATTGTAGGTGACGTGTACCCCGATATGCTCGGCCAAAGAATCAGCACTGACTAACCAAGATATACTCGTCCGAGGAATCAGCTTTGAATAAACAAATCAACAATTCCTTGCTGAGTCATCGGCACAACAGCAATATCCTCTGTCTATTATCCACAACAACAGAACCCACTTCTCAAACCAGATCACGTCTCTGCACGAGTCAAAGATACTGGTAACGGCGCTTACCAGATACGTCGGAACAAACTAGACCTTACCAACACACCATATGCCTATAAAATCAACCCACACAACCCATGAAAGGCAGGTCACACACTTCACTTCAGTTCAGTTACTTTTATCTCTTAACTCACATACTTACTTGAGCGTCGGAGTCCTTTTTGCAGGTGCTCCCGCTGCCGTGTTTCGAAGTTCCGAGGTTATTCACAACGTTGCTTCCTGACGACTCATAGTTCGGTTTGGGAGCCCAGCAACCTCTATGAGATCCTCAGACCTCGGCTCATTCAGGACGGAACATTTGGTGCCCACCGTGGGGCCCGAAAATTACGCTAACCCCACTTTTGTTTAACCACATATTGCTTCATATTTTTCTACGCAAGATTGCACAGCTCCTATCCATGGCTGACAACGGAGTCTTTCAACCCACTCAGGCCGAACTCATGGCCCAGTTAACTGACCTACAGACAGAAGTAAAAAGACTTGCTGAGCTATCCACTCAGAATAATACCAACAAGCAAGAGGAAAATGGACACAACGGGAAAGGCAACACGAGCCTACTGAGCATCGACCCGCCAAAGGAGAAACTCACCTTGGATAACCCATTTTCCGAGGAGATTACCAATTACCAAATGCCAAAACATTTTACATTGCCTTCCTCACTCGAGCCATATAAGGGGATTGGTGACCCCCGGGCTCACATTAAGAAATTTCAGTCTATGATGTTCTTTAATGGACCTAAAAATGAATCTGTTCTTTGCAGGGCTTTTCCAACCTACCTTGACGGCGCGACCCTCCTTTGGTTTTCAAAACTACCTGAAGGATCAATCTCTTCCTTCGAGGAATTGGCAAGATCCTTCATAGACTACTTTGCGGCCGTACGCATTTATGTCCACGGGTCAGATTACCTCGGCACCATCCGCCAAGGTCCACAAGAAAGCCTGAAAGACTATTTAACTAGATTCGCTGACGCAACAATGGAGATACCTGATCTAGATCCTGTCGTCCATCTCCACGCCATAAAAGCCGGCCTCAAGCCCGGAAAATTCAGAGAAATAATTGCCGTCACAAAACCTAGAACCCTGGAGGAATTCCGAGAAAGGGCCGCAGGACAGATGGAAATTGAAGAACTCCGCGAGGCCGAGAAAGTAGACAGAAGGCAACCCCAAAAGGAGGAGAGCCGAGCAATCAGATCAGAGGACAACAGAGACACCAGAAAAACGTTTAAACTTACACCGAAGTTTGACAACTACACCAGGTTCAACACAAAGAGAGAAAGGATCATCAAGGAAATACTCAACGCCAAAATCATCAACCCCCCCCCCCCCGTTAGGGCCGGAAGCTACCAGGACCAACGATTCGTGGACAGGACTAAGCACTGCGCTTTCCATCAGAAATATGGTCATACGACCGACGAGTGCATCATAGCCAAAGATTTGCTGGAAAGATTAGCCCGACAAGGACTCCTTGACAAATACATTGAAGGCACGAGGCACAAAGGAGCAAGGACAGATAAAGATGAGCAACAAACTCCGAGGAACAAAGAAACCGACAAATGGCCGAGCAACAATCCCCCAAAAGGAGTCATCAATTGCATATCAGGAGGATTCGCATGTGGCGGAGAAACAGCCTCAGCACGAAAACGAAGCTACCGCACTATGCTAGCAATCGAAGGAACAACTCCACACAATAACAAAGAGGCGGACGACCTTGAGATCACTTTTAACCAAGCAGACATATCCTCGGCCGCACTGCATGCAGACGACCCAGTGGTAATTTCCATCCAAACAGGAGAGTTACTGGTAAGAAAAGTCCTTCTGGACCCAGGTAGCAGTGCAGACGTTCTCTTTTATTCTACCTTTTTAAAAATGAACTTATTTGAAAAACTCATACAACCCTCCTCCGGAGAACTAGTAGGATTCTCCGGAGAAAGAGTACCAATAAAAGGCTATATATGGCTAAAAACGACAATAGGTGAAAATTCATCATCCAGAACCCTCGATATACAATACCTGATAGTTGACTGCATTAGTCCTTACAATATTATTCTCGGGAGACCTGCTCTGAACATGTTCAGAGCAGTAATATCAACTTTTCATCTATGTGCTAAGTTTCAGGCACAAGACGGCAGAGTAGCAACAATCCACTCAGACCGACAACAAGCTCGGCAGTGTTATAACTCAAGCCTAAAAAGGTCGGATACAAGGAAGAAACAACACGAGGTCAAAGCAGTACAAACTATGGAGGAAGTCTTATCCCTAGCCGAGCTTGACCCCCGGGGAGACGCACAAGAAAGACCTCAACCAACAGATGAACTCCAGAAAATCCAACTGACATCAAAGCCAGAACAGGTAACATACATCGGTCAGGCGCTACAAGACCAAGAAAGGTCGGATCTCATAAAGTTACTACAAGCTAACTCTGACCTGTTCGCTTGGACCCCAGCGGACATGCCTGGAATAAGTCCAGACGTCATCTGTCACAAACTTGCCACCAACTCAGCAAGCCGACCTATAGCTCAAAAGAAAAGAAACCTAGGAGCAAAGAAATCAAAAGCAGCCTTAGAAGAAACCAGCAAACTCTTACAAGCTAACTTCATCAGAGAAATCCGCTTCACCACATGGCTTTCAAATGTGGTAATGGTAAGAAAAAACTCAGGTAAATGGCGCATGTGCGTCGATTTTACAGATTTAAATAAAGCATGCCCTAAAGATGCCTACCCCTTACCATGCATTGATAAGCTTGTAGACAACGCATCAGGTTTCAAAAGCTTAAGCTTCATGGATGCATACTCTGGGTATAATCAAATACTCATGCATCCTGAAGACCAAAGCAAGACATCATTCATAACGAAACATGGAAACTTTTGTTATCGAGTAATGCCGTTTGGCTTAAAGAATGCAGGTGCAACCTATCAATGCTTGATGGACAAGGTCTTCCATCACCAAATAGGACGCAACATGGAAATCTATGTAGACGACATGGTCGCCAAGACCATCAAAGAAAAACCACATTGTGAAGATCTCAGTGAGATATTCAGACAAATCCGAGCATACAATATGAGGCTGAACCCGGAAAAGTGTGCTTTTGGGGTAAAAGGAGGAAAGTTCCTCGGATTCATGCTCACCTCACGAGGAATCGAGGCAAACCCCGAAAAGTGTTCGGCAGTACTCAATATGGCGAGCCCTAAAACAATAAAAGAAGTGCAACAGCTGGCAGGAAGGATAGCTGCATTATCTCGATTCATACCCGCGGCATCAAACCGAGCACATCACCTTTTCCAAACAATGTCGAAGAACAAAAAATTCCACTGGACAGAAGAGGGCGAGAAGGCTTTCTCCGAGCTCAAAGCGATCTTATCAGCACCACCCGTGCTGCAAGGCCAGAAATCGGTAAACCTTTATATTTATATTTGTCTGTTTCAAATTATTTTATAAGTTCGGCTCTTGTCCTCGAAACAGGGAAAATACAAAGGCCAGTATACTTCGTCAGCAGAGTCCTGCAACCAACAGAGCAACGATATCCGAAGATAGAACAGCCCGCCCTGGCACTGATAACCACAGCAAGGAGACTAAGACACTACTTCCAAAGCCACACAATTATAGTTAGGACGAACCAACCATTAAGACAGATACTAACGAAACCAGAACTGGCCGGACGTCTCACCAAATGGTCCATTGAACTTTCACTGGCCGACTTCATCTCAGAACTAACAACCGATGAACGCAACAAGTTTTGGGAACTGCACGTCGATGGAGCATCGAGCCGAGAAGGAAGTGGAGCAGGGGTGATCCTCAAAAAAGGAGACAAAGTAATAGCCGAACAGGCACTCCAGTTCCACTTCCCAGCAAGCAACAACCAGGCCGAATATGAAGCCCTCATTGCAGGACTCAAACTCGCCCTGAGCTTTCAAGTACAGAGCTTGACAGTACACTGCGACTCCCTCCTCGTGGTCCAGCAAATCCGAGGAGAATTTCAGGTAAAAGATCCGTTGCTTGAGCAATACTGGCTCGTAGCAAAGGATCTCATTTCAAAATTTAATTCATTTAGCATACTGCATGTTAATAGAGGAAAAAATGTGAGAGCAGATGTACTATCCAAGCTCGCAGCCACTAGGACAGGCACACAAACATCCACATTAACACAACTCTCACTTGAAAAACCAAGCACCGAACTATTACATGTGATAAATATTAACCACCTCCATGATTGGAGAGCTCCTTTCCTTGAATATATTAGTACAGACGCCATACCAAGACACGAGCTCAAACCTCAACATTTCAGACGAAAGGCCAGTCTCTACACAAACATAGGAGGAAAACTCTATAGACGATGATTCTCACAACCACTGCTAAAATGCTTAAGCAAAGACGAAGCAAAAGAAGTAATGGACGAAGTCCACGAGGGAGTCTGTGGAAACCACATCGGAGGACGAGCACTTGCAGCTAAAATCGTCCGAATAGGGTATTACTGGCCAACCGTAAAAAGGGATTGCATAGAAAAAGTCAAAGCATGTGACAACTGTCAGAAACACGCAGCTATATCTACAAGGCCAGCCGAGCTATTACATAGCATGGAGGTAAGCTGGCCATTCTATAGATGGGGGCTCGACATACTCGGCCCATTTCCAATAGCACCAGGCCAGGTAAAATTTCTTTTAGTAGCAGTAGATTATTTCTCAAAATGGATAGAGGCACAACCATTAGCAAAGATAACGGCCGAAAAGGTACGATCATTTATATGGAAAAACATTATATGCCGATTTGGAATACCTAGAGAGATAATATCTGATAATAGTAGGCAATTTACAGACAATAAGCTCGGTTCATTTCTAAGAAACTTTAACATAAGGCATCATTTTAGCTCGGTCGAACACCCACAAACCAATGGGCAGGCTGAAGCTGCTAACCGAGTTATATTGCAGGCAATAAAGAAAAAACTAAATGATGCTAAGGGAGAATGGGCGAAACTGATCCCAGAAATACTATGGGGCTACAACACAACAATACAGGCCACCACGGGCGAAACACCTTTTAAACTAGTCTATGGGTCCGAGGCACTGATTCCTATTGAGGTCGGCATCCCCACCCTGAGAACCGAGCTATACAACGAGCAGCACAACTTGCATGCAAGGAATGCCGAGCTTGATCTAGTCGAAGAAACCAGGGAGCTAGCAGCCATTAGACAAAGAGCAATAAAACAAATAACCGAAAAGAAACACAACAAGAGAGTATCGCTGAGGACATTTACAGAAGGTGACTTAGTGCTCAGACGAACAGAAGAGGCCAGACGTCCCCCAACCCATGGGAAGCTCGCCGCTAACTGGGAAGGCCCATTCCGAGTAGTAAAGGTGCTCGTCATGGGGGCTTATCAATTACAAATATTACAAGGCAACCCAATATCTGGGACCTGGAATATCTCCTCTTTAAAGATTTACCAATCTTAAGTTGTACAAATCGCGGATGAGGGTACTCTTTTTCCCCCTTAGAGCCTTTTTTCCCAAAAAGAGGTTTTTGCCTAAGGAGGGTTTTAACGAGGCCTGACGCACAATATACTTCATCAATATTCAAATTTAATCAAACACTTCATATTTCATATTCAAAATATACATTCAACTGCAACTACCATACTTGCTATCATAATAAAGTAAGATCCCAAACACAAAACAAAAGCCAACCTAAACATGGTCGAAACCAGCAAATAAGTTCAAACTAACTAACACTTTGTCCACAATTATATATAAGTTCACTTACAAAGATAACAAAACAAGCAGGAACAACATCCGAACTAAGAAGGAGGGGGAACATTCTCATCATGCTCCTCTACAGTCCCATCCACAACCAACCTCCCATTTACCACCACCTTCGTCATATCCAAACGATCAATATCAAATTCAGGAGCCAACAAAGAAATCTGACTCACAGCCCGTTCGAAGCCATAGGAGAACATCTCCATACCATTCTCTTCCAACTCATGAATACGAGCTGTGAGTCCCCCTTTCGCAACATCACTTTCTTTCACTTCAGCTTGCAATTGCCGAATCTGATCCCTCAGCCGAACTACCTCCTCTTCTGACTCCTTTGCCTTTGCAACAACATCATTCTTCTCCTTTATTGACTTTTCTAATTCTTCTATCTTTGACTTGTACGACTTCTCCATAACCGCAGCCTTATCCACGACCTCCTGCTGCTCAGCACCAATGAGTTCTGCAGTGCGACCGACACACATCAAGCGGGAACCAACGATCTGTAACCACCACACCAAAATAAGAACAAAATTCTAAAAGAAAGAACAGAGAGGACTTTAAACAACATGAAACGAACCTGAATGAATTTACCAAGTCCCTCCATACCGATCCGACGAGTCATAAGCATATCTCCTGGATATTGAGAGGCCCGGTCAGAAAGTTCAGCAAAGTTGAACTGCTCGCTCCACAGAGAATGAGAACTTGACCCCGCAATAAAGCCATGAAGTTTTTTCTGTCGATCAAAGACAGGATCACCACCACCAAGGACTTCCTGGTCAGCCTCAGAAATAACCTCCAAAGACACATCATCCCTTTTCCTCTTGAACGAAGAGACTGGACGACCAACAGAAGAAAAAGCCTGATCACCACCTTCCTTATGCTCGGCAGGACCAACAGTCTTCTCTTTTTTCTTGTTCAAAAAGGACTGCAACTTCGACGGGTCTAGCAGAGGTACTCGCCCACCTACAAAATAGCCAACAACATCAGTAGAACCAAACAAATAGCAGTATGGACAAAAATTAAACAAAATATTACATATATATACTTTGAAACCCTCAGTATCACCCGAATCATACAAACGCAGAATGTCAGAAATAGACATACACTTTCCAGCAGCAACACTCTCAACCAAAAAATCCAACACAAACTCCTCCTCCTCACTCCTCTCAGACGCCTCAAGAATCTGACTCGGCTCAGAGCACCAAAAAAGAGAAAACCTTTCATTAAGCTCATCATCCAGATAAAACGGATACTCCGACTCAACGGACCGGACTTTGACAAAAAGGGATTTGAAGTTTTTAAAGGAAGATTTGTAAAGAAGAAATATGGAACGACCAGGAAAACTACTAAAGCAAACCCACAAACCCTTTCGAGTGCCTTTTGCTTGAAAGAGTGAGAAAAACAACGTCAGGGAACAAGGAAACGATAGATAATCCATTAAAACCTGAAAGGCACGAAGAAACGCCCAGGAGTTAGGGTGTAACTGCGAAGGAGCACAGTTCAGTTGAGTAAGAACAGCGCATTCAAAAGATGAGAATGGAAATCTCACACCAAGCTCTATCATGCATGGAGTATACATATAAAAGTATAACCAGTCCCCCCTTCTCTCATAAACCCTATCATCACTAGAACACGGGAGAAGTTCAACAGTGACCCCAGAACCACTCCTTGCGAAATTCGATCGTCTCAACTCAGAAAGGGAGTCAACACTAGTAAATGAAGATGACCGGGTTCTAACGTCTTCATTAAGCCAATGGTAAGGATCATCCTCCCTAACCTCAACAGCCTGAAGCTTCTCTTTCAATTTTTCCCCGCCATGAACCCACAAGAAACAGATACAGTAAAAGACGAAGAGAGAAAACACTAACCTTTCGAAGACATAGTAGAGATAAAAACGGTGAGAAGACAGAGCAACAAAAGCGTAAGTTCCAAAAGATGTGATTATTGCAAGCCCACTATTTTAGTGGGCAAAACTGAAATCATACCCATTACAAACGTGGAAAACCGAAATGGCATTAATGCGCAATAAAAACAACGCGGTTTATTAAAATGAAAAACCAGTTGCCAAAAATCCCCTTCCAACAGGCCCACCATACATTTACCGCGCAAAAAGATAAAACTAAAAAAACTCAAAATTCTCAAAAGCTCAGCTGCCGTTCCTAACACAACACCAGCCGAGCTTGGGGGCTATGACGTGTACCCCAATATGCTCGGCCAAGGAATCAGCACTGACTAACCAAGATATACTCGCCCGAGGAATCAGCTCTGAATAAACAAATCAACAATTCCTTGCGGAGTCATCGGCACAACAGCAAAATCCTCTGTCTATTATCCACAACAACGGAACCCACTTCTCAAACCAGATCACGTCTCTGCACGAGTCAAAGATACTGGTAACGGCGCTTACCAGATACGTCGGAACAAACTAGACCTTACCAACACACCATATGCCTATAAAATCAACCCACACAACCCATGAAAGGCAGGTCACACACTTCACTTCAGTTCAGTTACTTTTATCTCTTCACTCACATACTTACTTGAGCGTCGGAGTCCTTTTTGCAGGTGCTCCCGCCGCCGTGTTTCAAAGTTCCGAGTTATTTACAACGTTGCTTCCTGACGACTCATAGTTCGGTTTGGGAGCCCAGCAACCTCTCTGAGATCCTCAGACCTCGGCTCATTCAGGACGGAACAGTAGGCAGCTATTGTAATTTGTAAGAGGTAATCGACTCTCCAATGGCAATTTTTAAGAAACAAGCCCTAATTTCACAAATCCACGTTCTTTTGAATGATTAGATCTCCTATGGTCTTCTCTGTCTCTCTTTTATGTCCCTCCTTGCAATAGGTATCGCCATTGCCAGAACTAAATTTTGAGAAGGTTCTTTAATTCATTGTTTTTATCTCTTGTCTTAGCTACGATTCATAACCCAGTACGTAGCCCTCTGCCCATGAATTGTCATTTATTTTTATTTAGATATTTGAATCATACAATGTAGGGCTTACATATAGTTCAACAAGGTCTGCAATTCATGAGATACTCATACAATTAGAACAAAATGGGACCAGATTAAAGAGTAAAGCAGATTTGACTAGTTTACTCCGTGCAGGTGTTATACTACTAGGAATTATGCTATGTAAACTATGTAAGTGATTTTACTGTAAGATAGAAAGAACGCTTCGTTTAAGTGGTCATAGAGTCTAAACCCTAAACAACCGTTAATTATACACCACATACATTACAGGGGGGAGACTAAAGGACTAAAGAGAAAGTAGAATCACTTACAAAACATATCTAAACTCAATTTAGGTGAATATAGTTATTTACACGTACAAAGTTCATTTCATGCATGGTGCATGGACGCACTTTTAATGAGAGGCAAATCAACTTCATCGCACCATTCAATATAGCGAGTTTCAAAATGAGAACCCTTGGCTCGGTTGGGCAAATAACTAACCCAAAATTCACCACCAATTCTCCACTTCAACACACTCCCTTCCATATCCTTGCTAAGTCTCCACCCTACTTCCTCTCCATACTCATCCCCAGCAATCACCACCGACCCACTTTTATTGAACGCCCTGTTTGACCCCACATATCGCCCTCTCAGCCCATGGAACGGGTCATCACCCGTTGGGCCCGTGGGCTTCCACGATGCCACCTCGTGCCCCGTCGCGTTATCGTACAAAACGGAGTCGAATATGGCCGCGTTCCCTTCCGAGTCCTGATCCATTCTCCAACTCTTCGTGCGAGTTCTCCTCGCTGACCTCGTCGAAGCTCTCACATTCGAAACCTGTGATTTCTCGAATTCACCCTTTACGATCTTCTGAACTTCCACTTCCTTCTCTCGGTTCTCCGTGGACCGGCCCAGGCTAAGTCCGGACACGTACGTAGCTCCAATCTCCGGGCCCACCCAGACCCTAACGCGGGAAGGGAAGTGCTTCTCCTCCAGGAACTCTGCAACGTCGTCGTTTTGCCCGAACCCTAGCCTCGCCACGTGGAGGCGTATGTTGTCGACACGTGCACGAACCTGGATGAAGCCATCGCGGAATCCAACAGTGTATTCGATCTGCACGTGTGCCTCTAGCTGCTGGTGCGCCATAGTGTAGCGTAGTATTGACTCCTTTGCATCGATCCCTGGGAACTGACTTTTTTGACCGTTGCTTCGCGCCAATTTCATTGTCATCACTGGCGCGTAACCCTTCAGAATCCAAAGGCCGTTACTCTCCGCCGAGTAAGAGAATCTCGGGTTCCTCACCTGCGGCGGAGGAATCAGCAGTGTTTGTAATCCTACGCCCATCTCTCTTATAATGCACCACTTTGCTATTATGAACCCGAGGGTTCGCATGAAGCAGAGCTCCGTGTCAACGCCGACGGTGATGAAGAAGGTTCTGAGGACGGAAGCGAGCTTCGAAGACGCTGTTTCGAGCGTGGGAGCGAGTAGGGACTGAAAGTAGAGGGAGCCGGCTTCGCTGGGGGCGTCGAAGGCGCAGAGCCAGAAGAGGCGCATGGTGAGGACGAGGTTGAAGAACATGGAGAGGGACTCCAGTGTGTGCGAGTCCATGATCCATGATATGGGCTCCGGCTTCAGCTTCTGGAGCTGTGACCTAGGACACGTGCTATCATGCGCCGTGGGTGAGTTGGATATGATTTCTTGGAGGAGCTGTAGGAGCAGAGGGAGGAAAGGGTTTTCTGCTGACAGCTGGCACTTTTCGGAGATCCAAAGCGGCTTCTCTGCATTGAATGGGTGGAACCCTTGCAAGCACACGGTAAATGTTACCGCAGCTTCAGAGTCTGACCCAGAAGTTCGCTCGGCTTTCAGCTCAATGGACCGGGTTGGGTCTTCATCAGTACCCAGTCCTGAACTCGCAAGTTCGAACGTGGGGACTGAGTCAGACTCATCCCACTCGGCCGAGTTGGGAAGATCAGATATCCACAACCAGACATCCATAGTTTACGTGTCTCTCTGTGTGGCTTGTGGTTTGTGAAGTTTTGATGGGTGAGGTGAAGGGGGGTTATAAAGAGGAGATGAACGATAACCGGGTTGAAAACTTGGATGGAGTTGAAGCCATGCAAGGATGAGGAACTGGTGGTTGAGAGTGGGTTAGTGTGTCTTATTTGAGGTTCGAGTTTGGCTTCATTAATAGCGTCCAGTTTTATTTCGCTTTCTGTATGTCTCAGATTCTTCTACTCACTGTGATGGCTGTAGAATATTGAAAGGAATTTGGTTATTGTCTCGTTTCATGTGATTTGTGATTGCTGCTTCAGGAGTAGATTCAGGTTTTGTTTCGGTTAGTTTTGGGGATTTCATCCTTACACGTGTACCAGTAGACTTGGCAACTCCTCATGCATGTGTTTTCTGTATCAGATATACTCACATAAAAAAAAAAACAATTCATCTTTTATTTTTCTCAACTCAACTGCAAATAATTATAACCAATATCACATATATTATTCCTTCTCTCTTGAAATAAGTGTTTTTTTTTAAGAGAAAGGGAAGTATATAGTAAAAAGGCGTTGGTATATATATACTGTATAACACTAGTCCGCTTATGGAGTTCAGTATCGCGGCGGATTAGTTCTTGGCTTGCCGAGCTGGGGAATACCGTAGGAAACCAATATATATGGTATAAAAAAATAATTGAGTGCTTAATTAAAAAAAAATTAAAGCTCGCTTATTTTGTCATGTATCATTTCATGTATGTGGTTCGGATTAATTGAACATGTTCGTTCCATTTAAGTATTTGATAAATTAAACGCATTAATAGCAAAATACAATCTCTCTTAATTGTATAAAAATACTGATATAACATAATATCCCGTCCTGTATTATTCTAGATAGCATTTTCAAAAATAATTGACCGAGTAAAACCCTGATTTTATGTATACAAAACAAAATAGTTGTGGTTGTGGCTGTTAGGTTTTGTGGTTAAGATTGAACATCTGTGGCACTCTAAAGGCCGTGGCTTGTAAGGAATTTCAAGATTTTCCAATAAAATCATTTTATGATGTCTAACTAATATATATGATACTTATTAATTTCCATCCACTCACCATAATCTTAATTGACATATTTCATGTACTTATTAAGATTGTATATTATTTAAGCAAAACACAACGAACGAGCAGGCATAGATGTAAACAAAATAATTTCCGTGGTGCAGAAGGCCTAAAGACCCACCGGAGGGAAAAAATTGCATGAGAGGTCCTTAGGAGGTAGATTTTCCAACTCATGACCCTGAAGTTTTTGTCTCTTGATTGAAACCCATGAGTAGGGAGGTTTTGTTGATGAAGAAATTTGATTAGTCTCACACGCATTACTTCGTAATTACAGTAATCTATATGTCTCCGATTTTATTTGGCGAATCAATTCCACTAAAACAAGTTTAATGCTATTAGATTTATATATTGCACTGACTCCTTTCTTTTTGGTCATCTCTTTATATATTGCATAATGTTATATATGAATGGAAAATGAGATGCATTCATTTAAGGAGGATGCTCTGAAATAGATTCGGTTGAACCGACCAATTTACATAACCCACTGGATTATTATTTTTTAGTTTTTTTAAAATAAACATCAATAATATATTTATCTTTTTATCAAAAAATTTAAACATGATTCGATTTAAATTGTGTAAATCGATCGGATCAAATTGGATCTAATAATTATAGTACAGACAATTAAGTTTATTATTATCTACTTATCTACTTAATATATTGAAATTGGGTTTTTCCCCAACTAATAAAGGTGAGGTGTCGATCCCTCATAATTCTGTTTTCCCTCCAAAATGAATGCATTTTCTCTATTCTAAATTATTTTATAAAAATATATTTATTATAATTAATATTTAATGAATAATACATAATTATACTAATTTAGGAACATATCTTCGTTATAATTATATCAAATCAATATTTAATGCATTACTAAACTACTTATCAATTATCAATTAAAAATACTTTTAATCATTTTAATAATAATAATAATAATAATAATAATAATAATAATAATAATAATAATAATAATAATATGATAATGACACCGATTGTGGTAATCATGATAAGAATATTTTATTCTAATCATAAAATGATGAAATCTTATATTAATAACGCACATTGATTTAAAATATTTTTAGTCATTTTAATTATATTATAATATTATAATTAATATTTAATTAATAATGCACAATTATACTAATTTAAGAAAATATATTTATTATTTATCTATTCTATCTATTTTATTTATTCTATTATAGAAAAATCATATTTTTTCACTTAATAACAAAACTGATGTGGCATGCTCTTAAGGTGTTTCTTGATTTATTTCATTTAATTCGTTAAAGCAAATCAATTATAATTAATTAATTATATCAATTAATTAATTTGATTAGACATTCAAATCTCACCATTTATTATAATTAATATGAATTGATTAATTATAATTAATTATATTAATTAATTAATTTAGTTAATTATATTAATTATTTAATTTAAATCGAGTAAATATCGAATTATTTAATAAATAATAAATATGATAACGAAATATATAAATTAATTTAATTAGTTTTTTTTCAATACCATCTATGTATACCAGATCAAATATTTTTTACTCATTTGCTTTCTTTTCTCTCTCTCCCTCTCTCGTGTTTAGGTACAATTTTTGTAATTTATTGAATTTTTGTTTTTTTTATCTTTATTTAAACATTTTATTTTTTATATTTTTTTAAATTTTTATTTATTTTAATTGCTTATTATTAGGTGCACACATTTTTTTTCTTTTAACTTCTGATTAAAAAAAAATATGTCATTTTTATGTTTTTTTTAAATAATCTTATTATAATTTTATTTTATAATATTCTATTTTGTCATGTGTATTTCAATTCATATATATATATATATATATAGTCTTTTTTTTTGTGATTCACAATTAATATATACATCGTTCGTATATGTGGTTTATATGTTAATGTTTTTATTGATTTATTTTATTTTATTTTATTTTATTTTATTTTGTGTGTCTCTTTATTGCTCTTTATTTTAGTTATATATATTCATTGATTTCTCCGTATTGATGCTCTTTTTATTTAAAATATGGTGACAATTTAGAGCGTATGTTGTGACCCATGTGATATTCGTTAATTTGGTATATCCTTTTAAATGGTTTATGTTATAATGCGTTTAAGGAGTTGATTTAAAATTATAATATGATATATAAATTTATAATATAATTTATAGTATGCTAAAATATTAGGATATTATCATATAGATATTTTTTTATTTGTTCGTTAGATTAAACTATATATGATCTTGAAAATTATGCAATTATGTAATTAATTATTTTTTCATATAATTATTGTATTGATCATTTACATTAGTGAGACTATTTTCAATATTAATATTTATAAATATGCTATTATTTATATAATTGATTGAATCATCTTATTTGTTTAAATTTAATTCTATTGAATTAATTATTTAAGGTGCCATCGCAATTTCTATTTTTAAAGAATTTGTTTAATATTATTTAATCATTCTAATAACATAATAATAATTAAAAAAATAAGACAGTACAAAATTGCAATGACGATAAGATTGAAATATCCGTAATAAAATTATGTTGATAATATACACTTGGGTATTACTAATAACTATGTTAGTAATTACTTAAAATAAATAACAAAATAAGTTATAGGGTATTATTTTATTTAAATTATTAATAATTAAAAGAATAAAAAGTCAGTAATTATTTTAAAAATAGATATTAAATTTAATTTTATGGTACTAATTTATTTGAGTTGTTAATAAAATTTATAATTTTCAGATTTATATCTACTCAATTTATATATTTTATTTTATTTTACTTTAACAAAAAATTGAGACGTACATTTTTAATTATTTATAGCAAAAAGAGTTATATCAATTATAATTAATTATCGATAATTGATATCAATAAATTGATTGTATTAATTTATAAGATAAATAATGTGTAATAAATGTTATGAAATTAATTATAATAAATTAATCATTAATAAATAAAAAACTAAAAGGAATTTTTTTATTACTTTTCCATGAATATACATTTTTATAATTTTACTTTCTCTTTATCTCTTCTTTTTACATTTATTTCTTTTATTTTATTGAACTAAATCAATTATATTAATTATTTATATTAACTAATTAAGTACTTTTTAATGGGTTATTATAACGGTGCCTTTAGACCATAGGTTAAAAATATTATAAAAAATCTTTTATAAAAGTTATTGAAAAATAAATATTTTTAAAATGTGTCCTTAAGACACAAATTAATTAAATTATTTTTTAATTTAATGTGTTTGATTCATTCAATTGTATTAATTATAACTAATCAATTATGTAATTTTATTTGATTAGGATAAATATTTCATCATTTAATATTTTATTTGATTCATTAAATTACATTAATCATAACTTCAAATATTTAATTTAATTAGAGTAAATATTAAATTATTTTAAATTTTGTTTGATTCATTAAACCAAATTAATTATAACTAATTTATTATTTAATATGACTGAGATAAATATTAAATTATTTAATAAATAATATATAAAGCAATGAAATAAATAAACTCAATTAATTCAAATTATTATCTTATTATTTTATATATTCCTTTTTTCCCTCTTTATTTTTTTGTACTTCAGATAAAATATTTATATTTTTTATCTTAATTTTACTAATATTTTTCTATGATTTTGTTTTATATTAATTCTTTTTTATTTATTTTGATTAATAATTCTTAAGGTATTATTATTTTATTTAAAGATAATTTAAATTTTTTGTAATATTTTTATAAAAGTTGATTAATGGGTTCTTTTCTAAAATATTTTTTTAAAATTTTTTTAATAAGATCATATTTTAATTTTTTTCTTTCATTCTTTGTATTTATTAATTATATTAATCTTCTATTACAATACATTTTTTATCTACTCCACACATTATTTTTTCTATCTTCTTTTATTTTTTTAATTGCTCTTTTTACTTTATTTTAATTATTTATTTTACTTTTACTTCACATATATAGATTTATTATAATTCATTACAGATTCTTTTTTAATTAAGTGATTTTTCAGGTTATATTTTACCATTAATACTTTTATTTTAAAATTAAAAAACTGAACACTCCATTAAAAAGAGCAGCTTGGTTGACAACATTAATCTTAAACATTAACATTAAGACACTTCAGTATACTCAATACTCATCTGAGCAGAGGCTTTCATGTTGAAGTGACTTTGAATTGAATATGCTAACTCCCTTCAATTGGGTGTTCTTAGTTTAATAAATAAAAAGATGTTTTATTTTTTTTTCAAAGGTGATAATTTTTCATTGATTAGAAAGAAATTGGGCAAAAAAGCCTCAGACAAGATATATAAAGATTTTTGGCAAAAAAAAATTTGTAATTGGAAAAAACGGAGATCAGACTTCTAAATTTTAGTTCAAGCACAGGAAAATCTCCAATAGCAAATTGACGCCATCCTAAAAGGATAAAAGTTATCAGAATTTTGTTGCAAGAGCAGCAGGAGTTTGGAGTTACCTGGACACCAAGAGAGAGAAATGAACTTGCGAACAGAGTTACGAGATTAACGGCAGAAGAGAGTCTGAATCGTAACTGGACAACGTCGCCTCTCGGAGCAGTAAGGTACATCTTCAAAGCAAAGGCGGATAGAGTCTCTCCTCAGCAAACCATGGGTTTCAATCATTCAATGTTTCATGGTTACCCAATTGTTTAGGGTAGGGTAGTCAAGAAAACCACGGTTGGAGAAGCAAGACGGAGAAAGAATCAGAACTTCAGACAAACCATTTAATTACTTATTATTACTCAATAATTATTATTAGCTAATAGCTAGCTTAATTAATTTCAAAGATACATATAATTATATATGTATACTTACGGGACAACAGCTGCATCTTCAATGGAAGGGTGGCTCATGAGAATTTCTTCAAGTTCTGCCGGAGACAATGCATCAATAAAATATGCTAGAAAAAAAATATACATAAGCATATTACTTGTGCTACTCTATTCAATGATAGAATGGTTCAAGTTAGATGACTTCATGAATCTTTTCTTAAATTAACAATGGATGCAAAAATCAGTTCACAGATCAAGATAAAGAGACTCAAGATATAAGTTTTGCTTTCATGTTATCTGACTCTAGAGAAGGGTCAGTATGAATATGTAGTAGGAAAGGTTAGCTTGAATTTGGCAAGAAGCTGATTTTACAACCAAAACTTCGAACATTAACCACTGACCTTTGCACCATGGTTCCAAATTTAAGAGTTTTGGTAGTATTGCAAGTCTGTCTCATCTAAAAATAATCTTAGACCTTGTAAAACAGAAAAAGTCATGAACATACCTGATTTAGTTTTTCCTTTGTGAGAATCTTTTATATAGTCTTCCCTTATCTCCACAAGACCCTCCTGTGCCAAAATCAAATATCATCACAAGCAAATCAATCAGTTAAGAAAACTTCATGAACACTTTCATATGCATGCATGATAAAAACATAAGACGGATCAAGTCCCATTAAAAATGTATCACAAGAATATATTTGCATTCAATGTCATATGCTAAAGAGTAATGTACATTACATTGCACCAGAGGTCCATATTTTCTAGCTTTAAAATATTAAAAACAAAATTAACAAATCAAATAAAAATAAATCCTTCAAAATAATAATAATAATAATAAAGAAAAAATATGCATCAACAGGTTCAACAATGCCTTTTAAGTCCAAACCATACATTAGAAATGCACCACAGCTTCAGCAATTGTTTGACCGAAAAATATGGCCTTTGCTTGAAGGTCCTTGATCATGATTTCCAGAGAATCAAGCTGTGACTCTAATCTCTTTCCTCTCCGTTTCAATATCTCAGCGGTCTGTTTAAAAATTCTCTCTGCATAATATCCTTCTCCCAAAAGAACCTACGAATCAAAACAAAACCACTTCTCAAACATGGAAAGCAAAAATGTAGGAATTGAACAAGGCAACAACAGAACCTACCTGAATAAAATACAAGGCACCATTTATTGAAATATAAAACTATATGACACATAAAATTTCAAGTTTTCCATTTTTTATCACTCAAGTTTTTTGTGAACGCACCACATATTAAAGCCTTTCTCAAGTGCAAAATTAGGAGAAAGCAAAAATAGAGGGAATAAGAAAAAGAGAAAAAGGAATAAATCTCACCTCAACTAAACTGAATAGATGGTTGCAAATGGTTGTAAGAGTAAGATTGATAATGTTGTTGTTAGGGTTTGTTAGTTTGTTTAGTGTGTAATGATTTTGATTGTTGCAAAGAACGAAAGAAAGGGATGAATGCAGTGATTCCTGAAGCCATACCTGAACAGCACATGAACTATGATTTCAAATGAGAAAAATTCAAAAATTAAAAATCATGCAAAATCATACCTGAACCGATGGATGAGTGCAGTTATCCTAAACCGGTGGATGAGGATGACCAGCGAAGGAAGCTCCTACAATGGAGATCGTGGACAGAGAGATGGAGAGAGTGGCGGCGGTGAAAGAAGCTTCTGACATGGAGAGAGCGTGGATGGAGAGAGGAAGAAGCTCCTGCGATGGAGTGTGTGGAGTGTGAATGGATCAAGAGAGTAGGATCTGAGTTAGGGTTAACTCAATAATTTTGACGGATTTCATTTAAATTACAGACGAATTTTCCGTCTGTAATAATTTAATAAAATGCGCGTTTTGTCTACTTAATTACAAACAGAAAATCCGTCTGTAACTATTTTTTACAGAAAAAAAATCATTTTTCTGACAGAATTATCGACGGATTCTCTTTTCCATCTGTAATTTATGCTAATCCATTTTTTTGTTTTTTGACAAAAAATCCCTCTAAAATTTCTTCTGTATTTCCGTGGGATAAAATCCGTCGGAAATATCCGTCTGTAATAACTAGTTTTCTAGTAGTGGTTGGTGTTATTGGTGATAACGATAACGAAAAAAAAAAAGGAGGAAGAGAAGAAAGAGAAAGAAAAGAAAAAGGAGAATGAGGCGCGTGATTTAAAAAGTTATAACAACTTGGTTAGAATTGGTTAAGTATTTTGCTTAGATGTAGAATTTTATTCTATATATATAAAACTTAATTTTAATACGTTGAGAGTATAGTATACAGTTATATAATTATATCTAATATAACATTACGGAATTGAATATATATGTAAAATTATTTTACCTGCAATACAGTGTATCAAAATTAAATTAAATTTTTTAAATACCAAAATGTTTAGATTAATTTCATGCGCTACAAAAAATTCATCAAATGCCGGCGGATTTATCAAAACAAAATATTAATTTATTTAAAGTTTAAATTTAATTATTATGTCGATCTTTATAGTTTTATTGAATTTTCAATTAGGTCTCTGTATTTTTTTCTTTTCGATTGAGTTCTTATACCATATCATATTTTGTAATTAAATCTCTGTCGAAATAAAAACATTAAAATTAATGGAATATTCCATTAAAAAAAATGAATATGCCTAACAATTAACTGAATATTTGTATAATTTAACATAATATTCAGTTAATTCTAATATTTTTATTACGGTATGAATTTATTTACAAAATTTAATATGATATATGAATTCAATTAAAAATATATATATAAAAATCTAATTAAAAATTTTATAAAATATAAGAATTTGACAAAATAATTAAACTTATATTTAATTGAAAAACTCAAGCTAACTAAGCATTATGTAATATATTTAAAGTCAAATTAATCTATATACAATCTAAATATTTTTAGTTAATAATTTACTGATTTGAGTACATAACATGACAATAAAAATAAAATATAAAAAATAACGACATAAAAATTAATATTTTTATATTTTATTTTATAATAAATTAAATATAAAAAATAAATTATAAAAATTTAATTTGTTTTTATTTTTTTCATACAAAAAATTTAAAAATAAATATATAAAAATAAAAAATATAATTATAAAAAGCTAATAAAAATAATAACAAATAAATTAAATTTTTTATCAGTATTTTTATATTTTTTTCCTATAAAAGATATTGTTTTTTTTTTGTCAAAAATAATATAAATATACTAATTTAATATATCTAAATATAATATATATTTATGTTTTATTGTCAAATATAATTTTATATTTTTGTGTTTTTGTATTAGTGTTCTGCCGGTAAATAAATCGAGTCGTATAGTTGTATTTAGAGAAAAAGACAAATAGGTCACTAACTTTTTTTTTTACGGACATTTTCGTCCCCAAAGAATGAAAAATACATTCATGTCTCTGACCCCTCCAAAATGTAGACAAATTTATCCCTCCGTTAAAGTCACTCCGTTAGACACAACCGAAAACGCTGACGTATCTCCCGTGATGCTGACCTCGCTGTTACGGGATGACACGTGTACTATAGCTTCTGAAAAGAGGTCGTATTAGTCCCCAAACTCCAAAACGACGCCATTTCTCCCCCACCCCAATTTTTCAAATTCTTGAGCCCTAATCCTTCGAATGCACATATAGGGTGAAGTGGGTGAAGCCGATGAATTAAGAAATTGAGCATTTCATCCCTTGATGGAGTATCATGTGGCTCGAGAAGAAATGGAGGTGGAGGAAGACAAGACCAGTTCGCTGAAGGCTCGGTTCCTAATGGAAAGAATGACAAAGATGGCGTCTCACCAAAGTGTTTCTGTGGAAAAAATGCAATCATATTCATGTCGAAGACGAGAAATAATCTAACAGATTATTTTTGGGATGTCCATTCTATAAGGTATGTGAAGCAAGTTTGTGAAACTCTGTTTGTGTTAGGGTTTATCCCCAAAACTAAATTTTTTTTCTGAGTTATGTGGACTAATTTTGTGTAGGTAAGACAACCCTATTGCAAGTTTTTTTTGTGGTTGGATGAGCACATTGCAAGACTTGGGATGACTGATACAAGGTATCTGGGAGAGAAAGAAATTGGTATATTAAAGAGCATAACTGGATGTAAGACATGAAAGACAGCATTAGTTTTTTTGGAGAAGAGGATAATAACTTTATAAATAAATAAAAAAACTAATAGGGTGGCGTATATGTGTGATTTTAATTGTCCTGATTGTTGCTGTTTTAAGTTGTAAGAATTGATCATTGGTTGAAAATGATAAATATAATAATTTCTTGTCAGAAAAATTCAACATGTCCTTTTTATAAACGTATCAGTATTTAGCCTATATGCTGCAATGTATGTTTAAAATGAAGGCTGGACCAAATAAAAAAAGAAAACCGATTTGCTAGTAATGTCTACACATGTATGCCATGTTACCATTAACAAGTTTTTACTTGACCAATAACGGCTAACTAAAAAATAGCTAACAAAAAAGGAAAATATCTGGAATTTGCCATTAAGAATTACAACAGTAAACATTTATCGCGAAATAACATAATGGCATGACTCTTCATTCCTTGAAATTCTTAGATGTTGACACACTTGGTACAGTTGGGAGTGGAGCCTCCTGATTCTGTACAACAGTTTATATGTTAGATGGAGTTGGCATGTGGGAGACTTCCTGAATTGTTACTGCCTGCTGTATGTTAGATGGTGCTAGTCCTTGACCAAGGGGAGCTGGTGGCCTGAAAATCTTCTACTTTGGTCTGAACTTTGATGGAGCTTTTTCTGGAGGATTAAATAGACGGCTCGAAGTTGAGGCCGGTGGCCTACCTTGAGTAATTGTTGGTCCTGGTGGTGCTATCACAAGTATAGATCTTGTAATTCTGGTTGGATCTGGTGCAACATTTGGAGAACTTGGGCCAGCTGCACTCAGAACCTGTAGGAAGGAGCAGACCAAAACATGACAAAACATAAAGTACATCAAGCTATATTCAGTCAATGCATATATCAAACAGATTATAATGACAAATAAGTTCATCATTACAGTAGAGTGTTGTTGCTGGGGTGTTGAGCTGTCTGGTTGACTATTTGAAGCATTCTAGACATAGTAGTGAATAATACTAAGATATATTAGTCCCTCAGAAATAGCATACTAAGACAGACAAGTCCTTGAAGATTATGGTACTAAGACATACTAATCCCTAAGGTTTATAGTACTAAGACAGTTTAATCCCTGACTTATTTAATGATAAGACAGAATTATTGCTAAAGTGTATAATCAAACACACTATTATCCATAAAGTGATCTTATCTCTGGTGGGGGAGCTGATTGTGACAAAGAAAGCACAACTAGTGCTTGTGAGGTGCTACCTTCCTTCTTCTTAGGCCGCTTTGTCTTCGACTTCCAATTGGGGCTCGAAGGAGCTCCCTTGCAAGTTTTGTAATTGTGGCCCTTTTCACCACACTTGCTGCAAAACACAGAGAATGACTTCTTCAACTTTCCCCCTTGCATCAATGACTCAGCAAGATCTTTATGCTTATTATGAACTTTTTGCCGGCTGATCCTCTTTTCAATTTTTTTGCTAATCCAATGCTGATCAACTGCATTACTCCCTAAATCTCTTGCACAAGTATGTTCAAGCTGGTACATCTTAACTTGATAATATTGTAGGATTTTGTTGTATGACAAATGAATCAAGAATGGACACTCCTCATCCTTGCAACCCACTCTGACCCTCTCCCTATCATTCTTGATCCATTTCAGCTACCTCCCTTCAGCAATGAATGAATCATTTACCACCTCCTTAAACCTTTCAACAATGACAAACCTCGTTCCTAACTCAAATCTGCCCTAACCATGAGCATAATCATCATTAAACTCATTAAATTTTCTATTGTTACCTTCATCCTCATATGAATTGAGTGTATGAAATTTTTCAGACTCATACTCAAATATAATTTTCTCCATTTCTGTTGGAGCTTCACTGACATAGAATCTACCTAGCACTGGATTATCTGGTTGTACATCAGGCCCATCACTACCACCTCCTTGATCATTCGTCCCATAAGCTCCCTGAACTCCACCTTCACTACCTATCCCAACATTAGCGCCTCCACTATTTTCTCCTCTTGCATTCACACTTGTACCATGTTGAACCCTCTTCTTTTTAATTTTAGACATTTTCTTTAACCCTTGTCTCTTTGCAACTGGCTTCTTAGAAATCACTACCTTCTTTTTATCCTTCATATTTCTTTTTTTTTTTATCACCAGCAATCCTGTCATTACTGTCAGTTTCAGTACTATAAGTCTCAAATCCAACTGGTGGAAGTTTATACAACAAATCTTTTGTGCTCTCGTACCCATCATCTGATGAAGAGGATGTCTTCAGTTCCTCTAAAATTTCATCTGCATTCACATCCACTGCGCCATCACTATTCTTGCCAGCATCATCAACAACCTCAGGATCATCAAAATATATATGAAACTCAGAAGTCTGTTGGTTCTTTAATATGTTCTCTCGCATTGCATTGATCCATGCATCCCCAATTAATATGTTCAGTCCATACTCAATGTCGGCACTTGCTGGATCATATCAGTATACTGCCTTGTATAAATGGTATTTCAAACCCTTGAATAATGTTACAAGATCTCCAAAATTCACAAAGTCCAGGTTCATCTCAGGGAACCTCTCTTCCTTTCCATTCTGATAAACCAAAAATCCATCACTTCCTCTGACGAAGTTACCTCCATGGTAGAAAATCGGCACCACAAAAATATCAACCATTTGAAATTAACTCAT
Organism: Arachis stenosperma; assembly: GCF_014773155.1. Classification (NCBI taxonomy): domain Eukaryota; kingdom Viridiplantae; phylum Streptophyta; class Magnoliopsida; order Fabales; family Fabaceae; genus Arachis; species Arachis stenosperma. The sequence goes on from NC_080385.1 coordinate 155,725,230, forward strand.
GAACAACTATGTGTCAATCCAAAAGCAGTTACAAAAATTATGAATGAAACCCCTTTGCCCTAACACAATCCCTCCTTCTAATTCTAGACACAACATTTTAAAAATAATTTTTTCACTTCATAACACCGTTGTTACCCACACTGTCAACATGCACACATAATGCCTTCACCCGTAGTTCACACAACAATAACCAAAACTTCAACGCTAAGTAAGGCGCTCTTACCTTCTGACGAAAACAGCAATTACGACCTCAACAAAAACCTTTTTCTTAGTCTCCGATAGCAACTTCACGCCGCATCAATTGTTTTTCTATGTAGTGTAATTTTTGGAGAGAGAAATAGGGAAGAGAGAGTTTGATCGTTTGTCTTCTTAGGATTTTCAGTAATTCAGAAAATCAAACATAGGTATTATGGGTATTGCAATGAGAATTAAAGTGTATTCGGAGGGGTGGGGGAGAAACGGCGTCGTTTTGGAGCTTGGGGACTAATACGTCCTCTTTTCAGAAGCTATAGTACACGTGTCATCCCGTAACGATCAGGTCAGCGTCACGGGAGCCATGTCAGCGTTTTCTGTTGGGTCTAACGGAAGGGTAAATTTGTCCAAATTTTAAAGGGTAGGAATATAAATGTTTTTTTTTATTTTTCGAGGACAAAAATATCCGCAGAAAAAAAAATCAGAGACCTATTTATTTTTTGGGAGTCACTTAGATAAAGACGCCTAAAACGTCTTTTTTTAAAGATGTTTTTCAGTAATTAAAATTTAACATATATAATCGATTAAATCATGTTATTTTTGTCAAAATTAGGCTAGACAAATTGATTTAATAAAAAAAATGGTGAATCAAATCTTGAACTAGTCTAAATTAATATTATTATTTTATAAAAAATGACTACAATATTTTTATTATAGAGAATAATTAAAATACTCTTATTTTATATATATATATATATATATATATTTTAAAATTCTAAATTCTAACCGTACGATAAAAAAATAAAGGACTAAAATTTAGAATTCTCAAAATTAATATATATAATAGAAATATTTTAGTAATTTTCTATAATAGGGTATTGTAATAATTTTCTATAAAAAAATAATATTAATTTAGTTCAGTTCAATATTTGATTTACCATTTTTTGATCAAATCAATTTATTTAACATAATTTTAACAAAAATAACACAATTTAATCGATTATATATATTAAATTTTAATTATTAAAAAATATCTCTTATAAAGACGTTTTCAGCATTTTATCTTAGTGGCTCCTTTATTCTTTTCTCTTGTATTTATAAACGGAAATTTCCACCGTTAAGGCGAGGTCTGTGAGGAGCGTTGGAAGTACGCATGATCCATCTGATCTTCAGTTACGTAGTTACACCAAAAATATTTGTCTTAAACTCTTAATTTCGTATTAATAAGTCTTCCCCCTTTAGTGGCTCACAATTTGGCATTTTGGCAACTCTTTGACTTACGTGACTTCATGATGATATCACTGAGAAAACTTGGTTTGTTTCAAAGAGATGATATGGAGACATGGAGTGCACCATTTTTGTGCGTATTTAATTATTATTTAGAGTTTTTTTTTTTTACTTTTTATTAATAAGTGTTTTTAGAAAATTGGTTCTAAAAGAGTTGAAGTTGTTATTAGTAGAATTCTTTTAAATTTCGTTCTTAATATATAAATACACTGCAAGTATTTAAAAAGCTACCTTGTCACAAAAAAAAAATTAAAAAGCTATCTTTAATGATTCATTTAAAAAAAAGTGACAATTAAATCCAAAAATATTTTGATTTCAAATTAGTTAATGTAAAAAAAATATTAATAATCAATTACAATAATAAACGATAAATATATTATATCTTTTTGTTAATAGATAATGTAAAACAAAACAAAATTATTTATATGTTTTATTTTTTATAATGATTTATCCCGTGATTATATGAGCATAAGAATGATATTGTCTTTGACGAATTCTAATGAAATAACTGAAATTTTGTTTCAAAAATTATTATTTCTGTAATAAATTTTCATAAATAAACACGTAATTGTAATTAATGATATTTATAAATATTATTATTAAATTTTATATGATAAATTGACAAAAAAAAACATAATATATCTACTATTTATTATAATAAAAGACTTAATTGACACTTTTTTTTCAAAATCTAATTAGTTTCAGATGAACTTTAAAAAAGTCTACTTATTACTTTACATTTTTAAATCCCGCTAATATGTATATCATTTATATTTATAATTTATAATAAACACTTGACGTCAGTATTTTATTGGCAATCATATACAAAGTCTGTTTGTTTTGTTAATTAAAAATATTAAATACATAATTAATTAATAATAATTATATTTTTATACAAGTGTTAAGAGTATTTGATGTAAGTTTTTATTTTTAAGTTTTCATATAGATTAAAAAAAATGTTAGAAGACAATATTTTTATCAATTTTAATTAATATTTTAAATTAATACTTTATTTTGATGTTACTAAAATTTAGAGTACAAAATTTAAGATTTAAAATTTAGTACAAAAATAATATTTATTACTCAATTTTTTTTAGCCAATAATATTTTTTTTAGTAATAAATTCAATTGATAGTTAGCTGATCGCCAAAAATAATAAATTCTGATAATTTTTTAACATTTTTTATGAAAATTAAATAATAGATTTGGAATTTAAAAAATAAAATAAAAATATTTTAAAAAATAAATATTATAAAAATTTCAGTTTCTATTCTTAAAAGTTTTAGTTCTATATATCTCCATTTTTTAGAAGTATCAAAAAGATTAAAATTTTATATCTTATGACTAAAATTTTAATTCTAATATCTAACTAATAAATATATTTTGTATCTCAATCTCTTAATTTCAATCTCAACCTTCACTTTCAAATGCTACCAAAATAAATTAAATTATTGACTAAAAATAGCGGCCACTAAACTTTCTCTTTTCTAAATGCATATTCATTTTTTAAAAAGCCACTAAAATTTTAAAATAAATACTTATGAGAATTGATGGAATACGTTTTTTTCTTTTTTTTAAATGTTTTTAACAGATATGAATAAATGCACCTACTTAAAGGAAGAAATTCATGTGTGAACATGAACCTCTGCTTATTATGCTCTTTTGACTTTTCATTTTTTTGTTTTTGTTATCTACCCTGCTCTTTTCAGTTAGTAATAGACATGCAACTTTAAAACCAATTATTTAAAATTAAACTTATATATTTACAAACTCTGTTGAAGTAAAAATAAAAAAATAAAAAAATAAAAAATATTTACTAGTATTTCTTAAGAAATTGATGAGCAGAGTTAGCACTATATTACTATAGAGAAGTAGCATCCTTGTAGGGTAAAGCAAAACAGAGGGTAAGAAATAAGTAAAAACTCAAGTACAGTTGACTTCACATGAAATTAATAGTTGAGAATTGTTAGATAATTTGACTAAATCTTCATCTAACTATTCTCAACTATTAACTTTATGTAAAGTCGATTCCAGCTGAGTTTTCACCGTAAAAAACTGATAAGAAATTGAGAATAGACAAGGTTGCATTTGCATTGGAGGGCGAAACCACTGTTTTCTCGGGCCTGGTGGGTTTGACCACTTCTTGCCGAAAACCAAAGCCTTCCTTGGAAATAGCCCACTCTCTCACTCAGCCCAACTACACTAATATTTAACCGCATTTTCATCATAAAAAATGAAAACGAAAATATGAATTACCATACTTTTTGTTAAATAAAAATTAACCACACACTTACCACTTTAACTCTCAACAACAGTGAGCAGTGGTGACATTAACGTGGTTACAAATGTCTCTCACACTTTCTGCCACTTACTCATTTATGACCTCTCCCTTTATTATTATTATTACTCTTCCTCCAAATAAAATAAAAAAAAAAAGAAAAGAAAAGAAAAGAAGAGAGAACTTCTCTTCTACTCTTGTAGCTGTGCCTGCAAATTGCTTTTTTCCTTGTGTGTTCTGTTCTGAGTTCTGACATCAGTCTTTAATGGAGGCCAAGGTTGATTTTGAGGTGGACAATTTGACCACAGCTACAGGGAGCAGTAGTTTCTCTCAACTACTCTTCGGAGATGACGATGATCATCATCAACATGCATTGGGTTTTGCTGCCACTGTGGACCACTACAACAATACCCATCTGCCTCTTTTCTCCATTGACAAGCCACCCAAAATGCTCTCTTTTGGAGACTTTCACCATGTACAAGAACAACAACAACAACCTCACCTCTTGCTCCCTGAAACCAACGCTACCCCTCAGAAATCTGTAATCACTTCAAGTGATTCTTCTTCTGCTTCTTCATGCAACCACACCACCACCGCCATTAACTCCATGTCCAAGACCAATGTAATAATCTTCCTTTTTTTTCTTTCTTTATTTCTTTTCTTTTTCTTTCAAATATTTCGTTTTGTTCACCGTGTGGCTCAAGAGTTTGCAGAAAAAGCGAAATTGGCCGGGGCTACAACCCATTGTGAAGGTGCCTAATAGTAACAATAAGAAGAACAAAACAGAGAATCCTCCGAGTTCAACTTCAAGCGGTCATGCAAAGGTGAGAGGAATTTCAAACATTTTTCTTGTTCGGGTTTTGCAGTTGCATGACCCTTTTCTCTTTTCAACTCAACACTTTCGCTGTCACACACACATGACACGTCCTTTTCATATTAAAAAAACAACAAACGTTACATGTGTGATTCTGTTTCTGTATGCATATATACAAGTATATGGTTTTATATATTTTATATAATTAATATTTGGAATTGGTTTAGCAGAAGAAGGAGAAACTCGGGGAACGAATTGCAGCATTACAACAGCTAGTTTCTCCCTTTGGGAAGGTTATAACCATAATATATTAATTAATATTAATAAAATTCATATTCTTCATTGATTGAATGAAAATTGATGATGCATGCGCAGACAGATACAGCTTCGGTGCTTCACGAGGCAATGGGCTACATAAGATTTCTCCATGACCAAGTTCAAGTGCTATGCTCCCCTTACTTGCAGCGCTTGCCTTCTTCTTCTTCTTCTCCTTCTTCATTTCAACATCAATGTGTACGCTTTCTCTTTCTCTCGTCAGATTCTTGTATGCTTATGATTTATTGCAATTAATTGGTTTTCTAAACGAATCCACAAGAAGCCAAGGAAAGGAGTTAGAGACGGTAAAGTTGTGATGTTGAGGGTCCTACTTTTGATGTGGACAACACTACCCCACCCACCTTCCAAACCTTACACTTACTTGAAAATGTTGACCTTTGTTTAATGCGTCAAACTGTGACAGTTTCCCATTTCAAGTTTCAACTCTTTTCATTTTATGACACCACATTTTTTTGGTTTCTGTACCCGTTTTTTCAGGGGGAGGAGGAGGGACTGAAAGAAGACAAGAGGGACTTGAAGAGCATGGGACTCTGCCTCATCCCCCTCCAATCCACCCTACACGTGTCAAGTACCAACGGTGCTGATTTCTGGTCACCTGCTGCTGCAGCCAACAATGTTACACCTTATGCCAAATAGACCATACAATTATTATTATTCAATTACACTCATTTCCTTTTTGTTATATGCAAAAGAATGAGTTAGTTGTAGAAAGTATATTAATTTTCTCATATATGAATTTATTATGAATGAATATATAGTTTACAAATTTTGTATCTTTTGGGGAATGGGGGTGACAAATTTGGAGATGGAAGGATTAGAGGGTAAAGTATAGGAAAAGGGAAAGTGGATATAACTATTAACAGGAATAGTTCAAAGTGTACACATGGGGGTACAAATTGAAAGGTCAAGATTTTGTCCTAAATTATGTATCATCTATTTTGTGGAGGGACCCTTTTCTCAGAGGAAGGATTTAGGGATATGTGTGGCCTCAACTAGGATTCTAGGATGCCATATATTTTTAATCTATGTTTTTGTCCCTTGTAAATCTCGGTAGATTCAGATACTAGTAATTAAAATGAAGTTATTCCAAAAGGGTTGGCAACTTTTTAGCTAGGACAACAATTCTATAATCCAAGTCTTGAAAATGTGAACAAAATTCATCTGCTAAGAGAAAGAATAATATCATATTCAACTAAAAATGTTAGTATTGGAATAATCGTATCAGGGATATTTTATTACCGGTTTCCTCAGTCGTCACCTGTGACGGGATGTGTTTTAGTTGTAGGGTTGTAGACATGGTTTGATTCGTAAATTAGATCTTGTCATTTTTTTCAGTTGTTTAATAAAATATAATATTTTATTATTGTGAAAATTCAGGTGCAGTCGACTTCACACATGAAGTTGATAAATGAGAGTTGTTAAATGATTTGACTGATTTAACTAAATTTTTGTTTATCGATTTTCGGTTATCAACTTCACGTAAAATCGACTACATCTGATTTCAACTTTTATTATTTAATTTTTTTTATATATTTTTTATTTTATTTAAAAAATAAAAAAAATTTACATCTTACCAAATAATTAAAAAAAAACAACTGAGAAAATTTATTCTCAAATTTTAACTTCATAATTTATCCATCTGGCGGATTGTGTTGCTGTATATTCAGACTAAATTAAATTAAATGTGTACAGTGAGTCCGTCAAAGTGAAGAGAAGAGAATATTGTTACGGTCTAAAATTTTGTTTGTGCTTTTTTATCTCAAACTTTCAAACATACCTAGAGAGGCTAATTTTTTGTATGGCAAATTCTATGGTGTCTATGAGTTTTTGTCTAAATGTTGTCTAACTTATTTTTTGTAGTAAGTTTTGATTTTTTAAAAATTATTTATTTTTATAATTTTTAACCCTTTTTAGTAAATAAGCACCACATTATAGGTATCATAGTATTCATCTTTTTTTATATTAAAATATTATTAGTAACTTTTGTTAATATTATGATATTTTAGTGTAATAAAGTGATATAAAAAATATATAACATAAGAAGAAATTGTGAATAATGATTTTAAATAAGACAAAAAATAAAAAAATAATCAAGAGATGAATTACAATTTTAAATAGTACAAAAGGTCACTAGAAATTATGAGTTACGATTTTAATTTTTTAATTTAAAAATTTATAATTTTTAAAATCGTAAATTACAATTTTTTTTATTATACAAATTAATCCACATTATTTATATTGTACATCACACTTATAAAATACACCAATTTAAATTCATATTAGTGTACTACACAACTTCATCAATTATATAAAAAATAATTAGTAACCTAGAGAATTAGAACAATTTTTTTAAAAATTACATTATATGTACATTGTAACACTCTATCACACAAAATCTTAAACTTAAGTCATAAAGTTGAAGTGGCAAGATATTACGATTTCTAAAAGTAAAAAAATATATATAATAATAGTTGAAAGAAATTTTAACTAGAAGTCTATGAAAAAGAGTTAAGAAAGACGTTAAACAGAAAATCGCATCACTCGCACAAGCGATAAATATGAGAGAAGAATTCCAAAGATACATATAGCAAGGCTTCTGACTCGACTCGCGAATCTAGAATCGGCCAAAGCAAATATACACATATACATACATATATAAGATTCCCAAAAGACCCAAAATACAATTTACAGAACCTGTTTCTCCAAGTTGACCTCTAGGAAGGATAAAAACATAAAATATACTTAGTGGAGATATAATAATATCTATATGTACAACTTAACCAAAACATAAACCCAAAAGACTAGGATCCTTCGCTGACATAAGCTCCCAGAATGCTTCAACGAGGTGCGTCTTGACCTGCATCTGAAAATCACAACATATGTATGGGGTGAGAAATAGAGGTTCTCAGCATGGTAACGCTACCCACATAACTAACATATAAGGTCCCGAAAAAGCCAAAAGTGTTCCTATAACTTCCGACAATAGATTATAAAACATAAAAATTTAAAACGGAAACCATAAAATAGGGTGATTCTCTAAGGTAGCGTTTGTTTTGAGGTACCGAGATAGAGACTGAGAGACTGAGACTCAGTATTATGTTTGTTGATTCAGAGACTGGTATTAAAATTTCTGTCTCTATCCTTAAAATTTTAGTATTTCAGTACTTCCAAAAAGTAGGGACATAGGGGACTAAAATTTTTAGAGATAGAGACTGAAACTTTAATAACATTTTATACATAAATACCTTCATTTCAATTAATTAATTTCAATTTTACTCTTTGTACAAATTAAATTAGAATTTCATTCTTGTTTCAATTTCTGTCTCCCACTTTGCACCAAACAGAACACTAAGATTTATTTCAATATCTGTATCTTAGTCTCTGTCTCTCAGTCTCACTATTTCAGTCTCTGTCTCTCCACCAAACACTACCTAAGGTTCTTCAATTTAACTAAACTCTAACTAAAACTCTCGACTATTCCCCCTTCCTCCATAATCCTCCTAAACACTAGTAAAACTACATAGACAAACAAAATAGACAAAGTAAACACAGGTAGATTACAGATACGACAGATAACAATTATAACAGGTAAGCATAGATTATAAATTAGGCAATCCCAAGAAGCAAACTCAAACAAATGCATATGATAAATGCCTACCCTATGACTGATGATATCATTTGTCGATTATATAGCCAACCCGACATGTCCTGATAGCTAACCATGGACTGAAACACCTATTACGGAGCAAGTGAATTTGAGTTACAACCCTCTTGCTACTACCCGCTTAACCCAGAGCCAGTGAAATAACCACTACTGCGTCTACTACCCAGGCGGGTGTTTAAAAGCTCAACTTGGAGCAAGCGGGACGAACCACAATCCTTTTGCTACTGCCTAGGCATCACAAACATTGACCTGGAGCAAGTGGGATGAACTACAATCCTTACCACTGTCCAGGTATCTCAATCACTTACCTAGAACAAGCGGGACGAACCACAATCTTTGCTATTACCCAAATATCTCATTCAAGAATTCATTCAATTTCAAGTCAAACATTAAGTATAATTCATAATCATTTCATCATTAATCATTCTCATTTATCATGTTCATTAAAAATTCTATAATTAACTCTGTTTTTCATAATTTTTCTTTCTCATCTCTTATCCGGAGCAAGTGGACAACGCCACAGCTTATTACTCGGTCACATATATCTCTTTAAATTACAAATCCTCGTTACTCTCATATTCCTCATCAAATCAAGCATCCCTTTCCTCAACTCCTTCGACACTATTTCCATCTTATCCCACTCACTAACCCTTACTCCGTAACCCAAAACCTAACTAATAGATCTTAAACAGAGTTTCTAGTTTTTCCTATAATTTCAAAAATTCAGTTTTTATACATAACTTTTGATATTCATAACTTCTTCTACGAAATTTTGTTTTTCACAAAGTTTATACCATCTTAAAGCCTTTAAAATTATCTTTAATTTGAATCAAAATTCACTCAAGTTCAATATCCGAAACTCAAGTTATGGACTGCCGAAATTCGTTAAAAATCTGCTTTTACCAAAAGAGTTCAAAACCTTTATTTTTCAAATTCTCCTTTTCAAACCAAGTTTCACAACCCAAAACAACATTAAATACACTCAAAACAATTCCATAACCATTTTCTTCATTTCACAATACTTCAACACTCAATTTCATCAACTCTAACCCACAAAATCATAAAGCAACAATACTCATAAATCATTAATATAACATCATCATCATTTACAATCAAACTCAAACCTCATCATTACTCAATAATTCAGCAACACATTCACATATTCAACTCCACAGTTTTATTAATTCACTAAACTTTAACAAGTCATCCTGGTTCAACCTAACCTAGGGTCAACTAGTCTAAGTTTTCACAAGACATTATATTTTAATTACGAGAAACCAAAACCATACCTTGGCTGATTCCTCCCTAATGCTTGGAACACTTCAATTATCCACTATTTCTCAAGTTTCAAAACTCCAACTCCTCACCAATTGAATTTTAGCTCCCAAAATTCAATTCCAAGCTTCCAATATTCACCAATTTAACCCCAATTCAACAAGATACACGATCTAATTCATACAATATCACAATAATCAACACTGAACACACTAAATTACCTATTCACAAGGGTTAGAATTTCCTTACTCACGAGTCAAATGGACAAAATTTGGTGATTATCCACCAATAGACTACCCCTAAACCATTAAAATCACAAAATCTCTCAATTACCAAATCAAAATTACGAACTGCAAAAGGGGAGAATTGGGTGACAAAACGTGATTCACTTACCAAATTGATATATGGGTTTTGTAGAAAAATTTTGAGATGAACGCGTAACTGCTGATGGCTCGTCAATCGAAACTCCAGATTAAAAGTTACGGAGGATTGAATTTTTGAAACAAGGTTAGGTTCCTTTACGTTCTTCAATCTCCCTTCTTCATTCCCAGCGTGAATTCCCTTATGATTTTGAGGGAGGAGGGCTTATGTGTTACTTATATACATGGGCCTTGGGTTTAGTTTGGGTCGATTTGTTTGATTTGGTCTGTTTAGTCTAATTTTAAACTAAAATCTTTAAAATTAATGCTAAAATTCATATGTTAATTATTTCTAATTCATAAAACTATAAAATTTAATTTTTTTAAATAATAATTAATTTATTGGTTAATTATTTACTAATTACTCAAAATTTACATACCTCATCAAATTAATTCTCATATAGTCACATAAAAAATTACTTATTATATATTTGTGTATAAATATAAGTAAAATTAATTTTTTTAATATATATTTTATATTTTAATATATATTCTACACTAATAATTATTTTTTGTAACTAATTTTAGTGCACGCCAAATATGATTAAAATTTGTGTATATAAAAAAATCAATATTTTAGCTCATTACTTTCAAAGATTATATTTTATTGTTAACTTTTTCAATATCAAAAATTTTGACAATAATCTTTTAAAGAAAAATATTAGAGGCTATCAAAATTCATTATTAGCCTTCTAGCATTCATTTTTTTAAATGCTAACAAATTAAACGATAAAATTTAGTGAATTTTAAAAATTGTTAGTCGTTTCACTTTAAATACACAAGTTTATAAAAATATAATTTTTTTAAATTTAATTTTTATTTTTATTAGTTTTTCTATCTTTTATTTTAAATTAAAATATTTTTTTATTAATATTTATATTTTAAAAATGAATATAAATATAAATAAGTTATTAAAAATAATAAAAATTGTGCGGTGTAACTTATATATTTATGTTATGTTTATTTTCTCAATTTTACTAGTAATGTATGCGAAATTGTGATATAATCTTTTTTTAGCATTAGCTGAAAAAGGGTAAAGTATAGATTTTGTTTTTGAAGTTTGTCAAAAATTTGAAAAGTATCTCTAAATTTTATTTTATTTTTATTTTGTACGAAAAATTTTTTATTTAAATCAAATATATCTTTAAAGACTAACTTTTTAAAAAAATTAAGACCAATTTAGCAAAAACTTTTTATAGACAACCTTTAACATAAAAAATTAGCTCTTAATTATCAATCATTATTATTAAATTAGTCCCAAATTTTTTAAAAATTTAGTTGTCAAAGATATAATTGATGCAAATCGAAAAATTTTTGGCACAAAATTTAAACAAAATAAAATTTAAGAACATCTCCAATGAAGTGTTTTTAGAGTATCACTTTCAATAATTTCAAGAAGTGAATTGATTTAGAATTGAAATCTGCATTGGAGTTGATATATAAAATGAAATCGATATTCTCTTATAACCTTATTAGAGATATCATATCAATTTGATGGAGAATCAATAAAATTTTGTTATTTGTATAATTATATTGATAAAATAATTAAAAATAATATAAAATTCTAAATGAACTAAGATTAAGTATTTGAAGAATAAATTTCACTTTAAATTTTAAACTACTATTGAAATTAGAGTATTTTAAATTTTTTTACAAATTTTAAGATAAAAAATATATTTTAGTCTATAATTTTTTACTGTCATTTCAATTGATAAATAATTAAATATAGAATTTTTTTTGTTGGTATTAAAATATAGAATATTTTTATTTAAATAAAAAATCCCGTAATGCAGTTACCAGATGCTATCCAATATGCAGAATAACTACAGCATGAGCCCCAACAAACAATTGTATATGGGCCAGTAGTCCAAATTTCAGGCACGGAAAGTTTTTATTGGCAATGCAAAAACTAAGAAACAGGGCACAGACTCAAATAAACCCTTTGAAAGCATTGGTGAATATTTGTCCCTTTTTTACCCTTAACACTTGTGAAAAAACCTCTTTCAACCATGTGTATTGGACTATTTGTAAATGATAACCTTCAACTTCAAATAGGATGCCCATGAATTTCCACGTAATGGCTTGTATTGACTGCAAGCAATATGAAGTCATTCAAATGGCAGAAGATTACTTAACAAATTTTGTAATAGGAAGTCATCCCCGGTACCATGGATTTTAATTTCTAGACATTCAAATGTTAATAAGTCTAATCAATTAATAAGTCTCTTGCTAACGTTTATTGTAGTAGCCAGTTTTACGGAACAATAGTTTGACTTGACCCAAACAAAGTAGTCATAATGAAGTAGCTACTTAATTCAACATGGTTGTACATTCAGGATAGCGTCGCCACTGCATAAACATATCTTTATATAACAATAATTAAAAATTATTAAATAATTAATATATTTGATAAATTATTATTTTTAGTTATCATTTAATCATCAATTTAATTTTTTTAGTTTAATTCTTTTAATTTAATAATCTAACAACATATTTTATCATACTCTTTAAAATATTAATAATTAACTAATAATTAAAAATAATAAATATTAATAACCTATAATATTTTTTTCGTTATTATTTTCACACCAAAGCATTTTTCCCTAGGTAGTTAATATACACAACTATGAACAGGGTTTAGAGCTTTATGCTTTAAATAATTATAATAATGTCAAAAGTCTTTATAAAAGTTGACTCGTTAACAGAACCAAAAAAATTCAAAAAGAGTGAACTAGCTTAAACAGCAGTTTCCCTCAGTCAGTTGACTTCGTAATACAAATCAAGAGTGAACTACCTTAAACATGTATTAATATAGAGACATCCAATGAGACAATTTAATTTGTTTATTTGCTAACTACGTATTATTATTTTTAGTTTAACCAAAAAAATATATATTTCTAAGAGAGACAGACCAATTCAAACTCCATTTCCAATTTTCTCTATTATTATCTCTTTAAATTCACATCACGTGCAGGCTACCTGCCTGCCTTAGCTAATTAGTAATGCTTTGAATAATGTTTGATATTGTTGCCAAGCTTTACAGGTTTAATTTCCAGTTAGGCAAATTTCTTCTCTACTCATAATATAATAACTTCCATTGCATATGTGTGAAAGGAAACCTTTGAAATTGAGACATCGGTCCAAAAGTAAAACTAACAAGCTAGATAAATAATAATAATAATAATAATAATAACAAGATGGAAGAGATCAGATCAGAGGCATATTGTGATTTGTTAAAAAGTGATTAAAAATGACAGAGATAAGGTTAAAAGGAAGAATTTGGTAGCTTAATATAGTTTGATGGATGTGAAAGAAAGAATTTTGTATATAGTTTGATTGGTTTCTTTGTAAAATTAAATAACACCCACCTAGTTATATATACTTGTATTATTTGTATTAGTGATATTCCAACTAGGTAGCTGACTTATTCCTAACATGCCCCACAACAAACACAAGAAACAAAAGGCTAATTATAGTAAGATTTTTTTTTAATAAGCGCTAACAATAATATTTGTTAAGGTTTAAAAACAATTATAAAAAGGTATAATTTTTAATATATTAAATAGTTAAAAATAAAAAAATAATAGAGAACTATTAAAATATTAGCTATTAACCCAATTCTTTTAGTCTAATTCGTTTAGTTTAGTAATCCAACTAACATAATTTATCGCATATTTTTAAATATTAATAATTCATTTATGACTAAAAATAATAAATTCTAATGACTTTTTATTTATTTCTCTATATAATATTTATTTATTCAAAGTTCAGAGTAGAAAATGAAATGAAAGGTGATGAGAAAATAATAACCTTCAAAGCCCGCTACCTAACTCGGGCCAAACGGTTAAAGTCAAAGAACAAATGGTGCCTTATCAAACTTGAATTCAAAGAAATGAATAAGCAATTCCCACGCTAGCTAGTAGCTATATATAGAGAACTTGTTTCACTCTCATCATGCTTCACACCAACCCATTCCAATTCCAATATATATTGCTTCACTCAAGTAAAGTCCTTATTAAAGAAAAAAAAAAAGAAATGAAAGGTTACTACTCTCTTTCAGTGGTCATGGTCTTGTTCCTCTTGTTCCTTTCATATTCTATGAATACTGTTGAGGCCAGACCACTCCTCAAAGATCATCAATCTTCCTCTGCTTCTTCCTTCATAACATCCATAATCAACCGGGCTTATTCTGGGCCAAGCCACAGAGGTATTGGTCATTGATCACCAACAAATTAAACTTCATTTTTTCATTTTCTTTACAATTAAATTATATGTATTACTATACACTAGGTATGGCAACTGTATGTGTTTAATTAATACTTAGGAAAATTGGATTTTCTTCATGTAGACAAAACAATGATATAATAGTTGTAGCTTATAATGAGTAGGATGAACATGCACGTGACAATTTCACGTGACAATTTGCTCTTATTTTTAGTGTAGCATAAAGCAGTTTGTTCTTATTTTTTTTTTTCAATTTATACAAATTTTATAATATAAACGATTGTATTGTATTATATTGTAAAATGTATTTATATTATTGCTAGTGCTAGTTCTAGTATAATTATTGCATCTGTCAGCTTAATGAAACAGTAATATAAATATATTATATATATGAATATTAATAAACTTTTTCTCTTAATTAGTTGTTAGAAAGCTGGTAATTAGGTGTGAAAAGACACACTTTCAACATACATACACGACTCTATTATGTTAAATTAAAACAAATAAAAATGAAGAGACATACAAGAGGGTGGTTGGTTGAAACATTTTTTCAAGAGTAATGAGTAATTCGTTCCTTTTTGTATTACATTCATCCATGCGTTCACATGTTACGTGCATACAATGAGCAATGAGACAATTGAACCCTATTTTATGTAAACAAATGTGGCTTTAATGAAACGCAAAATTGGAAAATATATTTAAAGGTTTCATCAGATTAAAAGAGATTACCAGCAAATACACTTGCATATATGAAAATTTAACGCTGGTTAAATAACATATATTCACATAATCTATATATACGTATATCAGCGTGGCAGATCAATTTTCTGTTGTTAGTACTAACTGACATTTTGCTAATCTATCCATACATGATTAAGTAAGTTGGGTTGATCTAGTGATTAGTTCACTATTCAGTTTAAGACTTTAAGCAAATGTCAGTGATTTAAATCTCACAGCAGTTCATTGTATATAACAAAACCAATATATACATATAACTATTGTGTATAACAACAAAACCAATTCAAAGCCTATAATGCCGGCCACAACCAGTAACATTTTTTATCTCGGTTTGAATTGTTCCCGACCATGTATAAATGTATGATTACAAGCAACATAAAGTGTCAATAGTCAACAAAATTTTATAAAAAAAATACTCTATACACCCAAATCAGTTATGAATATATTTGTATATAAATATATATATGATTTAATTTATTTTCAATATGTATTTGTATTTTAACATGTATTTTATACTTATGACTGACTTTAGTGGTTAATTTTGGTATACACTTAATATAGTCGAATTTTATATGCTTTATTTGCAATATGATTTTGTTTTATCTTGTGCAGAGAAATGAAAATCATATTCAACATAGAATTTCAAACTGAACAAAACATGAATAAGATTAATAGAAGAGAACCTATCTTCAACTCTGGTTGATTTATTTACTTACTCAGATGATGCGATATAAATATGGTATTTACATAAGATATAAAACATGATACATGATGGGGTATCTATATAAACCATAACTCATGATTCATATTTCCGAATTGCTGATACAATTTCAGCAATGCCTTCAAAATTTCTCCTTTCTTTGAGAATTGTCTTAGCTAAATCAAGTGCCCGCTTTTCACATGTTGCCCGTTTAGCAGCATCAGCAATGGATTCAAAATCTTCAACATGTGCCACACCAACTATTCTCCTGTGTATTAGATAATAATCAAAATGATAAGTGTAAGCTAATATAAACAAAACAAGTATAACATTCTGGTGAAAAATGATGATCAGCAATCTCACCTTATCATTTTGGCAGCACCAAACCCAAGACTATCATGAAACAAATCCGTCATGTATTTCTTCTGTACAAGCAGCTGAACCTCAGGATTATTATAGATAGCTGGAAGATATGCCTCACCAGCACCATTTCTATGCTCATCCCAAAGAGCAGTGAATTTGTGCTGGAAAAGATTCCAGGTATCTTCAATTGTCTTAAGAATCCACTCCTTGTACGCCTGCATATCGTAACATCAGTATATATCAGAATTCAGACAAGGAATAACACACTTTTGCCGCAATAATCATTGGTCTTCGCCATTATCTGATTATCATCAAATGAAACTATAAAAAATCCCATCATGTCATTGTTGCAGCAAAGCTAAGCAATAGAATTACCAGAGCCACAAGTCCAGCAAAATGAAGAGGAAATGCAGCAAAAGATAATGGCAGTTATAACTGACATTCCTGCCGAGTCTTGTTTTATAACTAAGAGAGAGCTCATATTTCTGTGAAACTATCCCTACAGCTTCTTAGATTTCAAATGATATAACTCTGATTGCTCACCAATGTGCACAAAGAAATCCTTCTTAGGATAACAAAGCAAAGTCACTAGCACTACACAAACAAGACGAGAAAACAGAACATTCCTTCAAACCTATAAAAATGCACAAATTTGGATCTGAAATGAACCAAAGAGAATCAAAGTGTTTAAGTCAGATTACGTAAAGTAGGAGGTGAGCAAGTTTTTCTGTTTCCTTCCTTTTTCTTTTACAGTAAAAAATTTTGGACTATATTAAGATCAGAAGGCACACAGAGCCACAGCAGCGCACAATCAATATACCTAAAGAAAGAAACCTACTTTTCGATCATTTGCTTGATCAGCATGTCCATCTTGAGAACAGTAAGCCAAAATCAAATTTCCTAGGAATGCTCCAATATCATAACCCATTGGTCCATAAAATGCAAATTCAGGATCAATAACTTGTGTTGATTCATGAGTAACCATCATAGAACTAGTGTGCAGATCTCCATGTATTAGAGCCTGGGCCCTCTCACAGAACCTACAAAAATGTATATTATTATAAAGTAAAAAAAAATCCTAACACCACAATTGCTGCTGCACATACTGCAGTAAAAGAAGAGTGTTGGTCATAATACTTGGATTTCAGCTCAGCAACTTCGAGCTTCAGCAAATTGTCTTCCCGTAAAGCCTCAGCATCATGATCAAGATAAGGGGAAGTCCAACGATTATATTCAGAAACTTTATAAGGGTCAGAGAACACGACCTGCTCAGTGAGTCTGCACATCTCCACATTACCACAATATTCGGCAACTGCATGAAGCCAGCATGAATTCAGCTTAACACAAGCATGTCTTAAGGCAACATCAATAAGCAATGTTCCTCATACTCACAGAAGCAAAATATCAGTTTATCTATTACATCCATTTTCAAAGGGAGAATATACTACAGAGGCATCACAAATACAAATATGCAAAGTACAAGCAGCCAAACAAGGGAAGGGAACCATTTTTTCTAACGCAAAACTCAAACTGAAATAAAAGTTTCAGCTCAATCAACTTTGAAGCAGAGTAATAGATTAATGAAGGCGACACTATGAATCAGTGAACTTCTTAGTTCTTAGATAAACAAATGTACTGAATTGTACAACAAATGAATTGAGTGTGAATCAATCAATAACAATGGCTCACACATACCGTCCCTTTTGTGCTCAGAAGTTGTACGGAAAAGGAGAGAAGTGAAAAAGAGTGTCTTGGCCATGAAATCAGCCATGTGCTCTGCAAGCAAAGGGTACTCAATCCCAGCCACCAACCCTTTTCTTAGTATTATGTGCGGCGGTTCCAAGTAACGCATGCCGATCAATGACATTGTGCGGTCAAAGTGGTAGACTTCAGGAACATGCTCAGGGCACAAACGACCCTTTTCTTTCAGCGCCAACCATTCAAAATATGATCTCTCCTTCGTCATTGCCCATGACTCTCCAATGGAACGAACATACGGCAAAGCCTAAAAAAGAAACGAACTTTGAATCAGAAAGCTAAAAAATAAACGAAATTTGCGAGTGCCCACGAGTTTTTGGATAAGTGGGGTAGTAGTTTTTTTTTTTTTTAAATTACCTGCTTGATGACAAAAGAACCTGCGGAGTTGAGAACAATGAAGACGAAGTTAAGGTTGCCATCTCCAACTTCTTTGACGAACAAGTTGTCGAAGTCGTTGGCGATCTTAGAAGAGAGGGCAGGCACTGATTTTATGTAGTCGATGAGGGAGTTGTCGTGGAGTGGTCGGAACTCTGAGAAGGCCATTGGAAGCGGCGGAATAGTGGTGGTAGTAGGGTACTAAGCGGGTGGAGAGAGAGCAATGATCCCCAAAGGTGGGAATCTTCAATCTTGTTTTGTGGATTTGGTGCGTTTTGCTTTCGGAGGAGGAACGCCATTAGCTAAAGGTAGAATGGGTGTACTGAAAGACTCAAACTTGGAGCGTCAATGATTCGAGTGCATTGAATCTGGTCACAATTTAGATTAATCAGCTTCGATTCTGTGGAAATTTCAATGCTTCATTCAAAAGGGAGCCAATCCAGTTTCTGCGCTTGGCAGAGTGATCAAAATTTCTATGCCTAATTTAAAAATTTAAAGATATTCTTTTTAATAGATTCTCTTCGTTTTTTTTTTGAGTAATATTATTTTTTTTGTTTATTCAAACGGTATTCCCAACCCGATAGGTTAAGGACTAATCGGTCGTGGATCTGAGCTCTATTTAAGAATAATATTATTAAATATAATTTTTTATTATATAATATTAAGCTAGGCCCATTATCAGACATAACATAACTATGGATTATAATCCATAAAAAGATTCTGGTGGGCGTCTAGTTATCCAGTTATGTTGCCTCCGACAAAAAACCCTAAAAATTAGCCACGAACAAAAATAAATACTTACTACCATCCAGTTTGTCAGTTTTCAACCCAAAATCAATGTCAAGGCCCCAAACACCAAACCCAAATTCAAGAAAACTACTTGCAGTACTATTTTGTAAAGAGAATATCCCCATGACCAAAAAGGAAAAAAAAAACGAAAGAAAAGAGAATACTATCCCATGAAAAAAAGAAACCAGAGAGTATATTATAAAACTTAATAGAATTTTTTATTTGTTTTTTTATGTAAATAATAATTTTTGTGAACAATATAAATAATAAATTTTAAAATTGACATAATAAAATAAAAACACACTACATCCTTAAATTATTCACCTAAATCTTAATATTAGGTCCATCCACATACCTAGTAAATTAGTGTGTGTTTGGATTGTGGTTGGTCAAACTGAAGTTTGAATAAAAGTAATTTTATAAAATTGATTTTGGATAGAAGTAAATTTGTGTCAACATAATTTATGTTTGGCAACTCTTTACCAAAATTGATTTTGATAAAATAAATATTGTTTAAATAATATTAGTTAAAATCACTTTTAGATAAATAATTACTTAAAAGAACATGACATTAAATTATAATATTTTTTATACATGTTTAATTTTTTTTATACTTTTTTTATATGTTTTTTATATAGTATATTTTTAATACTCTTAGTACTCTTTTTTAGTACATTATAATATTTAACTATTATTATTATTATTATTATTATTATTATTATTAATTTTTTTATTTAATTTATTTTACCTAATGAGATCAATAAATTCTATTATAAAAAGATAATAATAAATATAATATACAAAAATTGTAACTATAAAATTATATAATATCAAATAAAAATTAATAAAAAATATAAATAATAAATAATAAAAAAAAAGTTAATATAGAGAAGAATAATAAGAATTCTATAAATAATGCAATAACATGTATAAAGGATAAAGTTGGTAAAAGAAAAATAAATATTGAAGGTATTGGCTAAAAGTACGTTAGTGCAACGGAGAAGTTAGAAATTATTGTTTCTTGTAAACGTGATTTTATGAACAAAATCACTTTTGCGTTTGTAGATGAGAAAATTAGCCAAACAAAAAAGTGAAGCTTTCAAGAAGCTCTAACGTACTTTTTTCATTTAAACGTGGTTACCAAACACACCCTTAAACATCCGATATATCCATTATCCACATTATTTAGTATTTTCATTATTTACCAATATTTTTCTTTTTTCTTTTTCTTCTTTTCTATTTTTTTTGAACAATTCACACACACTCTTTGATAACTTTCTCACGTTTCAACTAAACTTGTACCACTAATTACTAGGTTTATTGAGCCAAAATCATAATATTACCTTGTATTGAACCAAGTTAATTAAAGAGGACTACTAACGAACCTCAACATGAAAGAATTACTTTCCAAGGTAAAATATTCTAAAAAAAATATTTCCATAGAGACTTTTAAGGTTTCCTTCTACGTACAAGCTAGTTTTGTTTCATTATTTAAGCTTAATTTAGCGAGACAAGTAAAGCAATCAAACATTTTGGTACGATTAGATTTAGATTTAGATTTAGATTTAGTAGTAAATTATTTTATTTATTTTGAAGAGAGAAAAGATAAGAAAAAACAAATGAATTTTTTAGGGAGAATACTAGGAAAATAATGACTATTTTGAACAACATGAATAACCACCAATCAAATAAAGATATACTACATTCTAATTTAATGCTACTAATTTAAATTTACTCTTTTAATCCTATTAATTCACATTATTCATACATTGTTCAAAAATATTGTTGGTTACCTATACTTTTTTATTTTTTAAATACATTCAAAATAATCAAAGATTGATATTGAGACACGATAAAAGGAAGCAAACAAGGACATGAGATGAGATGAGGAACTAGCAAGAAAAAATAGTAGGGTAGCCACAGGAGGATAGATAATAAACTTGTCGTGTCGGTTTTAAATATTAGTGTTAAGGACTCTGAATATTCAATATTGACTATAATATAATGCGGCGGCCAGATAATTAACCAAGAGAAATTGACATATGTCCGTAAATTAAGGGTGCGCGCCTCATATTTATTTTGAACAAGTCAGTCAACCCAAACGACCTAGTGAGTAATGACGGCCTTATGAGTTTGTTTGTGGTATCTACAATCGATTCTACAAGGGGGATATCTTAAGAGGCCGGTTTATCATTTTTTAATTTTTGATTCAATCATAATTAACCTGGAAAACATTTATTTAATTTCCTTGGAGAACTTCTTGTAAGCAGTTATGTGTATATACATATAGTATATGCTAACAGAGTTGTTATGTTTAATATACAGTTCAACTAATAAAAGTTTAATAATTTAGCGTTGGTTGCGTCTCATTAATTGCGCTAGCAAAATGAAATGCAACATATTTTTCTTTCTTATCCACTAAGATATAAGAACATATGTCTTTCCCCGTCATGTTAGCAACCTAGAAGACTTGACCAGGTCATCCATTCTCATTTCCCAATTTGAACACAAGACTAATTAATTAGCAAATAATAAATTAATAATGATAACAAGGTGAAAATTTTGCAGTCAACTTTACATGAGGTTAATAACTGAACATCATTAAATAAAAATTTAATCAAATCAATCAAATCATCTAATAATTTTTTGCTATAAACTTCATGTGAAATCAACTTCATCTAAATTTTTAACTAATAACAAATAGAACGAAATATAGTGAATACCCAATTAACTTTACATAAAATTAATAATTAAAAATAATTAAATTATCATCTAAATTTTCCACCGACATCAGCAAAATTTGAATTAGTAAATGTAATTAACTGACCCCTTATTTTTGTCTCTATATAAAGCACCCTATAATGTGTCACAAAACAATAAGCAATAACCTGAAGAAGCAAAGAAAAGCATGATGAAGCATACTCATGAAACCACGCTGTGTTTGTTCCTAGTAATCCTTGCAGCGGGAAGAATGCAAGGATCAAGTGCAGTGGACTACACCGTAACGAACAGAGCCCTCTCAACTTCAGGGGGTGTCCGATTCCGTGACCAAATAGGTGCAGAGTACGCAAGACAAACCCTTAACAAAGCCACACAATTCATATGGTCAGTGTTCCAACAAAACAATAACCCCTCTGAGAGAAAAACCGTCCAACAGGTGAGCTTGTTCGTTGATGACATGGACGGTGTTGCGTACACCAGCAACAACGAGATCCACCTTAGTGCAAGATACGTTGGAAGCTACTCAGGTGACGTGAAGACAGAAGTGACTGGCGTGTTGTACCATGAGATGACTCACGTGTGGCAGTGGAACGGGAATGGTCAAGCCCCTGGTGGCTTGATTGAAGGGATTGCGGATTTTGTCAGGCTCAAGGCTAACCTGGGTCCTAGCCATTGGGTCAAGCCTGGCCAAGGGAATAAGTGGGACCAGGGTTATGACGTCACGGCTCGCTTTTTGGATTATTGTAATGGCCTCAAGAATGGCTTTGTTGCTGATTTGAACAAGTTGCTTAAGAATGGTTATAGTGACCAGTTCTTTGTTCAGTTGCTTGGCAAGACTGTTGATCAGTTGTGGAAGGATTATAAGGCCAAGTATGGCAACATATCATAATCATTTTCAATATCTAACAAAACAATAAGATCAAATCATACTACATATGTATACGTTATACGTTATACCGTAATTTATAATCATCAATAAGTGTTGTATGTTCTACCAATTATATTATAATGGTTTACTTATTGCTTGTTCGATTCATCTTTAGTTATTTCTCTAAGACTAACGTAGCATATCACCATGAATACTAATGAGATTTGAAGAACGTAATAAATAATCTAACTTCAAGGCAATCGTTCATATGCAATTGTTTTTATATAAAGTTGATAATTAAGAATTGTTGGATGATAAATATGTTATAACGACAATTGTTGCCAAATTTTAAACTTTCAGTTTTTTAAAACCATATCAAAAGAGTGGTTAATCTGATTAGCAGGTTATTCTTTTAAACTTGAATTATTGACATAAAATATATTACGTAAAAGAGTTAATATTTATTTAACTAAAGGTAAAAATAAACTAATGCACCAAAGTTAAGGTGACAATAGGATTCGACGAAAATTAATTATGCAAAAGCTAAAGGTTTATAACTATTATTACTCAAACATGCATGCACCTAATTAAGCATTCTAATGCTAAAGCAGATTGTAGTATTATCTTGTGAAGTTTTACAGTCTGGAAATGGGTTTGTGGTGAAATAATGACAAGACAGGCTTATTAAGTTATTGATGCATTTTTTCAGCTAGTGGATTAATTAAGTGCCACTTACCCATTATTCCAAGTGGGGATTGGGGAACCTGCACTCTATCTGCCATAATCAGGTCTCATTAAAGTAAACTCTATAAAGCACTTCTGTTTCATGGTTGGATAGTGTTTTTGATAAAGAAATTAAGTAGCAACAACTAGTGTACCGATTGTTGATTCGAACCGAACATTTTGTTTTGAAGTCGTACCAAACATGATTACTATCAAAGGAAATTTTAGCGTTGATAATCCACCTTTGACTAATGTAACATCGATCTATTTGTAGGGCCGGTTTCCAACAATTGAGAAGTTGAAAATTTCTGGATATGCATATTCTAAAGATCTATTTGGACTTGCAATATGGATACTGCCTGTTGGACAATCTTTGTGCCAACAAAACCTTGTTTCACAAGTAATTTCCACTTTATCACACTCATGTCATGCTCTTGTTCCTTCTATTAAAGCCAAACAGCAACTCAAACGATCTCTATAGTATTCCCAACACAAACAACAATGGCTCTAATCCTCAATCACATGATCCTGTGTCTTGCACTAACTCTAACAGCTGCTACCTTGGGGAATGCAATTGAATACGTTGTGTTAAACAATGCCCTGATCAGGAAATTGGTGCTGAATATGCCCAGCAAACACTCATTGCTGCCACCAACTTCATAGACAGATTATTTGGCCTAAACAGCAAATTTGCAGCAGTCAACAAAGTCTCCATCACAGTTGAGAACATCGATGGAGTCACATTCACTACCAGCGACAACAACATTCATGTGAGTGCAGGGTACATTGAAAAGGTACCCTGCTGGTGGTAGGTATATCAAAAGGGAAATAACCGTGGTCATCTGTCACAAAATGGCGCATATATTGCTATCCCATGGGAGTGACAGGGCCCGGCCGCCTTCAGGACTTGTTGAAGGCATGGCGGATTTTGTGAGGTTGAGGGCTAACTATGCTGCAGATAGCTGGGATGATGTAGGTGAAGACTCTAATTGGGACCAAGGATACCAAGTCACTGCATACTTTCTAGACTATCTGAAAATATCTGAGCTGGGTTTGTTGCGGATTTGAACAAGTTGATGATGCAAAATGGATACAGTAAGAGCTACTTTGTTCTGCTTCTAGGGAAGCCAGTTTCTCAACTTTGGATTGAATACAAGGCCTTATATGATCTCAACAACTGATCAATCCTTAGTTTGTAGCTTTGTAAGAATTACGACATAAGAATAGTTTAAAGTGTTTTTCTAGCCTCACTCACAAAAAGGTATGTACAAGTTATAAAAAGAAAAGCAAGTATAAATTAAATAAAGTTGGTTGTAACTTGTAAGTGTGCCTAAATGTGATATATTAAATGTGTGTCCATGTAAAAAGTAGTTTGCACATAATAATATATCTACAATATAATAAGTAACAACTGAGGTGAACAAAGTTGTGTTAACAAAACGTCCTTGCTGCAAGTAAGACGTAACATAAAACTGTAATTAGTACACTCAAGCAGAAAATTTATATTTTTGATACATAATGTTGACAGTGAAAGTGTTAAATGTAGCAGAACACCAAAATCTCGAGTAGTGTATAGGAGGAAAACGTGATACATGATGAGGCATCGATATGGAAAACCATGAATCAGGATTCATATTGCCGAATTGCTGATACAATTTCAGCAATGCCTTCAAATTTTCTCCTTTCTTTGAGAATCGTCTTAGCTAAATCAAGTGCTCGCTTTTCACATGTTGCACGTTTAGCAGCATCGGCAATGGATTCAAAATCCTCAACATGAGCTACACCAACTATTCTCCTGTGTATTAATGATCAATTGATCATAATGGAAGTGTTAGCCATGCCTCCTAAGAATTTTCATGTTGCTCAAATCATAAATACAAGCCATTGCTTCAGAATCATACTGTTCAAGTTCAACAAATATATATCTTACTGAATATAAAATCAGAACATGGCATGCACAATGGAGATAGTTCTAGGGCCGGGATGACCTCAACTAAACATCAGTGTAAATGATTATATACACATTAGAAAGTAGAGAGCAATTCCAACATTGTCACTGAATTTTATACCTAATATGTTTCCTCACACGAGCACTTTAGACTAGAGTCATGCAAAAGACACATTCTAATATTACCATTCCATATTTTTTATAGGAAGAATGCAAACTACAATCAAAATTGTCGCCATTTTAATAGTTTTATATCTAACTAACAAAATAAGTCCCATTAAACATATAACATTCTGGTTAAATATGATGATCAGCAATTTCACCTTATCATTTTGGCAGCACCAAACCCAAGACTATCATGAAACAAATCTGTCATGTATTTCTTCTGTACAAGCAGCTGAACCTCAGGATTGTAATAGATAGCTGGAAGATATGCCTCACCCGCACCATTTCTGTGCTCATCCCAAAGAGCAGTGAATTTGTGATGGAAAAGATTCCAGGTATCTTCAATTGTCTTAAGAATCCACTCCTTGTACGCCTGCATAATGTAAATATCAGTATATATCAGACAACGAACAACACACTTTTGCCCCAGCGATCAACGGTCTTCACAATTATTACTAAATGCACAACTATAACAAATCCCAGCTTGTCACTGATGCTGCAGTTCTAAGCAATGACATTACCAGAGCCACAAGTCCAGCAAAATGAAGAGAAAATACAGCAAAAGAAAATGGTAGTTATAATTGGCATCCTACCAAGTCTTGTTTTATAACTACAGCTCATATTTCTGTAAACTATCTCTATGACTTCTTGGATTTCACATGATTTAAATCTGATAGCTCACCAATGTGCACGTGCACACCAGGAAATTATTCTCTTCATTAGTATAATAAGGCAAAGTCACTAGCACTACACAAACAAGACAAGACAGGACAAAACAACAGAACAGTCCAAGGTATTTCAAAACTGTAAAAATGCACAGATTTGGCCTCTGAAAAGAACCAAAGAGAATCAAAGTGTTTAAATCAGATTATGCAGAATGGGGTGTGTGTGTGTGTGTGTTTCTCTGTTTCATTCCTCTTTTTTTCCAATAAAAAACTTTGGACTATGCTAAGAGCAGAAGCTGCAAAGAGCCACAAGAGTACACAACCAATATACATAAAGAAGGAAACCTACTTTTCGATCATTTGCTTGATCTGCATGTCCATCTTGAGAAAAGTAAGCCAAAATCAAATTTCCCAGGAATGCTCCAATATCAAAACCCATTGGTCCATAAAATGCAAATTCTGGATCAATAACTTGTGTTGATTCACGGGTAACCATAACAGAACCAGTGTGCAGATCTCCATGTATTAGAGCCTGGGCCCTCTCACAGAACCTACAAAAATGTACATTCTTATAAAGTATAAAAACCCTAACACCAAAATTGCTACACATAATGCAGTAAAAGAAGTGTGCTGGTAATAATACTTGGATTTCAGCTCAGCAACTTCAAGCTTCAGCAGATTGTCTTCCCGAACAGCCTCAGCATCACGATCAAGATAAGGGGAAGTCCAACGATTATATTGAGAAACTTTATAAGGGTCAGAGAACACGACCTGCTCGGTGAGTCTGCATAACTCCACATTACCACAATATTCGGCAACTGCATGGAGCCAGCATGAATTCAGCTTAACGCCAACATGTCTTAAGGCAACATCAATATGCAACAACGTTTCTCATACTCACAAGTAGAATATCAGTTTATCACTTATCACTCATTTTCATATGGAGAATAAACTACAGAGGTAAACTTCCACAAGTACAAATAACTGAATAAGTAAAGCACAAGCAACCAAACGAGGGAAGGGAAACATTTTTTCTAATGCAAAACTTAAACTAAAATAACCAGTTTCAGCTCAATCAACTTTGAAGCAGAGTAATAGATTGATAAAGGTGATACTATCAATTAATGAAGAAGACATAAACAATCTTCTTGGTTCTCCGAGTAACAAATATATCGAATTGTCCAAAAAATGAGTTGAGGAGTGTCAATCAATCAACAACAATTGCTAAAGAAAATAGTAACAATGGGAAAGCTCACACATACCGTCCCTTTTGTGCTCGGAAGTTGTACGGAAAAGGAGAGAAGTGAAAAAGAGTGTCTTGGCCATGAAATCAGCCATGTGCTCTGCAAGCAAAGGGTACTCAATTCCAGCTATCAACCCTTTTCTTAATATTATATGTGGTGGTTCCAAGTAACGCATGCCGATCAATGACATTGTACGGTCAAAGTGGTACACTTCAGGAACATGCTCAGGGCTCAAGCGACCCTCTTCTTTCAGCCCCAAGTATTCAAAATATGCTCTCTCCTTCGTCATCGGCCATGACTCCCCAATGCAGCGAATATAAGGCAAAGCCTTAAAATAAAAAAAAAAAAAATCGAACTTTGAATCGAAAGCTACAAAATAAACTAAATTTGCGAGTGCCCACGATTTTTGGATCAGTGGGGAGAAGTTTTTTTCTGCATATATATAAAAAACGTTACCTGCTTGATGACAAAAGAACCTGTGGAATTGAGAACGATGAAGACGAAGTTAAGGTTGCCATCTCCAACTTCTTTGACGGACAAGGTGTCGAAGTCGTTGCCGATCTTAGAGGAGAGGGCCGGTACTGATTTTATGTATTCGATGAGGGAATTGTCGTCAAGTGGTCGGAACTCTGAGAAGGCCATTGGATGCGGCGGAGTACTGAGGCGGGGGGAGACGGAGCAATGATCCCCCCAAAAATGGGAATCTTGTTTTGTTTTGCTTTCGGAGGAGAGACGCTAATAGCTAAGCTTGAAAGGTTGGACTTAAAATTGAAGTGTCACTGATGCGAGTGCATTTACGGAAGAGGTGGATTAGTTGGTAGTTCATTAGTTTGTTTGAACAAATATTAAGAGATTAAATTTTATTTTGTATATGTAATAATTATTAATTAATAAATTTTTAAATAAAATTTAATACTATAATATATTAATTCTTAACTTGAGATAGTCGAAATATATCCGGTGGCAAAAAGAAATGATGCTAGTGCATTGAATCTGGTCACAATTTGGATTAATCAGCTTCGCTTCTGTGGAATAAAATGATGGAATCTAATTATTAGTAATTACCACCCAAAGGAAATAAATAAAATTTAGGAAATTATGAAAGGGTGTTGTAGTGCAATTGAGTCTCACTTGCTTTCCCACTCATTTGATTATTTCACATCATCAAATTAAATTAACTTTAATAGCAATATATATAATATTAAACATGCTGAAGCATGCTTCATTCTAGCTTTCCGAATATATTCGGTCAACTCTAAACTCATCCCATTCTATCTGTCAAGGATGCGTTTATTCATAAGCACGTGATATTGAGATAAAAATATAAAATTTTATTTAATAAATACGATATAAATTTTATAATTTATTTTAGTTTATTATCAAATAAATTATTAAAATATTAAATTTTGTATCTTTATTATTTATGTCTTATTTTTAATATTTTATTTTATCCTATTTTTATAACCAAACCCATCTTAAGTTATCACATGGAGGATTCTTTTAAATTATTTGAGACTTTATTTTCTAATCTTTTATTAATTAATTAATCTACTTAATATACTAAAATTGGGTTTTCCCTCAACTAATAAAGGTGAGGTATCGATCTCTCGTGACTCCGTTTTCCCTCTAAAATGAACTTTCTTATTTTTTATTCTAAATTATTTTATAAAAAATATTTTTATTATAATTAATATTTAATGAATAATACATAATTATACTAATTTAGGAACATATCTTTATTATAATTATATCAAATCAATATTTAATGCATTATTAAACTACTTATCATTAAAAATACTTTTAATCATTTTAATAATAATAATAATAATAACGCACATTAATTTTATGATATTAATAACGCACATTAATTTTATATATTTTTAGTTTTTTAATAATAATAATAATAATAATAATAATAATAATAATAATAATAACTTGAAAAATTTGTATATAAACTATTTCAATTACGTGTGTATTATTATTAAAATTCTATATGTTCCTAAATATAAGTGTTTTTCAAGACTATTAGTGTAGAGTTGTTTAGGTTTGTTTAGGAAGATATAATAGAATTTATATTTCTAAATTTTAAGACATATATTTCTATTTCAATCTGTGTATATCAAGTATAATATTTTTATTCATTATCCGGAATTTTTCTGATTATGATAGAAGATAATGATTCTAATCATATTATGACAAAATTAATATATAATGTGTAATTACTGTATATAATAAAAAATTATCTTAATAATAAATAATTTACATATTTATTTTTGTTTTACGAAAGTCTATATATAGTGTTTTTCTGTGGTACATGAATCTACATTTGAGAGTCAACTCATAATTTTATGTTTATTATTTTTCTTTTACTACTTCATAGAATAAGAATGTATTTTTCGTTTTTCATCGAAGTTGATTCTTTTAAGGTATAATTTATATTTTTTATAGTATTTTTTATATACTCATTCTATTATATTATTTTTTATTTCTTTTATCTTTATTTATACATTTCATTTTTTTATTTTTTTAAAATTTTTGTTTATTTTAATTGCTTATTATTAGACGCATTTTTTTTCATTTAGCTTCTGATTAACAAAAAAGATGTGTTATCTTTACATTATTTTTAAATAATCTTACTATATTTGTCATGTGTATTTCAATTCATATATATATATATATAGTCTTTTTTTTGTTATTCACAATTAATATATACATTGTTCGTATATGTAGTTTATATATGTGTTAATGTTATTATGGATTCTCTTATTATTATTATTATTATTATTATTATTATTATTATTATTATTATTATTATTATTATTATTATTATTATTATTTGTGTGTCTCTTTGTTGTTTTTTATTTTAGTTATATTCATCGATTTCTCTGATACTCTTTTTTTTTGAAATATCGTGACAATATTTAGAGTGTATGTTGTGACCTATGTGATATTCGTTAATTTATTGTATCTTTTAGATGGTTTATGTTATAATGTGTTTAAGGAGTTGACTTAAAATTATAATATGATTTATAGTATGCTAAAATATTAGGACATTATCATATAGATATTTTTTTATTTGACCATTAGATTCAACGATATAGGATCTTGAAAATTATGCAATCATGTGATTAGTTATTTTTTTATATAATTATTGTATTAATTATTTTTATTAGTGATGAGACTATTTTTTATTAATATTTATAAATATGCTATTATTTATGTAATTGATTGAATCATCTTATTCGTTTACATTTAATTCTATTGAATTAATTATTCAAGGTGCCATGCTATTTCTATTTTTAAAGAATTCTTTATTATTTAACAAATCTAATAACAATTAAAAAAGACAGAACAAAAATTTTGTTAATGTGAAAATAGGCAAAAAAATAAATTTATTTAATAACTGTTTCAGGATATATATATATATAGTAAGGCATGAAAATTATTAAATTTTAACAATAATTATTAAGGATAAATGATTATTATAATTAAAAATAATGTCAATTTAAATGATATACAAATAAACAATGCCAAATATAATAACTTAAAAGGGTTATTTTTGAAAGAATATAGTTTATGATATTTAATTTTTTACTTTTTATTAAAAAAAGCATAATTAATTAATGATATTTATTTTTTAAATTCACTATGCATGCAGTTTTTTTTTTTGACAAAATTTTACTTATGATGGTAATTCTTCTAATGGTGTAAATGCGGATAATTATATTTTTATATTTTGATATAGTTAATATATTATTATTAATGAATGGTAATTAACCCCTCATATTTTTAATCAAAGTATTTTGACGATAGTTTCTATTTATAGATATTAATGAATGATCGTTTCTTTTAAAATAAAATGGAGTACAATTTTAGGTTATTTCATAATTAACAATAATACTTGATTATTTCTTTAAAAATAAATTACATTATGATTTTAGGTTATTTTATAATAATAATTAATGTTCATAATATTGAATTACTCTAAATATTTTTATTTTCTATCGTTAATAGTTAATCCTAAATTAAAAATATTATGTTAAATTGTTGAATAGTCTAAGTATAACCAGAGTTAATTTAGTTTATTTGTTTATTAATATAATTGATTGAAAGCATAAATGATAAATAAGACAAGCAAATAATTAAAAAAATAGAATGTTAATAATTACTTAAAATAGATAACAAAATAAGTTATAGGGTATTACTTTATTTAAATTATTAATAATTAAAAGAACAAAAGGTCAATAATTATTTTTAAAATAGACATTAAATTTAGTTTTATAGTACTAATTTATTTGAGTTTTTAATAAAATTTTATAATTTTTAGATTTATATCTACTCAATTTATGTATTTTATTTTATTCTACTTTAATAAAAAATTATGACGTGCATTTTTAATTATTTATTAGATAGTATAGAAAAATGAGTTATATCAATTATAATTAATTAACGATAATTGATATCAATTAATTGATTGTATTAATTTATAATATGAATAACATATAATAAATGTTATGAAATTAATTATAATAAATTAATAATTAATAAATAAAAAACTAAAATGAACTTTTTATTTTTTGAATGGCTATAGTTTTGATAATTTCACTTTTTTTATCTCTTCTTTTCACGTTTATTTCTTTTAATTTATTAAACTAAATCAATTATACTAATTATTTGTATTAACTAATTAAGTACTTTTTAATGGGTTATTATAACTGTGTTTTTAGACCATAAGTTAAAAATATTATAAAAAATATTTTATAAATATTATTGAAAAATAAATATTTTTAAAATGTGTCCTTAAGACACAAATTAACTAAATTATTTTTCAATTTAATGTGTTTGATTCATTCAATTGTATTAATTATAACTAATCAATTATGTAACTTGATTTGATTAGAATAAATATTTTATCATTTAATATTTTATTTGATTCATTAAATTACATTAATCATAACTTTAAATATTTAAATTAGAGTAAATATCAAATTATTTTAAATTTTGTTTAATTCATTAAACCAAATTAATTATAACTAATTTATTATTTAATTTGATCAAGATAAATATTAAATTATTTAATAAATATTATATAAAGTAATAAAATAAATGAACTCAATTAATTTATTTATTATCTTATTATTTTATATATCCCTTTTCTTCCTCTTTATTTTGTACTTCAGGTAAAATATTTGTAATTTTTATTTTTGTTTGTTTATCTTAATTTTGCTAATATATTTCTATGATTTTATTTTATATTAATTCTTTTTTATTTATTTTGATTAATAATTCTTAAGGGTATTATTATTTTATTTAAAGATAATTTAAATTTTTTGTAATATTTTTATAAAAGTTGATTAATAGGTTCTTTTTTAAAATATTGTTTTTGAACTTTTTTTAATAAGATTGTATCTTAATTTTTCTCTTTCATCCTTTGTATTAATTAATTATATTAATCTTCAATTGAAATATATTTTTTATCTACTCCTCACATTATTTTTTCTATCTTCTTTTACTTTTCTTAATTGCTCTTTCTACTTTATTTTTAATTGTTTATTTTACTTTTACTTATTATATATAGATTTATTATAGTTCATCAAGGTTCTTTTTTAATTTAAGTGATTTTTTAGGTTATATTTTACCATTGATGCTTTTATTTTGTTTAGTGTATTTTTTTTAGTCTGTATTTAAGATAATAATCTGTAAATATTTATTATATTATATAAAAATTAAATTTCTGCACTTAATGATAAAACTGTCGGCATGTTTCTGATTGTATTTTTTTATTTATTTTTTTTAACTCATTAAATTCAATTTATTATAATAAATTATTTATATCAACTAATTGATTTTGTTAATTATTTAAATATCATACAATTTGTTATAATTTCTATTAATCAATTAATTGTAATTCAAATTGAATGATTATTTTGTTACAAAATTATTATTTCCTAATCTATTTATGGGCAATACATATATTAATTATAATCGCAAATTAAGCTATTTTACATTAAATCACTTATATAATGGTCATCTCATTTATTATCATAAATGTTGAATTAAATAAGTCATTATTACTTTAGATTTAGAATTAAATGAGAATAAAATTAGAGATACTATTTTATTTGGCCTTTCGGGTTTAATGGGTGTCACACTTAAATATAAATAGTGACTTCCAAATTTTGGTCTTCAACACATCAAAGCCACCTTCGTAACTCTTTTTCCATAAAGAAATTGTAATTCAACTATATCAGGGATACAGAAGGTTTTTAAAGAACAAGAGAATGGTCTGAATTTACACGAATTCTAAATATTCGAATTGAACTTACGATGTTGTTTCAGTTGGTTGTCGTTACGACAATGACTCTAATCTATACGTATATAAAGACTAGAATAGATTAAATATTATTTAAGTAATTTATTTCTAATATTGGTATTTGATTAAATTAGTTTTAGAGAAATTTAAATTGTTGACTCAATTTATATATTACAACTATTCTTTTTTAATATATTATTTTTATATTTTTTAATATAAAAATTCCTTTTTTTTCTGATTTTTAAGTTTTTTTTTTGGATATATGTATCACTTTTTTTTTCATTTTATATTTCAGATTAGTAATGTGATTATTAAGAAAAATGTATATAAAAGAAGAAAAAGAAATATTAAAACATCACTATTTAAAAATAAAAAGAAAGATACGTGAAAAAAAGGATAATGAAAAATTAAAACATCACTGTTATAAAAAAAACTGTTAATATACGTATGAATGGGGCTGGAATTAAGGAATATATATGAATATAAAAAATAAAAAATTATTGCACAATTGTAGAATAAACAATAATCATATATATAAAATAAAATAATTATAACAAAAAAATAATTAATATATGTGATTTAAATGTTTTTAATAACCAGTAACATAAAGTTTAACAAAATATAATTTATATATTTTTTTATTTATGTATATGTATAGAATTATTTATATATATGTATATATATTAAGAAAAACTACCGTAATACATACATACATACATATATATATAATTATTTAACAAAATTAAATATAAGGTGAAAAGTAGTTTCATTTAAATTTGACAAGAACACAAGACGACTTACATAAAAATGGTTCTCATGAATAATAAGGTAAGTTTATTATTTTTCATAATTCTTTCAAGTGATGCTAGGTCCATTTTTAAGTTTATTTGATAAATAAACCCTTGCACGAATCAAAGACAGTGCGATTTTATAGATTTATAAGTGCTAATAACCTTTATATTTAATTTGTTTTATAGTGTGATAATAGCCAATATATTTGTTGGTGAATTTAACTATTACTATATTATTTATGATCACATTCAGTATATATGTCTGATTTATTGAAGAAAGTAGATTATTAAAACCAATTAATAACTATTTTAAAGTTAATCCAATTAACACTAAATTAAAAAAAACAAATAATGCATAACATGTTTTTTTTTATTAATCAAATTATTATAATTCAAAATAATTTTTAAAAAATAATTTAAAATTATAATTTCAATCTTATTACGTGCATGGCACAGGTAATTATACTTGTGGTATTAATAAATTTTAGGATACTCACTGAAATTTGCCTCCCTTTTTTGGGTCAGGATGGGACCCTATTCGATAAAAGCTACTAAAACGAGTAAGCCCAATAGTCATTCTCCTTTTTGTTCGACAGGGTGGTATCTCTTTTTGGGCCAACAAAATACGAAACACTAAGCCCAGAAAGTTAGCTCCTGGATGGGCCTAATTTGATGAAAAAACAAAAAAAGTAAAAGGCAAACTAGAACGAGTACCCAAAAGAAGAAAAAACATCTGGCGTCCTGAATTATTGATAAATAATAAAAACATAAAAATAATAAAATTGTGATGGAAGTGGATAACTTGTTTAAAAGAAACACAATAATTAAGAGTTTTGATTAGGGGATGACGTACCCACTCGCTACGAAATTGCGCGTGGATTTTCACTCCAACCAGAGCGCGCCATGTTTCATCCCCGCCAAAGAGCGGTGGTTGCGGTTGGCCATCAACAACCACCTCTACGGTATACTTCCATGTCCATGAAACTTCCCTTAACCAAGCTACTTCGAAAATTTGCAATACAAAAGTAAATGCAACGTAAACACCCCCCTCCGTAAAACCAAGCTACTTATTGCGCCGTTCCCCTAAGCGTCATTCATACTCTACCCTCTATTAACATTAACATACGTTAACGGAACCACCGATATGAAATGAGAATAACAGTGTGAAGAAAGAATCGCAAATGAATAAGTTGGAGTATTTTTAACGGTAAGCAGATAAGCAGTTGCAAATAAATAACTAACTACTAGTCCTGTACTGTTGAGAGTATGAGTATTTGGTAGTTTTTGCATCACGCGCCGTGAGAGCGCGTGGTGGTGTCCAATCCCGCACCTATTATAATAGTGCTACTCTGAGGCTTACACTCAGAAGATCGTAGACTCATCCTTCCGCTGCGATTGGGAGGGAGCGAGGTGCATTCAATCTTTCAAGATGGCGCGGAGGTTGTTGGCGGCACTGGCAGCCATTTCCATAACCGTCTCTGTACTTTTCGGAGATTCCGTTGACTGCTTCGACGGTGGCGGCAAATCCGAACCACAGCCCACTCTCTGCGACGAGCTCATTCTCCCCGCCGGTTACCCCTGCTCCGAATACATGGTAACCCCTCACTCTCTATACCTTACTTCAACAACCAATTCACTCAACCTCTTTTTTCCTTCTCTCTTAAACATCGAATATTTGATATTATTTGCAGTTGCAGAAATTCAACCTTTAATGCTAAAATTGGATCATTCAGATTATTATTCATTTGTTGTTATCATTGTCATTATTCGTCTGCTAATACTGATAGTGTCTTTTGGTGTCAGCTAATAGCCAAGTGTTGGAGGGTTGTTGTTTTAATTTGTCCAGTTTTCTGTGTTGATTTTCAGATTCAAACGAAGGATGGTTTCTTGTTAGGTCTTCAGCGTGTGTCTTCTTCTTCATCTTCTCTTCGTTTCGGGCATGCAGGAGAGCGAGGCCCTCCGGTTCTGCTTCTGCATGGCCTATTCATGGTTGGTGCCCTCTCCTTCATTTCATCACTTTACTCTTTGTAATAGATATATGTTCTTATAGCAAGTTACAGTGTGTTTCAACTCACTCCACTTTGTCATAGGGCTATATTTGGATAAGAGGAGGGCTAGGGGCCAGCAACTTTTGTAATTTGTAGCTATCAAGTAGCCATCAATGATGTTTTTAATGGTGTGAGATTTCATCCAATGGTATGGGATTACTCACTTTTCTTTCGCTGGTTACATGCTGGCCAGAATTTAATAAAGTTGCTAGGCCCCTAGACTTTTCCTTTGGGTAATTGGATTAATGTTACAAGTTTACTTGTTCAGGCTTTAGTGAAGTTCCCTTTTGAAGTTTTAAACAATCTGATTGAACCTCCATTTTGATATGTTGATGTTATTTGACTTGATCAGGCAGGTGATGCATGGTTTCTAAATACTCCTGAACAATCATTGGGCTTCATCCTTGCAGATCAAGGTTTTGATGTATGGGTAGGAAATGTACGGGGAACACGCTGGAGCCATGGCCATAGGTCTTATTCAGTGAAGAATAAGGTGTGTGGCTCTTCTTTGGCCTATAGAGATGCTGAGGGGGTGTTGATTAAACTGAAAATAATATCAGTGCATAAAGTTCAGTGCTAAAATAATTATGAGTCAAAACCAAGAACCAGATGTTCATTTATTCTGAATTTGAATTGGGGGAAAACATTTGCAATTGATATGAATGAGGTCACACTTTAGTAGGTTTTATCATTCGATTATTTAATAGTAAAAGGGCTGGTGCTGAATGTTATCAAGCCTTTTCTATTTACTTTGATATGTTTGAAATAAGAATTATTAAATTATTCTCAGTGCTGAAGCTACTTATATTCAGCACCAAATTGAGTTCCAAAGCACTGTTGATGATCACTAATCACAAGAAGGGAAGAAAGCATGGAGGAGAAGAATTGCAACATCCATAAGATTGTTGATAACCACTGATCTTGAGAAAATATTCTAAATTGTCATGATACTTATATTTTCATTTCACTGTCATTTTCAGTGTATATTATTTTTATTGGAATCGTTAGAGCCAGAGTTTGTACAATGCATCATGTGATTGATTCAACTTTGGTCCCTTTATAGAAATTCTGGGATTGGAGCTGGCAGGAATTAGCCCTGTATGATATGGCAGAAATGATCAATTACATATATTCAGTAACAAATTCAAAGCTATTCATAGTTGGGCATTCACAGGTAGTTATGATTCTGGACATCATCCTTTTCACTTGCTATTTGGTGGTTGTTGTAGTATGCATTTTATTAATTTCTCTTATTTCCAGGGAACAATTATATCTTTTGCTGCCTTCACTCAACCGGATATAGTAGAAAAAGTTGAAGCTGCGGCCCTTCTTTCTCCAATATCATATTTGGATCATGCCACTGCACCTCTTGTGCTTAGAATGGTTAGCATGCACATCGATCAGGTATTTCTTATTTACTCTATGACTACAAGTTTCAGTCTGAAAGTGGGCCTTTGAGATTAGTAATGACTACTGGTTTTATTCAGATGGTTCTTACCATGGGTATTCATCAACTGAACTTCAAAAGGTGATCCTCCCGTCACTCTCTTTTCCTTTTGCCTACATTTCTTGAGTGTATTTCTTGTTCAGTAAATGTTTAACTTCTCTATTTTCCATACTCATTTTCAGTGAGTGGGGAACCAATCTCTTGGTTTCCTTGTGTGATACGCGTCTAAGCTGCGGTGACATGCTTTCATCCATAACAGGTTCATGTGCCCAACACTATCTCTGTCCTCTATGCTTAGAAGGGTTTGACTTTATTTCAGATGCTAGGCTATGAATGTTATTATTGGTTTATGTGTTTGTTCATGCTGCTATTATATTCTCCAATTTCCGGAACTCAAATATGTGGTGTTCGTGGTACTGATGAAAGTGATTAACTATCCAATCCAAATAATTTTCTCCAGATGAGAGTTTTCTATGGTCAATCTTCATGGGGTGATGGTCAGTGGACTATCTTTTTCTTCTTGTTTAGATCCACTGATGTAAGCTTGTTCTCTTTTCCAGTATGTGAATTGTGAAGTCTGTATCTACTTGAGTGGAGGTGAACCCTAGTCTGATTTAGCTGTTAGCTAAGTGTTCTGCTGATAAGGCGGAGTTTGCAAACTTACAAC
Source organism: Arachis stenosperma (assembly GCF_014773155.1). Classification (NCBI taxonomy): domain Eukaryota; kingdom Viridiplantae; phylum Streptophyta; class Magnoliopsida; order Fabales; family Fabaceae; genus Arachis; species Arachis stenosperma. The sequence goes on from NC_080385.1 coordinate 155,764,042, forward strand.
CCTATCTGATTTTTTCACTCACTAAATTTTCAGCTTGCACCTTGCATATCAAATATTGATATCAATGAATCACCACCTTGCACTTTTTTCTTTCACTAAATTCAATTTGGAGTTGCATTTCAATTTTGTGTAGGAATCCTTATGTGCATTGCCTGTCTTATTGAGATATCATGTTTGCTAGGTAGGAATAGTTGTCAGCGATAAGGTAGTATGTTCTAAAATAAAATAAAAATCTTCTCATGAGCCTCTTAATTCCCTTGCTGCTTTCCCATTTCCTGGACTTGCAGCTGGGTATATGGTGGAATGGAAATAAAGTTATGCCTTGAACAGAATTTATAAAATACTTTAAAGGTTAAAGAAGTGGAATTTATGGTGTGGACCATGTTGATGTCTGCTTCCCTCAAAAATAGTTTTCCTGGACTTCCATTGAAGTTAATTACTTCCTTGACCTGAAACATTATGGTGAAATCTGTTTCGCTCTAGCTATAGTGAAGGCAATGGCATAATGCATTGAGAAAATCCAAAGGATATCCTCTCTCTGCCTTTAAGAGGTAGTAGATGTAATCTGCGAACTGATTAACTAGTTCAGTAACTCATTTGGATCAAATAATTGGGAAGTTTCCATTTGGCTTATTCCACATGCTTTGTTGATTTTTTGTTTCGATTTTTGTTCACCACCTGGGAGCGTGGGGGTTTGTTAAATGTTTTTTTTTTTTTTTTTGCTCAAGCCACTTCAATGAAATTGCAGGGAAGAACTGTTGCTTCAATGATTCACGTGTGGCCTATTATCTCGATCAAGAACCTCACCCGTCATCTGCCAAAAACTTGAACCACCTTTTCCAGAGTATGCTCCAATATCCTTATTCAGTAGACTGTAGCTTTAAAGATAGCACGCATAGCTTATGAACATTACTACTTGTTATTTCCGTCATAGGTTTTCATCATATCTGATACCTCTGTTCTTTTTTCTTTCTTTCTCTTTTATTTGCAATAATCATGACTAATTATGACCATGGCATTTGCATGATATAAAGTAGCTAAAGTAGTCTCCTAGATAAATATATATTGTAAAACAGGTATGAACTCTCAATCAATTTTAGCTTGTGGCCTTTTGTTATATTATTATCATTATTTTTATGGTTTACAGCATTGTTCATCTCTTAATGTGTTGGAAAAATGCATGTTAGTGAGAGTAAGGAGAATTACTGGACTAATGAATTGGTGAAGCAAATTCTATTACGTATCTTGTGTTCAATTATGTGTACCTAGCATTATTGGCCCGGGATAAATGTTTATGTTGGGTATGATGTGTTTTGTCTTGCCAAAAGCTGAAAAGCCACATCCATAAAATAATGAATTTCTAGCTAGTGGCATGTGCTTCTTATAATGTTGGTTTCACTTTTGATGTAATGGTTTGAATTAAATACTTTTACGGTCTCTCTAATAATGCATGTGTCTACAGTGATCCGCGAAGGTACTTTCTCCAAGTATGATTATGGAAAGTTAAAAAATGTGAAAGTGTATGGAAAGTTCAAACCACCAAAGTTCGATCTTAGCCGCATACCAAAATCATTGCCTTTGTGGATGGCTTATGGTGGAAATGATGCTTTAGCAGATGTAACGGATGTCAAGCACACTCTCCAGGAATTGCCATCCACACCGGAGCTGGTTTATCTTGAAAACTATGGCCATGTTGACTTTATTTTAAGCTTGCAAGCAAGACAAGATCTATATGATCCTATGATTAATTTTTTCAAGTCATCGGGCAAATATAGTAGCATTTAAAAATACAATATTATAATATTTGCCGTTATTACTTGCACCATGTAATATAGTAACGGTTTATTGATCCGTGAATCCCTCCACTTTCTCCCTAAAGTTAATATTCTGTGGAGCCCATCTCTTGATCTCCTTCCTGTAAAAATTATGAACCATAGAGGAAAAGATTCAATGGCAATGCAAGCACATACCTTCTGTAATCTCTAAAGCATCTTTTATATGATTATTGTTATTATTATTATGACGAGGTTATTTATTCCTTCATTAATCATTATGGTGTTGCTCTCTCCTTTTCCTCCGTCTAACCATTGCTTGCAAAAATATAAGCAAGCAAAGTATCTTTTGTACCCTTATTCTATCTCTTGGTATCAAAATTGTGGTAAATTATTGATTCGTCATGTGTCTAAATACGGGATTTATTTATTATAAAAAAAAGAATTTTAAACTTTTTGTGTTAAAAAAATATCATTCTGGATCCAATGGCACATTCAATAAAGATTTGATAGATATGTGTTCGAATATTCCTTACTATTGTATTAGAAAAATGGTAGAAGTATATGCAATAATAATATTAAATAAAGGTGAAAACTCAGCTGAAGTCGACTTCACATAAAGTTAATATCTGAAAGTCATTAGATAAAAATTTAATCAAATTAGTCAAATCATTTAACGGCTCTCAAGTATTAACGGCTCTCAAGTATTAATTTCACATGAAATCGACTGCATCTAAATTTTCATCTTAGATAAATACAAAAAAAAAAAGACAAACTAAAATACTTTTATTTCTGTAACCTCAAAAGCTGTGTAGTACTGTGTACTCGTTAGTGTTTAGTCATGATTTCTTAAGACACTGGGCGACAAAACATTGATTTTTGGCCAGTATCCGATTCTCATTTCTGATTTCTCGTTTCTCATTTGAAATTGAATCAACGTGTTTCTCATTTCCGTCTCTAGGACCGTTTCACGAGTGCCTCAGTAAGTGCCTCACCAATAATAAATAATACACCATTATATATAAATAAACAACAATCCTATATTTCCAATGATTATTAACATTTTGAGCCAATATTTAATTAATAATAATTTACATTCACACTTATAACAATTTATTCATATAATTTATATTTATATTTATATTTATTAAAGTTAATATACATAAATTAATAAATTTATACTCATTTATTAAAATTTATATATATAAACCAATAGGGTGTATCTATTAAAAATAATTTAATATTTATACCTACTAAATCTTAAAAAATTACAACTCCCAAAATTTTCTCATGAACAAACGTTAACATTCTCTCTCTCTCTTTACTTACCCTATACTACGGTCTACGGCCATGGTTGTCTCCTATAAAGGTATTGAGTAAGCCTAGGCATAAAAAAAAACGCACGTGATCTGAGCCCCTCCCATGTGCATTGTACGATGGTGCTAATTAAGTGCTAACCTTATAAATGATTATATATTTCGGTGATAAACTGATATTAAACGGGATCACTCATTCACTCACTCACCTAACTCTTTTCTTCTTTGATTTCTTTGTTTACCTCACCTAACTCTGCTCTTGTAACAAAAATAAAGTAAATTCTTCTGGTTAGAAGACTAATATTCTTACCAAAGTCTTCCCCTACTTTCTTCTTTTCTTGCATGTGGATTCATTAATAATGTATCACACGCCAACTAGAATTTCAATTTATGTACCAGACGATAAAACAAATGAACACGTACAACAATAATTCAAATACCCAAAAAGGAAGTAATAATAATGGTTTTTGTTTAGTTTCTGGAAGTGGGAGAACTAGTAGGAACAATTCTTTTGGAGGCTTTAGAAATGGAGAAAATAAATCTTCATAATTAATCTTGAATACGTTAATTCCAACAATAATAATGCATTAGAAACACTTAATAACAATCTGGTGATGAGAACAAAATGTTACAAATACAAATAAATCTTTTTAAAAAAGGAACAACATTACTCATGATTCCCTTAATATGGAATCTTATTATTATTATTATTATTGTTGTTGATGCTGCTAATGACATTAAGAGCAGCAGCACCACGATTCTTGATATCTTCAACAAAGGCATCAAGATTCCGATCAGAAGAACCACCGTCAGAGATAGCATCGTCAGCCGCCTTCTTCCACTTCAACGCGTTCTGCTTCAACTGCTCTGCTTTTTCCCCAACCATGGCTTCTAACAAACACTTCTTAACCTCATCTCTGTTAACGATCTTATTCTCTGCTTGGCTATAACCCAACCTGATCCCAGCGCCAAAAACATCGACGATGAACTTGGCATTGGTGTTCTGGTCACCCCAGGCAGGAAAAGTCAACATTGGAACACCAGAAGCCAGTGATTCCATTGTAGAGTTCCAACCACAGTGAGTGACAAAACACGCCACAGAAGGATGAGACAGAACCTCCTCTTGTGGACTCCATTGAACCACTTTTCCCCTTTCAGCAGTTTTCTCAACGAACCCTTCTGGAAGAACATGTGGCTTCACGTTCCAGTCCTTAGGTGGCAGCTTCAAAACCCACAAAAACGACACCTCAGACTCCAAAAGCCCATGGGCAATTTCGTCTATTTGCTCCTGCGGGTGGTACACCAAGCTCCCGAAGCTTATGTAAACCACCGAACGCGGTTCTCTCGAGTTCAGCCATTCAACGCAGTTCTCTGACTTTGTTATCATGTCTCCACGAATGTTACTTCCTCCCATTCTTGCTTTCGGGTTCTTGAACAACGGGCCCACGGGCCTTATGCTCATTGATTTCGAGAAGAAGCTGATGAAATCCTTCTCTAACTCCTCGTATGTGTCCACCAAGATACAGAAGGGTTTGGACAAGTTCTTGAACTGTTCTAATATGACCGTTCCCAGAATCGGGAAGGGACTGAAAGGGTGCAAGAAATCTGGGATCTCGTTGTGTTTGAGAGTAACGGAAGGTAAATTAACATCGATGTAAGGTTGATCGTGTGAAGGGAAGCTAACCAGTTTGTGGTGGTAGTGATAGTAAGCAGTGAAGACTGCCGTTGACTGAATCCATAAGAGAGCAGAAGGAACACCGTGTTCTTCAGCAACGTCGCAAACCCACGGGAAGAAAGGGTTGTTTATGATGCAAGAGATTGGTTGGTTTGACTCTGCGTGCTTCTTGATCATTTGAGAAACGAATCTCTTGCCAACAACTTCCAGATGCTTCGTGTGATCGCCCAGATTCTTCCTGATGGGATCGTCGTCCTGTAAGCCATCGTCGAAGAACTCGAACTTGAGGAAACCATCGCCGACCGGAGCAACGAACTTCTCGGCGATGTTGTTGGCGTTTCTGATGTCCCTGCCGGCGTCCTCGGTGGTGGAGAAAGTGACGAATAAGCCCCTGGCGGCGAGGCACTTTCCTAGCCTCAGGAGAGGGTTTATGTGTCCCTGTGCTGGAAACGAAATCAGCAAGACGTGTATGGCAGCTTCAGACCCCATTTTTGTGCTTCTCTTTTCTTTCTTTCTCGCAAATAACACTCTCTTATGTTTTCTTCCACTACGTTAAATATAACAGGAATACTCTCACCATATATCTTCACACCAAGATGCAATTAAAAAGAGGGGAATGCTAAATTTTTATGTCTTTAATTAATTATTAATATTTAAAAATATAAAATAAAATATATTATAAAAATAATAATCGGGCTACGCTATAGTAAAAAAATGGATTTTCTTTCATTTTTTTAACATTTAAAAAAATACAATATAATTTTTTATTATTAATTTTATAAGTGAAATCAAAATTAAATATAAAAAAAATAACGAAGAATGAGAAATCATAATTGATACCATCTCTTTTATAGTAGAGTCTATGTCATAATAAATTATATTATAAATTAATTTATTACTTATAGAGAAATGCTCTTGTACAGTTGTAAAATGTCCAACTCTGAGGAGATATGGATGTATACTTCCATTTATTTTGTTTGTAGTAACTAATAACACTCACTATAATTTTGTTAATTTATTCTTATTCTATTTTATTTTAGCCACGCTTTTGCTTCATTTTTTAAATTATTTTTCTAATCTTCAAAATTTTTTTAAGATTTAAGAGTTACGATTAAGATTTAAAATTTAAAATAAAAAAACAAAAAATATAGACAATAAGAATATCAAATAATATAAATAATAAATATGTTGGATGTTTAATTTAATAGGTATGTAGATGATTATATTTATTATTTTTAATTGAATAGTTTAATGGTTATTTCTTTTGATTCGGTTTACTCATATATAGTTAATAATGGATAGATATTCAATTCATTAGATGTGCAGATGTTAGGATTTAGGAGATAATTTTAGAGTGAAATGTTTTTTATTTTATTAGACCAATTCTAGAGCCTATTGTTCATATTGTTCACAAAAATTATTATCTATCTAATAAAATTCATAAAAAATTAATTAATATTAAATAAAAAATTAATTTCTACTACTATTTTTTTATATATAAATTTGCTAAATGAACTAAAGTGTGGATAAAGTTGATACACATTATATTTCCCAAAAAAAGTTGCGTGTGAAATAAAATAAAATATTAGAATAATAAACTTATACCTATATTAGAATATCTTATGAAAGTTGCATCAATGAGTGTGACTTAAATAAGATTAAATATTATAATAATAAACGTTTACCTATATTAGAATCACCAAATGTAACACAAACTTTCCACTGTTTATTATTTATTATATTTAAATTTTATAAAACTTTTGATTTCACAATCAAAAATACAGTTATACACAAATCATGATTGTTATATTGTTGCCCATCATTATATTGCATTTAGGACCGCTGAAAAGTATGTATAGTCTTGGTAGCAAAAAATGTTATTTTCCGAGAAAATAAATTGAAAAGAAAAAACTTAAAAAACATGTAAAATCAAAGTGAGCTACGGTAGTTATTTGCATATTCAAAATTCCTCACGCAAGTTGATGATGAGGACACACTATAATATATGTGTTTCATCGTCATCATCATAACTATGCGACACGAGTCCTTTTAATGAATTTCCTTCTTTTTCTTTTTTTTTTTTGTCAAAGATGAAAAATAATTCCTAACATAATTAATATAGTAAATATTTTTTATATTCACAACTCTAAGAACGTTTAACAAAAATAACAATAAGAAACTTTTTTATTTGAGCTGAAAAAAAAATAATGCATATATACAACTGCTGCATGCGCGGAGGACTTTGTATAAATATAGATAACAAGAGTATATAATTAAAATAAATATTTTAATGAGCATGAATATGTTTTCTATTTTAATTTTTTTAGTATATACCTAAATACACATCTTTTGAAATTGAATATTTTTTTCAAAAAAAATTATTACGTTAAAAATTTTGGACTTTACAAAAATAAACCATATAAATCTTCCTTCGTCATATTTTTAAAAATTTATTTGTCTAACTAAAAATGATAAATCTAACTAAAATATAGATTTAACTAATATTTACCAAAGTGATTTGACCAAAACAAAGTTTAACCAATGCTATGCATGCGTGCTTAGCTGTAATGTGAGAACGACAAATTTAATTACGGTGATGAAAGCAGCTTTTAGGTTCCCATTAAGTGTTACATATACACGTAATATGTACGAAATAGATTATTTGCTCTTCTAACTATTTGAAAGAATTAATGAAAATTTTATTTTTCATAAAATAACTTAATAGACAAAATAAGATAATTAATAAGAACCTCTTAGGGATTATAATGTGAAATAAAAAAAATTTTCAAATATTAATATATTAAGAACTCAAGTGTTTCTTTTATGTTTTTCATGAGAAATGTGAAAATCATGGGCAGCTGCTACCCCCTACCAATACGACCCTAACTCCTGACCTTATTTCAAATTATTAAATCAATTATTATATATTTAGTGTATATTTGCATATAAATATTTAATTTATTTTTAATATATTTAATATTTTAACATATTTTAAATCGATAATTAATTTGATAATGATTTTTAATATGGACATGTCATCATAGTTTATATATATGTATAACTATAGATATATGTGAATTCAGATTTAATATTTTAATGTTATTTTTAATCAAATCATCGAGCGGACAAAAACGAGGTTAGGTTTAAGAATTAAGATGTTATTTTTATAATTTAAATTTTAATAATTAATTTTAAAATAAAAGATTTATTTTAAAACAAGCAAAATAATTTCATATTTATCAGGTTTTCATCCTCATCAGCACACAGTGTAACTTGCCACGGGATAGAGAAGGGAATTAAATGAGCATCATTAATACGATAATTAAAGGAATTGCTAAGTATTATAAACAGAAAAGGCTATTTAAAACAATTATGGACGGAAATCAAGGATAAATATAGGTGTGTAGTTGATTTTACGTGAAGTTGATAATTGATAATTATTAATAATTTGACATTAAATTTTTATCAAATAATTTTTATTTATCAACTTCACATCAAGTCGACTGCAGTTAAATTTTCAGCTAAATGTAAGCATGCTTCACGAACTCAACCCAAACAATTACTTAGATAATTACTAGAATATTCAATCGGTATTTGACTATTTTGTTTGAATTGTTTGAGGCATATTAGCAATTTTAGCACAAAATTCACCTTAAAAAAAAATCTTTTTTATCCGAGATTATTTGTAAAAAGAAAAAGGGATAAATAAAATAAGTGGCAGCCTGGCGGGTGCGTAAATTTCTCTATTTTAACGACATCTTTTCTTAGTCTGGAACAATTTCTATAAATAAAAAGATTTTAAATTAAATGACTAGGGCCACTAGGGACTATGTCTTGTCTGTTTCCATTTATATATTTTATTTCTTATTAAATTATGTCCCAATTGGACCCTGTATTAGTCATTTAGTTGTGTATAACTATTATTACACGAATATATACAAACACTAAATAAAAACAAATTCATTGATCCTCGGCATGATGATGAGATATTATTCACCAATGCATGCATTAGATTCAACATTGTTTATATCAAAGACATTCGATTCAATATTACATAATTGATTACGTCATAGGAATGGATATCCCTTCGTATTAAACATTGACGCATAAAATACGTAATTTGAATATCCCCGACAGTATCGAACTTTCATGTAACATACGGAGCAGTGTATAATTTTACAGTGGAATTAACTATCTTTTAAATATGATTTTTTATTTAATTTTTAAAAAAGAGATAAAATAAAAAGTAAATAATTTTAATTTTTGATCAATTAATACGTAAAATTAGGTCTTTAAATAAATTAAACAGTACAACTAAATAGTTTTTAAATATTATCTTTTATTCAACCATTAAAAAAGAAAGAGAATAAAAAACAAATAATTCTCTTAATTTTTTAAATAATTAATACATAAAAATAGATATTTAAATTAATTAAATAATAATAAATTTTTAAAAAGATTAAATAAATACTAAAAATTAAAAGACAATTAATATTTTTTATTAAATAATAATAAATTCTTAAAAAAATCGACTAAAGACAAAAAATCAAAGAACAACTAAAATTTCTCATCATTCTATTATTAGTTGACCTCTTTTAATTCTTTTTGCTTTTTGTACATTTTGTTATACTTTATCTCACTTTTCTACTAACGAAAAATCCGTGCCCGTATAAAATTATGAGGCCTTGCGTGCCCATATACAGAAAATATTACAGCGTATATAGGTATATAACAAGAATTCAACTAGACTAATTATTTTTCAATCAATATTAATTAATTTTTTAAAATGATTATTTTTTATTTTAAATTATAAATTTGAAATTTTCGTGGAGAATAATAAAAAGTGGTGGTAGTTGACTTGCGTGGTTCAGTTCAAAATAACGTGTTTCTCTAAGAGTGGCCACCACAAGTTATGATGATCACAAATAACGTGAATTATTAGCCTCCATAAATAGTAGTCAAGGACGCTTTGTTTGTTGACTTTCTTCATGTTACTTTCTTATAGCTTCATACAATCATGCTTCATACTTATTAACTCAATAATTAACTGCAAATTTAATTAGTTTCTAGAATATAAGTCTAGTATCAATTACTATTATTATTGTAGGAAACATTTTATCAGCGTCATTATTAGATAGCGTTTGTTTTGAGGTATTGAGACATAAATTATAAAATAAAAATTGAGAGACTGAGATTATTATATTTGTTAATTTAAAAATTGGTATTAAAATTTTTGTTTTTATTCTCAAAAATTTAATATTTCACTACTTCTAAAAAATAGGGATACAGAGAACTAAAATTTGTAGAGATAAATACCGAAATTTTTATAATATTTTATACCTAAAATATCCTCATTTCAATTAATTAATTCTAATTTTATCTTTTGTGCAAATTAAATTAGAGTTTCATTCTTATTTCAATTTTTATCTCTCACTTTGCATCAAACAGAATATCGAGATTTATTTTAATTTCTGTCTCTTAGTCTCTGTCTCTCAATATCAGTCTTTTTGTCTCTATCTCTCAATCAAATACTACCGTATTGATCTTGATAAAACAACTTTATTAGATAATTAACTAGGATACCAGCCAACTATAATTAATTAATAGATGAACTGTAAAAAAAATCATAAAACAAATTATAACTCTAAATCAAGAGTAATCCTAATTAATCTCATTTAGTTGTGCTGTTTAGTATCACTTCCAACAGTTTCCGTCATTGTTCATACCATCACTGCACTATTATGCCGTGTTGTCTATCACCGTCCGTTGCTCAGCTGTCGTTCACTGCTAACAGATGTTTTTTGTTCCTACGAATGTATAAAAAATAAATAAAAGAAAATTATTAAAAAAGAAATAATTTTGAATGTTTCTCACATCCAAAATTTGGATGTTTAAATTTAAGAGATATTGAATAATAAAAAAAATATTCAAAATATAAGAATAAAAAGCATTCAAAAATTAAGAAAAAAACATCTAAAACTATTAAAAAAATAATTCAAAACCTAAACAAAAGAGATATTCAAAACATAAAAAAAAAAAACGGAAGAAGTGGCAGCGCAACAAGGGGAGTTAGAGGGAGATGACGCAATTTTGCGATAAGAGGAGTTCCATGCAAAGGACACGACGACGTAGCGAGACGAGTTAGAGGAAAAGACTGCAGCATAAGAATTTGGAGAGAAAAATCGCAATGCGATAAATTAAAATGAAAGAACACGTATTTTTTTAGTGTAAACTTAATTTTTTAAAATTTTAAAAAAAATTGACTGCTAAGTTTATCAGTTAATTACTTGTTACATATATTTTTTATTTTTTATTTCTAATAATTAAGTGGCAAGAGAAAATATAAAGTAACATGGGTATTAGTGCATCAAAATAGTCAATTAGCAAGTTGCTTCTTACTCAAAGCCATGCTACTACTACATACTACATTTTGTTAAATATAGTTTCTCACTCACGTGATTTATTTACTATTTACAAACTTAAAAAATGTTACGAGAATTGAGATCTGAGCCGCCCACTAAAATAGAAAAGGTATTTAGCTTTACCACGTGACTGAAAAAATTCTAGAAGCATTATTATTAAAAGTAGGTATCCTTTTTTAATTTGTTGGTGAGGATTCGGGAGAATTATTACTTGCTGCTTTGCATATTAGTTAGTAATAAAATATAAGTATATTTGAGGAATTCTAAATAGTTTATTACGACTCTTTGTGGTTCGTAACTTCCTATAATATATGAGCAGGTGAAGGCAACGGGATGAAGTGTTTTGTTTTATTCATATCCAGCAGTGGGACATGTGCAAATGGCCACAGTTGCATTAAACAAAATAAATTAAGAGAACAAAAAAAAAATGGTCATCAAGTGGTGTAAAGTGAGGTAGGTAGAGTGAATAAGTTAATACCTAATTGCTGTCATGTACATCTATATCTTTAATTTTAAATTCGACATCGGAATGTAAAACAACATATATTAAAACAAAATAGATACACGTACATGGTGGAGGACTTGCTAATTAATTAATTAATGTAAAAGTAGTTGTGTTTAGATATATGGTCGTTAATATTTTGATCTCTCAAAGCTGTTGCGTATGTATAATAATGATAAGGGGGTTTAAATTTAAACCGATCTAAATTAAACCGTTTATCTAATTCAATTTAAATTGAAAATCGATTAAAACTGTATTAATTTGAATTTTATTGCATTCTATTTTTTACAAACCGTTGAATTGAATCAGATTTTGGATCTATTTTTCATAATCGATCCAATTCAATCTAAACCGCACAATGTGTTATAATATTATTATTTTATTATTATATTTACAATTATACTTATAACATGTTCGAATTTTTATAGATTTTTATATTATTTATATATTATTATTATTTAATAAATATTTTATGTTCAAAATGTTATTTATTTATTTATTTTTAACTAACCTATAATTTTATTTCTATCGTTATGTTATTGATGATTATTTAAAATTTGATGTTGAGACTTGTTATATGTATTTAATTTTTTTAATTTATAAACCGTAAATCCAATCCAATCCAAACTGCTTGAAATTGGATCGGATCGGATTGGATATTTTTTTTTAAAAGCATCCAATCCAAACCACACTGCAAATAAAATTATTGTTCGGATCAGATAAATTTTTTACTCAAAATCGATCAAAACTGTACCGCAAACACCCCTAATAATGATATATGGACGTTTATTATTAGCTTAATCATATATATATATTTTATGGTATTCGGATTCATGATTAATTTATTATTAATTAAAATTTTATTTAAAAATTTATTATTATTTAATAAATTACTACATACATACTTAACTTAGTTAACTTAATTAAATCATTTTTAACTGACAATTAAGCACTATCAAATATTGATATTAAATTTAATCATGAATAGTGATTCAATCATTATATTTAGGCTCATTTTAACGCATAACTCGATAAGATTAGTATTTTCTTCATATTATACGCATTGAAATTTGGCAAACAAATTATTTTGTTCTTTAAGATTACTTAATTACAAGTCGAAAACTAAAAAAATGGTAATTTATAAGCCAAAACACTTGTAAAAAAGCACCCAAATCAGAAAAAGAAATATATATGTTAGAGTAAAGGATATTTTTGTCTCCGGCTTTTTTTTTTCAGACATTTTTGTCCTCAAAAAATGGAAAATACATTTAAGTCTCTGACTCCTGAAAAACGTGAACATTTATGTCTTTCTATTAAATTCAGCCATTTGCACTGGACAGAAAAGGATGAACTGACAGAGGTGGCGCTGAAAATACAATGATACTTATCTATAAATTTAGTGGTTGTCATAGAAAGGTTGAGGGGTTCTTTCAACAGAGAAGCATTGTATAAGGAGAGGGATTTGGAAGTAGATGAAACTATTTCATTCTTGAAGGAAAGGGCCTATTTAAAATCTTTCTCTTTAAGGATTGCATTCAACTATGTTGACCAAAGGACAAAACGTCTAGCACAAACTTTTGTGCCATTCAACTATGTTCTATTTTAATAGAATGCTATAGCATTGCCTAATCCATTGGAATAAGGCTTAATTATTTTTGTCAACTGTGTTCAATTAAACCCTAATCTACTCAAATTGTGTAAATATAACCTACAGAAGAATTCTCAAATTATAGAAAAATTGCAACAGGTAAAAGGAGTGGACCAAGTCAAGCTGTAAGGGTCATATGTGTAGTTGAAATATTTAGTATGACAGTTAGCAACATCACAACATCCCTTTCCCAATGCAGCAAACAAAATTTTTCTGAAATTCGGCAGCATCTCAGTAGTATATAGTACATTTTCCAAAGACAAACAAACAATGAAGTCAACAGTCAATTATAGGTAGAGAGTGTAGATCAAATAATCAAGTCTCACTGAATCAAAATTGAAGTTCAATATGCATTAAAAACTCAGCATCACTAAGCAAGAACAAAAACAAGTAACATGAACCATAATCAAGCATAGTGAAAACCAAGTAGTACAATCAACATAAGTACAACACAATGGCTTGAAATACAACACAGAGAACAAAAGCATCAGATTCAAGCAGCAATTCTCATCGAGTTCAAGAATTATATCAAAAGTAAGCTACATGAAACCTAACAAAAGTGCATCATTGAATTAAAGGAATTAGCTCATTTTAAAACAGAGATGTGGCATCAGACAGCAAAATGAGCACATAAGAATTCATTGTTAACCAAAACAGGCAATGAGAATTCACACAGCAGCAGTGTAAAATATTAGTCTCAGCAATTTTCATTAACCAACCCTAATCCTAACAATTCAAGAATAATTGAACAAACTAAATATAATGAACTACAAACAGTGATTGCACAGACAGCAGCATTAAGCAAGCAAGACCTAATCCATTATTCACGCCAGATTCTCTAACAACCTAATGTAACTAACTAATCTAACCAAATTGAAATTAGCTAAACAAAACTAACTAAACAATATTAATTAACTAATTGCAATAACATAGTGAATTAAATAGAGAGAAAGAAGACCTGGGAAGCACATGGGTGGTAATGAGAGAGAGAGAGAAGAAATGATGGTTGGGCCCTAGTAGCGACGGTGGTGTGCCGGTAGAGAGGCGGCGGCGCGGCGACAGTGGGTCGCCGAGAAGGTTGTCACGGACGAACGGTGGGTGGAAGGAAGGTGAGAAGAGAGAGACTAATGGGAGTAAGGGAGTGAGAAAGGAAAGAAGACGCAAAAAGAGAGGAAGGAGGAGGTCGCCGGCGTTGATGGTGGCTGACAGAGGCGCCGCTGTGCGGCGGTGATGGAGGCAGGGGCCAAAGAAAAAGAATGGAAGGGAAAAAAGACAAAGGAAGAAGAAAATGCAGAGAAATTCGAAACAAAATTGGGGGAGGTTACAAAAACGGCGTCGTTTTTGTCTCCAGGGACTTATATGTCCTATTACGAAATGCTCCATGCCACCTGGCCTCCGTTACGGCCACCTCAGCGCCACATTTGCCAGCTCATCCTTTTCCGTCCAGTGTAAACGGCTGAATTCAACGGAAGGACATAAATGTCCACATTTTTCAGGGGTCAAGGGCTTGAATATATTTTTCATTCCTTGAGGACGAAAATGTCTGCGAAAAAAAGGTCAGGGACGAAAATGTCCTTTACTCTATATGTTGTTTAGGAATTTTTTAGAATAGTAAAAAAGGATTGAAGGAGTTTATGAGGGATTTAATTTTGAAAATTTTAACGGTATTTTTAAGTAAATGGCATAAAGAGAATTTTAGTGATATTAAGCAGAGAATAAAATAACTGAAAGATAAACTCAAAGGTAGATAATATAGTTAGCGATAGATTTTAATTTAGGGAACATTTGAGGTAAGAAGAAGGATTTTTATTAGCTTTTGTAAGAAATAGTATATTAGAAAATAACTATATTAAAAATAGTTGTCAAAATCTCGGCATGCTAAGAATATGGATAAGAATATTAGATATTTTTATAATATAATTTCAGCAAAAAGAATGAATAATCGAATTGATGCCTTAGTGATAAATGAAAGATTGGTGAGAAATCAAGTTAGGATCAAAATTTATATAAAAAACTTTTTACAAGAACTTGTATTATCAGGAAGCGTTGTCTTCGATAAGTTTTCGTGATGGACTCGTTAATTAGATACAAGAAGAGGAGTCGTTTGTGGAATTGGAGAGGATACTATCGATTAAGAAAATAAAAGATGTAATATGGGATTGTGAGTCGTCTAAGACTCCTAATTATGATAGGTACAAATATAAACTTTATTAAGAAATAATGAAAAAATATTGGTCAGAATTCATTAAAGCTATCATGGATTTCTTTTAACCAGCTAAGTTATCAAGAAATTTTAATGTTACATAGGTGGCTCTAATTGCAAAATTTGTTGGAGTTAAGGAGATTAAGGATCTTCGACCGATTAGCATGGTAGAATGTATGTATAAGGTCATATCAAAGGTGGTAGTTCAGAGAATAATGAGGGTTATGGCAGGATTAGTTGGGGAGACTCAAAGTACTTTTGTGAAGAGAAGGAAGATGCATAATGGAGTTCTAATTGCATGTGAAACTGTGCAATGACTGAAAACGAAAAAGAAGAGCTCGGCAATAATTAAGTTGGACTTCTAAAAAAATATATGATAGATTAAAGTGAAGTTTTGTGGATATTATACTTCAAAAGATAAATTTTGGACAAAAACGGATAGGATGGATCAAGGAATGTATATGCACCGCATCTATGTCAATTATGATAAATGACTCGTTATCTAGATCTTTTAAGATGGAACGAGACTTAAGACAAGGAGATCCTGTTTCTCCATTTCTATTTATTCTTATTATTGATGTCCTCCATAGAATGGTAGGAGAGGCAGCAAGACATGGAAGGATTACTCCTCTGTTAGTCGGATAGGACGACAATATTAAGTTGTCTCACTTGCAATTCGCGGACGATACCATATTTTTTTGTCCTCAGGAAGAGGAGTCTATTAGAAACTACAAATGACTACTATGGTGTTTTGAGATGATGTCTGACATGGACATTAATTTCGATAAATCTAATTTGATTCTGGTTAATTACGAGCAGAAGTGGTCACAAAGGATGTGTAAATTGTTAGGGTATAAAGAAGTTTTGTTGCCAGTTAAATATCTTAGTATTTTTTTTATAGCAAATCCGAAATTAGTCAAGACATGAAAATAGATAATAGATAAAGTAGAAAGGAAACTCAACTTGTGGAAAGCAAAAACACTTAATAAAACTGGTATGCTGATCCTCATCAAATTTGTGTTTAATAGTCTGCCAGTTTACTACCTCAACTTATATAAGATGTCCAAAACAGTGACAAAGAAGTTGATTTCTTTGCAGAGAAAATTTCTGTGGAGTAAGGAGGTGGCAAGCATAGAATATCTTTGGTGAGGTAAAAAATTATACAGATTCTAAAAAGATTAGGAGGTTTGGGTGTGAGTGATACAATTATTCGAAATACAGTTC
Organism: Arachis stenosperma; assembly: GCF_014773155.1. NCBI lineage: Eukaryota > Viridiplantae > Streptophyta > Magnoliopsida > Fabales > Fabaceae > Arachis > Arachis stenosperma. The sequence continues at coordinate 155,780,804 of NC_080385.1, forward strand.
TGTTGTTCAAGTGGTGGTGGCGATTTTCGAGAAAAAATTATTCATTATGACATAAAATTATGTGCTCATATAATAATTTGAATCTAAACATAGTACTCTTTTGTCATGACTAAAAAAAGAGGTGCATGAAAGGATATATGCTAGTTACAGATAAAGGAGCAACATGTGAGAGATAATATGATCAGAAGAATGTCTTTAGAGGTACAGATGGTAGAAGAATTCGATTCTAAAAGGATAATTGGCTACCATGTGGTTGTTAAAGGTCGTTTTTCCAAGGTTTTTTCGATCTCAAACCAAAGTGAATTTGTAATAAGGAATTATAAATTGTGGGATGGACTAGAGTGGATATGAAATTTTTAATGGAGAAGACAACTATTCCAATGGGAGTTAGAATTAATTAACCAACTCTATGGAGTCCTTCAGTCAATCAAATTAACAAATGAGAGAGAGGACCGACTAGTGTTGAAATTTGATAAATAAGACGTTTATTCTACTAATTCTTTTGCGTAAGTTTTGCAAGCTGAAATAATACTAGAGAATATTATAAGTTATAGTTTAACTTAGTACCACCACAAGTTGAGTTATTTATCCGATTTGTATTAGTGGATAGGATTAATACCAAAGAGAGATTAAGTAGATTTAGTGCTATTGATTAAAATGATAATATTTGTGTTTTATGTAAAAAGAATACTAAGAATAATTACCATTTATTTTTTTATTGTGAGTTTACTTGGTAGATGTAATGTGTTTGGTCGTTCGCCTATAATAAATTATAGTTTATTCCAAGAACAATAAAACAATATTTTAATAGATGGACATGTGTACTTGTAAAAAAAAGTCCGTAATAAATAGTTGATTATTTTTTTATTATTATTTAAAATACTTAGCTGAAAAAAATAAAATAACGAAAATAATTAATAAGTTGATTAGGAGTTACAAAAAATAAAATTATAATTGATTTTTATAGCTGTTAATGATAATATCAAAAATAACTATGATTAATTTTATTTTAATTGTTTAATATTTTTTATATTATTATTCTATTTTATTGTGTTGAATTTTTTATTTAAAAAAACTTCATAAATAATGTTTCCATTGACTTAGGATTGAAATACCTTTTGATATTCGCATATTTTCTTTCGCCAGAATAAATACCAAACCTAACTTTCTAGAAGACCAGCTATATTTCCTTATACTTGAAATGCACAAGAACAATTGGATATGCCAAATTGCCAATCAATGATTCTCTCCACTTGAGGCACATACAAGAGAGGCTGGCCCCCCACTAAAGTTTGCAATTCCTTTACTAATATATATATGCCCCTTTTACTTTAATTATTAGCTCCCATTGTTAAAAATATTTTGAATTTATTTTTATATTAAATCTTAAAATATTATTATTTAGATAAATTTTAGTAGTTTATTTTGTTATTTACTAATTTTTTTTTAAAAAAATACAATGACTTTTTTGTATGCCTTAAAAATAAAAATACAATAATTTCCTCTCAGTTACTTGTTTATTTTTTAAAAAAAATTACATTTTTTAAATTAACAATAATTAAAAAAAGATAGAATTAAATATACTATGTTTAATGATGCTAAAATATATTTTGGTATTATTCTGAAAAAAAAATAAATATAATATATTATTGTTGGTTTTGTATAAAAAATATTAAGATTATTATTTAATATTTTGATAATGTAAAAAATGAAAAATAATTATAAATTCATTTTTTAATAATATTTTACTAGTTACTATTTTCATATATTAAATGAAATATTTAAATTAATATAGTTAATTATGCTTAAATTTTATATTTTATATATACATACGTGAGTGCACGCATATATATTAATTTTTTCTCCTATTGATTAAAACTTATGAATCCGTCGCTATCCACCCAAGAACATGTAATAAATATTACTCCATTGTCAAATTCTTTGGCTCAAAACTATAATTCAACACATTATTATTATTAGTCCATGGCACTAATACGAAAATTAATGGGACCAACCAATAGTGCTACGATATGGCCCGGGTCCAGGGAGAGGAACCAAAGGAGGCTTGAGAAAAAAAAAGTAATGCTATATATTTAAATTTTTTTATGAATCAAATCTAATTAAATTAAATAATAAAATTTAAAATATTATTATTAGTCATAACTGATTAACAGGAATGACGATAAACCATGATTGAACAAGGATGCTCAAGCAATGCATGAGGGTGTCGTTAAGTATAAACTCTTATTTAGGATCGTTACGTTATATATTTTTTTGGTGAAAATTTAGGTGTAGTTGACTTTACGTGAAGTTGATGATAGAGAGTCATTAGATAAAAATGTAGTCAAATTAATTAAATCATCTAACTGTTCTTAACTATCAACTTCACGTAAAATCAACAACACATGAGTTTCACCATTTTTTGGCATTTTATTTTAATTTATCTCTTGCTGTGAGATTTGATTTAATTTTGTGTTGTTACCATAGATGTATTTATACTCTGTTGGTCCTTGGTCTCACATCCCTTTACTGAAAGGGCATTACTCGTAAAAAGACGGTAAAAATATTTTTTTTTAAAAAATATTCATTTGGTCACAGTTAAAATAATTATTTTAAAAAATTTGAATAAATAATAGAAACGTAAATTATGAAAAAAAATTGAATTAACAAATAAATTAAAAGATTTTAAGAGAAAAAAATAATAAGATTATTTAAACAAATAGACCAAAAATTAATGATTCTAATTAATATTAATTCAAATAATATTGAATTTTTTAAATCAATACAAAATATTTTTTTAATCTCAATTTTATAGTAAATTACTAAATTTTATTCAAGAAATTAAAAAATAATAAAAATTATTAGACTAAAAAATAAAACAATTAGCAATAGAAATTAATATATTAAAATATAAATCTTTAAAATTAGAAAAAAGAATTATAAAATTATAAATAAAAATTAAACTGGTAAAATAATTGTTAAATTTGCAAAAACTAAAAATATCAAAATGATAATAAGATAAAAGTAAAAAATAATTTATAAAAAATAATTCTCTAATAAATTTTTTATTAAAAAATTAAATTTTAAATAAATTAAAAATTGGTGTCATAAGTAATAACTAAAATAATAATTTAAAAATATAACAACACTTTTAATAATAAAAATATTTTTAATCTATATCACATATTAAAAATTTAATACATAAAAAATTAATTAATAAATCAATATAATTAAATATTTTTTAAATATTATTTTTTATTCAATCTTTAAATAAAAAATAAAAAACAAATAATTTTTCTAATTTTTTAATTAACTAATACATAAAAATAAGTATTTAAATTAATTAAATAATATTAAATTTTTATAAAGACTGAAAATCAAAAAACAACCATTTCTTTTAATAAACTAGATCCGACATCTTTATTTAAAGTTCCGTGAGATGTTAAGTTATCAACCAAGAAAAATCTGTCCTTTTGTCGATTGTCATCTTGCAAAAAGAATATAACTGGCTCCCATGCAACGGGGGAGAATCTTATATATTCCCCATCCAAACAAAATGTCGCTTTTTCGTTATTTTAATTGTATGTTATTCTAATTGAATTGTATTAAAGGTAATTAAACTTATTTATCATAAATTTAGATAATATATTTCGATTAAATTTGATAAAATTTTTAGTTTTTTTAAAAAAATCTATTAAAACTAGTTATTTAAAAATAATAATGTTCCGAAATTCTTAATTGAATAAACAATGGAAATCGGGTTTGAAATAAGTGTATGTGGTTAGTAGCTTTTGGATCTTCCCAATGATGCTTTGTGTACTTATGTGATGGTCGATTTTAAGGTATAGCTCGTTTTTCTGATGCTCAGATTCGTTTTTTCTTGGATAAGAGAGATGATACGTCGGTTTTTTCCAAAAACGACGATGTTGGACACCTCCAAAAACACTCCAACGCTCATGTTAGTAAGAGTAAAAGATTAATATCAAATTACTCAGAATGAATAGTGTACCCCTTCCATGTTAAAAAATGATGTATTTATAGAATTGTTGTGCTACATGCGGTTACTTAGTGGGTCTAATATTGTGGAGCGTTGAGAATGTGAGTCTAATTATGTAAGCACGTTAAGAGAGCAAAGCACGTACTCCACGTAGGAGCACGTGTTTATTTATTTAGTTCTAAGAAGATTCCGATTTATAGTTTTACTTGAGTCAGGTTATAGTCAACCGAACATAGCTCCCAAGCTTGACCTGTGAAAGTTTTCAATTAAACAGGTTGAACTTCCTACCTATAAATTGGAATTGTTATTATAGCAGCCCCCAAGATCAACATGTTGGATTGAAAAAGAAAGAAAAAATATTGGTAGTGAAAAAGTTAGATGGAAAGATTGTGAACGATTGAACAAATGAAATAGATAAACAAATAAATAAATAAAGATGGATAAAAAAGATTAGAAAGTGATATAGTTATGTCTATCTATAAATCGGCTATGCAATGAGTGATAGCCCCCAAACTTAGTCAGTTAGTCGATATTTATTCAAAAACAATTGAATGGTAAGAGTTGTTCGATTAATATAATTTTGTGGGGGATATTTTTCTGCTTGAGAACAATTTTTTATGGATGGCATATAGTATTTGATTGACATAAATTGAAAAGTTCGAAAATATGTATTCGTTGACCGAATTGATTGTATGATTTGAGAATGTAATGATCAATTGCCTTGAGAATTTTTTCAACCCACAACAACTTATTGACGAATTTCTTGCCCAAAACAATTAATTATTGAATATTGAGTGAATAATAGAGTTTTGTAACATAAATAAAATGGATTGAAAGTAAACATGCATAAATTATTGTAAAATAGAAAAATAAAAAGGATGAGCCAATCACGTATCAAGTAATTGTGTTTTTGTTATTGGTAAAAAGTCATTTTTTTGTCGGATTGATTAATAGCCAATTTTATTTTTGGATTGATTGATTGATTTGATACATAAAATGATAAAATATATACAAAATACGAAGCAATTCGAATATATAAAGTAGTAAAGCAAATTAGATCATGCATATACATGATTTTAGCGAAGTAGAATTGTCAATCTTGACTTATAGGTTCTAATATGGCCGTTATGTGTTAGTTACGAGTTATAGCTCGGCAGGCCTCCTTGTAACCGACGCATTGACTCTGCCGATTTATGGCGATAAATGATCTTTATTCGGTAACGTCAAAAATCATTAATCCAGGAGAAAACGGCCGTCTTCCTCGCCTGGTTATAAAAGGAAACAATCAGAGTTTTGAAGGTATGCTATCTTTTCCAAGATAAGAGTTTTTTGTGAATATTCTAATTTACTGACTTGAGCGTCGGAGTACCTTTCGCAGGTACTCTCTCCCTGTTCTATCTGTGGCCGACATATATCATGATCCAACCAGGAAGTTGATAAACACCTACTGGAGGACGACCTATACCTCGGCGGATTAGGCAACAATATTTGACGCCCACCGTGGGGCCGAAAATTTAGAATACCTCCCTTTATAGGCCCCAAATATCCCAACATCCGTCAATGGCTGATGTACCTCCTCCCACTCCATTCGAGCTAATTCGGATGGTAACTGAGCTTCAACAGGCAAACCAGCGCATGGCTGAGGCAAATCAACGTATGGCGGAGGAGAATCAAAGGATGCAGCAACAAATTGAGCAATTAGCCCATGCTCGTCTTGAACACAATAATGATCACCACGAGCGGCAGACAAATGACGAACATCATTCTGCGCCAACCCATGTCTCGAAGACGCCTCGGAATGATGATGATGGAGGTCCTCGGAATGACGAAGCTTCACCCGAGGGCGAGGATGATGAGCCTGATAATTCTGCAGGGCCGTTCACAGCCGATATCAAGAATTTTCAACTTCCCAGACAATTCACCATGCTGACAACTCTAACTCCGTATGATGGGCTGGGAGATCCTAAGCAACACCATCAAAAAATTCCAATCTATTATGATCGTTAACGGTGCATCCGACCCTATTTTATGTAGTTGTTTTCCGTCCTTTTTAGATTGCCCTGCACTTGACTGGTTTTTCTCTTTGCCTGCAGATTCAATTTCACGTTTCCAAGAGCTGGCGAAGCAATTCAAAGATCACTTTGCGGCGTCGACAATATATTTGTACGATTCCGACTATTTGACTACCATTAAGCAAGGTCAGCACGAAAGTTTGAAAGACTACACTACCCATTTTACCAAGATAGCTATGAGAATTCCCGACCTTCACCCTGAGGTCTATCGAACTCTCAGAATTCGATATTCAGTATCAACCTAGAGGATCTGTTAAATCCCAATATTTGGTTGACTTTGTTGCCGAGTTCACCTGACTAAACCCTGACACAGACAGTACGGAGTGGGTACTATTCATTGACGGAGCATCAAAACCCCAAGGATCAGGAGCAGGAATACTCTTGAAAAATCCTGAAGGAGTTGTCGTTGAGCATTCTCTTTGGTTTTCTTTTAAAGCCAGCAATAATCAGGTCGAATACGAAGCCTTAATTGCTGGGCTCAGGTTAGCAATTGAATTGTACGTTACTAATTTAAAAGTTTAATGTGATTCCTTGTTAGTTGTCCAACAAGTAAATCAATGTTTTCAAACCAAAGATCCTATTCTGTTAAAATACCTAGATATTGTTAAGCACCTTGTGAATAGTTTTTCAAAGATTGAAATTAATTACATATCTGGGGATCAAAATCACAGAGCAGATGTACTATCTAAACTAGCTACTACCCAATCACACACTGCCACACTTTTGCAGTCTACCCTAGATGAGCCGAGTATAAATATAGTCGGAGTTTTTCATATCATCAATGAAAGTAATTGGAAACAACCATATATTCACTACCTTAAAAATGGAGAACTTCTGCCATGGGTCCAAGATTCGAAAAAATTTAAACGACAAGCATCTTTCTTTATGCTATTGAATAACAAATTGTATAGGCGAGGTTATTCTCAATCGCTGTTGAAATGTTTAGAAAGGTCGGAGGCCGACTTAGCCCTAGCTGAGGTTCACGAAGGCATTTGTGGAATACACTCAGGGGCAAGAAGCCTAGCACAGAAAATACTCCGAGCTGACTTCTACTAGCCCACCATATGGGAGGACAGCCGGACAAAGGTCTGAACCTGTGATCACTGTCAAAAGCACGCTCCGATCATTAACATCCCAGCTGAAAATCTACACCATTCAATGGTAAGCTGGCCATTTATTCAGTGGGAAATTGATATCCTCGGACCTTTTCCCATTGCCACAAGACAGGTAAAATATTTAGAGGTGGCAATTGATTATTTTTCTAAGTGGATTGAAGCTCAACCTTTAGCCAAAATTACATTAACACAGATGATATCCTTTGTGTGGCAAAAAATAATTTGTAGATTCGGTATACCTCGTCATATCATAACTGACAATGGTCGCCAGTTTATCGACCATAATTTTAAAGCTTTCTTGCAGAACTTACAGGTAAAACAACATTTTTCACCGGTAGTGCATCCTCAATCCAACGGGTTAATGGAAGCTGCAAATAAGGTCCTCCTACAAGATCTAACGAAAAAACTCGATGACGTTAAAGGCTTATGGGCTGAACTTATTCCAGAAATCTTATAGGAGTATAACACCACGATACACTCAACAACCAAAGAAACACCATTCCGTTTGGTGTACGGATCCGATGCAATGATTGCAATAGAAATTTCACAAGGATCCTTAAGAACACAAGCCGAAGATCATGACCAGGTTTGGCAGGCCGAGCTTGATCTGGTTGAGGAGGTGCGAGTCACCCAGGCTTTGCAGCAATAAGTAGGTCAACACCATGACAAAAAGGTGCAGCCGAGATCCTTTCATGTAGGCGACTTGGTATTGAGAAAAACTGAAGAGGCACGAAGACCCCCTTCGCATGGCAAACTCGCCGCAGCATGGGACGGTCCTTACAGAATCCATCAGGTGCTCAGCAGAGGAGCTTATCAGCTAGAACGATTGGACGGCACAAAACTACCTAGCACTTGGAATGTTAATTCCTTGAAGCAATACTATAGCTAATAGTGGCAGAATGCTAGTACTCTTTTTCCTACCTCGAGATTTTTTTTCCAAAAATGGGTTTTGCTCGAGGAGGTTTTAACGAGACTAGCTTACCTGATTCAATTTGTAAAGGTACCGCATTGAATAAAAATTATTTATCTTCTTGTTATTATCAATGTTTACTTAACAAATTGCTTATTTGACTTAAAAGCTTAAAACCAATTAAACCTATTATTGTTCTACCACTGTTACAACAGTAAAAGGTTATTCCTCATAATAAAAAGTCGCATTGCTACTATATGCACACAAATTAAGCTGACAACTGTCTACTCAACACACTACAGTAATCAGACCCTCTCTTGGGAAATATACAAACAAAATAGGAGCAAACACATCCTAATTTATCAGAAATATATCAGTAGCAGTTTCACAAATCAAACAAGTTTAATATACCAATTCTTACAAGGGTTCCATATGCTGTATTCAAAATAACAGTTTCTACAGGGTTTTCATATCCCGTACTTATTGCAAAACGCCAAAAGTTGAACACAAAGCCAACATTCTATAATATAACAATCTTCAATAAGCTAAATTATCACCTCTCCTCTACGACTTCTTCATCGACAACCAAATGACCATCCCAAATTATCTTGCTCGGGTCCAGAGCAGTAAAATCGTCGTCAGGGGAAAGGAACTTTGCCTGGGTAATGGCACGTTCAAAGCCCTCAGCAAATGCGTCAAGGATCTCAGCTTCTCGGCTAGTTTCCATATTTTTTAACTTCAATGTCACCTCAATCATCTGCTCACTCATGCTAGAAAACTCATTTTCCTTCTTCCTCAACGATTCTATGACCTTTTCGTGCTTTTCTTTCTCCAACCTCAACTCCTCTTTCACATCGGAAAGTTCTTTCTTTAGCTCAGATATGGTAGTCTCTTTTGATTCCAGCTGCTCTTTCAGACCAGCACTCTCCACAGTAGTCTGTAGTGTTTTTCTATGCCTTTTTTCTTGGCTCCGGCCTATGCTAGCCAGCCGAAATCCCAAAACCTATACAACAAACACAGATGACTGTTAGTCCTTAAAATTTTTCTTTTGGGAAGATAATTAAGCGGGCTATAAGAAACATAAAACAACTGACCTACATGAATTGATCTATACCAACGTCCCCGACTTCGTCAATATGAGACACATACTAGGCAGATTGAATAACCTCATCTGCCATAACATTAAATGGAAACTTTCTGTCCCACACTGATGAACCATCACCCTCTTCCTCAAATGAGTGGAGTTTTTCTTGTTTAATAATGAAGTTTACCAGTTCACCAAGCTAAATCCCTTTTTCTTCTTCATCAACATTGATCACATCAGACTTCCTCTTCTTGAAAACAATCCCCTTTTTCTTCGGTGGTGGTTGATTGACTTCAGCCCCACCCTCCATCTTCTCTGGGTTTGAAGAAGACCTTTCAAAATTTTTAGGCCTAAATTGAGCCCTCAGAGTTGATGCTGAAACTCCAGGATATTTACCAGCTGAAAAGAATCAAACTGAATGAGTATATTTAACATACTATCCAACTAAAATGACATAGCTCATAACACCTCACCAAAATAATTTATAACAGACACCCTATCTTCCTCCCACGGAAGCAATTCTGAAACAGATATTAAACCACCTCTGTCGACCATTTCCAACAAAAAACCTATTATGCACTCGTTTCGAGGAGTTATAAGCTCGGGACAAAGTATGTGATGAGGTTGACAACACCAATAAATTGAAAATTTCTCGCCAAGGTGTTCATCTAAGTATAATGGAAATTCCTCATCTACCGATTTCACCTTAAGAAACATTTCCTTAAAATATTTGAAAGAAGATTTGTACAATTTAAAAATAGAAAATTCAGGTATACTATTCAAATTAACCTAAAGGCCTTTCCAGACGCCTTTAGCCTGAAAAAGAAAAAAAAACAGTTCTAGTTCAAGTTCAATCTCTAGAAATTGCATCAAGACTTGGAAACATTTTAAAAACGCCCATCCATTAGGATGGACCTGAGAAGGTGCGCAGTTCATCTGCTTTAATACATCACATTCAAAATTTGTAAAAGGCAGCTTGACAAACAATTCCTCAAGAACGCAGTTATACATGTAAAAATTCTCAAAATCTTTCTTCCTATGGAAAACACGATCTATGCGATTGCATGGCATCAGTTCAATATGGAATCCAGGTCTCACTACTCTTGACAGCTTAACCTCTCCAACACTCTCTTTTTCAATGAACAGAGAGGCCCTTATCTTCACGTCCCCATCAACTCAATCATAGGATTCATCGGCTTCAACCTTAGGAAAAGCCTTTACCTTTTTCTCAGCCATTCTTTTTCTTTCAGAAACCAGGAATTAACTAAGGTAAAAAGTGCAGGAATGTTGTTACTAACCTCTTTTACTCATTCTTTGCAACTCTTTGGAAGCAACACAAGTTAAAGCAGCAGTCTCTTCCCTCAGTGAGTGTAACTTGAAATAAATTTTTGTCCATGCATTTAATAAAACCCTTCAATTCCAGGATAAATCATGACCCTTCATTAAAACCCCACTCCCAACGGTTACAAAACCACTTAGGAACTTGCACCCTACTTTGAAAACTACTATCATCATTAATTTCCGTCATCATAACCCTCCCCATTCTAAATAAAAAGTAATAATATATATTTATATACACATAATTCTATCTAATAAGTCAAGTTGATCTGGGGACTCCCCAATGCCGAGCTATAACTCGGTTATGAAAATTCGAAAGCTCAACCTGCCTCATTAAGTCCAGGCTAAGTTTGAGGACTGTGATATGGCCGTTATATTTCAGTTACGAGTTATAACTCGGCAGGCCTCCTTGTAACCGACGTATTGACTCTGCCGATTTATGGCGATAAATGACCTTTATTCGGTAACATCGAAAATCATTAATCCAGGAGAAAACGATTGTCTTCATCTCCTGGTTATAAAAGGAAACAATCAGAGTTTTGAAGGTATGTTATCGATCTTTTCCAAGATAAGAGTTTTTTTGTGAATATTTCAATTTGCTGACTTGAGCGTTGGAGTACGTTTTGCAGGTACTCTCCCCCGTTCCATCTGTGGCCGACATATATCATGATCCAACCAGGAAGTTGATAGACACCTACTGGAGGATGATCTATACCTCGACGGATCAGGCAAGAACAGGTTCATAAGTTATAACTCTCTGAGTTGCTAGAGGAGGAGATGAAATTTGCTCATGAACTATAATCGAGGTCTACCAAAAAAACAAATAGAAATAAAAATGTAGAGCAACATTACAGTTAGGCCTTTATTTTTGTAGATTTGGATTAGATAAGTCCCAATTCATAACACTATGAATGATAATGACAATTTCATCTACCAGAAATGTGGCTAAGTTTAACGACAAAGTAATATAGCATTAGTAATAAAATTTTGTTGAATCAATCATATAACATTTTTGTGCATAATTCATCAATAGGGATAAAAAGTAGTTATGTATTACGTTACTTTGCTAAAAATCAATGAAAAAGTGTCGTTATCATTGTAAGTTGTTTAAATTTTTTATTGTCGGCAACATAAGAAGAAAAAAGAGGAATTCAGCATAATAATAAATATTATGATTAGAGCAAAGCAATGTAAAATAAAAAATAAAGCGGATACTCATTCATGAGTAATACGTTAATTTAAAATGAACATAAAAAAGATTCACTATCACTAAAAGGATAGAATAAATGATAAGTTTGTAAAAATTTATTCAAAAATATTGTAAAAGATTATTAAATTTGGTTAAAAAACTCGAATATAATTCCAACTTTATGAACTTCAGTGGAGCAGAAATTATTCGGCCCCACTGAAATTAATTTATTCGACCCTTTCTTGTTTCCTTCGTTAGCCCTATCAGAAGATCGGTCATTTTCTTTACCTCCGCTTAGAGAGTGATGTTCATTACCACCAGTTCATCATGATGGGAGAACAACATTATCAGTCATGGACCTGCAAAATAATAACAAAAGGTTGTCGTGGGTTATTTAATTTCTGCCTCACGGTGGGCGCCAAATGTTCTTGTGTGGATAGCCGACTCCAAGGTATATAGCTCGTTTTCCTGATGCTCGGACTCACTTTTTCTTGGACAAGAGAGAAGATACGTTGGTTTTTTAAAAAACGAGGTGGGCACCTGCAAAGGCACTCCAACGCTCAAGTTAGTTAGAGTAAAAAATAAATATCAAATTACTCAAAATGAATAGTGTACTCCTTCCATGTCAAGAGTGGATGTATTTATAGAGTTATTGTGCTACAAGTAATTACTTAATGGGTTTAATATTGTGGAACGGTTGAGAATAAATCTAATTATGTGATAACTTCTCTTTAGTGATGTTTGACTTCTTAAGATAAGTACGTTAGGAGAACAAAGTAATCAAAACTGAAGCAACTACTTGACCGAAAACACACACAAGTCAAACACTATCCCCTAACCATTACCAACAATAACGGAACTCACTATCCAAGCCACTAATATCGGAACAACCAAGCAACGGATAGCACTTCATTCATCTATAAAATCAGACCTAAATAAGCTAGAAAGGACAGGTCACATCATTCTCTCTAGTTTATTTCTCTCAGTCTCTGATAATTCTTATTCTAACTTGAGCGTCGGAGTGCTTCTTGCAGGTGCTCCCGCCGCTGTGTTTCAAGGTGTCGAGGTTCTCTTGTAACGCTGCTCCTTGGACGGCTTATAGTTCTTCCGTAAGCCCAGTAGCTGACTAAGCATTGTATACCTCGGCTCACCTAGGACGGAATATTTGGCGCCCACCGTGGAGTTAAAAAGTTACATTAACCCCACCCATTTTCCCATATAGTACTTTGCGTTTTCCTTTTACGAAGGATTTGTCAACCTTCACACATGGCCGATAATGGAGTTCATCAACCCACTCAGGCCGAACTCATGGCCCAGATGGCCGAGCTACAAGCAGAAGTCAGGAGACTCGCCGAATTATCAACCCAGAACAACGCCAGTAAACAAGAAGACAATTCCAAAGGCCCAACCCAAGGCAGCGTAGACTTTTTGGGCGTCAACCCACCAAAGGAGAGGTTGATCTTAGACAACCCGTTCTCTGAAGAAATCACAAATTACCAGATGCAAAAACACTTCACGCTGCCTTCCTCACTCGAGCCGTATAAGGGGATTGGTGACCCCCGGGCTCATATTAAGAAATTTCAGTCTATGATATTTTTTAACGGACCTAATAACGAACCTGTGCTTTGCAGAGCTTTCCCTACTTACCTTGACGGAGCTGCTTTACTTTGGTTTTCAAAATTACCTGCAGGGTCAATCTCTTCTTTTGAAGAGCTAGCAAGATCCTTCATCGACTACTTCACGGCAGCACGGATTTACGTACATGGATCGGATTACCTCAGCACAATCCACCAAGGTCCCCAAGAAAGTTTGAAAGATTATATGACCAGATTTACAGAAACAACCATGGAAATACAAGACCTGAACACAGCCGTCCACCTACATGGTCTCAAGGCCGGCCTACGACCCGGAAAGTTCAGAGAAACGATCGTAGTCACAAAGCCAAAGATGTTGGAGGAGTTCCGGGAAAGAGTAGCCAGACAAATAGAGATTGAAGAACTCCGTGAAGCCAACAGGACAGAAAGAAAACCTAGAAGAGAGGAAGACAAGATACCAAGGTCGGCGAACAACAAAGATCTCGGCAAACCATTTAAACTCACCCCAAAATTCGACAACTACACCAGATTCAACACAAGGAGGGAAAAGATAATCAAAGAAATACTCAATGCTAAGATCATAAAACCACCAATAAGAGCTAGGAGCTATCAAGACCAGAGATTTGTTGACAAGAGCAAGCACTGTGCCTTCCACCAAAAGCACCGACACACAACCGATGAATGCGTGATAGCCAGAGATCTACTAGAAAGATTAGCCTGACAAGGCCTCATTGATAAGTACATCGAGGGAAGGAAACACAAAGAGGGCGGTAGAGACAAAGAAGAACCCCAACAAACCTCGGGAAGCAAGTAAGTCAATAAATGGTCAAACAGCACACCATCTAAAGGGGTCATAAACTGCATATCAGGAGGATTCGCCGAGGGCGGCAAAACAACTTCGGCAAGAAAGCATAGCTATCGCGCAATGCTGGCAATAGAAGGAACAACACCACATAGCAACAAGGATGCATCCGACCAAGAAATCACTTTCAACCAGGAAGATATATGCTCGGCCGCACCACACTCAGACGATCCAGTGGTAATCTCCATCCAAACAGGCGAGTTATTGGTAAGAAAGGTCCTGCTGGACCCAGGTAGTAGTGCTGGTTTTCTATTTTATACTACTTTTCTAAAAATGAAAATATCTGAAAAACTTATACAACCCTTATCCGGAGAATTAGTCGGATTCTCTGGCGAAAGAGTACCAATTAAGGGTTACATATGGTTGAGGACGATGATGGGAGACCACCCATTGTCACGGATCATTGACATACAATATCTTATAGTTGACTGCCATAGTCCTTATAATATTATCCTCGAAAGACCTGCCCTGAACATGTTCAGGGCAATAGTTTCAACCTTTCATCTATGTGTCAAATTTCAGGCACAGGACGGAAAAATAGCGACACTCCATTCAGACCGCCAACAAGCTCGGCAATGCTACAACGCAAGCCTAAAAAATTCGGCTCCGAGAATAGAATTCCAACAAGAGGTAAAAGCCATTCACAACACATGTGAGGTACTGTCCCTAGCGGAGCTTGACCCTCATGGGGACACCCAAGAAAGGCCCAAACCAGCAGACGAACTCCAGGAAGTCCCACTGACGGCAAAACCAAAACAAGTAACATACATCGGACAAGCACTACAAGGAAAAGAAAGATCGAAACTCGTAAAAGTATTACAAGACAACGTCGACCTATTTGCCTGGACTCCAACAGACATGCCGGGAATAGACCCAAACATTATCTGCCATAAGCTCACCATCGACAAAACGATCCGACCTATAGCTCAAAAGAAGAAGAATCTCGGAGCAGAAAAATCAAAGGCGGCACTAGAAGAAACCGAAAAACTTCTTGAAGCTAACTTCATCAAAGAGATCAAATTCACCACATGGCTCTCGAACGTGGTAATGGTAAGGAAAAACTCAGGTAAATGGCGCATGTGCATTGACTTCACAAATTTAAATAAGGCATGCCCTAAAGATGCTCATCCTTTACCTTGTATCGATAAACTCGTAGACAGTGCATCAGGTTTCAAAAGCTTAAGCTTCATGAACGCATACTCTGGTTACAACCAGATACTCATGCATCCAGAAGACAAAAGCAAAACAGCATTTATAACTGAACATGGAAATTTTTGTTATAGAGTAATGCCATTGGGTCTAAAGAATGCAGGCGCAACCTACCAACGACTGATGGACAAAGTGTTCCATCACCAAATAGGCCGAAACATGGAAATCTATGTGGACGACATGGTCGCCAAGACCACTCAGGAAAAGTCACACTGCGACGACCTCAAAGAGATATTTGAACAGATCCGAGCGTACAAGATGAGACTCAACCCAGAAAAATGTGCCTTTGGGGTGCAAGGAGGCAAATTCCTCGGATTCATGCTAACTTCACGAGGAATTGAAGCGAACTCTGAAAAATGCGCAGCAATACTCAACATGGCGAGCCCTAAAACAATAAAAGAAGTACAACAATTGGCAGGAAAGGTAGCATCACTATCTCGGTTCCTACCATCAGCATCAAGCCGATCATACCATTTCTTCCAAACAATAGCAAAGAATAAGAAGTTTCAATGGACAAAAGAATGTGAGAAGGCGTTCGTCGAGCTTAAGACCATTTTGTCATCACCACCAATGCTGTAAAGACCAATAGTCGGTAAACCTTTATACTTATATTTATCTGTTTCTAATCGTTCTATAAGCTCGGCTTTAGTCATTGAGACAGGAAAAACACAACAACCAGTATACTTCGTCAGTAGAGTCATGCATTCAACAGAACAAAGGTATCCGAAGATAGAACAACTAGCCTTAACTCTTGTAATAACAGCAAGAAGACTCAGACACTACTTCCAGAGCCACACAATAATAGTTCAGACAAATCAACCATTAAGACAAATACTAACAAAACCAGAATTGGCAGGACGACTGACCAAATGGTCCATCGAGCTCTCAGAATTCGATATCCAATTTCAACCAAGGTCGGCATTAAAAGCACAAATCCTCGCCGATTTTATATCGGAACTAACCTCGAACGAACACAACAAATTCTGAGAACTACACGTCGACGGAGCATCCAGCCGAGGAGGAAGCGGAGCTGGGATAATCCTGAAAGAAGGGGACAACGTGGTGGCTGAGCAATCCCTTCAGTTCCATTTCCCAGCAAGCAACTATCAGGCCGAGTATGAGGCCCTTATAGCCGGACTCAAGCTCGCCCTCAACCTCCAGGTACAAAGCCTGACAGCACACTGTGATTGCCTCTTGGTGGTTCAACAAATTCGAGGAGAATATCAGGTAAAGGATCTCTTGCTAGAGCAATATTAGCTCATAGCAAAGGATCTCATTTCAAAATTCAGTTCATTCATTATTCTACATGTGCATAGAGAAAAGAATGTTAGAGCCGACATATTATCCAAACTTGCCGCCACTAGGGCGGTCACACAAACATTGGCATTATCACAGCTCACACTTAAAAAGCCCAGCATTGAATTACTATCTATAACAAGCATTAACCACCTCCATGACTGGAGAACACCTTTTCTTGAGTACATCAATACAGGTACCATACCCAGAGACGAGCTCAACCCGCAACACTTTAGACGAAAAGCAAGTCCCTATACAAACATAGCGGGAGAACTATACAGACGCGGTATCTCGCAACCATTGCTAAAATGCCTAAACACTGATGAGGCAACAGAAGTTATGGACGAAGTTCATGAGGGCGTATGTGGGAATCACATCGGAGGACGAGCTCTTGCTGCAAAGATCGTTCGGACAGGACACTATTGGCCGACCATGAAAAGAGATTGTATAACAAAAGTCAAAACATGTGATAAATGTCAAAAGCACGAAACCATTTCTACAAAGCCGGCCGAGGTATTACACAGCATGGAGGTAAGCTGGCCTTTCAACAGTTGGGGGCTTCATATCCTCGGCCCATTTCCAATAGCGTCAGGTCAGGTAAAATTGATTTTAATATCAATAGACTACTTCTCAAAATGGATAGAAGCACAGCCTTTAGCAAAAATAACAGCCGAAAAGGTAAGATCTTTCATATGGAAAAACATAATATGCTGATTTGGAATACCAAAGAAAATAATATTAGACAATGGTAGACAATTTACAGATAATAAGTTCGGCTCATTTCTAAAAAATTTTAATATACAATATTATTTTAGCTCGGTCAAACACCCACAAACCAATGGGCAGGCCGAGGCTGCTAACCGAGTTATATTGCAGGCAATAAAACAAAAGCATGACAATGCGAAGGGTGAATGGGCTGAGCTAATCCCAGAAATATTGTGGAGCTACAACACAACAATACAAACCACTACGAGCAAAACACCTTTCAAACTAGTGTATGGGTCAGAATTGCTAATTCCAGTAGAGGTCGAGATTCCCACAATCAGAACCGAGCTATACGATGAACAACACAACACATACATAAGGAATGCCGAGCTTGACCTCGTCAAAGAAGACAGAGATATCACGGCAATTAAACAGAGAGCCATGAAGCAATTGGCGGCAAGAACACACAACAGAAAAGTCGTTCCCAGAGCATTCACTGAGGGCGATCTAGTCCTCAGAGGAACCGAAGATGCAAGACGACCTCCTTCGCACGGCAAGCTCGCCGCGAACTGGGAAGGACCTTTTCGAATAGCAAAAGTACTCGGAATGGGGGCTTATCAACTCCAAACATTACAAGGCCACCCACTGTCAGGGAACTGGAATGTCACGTCACTAAAAATGTATAGATCATGAGTTGTATAATCAGCGGATGAAGGTACCCTTTTTTCCCCCTTAGAGCTTTTTTCCCAAAACAAAGAGGGTTTTGCCTAAGGAAGGGTTTTAATCATGCCGGATGCCCAATATATTCAAATTACCTATATATTCAATCACAACAAAGTGATATCGTCAACTTGGCCTAACCTTGGCCAAAACAAACACTATCCGAGTTCAAAATATCAACAAAACAACGTGACCAAACCTCGGTCAACAAAACTAAACAAAGTCAAACAAAAAGTAAAGAGTTATCAATACATATCCAAAATAAATAAAAACAAGCTAAGAGGGGGGAGCGTTCTCATCATGCTCCTCCACAGTGCCATCTACAACCAATTTTCCACTAACCACTATCTTAGTCATGTCAAGCTGGTCACTATTAAACTCCGGAGCCAATACAGCAATCTGACTCACGGCACGTTCAAAACCATAAGAAAACATCTCCATGTCATTCTCCTCCAACTCGTGAACACGAGAAGTAAGCCGACCCTTAGCAATATCATTCTCCTTAACCTCAGCCTGCAGCAGCCGAATCTGATTTCTCAAACGAGCTACCTCCTCTTTAAATTCCTTCGCCTTAGCCACAACATCATCTTTTTCCTTCGTAGCTTTTTCCAATTCGGCAATCCTCGCGTTATATGATTTCTCCAAATCAGCAACTTTGTTCACAGCCTCCTACTGCTCGGCGCCGATAAGCTCGGTGGTACGGCCAACACACATCAGGCGAGAGGCAACAATCTACACAAATTTGGAGCCGAATAAGAATCAAAAGACAAACGAAAAACATTTAAAGAGCTCGAACTATGAAGGAAATTACCTGAACATATTTGCCAAGCGCTTCAATGCCGACCCGACGAGTCATGAGCATGTCACCAGGATATTGAGACACTTTATCAGAGAGATCGGCAAAATCAAATTGATCGCTCCACAAGGAATGCGAGCCAGACCCTGGAATAAAACCATGGAGTTTCTTCTGCCGATCAAAAGCAAACCCACCACCTCCAACAACCTCCCTGTTTCCCTCTGAAATCACCTCCACAGATTTCTCGACATCATTCCTCTTCCTTTTGAAAGAAGACGCGGGCTGGGCAACAGATTGAGTGACATCACCAACCCCTTCATTCACGGCCACAGAAGCATCAGTAAGCTTTTCTTTTTTTTCTTCTTAAGAAAAGACTGAAGACGTGAAGGATCAAGGAGATGAACTCGCCCACCTGCACAGAAGCAAAAGGTCAAAATAAATAAAGCGAGCGAGAAGCAAACATAAAACAATCAAAAAATACCTAAATATGTTTTCAAACCGTCTATATCCCCAGAATCATGATAGCGAAGAAGGTCAGGGATAGATAAACATTCCCCTCCAGCAAAACTCTCAACCAAAAAGTCTATCAATCGCTCTTCCTCCTCACTCCGATCAACAGCCTCAAGAATTTGGCAAGGTTCCGAACACCAATATAGGGGAAACTGCTCTATCAACTCATCGTCAAGATAGAAGGGGTACTCAGACTCCACCGACCTCACTTTCACAAATAAAGACTTAAAATTTTTAAAAGAAGACTTATAAAGAAGGAAGAGAGAACGGCCAGGATAACTACTCAAACATACCCATAACCCTTTTCGAACCCTTTTCGCTTGAAACAAAAAAAAACACAGCAAGATAACAAGGAGCAAACAGAAAGCTCATTAAACATTGGAAAGCACACAGAAACACCCATGAGTTAGGGTGTAACTGTGAAGGCATGCAATTTAGCTGAGTTAGAACGTCACTCTCAAATGCAGAAAACGGAAACCTAACATGAAGCTCAGTAAGACAGGTCGTATAAAAGTAAAAGTACTGCCAATCCCCCCTCCTCTCGCAAACCCTATCTTCACTAGAACAAGGAAGGAATTCAACAACAGCACCCGAACCCTCCTTTACAACATTTAAACCCCGAAGCTCACCCATGAAGTCAATACTAACAAATGAGGAGGAGCGAGTCCTCACATCATCATGAACCCAGTAATATGGATTAACCTTATCCTCTTTCACAACTTCTTCTTTTTCTTTATCTCTCGCCATTTTAGAAGAAAGAACAGAGAAACGAAAACAAACTACAGGAAAAAAGACAAACCTTTAGAAGTCATGGCAAGAGTCAGCTAGTAGAAAGAATTTGAAACAGCAACGAAATTCCCAAAACAAGGAAAAATTATTGCAAGCCCACTAACTTAGTGGGTAACTTAACTCGCAACCGCTAAAAAGCATGGAAAACCCAAACGGCAAAGGAGCGCATTAAAAGCGGGCACGTTTTGCAAGAGAAGAAACAGCAAAAAGTCTCCCAAGGTCATTTAAAATTTCCCTGAAATTCATTTTAGAAAAGCCCAATGCCAAAAATGCGACGAAAACAAAGGGCACAACCTAATAAGCTCGCCTACCATTCACACACAATGTCAGCCGAGTTTGGGGGCTATGACGTGTACCCCGCTAAGCTCGGAATTAATATCAACTTCAATAATGGACCAGAAACACCGGAAACAAAATCAAAACTGAAGCAACCACTTGACCGAAAACACACACAAGTCAAACACTATCCCCTAGCTGTTACCAACAATAACGGAACTCACTATCCAAGCCACTAATATCGGAACAACCAAGCAACGGACAACACTTCATTCATCTATAAAATCATACCTAAATAAGCTAGAAAGGACATGTCACATCATTCTCTCTAGTTTATTTCTCTCGCTCTCTGATAATTCTTATTCTAACTTGAGCGTCAGAATGCGTTTTGCAGGTGCTCCTACCATTGTGTTTCAAGGTGTCGAGGTTCTCTTGTAACGCTGCTCTTTGGACGGCTTATAGTTCTTCCGCAAGCCCAACAGCTGACTAAGCATTGTATACCTCGGTTCACCTAGGACGGAACACTATCCGTTTTACAATTATTCATATAAGTATGATATTATTTTGAAATTCTTAGATATAAATTTTTTATCTATATTTATATACGTATTTTTTTTATAGATCATAATATCTCGCCGTCTCTATTTTACATTTTAAGTGTAAGATTTTGTATAGTAAAATGTTACGACTCCCACCACTAAAAGTGAAACACATTAAGTTTTATCTTTTGGGTGACACACTAGGACTAGGTTCTAATATAGCTAAAATGTTATTATTGGCCCAATACTAAAATTAAAAAACGACAAGAATCTTAGAAAGTACCGCATAGGTCGTGGTTGTGGTTTTTTTTTAAATTAGAAATAAAATTTGAAATAATAATTTTTATATATATAAGATTATCAGTTACAACTTTTTGTGGGGTGTTTGTTGTTTAATAGCGAAGAATTTCAGCAAATGAATAATCATAATTTATAAACTCCAAAACTCGATCAGTCCAATATCATCGACATTAGATACCGACAGTTATACCAACTAATCAACACTTATTGATGGAGAGTTTGGAAATTGAATTGAATAGATTGGTTGAGAGATGTGTGGTTCGATTTTGTAAACGATTTGTTATTGAAATTTGTTTGATTTTAAAATAATTTGATACTAGAAATAATTTGAATGACTGAAAGGTGTTTAGTTTGGTGGTTGGAACTCTTGAAAGGTGGTAGAAGTTTGAATTTTAGAAGAGATACCGACAAAATTTCTATAAAAATTGAAGATTTGATTTGAAGTGTTATTTTAAAAAGAAAAGAGATTATTATGTGGCTTGTATATTTTGAGATTAATTGTTAACCCTCTATCGCAAAATATGACTGGACACTTTAACTTTTCGGATTCCCCCATGGCATATATATAAATTTGAGTTTGGGATTTTCTCATAGAATATTATATTATTGAGTTTGGAGTTTTACTCCAGGACATGTTGGGTTAGTTATATAACTGATAGATGAGACTCATCAGTCATAGGACACGCGTATATCGTATGCATTTGTTTATTTTGTTTTAGTGTGCATTGTTTTGGTTTGCTTAATTGCTTAACTCTGTTTATCTGTTACTTGTTCTACTTGTTGTAATTGTACCTCTATTTGTGTTTTCCTTACTTGAATTGTATGTGTATGTTTTCTAAGAGACCCCTTTTGGCGGAGGTGTGAGGGGGGCTTGTTCCACCAGTGATTCGGAGGATTGGAGGAGACAGAAAGTGGAGTGTTAGGTTAAAGTTGGATTCAGAACTTGAAATACCTTAGATAACTTACTTAGTTTCTGGTTTAGTTGGATCTTTAAGCTGGAATTTGAGTGTCGGAGTTCTATGAATGTCTCTGACTTTTTTGAAACCTTTTTTAATAACTATGCGGCCACCTTTACCATGCTGAGGACCTATGGTTCTCATTCCATACATATTTTTGTTGTTTTTCAAATGCAGGTCGAGAGGTATCTCGTTGATTGTCTGGAGAGCCTCGTTACAAGCAAAGAACTATCTTTTGGGCTGTTATATTTTGTTTTAGGCTATGTATATATGTATATAAAATCTCCGCATGTATATTTTGTCCCTTCTAGAAGTTGACTTGGAGAAACAGGTGTTCATTTTGTAGTTTGAGTTATATTTTGAGTTGTATAAATATATATAATTACATACTCTAACTGACCTTAGTTTCGCAGGTCGAGTTTGGAGATTGATATCTGTATTTGAAACTCTGATATGTATATATTATGTTTTCTTAGCCTTCTTTTAATCTTACCTATCTCTTTTACAATTATCCATGCGAGTATGATAGTATTTTGAAATTCCTAGATATGAATTCTTTCCATTATATTTATATATGTCATTTCTTTTATAGATCGTAATATCTCGTCATCTCTATTTTACGATTTAAGCGTAAGGCTCTGTGTAATAATGAGTTACAACCAACGTTCTGAAAACCAAACCAGACCGGTCAGTTCGGCCGGATTAACCGGGAACCGGTCATGTATTCAATCCGGTTCATGTCTAAAATCGTTCTGAAAAAAATCGATAAAAAAACTAGGCGAACCGTGGTTAACTGGTAAACCGGAAGAACCGGATGGTTTTTGGACGATTTTTTTAAATGTCCAGTTCTCCCACTCAGCACCAAACGGCGTCGTTTTGCTTTGGAAAAGAAAAAACAAAACGTGCACCCCCTAAATGCCCGAATCCCCTTTTTCTTCTCTCTCACTCTCAGTCTCACCAAAATGCTAAATCCCTAATTTCAAAGGTGACAGCTTTGAAGAGCAGCGGAAGAATGGGCGGAGCCTTTGTCGGAGACGGCAGCGACGGAGGAAGGAAGCGGTGGAGCTGTCTCTGAGGTTGATGTGCATGGCTTCTTCCATTGTTGCAGTGTCTCTCATGGTTATTGCAAAACAAGCTACAAAATCCCCCAATCTCTCTCACTCTCAGTCTCAGTCACCGCCACTCTTCTCCTCTTCACCGTCTCTGTGCTCGTCGTGAAGCCCGCCTCTGTCCTCGCCATCGTCGACCGCCTCTTTCTCGTCGTAAAAAACGCCTCTGTCTCCGAGCCATCTCTCTCTCTCTATGTGTGTCGAGCACCACTCTCTGTGCAACTCGTGCCGCCGTGGACGATTCGCCGTCGCTGTGAGTTCTTCAATCTTCGCTGTCCCTCAACATCTTCTTCGTGGTCTTCTTTATTTTCACTGATTTCTTTCTTTTTCACTTTAGTTTTTGATTTGTTTCCTCTGATGTGTGTATAACGAGTCATTGATTATTCATTATTTTTGTTTATTCTGATTTCTGAGTTGCTTTACTTGCTTGTTGCTGATTTTTTTATTATCAGTTGATAGTGCTATGATGTATTGCTTCACTGCATTGTTTATGGAAATTCGTAATCTTCTCAATATTTCTGTTAATGGAATACAGGGGTAACAGGGTATAGAGAATAAATGTTAAAAACTAGTGATCACTTATTGTGGAATTCTATATTCTGTAATGTATTCTTCTAATAATCCTCCTAATTTTGATATAATTTTGAATTTTGGATTTTGAATGCTGAATAGAATTTTGATATAATTTTATAATGCTGAACAGAATTGATATAGTTTTAGATTTTGAATTGCTGTAATTCTGAATTTTTCCTGTACTGTAATGGCTGAAGTTTTATTTTGCTGTAATTGCTGTATGTACATTTGTAATTTGGTTCTGTTTTGTCTCTTTGTTTTATGATCGTTGAAGGTATGCTATGTTGTAAGTTGTAACAGCAACTGAAACATGATGTTGGGTTTTAGACTTTTCTTCTTTGAGATCGTATCAATTTTTATTGCTGAAATTGGTTCATATGTATTTTTAATTAGTAATTTGGCATCAATTGAGTGAGTTTTGTCTAATTAAGTAATTATTGACATTATTATTGATTGTCGATGATTATTGATTGAATGTGGATATAGAATTTTATGCCATGAATGATTGAATTTAAATTTTAAAAGATTTATATTGTATCTTTAATAATTTTTATTTTATATTTAATAAAACCGGTTCGATTATGGTTGAACCATTGAACCATTAAACCAGTTACTTGACCGGTTCTATGACCGATTCGGTTCTCGATTGGTTACAACTTCCACCGCTAAAGATGAAACACACTAGGTTCTTATTTTTTGGGTGTCACACACTAGAACTAGGTTCTAATTTTTTTTTTGAACAACAGAGCTCAACACAGACAGTGGAGCGAAAGAAAACTAACAACCAAGGAATCTGTAAAAATAAGACAAGAAAACTGTCCCTAGTGTTATCTCCGGCATTGCCATCAACAACAAAAAGGATCTAAATTACACCATTCTCTATAACAGATTACAGATTTACGAAACACCTCCTTAGCATCTCCTTCTATGTTGTTAAAAATTCGCCTGTTTCTCTCTAGCCAAATATTTTAAATAACAGAGAAAAAACATATGAGCCACTTGTGGTCTCCTTTCCTGTGAGCAACACCTGTCCAGCTCTCAAAGTGTTCCTTTAGTGAGCCCGGAATAGACCACGAACTCCCAAAGTCAGATAGCCATCGACACCACACCTACCAAGTAAACTCACAGCCCAGAAACAAGTGATGTATAAATTCAACGTCTTTTTTACACAACACGCATATGTTATCACCATGTTGAACAATCCCCAGTCTATGCAATCTTTCTTTGGTATTAACTCTCCCTATCAGCGTAAACCAAATAAATAACTCCACCCGTGGTGGAACCAAACATTTCTAAATGGTTCTGGTGAAACTGTAGTTGGTAACTTCCTCCGGAAGGGTTTCTGACTGCATTACTGCACAAAATTGTTAGTTGAAAAATACCTTCCTTGTCAAACTTCCAAACCACTCTGTCTTGCTTATCATGTGTTAGCTTAAAAGACCTTAAAGTTTCATGTAACTACTCCACTAATCTCAACTCCCATTGGTACAACTCTCATCTCCACTGGAAGTTCCAGATCCACGCTAGCCCATCCCAAAACCCGCAATCCCTATGACAGATCCTTTTTGGTTTGAAATAGAGAAAAGTCTCGGAAAACTCGTATTTAGCGCACCACTTTGTAGCCAGACATCCTCCCAAAAATGAGTCCTCCTTCCGTCACCTACCTCCATAGATAACCCCGCTATCATCTTATCTCTCACATCACTATCCCTAACCTGCAGCTGACAGATATCCTTCCATGGGCCCCCTCTAGTAGGTAATGTCTGAGCCGATAACATCACATTTGGGTTCAAGTCATAGCAAGAGCACACTACCTTCTTCCATAATGGACACTCCTCTTTTGAGAACCGCCACCACCACTTGAACAGAAGTGCAATATTTCTAATGACTGCATCACCAACCCCCAACCCACCCACCTTTTTAGGGGCTTGAACCAACTCCCACTTGACTAGCGCCAAGCCATTCCTCCCTTCATCCTTACTCCACAGGAATCTCCTCTGTAGTGATATCAACTTGTCAGCCACTGCCTTCGGCATCTTATACATACTCAAGTAGTACACCGGTAAGTTGTTTAACATAGATTTAATAAGGACAAGCTTTTCGCCTTGTTGAGTACTTTTGCCTTCCACAAGCTGAGCTTCTCCTCAACCTTATCAATAATCGGTTTCCAAGTCCTAACTAGTCTTGGGTTTGCTCCTAGTGAAATGCCAAGATATCTTATTGGAAGACTGGCCTCCATACATCCCAAGTAGTTGCACATGTCGGCTGTCCACTACTGTTCGCAGTTGATTGGAATTAAACTTGATTTATCAAAGTTAATAGATAACCTTGACGTCATCTCAAAGCACCTTAGCAAACTGGCATAGTTTCTGATGGTCTCCTCCTCTGGTGGACAGAACAATATAGTGTCATCTGCGAATTGTAGATGTGATAACTCTATATTGTCCTTACCAATCAGCAGCGGCAAAATACGTTGGTTCCTGACTGCCTCCCCTATCATCCTATGCAGCACATCCACAACCAGAACAAACAGAAATGGAGATAGGGGGTCACCTTGTCTCAAACCCCTCTCCATCTTGAAAGGTTTCGATGGTAAGCCATTTATCAGGATCAACATAGACGCAGTGCCAATACACTCCTTCACCCATGACCTCCATTGCCAACTAAAGCCCATCTTCTGCAGCACAATATCCACGAAGCTCCATTTTACCCGGTCATAAGCCTTTTGGAAGTCTAATTTAATAATTGCCGTTTTTTCTTCCTCTTCTTTAGCCAGTGCACTATTTCACATGCAATAAGTGCCCCATCATGAATTTTTCACCCTTTCACAAATGCGCTTTGGGTCTCCCCTACTAAGCCTGGCATGACTGATCTCATCCTCCTAACCATCACTTTGAAGATTACTTTATATACACAACCTACCATGCTGATCGACCGAAGGTCCTTGATCTCCTTAGCTCCGGTAAACTTAGGTGCTAGGGCCACCCAGGTAATATTGGACTCAGCAGGTAACCGTGACGACCGAAAGAAATCCAATACAGCTGTCATGAATTTTACACCAATCTCATCTCAGCACTTCTTGATGAAATTCATGTTATATCCATCACTCCCTGGAGCCTTGGATGATTCACAATCCCAGACGGCTTCTTTAATCTCCTCCATTGTCGATAATCTCTCCAGAGCTATCGAGTCTTCAGCATTAATCCGATTCACCAAAGCGTCCCTAAATCCCACTACCGGTGATCTCTCCTGATGATATAAATCTTTATAAAAATCTCTGATAGCAATTTTGATCCGAGCTTGGTTTCTTACCAACCTACCATGAATTACCAGAGCATTGATGCGGAATTTTTAACCCACATTTACTAACCAGCAAGTGCACCGGGTCGTACCAAGTAATACCTTACGTGAGTAAGGGTCGATCCCACAAGGATTGATGGATTAAGCAATAATAGTATTTGATAGGATTAGTTAGGCAAGCAGAAAAGGGTTTTGAGATATTCAAAAGATTTAAATTCGAACTCAGAGTATAAAAAGGATAGACAAATAAATAAATTGGGAATAAAATATAGAGAAAATAGTTAAGGCTTCAGAGTTATCTATTTTTCCGGATTAACTTTTCTTACTAACTATTTTAATTATGTAGGATTTAATTTATGGCAAACTATATGTGACTAGACCCTAATTCCTTAGAACTTCCTAGTCTCCTCTAAAATTCATTAACTGCCAATTCCTTGGTCAATTAATTCCAATTAGAGGGTAAAAATCAATTTTCAGTTTTCATGCCACAAAAACTCTAATTACCCAAAAATAAGGGGATTATATGTCACGTATCCCCTTAAATCCAAATAATTAAAATTTAGGAGAATATGTTTTCAAGCTATTATTCAAGTATAGAGTTTTTCCAAGTTATACAAGAACTCAAATAGAAAGAGGGTCATACTTCCGTTCCACCCAAATTCATAATATAAAGAACGAAAACAATTCTTAAATATAAATCCAAAACATAAATTAAAATAGAAAAAGTAATAAAATCAATCCATACAAATAGACAGAGCTTCTAACCTTAACAATGGAGGATTAGTGGCTCATGGTTCAGAGTAGAAAATAAATAAGGGTTCAGGTAACAAAATGTATTCCCAATGATGGGATCCAATCCCCCAATGGAGTCTCTCTAATAGAAGAGAAGTCTCCCCTTTTTATAACTAATCCTAATTAATTTAAAATCTAATTATCTAAAAATAAAAATAATATCTTTTCCTAAAAGATAAGATTTGAATTTAAATTTGAATTAATTAACAGATCTTCAGTTGATGGGTGGAGACCACTTGCTTTGTCCAGTCTGCAGCTTCTAATCTGTATTTTCTGGGTTGGAAAGTGGGTCAAAACAGCCCAGAATTTGCCTCCAGCATTTTTCTGTATTTTCTGCACGTGGCGCATGTCACGCGGACGCGTCAGACACGCGATCGCGTCGATGATCTCTTCTGCGAGTCACGCGGACGCATCATTTGTGCAAATTCCAGTCCACGCGTTCGCGTCAGGCACGCGATCGCGTCATTGCGCTTTCCTCCATTCCGCGCGGTCGCGTGAGCCATGCGTCCGCGTCGGTCTTTGCTGGTCATCTCTTTGGTTTCTTCTTTTTCTCTGTAGAAACTTCATCAAATCCCTCCGAATGCTACCTAAAATAAATAAAATTGCACAAAACTCAAAATAGCATCCATAGTGGCTAAAATATAATTAATTCTTAATTAAACTCAACAAATTAAGTGCAAATTCACTAGGAAAAGATAGATAAGATGCTCACGCATCACAACACCAAACTTAAACTGTTGCTTGTCTTCAAGCAACCAAAACTAATATAAGCTTAGGATGTGAATTTGCATGAGAATGAGAGTTCAATTAAGCTCATGTCTCTTTTTATAGTGGGGTTTATAATTGTAATCCTGAATAGTTTTGGCATCTCACTCTCCTTTGAATCAAGAATGTTATTGTCCTTAAGAATTAGAATCCAAATGATATTATGAATTCTCTAATCTTTATATTTCAGTTTAATCCTTGAATACAGCAAAATTTACTTTAATTTATTTTTCTTTGGTGTTTTGCACCTTGAGCCTAGCCGTGCCAAAAACTTGATGCAGAATTTATAACCCACACTTACTAACCGGCAAGTGCACTGGGTCGTACCAAGTAATACCTTACGTGAGTAAGGGTCGATCCCACGAGAATTGATGGATTAAGCAACAATAGTATTTGATAGGATTAGTTAGGCAAGCAGAAAAGGGTTTTGAGATATTCAAAAGATTTAAATTCGAACTCAGAGTATAAAAATGATAGACAAATAAATAAATTGGGAATAAAATATAGAGAAAATAGTTAAGGCTTCAGAGTTATCTATTTTTCCGGATTAACTTTTCTTACTAACTATTTTAATTATGTAGGATTTAATTTATGGCAAACTATATGTGACTAGACCCTAATTCCTTAGACCTTCCTAGTCTCCTCTAAAATTCATTAATTGCCAATTCCTTGGTCAATTAATTCCAATTAGAGGGTAAAATTCAATTTTCAGTTTTCATGCCACAAAAACTCTAATTACCCAAAAATAAGGGGATTATATGCCACGTATCCCCTTAAATCCAAATAATTAAAATTTAGGAGAATATGTTTTCAAGCTATTGTTCAAGTATAGAGCTTTTCCAAGTTATACAAGAACTCAAATAGAAAGAGGGTCATACTTCCGTTCCACCAAAATTCATAATATAAAGAACGAAAACAATTCTTAAATATAAATCCAAAACATAAATTAAAATAGAAAAAGTAATAAAATCAATCCATACAAATAGACAGAGCTCCTAACCTTAACAATGGAGGATTAGTGGCTCATGGTTCAGAGTAGAAAATAAATAAGGGTTCAGGTAACAAAATGTATTCCCAATGATGGGATCCAATCCCCCAATGGAGTCTCTCTAATAGAAGAGAAGTCTCCCCTTTTTATAACTAATCCTAATTAATTTAAAATCTAATTATCTAAAAATAAAAATAATATCTTTTCCTAAAAGATAAGATTTGAATTTAAATTTGAATTAATTAACAGATCTTCAGTTGATGGGTGGGGACCACTTGCTTTGTCCAGTCTGCAGCTTCTAATCTGTATTTTCTGGGCTGGAAAATGGGTCAAAACAGCCCATAATTTGCCTCCAGCATTTTTCTGTATTTTCTGCACGTGGCGCATGTCACGCGGACGTGTCAGGCACGCGATCGCGTCGATGATCTTTTCTGCGAGTCACGCGGACGCGTCAGTCACGCGGACGCGTCATTTGTGCAAATTCCAGTCCACGTGTTCGCGTCAGGCACGTGATCGCGTCATTGCGCTTTCCTCCATTCCGCGCGGTCGCGTGAGCCATGCGTCCGCGCCGGTCTTTGCTGGTCATCTCTTTGGTTTCTTCTTTTTCTCTGCAGAAACTTCATCAAATCCCTCCGAATGCTACCTAAAATAAATAAAATTGCACAAAACTCAAAATAGCATCCATAGTGGCTAAAATATAATTAATTCTTAATTAAACTCAACAAATTAAGTGCAAATTCACTAGGAAAAGATAGATAAGATGCTCACGCATCAAGCATCAAGTATGTTGTTTCTCCTTCTTGCCGACGCCAAATTATGGAAGTACCTAGTGTTCTTATCCATATCCTTCGCATGCCTAGAACGTGACATCTGCTTCTAGTGAATTTCTTTCCTGACATACCACTGCTTGCAACAGCTCACTAGTGCTTTTCTTCTAGCCTCTACTGTATCATCATAGACTCCATTTCCTGCCAGCTCATCAACCTTTAATTTCCTCCTCAAAACGCTGAATTTTCTTATCCATGTCGCCAAAATTGTCCTTATGCCATCTTCCTAGAGGAACCCTTAAATCCTTCAGCTTATCTGTGAACCGTGCCGCACCAAGATTCCTCCATTCTTCCTTGACCATCCTTAGAAAACCGTCATGTGTAAACCAGGAATCCAAGCTACGAAAGGGTCGTGGGCCCCCTCTAGATATGGTATCTTCCACTATAATCGGGCAGTGATCTGACAGGCCTCTCGGTCCCCCTTTTAACCGAATATCCGAGAATTCTTCCGTCCATTCTACACTCACTAGGACTATATCAATGCGACTACAGGAGCGACCTCTAAACCAAGTAAATTTAAGATCCTGCAATGGTATATCCACTAGCTGCATATCTTGTACCCAACACTTGAAGTCTTCAGCAGACCCTGTTAACCTATCCTGTCCTTTCCTCTCTTCAACCTGTACAACCTCATTGAAGTCACCCATGTAACATATCGAGACTTGACATACACCAGCTATAAAACTTAGTTCCTCCCACATAGCAAGTTTATCGAGTCTATTATGAGCACCATATACCAAACAGAAAGCACAAGAAAAATCATTTTTCAAAAGGACTCCTTCAACACATAACCATCTCTCCCCTTTGTAGCAATTATTCATTCTAAACATCATAATATCCCACATTAACACCAGCCCCCCGGATGCGCCTTCCGATCTGACATACTCCCACCCCATAGCATCGCTCTCCCAAATACGTACTACATCAAACTTAGTCACAACTGGCATTTTAGACTCAACCAAGCCTAACATGTTCAGCTTCTGCTTTTTTTGAGATCTTTAATCATACTCAACTTACCAACCCTCCCTAGCCCCCTAACATTCCAAGAGCTAAAAATTATTTTAAAACTTTGGTACACACCTTTTTGAGCTTTTTTTGTTTGTATCTTCGCGCCTTTTCTCTCTGCTTAGCAAACCTTTTCTTTTGGGCAAGCGCTTCATTTTGTTCTTGTAGAATCGCCATTATGTCGTCCTCTTCATCGCACTGCAATGCTCCAGATTCAACTGCTAGGTCTCATGCTTTTTTATTTTCAATCATCTGCTATTCTCTTTCAAGAGTCTTCTTCACCCTCAGACCTTTGAGTCCGCTGCCAGCATCCTTCCCTGACCCATTATCGCCACTGCCTTCCTCACATCTTGCATCAGCCAGAGACATAGTGTCTTCTAATTCTTTGCCGCCGAATTGAAGGGTTTCATTCCAGCCGTCTGCAGGTTCCTTCTCCGGCGAGATGATCTTCTGCTGGATCTGGCTCTTGACCCCATCCCTGGCGGAGCCAACCATCAGCGTCGCAGGCACGGAGACCATTGTGCGCTTAGGGATAGCACCCGCTGATTCCAGAATAGCCGCACGGTGCCCAGAGATGGCAACAGCCGCGTCGTGCACAGCCCACTGGCGGTCTTGGTCCCCCGTTCGTGCGCCTCCATTACTTCATGGTCCAGGTTTGTTGCTCACATCCGTTCTTGCTCTCCTTCAAGGCTCGTGTTTGCTGCTGCTCCCGATCCAGACGATGGAGAGCGTCCAGATGGAAGATCCACGACCCGACCCGGCCGCCTGATCCGGTCTTCCATTTCTGGGCCTGTGGTTGATGAAGAGCAGCCTATCCTCCTTCCCTTATTACCTATTCCAGCTAAATGAACATTGGGCCAGCCCATAAGCCCTTTTTGCTTCTGATTGTGTTTCCTACATCCACCAAAATTCTGCCCCTCAAACCCATAATTCCAACTTACCGTTTTTTCAAATTCTACATCAATTAGTAAATCATGACATCCCTTAAAATTTGCTGTTTCTTCCACAACCGAATCGTCCGTTACCTTCGCAGTGTTCAAGTCAATTAAGTTACAATAACTCCATTCATTCAAAATATTTTTGAAAATTACCAACCTACCCTTTCCAACTTCTTCCTCCCTTGGCATTGCCATCAACCCATCAACCACCAGATCTCCCATTGCCACCGTTGCCATCGAAATCAACCTGCTTGTACCCACATTCTCGCATTTTTTTGGTAGGCCAAAAGTACTAACATCCTTAGGCTGCCACTGCGATCCATAACTCTCGTTTCCAACCTCCTTAACTAGGACGTCGAACCCACTAGTACCAACTGTAATGTGAATCCACTCATTGATAATGTCCATAATACAAGTGTCAATTTGTATTCATCCCACACTGAAGGAAAGACATGACTCCGTGGCTTCATCGCACCCAACAACTTCACCCCATTGACTACCAATCAGCTTAAACGTCTCTACAGACCACGTATGCAACGGAACACCAAAACACTCTAGCCATACCCTATGGGTTTCACTACGCTCCTCTTCATCGCATCTCCAGACGCTATGGAAGAACTTCAGGATATTGTTCATTTTAAATGTGAAGGCTTCTTTAGCACTTAAAATGCTATCAAACGTCAGGAGAGCTATGTAAGCTCCGAGTTCTCGTACCTCCACCACTTGCGGTAAATTCTTGCTTATCATTGCCCTCAAAGACTTATAGTCAATAGCCTTACTCGTGCCGCTTATTAGACTTCTCTGCAGTCAGACCATGTTCTCATTTGCCACAGGCACTTCCATCTTGTTCGTCTACCTATTGCCATGAGGGTCCCCTTTCCTTACCTCTTTCCTCAGCTCTTTCGCCTCTGTCCCTGGATCCCTTTGGCTACCCCCATGTTGCGCTTGAACCTTCACCGTATTCTGAACAGCCAATGCCACTTGATGTCTCTGAGTATTCGTCGTTTCCTTCATACGTCGATACCGGGCTTCCCCTACCGAAACGACCTTGCCCCGTAACCTCATTTTATTTATTTCCGCAATGGCCTTCATAGCTCCACCCTTTGTTGTATATCGGATGAAAGCAAAAATGTATGTGCTTCCATTTTTTTATTTTCTGGATAAATAAATATCATTTATGCGTCCCGTCCAATTGAACAAGTGATACAGCTCCTTCTTCGATATATCATCAGAAAGATGTTCTACAAAGATAGAAAATGACTCGTTTTTCAATCGGTAGTACTTCTCTCTATTCCAAACCATAGAATCTCTACTCAGATGTCTAGTAGTACTACCCCTTCCAGTGTTTCCTATCCTTCCTCTCTCTCTCATCTTTCTCATCTCTCTTGAATTATTATTGGCCAATATTAAAATTAAAAAACGACAAGAATCTTACGAAGTACAGTAGAAGTTGTGGTTGTGATTTTTTTTTAAATTAGAAGTAAGATTTGAAATCATTATTTTTATATAAATATAGAGATTATAAGAATCATTGACCTTTCAGATCTAGAATTCTAATACTCACTCATTCCAAAAACATAACCTGACAGGACAATGTAACACTAATGGTCATATCTCTAATACTTCATAAACCTCCATTGTACACATTATACACTTAGGTTATTGGCTCCCTATACTTTCTCTAATCATAATTCATAAACTCCAAAACTCTTTCAGTCCAATATCATCAACATTAGATACCGACAGTTATACCATCTAATCAACACTTATTTTTGTGGCCCAACCTTATCATTTGAAATCTGTCGTCATCTCTGATTTTGAAGAATCTCGTCCACGAAACATTGGATATTTCGGTCAGATGAACCACCCTCAGCCACCGCATCCCTCGCCGCCTGTTTCAGCACTCTGGCGTTCTTCCTAATCTCCTCCGCTCGGGGGCCCACAAAAATCTCTTCAATGGCTCTTTCCACCTCCTCCGTCGCAACGAACCCTTCGCCGCCGTCGTCTTGCCGGAGCCTGATCCCCGTTCCAAACACATCCGAAATGAGCTTCGCATTCGTTGGTTGATCCGTCCACTGCGGATACGCAATCATCGGAACCCCCGCAGTTATGGCTTCCAGCATCGAGTTCCAACCACAGTGAGTCAAGAAACACGCAACGGAATCGTGTGAAAGAACCTTCGTCTGCGGGCACCATGGCACCACCATGCCCTGCTCTTTCGTCTCTTCCAAGAAACTCGCTGACGGAATTTGCGACGGATCTTGTACGGACCCATCTTTAAGCTTTATCACCCAAAGAAACGGTCGTTTACTCCGAACAACAGCGTCCGCTATGCTCTTCCATTGATTTTCCGATAACACCACGAGGCTTCCGAACGATATGTATATAACCGAAGAGCGTGGCTTTTGGTTGAGCCACTCCATGCACGAGTCTTGTGGCTTCCACATATTGATTCCAACGTCGTCGTCGTCGTCGTCTGAACCTAGCAGCAACGACGGAGGAACCAACGGACCCACCGGTTTGATAGGAAAAATCTCAGCCATGGAGTCTATCACATCTTTCTCGAGCTCGTAGAACGAATTGGCGAGAGTCCACTTGAGCTTCTTCATGTGTTGGAACTGCAACATGTCGGCTAATACTTTCTGGAAGCTTCCGAAAGTGTTTGATGGGAGAACAAAAGATGGAAGGTCTTGTGGTTGCAGCAATGGAAGACCGGGTAGCTGGACTTCGATGTTAGGGTTCTGGAGAGTTGGGAAGGAGTTGAGATTGTTGTAGAAGCGGTAATAAATGGCGTAGAGAGCACATGGTTGAATCCAGAGACATGCGCATGGGATTCCGAACTCTGCTGCCACGTCAGCAACCCATGGAACAAAGGGGTTGTTGATTATGCATGCTAGCTTCTTGGAAGTGTTACTTAGGAATTGATCTTTGATGATATTGGAGATGCTAATGGGACCTGATTTTCCTATTGATTCCATGAAGTCGTCGACGCTGGTGCTTTTGAGCTCTGGCTCTGATACAAAGCCGTCGGAGAAGAAGACCACGTGGATTCCGTTGACGGTTATGGAGGCAGGGATGGTGTCGTCGTCGGTGGGCTTCTTGAAGACGCGGAGGTAAACAAGTTCGGTAGTGGCG
This sequence comes from Arachis stenosperma, assembly GCF_014773155.1. NCBI lineage: Eukaryota > Viridiplantae > Streptophyta > Magnoliopsida > Fabales > Fabaceae > Arachis > Arachis stenosperma. Next base: position 155,816,494 of record NC_080385.1, read on the forward strand.
AGTGTGACGTGGAGGCCTCTTGTTAAGAGGCTTTTGCCGAACCTCAGGAGCGGGTTGATGTGGCCTTGCGCTGAAAACGCCACCAACAGAACGTGAAGCTCTTTTTTGTCGACGGAAGCCATGGTTTCACAACCAGAGTAACGGAGATATTATTAGAACGTTAGTGTTTTTTTTTTTTTTTAAACGGAGATTGATTAGTGAATCATCTTCTTTAATAGTGTTAACCTTCATCGATGAAATTCATGAATGATTAGTATCCAGTTGCCTATTTACAAGCATTCTTCAACAAATAATAAGATAATTATTTAAGAGAGCCGTATTTGACTATAATTCTTTGATTTTTAAGATTCACCAATTTGAAGTTTTTAGGTTAGGTTTGGTGATAAACTATGTTCAGCAACAAATTAAAACAAATAGCAAAATCATTTTTTGCAGGTTTTTGGAATTTTAAATGCAAGAACAAAATTATTTACAAAATAAAATAGATTATCATAATTTTTTATTTATAAACAAAAAAATAAAATAATTTCTAATTTTAGTGTTATTAAAGTTTCAAAAATTTATTGAATTTAAATTATGTCAAAATAAAAACGATTCAATGATGAGTAAGAAAAATTTGATTCGATAACATCTTAGTTTTTAAATAAATTTTTACACGAATCAACATAAGTGGTTTAATTCCACTTAGCAAGATATGGAAGAATTTATGGGAGAACAAACTGTTTTGGTCTTTTATAATAAATTATTGATAAAACTGCTATTAAGCCATTTATTAATAGATTCATAGATAATTTCAGAATGTTCCGAAGGATAATGAAATCATGTGTGAGACGAGTAAATGAAGTCTTAAATTAGTTGCTGCTTGTGAAGTATGGAACGCGATTAAATTTAAATTTCTACTAATGGATACTTTGTAATTTAGTACTTAATGTTCATTCTAGATAATTAGAATTAAGATTGAGCTAAAAACAAAGATACTTAATTTATTACATAAATATAATATATTTTTTCTTAATATTTTAATTTTTTAAAAGAAAAAATAAAATAGATTATCATAATTTTTTATTTATAAACAAAAAAATAAAATAATTTCTAATTTTAGTGTTATTTACGTTTCAAAAATTTATTGAATTTAAATTATGTCAAAATAAAAACGATTCAATGGTGAGTAAGAAAATTTTGATTTGATAACATCTTAATTAGTTTTTTAAATAAACTTTTACACAAATCAACATAAGTGGTTTAATTCCACTTAGTAAGATATGGAAGAACTTATGGGAGAACAAACTGTTTTTGTCTTTTACAATAAAATAATTGGTAGAACTGTTATTAAGCAACTTATTAATAGATTAATAGATAACTTTAGAATGCTCGAAAGGATAATGAAATTATCTGTGAGACAAGTAAATAAAGTCCTAAATTAACTGTGTTGCTTGTGAAAAATGGAAGACGATTAAATTTAAATTTCTACCAATGGATACTTTGTAATTTAGTAGTTAATGTTCATTCTAGATAATTAGAATTAAATTCGGCTCGATCTTTAAAAAAAAATTGAGCCAAAAATAAAGATACTTAATTTATTGGATAAATATAATATATCTTTTTTTAATATTTTAATTTTTTAAATTTAAAAATAAAAAATACAAAAAAAATTATAATTAGTTCTTTAGACTTTTTCATTTTTATAATAAAGAGATAACAATTCGATTTGGTTAATAAATCCTACTTTTTTTTTCTTTATTTTATCCAAATGTTTTTATATGAAAATACTAATAATAAAAAATTGTGAAATAATTTAATATATTTAAGATATGGTGTTGACAAATGAAGCGTGGCTATGGTGGTTATTGCAAAGCAAGAATGGAGAGCAGGTGCGTCGATGTGGTTTAATGTCGTCCACCTGACTCAGCAAGATTATGCCTTTGCCAATGCCATAGTTGGATGATTCAAAAGCTTAGTCACCATCAATTTCCTTTATAACATATGAATTCAGACAGGAAGAAAGACGACTACAAAATATAAATAATTTATTTAATTTGTACAGCTACCACAAATAAAAGCAATTAATGTGGCATATGGGTATGCCGAAGCCAAATGTTGATGTGAGTATGACCTACATTGCGCAAAAAACCCCACCGATGTTATATTTACCAATTTTTCATGTATTACTATAACATATTTAAGAAACAAAAATTATTTTCACAGAACCATTATTCCATTTGTGTTGATAATTACTTTAAAAAAAATCTAATTTTATTCAAATATACTTATACATAAATATAATTATCCCTCCATTTGTTTATGGTTCAAATCTTCCCATTAAAAAAATATCCTATCTTCAAAATTTGTATGGACATATTAAATTAGTTGGTCCACTGGTTTTAAGTTTAGCTCAGGACAATCTATTTATTTTTGTAGCCTCACATGTAGGCCCATTTATATTGGTCCAGGTTTATGATGGGTCCATGTCAATAAATAGGTTAGATAGAACGAAACGGGAAATGGGGTCTGTACATAGGCATGGAAATGGCGTGGACATTGGGGTTCAGGAAAGTGTGGTTTGAATGTGATTCCAAGACTGCCATTCAGAGCCATAAAGAGTGGCGCAACTCTAGCTCTGTTTTATATTCCCGCATTCATGAATATATGAAGAGAGATTGGGATATTCGAATCTCCCATGTCTATAGGGAAGTCAATGGTTGTGCAGATTGGTTGGCTAATTTCAGCATCAATCAGAAGGCTTCCACCCCAATATGGAACACCCCTCTGCTGCTCTTATGAGTATGCTATCTTGTGATATTTTAAGGGTTTCTCGACCCGAATCTTTAGTTTTCTTTTAGTTTGTTTTTCTTGGGCCTTAGGCCCCGTTGTAAACCAAAAAAAAAAAAGAACAGAACGAGAAAAATCCATGACCAAAACAGAATAAATGAATGAAACGAAACACATGCTAGAGTATTAAGATGGACCACATTAGATTCGATTTTCTTTATTCACAAATCAAAATTATGAAAAGATCACCTTTCATGATTAAGAAATGTAAATAATGAGCCAAGACCCAAAAAAATGTAAATAAGCTCGTGCTGTATGTATAGTTTATACACGTGTAAATAGCTTGACATACACTTAACAATTACAGGCATCACACTATTAATTAGTGATTACATACAACGATATATATACTTACTATAGTTAAGCAACAGTTTAATAAAACAACGAGTACCAACACAAAAGAAGGAGAAACCAACCTTTATATATAAAATTCTAGAGATGCATACATATATATATATATAGCTAGGTTTTATTATTATTATTATTATTATTATTATTATTATTATTATAATACTAATAGGTAGCTAATTATATGAGAGCTTATTATTAATAATGTCCCTTTCCTCCACCGCTAGGACCAGACTCCATAACTTGCTCTAAAGTTCGAAAAACATTGTCATATTTGTGACCCTCATTATTAGCATCATTGTTTGAGCTTGATGATGATGATGAATCTACTGGAAAGTCACCCCCCTTTGGCATTTCACCAGAATCATGCAACCCTAAATTATTATTACCTAGTGGACGAGCCATCACATGCGGAATGCTAAGATTGAAACAAATCATAATAATTAGAATAAAAGAAAATACAAAAGATTGGTATTTGTTGCCACCCATGATGACAATGCAAGGGAGTGTGTGGTTAAATTCTAGAAATTAAAACTAGTGCTTTTTCTATCTTTCTAATTGGTGTATGCTTGGGTTGCTTATAAGAGAATATGATAAATGTAATTCTATTTATAGTGATTTAAAAGCAGATTGGGTATGGGATATTCATGATCCATCTTAGTCATTAAGATCTCAACACAGGAAAAATTAGGTTAAGGAGTGGAAATTGGAGAAGTTACTATACCTAATTACCCACGCAATGTATAATGTATTCGAGTTTTCGGGGACTATGGTTCTCTAAATAGTCAAATGAATTTCACATATTCCATCTCAATAAGCCAAGTGTAAGATCCATTATATCAATGCAAGAACGTTTATCTTATCTAGTTATTAAGAGTTCTAGTTACAATATAATCAAGGCATTTAAAAATGTTATAAAAAAATAATTATTTTAAGGAATTTTTAAAATATTTTTATGTGAATATATGTATGTTTACATCTTAATAAGATTAATAATTATATTATATGATATTTTATGCATTTACACGTCGTTTCAGTTATTTGTTACATATAATGCATGGAGGCTATAAGATATGAGAGATTTCATTTATGAAAGAATGTAGAACTTAAAATAAATAATAAAAAAGAGAAGATTAGTTTGGATAATATCATTTTGCGTTTAGTGTCGTTTCAATTGCAAATCAAAGTAATTAAAACGAAAAGAAAAGAAACGTGTATTTTAGGGACGACAATATAAAGTGGAAATTAAACGTATAATATAATCCAGGTTCAACGTAGTAGTGGAAATCTAGAGGTTAAAGCAACCAAAATGAAATTATACCAAGGACAGTGACATGCAGAATATTGGGATTAGGTTGGTAAAAGTTTTTCAGCGCAAATAAATAAGTGGAATAATATAATGTGGAATAAATTATTCTTATTCAGCTATTCTACAGTTTCAAATTTATCATGATACGATAGTATATACGTTTGAGACTACTGCATGATGATACATAATTTTAATAATGCTATCGTATAATATATACTTTATTCTTTCCACATGATGATGCTGTTGATGCATAAACCATGTATATATATATATATACAGTTATATTATTCCCTCGCTGCTCCATTCTAAATATTATTAGAATTTTAATCATATTAGGTATATATAAAAATTAACTATTAAATAAATTATTAATTAAAAATATATATTGAAATATAAAATATATTAAATTAAACAATATATATATATATATTCATATATAATGATTATATACTAAATATTTTTGTTTGACTTTAAAAACTATACATATTTAATGGTTCGTAATTTCAGGCGGCGTCTAACTGTAATGATTTAATAAAAAAAATTAAAAGGATTTTAAGATTTTTTTGTGTTTAATAAATAAAAAAATTATATGCTTGTAATTTTTAAAAATTAATTTATATTTATTAAAATTTAAAAAATTATTTTATGTTTATTATAGTTTATTTAAATTTAAAAAATTATTTTAATAAATATAATTATTATTGTTTATATTTATTAAAAGTTATTTTTAGTTTGAGTATAATAAATGCAACAATTTTTGAAATGTTATTTTTCAAAAGTCAATTTTAATAAATTATTTTTAAAATGTAAAATGTTATAAAATGAAACCTTAGTCTATGATAATCACTCTCAAGTTTCAACCATCGTATTTCAGGTACAAGGTTATTCATTTGTTGAACAGATTTTTTCAATAGTTATAACGACGACAATTAATGAGTTATGTTAGTATGAAACTATGAATTCATCACATTTACAAAATAGACGATAGAAGAATCAACATAATTCACGTTAATAATATCTTTATCTTTTAGTTCCTAAATTTAAACATTCAATCTAAAAGACCATTTTAAGCATTAACAGAGAAAACAAGAGTATTTCTCAAAAATATAAAAGGAAATATGATGATTTGTATATGATGTCACATTTATAATCATTTAACGTGTTCAGTTATGTTGTTTGGTTAAGAAATTAACTTTTTTTTAATTAACAAAGTAACAAAGTAAAAATAAATTGGCGTATTGATCTGTTGGGTTGATGGATACTGTGCTTTTTTTTCTTTCAAATAATTGATTGCTGATTAGTTAGTAGTTATTGCTTTAATTTGTCATCAGGTCGAATATAACAAAATTACTCAGTTTTATCACTTCATACTATAAAATTGTGCAAGGAATTTTTCTTGTAATTATTAGTAATAAAAGTGTCACGAGAAAAATAGAAATGCAAGGGTTCATTGTTTTGAGTAAGATCGGAAACAATAATGGTCTTTAGAAAGAAAATGACATATATATAGATCGGATTGGAACTCCCTTTCATTGAAATCTTTTTGGAACTAGCTAGGAATATATAATACAACAATAGTAACTTTTGTAAAGAGCTAATTTAAGTTGTTACATTATTATTACATATAGTAGGGCTAGATAGAAATGACACAATCGAAAATGACACAAAACATTATTATTCAGTATCACAAACACACAGAGAAAATGACCATGCATGACACAACATAAAAGCGAAAAAGCCAAGTGATAATATAATTAAGGCAACTTTCTTCATCATGAAAGTGTGCTTTGTTGAGTTAATTATTATTAATAATATGTAGGTGGTATGCTATGGCCCTCTCCTCGGGGGCTAGGACCAGCTTCATCAACTACTAGTTTCCTAACCATCTTCCTTTTGCTATGATTATTATCACCAGCTTCAGCAACTAAACTCTTCACTGCCATGTATGATGGCTTCACAACTTTGATACTTTTAATTGTTGGTTCTAGTGGCCTTGACATGCCACCTAACATGAAAGATAGTAAAATGAGAAACAAGGCAAAGGATTTGAGTCTAGCAACCATCATATTATAATGTTATATTGTATATATGATTAGTGATTGAATTTTTTTTTCTTGTGAAGAGAGAGTAATATTGTGCACCCCTTTTTATAGTATGTTTTGGAAGGAGTTTATTTAATTTTGGAGCTGTATGTGTGGAGTAGTATATACTATATACTGTTCATTGATATAACATATATAATGCATGTGACTATTACGCCCATAAAATCAACTAATTAGAGTCCAAAATATAGTATTTATTAGGTAACAATGCATAACATGTCTACCTCCAATTTGTACATAACAAAGTTAAGTTATTATTGGCTACGTTAATGCTAGGAAAAAAATAATTTAAATTTATTTTATTTAATGTTTATTTATTATAAAATATATTAAATAAAATTAAAAATAATAAATTTTGATAATTTTTAGTTAACAAATATTTTCTATTTCGTTGTAAGTTTATTATTCAATTAATTTTAGTTTAGTCCAATATGGGATTAAAGTCTTTCAATTTATATATATGTGTGCATGTTAAATTATATTCTCAAAAATTAATTTAAATTAGTCTAATAATTAGTTTATTAGTTTACTTAAATAAAAATTAATAATTTTAATTCTGTCCTGTGTATACATCGATCTATACACCAATTTATTAATTAAAGATAAATTCTTTAACTAAAATTACGATAAGTGATAAAGTAGTCCTTAATCTTTCCACATATCAATAGATAGAGATTACGATAAGTTTTGTTATCTCTAGATAAATAACCACAAATATATGATGAAGAAGCTAAGAATTTAGTTAAATGATTTTCTATATAGCCTAGACATATAGTAATAAGTTAGCTATACATAGAGAAAGATGAGATAGATATGGCTGTCTGAGTGAAAAAGTATCTCCTCATTCAATTGAAGTTGCTATGTGCAAGCTGATGAGTCCCGTGGAATTGTGAGTTTGGAATGAAATTCGAAAAAACAAACACCTTTAGGACGAAAGTGACATCACCAAAAACTGTTGACACTACTGTATGTATATACCTTTTTCTCGTAACATAAATTGAACCTCGCCACTCTAACTTTTCATCGATCATAATACGTATACCATGCATATAATTCCCACCAGTTTGGTCCATAAGCAAACTAATAAGTAGAAACTAAGCTGCATGAGTCATTCTAATTTCTAATTAAATAATAGTAAAAATTCACGTGCTGTTATCTTTATGTAAAGTTGATATTTAAAAATTGTTAGATAATTTGACAAGTTTAAACTAAATAATCGTTTAACAACTTTTAACTATCAACTTTATATAAAGACGATACATGAATTTATATCTTAAATAATTCTTACACTCTAGTATTTTCTCATTCTAATATGGTAAGTACTGTACTAGCAATTTAAATAGGGGACTTCATGCATTGCATTAAGATTTTCTCCCTTAATCTTATTTGCATTATCGATCATATACTTTTCAAAGCTGACGAAAGGGAAAAGTGTATGTATGTATGTTCAGGTGTGGGATGGTGATAGAGGCTAACTACACAATAATGTATGAATAATTTATTAATATATAGCCAAAAACTAACTAAAATTCCGATCCAAATCCTCAGACTTTGGAGCTTTGACTGATTGCAAGACATATGACACTGTTAACCACTATCCTTGGTTGGGAATGAGTTACAAAAATACGTAATTATATTCATATATGTACAGATGAATTTAATCTGCAAATGGAAACGCATCTATCCGAATACGATAGAGACAGAACGAATGGTATACATCATTATTATTTTATTGTGTCTGCTAGAGTTCTTGCTTTCCTGTTGTGCCATATATATGTATATCTTCTCATTCAATTTAAGGGTGGCAACGGGACGGGTTTTTACTCTACCCAATTGCACTGCTGTATAACAACTCATATAGAACCGTCCCGCTTCTATTTGCGGGTAGTAAAACGTTGAACCCTAACCCGTCTCGTACCCGCCCTACCCCTATAATTATTAAAATCTAATAAATAAAATTAATTTTTAAAATTTATATAACCATCATCACATACATAACATAAATTAAGTAAAAATTTAAATATAATAAAATATTATTAATCATTTACTAATTATTTTATATATATTATACTTATTATATATTAAAATTATATATTATATATATAGTGGGACAGATATTACCTAAACCTGACCCGTCCCGCCCCTCCCAAGAACCCGTCTCACTAAAAACCTGTTTCGATGCAGGACTAGAGATGGAGTGAGTATCCGCTGGTTGAAGTGGTATTGCTATCCCTAATCTGATCTCTAAGATTGTTATGGTTTAGAACTCGGCTATTTATTTTTGAACACGTCATGAAAATTTGATAGTTTAAAAATTAGTTATTAATATAAAATATATATAAAAAAATAAAATTTACGTTTATAATAAATTAAACTGCAAATGAATTTATATACAAATATATAGTGATTATTTTTAATGTGTAAATATATTTTTATTATGATTTATGAATTATGTGAATAATTATTTTAAGTATAAATTTCTTGCATATTTTGAGAGTAAATGAATATGTTTGTTTTGTATTATTTGTTTTATCGATTTAATGTTAGTTTTGTTTTAGGATTTGGGGTTTATGATTATAAAATTTAAAATTTTATTTTAAATTATAAACTAATAAATCTATAATCCAGACATAGAAAAAAATTAATTGATGAGAATTAAATAACAATCTTAAAAATGAGAATACTCCTTACAATTTTTATTTAGAATTTAATAATATCACACAGATACACACAAAAGATTAATAGTTACTGACAGATGAATTATTTTATGTGACCATAAAATCATGGCTGAATTCAAGCCGTAAGCAAAGTTAATCCGTATTCCATACATTAATTGTGTATAAAATTGTTAAAGTACATCATTTGAATAGAAACCTTATATAGCAGGAGATGCTTCTGCTCAAAGTTTTTATTTTTTTAATTTAATTTGGATTTAAAATCTATCTTTATTTTGAGAAGAAAGCAGAATGGAGCACTTCTTTTTAAGGCACTAGCTAGTTTGAGTATTACTGTTGATGATGATATCAACATGCATCAAGTTAGTCACCAATACCCATAATATAATTTGCATCATGCATGCACCACCGGATTTTTTAGATTTACACACTACTAAACAATACGTATTTAGAAAATAGACAAGTTATATATATATATATGGAAAATCTTGTTACTTGAAACTATTTGTGTTGGAATAAATTAATTTCAATAACCTAAATCATCCATATTGAATCACCAAAAATATTATAATGCGGAAACGTACCTGAATTCATAAACATGAATTATGATCGGAAGAGTTTGGATCTTGTGGTTCTTTCGATCTTCCTCAACCAAAGCCTTCTGTATTCCTAGGAGGCTGTACTGCAACTCTTTTGATGGGGAAAGAGTAACAAAGGCGGCTTTGGTATATTGGGGACCGAAACCCTGAAGGTCTATTTATATTTGAGCATGACACCCATTAAACCCTTAAGCCCAAATAAAATAGTATCTAAAGCCCAAAAGATAATATATCTAAAATCCAAAAAGATAATTATCTAAGGAACAAAAGATAATATCCGGTTTTATTCTCATTTAATTCCAAATCAAAAGTAATAATGACTTATTCAATTAGCATTTATAACAATAAATGAGATCATCATTATATAAGTCATTTAATTTGAAATAGCATCATTTGTGATTATAATTGATATATGTATTGCCCACAAATAAGTTAGGAAATTAAATAATTTCCTAACAATCTCCCACTTGGGCTATACATATATTCTTTCTTGACATAATCACATTTTATAAACTTTATGCGCGCATCTGAATGCTATTTCTTTCATTACTTTAACAATCTGGTCCGTCTCATACATTAGATATGGAACTACCGCAGATTTTATCACATTAAATGCCGTGACTAAACCACGCCAATCACCATCCTAATATACTTAACGACATAGATCAAATTTGGATGAGTAATATGGAAATTACAAGCCAAGTGATCTCATGCATGTCTATTTCCAGCTGGTCCAACTTTATTGAGATCAAACACAATACAAATATTACAAAATGAACATTTCATATAACATGAAATAAACCATCAACTTAATTCTGCAGAAAAATAACTCAATATCTGTCATAGGACATATAGCATGAAATAAACTCCCACTAAACCAAGGCATCATAAATATTGACACACATCCGAGCAGTGTGCTCATGAAAAATTTTAGGGTTCAATCCCTTGGTAATGGGTCTGCTAGCATATACTCTGTTTCCATATGTCCTATGGAAATCTGTTTTTCTTAAACTTTCTCCTTGACAACTAAGAAACTTGATGTCTATATGCTTCGATTTTGTCAAGCTCTTATTGTTATTGGAGTATAGTACTTACTAACTTATTATCACAAAATATCTTTAATGGCCCTTTCAATGTCATCTACTATATGAAGCTTAGTGACAAAGTTTCGCAACCATATGCCATGAAATCGGAATCAGAGTACCTAATGATCTCCAAATTTTCTGATCTCCGATAAATAAGCATGTAATCCTTTGTTCTCTTTAGATAACGCATTATGCGTTTAACAGCTATCCAATGATCCATATCCGGATTGCTCAAGTATCTACCTAACACTCCCACTATAAATGATATATTAGGATGTATGTAGACTTGAGCATACATTAAATTTTCTAGTGCTAATGCATAAGGTTTATCATGCATTGCTATCCTCTCAAGATCATTTTCAGGGCATTGTTTGAGACTGAACTTGTCTCCTTTAGTTACGGGTGTGTCCATTGGTCTACAACTTTTCATGCCATATCTACTTAAAATCTTTTCGATATAGTTCTTTTGTGATAATCCAAGAATACCTTGAGAACGATCTCTTAGTATCTCGATTCCTAATACAAAAGAAGCATTACCAAGATCTTTCATTTCGAATTTATTCGATAGAAATTTCTTAGTTTCATGCAACAAGCCTATATCGTTGCTGGCAAGTAGAATGTCATCAACATATAAGACCAAAAAGATATATTTACTCCCACTGAACTTGCGGTATACACACTCATCTATGATATTCACCTCAAAACCGTATGAGGTAATGACTTGATGAAACTTGTGATACCATTGACGGGAAGCTTGTTTGAGACCATAGATGGATTTCTTTAACTTACAAACCATAGATTTTGAATTACCTGATACAAAATTTTCTGGTTGTACCATATACATCGTTTTATCAATGTCACCATTGAGAAATGCTGTCTTTACATCCATCTGATGTAGTTCCAAGTCAAAATGAGCTACTAGTGCCATTATGGTTCTAAAAGAGTCTTTCGATGATACTGGAGAGAAAGTCTCCTTATAGTCTATGCCTTCTTTTTGAGTAAAGCCTTTAGCGACTAGACGAGCTTTATATCTCTCGACATTACCCTTAGAATCCCTTTTGGTTTTAAATATCCATTTACAACCAATTGGTTTCACACCCTCAGGTAACTCCACGAGATCCCAAACGTCATTGTCTTTCATAGACTTCATCTCTTCTTTCATGGCATCGATCCACTTTTTAGAGTTAGAACTTTGCATGGCTTGAAGAAAATTGATTGGGTCATTTTCTGTCAAACCAATGCCATCCTCATGTTCTTGGAGATAGACAACATATTCATCCGAAATTGCACTTCTCCTTTCTCTTATGGATCTCCTTAATGACACTTCTTGAGGTTGTTGAGCTTGCTGTATGGGTTGGGGTTGAGGAGGATTCTCATTATTTTCCTGTACTGTAACAGTATCTTGAGCAACAACAATATTCTCATTGTTCTCTTGTACTGTAGCTGGATTTACAGCAGGATTCTCATTGTGCTCTTGTACTATAACTGTATCTTGAACAATAATAGGCACAAGGTCCTGATCATTGTCAGTTATAGAATCCTCATCAAAAGCAACATTTCTAATATTTCCTTCCCCCCCAAACTCAACATCCTCAAGAAATCTCGCATTTCCCGTCTCAAAAATAGACCTTGATGCAGGATTATAAATCTTGTACCCCCGTGAACGCTCAGCGTAACCAACAAAGTAGCAACTAATTGTCCTGTAGTCCAATTTTCTTTCATGTGGCCTATAAGGTCGCGCCTCAGCTGGACATCCCCAAATATGCAAATGCTTTATACTGGGCCTTTTCCCAGTCCAAATTTCATATGGGGTTTTGTTAACTGCTTTGCTTGGCACCCTATTAAGGATGTACACTGCGGTCTTTAAGGCTTCTCCCCAGAGTGATTCAGGCAAGGAAGAATGACTAATCATACTTCTCACCATGTCTTTAAGAGTTCGGTTCCTTCGCTCTGCAGCACCATTCATGCTAGGTTTGCCTGGCATGGTGTATTGCGGAACAATACCACACTCCTCTAGGAAAAGAGCAAAAGGTCCGGGACGTTGCTCACCTGAACCATCATATCTTCCGTAGTATTCACCACCACGATCCGATTTGACAGCTTTAATTTTCTTTCCAAGTTGAAGTTCAACTTCAGCTTTGAAAGACTTGAAAACATCCAAGGCTTGGGACTTTTCATGAATTAAATATAGATACCCGTAACGAGAGTAATCATCTATGAACGTAATAAAGTACTGTTGTCCATTCCAAGATACAGTAGGAAATGGGCCACATATATCGGTGTGTATCAGTTCTAAGACATCTTTAGCTCTCTTGGCACCTAATTTTCTTTCGTTTGTCCTTTTCCCCTTTATGCACTCAATGCAGACTTCAAAGTCCGCCAAATTTAGGGGTCCGAGAATTCCATCCGACACAAGCCTCTGAATTCTCTGTTTAGAGATGTGGCCTAGGCGTTTGTGCCATAATGATGCCGAATTCTCATTAAGTTTTTGTTTTGTACCCGTTTGCAGTATCTCATTATTATAGGAATTTAAGTTAAGCCTATATAGATTATCCACCAAATGACCAGAGCAAATATTATTCGAATTATAAAAGAGACTGACTTTATTGTCTCCGAACGAACAAAAATAACCTGATTTGTCCAAACGAGAAACAGAAACCAAATTTCGTCTAAATGACGGTACATAAAATGTCTCTAATAAATCCAAGTAAAATCCACTCGTGGAACATAATCTAAAGGTTCCTATAGCTTCGACTGCAACTATATTGCCGTCTGCCACGTAGATGTATCTTTCAGCATCACTTGGCGGTCGGCTCCACAGGCAACCCTGCATAGTGACACTTACATGAGTAGTAACAGCAGAATCTACCCACCAAGTATCAACAGGTGCATAACTTAAACTAGCCTCAAAACAAACGAAAGTAAGAATTATACCCTTCTTTACACGCCAAGTGGCATATTTGGTACAATCCTTCTTCATGTGTCCCACCTTCTTACAGAAGAAACAGGTTGAAACTTGATCCTGTTTCTTAGCCTTTTTCTGCTGAGAAGGCGCATCCGCAGTAGTATCACGCTTTCTTTTATACTGAGAAGATAAAGCCATGTGAGCACTGAATTTCTTAGTAAAGAATTTCTCAACATCCTTTAGGAACTGTTTGGCATCTTTATCCTCAGTAATTGAGCCCCGAAACGTCTCAGGAATTGAGCGTTTCATGATCATAATGCTCATTCGATTGGATTTCTCCCACTTCTCTATTTTAACCTCATTGAGGTTTTCTGGAGTGGAAGTGGGTTTCTCCTCTCGAAGAGCTATATCTAGGTCCATACAACCGAGGACAATCTCCACGGTATCCTTCCAAACTTTAAAGTTTGAACCATTCAGCATAGGAATACTGCTAATTTGCGCAGAAACATTGATAGCTAAAGCCATAGTTTCTGGATTAGAACAAAAGAATATGCAGTAAATATTAGTTAATTAATGGGTAAAAAATCCATATTGAGATATCTAGCACAACATTAATTTTCAATCTTTGGATAGAAAAATTAACTGTAAGTGATACTCTCATTGCAGTAATCAAATATTGTCAAAATTCTTGTCACACATTAAGCCTTTCTTTGGACCGACTTAATGCGCACATGGAAACTTAAACTTCGCAACCTATTTATTACCGCATATATTTTCTATTAATTGGCCAAACAATAACCTTCCTTTGGGCCGATTATTGACCGCATAATTAATAGAAAATAAACAGAAGTATGCAATGCTTATTATTTGGCCAAACAATAAACTTCCTTTGGGCCGATTATTATTTGCATAAATAATAAACATTACTTTATTCTTAATTAGTTACCCAAACATGTATTTACTATCAATATGTGTATGTAATTCGGCCAAATATAGACCTTCCTTTGGGCCGACCAATATTCGCATGAATTACATATCACCATATTCCTAATGTTTTTAATAAACTAATTTTCACAAAAGAGGCTACTTTGGCAGCATAATGTTCAATCAATTTATTCTAAAACCAAATCTTTATAATAGATGAGTATAATAATCCAAATTGTTACTAATTTTCTTATGTAACAATAAAAATACTTTTTTTTATTATTCAAATATTATTAATATGTACATATAACTTGGCCAAATATAGATCTTCTTTTGAATAGATCAATATTCGCATAAGTGATATATACATAATAATCTTTATATCCCAAAAGAATTATTAATCAATTGTATGCTAAATTAATAGTATAAATCAATTATCATATCAAATTAAAAAAAAATAGATACAGTAAAATATATATATGCGCGGGCAATAATATATATATACACGCAATCATATTAAACCCACACCAAAAGGCTTAATAGAGCCATACATATATGCACACTAGCACAACCATGGTAAACGTATGTGTATAAAGAATCGCAATACAGAATATTTGCATTAAAAAAAAATAATCCTTGTGCTCGTGCCTCAGTACCATATATATATATATATATATATATATATATATATATATATATATATATATATATATATATATATATAACGCGCACATACATAAATATATATATATATCGATCGAAAGAATATTACAAAAATACTGATATTTTTGATGACTAAATTATGGATGGCTCTGATACCACTTGTTGGAATAAATTAATTTCAATAACTTAGATCATCCATATTGAATCACCAAAAATATTATAGTGCGGAAGCGTACCTGAATTCATAAACATGAATTATGATCGGAAGAGTTTGGATCTTGTGGTTCTTTCGATCTTCCTCAACCAAAGCCTTCTGTATTCCTAGGAGGCTGTACTGCAACTCTTTTGATGGAGAAAGAGTAACAAAGGCGGCTTTGGTATATTGGGGACCGAAACCCTGAAGGTCTATTTATATTTGAGCATGGCACCCATTAAACCCTTAAGCCCAAATAAAATAGTATCTAAAGCCCAAAAGATAATATATCTAAAATCCAAAAAGATAATTATCTAAGGAACAAAAGATAATATCCGGTTTTATTCTCATTTAATTCCAAATCAAAAGTAATAATGACTTATTCAATTAGCATTTATAACAATAAATGAGATCATCATTATATAAGTCATTTAATTTGAAATAGCATCATTTGTGATTATAATTGATATATGTATTGCCCACAAATAAGTTAGGAAATTAAATAATTTCCTAACAATTTGTTCAAAAAATTTAAGGTGATCGAAAGAGATACGTGAATAATTAAATTTTTAATTTTTTTTAATATAATTTTTTTTTTAGATTTACGTAAAATTTTATATATTTTTATATGTTTGTTTTTTTAGTAACAAAAATTGAATTTATAATTTTATGTAATAAAAATTTTAATATTATATAATAATTTTTTTTGTCTTACAACTTAATTTGATAAGAGAAAATATATAAATAACTATATCTGGAAAAAAAAATAACAACAATCGTTAGGCATCATTAAAGTAAATTAAGGAAAAGGAGGGAGGCTAATGCTTGTTTTACTTTGTGAATGGTTTCCTTTTTTATTTTTTTTTACGAAAGGCGGGGAGATTCGAAGTCGCAACTCTTAAGTGAGTATAGTGAAATTATGCTATTTGAACTATATATAATTTATTGGCTGCTTGCATGGTTTTCAAAATCTTATTAATTAAGAAATGATATCGATACTCTTAACACAGTAATCATGGGATTATATTTTTAACTTTTGCACCGTCCTTGTTAATAACTTTATGAAGTGAGATGAGATTGTTGGAGATGATATGTTGTTGTGCTTACTTTGGTGGTCAAGCTTGCCTCCAATATATATTAGCAATATGTTGATTAAAAAATAGTTATCATGCAGTAGTATGACTCTTCTACTTATGAATCATAGTCTATAGATATATCATCACATTTTTCATGGACACGTACCAACAAGAAAATCATCAATTTTTTTGTCATGATAAAATCATCCAATTTATTCTGGTGATTCAGTATACGATAAATTCTATAATGTTTAACTTTTTCTTAATTTAAAAAATATTTATTTTTATACTTTTTAAATTAAATATTAACCTTTAATATTTATTAATAAATTAAACACTATTTTTTAGATACTATAACAATTTTGTTAATAAATAAATATTAAATTATTTTGGTTTGAGACATAGGTAGGTTGTAAGCCCATACATGAAGATTGGGCCGTAGCACCACCGCCCATTAGGTCTGGGCCATCTGGGCCATGTATGTCAAAAGTCAAATTTTCAATGTCCAAAAAAAAAAGCACGTGCTTTTCGCCGTTTTCGATTTTCATTTTCGTTTTTATATGGGAAAAAAAAATTCCCACATTCTCTGCAGGAATTTGCTTACCTAAACTCCGACACACAACTTTCTATTGTTTTCTTTTCATAAAAAAATTTCTTCATAGGACAAACAAACCCACCCGTAAAGTAACCAACTAACCATCAAAACAATTAGTCTCTTTCAAAACAATGGAGGGATAAAAATCTGAACAACCATATATATATTTAAATAATGTTCCAATGCGGCATCCACTAATTAAGTATCCATGATCTTCTTAATTAATGTATCTGCTATAGCATTTTTAATCTACTGCGGTAACAAATAAATGCATAATCATAGAAATGAAATATATAGATTGAAATGCAGGATATGTCACAAGTAACATGTATGCTATGGACTATATAATAATAATATGTTACAAGTTAAAAATGATAGAGAGTATACATCACTGGTCTAATGCAAAATGAAAAAAAGCAAAAGAACTAGGAGATGTATGAACTGAATCAATGACCAACACCGGGGCTAGGACCAGATTCCTTAATGTCTCCAAGGTTTTGAGAATTGTTAACCTTGTGACCAATACCGGGGCTAGGTCCAGAGTGCTTGATCTGTGCAAAGTTTTGAAGCTTTTTAAGCATGTGGCCTTTACCAGGGCTTGGACCAGAGTTCTTCAATGTTCTTAACACACCATTTACAGGACTATTCAATGGCCTGGATTCTGATACAGATGCAAGAAGAATAAGGGTGAGGAGGAAGGTCACACACACACACTTGAGTGGTCTTGTGTCCATGTTTGAATAAGAATAATAATAATAATAAGGTCAAGGCTTATTATTTCTTGTATTGCTCAAGTGGCCTATTTATAGGGAACAAAAACAAAACCCTCTGCTGCTATGAGATTTATTATCAAAGAGTGTGCTTTATTTACTATTCACAAACCATGTAGAAATAGTGAGGTGGCACCAGATCTATACCTTTGCTGAGGAAACACACAAGGCAGGTTCTTCATTTTGAAAATATGGGGTTTCTTGAAAGTGACATGTTGAGCATATAAGTCAAAGTAAAGTTGCAATTTCTCATGCAGTCACTGATGAAATTTCTATTAAGAGAATTCCTTTAATACATCAAATGATTTACTTTGGACCTAGGAAGAATCAAGTAATTGTTTTTAATTTATTTTTCTCTAAGTCACCACATGGCTTTGAACCTAACCACTATTTCTGTATAGGCCAATTGAATACAAGTTTAATTTGGATGTTAAGATTAACAGATAAGTTTTACAATGTGAGTTTTAATCCATTGACTATATAATGTTGGAGATATTGTTATTAAGTTGGAAAATCTCAATTAAGAGTCCCACTCTGAGTAGGATTGCTTGAGGAAGTTAAATTCCTAAAAACAACTAAACTTTAAACACATAATTTTGTTTATTTTAGCATATGGAAATAAATCCCAAATGAGTTGCTAATTTAGAATTAAGTCTATGGTTTAAAAGCCGCCATTGTGAGATGGAACCAAAAAGACATTGACAACCACAAAAGAGAAAAAGGGCTGTGCCAGAAAATTGTTATATTCATTAGTTTCATGCAAAGAACCAATTGACCATATAGCAGAAATTAATATATAGTGATTAAATCCATGTCCAAGCAATAGATTAATATATAGCAGAAATTAATATATAGTGTTTTAACAGTATTATCAAACTGGTGGAAAGCTGAATGACCGTAAATTTACATGGTTTAGAGGTCAATCGTGCAGTCAAATTAATAAAATATTGGTGAGTTTGATTTCATTGTTATCATTTGAAACACTTGGTTGAAAAAGAATGACAGAATTTATAGGAATCAAGAATTAGGTATTGCAGGAGTATTTAACAGATCGATTAAAAGTTACAAAGAGTGGAGTGATATTTGATCTTTTGGATTGTTGATGGTTTTGGTCGAAGATGATTAGGAATTAGTTTATTTTAACTATTTAATATTTTTTTGTTGAGATGTTGATGTTCCACCTTGTTGTGTTGAGCTTTTTATTTCAAAAAAAAATTAAGTACCATCTTTTGGGAAATTAATGATTATGCATTCACCTATTTATAGCTGAAGTAGGTGATTATGAAATTGGTCTATTGTCACATTTTTGTGCTTATAAAAAGCTGCTTTTTAAGTTCTACACTAACTTTTACTAATTATTGAATATAAATCCTAAAGAAAAAAAAGGAAAAGAAGAAGAAAACTAATTCGAAAAGAATGCAAAGTGTTAAGATTGAAAGTTTAGAAAGAGTTAGAAAAAGTAGTTCCTAGTATTATTCCAAGCATGAACCAAAATATAGGTGTGAAGTGTGAACCAAAAATTCTGTTTTTTACTTTTCTCTTCCAAACTAATCATTGTCAAGCAAATCTTTTGGAGATCCAGACGGTGCACCATTTTCTTAATGTAACAGTAGAAATCAGCACCAAACCAAAAAGATCTTCTTGTTGATGTACAAATGTACATCACACCTGCTACTTAATTGGTTTTCTATGAGTCAAATTTCAGAAAAAGAAGAGAGCACTCTAATCAAGAACTGAAAATTCTAGACTTATTTTCTTACAAGTGAGTTAGGAAAAGCGTAAAGGAAGACAATGACGAAAATGGGTCTCTCTCCTTTCGGCTACTTTCAATTCATAAGCAACATGTGCAGAGTTCAGGCTTCACTTTCACTAACTTTCATCATTCATTTCATCACTTAGTTAGTTAACAACAGTGTACGGTAGGTACTTTACAACATTCACTGAATGTATCATCAATCTGGAGTGTTTTTAACTAACAAAAATGTAACACATATCTACTCTTTTGGCATAATGATCCACGTTTTCTTTTTATCCTAGGAAGTTTCAAATAAGTGTAGATTCAAATAGATAGAATATTATTATCTCTTCACTGTTGTGGTTTAAATTTATAGAGAAATTTAGAATATATCTGGAGATACTCAATAATGTGTACAGAATTAAACTGTGCAACTAACTTATGCATGAGATTTAAATGATTTTGGAACATTGGCTGATGAAAAATAAGATTTAACAAGACTCAAAAATGCAAAGTGCACTGTTGCCTAACTCTGAGTTATAGGCTTATAGCTAGGCTTAAATTATTTTTAACATTGACTTTCTTTGCTAGTCAATGTCATGATTACTACTTATACAATACAACCATCAATATCAGATTTCACTAGAACCTAATTTTGAACATTAAGAAACACTGCTTGATTCTAAATCAGCTAACATGGTAAATGGCCATCCTTAACTTCCCAAACTTATCTATTTTCTTTCATGAGACTAAACTGAAGCATCACATCAGCTTTAAGAAAAAATCATGAAAGTGACACTCCTAGATGTTTTTTTTCTTTAATAGATTTTGGGCACTAGCAGGCTTAGTTGCTTGCATTGCTGAAGTACTTAGTAAAATAAATCCATGCTTTCGCTTTCAACAGTAAAACCATAACTAAAATATTCTGTTGCAAAAGAAAATCAGACTTCAATGGATTACCCCCTTCCTCTTTTGTCTTTCCTTTACTTCTTCAATTTAGCACTATTTTTATGTGGTGTCAAAAACTTAGTGTTTAATGATAATTTTCTTAACCTTATTGTGTAAACATCAACTTGGCTAATAATATATGACTTTATAGATTGTGAATACCTAAAAAAGGAAAATAAAAATAAGTGAAATTTTGAAGCTAATGTTAAAGCACCAAGTTCGATATTAGGTGCACTATTCAGTTAGAATTTGAGTTCTTTGGTCACCGTATAGATTAAGAAAAGTAGGAAAAAACATATATCAAGAGAGTTGGCGTGGTTTTTGTAACGTGAGGCTGAAGGAAATGTTACCTTTTTGTATTGAAATCAAGATCTGATTTCGAAATTGATATGTTGATGGGAACCATAAGACAATGTTACTCAAAACCCTCTCAAGTGTTAGGCCTCGCTGTTCAAACCAAAGCTTGA
Organism: Arachis stenosperma; assembly: GCF_014773155.1. NCBI lineage: Eukaryota > Viridiplantae > Streptophyta > Magnoliopsida > Fabales > Fabaceae > Arachis > Arachis stenosperma. The sequence continues at coordinate 155,837,717 of NC_080385.1, forward strand.
AATGTGGAAATTAACACATCCAAGAGTTTTGAGTCAACACTTTTTTTGAGTTTCAAATTTCAATGCACATCATTTTCATTCTTTATTTTCCATATATATATATAGGGTTGTCAACTTATCATAGTTTCATGCATATATAGTATCAACTTCAAAGTTCAAATTCAATTAAGACCATTAACAAAATAATGTATAGTTATAAGAAAATGAGGATTTTCTGTTTTAGTGTTCTTATTCTTCTTCTTGTTCTTCATTTCCTTGCAGCGGCTGCGGCGGCGGCTCGGCCACTTGAGGTTAACACAACTGCAAGAACGGTTTGGACCATGATGCACTCAGGGCCAAGCCCTGGTGGAAAGGGTCATAAATCAAGGACTAATTAAATTAGCCCTGGTTTAGTACTTATCTAATTATATCATTAACACTCTGATTCCATAATTAGCCATTTAATTAGTACCCTGCTGTGCTGGCATAGGACACTAATTGTGTGGTGATACCTTTTTGTATTTCTGGAAATGATGCTGATATGCTACTGAGATGGTAGAATGTTATAGTCTTTATCTTCTAATAAAAATCTCCATCAAGTGTTTAAGTGTTATTGGGAATAAAACAATGTGAATATTTGAGTAACACAAATTCAATAATTGCCTGCACGTTTGTCATGTTCAAAATTAATCATTTGATTCTTAAGCAAGTAATAAATTGCATTCTCAAATGTTTGTATGCATTACGGTTTAGGAGTATGATTAAGTGAATTTTTTGTCATACTAAGATATATCATTACGTTGGGTTTTGCATAATTTAAGTTGCATGTGTTACCTTACCTTAATTGAATATCTTAACTAGCTTAAAAGTTTTGTTAATTAAACAATAAACTTGAAAAGTAGGTACAGATAATAGACAAAGAAAATTTATTTTCAGGCACTTGCATATATATAAAAAGTAGAATTGTATTAGTGAAACATTTAGGATGCGTTTGGTTTGCATTTTTTTATTATTTTTGTTTTTTTTCTCACAAAATTTAAAAAATAAAAAAATAAAAAATATAAACAGAAAATAAAAATATAAACCAACCAAACCCTCAATTTTGAAAATTTATTGTTTTCGGGCCAACTACCACCAAATGGAAAGTAGATCCATATTTATTTTTTCCGTTGTTTATTATGATTGCGTCTGTCTCTCTTTTTGTGTATCTTACACCATCAAACAAATTTTGAGGGGTCCTAACCAAGTTAGGCCCATGAAACACATGAATGCTATAAATTATGTGCCAAGAAATAGTTGTGCTGATTAAGGTTTTTTATTGGTTTAATTACTCTGCAGGTCTCTATAGTTTCACCGAATTTTCAATTAGGTCTCTATACTTTTTTTTTCAATTGGGTCCCTGTACCTTATTTTTTTTTTCAATTAAGTCCCTATTAACGTTTGACGTTAAAAAAACGTTAGTGAGCTATGGAATGACTTATTTACCCCTGTCTTCTCCCTATAAACACTCGCATTGCAGTATCTGAGGTTTCTCTTCTTCTCCCTTCTTCAATTTCAGTTTTCATATTCTCCAACTTTATGGCTCATAGTCAAGGAACCTCATTCATTCTCTATTCGGGAAGCTATGTTTCCAGGAGCTCGTACTCGAAGGAAATAAGACACCTGTGTTTCTGTGGAGAGGTAGTAACCGTCCGCCGTTCCTCAGCCGTTTCTGACCATGGTAGAAGGTATGTTACTTGTGGGAAGATACCAAAATGTAACTTTTTTGAGTGCAAAGAATGGGTGGCCAAAGGAAAAGGAAAGGCGGGTTCACTGTTTGTGTGGTGACACTCTGAGACTTCAAATTTCAGGGACAACAAAGAATCCTAATAGAAGATTTGTTTCTTGCCCTAACAGAAGATGCAAATTTTTTGAGTGGGTTGATGAAGTTGGTGCAAGAAGTAACGTGTCTGCTGCTGCTGTTGGAGTTGTTGGAACACAAAATTCTGCTAAGCTGGAAGCTGAAATGTGGAAATTGGATGCACAAGAAAGAAAGATAGAGAGGCTAAACGTGGAGATGGAGAGATTAATTGTAGAAGGCAAAGAAATAGATGCTTGTGTGGGTAGATTATGTGATGAGTTGAATATTCTCCAAGAACAAGTTGGGAGGTTGGATGACAATATGAAAATTCAATGTAAAATGCAATATATGCTATTTATGTTTTTGCTAGTCTTAATAATTGGAATGTGGTTTGCAAGAGTTTAGAGTTATGTGTGCTATGAAGTTGTAATATAAGAGATTGTATGGCTTCAATCCAATTAAAGTTAATTAAGTTTAGTTTGAATCAATTTTACACTTTGATGTATTTTGTGTGTATAACAAATGATAGTTGGGAAGCAACTTTATCAATCTGAATAGTTAAATTTTCACAATTGACAATAACTTACAGCAAGAAGTGGCTAGAAAATATGCTACATATATTTTCATTAAGTGTTCCTGTAAACCATACTTACACAAAATATCATAACATAAGTGGTCATATAATATGCCACATATAGCTAAGCCAAAATAAAGATCCAAGAAGTGTAACAATTAAAAGTGGTCCAACCTGATTACAAAATATCAAAATAGTGGTCCTATCCACATAATAAACAGTGGCCACATAGACACAATTCATTACAAGATATACTATTTAACAGCAACCCCAACAACCCTAACTATAAATATAAAGAGACTTCAGTCATCACTTAGGTCTATATGTAGACTAGGTGCTCCTTTTTGCTTCATCACTCCTAACTTCAGCCGCCCACTTCTCCTCACACCAAACACCTTTGTCTTTGGTAAAGGTTGAGAATATGCTTTAGGTGCTTGGTCAGATTTTGCAATTGCCACAGCTAGGAGAGGCTGGGAAGCTGACTCTTCAAGAGGTAAGGCTTGTTGTGAGGTGGCTGTGGTTGGAGCCACTGCACCGGTGGATGTGGTTGGAGCCTGAGAAGCTGAAGTTGCAAGTATGGGAAGTGGTTGAGTGGAGGCAGCAACAGCAGGTGTGGCAGGTAGCTGTTGGGAAGATGCAGGTGTGGTGGGGAGTGGTTGTGAAGATGTAGCTCTACCCCTTCCTCTACCCCTTCCCCTGTCCCTTCCTCTTCCCCTGCCTACCCCTGTTTGCCTTATTCGCTCAGATCTGCGGATATTCACACCGGATCTGTTGTCGGCAGCAGGATCAGTGTCAACAGCAGCTGCAGGATCAGCAGCAGCAGCAGTAGGCACAGTGTCAGCAGCGTTCGAACCTTCTCCGTTGGCGGCAGCAGCAACACCAGGTTCTAAAATCAGGTAAACAGCAGATTGCAACATGAATATTCAGCTCTTTTTTCAATGAATTTATAATCCATTTACAATTTATTTATAACACAGCATAATCAATTGATAATCATCTTATAGTCTATTTATAAGGCAGCATAATTTGTTTGCAATCCAAATCAATTCACAACAATTTATAACACAGCATAATAAATTTTCATACACCTCAAATACCCTATAATTTCGAATTTAAAACAGTAAAACAACAGTTTGTAGGTTCATATTTGCATGATACCTGACACTATTGGATTGGGACAATACCTTCTATTATGTCCATATTGGCCGCAGTTGCTACATGTAACAGATGAACCCGTCCTCCTTAGCTTTGTCTGAGAACGGTTCTCATCAGGTTCTCTGATCCTCACCATCCGTGGTCTTCCTGGCTTCACCTTAAAGATGGGAGGTATGATGGTGTCACACTCAACCTTCGGCCACATATTTTCTCCATTGATTGGAGAAACTAAGTTACCATAAGTTGCAACATAGGCTGCTGGGCTATAAAAGTTGCTGCAATAATCTTCTGGACTGTCCTCTTTCTCGAATATGGCACAACAAGCATGCGGGCAGGGCATTCCACATAACCCCCAAAATCTGCAGCTACACGTTCCAGCCAACAAGTCAACCACAAACCTCTCAACAATCATCCGGTTCTTATGAGAAACTTCGTATTTCAGTCCTCCAGCCCATCTTGCTTGCCACTCCATAGCTCGCGTAGCAATGACATCAAGCCTCTTTTTGGGTTTAGGCATGATTGTACCCTCATATTTTTCGGCCTTCTTCTTTTTTTCAGCAAACCGAGACATCCAATAACATCGAATCCACTCGAACATAGTAAGTATGGACTTGTCTCTTGCCTCCAAGATCCTACCATTGAAAGCTTCAGATATGTTATTCATCAACATGTCGCTCTTAGCAAGAAACATGAAATGGCTCTTGCACCAGAGCTTTAGATCCAATGATGATAACTTTTCATAGCATTGACGGTTGATGTTCATTAGTTGAGTCATCCTCCTCTCCCATTCCTCAACATATGTAGCTTTAGCTATTGATAGAATTAGATCCCGCAAAACAGTCCCACCTCCATATGCTTTCTTGCAATTCGCATACAGATGTCTCAAGCATAGTCGATGCTCTAACACCGACATCATCTCTTGCATAACTTGCATCAAACCCTACAGCACATCATATATAATTCAGATTCATATAGCTGCATCATATCATATATAATAACTTTTTATAGAGCTGCAACATAGCATATATAATTCAGTTATAAAACGCAGCAACATATGAGCTAAATTTCAATTTTCAGTAGCTACAACATATCATATTAAAAGTAAATAAATTAATAAATAAATAAAAAAGGTAAATTCTTATATCACTGTTTTTATTTTTCCCCATAAAAATAACTTTTCAAATTTAGACATAATCAAATGATGAATCGATGCAAAAGAAATGAGACTTGTGCATCTATGATTTAAGGGTCACCATGATTACTGACGGAACATTTCAATAATCTCAAAAATCAAATAAAGAAACTTGATAAGAAAAGTGACATGCATTATTCTTGTGCTTAATGAGGTCTACACTATAGATATATTTTAACAGCAATATTTATTGTGTGGCCAATGAGGTCTACACTATAGATATATTATTCACATCCCTTTTTCTTTGTGGCTTTTTTTTTTTCTCATTGCATGCTCTGTTTTGACTTTTGACTATGAAATTGATTTTAAATTTAGGCAAATGTTCCCCATCATTTCCAATTCTTATCTATTCTAATCTGGAGGTTAGGCTGTGTTTCGTTTTTTGTTCAAACACAAGCAACAAATAATACATCTAATTTTATGGCATAGGCCTTTCTTTGCATTGTTTGCTAACTTATACTATTGCATTTCCAACTCCACTATCATTTCCATCTTCAACGTCAAATTCAAAATGATTCTCGTGATCTCCATCGTCTGCACTGTCATCAAATCTATCCTCTTCACTAGACGCTTCTGATTCACATTCAACCTCTACTTCTACAAAACCACTCTCACTGTACTCAGCTTCAGTTGGCACATAGTCCTTATCATTCGAACATATCTCAACACCGTTACCTTCCCTACAGCCATCAACAACATACACCGAGCAATGCTTAACAGTTTGCGACACTAATAACCTACCCATTCTCATGGCATCTCCATCACTCATCAACTTTCTGAGACCCGAACTCAATTGACAGCCTGGTTCACAGTACCAGATCCTGGCATTCCCTTTGTACCCTAACTTTTGTAACTCACTAACTATTTCTTGCAAACTCCATTCATCGAGCTCATAATGCATATCTTCCAACACCTTTCCCCCCAAATATTCTAGCTCGTTCTCTAAATCATGAAACTTGCCACCATGGTGTATGTCTATGGTAAAATCCTCCTCCCCCATCCCTACAGGTATTAAAAACAGAAACATAATCTATTTAAAGCAACATCGGCACAGCCACAATAATCAACATTCAAGAATAAACAAAATTCATCATCCAATGCCATAGTAGCTCCATTCAATCACATAATTTGAAAAAAAGGTCGAGACTTTCATAAGCTGAAACCATCAGCATACATTACACTTTTACAAATCTCCCATTGAAAGCAAAATCTATTTAATAAAAATAGAAATAGAATCAATTCAAAGCACCACCATCACAGCAACAACAGTCAAACAATGCCATATTTTTTTTGCAAAAAATTAACATAAATATCAACTTTTAACATTGAAAAAATTAGGGTTTTTTCTTTGTCACTTACTTGCAGAAACTTCGACTGCAGGGAGATGGAGCAGAGGCGTGGTCGGAGGCTCGGCAACGTGCGGCACGGTGACTCTAGGCGAGGGCCTTCACCGCGACGGAAGGAAGACGCCTTGGCCGGACAAATCGTGGAGAAGACCTCAGAGAAGAACAACGATCAAGGGCCCAGCGCAGAGAGAAGGCAACGGAGGGGACACCAGCAACCGTCTGTCGCAGTCGATGGCAGACACACACGCCGTCGACGGAGGCAGGAGACGGAGAAGACAGGAGAAATTTAGGGTTTCTTTTTTTCTTAGGAATGAAATGTGAGGGGTTATTTGGGTATTAGGAAAAAATTCAGATTACTTCACCAAGCCTCTACAGCTAATTGCCAAGAATATTCCTTTTTTATGAAGAATATTCTGTTATCTCAAACGGTACACCGACGACAGGGACTTAATTGAAAAAAAAATGAGGTACAGGGACTCAATTGAAAAGAAAAAAAGTATAGGGACCTAATTGAAAATTTGGTGAAACTATAGGGACCTGCAGAGTAATTAAACCTTTTTTATTCTGGGACACTTCACTCTCAGAATTAGTTAACATAGGGGTGAGCACGGCAGCGGGTACCCGGTTATCTGTCTAAATTCAAACTAAACTAATTAAATTGGTTATGAAATCAACGGATAATCGGGTCCAATTCGAACTAAATCGATAACCTTTATTAATAATTGGTTCGAGTATTGATTTTGGAGGTGTAGAACCCGAACCAACCCACAAACCTAATCATATATTAATTAAATAAAAAAATTAAAAATATATATGACTTTTTTATTAGACAATAATTATTTACTATTAATATGTTTGAATTTTAATGAATTTAGTTTTTAATGTATTTGATGTTTAACATGTTTGAATTATTTCTATTGATGTTACATGTTTATTGTACTTGCTGAATTTTTAAAATAAAAATTTATTTTTTTTATAAATTTTAAAGTCATTGGATACCCAATTACCTAAACCAGACTAATCCATTTTTAATCAATTTAATTTGATTCAAATACATATTGATAAAATTGTGAAAGAATAGGGAAAGCAAAGAAAGAATTTTTATTGATTATTAATTGATTGAATTGAACATGTGTTGTAAACTATGAGGGTAAAACTAAATATATATAGAGTATTGTCCTATGAAAGATAAAAGTAAAGATAAGATCAGAAGAGAAGATAACATAAAGATAAGATAAGATAAATTAATAAAGACTAAAATTAGAACTGAATTTATGTATTCTGTTGGCTGAATTTGTGGGCCACAAGACTTCTTTATTGTTGTCATGGGCTAATATAGAAGAGTATTTTAATATGCCCCCGCAAGCTGGTGGATGGAAGATGTCAATAATCCACAGCTTGGATAAGTTCCAATGAAATTGTTGAGGAAGACGCGTCTGACGTAGTGATGCGGAGGAAGATGCGTGCGGCGGAGCTTGAACTGCGGGTAGCAAAAATATAAAAGGAGATACTGTACTTGAGCAGCGATTTTCAAAAAATGCACGCAGCGGAGCTTGAGCTGCCGGCGGCAAAAATGCTGTACTTGAGCAGCGATCTTCAAAAAATGCGCGCAGCGGAGCTTGAGCTGCCGGCGGCAAAAATATAAAAGGAGATGCTGTACTTGAGCAGCGATCTTCAAAAAATGCACGCAGCGGAGCTTGAGCTGCCGGCGGCAAAAATATAAAAGGAGATGATGTGCTTGAGCATCGATCTTCAAAAAAAATGCGTACGTATGACGCAATAACTTCAAATGGCGCATAGAGCGCGATAAAAAAAAGAGGGCGCATGGAGCGCAATAAGAGTGCAGTTGAAACTGCTAAAACATATGCAGATTAAACTGCTGAAACAAAATGCAGATATGACTGCTGAAACAGAATGCAGACGAAATTGTCGAAAGAAAGGAGGCGCAGACGGAATTGTTGGTAAAGAACCGGGGTAACCAAACTGGGGTAGGATTTTCACTTGGATGCCTTTAACAAAGATTGGTTGCATCTTGAACTGAATTGGAAGATTGATTATTCATTGTGAGAGGAGGTTAAAAAAGATGTAGGGTGATTTCTCACCGAAAGATGATAGCTTATGTATCCTCTTCAAGGAGGATAACCAGGCTCTGATACCATGATAAAATTGTGAAAGAATAGGGAAAGCAAAGAAAGAATTTTTATTGATTATTAATTGATTGAATTGAACATGTGTTGTAAACTATGAAGGTAAAACTAAATATATATAGAGTATTGTCCTATGAAAGATAAAAGTAAAGATAAGATAAGAAGAGAAGATAACATAAAGATAAGATAAGATAAATTAATAAAGACTAAAATTAGAACTGAATTTATGTATTCTGTTGGCTGAATTTGTGGGCCACAAGACTTCTTTATTGTTGTCATGGGCTAATATAGAAGAGTATTTTAAGAGAGCATGTCATGAAACCACTCATCCCAAAAGCTTAAGCTGATGGGAGAAGGTAACATTAATGGTTATATTTCTAACACTTCCCTTGCATAGGCTTTTTTTTTTTCTCTTTTATTTGCCTTATGCTATTTTCTTTACTTTTGGGGTTTACCAAGGATCGAACTCTTGACCTTTTGGTCATAGAGCTCTGATACCATGATAAAATTGTGAAAGAATAGAGAAAGCAAAGAAATAATTTTTATTGATTATTGATTGATTGAATTGAATATTTGTTGTAAACTATGATGGTAAAACTAAATATATATAGAACATTGTCCTATGAAAGATAAAAGTAAAGATAAAATAAGAAGAGAAGATAACATAAAGATAAGATAAGATAAACTAATAAAGACTAAATTAGACTTGAATTTATGTATTCTATTGGGCTGAATTTGTGGGCCACAAGACTTCTTTATTATTGTCATGGGCTAATATAGAAGAGTAGTTTAATAATATTAAAATACTCTTCTATATTAGCCCATGACAACAATAAAGAAGTCTTGTGGGCCACAAGACTTCTTTATTGTTGTCATGGGCTAATATAGAAGAGTATTTACAAAAAATCACAAATCCAAACTAAATCAAACTAATTATATTTTAATGAATTTAATTTTAATTTTATCATAAATCAAAACCAAACTGACCTACAAACCAAGAGACAGTCTCAGGTAAACAATTTCTATGAGGCGTAAACCTCCCAAAAAATAACGGAGACGTGCAAAGATTTTCTCGAACCAGCGTATCCTTAACGAGGATGTTAAAGGAATCATTTTACCCAATATGATTTGTATTTAGTTTTTCTTTTTCTTATCATCGTTTCTTTTAGACGTTTAACCCTGCTTCAATACAAACAAAAATTATGTGCAAAAAAAGAAATCATTTCATTCAGAAAAACTCAAAAAAGAACTTCACTATGTTTATCTGATCAATTATTGTTCCGTCCGTCTCACTTTGCTTATATGCTTTTTTTTTCTTATTTTTTTTCAATTACTAATATTTCTTTTTGTTTAATTAATATATATCTTCAAAATACATATTAGAGTTACTAATTGAATTTTTTTATATAAAATTATAAAGTAAATTCGTCAATATATTTATTTATTTATTTTAAAAATTTTTATTAATAATAGTACTAGTGTTCTAATTTTTTTACAATAATACTAAAAAACAAAAAAATAATTAAATTTATCTTATTTAATATTTATTAATTATTATTAAAATTAATAAATATTAAATAATATAAATTTTAGTTGTTTTTTAATATTTAATAATAATAATTATTATTATTATTATTAAAAAGTGCCATCTCTCGTTTGGGTCCCACATTTCGTGAACTTGTGGGTTTGTGTGCCAATGACTTTAGCTGAAAGAGTATCATTGTGAATGCATTAATGTGGACTACCACACGCCTTTGCAAATTACAATTTCAATTGACTCAGAATATTAAACTACCTATGAAATTGACATAACTTGCATTGAACATTGACTTTCACTTCACTAACGCAACATAGGAAATGGATCTTCTCTAATGGTAAAAACTAAAAACACTTGAGAGGATAAAATATAATTTTTTAAGTAAAATTAAAATTAAATAAAAAAATAATAAAATATTAAATTGAATATTTAACAGCATACAATTTTTTTTATTAGAAAGCATCCATTTCTCACAACATAACTACTCTAACCTTGTGTACCTACTCTTTTTTATTTATATATTTTTTAAGAGGGAATAGAGGGCTGGGTTTGAATTGTTTTATTTCAATATTTTTAGTAGAGGTCATTCAATTCCTGAAATTATTTTTATGGTGCCAACGAATGAGTACTACTGGTAATTATTAATTTAAAAATACTATTAGTATATTAAAATTAGTCACTAAAATTAATTATTAATATATTTATATATATAAATAAATTATGCTAAATATACATTAAAATCAATTATTAAAATTAGCCACTAGTATAAAATATATTAAAATATAAATATAAATTAAAAATAAATTAAATCACACATGTATTTATACATAAATATATTGGTAGTTAATTTTAGTGATTAATTTTGATGTATAAATAGTATTTTTTTATAAATATATATATATATATATATATATATGATTTAATTTATTTTTAATATATATTTATATTTTAATATATATTTTATATTGATAATTAATTTTAGTAATTAATTTTAGTGTATTTGTAATATAATCTTTACTAATTATAACGCATTAGTCAACGAATTCAGTTTTGATGATCATTAGTAATTGGCTAATTGCTAATTTGAGTGTGTTTGGCAAACACGTTGGGGAGGAGAGAAGCCCGTTTGAGCTTCTTGAAAGTTTCACTTTGATGTTTGGCAATTTTTATCTTTGTGAACGCATAATTGATTCTGCCTCTGAACCCACGTTTAGGAGAAGCTCAAATTTGTAGCTTTTGCGTTTCGTTTCACGTTTCATGTTTAGGAGAAGCTAAAATATTTCTTTTTTACCAATCCTACCCTTCATTTTCTTCTATAAGAATGATACTAGTAACTATTATCTTCACAGTCATTCTTTATAGTTCTTCCTACTTCTTCATAATTTTTTAGTTCCATTTTTTTCATCAAAATCGTTCAGATTTATTTCAATCACTAATAAATTGAAATTTTTTTATTTTTATTTGATTTTATTCATATGAATTTTATTTACGTTTTATGGTATTTTTTTGTTCATATGATATATGTTGTTGGTTTTATGGAATTTTTATTATTTCTTATCTGTATATTTTTTTCTATTCTTTGATGTACTCTATTTTTGTTTTGTATTAATTCTTTTTATTTTTTATTCTGAATTTGTAAAATTTGTAATTGTAATTGTAATTATTATATACTACGTTTATTATCAAAATTTTGAATAATATAAATTATGATCCTATAGAAAAGGACAAAATAAATAAAAAATTAATTATAAGTAACAATAGAGTCATAAATAATAAAAATTTATAGTCTAAAATAATACTAAATTAAAGAGTACTGACGATACTAAAAAAAATTATAGAATATTTTTTTGTGTGACATTATAAAATTTATAATACTCTCTTTTATATTTTTATTTTTTATTGTATTTATTTTATTTATATGATAAATATTTTTTATATTATTTTTTATAGTATTCTGATTTTGCAGGTATATAAAATTAATGTCTATTTTAATAATTTTTTATCTAAAAGTGATTTTGAGTAATATAATCCAAACAACATTTATTTTACTATAATCAATTTTGATATAAAGATTACCAAACATAAATCACGTTAACCCAAACTAACTTATCATCTAAATCAATTTTACAAAATCAATTTTATGCAAACTCTGATTTGCAAACTGTAATCCAAACACACACAAAATAGCCTAAAGCTCACTAACCCACTTTATCGATTATCGTCTAGAAAGAACTTAACCGCCTATTATCTTGTTTTGTATATATTTACTTATCAACCATATGCTAATATTATTTATTTATTTATTCCTTTATGGCCCATCAACCAACCGTCATCGAAGCATTAAGTTGCATGTCCTAAATCAACAGTAGAGGCCACAATTTTCGGCTAATTTTTTTTGTTATGGAAAAAAAAGTGGTGATATACTTTAACATGGTAATTTTTGGTGTTTTTTAAAATTGTGGGAGTACACAAATCGCTGGATCCGATTTCTGTACTTAAAATTTTTTAATTTTTTTTAACACAAATCCCTGACACCGATTTGTGTACCTCCCAGAAATCGGTGGCACCGATTTGTATACCTCCCAGAAATCCCTGGCACCGATTTGTGTCTCCCAGAAATCGGTGGCACCGATTTGTGTACCTCTCAGAAATCGGTGCTAGTTAAACGATCCCACATTTGAGTAAAACATCCCAACAATCCACATTTATGAAAAACACCGCTACCACTCCAATATTAAAAATAAAAATCTCACAATTTTCGACTCACGTTTATTTTCTTTGACTTTTTAAATCACATTTATCACAATTTTATATAGGCCTTACTACTCTATATTATTAGCAAGGAAGGACCAACAATAATGCATGGTTTCTCAATTGGCAGAAGTGCAGAACAATAGCATATATATATATATAGAGATTTCTTATCAGAAAGATTATTATTCCCCGTGTATCTTGTATTATTAGATTGATTAGAAATACTCGCTTAAAAAATAAAGCACGAAGAATTATTTGTAAGTAGGGTCATAAACTCTTGGCGATTATTGAACAGTGGATATGAATATACAAGCGATACGTGGAGTGAAAGTATATAGATAATTATATTTCAAATTGTAATGGAATTTCTGAGACGCTCCGGCCACTCTTTTTGCATGTGGGATTATCAGGCAAACTTTGACATAATTTACGTACCACTTTAATTTCCATTTTCTTAAGAGTAAAAATATTATTTTTAACAATCAAATATTTGAGTGCCGATAAAATTAACAATAAAAGAATTTAAATTAATTTTATATTTATAAAAAATAAAATTTATTCTAAAAAATTATTCAACTATTAAATTTATAGTTGACTCCGTTAATATTTACTTTAAAATTATTAAATTGTTCTTTTATCATTTTTTTATTAAAACCCTTCAGTCTTTTTCATAATCAAAAACAAAATCAAGCCTAGATCATAAAAATTTCTACTAAAATCTAAATCAGAATTAGAATTAATCTTAAATAACAGAAAATGGAATTGCACCATAACAACAGCGTTAAAAATCTCTTAAATTTTTTTTCATGGATCTATAGAACTTGTTTCACATCTCTGGGGAGGGAAAAGGCCCTTCTTCATCAACGACCAACGACAGCACAATCAAAAAAGTTATTTTTTAGGACAATTTACTTAAATAAATAAAGTGAAAGAAGAATTTACTCACTTACACATTTTTAAATATCAAGATCCAAATGTATTTTTTTATAATTTTATAGAAATTCCTACTGGTAATAGCGAATTAGGAGAGAAGTAAACCGTTATTGACAGTCGCAGTTTACGTGTATTGGTGACATAACAGAAACCGTTATAGACAATAGCAATTTCTGTGGAACGAGGTTTGACCAAAAACCACTACAGACAGCAGCGATGTATATGTATTGGGTGCTGAACGTAAACCACTGGAGGCAGTAAGCTTGACTAGATATACTATCGTCAAAGACATTGAAATAGTAGTTAAGTGCCATTTTTCACAAATGGATGGTGAAAAGAGTTTTCAATTCTAGTGCATTATTCTAAAAAAATTAAAAAAAAAGACACGGGTCAAATTTACGAATGAGAAACCTATTAGTCTTTTTATCAGGTAGTCCATTGGCAGAGATAAAAAAGGGTGTGTGTGGTGCAAGATCAGTAAAGAAATTGTTCTACAAGAATATTGAATAATTACGTTGATAATGAATTTTGTAAAACAATTATTCAATATTCTTGTAGAATAATTTTTTTACCGACCTTGTCCCACACGCACCTAACTCTGTTTTTTATCTCTGCCAATGGACTACCTAATAAAAAGACTAAGCGGTTTCATTCGTAAATTTGACCCGTGCCTTTTGTTTTTTTTGTTTTTATTTTTTTAGAGCAATGCACTAGAGTTAAAAAACTCTCTTCACCGTCTATTTGTGAAAAATGACACTCAACTACTACCCCAATGCCTTAGATGGTATACATAGTCAAGCACCATATGCATACAATACATTATACGTAAACCGTTACTACTTTCAATAGTTTACGTTCAGCACCCAATACACATAAACTGCTACTGCCTATAGCGGTTTATGGCCAAACCTCATTCTACAGAAACCGCTGCTGCCTATAGTGGTTTCTGTTATGCCACATGTTCTTATAAAGGATACTCTTCCAAGCTATAGCTCGGACGTGCACTTCCTCTGCGAATTTCTAGTGGCTTGGAAGGTTATCCTCGGAACTGGAATGGGCTTGGCGTGGAACCTGCAAAAGAGATTCCAACGCTCAAGTCAGTGATTTTTCTTAAGAGAGAGTAAATAAAAATGAGAGCAATAAATTAGTGTTAGAATATATATATTTTCTCAATACTAATAGAGTGGTATTCTCTGTCTTCCTCCCCTTGAGGAGGGTTAGATGATTCGTTTATATAGTTTGTTGAGGCAAGAATCTCGGTTGTTAGTGATATCCCGAAGAATCTTTTTCCGTTAGGTAATGCTCGGTCAATGCTGCTGAAGCCGAGGTTGTTGACATGGATCACAACCCCCAAGCTTGGCCTGTAAAAAACAGGTTGAGATTCTATATTCTCAGCTTTGGGAGCTCTTTGTTTGTGAGAATTGTACCGTAGGAGCCCCAAGGTCAACGTGTTTTTTTTTTCTGGGCTTTAATTTCTAGGCTTTGTATTTATCTATTTTGTCTGCCATTTCTGGGTTTTTGTCGTGGGTTCAGGGTAAGGGGTCGTAGGGTAGAAAGTGTCTAGGGAGTTGTATTTGTCTTTTCAACTGCTTGTGGGTGTAGTAAACCTTTTGTCTTCTGAAAGTTGTACTTGTATCGAGGGAAAGATCATGAGTAAGAAAGGTTGGTGAACTTTTTGTTTTGTACTTTTCCTTCCTAGTTTTTGTTTCTGTAATGGGGAGAAAGGAACGTATCATGGTTGATGAAGGGGATGTGTATAGTTGGGTTGATGGTGACGTGAGGGGTCGCGTCTCTATTTTTAGTAGTGCGGGGTTGGTGAAACAGTTGAACGAAGCTAGGTGGGTGAGAAATGCTTATGAGTTAGAAGTTAGGTTTTTACCTTGTGATGATAACGACAGGGTTTGCGAAAGAAGGTCTGATTAGAGTTATTTTTATATATATACTTGCATGTTGACTGAACTTGGCATAAGGTTCCCTTTTACTGATTTTGAATGTGGAGTGTTGATCCAACTGAACTGTGCTGCGACGCAGTTACATCCAAATTCATAGGCGTTCGTACGAGCTTTTGAATGCTTGATGGAACACCTTGAATGTTATCCCTCCCTCGGTTTATTTTTTCATTGTTTTAAGCTAAGGGTGTCTGGAAGGGTGGGTGGGTTAACTTGAGTTGTCATCCGAGTCGTAGTGTCTTTATCTTATATAAACAATCTTTCAAAGATTTCAAAGAGATGTTTGTCAAGCTTCAGATTGTCGAGGATTTTGATTCGTTCTTTTTAGATTCATTGCTTGAGGAAAGGTTTCCTGTCTTCTGGTCTCCAGAACCTACACAGATTTTAGATTGTGAGAATAGAGTAGCAAGTGAGGAGTATGTACTGAATTTTTTAATGACTGTGATGTCCTCGTCTGAGTTGCTGTCCATATCTAATTTACTGGAGCTTGAAGGGGATAGGGAGGCTATGGAGGAGTACCTAGGTAATATAGGTGTTGTATGCTGTATTTTGTGTGTTTTTGGTGATCTGTTTTGGTCTTATGTGGTTTTTTGTGGTATGTTGCAAGTGAAAGAGCTCCTACCCTTACAACTGCCAATTTGAAGGCTTTTGTGGCTAAGGCTAAGAAGAAGGAGAAAGAGTGATCGTCAACAAATATTGTTAAGGTTGCAAAGAAGGTGGGGTGAAACAAGAAATGAGCTTTAAAAGGAAGAGGGGAGATGGTTTGTCAAGGGTGGTTGACCTTACTGGTGTGAGGGAAAGCTTTGCGATTTTCACTACCGTGGAAATTAGTGCAATGTATGAGAGCCAGATGGTGCTTCACGGTTACAAAGAAGGTCCTCGAAACTCCCTTTGGTCCTCTGATTACCTATTCATGGCTGTTGCTGATGAAGTTGCCCAAGTAGATTTGGATGTAAAGACTATTCATGATGCTGGGAAATTTGGTGTTGTCCACTACCTGTAGGTAGATCTGCTTTGTATTTTGCCTTGGATTGTTTGGTTTTGATAACTTGTCTCTCCCTTTTTTCAGTTTATTGGAGCGAGGCTTCTATGTATTGGTCGGACGTCCGAGCTGGACGCTATTCTAAAGGGTGACAATGTTGCTGCTATCAAAAAACTGAAGGAGTCTTTGGAGGAGAAAGACTTGAGAATAGAAAAACTTAAAGGTGAAGTTAAGGGCTTGAAAGAAAAGCTCAAGAATTCCGAGGCTAAATTGCAAAAGGTCAGGGTTGACCTTGAGTCTAAGGTTGAGGAAGTTGAGAAAACTAGAGCTTGGATTCCAGAATCGAAAGAGGAGGTCCTTCCTGTCTTCACTCTTGGATTTGACTGTGCTGTTGGGTAGATAGGCGTTGTTGCTCCGGACGCTGACGTGAGTAAGTTGGATGTGACGAAGATTGTCAGCAATGGCCGGTTGATTGAAGATGAGACTCCGCCCGAGAAGGAGGACGAGAGTATTTTTATTGAGAAGGCGGATTGACATATCTGTTTGTTTTCGCTTTTGTTTTATATTTGTAATTGGATTCTTTTGAGGTCGGCTATGACCGAATTGTTTCGTGAAACTATTTGATAGACTTTTGATTGTTGCTTATAAGTTATCCCTCGTAGGGTTTGTTTGTGTCGGACTTGATGGTAAATTAAATTGAACGAATTTGGAATTTTGCATTTTTGTTAACCAACAGGGTTTGTACATGTAGATGATATGGGGGTGGGGGACCTCATTAAAACCTCTATAAGAAAAATCCAGTATGGGATAAAAGCTTGTGAGTATAAAAAAGAATGTCTCTCCTTGTCCATATCATTTTTATGCAAAGTAAGCTTTTAAAGATGAGACATTCCAAATACCAGGGACGTCTCTGCCCTGGAGTATTTGAAGTTTGTACGCTCTTTTTCCGATGACTTTTATAACTCGGTAAGGCCATTCCTATATTGCTGCTAGTTTGTCATGAGCATGAGGCTTTCTTGCTTCTTCCGTTCATCTGAGGACGAGGTCTTGTTCAGCAAAAGACCTTGGCTGTACCTTCTTGTTGTAGTTCTTCTTTATTATTGCTTGCATTGCCTTTTGTCTTATTTCAGATTTTTCCCTATCTTCATCTACTGTATCGAGCTCGATTCTTCTGATGTTGTCGTTTTTGTCTGTTGATGTGTGCTCGGTTTGTGGTGATGATATTGAAATCTCCACTGGGATCATTGCATTTGCTCCATAGACCAATCTGAATGGTGTTTCTTGCGTTGTTGTTTGCTTTGTGGTGTTGTAGCTCCATAAAATTTAAGGGATTAGCTCGGCACATTCGCCCTTTGCATCTCTGATCTTTTTCTTTAGTGCGTTGAGGATGACTTTATTAGCTGCCTCAGCGAGTCCATTAGTTTGTGGGTGTTCTACTGATGAAAAATGGTGTTTTACCTGAAAACCGTTAAAAAATGTTGCTAAACTTTGGTCGGTGAATTGCCGACCATTATCAGTAACAATAGCATGAGGTAATCCAAAATGGCAAATAATATTTTTCCAGATGAAAGATTTAACCTTGTCAGCTCCTATTTTTGCTAATGGGATGACTTCTATCCATTTTGAAAAATAATCAATTACTACTAATAAGTATTTTACCTGGTCAGGGGCTTTTGGGAAAGGCCCGAGAATGTCTAGCTCCCTCTTCTAAAAGGGCCAACTTACCTCCAAGGTATGTAATAGCTCGGCAGGATTGTGTATTGTCGAGGAATGCTTTTGGTAGCTGTCGCATTTTCTAACTTTGTTAATGCAGTCTTGTTTCATTGTTGGCCAGTGATATCCAGCCCGAGCTATTTTTTATGCTAGACTCATCCCTCCTATATGGTTGCCACATACTCCTTCATGGGCTTCATCCATAACAATTTTACTTTTTTCGTTGCTCAAACATTGTAAGAAGGGTTGAGAAAAACCTCTTTTGTATAGGTCGTCTCCGATAAGTGTGAAGGATGATGCGCGTCTTCTAAATGCTTTAACGTTGGCTACTCCTTGTGGCACATTCCTTGTTTGTAGGTATTGTTGGTATAGCGTCCTCCAATCATGTTCCTGTGATATTGAAAAAATAGCTTTGCTGCTAAAACTCGGTTCAACAAGGGTTAGTTGAGATATAACAGAGTCATTCATGATTTTTTTAGTTGTTGCTAATTTTGAAAGTGCATCTACTCGGGTATTTTGCTCCCGAGCTATGTGTGTGATTTGTAGTGAATGACAGTGAGAAATAAGTTCTTTTACCATTGCATGATATTTTTTTAATAATTGATCTTTTACCTGAAAGTGTCCTGTTACCTGTTGTACGACTAGCTGTGAATAATAGTAGACTTGAAGATGGCTGACATTGAGAGATTGTGCTAGTCTTAATCCTGCGAGTAATGCTTCATATTCAGCTTGATTATTGCTTGTTTGGAACATGAACCGAATGGATTGTTTAGTATGTAGGTCGTGTTTGTTGGTGAGTAAGACTCTTACTCCAAAGCCTTCGGTGTTGGAGGCTCTGTCCATATATAGCTCCCAAGCTAAGTGCAATACTACTCTGGGTGTTTTGCCAATTCAGTTATGAAGTTGGCTAGGAATTGTGATTTCATTGTTGTTCTGGGCTCATAGGTAATATCGAACTCTGAGAGCTTAACTGACCATTTTATCAATTTTCCTTAGACTTCGAGTCTTGTTAGAATTTTTCGTAGAGGTTGGCTTGTTTTTACTACGATTTTATTGCTTTGGAAGTAGTGCATTAACCTCCTAGCTATGACTGCCAATGCATAAGCTAATTTTTTCACTGGTGAGTATCTTAGCTCTGCGTTTTGCAACATCTTGTTGACGAAATACACCAGCTCTTGTCTTCCACCTGTTTCTGTGACTAATGCCGATCTTATAGCATTAGAGGTAACAGATAAATATATTAGTAAAGGCTTACCTGGGGTTGGTTTCTGTAAGACTGGTGGGGAGGACAATATTGTTTTGAGTTTTTGAAAAGATGTCTCGCATTCAGTGTTCCAATTGAACTTACGTTGTTTCTTGAGTATGTTGAAAAAATGTTGTGAGTGTGTTGAAATTGATGGGAGGAAACGAGATAGGGTGGCTAGTCTGCCGTTTAATTGCTGCACCTCCTTCATCGTGTGAGGGCTTCGCATCTTTATTATCGCGTCACACTTCTCTGGATTTACTTCTATGCCTCTAGACGTCAGCATAAAGCCGAGGAATTTTGCCGCCTTTTACCCCGAATGCACATTTTTTAGGGTTGAGTCGCATGTTATGTTTCCTTACTTGTTCGAAGATCTCTTCTAGGTCGGCTCCGTGGTCTTGATGTTGTTCTGTTTTTACTACCATGTCATCGACGTATACCTCCAAATTCTTTTCGATTTGTCTTCCGAAGGCTTTATCCATTAATCGCTGGTAAGTGGCACCTGCATTCTTAAGTCCAAAAGGCATAACCTTATAACAATACTTCCTTAATTCAGTAATAAATTATGTTTTGTCCTAATCTTTGGGGTGCATTAGGATTTGATTATTCCCTGAGTATGCATCTAAAACACTTAAAACATTGATTCCAGATGCATTATCTACTGATTTGTCAATGTAAGGGAGGGGGTATGCATCTTTGGGACATGATTTATTTAAATTGGTAAAGTCTACACACATTTGCCACTTACCTGAAGCTTTCCTTACCATAACTACATTGAAGAGCCAGGTTGTGAAACATAGCTCTTTTATGAATCCAGCCTTTAAGAGTTTCTGTGTTTCTTCTAGGCAGGCCGACCTTTTTTCATTGCCCATGTTTCTTTTCTTTTGTGCTATAGGTCGAATCTTTGGATCGATTTGTAGCTTGCGACATATGAAATTTGGATCAATGTCTGGCATTTCTGCCGGGGTCCATGCGAAGAGATCAGCATTTTTTCGAAGTATGTTGATTATGTGTTGTTTGATTCCTGCGGGGAGTGAACAACTTATGTAAGTAAACATGACTATCATTGGTGTCCAAAATTACCTTCTTGAGGTCATCTGTTGGTGATGGCCTATTTTGTAGGTCTTCTCGGGGATCTAGGTCAGCCATTCCTTAGATGTTTGATACGTGGAAAGTCTCCTTCTGATGCTCGGTTCTTGAGTTGATTTTTTATTTGATTTTTGGGTCTTATTATAGCATCGCCGAGCTTCTATTTGGTCAGAATACACGGTCGTTATTCTGTCGTCATTTGCCTGAAATTTGACACAAAGGTGAACAGTGGATACGATAGCACAAAAGGAATTTAAAGACGGTCTACCCAGGATTATATTGTATGGGCAGGGGCAGACAACCACTAGAAAATGCACATCTTTTGTTTTGCATAGGGGATGCTCTCCTATTGTTATTTTCAACCATATGCTTCCCAGGATGGAAACTCGTTCCCCTGAGAAGCCAACCAACTCTCTTGAGGAGGGTTGCATCACATTTGTGCTAAGTTTCATTTTCTGGAAGGTGGAGTAAAAGAGGACATCCACGCTGCTGTCAGGATCAAGTAACACTTTCCTAACGAGGAGATCTCCTTCTTGGATTGATATCATCACGGGATCGTCGAGGTTGGTAGTTGTTGCTTGGTAATCCGTTTGTTTGAATGTTATGGTAGGTATAGCTGGTGGCTGCGTGGTTGTTTCCTCCATCTTCTAGACCGCTAACATGGTTCTATAACTTCGTTTTCTTGCCGAGTTTGTGTGTCTGTCTCCTGCGAATCCTCCCAAAATGCAGTTTATAACGCCCCTTGTTGGTGGTGGCTAAAACCTGGTCTTTTTTGTAGTATTCGGATTTTTTTTAGGTTGAAGGTCGGTAATGTTTTGTTGAGTCTATTGTATTCGGCCGCCTATATACTTGTCCATGTGACCTTGTCTGGCCAACCTTTCCAGAAGGTCTTTGGCATCACGCACTCGTCGGTTGTGTGGCCGAATTTTTTATAGAAGGCACAGTGTTTCGATTTGTCGACGTATCTCTGATCTTGATACGAGCCTTTTTTCTGCTAGGTGGCTTGATGATTTTTGCATTTAATATCTCCTTGATGATGTCTTCTCTCCTGGTATTGAACTTAGTATAGGAATCATATTTCGGTGTCAACTTGAAGGGCTTCTTATTGTCTTTGTGACTCGGTGTCTTGGGGTATTTTTCCTCTTCTCGCCAAGGTTGTGGTTTGTCAGCTCGCCGAGCTTCTCTAAGCTCTTTGATTTCCATCTGGCCAGCCGCCATTTCACGGAACTCTTCTAACGTTCTGGGTTTGGTTACGGCTATTGTCTCCTGGAATTTGCCTGGTCTAAGGCTACTCTTCAGTGCGCGGAGATGCACCTTGGGATCGAGATCTGGGATCTCCATGGTTGCTTTTTTGGTGAACCTTGTCATGTAGTCCTTCAGACTTTCATGTTGACCTTGTTTAATGGTGCTGAGGTAATTCGACCCGTGCACATATATTCTCGAAGCTGCGAAATAGTCAATAAAGGATCTTGCCAAATCTTCAAAGCAAGAGATGGAACCTGCAGGAATCTTAGAAAACCAAAGTAAAGCGATACCATCTAAATAAGTTGGAAAAGTTTGACAGAGTACAGGGTCAAAGGCACCGTTAAAGAACATCATAGATTGAAACTTTTTGATGTGTATACGTGGGTCGCCGAATCCTTCATATGGTTTGAGCTCGGTGGGAAGCACGAAATTCTTTGGCATATAAACACTCATGACACCTTCCAAGAAAGGGTTATCAAGTGTAAGCTTCTCCTTTGGCAGAGTAATCTCTAGTGGCTCTGTTCCTCGAGCATGAGTACTACTCCCTCCAGGATTCTTGGACGATTGTTCAACTATTTTTCGAACCTCGGCTTGAAGAACTGCCATCATCGTCATCAGTTCAGCAGGTGTGGTCTGCTGGATTCCGTTGTCTGCCATGTGTGGTAGTCTTGAAAGAAAAAAGAAAAAATGGCAGAAGGAGAAAATGTGGGTCGAACAAGTCGGGCCCCACGGTGGGGCCAAATGTTCTTACAAAGGATACTCTTTCAAGCTATAGCTCGGACGTGCACTTTCTCTGTGAATTTCTCTGGCTTGGAAGGTTATCCTCGGAACTGGAATGGGCTTAGCGTGGAACCTGCAAAAGAGACTCGTTACTCAAGTTAGTAATTTTTCTTAAGAGAGAGTAAATAAAAATGAGAGCAATAAATTAGTATTAGAATATACATTTTCTCAATGCTTATAGAGTGGTATTCTCTGTCTTCCTCCCCTTGAGGAGGGTTAGATGATTCATTTATATAGTCAAAAGAGCGTTGGCCTCTGGCCGTTATGCTGAGCTGGTAGCCAGATTTTTAAGAGAGCTTGAATGCAGTTTGTTGAGGCGAGAATCTCGGTTGTTAGTGATATCCCGAAGAATCTTTTGCCATTAGGTAGTGCTCGGTCAATGCTGCTGAAGCCGAGGTTGTTGGCATAAATCACCACCAATACACGTAAACCGCGACTGCCAGCAGCGGTTTACGTTCTTCCCTAATCCGCTATTATCAGTAGTAGTTTCTATAGAATTATAAAAAAATGCATTTGCGTTTCGGTATTTAAAATTGTGTAATTGGATAAATTCCTCCTCCACTTTATTTATTTAAGTAAATTGTCTTATTTTTCATGTATTCTCTTATCAGTAACTATTTTTTATAGATATTTTTGGTGGTTTACTCTTATTTTAAAATTTCATCCTTAACTAGAAAAAAATATATTATATTGATTAAATGGTGAACACATTTATGTTTAAATAATCTTAAATTTAAATTTTAAATGCATATAACATATTTTTACAATTGTTTATATTTTTGGTAAAATTATTAATAAAATTTTTTCAATATAACCTACACATACCTATCATTTGATAGAATTTAATACATAACTATTAATAATCATATTAAGTATACATTAAAATTAGCTATCAAAATTTGTTACTAATATAAATATATATTATAATATAAAATATATATTAAAAATAAATTATACCATATATATATTTATATATAGTAACTAATTTTAATAATTAATTTTAATATATAAATAATATTTTGTTATTAATTAATAAAGTTAATTTTTTAACTTGAGTTAGTTACGACTTGGGCCACCAACGATCAACATCTTCAACAAAAATATTCTCTTCCTTTTCATCCACCCTTTCTGCATTTTATTTCTCTAGTGTGATGAAATAGTAGTTTAGTTTGTTTGGGTGAATATTTTAAGTTTTTATTAGTTCATCAGATTAAGTAATAAAAATTACACATTTGGGATAATGTAGGGATAATCTCAAAGGACTCACATTGATTGTCCGGTATTCTATTTTCCATTTTCTGCCTTCTGTCAACTAAAAAATAAAAAAATCTATTTCTCTCTCTCTCTCTCTCTCTCTATATATATATATATATATATAGCTGAATAAAAATAAATAAAAATATTATATGTTGATAATGATAAACCTTCAACTCTTGCTTTTATATATATATATATATACACACAAAAGAAAATATTAAAAATTGGTTCACGTCAAATCATGCACCTAACTTTTTTGCTGAAGTATCCAAAAACAAACAGACACCTAACGAAAAATTTACCGAAAAATAAACTAACTAAAGAGAACATGATAATATTGTAGCAGGAGCGTGTGAATACTTCCTTATATAGATAGTTAGATACATAGATAGGTGTTATATTAATTGGCTTCTAATTAATTACCAATTACGAACAAAAATTAATTCATATTAATAGCTAATAGAAAGAATTCTACTCCTAATTATTAGTAACTCCCTTCTTTCTACAATTAGCAAGTTATTAGTTCAATTAATAACTAATAAGTTAAATTCACTGAGAGAAAAAGAACACGAAATGGAATAGGAAGTCCCAGCAACTTTTGGACCACAGAAAATATAACCATTCATTTATTTTTATATGCAAATACTGAAATAAAATTGACGTATGTATGATGCAATTTTAGTAACCATATGCGCATGCGCAAACCGAGCTTAATTGGAAGAATTCTTTCCGTTTATAATTTCTGTCACTCAGATATATTTGTTGCCTCAAGATAAATAATCAGATGCAAAAGCAATATTTTCTCCTTTATATGAGTACAACGCACCGAAAATATCTACTTTTTTATTTATGTTTGAAATAAATTTTTAAAATAAATTATTTATGAATATATTCATCTTATATAAAATAATTTTATATATTTTTATTTATATTGATACCAAATAATCTATAAAATAAATTTTTTTACAAAATTCTTATATTTAATAAAAAAAAGTATAATATGCAATAAACAAATAATTTAATATCTATAAAAAATAAACTAAAATATTTTAAAGTGAATTTTATATATATTCACTAAATATTGTCAAATTAATAATAATAATAATAATACTCATGAGCGGAGTAAAAAATATCTATCCATTTGTTATAAAAAAAATATTTTATATAAATATAACATCTAAAAATTTTTAGATAATTTAAAATATATGATTAAATCATTTAATACAATATATACTTATATTGTGACTATCATTTTTATATAAAAGTATTTCAATACGGGTAATCCCAAAAATATGGCACTAGTTAGCTTGATATATTATGTATAAAATAGGTTTAAAAGGGTAGGGTATATTTAGTTTGTATTTTCATTTTTACTTTTAAAATTTTATAA
Source organism: Arachis stenosperma (assembly GCF_014773155.1). Taxonomy (NCBI): domain Eukaryota; kingdom Viridiplantae; phylum Streptophyta; class Magnoliopsida; order Fabales; family Fabaceae; genus Arachis; species Arachis stenosperma. Next base: position 155,862,822 of record NC_080385.1, read on the forward strand.
AAAATAAAATTTTCACTCCTTCATATTTTTTCATTCTTGTACAAAAATTACTAAAAATAAGAAAGACTAAAAATAAAAATAAGAATCATTGAACAAACACACTTCTACATTTTTTAACGTATTCCAAGGCACTAGGCTGCTAGACAACATTGGTGAGAGTGAGACAGCAGATTTTGTTTCCATTTTACATAAAAGCTAAAGACCAAAACTGGAATAACAACTCAACGCTATAATTTTTTTAGATATTAATAAAATTTTAGTGTAATATTCCGTTATTAAATTTTATTAATATCTAATAAAATATATGCCAACTAGATTTAAAACGAACAAAATACTTTACTACTTTTATTTAAAAAGATACCCTTAAAATTAAGAGGGAGAATGGATCTTTTTAATTTTTTTAATAATTAAGAGAGTAAATATGATCAATTTTATTGTTAATGGAGATTAATGATGGAAGAAAAATTTATTTTTGGAAGGATATCTGGTTGCGTGATGGTTTTTTGAAAAATTAGTTTTTGAGACTCTTCTCAGTTTCAAACAAAAAAAAGGTTTATTATAGGGAATTGTGGGTTTTGGGATAGAATGAGTGGATATAAAATTTTCAATAGAGATAAAAGTTATTTCAGTGGGAGTTAAATTTAGTGAACCAGTTACATGATACACTAAGAATGATCAAACTTGATTATGGAAGAGAGGATAAAGTTGTGTGAAAATTTGATAACTAGAGAGTCTTTTTTACTAACTCGTTTGTGCAGGTATTGCAGGCGAAAATAATTTCGGAGGATATAACAAGTTACAGCTTTACTAGGACAATTTGAAAAGGGTTAGTGCCACCAAGAGTGGAACTGTTTGTTTGGTTTGTACTGAGAAGGTCAATACAAGGGAGAGATTGAGCCAGTTTGGGATGATCAACCAAAAAGATGTTGTATGCGTGTTATATAACAAAGATGTGGAATATGGACACCATTTATTTTTTGGTTGTGACTTTTCTTGGCAGGGTTTGGTGTGTTTAGCTATCATTTGTTAGTAGGCTATGGTCGTGCTAGGGACGTTGAAGGAGCATTTCCTGTGTTGGACTAAGATATCTGTTAGTAAAGAGGTGCGTAAGAGATGGATGATGTATTTTTGTGCGATTATTTGGAATATCTGATTAAAAAGGAATAGAAGAATTTTCCAGCACAAAAAAAAGGAGTGGATGAGATTATCCATTTGTCCTTTACAAACTACAAGAAGTGGTTAAGTGTGGATCTTTTTTATTGTTGATGGTAATGCTGGAGATGACAAAAGAATAAAGTGTAGAGTTCTTTGAGTTGCCTAGTTCTTTTTATATAGTTTATGTTGATCTTACTTTTTGTCTTCGTATGCTCCACATGATGTGTTGAGCTAATTTCTTTAAAAAAAAGTATGATTTCTCATTATTAATTTTATAAGCAGGATCAAGAATAAATATGAGAGAAAGCATTGAAAAATTAGAGATAATACTTTACACTCTTAATTTTTTTTTAACAATTGAGAGGATTCATTTTCTAAGAAGAGTGCTAGAGAGGCAGCAAATTTTGTAATTTGTAGTCATTAATTAACTATAATTATTACTTTTAATGGTATAAAATTTCATCCAATGATATAAAATTACTAATTTTTTTATTGGTTAAATACTGGTATAATTTTAATAAAAATGTTGACCTCTAAACTTTCTTTAAAAGTAAATCATAATAATAAAAGTTTAATATTATTATACTGTCATAATAAAACAATTGATGTATCCAATTAGATAAAATAAAAATTTACATGCAATTTTTTTTAATAATTAAAAATAATTAAATAATTTAATAAATTTAATTAAATTATTATTTAATAATTTATTATTATTATTTTTGTATAAAAATAATTATATATATTTATTTTTAAAAATATTATTAATATATTAAAATTAATCATCAATATATTTATATATAAATATATAATTTAATTTATTTTTAATATATATTTATATTTTAATATATATATTATATTTATAAATAATTTTAAAAATTAATTTTAATATACACATAATATAATTGATTTTATTTTATATAAAATAATTAAAATAATATGAGAGATTTGACTAAAAGTGAATTTGGACAAATATAAAACTATCACTTATAAATCAAAATCAGTTATAAATATAAAATATATGTTAAAATTTAAATATATTTTAAAAATAAAATAAATTATATTTATTTATTTATAAATATATTAATTATTAATTTGAGTGACTAATTTTAATTTATAAACAGTATTTTGGATTAAAAAAAAAAGGTGCAGAGTCACTCACCTACCACAAGGTGGAGCCCACCCACCACCTTGGTATTTGGCATCATGTATGGGACCTTACTTTTCTTTATATATCCTTCTGATCTGCAACACCCACTAAATCTAAAAGCTAAGATCCATTCTCATTGAGATTCACAAGAAAAAATGGGTAGCCTTGAGGCCGAAAGGACAACTGTTGGATGGGCAGCTAGAGACCCTTCTGGTGTTCTTTCTCCATACACATACCCTCTCAGGTAATTAATAATCTCTTCCATCACTTGTACTAATTAACTAACCAATCTCTCGTGTCATTCAAAATTAAATTGAAATCCATGCATGCAGAGACACGGGCCCCGATGATGTTTACATCAAAGTTCACTACTGTGGACTCTGCCATTCCGATCTCCACCAAATTAAAAACGATCTTGGCATGTCCAATTACCCTATGGTCCCTGGCCACGAAGTCGTAGGGGAGGTTCTCGAGGTTGGCTCCAACGTTACGAGGTTCAAAGTTGGTGAGATCGTGGGAGCGGGACTCCTCGTTGGCTGCTGCAAAACCTGCTCTGCATGCCAATCTGATGTAGAGAATTACTGCAGCAAGAAGATCTGGTCTTACAACGATGTTTACATTGATGGAAGACCCACTCAGGGTGGCTTCGCTGAAACCATGATCGTTGAGCAAAAGTAAGTAGCTTCTTCATTCAAGTCCTTGTCTTTATGCGAATCCTCAAATACCCATCATTTGATATGATGTTTTGGATGTTCAACGTTCACTGTTTTCTGTTCAGGTTTGTTGTGAAGATACCAGAAGGCATGGAGCCAGAGCAAGTTGCGCCATTGTTGTGTGCAGGTGTGACCGTGTACAGTCCACTGGCGCACTTTGGGTTGAAGAAGAGTGGCATGAGAGGTGGAATATTGGGGCTTGGTGGAGTTGGACACATGGGTGTGAAGATCGCAAAGGCACTGGGTCACCACATCACTGTTATAAGCTCTTCTGATAAGAAGAAGAAAGAAGCACTTGAGGATCTTGGTGCTGATAGCTACTTGGTTAGCTCTGATTCTTCAAGCATGCAAGAAGCTGCTGATTCACTTGATTACATCATTGACACTGTCCCTGTTGGACACCCTCTTGAACCTTATCTGTCTCTTCTCAAGCTTGATGGCAAGTTGATCTTGATGGGTGTCATCAACACCCCTCTTCAATTTGTTAGCCCTATGGTCATGCTTGGTAAGTAACTACTTCTGAACCAACCACTCTTTTGATTTCATATACTGGTTTTAATGTTAATATTGGTATTGGGGTGTGTGTGTAGGGAGGAAATCAATCACGGGAAGCTTCATTGGGAGCATGAAGGAGACAGAGGAGATGCTGCAATTCTGGAAGGAGAAGGGACTGAGTTCGATGATTGAGATTGTGAACATGGATTATATCAACACAGCAGTGGAAAGACTGGAGAAGAACGATGTGAGATACAGGTTTGTTGTGGATGTTAAAGGAAGCAAGCTTGATCAGTGACATTATTACTATTATACCAACTAAACAAGTTTGATGAAGAAGATTATATATGGGGTGCTATGCATAAACCCGATTAAGTAGTTTCTTTGTGTTTTGTTAATTCATGATTACTCTGTTTCCTCTGTTTCCTCTGTTCAAAGCTATTTCTGATACCAAACTTGTTATTATTTTGTAATTGGAGTCTTCTTGATGAATGAATGAATATTGAAAATGATTTTCATTTTCCATCCGTTTAAAGTAGAAAAGAAAAGATTATGGATTAGGGTAGTGGCTCACCAACTTGAATTGAAAGGCGTGGAAGAGTGTAAGTCGTTGAGTGACACCACCCACCTAATATTTGAAAGTGAAAGTGAAAGTGAGACATTCTCTCTCAGCCACACACGTAAGTTAAGTGGAACATGCTTCGTAGCTTATACTACACTTTATAGCTTCGTATTCTTCGTTTGCATGATTGAAAACGTTTATTGAATCAGCAGGATTGGTAATTAGAGATTTAAAAATTTAACTGAAATTTAATTATCAAATATAATAATGATAATAATAGTATTTTTGTTTAAAATATATATTTTCTAAAAATTATTTTCTTTTTAAAAGTTAATCTTTTAACTTTTTTCAGAAAAAAAATCACATTAGTTTATCGATTTTATCAGATTTTAACAATTTTTTTAGTCTAAACCAAAATGATCATATGAATAATTTTCAATTAATTCAGTTGAACCAATTAATTTGATCTAATTCTCAGATCAATAATGATTATTATATTATGACGAGGCTGGTATTTTGTTTCTTCAATAACTGCCCAAGATTTAAATATCTCTATTACACAATATTAAATACAAGAGTCACCACGAAAGTACAATGAGCAATAAATTAAATATTATTGTTTTTTAATCCAATGTTTCACCAACTTATAATGTAAAACAAGTGTACGCACTCTTATGGTATACGAAAAATATCTATTAAATATTATTGTTTTTTAATCATTTTTTTTAAAAGTTATAATTTACATTTTATTTTAAAAAGATATTTTTAAAAAAATATTTTTATATAATAAATAAAAATATTTTTATATTATTATATTTAAATATAATTAATAATAAAAATATTATTTTGCATAAACTTTTTTTTTAAATTCACCCAAACAAATTCTATGTATGCTGACACTAAAATATATTATATACGGGTATATTTGGCCACAGAAAACCATCCGTTTGTAAGATAATATAATGATGCGAGGGAAAAAGATGCCACAGTTGCTCTTTGTAGAATGAACCAATTCCATAATTTGATTAACAGATGCCATTTATGAAGATTCTTTCTATTATTTCTTCAGCACTTCGAGATTAAACTTATGGATCCACCCTTGGATGACCGTTTTGACTAACTATTTAAATTTTAGTTCTTACTTAAGCCAACTCTGATTTTATCCAACAATCAAGTTAGTTAATATGATTTATTTTCCCCCCATTCATGTAGCTGGTTGTATTTCGGAATCAAAAGGGCGCCTTCAATGCATTGTATCTAAGGCAAGCTTACCCCCTTTAGGGTGTAGTCACTAGTATGTGTCCCAGAAACGACCATTTCTCTCCGTATAGGTGTAGCAACTTCAACTATGAATGACAATATTATATTATATAACGACGTGCATGTATGTCTCACTGGGCATTTGGCATTATTTTTTCCTTTTAACCTTTCTTAATACCATCTAATGATTAAGAGACAGCTTCATTGCATGACTTTATCTCTTGATATAAATTAGTCATTGCATTTCATTTCCTTACGCGACAATTTGTACATATTTTAATTTCACCTACTCCGCACAAGAATAGGCAGAGAGTAACCTAAGGAAATATTTAGTCAATAAACTGCAACAACCAACAACAGTGAAACAATTTTTGTTTAATATCTTTCAGTTGCGCCCTGCCCTGACCATGTAAATGAATTTTACATGTGTATTCAATTACATATCACCACATCAATAAAAATAATTATTTTTAACAATGGACACGTGAATGATCATCTGTACATTCTCTTTCAACAATCAACACGTGAATGATCATCTAAAGGAACTAATATAATTAAACGACGGTGTACACTCTTAATGCATCAAAATCAAACGCCTTTTAATTTTTTCTGACCTTCCTCAACTCTAACCCTAATTACTTATTAGGACCAAAAGCTCAATAGAAACAAACAGCGCACGTACAAAACGCAAATTACAAATGTAATCTAATCAATGTCTATCTCATAGTATTACACAATGAAATGATCATAAGAGAATTAACTTTAAAGAGTACTCTAGCATTTAACGATACGATGTTTGATCATGACAGGAGTATTTTACACACAATTATCAATCTATCATGTATGAATTTTGATGAAAATAAGAATATATTTAACATAAATGTTCTTTGTTAGGTAAAAGATAACAGATTGATAGAAAAAATTCATTACAATGGGTATATTCATTTTAACAAATATCTTTCTATTCAATACTGTAAAAAATACACTGGCTATCTTGAATTACTACAGATCCAACTTCTATTGGGTGGTAGGAGGCCTAAATTGAGACATTTCCAAGCTATAGCATTCGCCAAACAAACAATCAAACACTCATCCATGCCATGCCTTCTCATCTTGTAGTCTTAGAATACCCTAATAAGCTCAAGGACACTTGACAGGTCAAAAGTTGAAACCGGAATGGATCATATTTGTCGGCTGAAGTACACATTCATGAAGTATCTAGAAGGATTGAAGCCACTCAAAATCACTGCAAACCGAAAATTGAGTTTATTGCGAGATTAACACAGCGTGAAAGAACAAAAATGACAGACGTATTTAAATACTTACAAATGGGAGATAGGACAATTACAACACCAATCGGGTAAAGGAAAAAGGTGGTCCTCTCCAAAAAGGGCAGAACTACAGCCACAGACGTCAGTCAATTAGTTCACTATTATTCCCACTAATTCAAATTCGAGCTGAAATTAAATTCCTAAGAAACAAGTTTCCCACAAACATTCTTAACATCCAGTTATTCCGTCACCAGCAATGGAAACTACACTGAAATATATTGTAACATCCATATATAGAAAAAAAAAAAAAAAGACAGTCCGATGCACAAGCATCCTGTGTTAAAGCAGGGTCTGAGGAAGGGCTGCACTCAAAAGGTGTAATGTACGCCGCTTAACTTGATAATTACATTAGTGACTATATATATACAATCCCGAAAGTAATAATCAGTTATTAAGCCAAGAACCTAAAATAAGAGAGACAGAGAGCAAGCAAGAGAGAGAAGAGTATTATTACCATCGTAACCTAAAAAATTTAGATAATGATAGTATGATGCGCCCACCATGAACAGTAGATTTGACAGCAAAACTGGAATGAAGCCATGAGCCACCAATAGAGGAGACAGAAAATAATGGATCACTGCCAAGGAACCAGAATTAGTGCCCCTCTAATGCGAGAAATATGGCTGCCAACATTATGACAGAATCTTATAACATAGAGAGTAAGAAATTACCATATAGCAATACAAACATTGGGAAGAAAGAGTTACAATGCACATCAAATGCATACATCCTTCCATGAAAGAAAAAAATATCTAGTCAGCCACTAGAATATAATAAATAAAATCTGAGACAGGTGACCAATTAAATCCCATGCTTATCAACGATGTCAAGCCTTTAAAGAAGAAGTGCCAAATTAAGTTTCAACAAAGATCAGGACATGCTCTTGAAATTTATGTATGCAACTAAATACTGTTAACATAGCAGGTAAGCAGGAAATAACATCCTGGACCTTACCATTCAACACGCTGTTCCACCACATAACTATTTGGAGCCTCTTCTCGAAGATAGGCATTAGTTAGGAACCTGTAGATTGCAGATCAGCTTTAATATCAAGATCTTAAAAAAGAAATAGATGTATTATTTACTTTTGGAAGTTTCCTTACCAACAAAAAGTAGCTAGAAATAACCCAGTCAAAAAGAAGTGGAAGAGCAATACTGAGAAGACAACAAAAATTGCATGTGCACTACTATGATCATACCTGAAAATAAATGGCAAAATACAGAAAAGTTAAGATTAGAACAGTGTAGCACTTGCTGAACTCAATAAGGAGGCAAATAATATAAGTCTAGAAACAAGTATTTTCAGATTTGCTAAGTCATACATTTCGAAATATAAAGCAACACACAGGTTCAATGAGCCTGTTTGCTGGTGCTTGTAAAGTTTTTTGAAACAATTACCCTTTAGCTGCATAGATGAAACACAATGACTTTCATTTGTGATTATATGTTGATTTCGCATCACAATAGTTAAAATGTTTTATTTTTTATTTTTCCTTCCAATCTAATGATGATAAGACACCACCAGCATGGTGTAAGAGAAACTTACGCTGCACAATAAGCCAGAGTTGAAATGGCCAAAAGAAGGCTGCAGATCACAACAAAAGCAGGGTCGTCACGTGCCCATTGGTTCTTGGTTTCTGATACCAAATAAGGCAAAAGAAACAAATTAAACACCTTTTATGAAACACACAGAAATTTGCTCTTCAAAATAGATACTTATGTAAGAAATGGTTTCCATTTTTTCTGAAACAACTGTGTAATATATCACCAAATTAAGTTGATGACGAAACATCCTTAACAAACATCATTAAGGCTCAAGTTCAAAGGCATAGTGATATCTTCACTCAAAAGGCAGGTTAACTGTAAAATTATTAATTTTTACCCCATTATTACTGTGAACAAAATTGATCAAATTGCTAAAATGTACTAATAAATCTTAAGAGATACAACTAAAGGGAATGTAATAGAGGGATGAGACTCATATCACTTGACATTCATAACACCTTCTGTTTGAGCAGCAATATTGCCAAAGCCAGACCATGTGAGTGAATTTCAGGATTAAGAAACTTCAGCAATACATGATTAGATAAGATGAATAACATATCAGCATCCTTTATCACTAAATGCATTTCTAACTTGTTACTTCATGCACAATGCTTTTATCAAGAGTTTACCGAGGATAACATCTATTTGTCATCCCCACACCCCAGATCCTAGAACATGTGAAATATGCATGTAACTAGCATAAGTGTTGCAGATAATAACCCAGTAATACACATGTAAAAAAGAAGCTCAATAAACATTGTTGGACTATTAATTTTCTATAAATATTTACGGCATGATAGAACAAGATAATCATTGAACTAATCATGATCTATAAATATTTACGGCAAGATAGAACAAGAAAATCATCAGAAGAGGACGTACGTTTATGATACTTTGTATGCTGGTAGCTGCATCCATTATCCAGTTCCACATCAAGTGCACCAAAAAAGGCAAACAGAAAAACAGGTAATTCAGAATTCCAAGCACATATACAACCCAGAACATCGGAATAAGTCTGTGTGTACACCATACAGTGGTGCAATTTGTCAAATAAAAGAGGGATCATACTGTTGTTGGAGCAGATCATCATAACAAAATGTGTTTTTAGCTATTTTAAAAGTAGAAAATGCTATATGTACTTAATACTTACACAACTTTTGGTGACGTACATAGATGAAGCATTTGCCAAAACGTATATTCGATATCCATTTGTTGCCACTACAATGCATAATCAAATCACAGAGAGAAAATAAAGAGTTAACAAAGTAGAAATTAGAACTAAAACATATATCAAGATATATAAATTTCCAGTGCGCTGTTTGGATTTCCTTATTAGAATCATAACACAGAATCCACAACAACGAAAGGCATCCACACCTGCTTCATCGGACACAGATGAGCAGTGAATTATGACTATTCAATTCAGAAATTCAGAATCAAACCTACTTAATCGAACTATTTTAGAAGTCACAAAAAAGCACGAGTATTAGAGCTGAACCTATTCGGTTTCCCATGGCAACAGTTGTTGGGGAAAACGTTGTATGGCATTAGCAATGGTAGAATGAAATGTGAATTGGATCTTAGATATGAAAATTGGGAAGGAAGTAAGAGAGATGAGAGAAAGAACCTTGATGATTCTACGGAGGTAGGGAAGGAGCATGGGATTAGGTCGAGAGGAAGAAGAGGAGGACGAAGCGCGTCCTTTCGAAGATGATGTGGGCAACATCCTTCTTTGCCTTCTTCACTGTTCACAACTCTTCTTCTTCTTCTTCTTCTACTTCTTCTTCTTCTCTTCTATTTTGCTAAGTCAGCTCAGAACAGAAGTCGATCCAGGATTCTTTCTTCCCTGCGAAATTCGAATGGCGAATGCCAGCACTCTGATCTATGAATGAATCTCTCTCTTTCTCTTCTCTCCGGTCGCTCAAACTCAGATGCGAGATGGGCAGGGACCATATAGTAAAATCAAACTTAGTTACATGAACTTGGGCCCTCTACCGGATTCCACAGCACAAAGAAACATAGCTCGTTTTTAGGAAAAAAGTAATTTTGGGCCTAAGTGTTTTAGGAAATAAAAAAAAAATAGCGAAGTATCATTAATTCTACTGACAACAACTCAGTTGCGGTACATTTCACGTGAAGTTGACTCTCAGTTATTAACTTCACGTGAAATCGACTGCATCTGAGTTTTCACCTATTCAAAGTTACGCATCCAAATTTTTTATTTAACTAACTCTAACGACGTTAAATAATACATTTTAGATTCATATACCAAATTTATTCGGTGTTTGCTACGATACGATGATAAATATATACGTACCGATACGTTTAAAATATGGACAAATAACATTAAGACATATGAAATTTATTTTTCATGTCAGTATTTAGTTTTTTCTTTTTTAAATATATAGTATATTACCGCTTTTACTAAAATACCCTTTTAATTAAATAAAAATAAAAAACATTTATTTATTTAATTTTATAAAAAGACTTAAACATATTTCCTTTATTTGATTAGACAAAAATACTCTTTTAAATTAATCAAATTTTAGAATTCAATTAATCCTAATTTTATAAATTCAAATAATTGAAACAACAAAACAAAAACATATTAAAAAACAAAAAATTAAAATTGTTCTTCATCTGTATTAAACATATTAAAAAAACAAAAAACTAAAATTATTCTTTGTCTGGGTTCAGAAACTTTCTCTCACACCTTGAAAGTTTCAATCTTCTTCATCTTCTTCTCTCCTCTTCCTATCCTCTCTCTCTCTCCTCCTCTTCCTCCTATTCCTATCCTTAGCTCCACACAACGCCTAAATGCGAACCCATCCTTCCTATCATCCTCGAGCTCCGCTTTCCTCTCTCCGTCATCGATCTCACTCCCTCACCTTCGTCCATCTCCCGCCGCCGTCGCCGAAACGAGCTTCGAAGCCACCGTCATTATCGTGCAGCTCTATTCCACCATCGTGCAGCTACTGTTTCAATTTTGAAAGCACCGTCACGCAGCTCGGTTCCATCGTCGCCAGGCTCGCCTCCTTTTCCGTCGAGCAGCTCTGTTCCATCGTCGCCGGCACTATCTCTGTTCCACCTGTCATCTCTTTGGCCGTGTCCTTGTTCCCCTCTTACTCAGGATCTGCTCTGCTCTGCTCTACTCAGTACGTATATATTTATCATCGTACCGTAGTAAACACTAATTTATTTTAACTAACACATAAATATAAATAATTGAATTACGTATACCATTTACGTGTCTTTTTCTTTATTTTCCTCCTTTTTCTATGTCTTTTTCCTTTTTTTTCCCGCATTATTAACATCATCATTATATTTTTTTTCTCTGTTTTAATTCTATTTTTTTCTCAAAAAAATAATAACTAAAAGAGAAAAAAACTAAAACTATGCATAACAAAAAAAGAGCTAAAAAATAGAAGAATAAGAAGGAGTTACATAAGTTCTTATTAAAAAACTATCGTATCAAATTCAGAATCTTAAAAAATTTTAGTATCAAATTTAAGACATTATTGTATCGCGGTTATAAAATTTGGATGCTATTTTTATGTTTTATATTTTATTTAAATAATTTCTCATCTTTCTTCTTCTTATTTTCATAATTTTTTTATCTTACATCTTTATAATTCTTTTCATTTCACGATATATAAAGAATAAAAATAAAAAACACAAAATAAAAAAAATCAAACAAAAAAAGAAATAAAATAAAAGGATTATACAATTTTTTTTCTTTTATCGGTTTCTCTCTTGAAAATAAACACAAAAACTTTAAAAAAAAAATGCGCAACTCTATAAATAAAAAATATAGAAATTCTACACGAAGAAAGAAGAAAAATAAGAAGCCAACAAAAAAAAACTGCAACATCAAGTTTAGAACTTTAAAAATTTTCGATATGAAAACTAAAAAATTTTGGTGTTAAAATTAAAATTTTTTATCTCATGGCAAAAAATTTTCAATGTTACTTTTCACGTAAAATAAAGTGTGATTTACATGTGTAAGTATTTTTTGTTGAATTTGGTCAAATTTAATTGAACTTAATTGATAAAAATGTTTAAATATATAACAAAACTAAATATTAAAATTTTACCGTAAAAAACTAATGACCCATAATTTAGATGACATATGTCTCTTTTTTAGTTTAGAAATAATAAATTTGAGTCTCACTTAATATAACTTGATTAAAAAAAAGAATGAAAAATTTATTAATGTACAAAATATTGCTCATATTAAAGAGAAATACTTATAAATCCGAAAGCTTTTAAAAAAATGGATTCATATAGACTAATTTTCTTCTAACAAATTATCTTTATGTTTAAAGTTAAATTAATTTTAATATTTCATGTTTAAACAACTGATTAAATTTAAAAAATAATTTAAATATATTTTTAATATAATTTTAAATATTTAAATCTCTCCAATTTTGCATACTGTTAAAAAAAAGGTGAGTCTTTTGTTTTTATGATTGAAACTATTAATTAATAAGAATGTTTAAATTTAAATTGATTTAAATTAAACTATTCATTCGATTTTATTTAAATAAAAAAATTTATTAAAATCGTATTAATTTAAATTTGATTGAATTATTTTTTTTACAAACTGCATATATTAGATTGAATTTTAGATTACTTCTCAAAATAGATCAAATTTAATTTAAATTGTACAATCTGATATAATATTATTTTTATTATTATATTTAAAATTTTATCTATAATATGTTTAATTTATTATACATATTTATGTTATTCATGTATTATAATTATTTAGTAAATATTTTATGAATTAAAACAATATTTATTTATTTTAATCAATTTATAATTTTATATATTATGTTATTGTTGGTTTTTAATATATTATTAAAATTTATTATGTTATTATTGATTATTTAAGATTTAATATTAAGATTTATTTTATATAATTATTTATTTTTTTAATTTAACAAAACCACAAATTCTCTAAAATCCAAATTACTTAAAATTGGATCGCATTATTTGAAAAAATTCATTCAATTAAAATCGAACATAAACAAAATTAGTATTTAAATTTGATGAATTTTTGAGTTAAAATCAAGCCAAATCGCACTACAAATACGTACTACTTAGGGGTAAGCAGTAAGCACGATCGGCATTATCCAAAGGCTCCGCCTAGATCCGGTGTGTTTGGGCTAAAATTGGCCCGGCTTGATATCAGGTCAGACCCAAAGGTTAAAATCGCTATCCGGTCTATTAATTCAACCGGGCTAGGGTCAAGGCTCAGTCTTTGGGCCGGTCCGGTTGAGAACTAGTGATTTCGAGCGGTGAGCTCTGAGACCCGAGTTAATTAGCTGATTGTCCCAGATTCACATCCAGTCAGCCGCCCTCATTCTAGCCTCCATCGTAGCTTCTCGGTTCTCATCGCCACAACTCCGCCTCATCCATCACAGCTTCTCAGCTTCGCAAAATTTTTATCAAGATCTCCAAACTAGCAGAAATTTGTAAATATGCAAGTATCACTTCACTATTTTATTTTATTTTATTTTTTTGTATATGATGAAGTAATATATAGTATATAGTCTGGATGATATTTATTGTTGTTTTGGTTACCGTTTAGGTTCTGATAAAGACTAATGAGAGGAGCACACCACAATTATTAGGGTTTTGGTAAATCCCAGATATGTCGACGGGCAAACCCAAAGACGGTGACTTTCAGATGGTTGCAGTGCCTGGAAGCTCAAAACCACCGCTAGCGCCATCATCTTCGAATGCCTTAGTGGAATACACAACACCGGTGACTTTCAAGGAGGAAGAGGAGGACCTGGAAGTCAAGCTACGCCGTATTATCGATAACGTCCCCGTGCGTGTCAGCAACACCTCCGGTAGTTCTGCCGGTTCTGGCTCCGGTGACTTCCACCAGGTACGAATGCTGTTTTCTGCATTTATTTTTTAAAATAAAGAAATAAGAAATTCCCTTGTGGTTTAGTTGTTTGATTAATGGTATTAGTGTTTATCAATGACAAATGATGCCCTCATATTTGTAGTAGAACTTGCACTAAGAATCTAAGATTCTTGATTCAGGAGTAATCAATACAAACTGTTTGATTCAATCTATATGCACAAACAGTAATTACAAAAGGACATGAGTGGGGAGTAGGAAATTTTAGTTTTGGTTTGTGGATAGGGCTGCAGTAAATGAATCATGCCCCATTTTGGATTGTAACAAGATGACAAAAGCAGCATGAAGGGATGCTGCAACTGTATCTATTGTTTGCCTATTAGATCACTGCATTATTCAATTCTTATGGTAGTGATAAGGAGGATGGATGCATAGCTGAAACTTCTCATGCATGAGGCTCAGAAAGAACCATAATGAGGAGGATAGGTGCATAGCTGAAACTCCACATGTATGAATCTCAGAAGGATGGTAGGGCGCAGAAGTTCTATAAGTTGAACGTTTATGCAAGGAGTCGAGGATTACTGTTAGTTTGTACTTGCAGGGGTTAGAATGGAAGGGGAGGGCTTAAAGTGTTCTGTATCAATTTTTCATTGTGACTAATAATTTTTTGCAGCGAAATAGCACTTTTAAGAATGTATAACTCTCCTATACCAAAAAAATAATATACAACTCTCCTATTTGGATAATTAAATCTCAAAGCTCAGTTTGTAAAACATATTGTGAAGTTTCATATGGATGTTTGATGCGAACTGATTGGCAAAAATGTTGATTTTGATCATTGCATGTTTGTTAAGTGAAGGCTACTAGCTCATTTGATGGGTGTTCTTGATTTTTCAAATGCAAATGACTTTTGAATTTTTTGGTTTCGAGTATCATTTTCTATTGCACAAACTTTGTTAGTGCTTTGGCCACTTAAAGGGATTTAGCTTGCTTCTGTAATTTGTTTTTAAGCGACATTGTTGATGATGCTGATACATCATTTCTTGCACCTGAGATTTCTTGTATTTAATTACGTTTTGGGCATCTGTCATCTGTTCATTGATTTTCTTGTTTTTCTAGTGTGTGATTGGGCCTACATAATATTTGTAACTTATGAGAATTTAACTGTTCTCTTATCTGTTATGAATCAATAACTCGGAAGGTGATAAATAATTTGTTCTGACTGTTTTTTAACACTCTTCAAATTCTGTTTGCAATAGTATCGGCAAATGCGGCGTAAGGAGCAAGATCGACTTGCTAGGATGGAGGTTGACTACCAGAAGAGGAAAGAGCTAGCAGAATTTAAAATGAGAAGGGAGGAAAGGCTAAAAGCTGCAGAAGAACGGACGGCGAAGAAAAGAGCAAAGCGTCAAAAGAAGAAGCAAAGGAAAAAGGAGAAGAAGATGAAATTAAACAGCGGAGAAGAGCAGCCAGAGAAAGAAGATACTTCAGATGATGGAGACTCTGATAAAGATGAAGAGGCAGCACCTTAGATCAAGCTTTAGCTGTACTCAAACACTTGAAATTTGGTTCAAGCTAGGTTGATTTTGACTTGAGGCCGCATTGATTTGTGATGTTGCATGGGTTTCTTTGTAAGAAGATCATGTTGCTGTGAGATTGACTGATTTTCTACGTCAAGCTTCTTCCCCCAAACTAAAATTAAATTAGAATTGTATGTTTTCTATTGTATAAACTTTAGCACAATTTAAGATGAAGTTTCTCTCCTGAACGAACATCGTTGTTTCAAAGCTCTGTGGTTAAAAGAAGCGTGCCACTTACTTGTTACTGATGTGACTAAATCATGCGTAAATAAGTAAAACCTTTAAGCATAAGCAAGCTTTGATATGGAAAGTTAGACGAACCAACTTGTCATACAACATATACTGAAAATTAACCATTAAAACAGCTATTTGCATGGAGTTTATGTTAAAAACTTAAAATACAAAATGCATATTAGAGATATGTAAAATAATTCAGACTGATTTGGTGACTATAGACATGATATTTTTAACATCGTTATGGTGGGTTTTTATTTATAAGAGTTGATAGAAAAAAAATAGTTTAGTTTTGGGCCATAATTGCTCGTGGTCCATCATAGAGACATTTAGGAGAATAATGGGCTGAAGAAAGCCCAAGTGAGGCCCATCTTATTAATGGGCAGGTGAAAGCGGAGTTTCGTATTTCAGTGTTTGGTATTGGAAGCACCGAAGCACAGGGAGAAAGGCATGCGTGGGATGAGCAAAAACGGAAAGAAGAAAGAGCCACCGTAACCGCAACTGTGTCTGTTAGTAACGTCCGAGTCTCCGCTGGTTGTTATACTCGACAGTCGCGACGCGCCACCACTCACTCACTCACTCTCCGTACAACCTTCGCCAATGGGAGAAACCACACCTCGCCAACGCATTTCCGTTCACCACGCCCTCGGCGCTGGCCCAGGTTCTCTCTCTCTCTCTCCCTCTCTCTCGCAATCTCTGATTTCGTCTTCTAAACAAATCCAATTCCGCAATGGATCCTTCACTTCTGATGCTGATAGTCAGGAAAACGATCTGTTCCTATAGCTCTGTTCCGTAACGATGCAATTGATAGATTTCTCCGTAGAAAAAATCAGAAGCTGATTGGTTTGTATTTCATGTGTTTCGGTTTGTGATTTGAATTTGTGGCAGTTGCCGATGTGTTGCTTTGGAAGAATTGGTGTGGCGCAGGTGTTGTTCTGGCTTCGGCTACCGCTTTGTGGTACCTTTTCGAACGAGCTGGCTATAATTTCTTGTCATTCGTGGCCAATGTAATATTGCTTCTCGTCGTTATTCTCTTCTTGTGGGCCAAATCTGCTAGAGTTCTTAATAGGTATCACATTTCTATTGCAATTTTTACGATGAATCGTATCTGCTAAAATATAATTTCTATTGTTAATTTATGACAGAGGAATGCTAGGGGGCCAGCAATATTTAGGATTTATAGCCATCAAATAGCCATCAATAAGGCTTTTAATGGTGTGAGATTAATGTGAGATTTCATCCAATGGCTCACTCTTCTTTGATGGTTACATGCTGGCCAGAATTTGATAAAATTGCTGGCCTCCTAGACTTTTCCTTTATTATGATATTCATGACAAAGTGATTTATGCTCTATTTACTGTTCTAATAAAATGTGCACATGGATTGATTTTAACTTATAAGAGTGCAGTGTTCTGAAATTTTCAGAGACATATTATGTAGGTCTCATTTTTCAGTATGCTTTTTGTTTCATCTGAAATTGATTAGTTCTATGATTCAGGCCTCTTCCTCCTCTACCTGATCTGGAGATATCTGAGCAAACCATTGCCAAAGTTGCTGACGTGCTTCAAATTTGGATAAATTGTGCATTGTCCATTGCACATGACATAGCTATCGAGAGGAATTTGCTCCTTTGCCTACAGGTATGCGGCTTTAATTTTCTCTCATCTTTTTGTATTGCTGAATTCAATGCGTTTAATTTTGGGATCAGTACTTATCGCGATAGTTCTGTATGTGGACATGTTGAATCAGGTTGCCTGTGCATTGTGGGTAATATCTTTTATTGGTGGTCTGTTCAACTTCCTGACTTTAATCTATATTGGTAGGCTCTCTACTTCTTTAACTTTCGTACACGGATATTATATTTTTTATATAGTTTTTGCCTGCATTAATTTGCTGCTGATATTTCAATAATTTTCTTGATAGGTGTTCTTGTAAGCTTGTCAGTTCCTGTTTTGTATGACAAGTTCCAGGACCAAATCGATGCTAAGCTGTACATGATAAATGGAATTATTGAGCCACATTATAGAAGGATTTCAAGCAAGATTCCAAAACTGTCAAACAAAGAAAAGAAGGTGCAGTAGGTAAGCAACATCTACCTTCATTTTTCATATTTGAACCTGATAGTTGTTAAAAGAGCAAATATTGCGGTCTTATTTTTGTAAGCAATTTATCTATGTGATGAAATGTTTCAATTTTTGCTATACCAAGTACAAACGCAATCTTATGTTGCTTCTACTGGTAGTATATATGCATAATGCTAGTTTGGTGTATGTGGATCATTTCTGTCCTTTTGTCTTACATCTCTCTGTTTTAAGCAGATGACTGTTTTGATTAATCATTTTAACTGATTTAACAATCATAACTGAGTTTTATAAGCAATATGAATGAAGCATTATGTTAAAAACCTTAAAATGGTTTACCTGAATCTTTGGGTTAACTTCTTCAAGTTTGAAATTCAGGGTGCACATGGACAAGCGAAGTCAATTTAGGGGCGTATAAATGAGTGCTTAACATATGAAGTACTTGAGGTTTTTCTTTAGATGGGATGTTCTCGCTGTTTTAATTGATGGTTAGATGGTATGGTAATTCTTGAGACGCAAGATTGACAAATAGCTGCAGCGTAGGTAATATTCTCTTCCAATTTTATATGGTACCCATTGGAAGATGCTTTCTTTGGAATTTTTTAGTTGGGTATGTTACCCTTGTTATGCTTCACTTTGGAATAGATTACTGGATCAGGAAGGGAAGAAAAATAGAAAGAAAACAAAGGACATGGGAGAATTTGCCTATCTATTTGTTTCTTCACGATTGTAAGATTGGTTTTGGCCACGAAAAGATTTTGATTAGGTTGGTATTTCGTTATATGATAATTACTGGAAGTATTTATCATCTAAATTTTTTTCCCTCCCCCCAACCTCCTTTTTTCTGTTCATCATCTGTTTATTGTTCTAAGTAGGAATGTAGTAATGAGAATCAAAAGAATTAACTAAATGTGTGGCTTACTGCCACATTTTTGTCATTGCTCCCAGCAAGACGCATGTTTTGATTGGTGACGGTCGTTTCCTTCCTCGACCACGAAGTTTGGTTTCCTGTATAATTGTTGGTATATTTCAGACAAATGGTTTTCCACTTTTCCTTCGTTACGCAATACGTATGTTATTCGTACATAATATTTAGATATTGAAATTTACAACCAAGTAAATCGTTAACCATAGTACAAACAAGTCTATTCAAATTCACGTTTATTATTGAGCAATATTGCACACTTCCTCCAAATTTTAGGTCCCCAAGAATTAGATAGAGCCTTATCCCCAGTACTAGCTACTAAGGCATGTTTATTTCTGTCATACAAATTATTATATAAACCCCAGACAGACCCACCAAGATTTATGAAGTATGCCTTTGTTTTGAAGATCTTTACCACTTATAAATAAAAATAGCAGCAAATAACACTAAATAATTTTATATATCCGTATTGGTACAAGTTCAACGGAAACCTTGTATATGAAGTAAAAGGACTGCTTCAGGATCAGCTATGTGAGAAGCGAAAAACAGTTATTCTTCCTTCATAAAACCCCATGTAAATACTTACTACTGAGCATGAACAGAAAAACGAATCCTGTACAAATCTCGGATTATTTTTAAAAAGTGACAACTGCAAAAACTACGTCCAGAATCGACGCTAACAAGACAAACCTTGTTCCTCAAATAAACCTCTACATCCAGAGATAGGAGAAGCATGATTATATTTTTGACGCAAAAAAAAAAAAATACAAATACCCAAGGATGGTACCGCAGGTCTAATGTACAATCAATTCTTACAAGTGTTAATTGGTGAGAAGCTTATTAGAAATATTGCTGGGATTTTACAAAACTTGGAACTACCAAATGCCTTATCAAGGCTGAGCATCGTCCATTAACAAAACAACTACTGCAAATGTGGGAACTCTTAAATTTTTTTTCCCCTGTGCTTTTATCATACGGGAGTGATATTTATAGTTGACCAAAATACTAATGTTGAGGCACACCTTATGCAAACTTGGGAAACGGAGTTGCTTCTGACGGTGGTAATGTGACAGATCTCAACAACTCTAGTGAGAAAACTAGCCCAAGAAAATGAGAAAGAATGGTGTTGGCGGAAGCCTGTAAATCAAAGAAGGATAACAAACATTTCAATAACATTACTC
Organism: Arachis stenosperma; assembly: GCF_014773155.1. Classification (NCBI taxonomy): domain Eukaryota; kingdom Viridiplantae; phylum Streptophyta; class Magnoliopsida; order Fabales; family Fabaceae; genus Arachis; species Arachis stenosperma. The sequence continues at coordinate 155,882,909 of NC_080385.1, forward strand.
AGTCTCATAAGCTAAAGGTTTCTTTTAATTTCTTGACAATTCTCAAATAGCAGTGGCCATCAGATGTATCCAACTCAATAAGAAGAAGTTGCTTGCAAAGAAAATTGACATGGCTGATAATTTAGAATAAAAGGGAAAAATGCCAAAAATAAAAGAAAGAAATTTACTAACTGCAACGAAAATGCAGTTATGGAATATAATAAACCTACAGGCTACAGATACATGACAGTTAATAAGGTCCACTAAGACTTTCTAATTTTTCATTCACCACTAAGCAGCACACAGAAAGTTTCATACTGAGTGTTACAGATTTCTCAAGATAAGAAGTCGTTTGCAATTCATACACAGGCCCCCTACTATCTTTTTATAATAGATAACTTCATAAGATGTTATTTATGTGACAAGAGATCTGTGGTTTCTGCTCTCAGTCCTATAATCCAAGTTCCACCAAATTCTTAATGGGTTTGGGTTTGTAGTAAGAGTCAACAATTACATTTTGGGTTTTTTTTTTAAGTTTAGAATAGTAAACCATGTCCAGAATGTGATTGTCTGTACTTAAAGAGATGGAATCCGAGTCTTAGCCGGGCATTATTCTTCATTTCTTTATATGCACAACTGTTTCTCTCTGAATTACTAATTGAACATTTTTCTTTTCCTGGATGTTACACTAACAAAACTAGCCATTGGTTGTTGACATATTCTTCTCTCAAAACTTTCCAATTTCTTGGTATAACCTAGTTAAGACTCTCTGTCCTACATCCGACTAAAGATAATAAAAAAGGTTTCATCTACAGTAAGGATTCATAGTATGCTTTACCTGCACCAAAAATACATCCAAAGCAAGAACAGGGCTGTAGCCCGGAGATATTCCCTGATAATATGGGTTGGCAGAGGAAGTGAGAGCCTTTGCAACCAACAATCCAACAGTAGCTTGCATCCCAAGAATAGCAGCACCCATTCCCAAAAGGTTCACTACGATACCATTTTTCAAGCTTTTAATTACATCAGCACGAGGGGGTGCCTAAAACACCAGTGAAATTGTAAGCTACTATCAGTCATACACACATAAAAAAGATCCACATGAGATCAATAATGTTGATGTGGTTTTACAAAAACATCAAAGTCAGAGTCAATTATCTTGGTTTTTGATATCAGAATTATAAACAGAAAACGATTTCGCATTAAAACGATGAAGATGCTTGGGACAATCAGCATTTTCGTCTAACTAAGTAAGGTATTCTCAGAATTCAGAAATTATACACATTCCGAAGTGCATGAATCACATTAGAATTCAACATCATCTCAATCATTCATAATTCACAAAATAAAAAATAACAATGATAATGCACCTTGGTTGGGTCGCTGGCAGTTCTTCTAAGCTTCTCAGAGAGCCGAATATAACCAAACGACCAAAACACAGAGATGAAAGCAGCCGCAATTCCACCGGCAGTTGCATAAAATGTAGCCGGCGACGTGACTTTTCCGGTGACAACAACTGAAAAGGAAAGTATAACTGCAGCCACCACGGTGCACACTAGCTGACCCCAAAACCCTAAGCTCCCCAATCGCTTGAAGTACCTCGCAGTCTTCTCCAATCTCTTCGACACCTGCACCATCCAAACCGCAACAGTATCATCCATAAGTGTTATCAACACGAAGCAACATTGCCTTGCCGTAAATGCATTTCGAATCGCATCAATGAAACTACAATTTTAAAACCTAGAGATAGGAAGTCAACTCTACAATCCAATAATTTAGAGACACTGAGCTACGAAGCAGCTGGAAATTCTTCTGAAATTCAGAAATCTACATTCATTGGAACTTTAGAGAGAGAAATGCGGACGGCGACAAGAGAGAGAGAGTACCTGATCAAGTTTTGCTTTCTCTGATTCGTCGTTGGAGGGAGAGTAAGCTTGAGAAACTTGAGAGGAAGCGCTCACGACGGTGAAGGGAAGCTTCCATGGACGGCGAGAAACAAAGGAACCGAACAAGGAAGACGAAGGTGCAAGTGAGGGAAGAGGCTTCAGAGAGAGTGAGGGAAGGAAATTCGCGCGGAGAATAGTTCGGGGAATCCGACAGGAGGAGATTGCGGAGGCTGAAAGCGGAGCCGCGGCCGGCGCCACCGTGAACCTCCCGGTGTGTGTTGCCGGCGGAAGTAGCGTTTGCATTGCAGTTTGATTTCTGTAAAAGAAGAAGAGAATCTGTTTGGCTGCTCACTGGTCTTTCTCCGTCTTCTGCTTTCTCAGTTGCCAACAGTTTTGACTTTTGTAGATCTGTCACCAAAAAAAAAATAGAGCTATTATTGGGCCCATCTCCGACGACTCAATATTGATTGGGCCTCTTTTACTACCAAGAATTAAAACTAGCCCAATAGCCTCTCGGTCAAGAGTACAAGTACTGGATCCATGACCCAATAAAATAATTAAATAATTTATTAACGAATAGACAGAATTTATTCAGTTTACCAAACTCCATTCGAATAGGATTAATCGAGTTTCTTATGATTTGTAACAGTGTTGTATCTACATGTGAATTATTAAGTATATCAGGTAAAGTGAAATTTATCCTCTGTGGAGGGAAGTATTTGTTTTCTTTAATTGAAAAAACAAACATATGGTAGAACGGTTTACCAGCAATGTTAGGGGACCAGCAATTTTTATGATTGGTAGTCAGTAAATAGTCATTAATGATGATTTAATAGTGTGAGATTGGTATGAGATTTCATTCAATGACTCATATTTTTCTATTGGTTACATGTTGGCCAAAATTCAACAAAACTGCTGGTCCTTAGACTTTTCCCTTAATTAAATACTGTTTTCAGTTTAGTGCCCAAAAATCTGTACATTATTTTGTGGCGTTATATTAGATAGAGAGGAAGATGAAGATCGATCCACAGGGTCACGTGACCAAGTCCTTTTATAAATACTTGGTCACTAAGGTTCTTTTGTCTTTTACCAAAAGAAAAATAAATTTTGCTTTGTGCATTTGTTTTGTTCATGCATATGCAAACATGTGACGAGGTACTATTGTCATTATTATGGACTTGATATAGTTATAATCAATAGAACATAGGGATAAATATAATACGTGTATAATAGTTTATTGGCTTCATAACGGGCATTGGTGAGAAAGCACTAAAAAGAAGCAAATTGTAGCATATACGGTGAAGAAAAAGAAGCAATAATACGATCTAAAAAAAGAAAAGTAAAAAAAAGATGTTGAGTGGATTTAGATGTGAGGTACAGCTTGATAACCCTTTTAAACAACATTAAATCCTTTATCATAATAGATTGATACATAAAAATTGAATAAAACCATCACTTTACCAGACAACTTTGAATAAAGCAAGTTCGACTTTTGAATTTTACTGCACCACTAGCCCCATGCTTATTTCCTTATTATATTATGTAGCTAATAAGATAATATATTTTACCATTTTCTTACATGAACCGGCTAAAAGATATAAAGTTCCTCCTGTTTCAGTCGTTATTATTATTTAGTTTAGTGGGACTTTATGCAAAGTTGCAAACTCTTGCTAATGCATACTTAAATATATACCTCATCACTCATCAGTCACTAAATTTGGGATATTATTTAAGTATCATTGATAGTTATGCCTTGTGTTAATACTTTACTTTTTAAACATAATTCATCACATTATGTCTACTTCATAAATGAATTAAAGAGGTGGTTGTATGTTGACTATGGTTATTAGAATCAGATCGAATTGATCGATTTGATTAATTTAATAAAAAATCATCCATCAAATAAACCAATCAACACACAAAAAATTAGTAAATCAGTCAAACTGATTTTTTTAATTGTTTAAAAGAATAAAATATAAAAAGATTTTTTGAAAAGATATTTATTTTATATATAAATATTATTTTATTATATTTAATTCAACTCCAATTAATAAATTTCGGTTAGACTTTTAAACATTTAAATTGGTTTGTTTTTTAGAAATTTTAATACTTAATTGAATCACAAATCTATCTATTTATAACATATAAAAGTTGATACCAACTCTTTATACAATAAATTTAAGCTATTTTTTCCTTTCTAGTGATGTCATATCAGCAATTCTAATTACTTGACAAAAGATATAAATCAACTAATCTTTCTTTAATAAAAAATTGAAAAAATACAAAGTAAAAGTTCATACTTATTATTATTCAATTAAAATATAAAATACTAATTAAATACAATAAATATATATATATATATATATATATATTAGCAGTCTCATAATAATAATTATAAAAAATTTCAATTACAATATTTAAATTTAATAATTTATATACATATATAGTGTATAAAACTCTTATTACTACTATATTTATTTGACTTGCTTTTTATTATTATTACTGCATTTCTTAATCTCTCATAAAGTCATACTAATTACCAAAAAATTTACAAACAAATTTAAATTTAACACATCTCTTTATTAAGTATATTTAAATATATCATAATTATAAAATTAATTTATAGTTTTATATTACATTATTTTTTGTGTATTCATCTTCATTTATTTTTGTTTTTAATTTTTTTTGGATTATTTAAAAGGTAAAGCGAAAAGACAAAGTATGAAAATATTAAAGTAAATATAAAAATAAAAATAACAAATAAAAATATAATTTTGTACGATTCTAATATAAAAGAACCTTTATCTTTTTTTAAAATAAATAAATTTAAATTTCTAAAATAACAAATTATATTTCAATAATTTATATTATATTTTAGTTAAACAATTATATATGAATTATATACGAATTATTAAATAAATATTGTACAAATTAATTTTAATATATAACACTTTAAATTTAATATTAATTTATATATTATCTTATCAATTTCTAAACAATATAACACTTATTAAAATATATTATATAGTATATTTAATTTATTTCATTGGGCATGGCACATACACGAGACTCACTAGTTTATCTAATTTTCATATAAGAATGAGATGCCAAAACTTAAGACAAAAAGTGTAGCATGTGCAGTTGTGAATAATCAAGAAAGGAACTCTTATGGTATTGCATGGGATTCACCATACAACACTCAAGCGAGAATCTCTCATTATCAACCACATGGTTCCAAGTGCATGCGCATGCATCATCACCCTTTGCCTTTGACAATTACATTATTTGCATCCAAACACTGTCTAACCCGCTAGAGTTTCGGTTTCTCTTTACTTTTTCGGGGAGCTTCGAATGATTGTTTTGTCACCATTTTTAGCCACCTTGGTTTCAACCATGTTAGAGCCTTTTCACATACCTTATCAGAGGGACCATTAGTGCTTCAACTAATGGCCTTATTATCAGCAGTTTCGAAAGACCATTCAATGTTTTTTGTCTTCAATTGCATGAGTTTTCACAATCATGTCTCAATAGAAACTCTTGAAAACAAACCATTAATTATGGTGCTTGTGACAGTTCCAAATTCTCTATCAGCAATTTGTTCTCCTAACTTCAGCTTAGAGAAAATATTATTTTAAAAAAAATCCCACATGATTACCCTTTTACCATAGATTAGAGTTTTAATGCTAATTATATCAAGGACAAATGTTCTCATTTTATGTTAAGTAGTGATTTATTAGTTAAGAATATCAGAAAATGTTGTTAAATTCTCCTGTGTTGTTAATTTCATATACTGCTCCTCCCGCTTGTAACATTAACAAGTCATTTAATGGAATTATAATTACTTAACCAATAATGACTCATTTTTTCTAAATTCTCTTGCCCTGCCCTTAGTATTGGACAGTGTTTCATATCAGAAGAAAATGTGAAGACTCATGTGAAAGTTTTGTCCCTTTACAGAAACTGCAAGCACACTCATGATTCATGAATAAGATATTTATCTTCACATGTATATATAATTAAAAAAATATATCTATAAATGTGTCTTATATTGTTAAGAGAACCATGTAACCTCGTGACTGTAATTAGAAAAATAGGGATAGGCTTTGGATTTTATGCTATATTGTGTTGAAAATTAGAATTATTTCCCAGATTTTCCCAATTAAAAACTGTTGTGATCAGAAAGCAGTTAGACCTATATTTCTATGAGGTCAATAATTAATGACTTTTAAGGTAGGAGTTGGGATTATGTACGACATGGCGTGTGACAATGTTCAATGTCGATTATTTAGGAATCTGAGTGTGACAAGGTCTGTCACAATGAGGTTAAATTTGTAGTTGAATTCAATTAGCATCTTGTGAAGTCACAGAGCCACCTCTACATGGATGAATATTGATTGAATAATAATAATGATAATAATGGCCTATATAATCTGAGGTGATGGGTGAAATGTTTTCACCTCCAAATAGTTTACACTTTACACACCCGTGATCTGAAATGTTGTTAAACTGTACATGCATGTGTCCAAAATTTCAAATGGTGTTGATTAGTGACTTTAGTGCTGAATATTTACAACTTATTTGTACTCACTAATAACCACTTTTGATGCCATTACCACCTTAGCCTATTTTTCTTAGGTCCACAGTCAGGGACGGATCCAGAAATTTAAGAGTGGAGGGGCCGAAAATTAAAATATTATATAATCAAATATAAAGCTATATATTTAATAATAGATATAATCATAATTAATTTTTTAATTTAAAAAATTAATAAATACTTGTCAAATAAAAAAATTATCTCAGTTTTTATAATTTTTTCATAATTTTTTATAGTTTTATATCTAATAAATAAAATATAAAATTATATTTTTAAATATTTTGTTAATTAATTTACTATATTAAATATTTATGTGACAGTAAGTTATATTTTTATGTTTTATATCATTAAGAAATATAACATAAAATAATATAAGTTAATTACACTAACAATTTTGTTACGTGAATTTAAAATATATTAAAGTGTTTTATATAATAATAGGGTAAAAATTAATTAAAAAGAATAAAAACTAAATAAAATTAAAAAAATAATATTATAATAATATTAAAGTATTTTTATATGATTATAAATGTGTTAAGAAAAATGTAAAAAAATTCGAATTAAAAAAAATACAAATAATATAAATATATGTAGAAAAATTTAAACCCTATTACATAAAGAATAACTCTTTTTTTTTACCAAAAATAAAGAGACTTGAACCTACGAGCTTAATTGAGTATGAAGAGACTATGCCATTTAAACTATAGCTCATTAATAAGAATAATAACTTTTTTTACTATCACTATATTATTAAATTTTATTCTATACAAAATATCTATTATAATAGTATATGAGCTTTTAAAATTTGTTGGGGGGCAAGGCCACTACTTGCCCCCCTTTGAATCCGTCCATGTCCACAGTTGTTGTATTTGATATTGATAGGAACTAAACGTAGATGATACCGCACTCAATATGCATGAGGCAAGCGAAACAAAATAAGAGGCCCCCCACTTACTCCGCTCAAATTCTATGACTTCAACTTCTGTCCATATGCTCTTTTAAAAGGCTGATTTTTTTTGCTTGGAAAAAATTTTGGTGTTTTTTTGGAAAATGAGATTATTTGGTGTAATTACAGATGGGTGGATTTTGTAGAAGAGAAGTCAACATGTGGGGGCATGTTGCAACACGTGGGGAGCCTGTTGGACATATGGTAACATTCTGAAAAACACGTGGGGAGCGTGTTGCATCACGTGGGGGCCGTGTTGCATGATTTCCACAATACTGTAATACACTTTAAATATCAATATTCAACCAAAACACCATCTCTTTTTCCATATTAAAAATAATTTCTGCTTTTAAAAATTATATGAAATTATTTATTCTAAAATCTTAAACTATACAAAAAAAGTATATAAATTATATTTACGAAGAAGTATAGATATTCAGGACTCCAACATTTCATATGACTTGTATTTTGCTTGGAGTTGAATCACCAAACTGTTGTTGCAACTTGCAACTTTAGTTTGTTGTCTCTATTTTTTTTATATGCTGCAATTGTTCAAGGTTATTGACATCTTACTTTTAAATAGTGTGCAAGTCTATTACCTTTTATCACACTCAAAATATACAAGGACTTAGAGAAGTATAAAATTTGCATGATAGACATCTAAATAATGGCTTAATACCATATCAAAAGCAAATAGACCTAATCCAACTCCCAAAAGTAAGAGTTTTCTCATCATGTTAACGTCTAAGTCATACAAATTTATATATAAAAAAAATTATAATTATATGTATATATTAAAATTAGTCATTAATATAAATATATATTAGAATATAAATACACATTAAAAATAAATTAAACTACATATATATTTATATATAAATATATTAATATTTGATTTTAGTAAATGTTGATATACATGTAGTATTTTAAAAAAAAAACTAATATAAAGGAGGATGTAAAGAATAATGTAATTGAATCACTTTCCTAAAAATCAAAGCAGTAATGATTAACTATTGATTTTCATTTCATTTTTTTTTTTCGTGTATAGGTTATACCAAATTCACGGGGGTGAAGTGGTGGACTCTGCAACAAGTTATGGGCTCCAACTCACTCGGGTGTCCTGTAGTACCAAGTTAGATTCCTCTCTGCTCCATTTTTGCCAATTATGTCTAAGAAAAATTATAGTTTTCAATATGTGACAGAGAGAGAGAGAGAGAGAGAAAGAGAGAGAGAGAGAGAGCACAGCAGTACCAATTAACTCACTTTCTTAAAGACCTTTTATTAATCTTTACTTTGGTTAGGTTCAGTTCGTTAGATATCAACTACACAGAACAAGAGAATTATCTTAATTTTCTCTGCTACCAGCCAACCACTTTCCTTCTACTGTTCTACATCTCAATCCAATCCCTCCTTTATTTTCTTAGTACAGAATTTAATCATTTTTTGATTTTCTTACAACCTCTTTTGTCTACCATACTCATAACATAACACAACACATCTTAGCTGCTCTCTACAGGGGTTTTTGTGTTAACTGAGTTAAAGTGATCATTGATTTGGTGAACAAAACAAACAGCTTGTAGTTGGTTACTATCTCCTCCTCCTTTTTTTCTTCTTTGTCTCTTGCACTTCACCCTTGGCTCCTGGAGCTCTTTTTCTACACTATGAACTTGTAGTTGCAAACATGTTGTGTTTTTTCAAGGAATCATGAACCTTACCTCTAACATTCTCCATTTGTGGTGGAGTGTCTCATCTTTTGTTGTTCTTCTTTTTCTTGTTGTGCTTCAATCATCAGTACTTGCTCTTAACTCTGACGGGATTCTCTTGCTTCACTTCAAGTACTCTATCCTCAGTGACCCTTTATCAGTCTTAGATACATGGAACTACGATGATGTAACTCCATGTTCATGGAATGGAATCACATGCACAGAAATTGGAACACCAGGTACCCCGGATTTTCTGAGAGTCACAAGCTTGAACCTTCCCCATAGCCAGCTTCTTGGTTCCATTGCTGAAGAGCTAGGCATGATCCAATACCTACGCCACCTTGATCTCTCCCACAACCTCCTCAATGGTTCACTGCCAAATTCCATCTTCAACTCTTCACAGCTTCAAGTTCTTTCTCTCTCAAACAATGTCATCTCAGGAGAGTTAGCAGAGCTCATTGGCAAATTAACAAGCCTTCAAGTTCTCAATCTCTCTGACAATGCCTTTGGTGGTTCAATCCCAGAAACCCTGACTTCTTTGCAGAACCTAACAACTGTTTCACTCAAGAGTAACTACTTCTCAGGAAGGGTCCCAAGTGGTTTCAACTTCACCGAGGTTTTGGATCTTTCATCAAATCTGCTCAACGGTTCTCTACCAAATGAGTTTGGTGGGGAAAACTTGAGGTACTTGAACCTCTCTTACAACAAGGTTTCAGGGACCATTCCACAAACATTTGCAAGGCATATTCCTGGAAACGCCACTATTGATCTCTCATTCAACAACCTCACAGGTCCAATACCAGATTCTTCTGCTTTACTCAACCAGAAAACCGAATCTCTATCTGGGAATGCTGATCTATGCGGGAAGCCTCTCAAGATTCTGTGTTCCATTCCTTCTACACTCTCTGATCCTCCAACCAATGCAACTACATCTTCACCTGCAATTGCAGCCATACCAAAAACAATCGACACAACACCACCAACAAACGCAACAGGAGGAAGCAATAACGTATCACCGAGTGGCCTAAAACCTGCAACCATAGCCGCCATTGTTGTTGGAGACTTAGCTGGCATGGCCGTTCTTGCATTGATCATTCTCTTGGTCTACCAAAAGAGAAAGAAAAGGGATCCAAAACCAACCAGCAACAGCGTAAACAAAGACGAAATAATCATCACAAAACAAAACCACGAGAATGACGCGAAAACAACATCATCACTCCCCTGCTCATGCCTAACAATGAAAGAAGAAGCGACCTCATCAGAAGAATCAACAAGCTCAGAGAGTGAGCAGGAGAACTCAGAAAACAACAAGGTTGCGAAAGGAGGGAGTCTTGTGACGGTGGACGGAGAGACAAAGCTTGATCTGGAGAATCTCCTGAAGGCATCGGCGTATATATTGGGAAACAGTGGTGGCAGCAGCATAGTGTACAAGGCAGTTCTTGAAGATGGAAGAATCTTCGCCGTTCGAAGAATCGGTGAGTGTGGAATTGAGAGGATGAAGGACTTCGAGAACCAAGTAAGAGCCATTGCCAAGCTTCGCCACCCAAATTTGCTTCGGCTTCGCGCCTTCAGCTGGGCCAAAGACGAGAAGCTTCTTGTCTCCGACTATGTTTCTAATACCACCCTCGCTTCCATCGGTCCGAGTAAGTTCTAACACACGATTTGATATGTTTGACTAAATTATTATTTATTAATTTTTAATTAATTCATATTTAATAATTTAGGAAGAGGAGGTTCATCATCACCCTTGAACTTGGGATTGGAAATTCGGTTAAAGATAGCAAAAGGGGTTGCGCGAGGGTTAGCGTTCATTCACGAGAAGAAACACGTGCATGGCAACATCAAACCCAGCAACATTTTGTTAAACTCTGAGATGGAACCAATCATCTGTGATTTTGGGCTAGACCGGCTCATCTTGAACCACCACAACATTAACCATAGAGCAAACGGTTCAGCTAGGAACTTACTTCAACAGCAGCAAGAAAGTGCAACCATTGGTTCAAGCCCCTATGCTGCAACAACAACAACAACAACAATGCTTGGAACATCATCATCCATTAGTGGGACTCCAATGGCGTATCAAGCACCAGAGTCGCTTCAAAACATTAGGCCGAACCCCAAGTGGGACGTGTACTCGTTTGGAATGGTTCTACTTGAGCTCCTCAGTGGGAGGATTGTTTCAGACCGGGAGTTAGAGCAGTGGTTTGGAGTTGGACCGGGTTCGGTGGAAGAGGAGAAGAACCGGGTGTTGTTGAGGATGGCCGACGTGGCAATCAAGTCTGACGTGGCTGGAAGAGAGACTGCTATCTTGACGTGCTTCAAGTTGGGGCTTAGTTGTACCTCAGTTGCCCCACACAAGAGACCCTCTATGAAAGAGGCTCTGCATATCTTGGACAAGATCCCTTCATCTGCTACAAATTAAACTCACTCTATTGTTAGCTTTTTTCCTCTGCTTTTGTTGATTTGATTAGCAGTATTAATTAGTTTATGGAGGGAAAGTGACGATGATTGTAACATTGACCACTGAATCGAATCGAATCAAATCCTTGTCTGTGTAATGAGCTTTTTCACGGAGACCAATGGTCGGTGTTGCTGACTATTAGTAATAAAGCTTGCGCAGCAGATGCTGACTGTTTGGTCCTACATACATATATGGTTTGGTTATTATGACGGATTTATGTGTGGGGTTCGGTGCATCTGATTTCTGCTACACAAATGTTTGATGATGCGTGGATCCAAGTCTTTTTATAATGTGAACTCTGTAATCGCTACTTTTGTTTAAAGCTTTCCTAAAGTTTATAGTTTTATGCTGTTTAGATCATCATGCGTGCCTATTAAACAACATTAAATCAGAAACAACTATTTTAATAGATTTGAAAGGGATTAAGGATGGAAAAAGTTCTTTCTTTATTTATATATTTTTTAAAAAATTATATTTATACATTAAAATCAGTTACTAAGTTCCACTAAAAAATTAATTAGGACCGAAGCTAATTCTGGTAAATTAATTACAAAACCTGTTTATTAAAAAAAATCCAACCCCTACAACTCTATTTTTTAAATTTCAAAATAAAAAAAGAGTTTTGGCTTATATTTTTGTTAGTTGTCTAGTTTTTTTTAATATATTTGTATATAAATATATGTAATTTAATTTATTTTTAATATATATTTATATTTTAATATATATTTTATATTAATAATTAATTTTAATAGTTAATTTTAGTGTATGGGAATATGCTTCATTTTTCAATGCATGTATACGGAGAAATAGTAAATGAAAGACCCTTTAGAGTTATAACTATAAGTCACGTTTATCTTCACCAGTACAAGGATCTTGCTTGATGGTTATAAATTATATTTAAAATCCTTTACTTTGATGGGGACAAGTCAGCACGTTGCTGAATGCTGATGGCAAGTTGGTTAGGCTTTTTGTTTTTGTATACAGTTGATTAGTTTTGTTTGGGCTAACCCATGTTGTTTATTTTTGCAATGGGCTGGGCCGTTCTTTTCCTTGTGTTCTTGTGTAGGTGATGATGATCGATGGCAGGAGTTTTGTGCAGGGGAGCGTAAAATATATATTTAATCCGGAGAGGAGTTTTTTTTTTTTTTGGACAGGGGTCATGGGCTGGATGTCTGACCCTATCACACAATCAGAACCCGATCCGCCCCAATACCCACTTTTCTTAGTGCCTGATTCTAACACTATGGTCTTCCTCCTTGCGTTGCTCTGTGTTTGATGTTGCTGTTGCCGCCGGATCCTTCATTGCCAGGCCGACCTGATGCATAGATCTGTTAGCTGAAGCATCCTTTCCGATTGGTGTCTTTAGTTCCACTCTGTAGAGAGACGTTCTGAGATCTCCTCCAACACCGTTCTCCTCCTCAGCCTGTTTTGACGCCGCTGATCATGCGTCCTCCCTAGAGCTTCTGGCCGGTATGTCTCTGCCGCTGCGTTCCTCTGCCTCGAGGCATCCCGCATAGGACCATGACCCTCGATGCTCCCCACTCGACCCGCTCTCCAAGATTCGCCGATACGGTTGCTCCTCTCTATATTTAGCCGCCGTGACGCACTAGGTTGATGCTGCTCTCCCCCTTCAGCTTCTTACATGTCCCAGTTTCCCACTCTCTCAGGTAAGTCCTCCTCTGTTTGTATTCTTTGATGGTCGGTTGAGATTAGAGTCCCATTAATTTGATTTTGCATCCGTTGATTATGCTGAAGTATTGCAAATCTGGCTTCTGTTCTGATTGTATTTCTTACAAGATTGGGAGCGTTGAATGTCCACTGGCTCCTTAGAACATTTTCCACTGCCATCGCTGCCAGTTGGTGAGCTACTGTGTTGCCTTCCCTTGGAGTCCAGGTAGCTCCCACATCTGGCGCCTTTTCCGGCAGTTGTAGAATGTCTTTGAGGATTGCGTCCACTTCTGCTATAGGCGTTCTCGCCTTAACGGCTTGAACCAAATGTAAACAATCTGTTTCAATAATATAGTTTCCTATTTGTTGATTCTTGATGAGAATGAGAGCTTCTCTGTATGCCTGAGCTTCTGCTGCTAGTGCTAAAGTTATGATAAATTTTGATGTAGTCCCAGTGATGATCTTACCTGCCAGTTCCTAACGACGACTGCTGAGGCTGCCTTGCCTGTATCCCTTTGGAAAGCCGCGTCCGTATTGACCTTCAACCTATCTTGTGGCGGTGGTCTCTAAGTGATTCTCTTCCTATCACCAATCTTGCCTCTGCTTGTATTATGATTTGTGCTGCTTCTTCTTCTTGTGTTGTAGAATTCTGCTGCTAGACATTCTGCATTAATTATTACCTGTTCTGGATTGATTTTTGTTTGCTGGAATATGTATTGGTTCCTTGCCTTCCATATATACCAACATACACACCCCAGATTACATAAAATTCTTTCATGATCCCTCCCCGTCTCACTTTTTATTTTCTGGAGTGTATCCATTATCCATTTTCCAAACGATGCCACATTATAGTTTGTAGGTGCTATTTAAATGCTCGCTCCGAACCAAACTGCTCTCGTCCACGGATATAAAAGTAAAGCATGTTCAACAGTTTCATTCTCATCCTGGGATATGCTACATGAAGGCTTGACTGCACATTTGCGCTTAAACAAATTACTATTTACTGGCAGAATTCCCTCCACAGCTTTCCATAAGAACATTCTAATCTTTTGTGGCACTGGTAGTCTCCATATAGTCCCCCAAACCTCTCTGCAGTTCTGACTTGACGAAGCTCTGTTAAATTTTGTCTCTTCTTTTGCATCTTTCTCCTCTTTTGCAGCCCGGTAGCCTGATTTCACTGAGTACTGTCCCTCGACTCGGTATGGCCAGATCAGATTATCTTTCTTGTTAATCAGGCTGATAGGTGTTCTGATAATCAATCCCACTATGTTCCCCGGAAATAACTCCTTAATTCTGTTCTCATCCCAGCCCTCCCCCTGCTTTATTATTTCGCTCACTTTTCTGATTTGGTCTTCTCCACATCTCCTCATCTTTCCTATTCCAGCCACCCAATTATCCTCCCAAATATATCTCTGTTCCGCTCCCTATGTTCCATCTACCCTTCCTTCTTAGGAAATCCCTTCCCTCCAACAAGCTCTTCCATATCCATGATGCGTTCCTTCCTTCTCTCGCTTCCCACATGCTACAATTTGGATAATAAATTGCCTTTAGGGTCTTCACCCAAATGGTTTCCTCCTCTTTTAGTAGTCTCCAAGCTTGTTTCGCTAGGTGCACGATGTTTTGGCACTCTAAATCCTTAAAACCCAAGCCTTCATCTGTTTTGCACTTGGTCAATTTTTTCCAGCTTTTCCAATGAATGCTTTTAGCCTTCCCGTTGTTTTCCCACCAAAACCTCGCTGTTGCAGCCTCAATTTCTTTGCAGAAGGATTTAGGAAACTTGATGACGTTCATAGCAAAAGCCGGGATCGCTTGAATTACTACTTTTATCAAAATCTCCTTTCCAGCTTGATTTAAAAGCCTCTCTTTCCACCCTTGCATCTTGTCAAATATTTTCTCCTTTATCCATTCCAGCGCCCTATTTTGGATCTTCCCCATCTCGCAGGCAACCCTAAGTATCTTCCTGACTCCTCCCATGACGCCATTTCTGTAATCTCTTATATATTCACCCTCTTCTGTATAGAAACTTGGCTCCCAAAGATTACCCCGGATTTTTCCGTATTGATTCTTTGCCCTGATGCCTCAGTGTATTTGTTTAAAATCTGAATGAGTTAAAATATCTCCTCCTCTTCCGCTCCTGCAAAAATTATGCAATCATCAGCGAATAACATGTGAGAAATGACCGGTGCTGATGGGGCTAGTCTTATTCCAGAAATCAGCTTATCCCTCATTGCCTTTTCCATAAGAATAGTGAAGCTTTCAGCTGCCAAGATAAAAAGGTAGGGTGATAAGGGGTCTCCCTGTCTAAGGCCTCTTTGGGGGTGATCCTCTTGGATAGCTTCCCTTTTATTTTAAATCTGTAAGTGGCACTTTTTACGCAGTTCATAACCAACCTCACCCATTCATTGCTGAAGCCAAATTCTTCCATAACCCTCTGCGGAAATTTCCATTCCAATCTGTCGTAGGCCTTATTCATGTCCAATTTCATGGCTAGGTCCTTGCTTCCCGAGTTTCCTTTTCTTTTTAACATATGGAAAGCTTCCTGCACAATAATTATATTATCTTGTATGAGTCTTTCTTTGACAAAGGCACTCTGAACTGGAGATATGATTTTATCAAGCATTTTCCTTAACCTCCCTACCTAGATCCCCAGGTATGAAACCTTCTTCGAAGATTTGCTTCACTACTGCACAAACTTCTTTACTTAGGATCTCCCAGTGTTGTTGGAAAAATAACTCATTTAAACCGTCTGACCTCGGAGCTTTCAATCCTCCATACTGAAAGCTGCCTCCCTTATTTCCTCATCATTAATTTTTGCCATCAGTTCCTCATTCATCTCTCTGGTAACTCTCCTTGGTATGTCTCTTACGCAATCTTCCAGGTTTCTATCCCCTTTGGAGGAGAATAACTTAGTATAGTACCTTTCCACTAACCTCATTATGTCTGCCTCTCCTTGTATCCACTGACCTGTTTCATCTATCACTTTGTCAATTTTGTTCCTAATTCTTCTTTGAATGGTTGTTGCATGGAAAAATGCTATGTTTTTATCCCCCCATTTTATCCATTTCAGTCTTGATCTTTGCCCCCAATATTTCTCCTCTTGTTTCCAAAGTTCTGCTATTTGGTTCTTCAATTCCCTCTCTCTTCTTTGATCTCTTTCCGTCAAATCAGCCTCTTGGATATGATGTAACTCTGATTTCTTTCTTTCTAGTTCTATATCTGCTCTCTTGAACTTCCTTATGCTCCATTCCTTCAGCTCCCTTATGCATCTGTTCCTCTTCCTTATGAATTTGCCCTAACAATTTCTGTTTCTCTCATCCTGATGCCAACCCTTCTTGATCACCTTTTTGCACTCCTCATGCTCAGCCCAAAACACCTCAAACCTGAATTCTTTTTTTATCCTACCTTTTGGTTGAGTTTCCAAAATAAGCGCACAATGATCCGAGCTTATAGCCGGTGCTGCTTTTAAACTAACGTTCTGGTATATCTGTAACCATTTCCAATTCACTAACACCCTGTCTAGTCTTTCCCTAGTTATGAAATTGTTTCTAGGATTACTGAACCAGGTGTATTTACTTCCTTTAAGATCAACATCCATCAAATCATTATCATCTAGGAATCTTCTAAACGTTTCCAAACAGATTTTTGGTTGTGGAAGAATATCTACATTTTCTTCTTGACTTATTATGTCATTGAAGTCCCCCAAATAAGCTTGAGGTTCTTCCTTGCTTATATTACTTACCGTAAGCTCCCGCCATAGTTTCCTCTACTTTTGAAAAACAGGATTTTCATACACAAAAATACCCTGCCAATTCAGATCATTATTAATGTTAATATTAGCTTTAATATAGTTATCACACCATTCATAAACATTAATATTTGCATTAGATTTCCATAAGAGACATAGTCTACCGGACAAGCCCCGGAATTCTACACAAAACATGTTATCAAACTTCAACTTCCTTTTTATCCCATTCATTATGTCCCTACTGGCCCTAGTTTCCATAAGGAATACTATAAGCGGCTTTACTTTTTTACATAGATTGTATAACTTAGAGATTGTCGGGGCAGTCGCTATTCTCCGACAATTCCAGCTGATTATACTCATGGCTGAGGTTGGGGCATGTTAAGGCCCGCCTCCTCAGCCATTTGTCCCTTCTTGCGAATTTCAGAGTCATGTGTTACTAGTTGATACTCCCCTGAATCCCAAGACGCATTGCTGTTCCTCACTTTCTTGGCCTCATTATCCTTACTCTCCTCCTTCCATTCCGTATCTGTTAGCAAAGGCACCTGTAAGAGTTCTCTTTTCCTTTTTAAATTCAGTTTTATTTCCAGCTTCTTAGCTAACTGTGTTTCCCAATCTGCCTGTGCTTCCTTTTCTTCCTCCTGATCTTCATCACTTGCAAACTCAACGTAGTAGTCATTCCCCCCCCCCAAGTGAGCATGCTGATCCTCGGAGTTATGATCTCTCTTCTGCCTTTCTTTTGGAGGTTTCTTTTGTTTTGTTTGTTCCTTTTTATCTTTCAGTAAGGCTGGATTTTCGTTCCCTCCCATTCTGCCATCACACATTTGTTTGCCCTTGTGTTTTGCTAACATCAGCCTTTTTAATTCCTGGCCTATAGTTTCTTTCCCTGCTTCATTCTCCAGGCCCAACTTCCCTTTCACTATGCTGTAGCTATTCACTTCCCTTTCCTCTATTATATGTTGTTTCAGCCCATTTCTTTCTACCTTCTCTCTATGTTAAATATTTGCCCCTGTATTAGCCCTATTTTCCTTTGTTGGGCCTTCCCTTCCTGACCTTTGCTCTTTAATCATTTTCCCTCCCTTCTGGGCCTTATTGTAATTGGCCCATTCATTTTTCCTCTCCCTTATCTCCTCAATGAGGCTTTTAAATTTATAGGCAGCTTTTAGGGTAGTTTGTGTATTCCTAATTCCCTGAAAATCAGGGATTTTTTGTACTTTCTCTACTTGCTCTTCTGCCTCCGCCATTTCTTCTTCTCTCTCAGTTTGGTTTTTCCAGACACTCTCCTCTCTGATTTTCTACTGAAACGCCTGTTCCTCCCTTATCATGCTCTCTTCCGAGCTTTGCTTCTCCCCACTCTCCCTTTCCCGGTTCTGTTGCTCACGCGCCCACTCCTCTCCCTCCTCACTCCAACATTGTTGTTTTGAGCTTTCTCCCCCTGAGGTTGAACCTGGTCGTCCATGACCCACTCCCAGACCTGGCGCATACCTCTTCTTGGTCAGATCCCAGCATGCCATTGCTGTTGGATTCTTGCAAGTCTTCTTTTATGCCCTAAAATTCCACAATTGAAGCAGTAACTGTCCAGCAACCTTTCATACCTGAAAAAGACCCATAAAGGAGGCAGCTCCTCCCTGTCTAACCATAAGCCTGTGGGTAATGCCTTGGTGATGTCTATGCTGACCCTGATTCTCAGATATGATCTCCTCAGAATGCCATCTAGTTTTGGGTCCTCCGCCTCAGCTAATACTCCCAACATTTCTCCTATGCGCGCACCTGTCTCTTTATCCATGTAGTCGAGCGGAATGCCATGTATTTGGATCCAGAATTTCATGAAGTCATGATCTACCTCGAATACAGATTCACCCTCTTTCCATAGTCTAAGGTTGACCATATTTCCTCTAACATTTCATGGCCCGTTCTGCATAATCTGTAGTCCTTTCTTCCTATCTTTAAAATTGAACAACATCTTCTTTGAACCAATATCAATAAATGCAACTCCTTGTGGGTTTTCCCACATTTCTAGTAAGGCATTCTTACATGTTTTGAAGCTTATCTCTTTGTCACTTATTATCTTGCCCACTACATTTAGACAATCTTTCTTGTATCCCAGCTCTCCTGGTCTATTCAGCTTGATTACTCTTCCTTCTATGCTGCTCATGTTGTATGTAGCTCAATATATTTTGAAGTATGGCATGAACGATTACCCATCTAATTGTTACTTTATTGCCTCTTTATTGTAGTGATAACTTCTGCTAGTATATGAAGAACTCATTGGAGATCATTGTAATTGTGGAAGAACGGCCTATGATTTTCTTGGGCCTATGCAGTTGAATAAGTCCACCCAACCAACAAAAACGGATAACCATTAGGCCCACTCATTTAATTACTGAAGAGAGTTTCGTTATGGGTTTGACTTGTGTGCAAGGCAAGCTTCAGAACCTTCTTCATATTGGGTTAAGACTTGAGAACAAAACTTACACTCACAGGTAACAATGGAAGAATAGAATCCAATACAGATCCCAACCTCAACCCACGCTAAATGCACATCTTCATTCTATCCGGCCAGAGCAACATGGCCGGTCGCGGAGGCGTCATCAAGACCTACGACCACCACCTAAAACGGACGACACAGCACTGGGACGGCGTGGTACCGCCGGAGTGCAGCTCTGACCCTTCCACCCACCGCCTCAGCGCCGCCCTCCGATGGGAACAAGCACACGAGCCCCTCCACGCCGACATCGACACCAAAAAAGTATGCGGGGTGGGTCCCGGCATGAGCTTCGCGAACGCTGTGCGACGGCGCGTGGACTCCCCTTTGGGATTGGTGCCGTGCGCAGTGGGGGGCACGGCCATAAAGGAGTGGGCGCGTGGTGAAGAATTGTACGAGAACATGGTGAAGAGAGCGAAGGAGAGCGTGAAGGAAGATGATAAGAGTGCGATCAAAGCGTTGTTGTGGTACCAAGGAGAGAGCGACACGTCAAGTGAGGAAGACGCTGAGGCTTACAAGGTCAATATGGAGAATCTCATCCAAAACGTTCGTCAAGACCTTAATCTCCCTTCTCTTCCAATCATTCAGGTTTCGTAAATTCCCATCTTGCCCTTTTTTCTTGTAGAGTAGTGTGTCTGGCAAATAAAAATAGAAAATGATGCGGGCTTTGGATACAGGTTGCAATAGCTTCGGGATCTGAGTACATGGAGAAAGTGAGAGAGGCACAAAAGGCGATTGATATTTCGAATGTGATGTGCGTCGACGCCAAGGGATTGCAGTTGAAGGAAGATAATCTTCACCTAACTACGGAGGCTCAAGTTCAATTGGGTCAAATGCTTGCCGAGGCTTATCTTACACATTTTCATCCTTGTTGAAAGTTCAAAATTCAAATCCAGATCTTGTTTGTTTTGTCATTCTATCTTGGCGTGTGCTTGTGTTAGTCTCTCTGGTCTCTCTGAAATTTAGATCTAAACAAGTGTAATAATTGAAATTATAATTTTAAATTATTCTATTAAAATTAATTTAAATTGTAATAATTTAATTAATAAATAAATAATATGATGTACATTGTTCGTGTTTTTTTAAATATAATATTAAATATATTAACTTGAATGTAGTTATTAAACATATAAAAATTAGGGCAATTTACGTATTTAAATAAAATGTATGAATCCTTTACCTAAATGTGCAAAACAGATCATTGTTACGTGTTTGTGCAAATTTCGTTATTATATAAACCGTGGGAGCCAACCACGGTAGGGGTGTTCAAAACCGATCCGGACCGAACTAAACCGACGAGCCGAACCGAAAAAACTGAGAACCGAAATAACCGAAAACCGAAAAAACCGAAAAAAACTCATTTTGCTGTTTTTTGTTCGGTTCGGTTCGGTTTTCGGTTTTAAATATGAAAACCCTAACCGAACCGAACCGAACCGGTTCGGAAAAAAAACCCTAAAATGCCTAACCCCACCCCCACCCCCCCACTCCCCAGACCAGACCTGAGACCCCCACCCCCCAAACGAATCTGCGCTGCGCGATTCTGAGAGCGCCGCCTACCACCACAGCCCCCACGCGCGCCCCCCTCCCACCCCAGCCGTCCCAGTCTCCCTGACCCTGTGACCCTAACCCCCCGAATCCCTAACCTCTCAGTCGCTCTCGCTCTCTCTTCTCCAAATCCCGAAACCACCCACCGCACGCCCCACCTCCTACCCCAGCCACCCACCGCGCGCCCCCCCTCCCCCCAGCCGTCCCAGTCTCCCTGACCCTGTGACCCTAACCCCCCAAATCCCTAACCTCTCAGTCGCTCTCGCTCTCTCTTCTCCAAATCCCCCCAAGCACGACGCCAGCATTGTTTCTGGGTTCAACCCACTCCCAGCAGTCCAGCACGGCAGCACGGCAGCACCTCCGAGTCTCCCAGTCAGCCTTCCTCCCAAGTCAACATGGAACCCGAGCCACCGATTCAGGTAATTTACTGTTTATTGGTGGCTGTTTACTTCTTGGTGGCTGTTTACTTCCAACATGATTGGTGGCTGTTTATTGGTGGCTGTTTACTTCTTAGTCTGAATATACATTTAGAAAGATATTGCTGTTTAATTTGCTGTTTAATATTTCTGTGATAATATAGTTGCTGGTTATTCTTGTTGATAATATAGTTGCTGGAGTTAATGGATAATCTGATAATCTCGCTGTACTTGCCTTTTAGGTAAGCCACACCTACACAAATATTAGCAGAAAGCAGAAGTGCCTAAATGGCTAAATGAGAAGACTGAATTCAACTTTTTAGTATAACAAAATATTTATAAAAAAAAAATAAATTATACAACAAACGCATGTGAATATGCTGCAAATAACTAACCTTGGTTATAATGGTCAAACGAGAGAGAACAATGAATGTAAGAGAAGATATACAGAAAAATGTGGGATCTGATTGGATATAATTAGATAAAGTTGCTGGTGATTCATGTTGATATGAATGAATGCACATGTAGTTGCTACTTAATATAGTTGCTGGATAGTTGCTGGTTATTTCTTGTTGATAATATAGTTGCTGGTTATTTAATATAGTTGCTGGTTATTTCTTGTTGATATGAATGAATGCACATGTAGTTGCTATTTAATATAGTTGCTGGTTATTGTATTGCTGGATTGCTGCTAGTTGATAACTTGTTGTATTTATTGATGGCCTTGATTTATTGTATTTGTTTATGTAGTTTGACGCCAGTTCAAGTGAGAATATGGGCGAATCCGGATTGCCTCCCGTTCCTATTCCGAATGAATCAACAAGCATCAGATCTCCGACTGCATTGCCTCCTGTGCCAGCTCCTCATCGAAACACAAGGAATCTTGCTAGTAGAGGCCGAGGGAAAAGGCGAGCTGTTGAAGAAGCTCACGTTGATGACTCCGCTGAAACTGAGACCGACGAAGGTAAGAGAAAACCTTGTAGGCCTAGGTCTTGGACATGGGATCACTTCACTAGAGATGAAACTAGTAATCCACAGTATCCTAGAGCTAAATGTAATTGGTGTGGGGCTAGTTATGCATGTGATACACATAAAAATGGCACTAGTAACATGAAAAATCACTTGTTGTCGCAATACAAAAAATTTCCGAAGGAGGCATTAGATCCTACCCAAAAAATTCTTTGTTTTCAAGATGTGGTAAAAGATGATAGGAAAGGGATAGGTAGTTCACTTTCTGCCGTGTCATTTGATGTTGATCGTTGTAGACAAGCACTTGCTAGAATGATTATTGTGGATGAATTGCCTTTTTCGCATGTTGAGGGGGAGGGTTTTCGTTATTATACGAGTTGTTTGCAACCCAAGTTTCCAATTCCTGGAAGGCTCACAGTTGCTAGGGATTGTTGGAAGCTTTATTTGAATGAAAAAGTTAAGTTGAAGTCTGTTTTCTCTCAACCAAATCAAAATGTTTGTTTGACAACTGATTGTTGGTCATCTGTGCAAAACTTGAACTATCTTTGCCTTACTGCTCATTACGTTGATGCTAATTGGAAATTGCAAAAAAGAATCTTGAATTTTTGTGCTATCAAGAATCACAAGGGGGAAACAATTGGTAGGAAGATTGAAAGATGTTTGTTGAGCTGGGGGATATCCCGAGTTTTTTCTATCACTGTTGATAATGCTAGTTCAAATGATGTTGCACTTTCTTACTTGAAAAATAGAATGGAGGATTGGAACTCACATCCATTAAGGGGAGAGTTTTTACATGTTAGATGTTGTGCTCATATTTTAAATCTTGTTGTGAATGATGGGTTGAGAGAAATGCATGAGTCAATTTTAAAGATTAGAAATGCAGTTCGGCATGTGCGTGCATCACCTGGTCGTACTGAGAGATTTAAAACTATGATTAAGGAAGCTAGAATTCTGGAAAAAGGCACTGTCCATTTAGATGTTCCTACTAGGTGGAACTCTACCTTTTTAATGCTTGAAAGTGCTTTGAAGTTTCAAAAGGCATTTAAACGTTTGGGGGAGAGAGATTCTGAGTATGCTATGATGGCTGGGGATTCCTAAGTCTGAGGATGGGAGAATGCAAGCATTTGTGAAGTTTTTAAAAATATTTTATGAGGTTACTAATAAAGTTTCTGGTTCAACGTTTGTGACATCTTCTCAACACTTTAATGATTTTTGTAAAATATTGTCTACACTTAAGCATTGGATGGGAAGCTTGGATACAGTACTTTCAAGCATGGCTGAGAAAATGAAGTCCAAGTATGATAAGTATTGGGGAAATATAAAGAACACAAACATGATGATTTTCATTGCAGTTGTTCTTGATCCTAGGTATAAGCTTCAATTGATTAAGTGGAGTTTTGAAAAGTTGTATGAAAAAGAAGATGCTGAATTCTTAACTTCAAAGGTGAAAGAGACGCTTTTTAGGGTGTTTGATAGCTACAGGCTCTTTGGTGATAACTATCAAAGGTCTACTCGGCAAGATCCTCCTGAAATTAGCACACAAGAGCTTGAGGCACATGAAACTTCTTTTGCTATGGAATTTGAGAAGGAAATGCAATTCAATGAGAGTGCTAACAAGAATGAGGTGGAGTTATATCTTATGGAGGCATTAGAGAATAGTGGCGTGCAATTCGACATTCTAAATTGGTGGAAAGTGAATTCCACTAAATTTCCAATCCTTGGGCAGATTGCAAGAGACGTCTTAGCCATGCCAGTTTCCACAGTTGCTTCAGAATCGGCATTTAGTACTGGAGGAAGGGTGTTAAATAATTATAGGAGTTCTCTAACACCGATGACAGCTGAAGCGTTAATTTGTACCCAAAATTGGCTCCGAACCTCTCCAAAACTTGTCCTTGAGGAACTCATTGAGGAATTGGAGAAGTTGGAATTAGGTATGGTTAAGTTTTTACTTATAATTTTCTTTATTTTAATCTAGTTTTTATTAATATATATTAATTGTTATGATTGTTTCTTGTTTTATATATTTTGTAGAAGTTGCACCCACTCGTGATCCCAATGAAGAAGATTCTGGTGTTGAGTCTGATTAAAATACATCTTGTTAAGTTGTTATGGTAGGAATTAGGGGTGTTCAAAACCGATCCGGACCGAACTAAACCGACGAGCCGAACCGAAAAAACTGAGAACCGAAATAACCGAAAACCGAAAAAACCGAAAAAAACTCATTTTGCTGTTTTTTGTTCGGTTCGGTTCGGTTTTCGGTTTTAAATATGAAAACCCTAACCGAACCGAACCGAACCGGTTCGGAAAAAAAAACCCTAAAATGCCTAACCCCACCCCCCCCCCCCACTCCCCAGACCAGACCTGAGACCCCCACCCCCCAAACGAATCTGCGCTGCGCGATTCTGAGAGCGCCCGCCTACCACCACAGCCACCCACCGCGCGCCCCCCCTCCCACCCCAGCCGTCCCAGTCTCCCTGACCCTGTGACCCTAACCCCCCGAATCCCTAACCTCTCAGTCGCTCTCGCTCTCTCTTCTCCAAATCCCGAAACCACCCACCGCACGCCCCACCTCCTACCCCAGCCACCCACCGCGCGCCCCCCCTCCCACCCCAGCCGTCCCAGTCTCCCTGACCCTGTGACCCTAACCCCCCAAATCCCTAACCTCTCAGTCGCTCTCGCTCTCTCTTCTCCAAATCCCCCCAAGCACGACGCCAGCATTGTTTCTGGGTTCAACCCACTCCCAGCAGTCCAGCACGGCAGCACGGCAGCACCTCCGAGTCTCCCAGTCAGCCTTCCTCCCAAGTCAACATGGAACCCGAGCCACCGATTCAGGTAATTTACTGTTTATTGGTGGCTGTTTACTTCTTGGTGGCTGTTTACTTCCAACATGATTGGTGGCTGTTTATTGGTGGCTGTTTACTTCTTAGTCTGAATATACATTTAGAAAGATATTGCTGTTTAATTTGCTGTTTAATATTTCTTGTTGATAATATAGTTGCTGGTTATTTCTTGTTGATAATATAGTTGCTGGAGTTAATGGATAATCTGATAATCTCGCTGTACTTGCCTTTTAGGTAAGCCACACCTACACAAATATTAGCAGAAAGCAGAAGTGCCTAAATGGCTAAATGAGAAGACTGAATTCAACTTTTTAGTATAACAAAATATTTATATAAAAATAAAAAATAAATTATACAACAAACGCATGTGAATATGCTGCAAATAACTAACCTTGGTTATAATGGTCAAAACGAGAGAGAGAACAATGAATGTAAGAGAAGATATACAGAAAAATTGTGGGATCTGATTGGATATAATTAGATAAAGTTGCTGGTGATTTCATGTTGATATGAATGAATGCACATGTAGTTGCTACTTAATATAGTTGCTGGATAGTTGCTGGTTATTTCTTGTTGATAATATAGTTGCTGGTTATTTAATATAGTTGCTGGTTATTTCTTGTTGATATGAATGAATGCACATGTAGTTGCTATTTAATATAGTTGCTGGTTATTGTATTGCTGGATTGCTGCTAGTTGATAACTTGTTGTATTTATTGATGGCCTTGATTTATTGTATTTGTTTATGTAGTTTGACGCCAGTTCAAGTGAGAATATGGGCGAATCCGGATTGCCTCCCGTTCCTATTCCGAATGAATCAACAAGCATCAGATCTCCGACTGCATTGCCTCCTGTGCCAGCTCCTCATCGAAACACAAGGAATCTTGCTAGTAGAGGCCGAGGGAAAAGGCGAGCTGTTGAAGAAGCTCACGTTGATGACTCCGCTGAAACTGAGACCGACGAAGGTAAGAGAAAACCTTGTAGGCCTAGGTCTTGGACATGGGATCACTTCACTAGAGATGAAACTAGTAATCCACAGTATCCTAGAGCTAAATGTAATTGGTGTGGGGCTAGTTATGCATGTGATACACATAAAAATGGCACTAGTAACATGAAAAATCACTTGTTGTCGCAATGCAAAAAATTTCCGAAGGAGGCATTAGATCCTACCCAAAAAATTCTTTGTTTTCAAGATGTGGTAAAAGATGATAGGAAAGGGATAGGTAGTTCACTTTCTGCCGTGTCATTTGATGTTGATCGTTGTAGACAAGCACTTGCTAGAATGATTATTGTGGATGAATTGCCTTTTTCGCATGTTGAGGGGGAGGGTTTTCGTTATTATACGAGTTGTTTGCAACCCAAGTTTCCAATTCCTGGAAGGCTCACAGTTGCTAGGGATTGTTGGAAGCTTTATTTGAATGAAAAAGTTAAGTTGAAGTCTGTTTTCTCTCAACCAAATCAAAATGTTTGTTTGACAACTGATTGTTGGTCATCTGTGCAAAACTTGAACTATCTTTGCCTTACTGCTCATTACGTTGATGCTAATTGGAAATTGCAAAAAGAATCTTGAATTTTGTGCTATCAAGAATCACAAGGGGGAAACAATTGGTAGGAAGATTGAAAGATGTTTGTTGAGCTGGGGGATATCCCGAGTTTTTTCTATCACTGTTGATAATGCTAGTTCAAATGATGTTGCACTTTCTTACTTGAAAAATAGAATGGAGGATTGGAACTCACATCCATTAAGGGGAGAGTTTTTACATGTTAGATGTTGTGCTCATATTTTAAATCTTGTTGTGAATGATGGGTTGAGAGAAATGCATGAGTCAATTTTAAAGATTAGAAATGCAGTTCGGCATGTGCGTGCATCACCTGGTCGTACTGAGAGATTTAAAACTATGATTAAGGAAGCTAGAATTCTGGAAAAAGGCACTGTCCATTTAGATGTTCCTACTAGGTGGAACTCTACCTTTTTAATGCTTGAAAGTGCTTTGAAGTTTCAAAAGGCATTTAAACGTTTGGGGGAGAGAGATTCTGAGTATGCTATGATGGCTGGTGGGATTCCTAAGTCTGAGGATTGGGAGAATGCAAAGCATTTTGTGAAGTTTTTAAAAATATTTTATGAGGTTACTAATAAAGTTTCTGGTTCAACGTTTGTGACATCTTCTCAACACTTTAATGATTTTTGTAAAATATTGTCTACACTTAAGCATTGGATGGGAAGCTTGGATACAGTACTTTCAAGCATGGCTGAGAAAATGAAGTCCAAGTATGATAAGTATTGGGGAAATATAAAGAACACAAACATGATGATTTTCATTGCAGTTGTTCTTGATCCTAGGTATAAGCTTCAATTGATTAAGTGGAGTTTTGAAAAGTTGTATGAAAAAGAAGATGCTGAATTCTTAACTTCAAAGGTGAAAGAGACGCTTTTTAGGGTGTTTGATAGCTACAGGCTCTTTGGTGATAACTATCAAAGGTCTACTCGGCAAGATCCTCCTGAAATTAGCACACAAGAGCTTGAGGCACATGAAACTTCTTTTGCTATGGAATTTGAGAAGGAAATGCAATTCAATGAGAGTGCTAACAAGAATGAGGTGGAGTTATATCTTATGGAGGCATTAGAGAAGAGTGGCGTGCAATTCGACATTCTAAATTGGTGGAAAGTGAATTCACTAATTTCCAATCCTTGGGCAGATTGCAAGAGACGTCTTAGCCATGCCAGTTTCCACAGTTGCTTCAGAATCGGCATTTAGTACTGGAGGAAGGGTGTTAAATAATTATAGGAGTTCTCTAACACCGATGACAGCTGAAGCGTTAATTTGTACCCAAAATTGGCTCCGAAACTCTCCAAAACTTGTCCTTGAGGAACTCATTGAGGAATTGGAGAAGTTGGAATTAGGTATGGTTAAGTTTTTACTTATAATTTTCTTTATTTTAATCTAGTTTTTATTAATATATATTAATTGTTATGATTGTTTCTTGTTTTATATATTTTGTAGAAGTTGCACCCACTCGTGATCCCAATGAAGAAGATTCTGGTGTTGAGTCTGATTAAAATACATCTTGTTAAGTTGTTATGGTAGGAATTGTTTTCCTTATACTATTATTATTATTATAATTATTATTGTTGTTGTTGTTCTTATTATGTAACTTTTTTTTTTAATTTCAGGTTGGTTTGCATTATGAAGTTTAGCTATTTTGTTGGAGAAGACACCATAACTTTGCTAATGACAATTTATTTTTATTTTCAGTTGTGTTGACTGTTGAACTATTAAACTTCTTTAATTGTTGTATTTGAATTCTGTTGTCGTTATATTTCATCAGATCAAGACTTTGTTAGCTATTGTGTATTTTGGTTTGTCGATTTCAAGGTTATGACTTTGCATAATAGTATGGTAGAATTTTTTTATTTGATTGAAAAAACCGAACAAACCGAACCAAACCAAACCGATTTTAATTGGTTTGGTTTGGTTCGGATGACCTTGAAAAAAAAACCGAACCAAACCGAACCGCAGTATAATTAAACGATCGGATCGGATGGCTTTTCCTTCAAAAATCGAACCAAACCGCACCGCGAACACCCCTAAACCACGGTTTCTCATTTGTACATAAACCGTGGCTGACAGGAACGGTTTACGTGTTGGATGAAAATGAACATAAACAGTGGGAGCCTACCACGGTTTATGATTGCATGTAAATCTTCATAAAACCTTGCTACCAGCAACGGTTTATGAAGGAGTGGGAATTGACATAAACCCTTGTAGCCTACAACGGTTTATGAGGAGTAAACATCTATATATATATGTGGGTGAAATTCAAGCTGCATGAGAGAGATCATTATCATAATGGCAAGTGAGGAGGAGAGTGTTCTTGTCCTATTGCTAAATTTTAATTTTCTACTTTAAATAAAAAAATTAAATTTTATAATTTAAGAAAGTAAAAATTAAAAAAATAAAAATTAATCTTTTAAAATTTTTAATTTTTCTAAAAATATTTTTTATTTTTTATTCACCGGATAATAATACACCCGGACTGTTGACTTTTTTTTGTTGCTGGACTTGTTCACAAACTAAGAATAAATTAATTTTAAAATTTTTTTATTTTTTTGTTTATTAGATATTATTGGAATTTTTTATTTTTTAACTGTTAGAATTAATTTTTTTTAGATTAAATATAAAAAAAGAAATTTACAAATTTGTTGTTTATTAGATATTATTGAATTTTATTTTATTTTTTATTTTAAATAAAAATATTTAATTTTATAATTAAAAAAATAAAAAATTTAATTTTTTAAAATTTTAAATTTTTCTAAAAATATTTTTCTGATTTTTTATTCACCAAATAATGTTATACACGGCCTATTGACTTTTTTTGTTGCTAGACTTGTTCATAAATTAAGAATAAATTAATTTTAAAAATTTAAAATTTTTTATTTTTTATTTATTAGATATTATTGTTATTTTTTATTTTTTAACTGTTAGAATAAATTTTTTTTAGATTCAATATAAAAAAATGAATTTACAAATTTATTGTTTACTAGATATTATTGGATTTTATTTTATTTTTCAAATTTAAATAAAAATATTTAATTTTATAATTAAAAAAATAAAAAAAATTTAATTTTTTAAAATTTTAAATTTTTCTAAAAATATTTTTCAGATTTTTTATTCACCGGATAATGCTACACCCGGATCATTGACTTTTTTGTTGCTGGACTTGTTCACAAATTAAGAATAAATTAACTTTAAAAATTTAAAATTTTTACGTTTATTGCCAAAAACTACCACGGTTTATGCCTTAAACTCTCCCTTCCTAATCCGTGGTTGGTAGCCACGGTTTACAACCATTCTTTTCCTTCCATAAATCGTCCCTACTAGTCACGGTTTATGTACAAATGAGAAACCGTAGTTGGCTCCCACCGTTTACATAATAACGAAATTTGCACAAACACGTAACAACTATCTGTTTTGCACATTTGGGTAAACGATTATTTGATTTTATTTAAATACGTAAATTGCCCTATATATTAATTGTACATATAAAAATTTAAGTCACATATATTAATTATTTTTTTTGTTATGATTATATATATATATATATATAATTATTTTTTATTCTACAATCGAGTAATAATTTTTTATTTTTTATATCCTTACATATTCTCCAATCTCTTTTCATATGCATGATTAACAATTTTTTTTAAATGGTGATATTTTAATTTTTTTCTTTCACATATTTTTATATATTAGTAAGAAAGTAAATCCACGTGTTGTGACTCTTTTTCCTTTTTCACGTCTTAATCTTAATTAATCAATCTTGTATCTACACAATATAATTAAACTCTTAATCATTCTAATTTATTGATGAATTATTTCTCTTAATAATTGCATTACGAATATGAAATAATACAAAAAAAGTGATACATATATCCAAAAAAGAAAACAAACTTAAAAATAAAAAAAATCATATTAAAAAGTTTAAAAATAACATATCCAAAAAGAATAGTTATAATATATAAATTGAGACAGCAATTTAAATTTTTCTAAAACTAATTTAATCAATTACCAATATTAGAACTAAATTATTTAAATAATATTTAATCTATTCTAATCCTTAGATACGTATAGATTAGAGCCATTCTCGTAACAACCAACTGAAATAACATCATAAGATCGAACACTTAGAAATCGTACAAATTTAGACTATCTTCTTGTTAAAATTGTCAAATTAAATTGACTTTTATTCTCCTTCATGGCATTGAATTAATGTACCAGAAGGCCGATAGTTTCTGAAAAAAATCACAATATGTTATAAAATTATTTTTAATACAAAAAGCTTAAGAGAAGAAAATTTAAATATATTACCAATCTTTGAACTACATCTTTAAGGTTGGCACGAATTTTTCAAAATTGAACCTAAATTGAGAAAATTCAATCTCATTATATGCTTCACTTCGAATATTTTCGGACAAATGTAGAAAACATGGAGGGGATATGACTTGAACTTGACCTACAAAGCTCCTTAGAAACAATTGCCCAATCAAAGAAGAATAACAGATTAGAAAAAAAGAATGCTTTGATTCTTAGATTTAGACTCACTAACCACAAAGAAATACTATATATAGTCTTTAGTAGTACAAAAATAAATATAGAAATTAATTATTACAATATCAATTTATCACTATGAACGTTAGTATCATATTTATAGCAATTAGAATTATAAATTTATGTTTAATTTTTTATATAATTATAATTAAGATATTTTTTAAATTAGTATAATTTATGCATTATTTATTAAATGCTAATTGTAATATAATTCTAATAAAGATATTTTTTAAAATAAATTTAGAAGAGAGAATAGTACTTTTATTTTGAAAAGAAAATAAATTAATGAGAAATTGACACCTTACTTTCATTAGTTGGGGAAAAATCCAATTTTAGTATATTAAGTAGATTATTTTATATAATTATAATAAATATATTTTCTAAATTAGTATAATCATGCATTATTTATTAAATGCTAATTGTAATATTATTATAATAAAAATATATTTCTAAAAATAATTTTAAAAGAGAGAATAGTGCTTTCATTACATGAGAATAGTACTTTCTAAAAATAAAGATATTTTTCTAAATTAATATAATCATGCATTATTCATTAAATGCTAATTGTAATATAATTATAATAAAGATATTTTTCTAAAAATAATTTTAGAAGAGAGAATAGTGCTTTCATTACATGAGAATAGTACTTTCTAAAAATAAAAATATTTTCCTAAATTAGTATAATTATGCATTATTACTTAAATGCTAATTATAGCATAATTATAATAAATATATATTTTTATAAAATACTTAGAAGAGAAAATAGTGCATTCATTTTGGCAGGAAAATGGATTCATGAGAGATCTATCGACACCTCACTTCCATTAGTTGGGAGAAAACCCAATTTTAGTATATTAAGTCGATAAGTAGATAGATATCATATTAGTTTTTGAACTTTCTTTAATAATCAGTCAGTCAATAAAATACTAAATTGGCTCACATTGGATACAAGATTAAATAACACTAGTGTAAAACCCGGGCGTAACCAAACACTATTTCATTATATATAAATTTTATTGATATCTATTTATTGATATTAATAATCATTATTTTTAATTTAAAAATGTCTCTATATATAAAAATTTATTATACAGTGTATAAAATTATTTTATTCTATATTCTTAGAGAACAAAATAATTTTATTATTTTTCTAGTTCATATTAAAAAAAAGTATTTAAATATAAAAATTATTATGTTTGTATTTAAATATGTTACTGTTGTACTATTCAAAAAATAAAACTTTAATAAAAATAGTTTATATTCTAATCACACAAATAATAAATACTAACTAAATTATATTTATTTATATTATTAGTCTCTAGTGTATAACTTGTACTACTCATAAATCATGTATTTAATTTATTTTATTATATTTATGTATAATTTGTTTATAAAAAGATTGATATATATTTTATTATATTTATGTATTCGATTTAGCAGCAAATTTGTAATGCCATCAGTTAATTGATTAGTCTCTATATATGTGTCGTATGTGTACTTGTCATTCTCTGCTGAAAAGCTCTTTAAATACATTAATCTCTTTATTTAAATATATTAATCTCTTTATTTATTTGGGTCTGTCAGGCCCAACAGATAAATCAAATATAACTTTTGTTGTACTGATTTAGTCGATATATGAATACATATTTGTAAGAGTTTTTAAAATATGATAAATTAGACTCAGAAATGAATATATCTAAATTTTGAGAAAGTTTAAAATTTAAATATATTTTTAAATCTTTGATAACTTAAATATTTGCATACCAAAGATGAAAAATCTATTTATCTTTTTTTTTCGAGAATAAATGACCATTTGTATCCATTACAGATGAAAACGCTGACATTTGTATCCATGATAGCTTGAAACTAAAGTTATACCCATGATAGATGTCTTCCGTGTGACATAAGTGCCCTGACTTGGATCTGAACCTTGTTCGTGGAAATCCGATCCTACGTGGCACTCCCTATCTTATCTTCAACCCCTTTCTCTTGCTCACACACTCTCTCTCTCTTCAACCCCCACTCTGGCCCCTTTTTCCTCAACACTCGCTCCCTCACCTTCCTCGTTGTCATCAATGGTCAAGATCTCTTCAACAATTTCTCGTTCTCCAAAACCCTGAAGCTCAAGACCAAGCAGCAAGAGCTTCTAATCCGTGTCACTGTCCTCACACTCATCTACATCCTAGCCTTCATAATCCACCAGTAACCAACAACACCAATACATAAAGTGGCACCAAATTGATGATAAACACATAACCACCCCAAGCCGAAACCGTGTAGAAATATACCCAGGGCAGATTACAATCAAAGCCGTGGCGATGATCCCTGCGCCAGAATCCCAAATCTCCTTGCCGAAGAAGCAAGCAACGAGGGTGGTGTTGGAGGCAAAAAAAGGCGCTGTTAGGACGCAAACCTCGCGGATGTGGACTGCAAAACGGAGGAAGCAGAGGACCTAGTAGAGCGCGGCGGCAGTGAGCATGAGACCGGGGTAGGGGTTCCGTCGATGATGCGTCCAAGTGGGTACCAGCTCTCCGAGTCGAACCAATTCCAAAACTTCACCGTGAGGGCGCTTCCTCGACGGGGATCTAT
Organism: Arachis stenosperma; assembly: GCF_014773155.1. Taxonomy (NCBI): domain Eukaryota; kingdom Viridiplantae; phylum Streptophyta; class Magnoliopsida; order Fabales; family Fabaceae; genus Arachis; species Arachis stenosperma. The sequence goes on from NC_080385.1 coordinate 155,916,839, forward strand.
TGCTGTTCCACTTATGATTCTTCATCATTGTTGTTGTTCCCTCCCTGATGCTTCTTTTGCTGGTTATTTTTTCTTCTCTCTTCTCCATAACTGTGGTAGCGGTGGAGAAGCTTACGCTGATGCTGCATGGTTCTTCTGAGAGCTGAGACACTACCTCGGAGACTTTATCTTTTTTTTGTTGATGATAACGGGGTTGGGAATGGGATGTGGATTTTTTGATTCGATTTTGTCATCAGGGTTTTGAAGAGGAGGCAGAAGGGTGTCCGATTATGGCTTCAAAATTGAAACTTGATTTCGTTTGGCAATGGGTGTTTGTGATAGGACCACTTTCACAGACTCTTCCTCTAATACTAGTGGTGGTTGCCGCTGTGGTATTTGTTGGTTAAGGTTTGAGTTGGGGAGAGAGAGTATAAGGTATTGTTGGAGGGTTTGATTATTTTGGTGATATGAATTTTGGTTTTGGATCTGGGATTTGTTGATACAGCAACCTATGTGGAGGTTTGAAAAAACAATGCGAGAGGGTTGAAGTTTCAGAAGATTAGTACTTAGTAGTGGGAAGAGTGGTGCCACTTTATGTATTGGTGTTGTTGATTAATGGTGTATTGGTGTTACCATTTTGCGCCATTGATGACGACGAGGAAGGTGAAGGAGAGAGTCTTGAGGAAGAAAGGGCCAGAGTGGGGGTTGAAGAGAGAGAGAGAGAGTGAGTAAGAGAGAGAGAGGGGTTGAAGATAAGGTAGAGAGTGTCATATATGATCGAATTCTCACGAACTAAGTTTAGATCTAAGTCAGGACACTTTTATCACACGAAAGGTATTTATCATGGGTATAACTTTAGTTTCAGGTTATTATGGGTACAAATATCAGCGTTTTTATCTGTTATAGATATAAATGATCATTTATTTTTTTTCGGCTTTGGAGATTAGTTGCTTGTATTGCTTTGCACTTTGGAATGCTGTTAGCTGGTGGCCTGGTGTTAATAATAACTTGGAATTGAACGCCTTTTTATTGGGCCCAAAAACATAATACTCTATCCAGCCCAAAAAACGAAAAGTTTGTTCATTGTTAATTTCGGTATATGGTCCTTTTCAGTTTTCACACTCAAACTTGAACCAATCGGATCGATTACAAGTTTACAACTCCCCTATAGTCTTATTTTAAGAGAAAAAGGAAAAAGAAAAAACAAAGTGGCCTCCACGTAGCTGATTATCTGATTCGTTAGATTTGCTGCTGTAATTGATCATTGGTTCATACACTCTGCGGGGCTGCACCTCCACGCGACACGAAGACCGTGTGCCCTACTCTCTCTATGCTTTTATCTTCCGTCGCCACGCTTGGCAAGTTGACATTAGCGGGAAAAAAAAGGTTGTTTCAGGAGGAGAGAAAAAAAAAAGGGGGCTATAAAAAATAAAAGTTTGGATTCAGAAAATAATTAAAAAAATGAATTAAGAATTTAAATTATTGGACTTTCATCCTAAGTATTTAGATTACACATAATTCTACTCCCTTACGAAATTAATATTTTAATTCCTAAACAATAAATACCATTTCGATCCCTTCAAAACTGCAAATTGAAACAAAGTAATCTCTGTTGAAGTTTTGGCAAACTGCGGCATGCACGAATAATTGAATATGGCTTGTTCCCTGTGGGTAAAGATCCGTTTCACCTTATGTGATTTGCTGATTAATGAGTGTGCTAATCAAAATCATGCGGCGGCCACATGTATATACACACACAATTTCTTAACTGTTTTAAAATATTAAATAATACAACAATAACAAAATCTTGTCCTATTGAATGAGATCGAGTACGCAGATGAAACGATGCTATTAAACTCATAAATATTATTGTAAAATATTTTAATTAGTCATTTAATAAAAAAAATATGTCAAAAGATTATTAGTGTACAAATCATTTATATAAAGTGAAAAACGATCGATGAATTGAATTTTAAGACAAAATATTTTTTTATTGTGTTTAATAATAGATATTCCAATCAAGGACGACGCATAATTTATAAATGGTAGAGAAGTTTAACTTGGAAGGAAACAATCCTCAAAATTATTCCATTTAATCCAGGAAGATTCATTTCATTGACAGCATCTTTTTAAGTAAAAATCCTACTGAGAGAGGGTAGGTGGCCGTCACTATAAACAAACAATACAAAGTCCACCTGTCTCCATGTGTTTGGCAACGAGCAACCCCCGGCGCGTGGAATTAACTCGCACACCAAACACACAAAGAAGAGAAAGCTGAAGCCGCAAGAGAAGGAAGAAAATTGGACAAAAAAGAGAGACGTTATTCATTTTCATTCATTCATAAACCCTATCACTGACTATAAAAACCCCTAATACTTCAAACGCACTTTCTCGTCACACTCTTCTTCTCACTAAACTTCACCTCTTTCTACGCAACGTCAATAATGGCCACCGCACATTCACAAACCCTTCGAATCTCTTCACTTTCATCTTCCAGCTCTCTTTCTCTCTCCTCAAAACTTCCTCTCTCCTCCGCCTTCTCCGTCTCCTTCCGCTCCAGCCGCCGCGCCGCCCGCCCCCTCGTCGTCTTCGTCTCCGCCGGCCTCGACGCAAAACCTACCGTTCTCGTCGCCGAGAAGCTCGGCGAGGCGGGCCTCAAGCTGCTCAAGGAGTTTGCTAACGTGGACTGCAGCTACAACCTCAGCCCTGAGGAGCTCTGCACTAAGATCTCGCTCTGCGACGCGCTAATCGTCAGGAGTGGAACCAAGGTCACGCGCGAGGTGTTTGAGTCCTCCGCCGGCAGGCTCAAGGTCGTCGGAAGGGCCGGCGTCGGGATCGACAATGTGGATCTGGCTGCCGCCACCGAGCATGGCTGCCTGGTGGTTAATGCCCCCACCGCCAACACCGTCGCCGCCGCTGAGCACGGGATCGCGCTTCTCGCAGCCATGGCTAGGAACGTTGCTCAGGCTGACGCGTCCGTCAAAGCTGGTTAGTTTCGAATCTCTTTAAGCATTTCGTCGAGCACCTTGTTTCTTTAGCTTTGTTTTAGATCCCTGTTATTGAAGTACGCCAGTTGATTTGTTCGTCAAGAATATTGAACTCTCAATTGTTGTATCGTCGTGTGTGCTGAAGTGAAGTAGCTTGAAGTCTTGAACAGGGGAAAAAGCTTTTCGAAGATTCACCATGTCTTTTCATGGAAGCAAGTGTTGAGCTAAATTAAATATTAGATATTCCCAGCTAAAAGTAGGACTTCTCGCTGATTATTTTTGTACTTATGTTGAGATCTAACATTTTATATTGGATATTTGTTCTTTTTTTTTTTTGGTGACTAGGATATTTGTTCTTTTGATGCTGCCTTTTTTCCCTTGGAGTTCGTGCTATGAATTCTGTTTTTTAGTTACTCGGTGAATTTGTGATTTTGGATTCTGTTTTTTTTTTAATTATTATTTCTTTGTTTTGGATGATACAGGGAAGTGGCAAAGGAACAAGTACGTTGGAGTTTCGCTGGTTGGAAAAACACTGGCTGTCATGGGATTCGGGAAGGTTGGTTCTGAAGTTGCTCGTCGTGCCAAGGGGCTTGGTATGAATGTCATTGCACATGATCCTTATGCTCCCGCAGATCGTGCTCGTGCCATTGGTGTGGAGCTTGTGGGCTTTGATGAGGCCATTGCCACTGCAGATTTCATCTCTTTGCACATGCCTCTTACACCTGCTACAAACAAGATGCTCAATGATGAGACTTTCGCCAAGATGAAGAAAGGAGTTCGCATAGTCAATGTTGCTCGTGGAGGAGTCATCGATGAGGATGCTCTTGTTAGAGCATTGGATTCTGGCATTGTAGCTCAGGTTCTTGCCATCCCTTGGTTGGAAGCATTAAAAGTTCACCTTAGCGTTTAGTAAGATCATTGGTTTCTCCTACTAAAGAAATAACTATTGTCTTGTGTCTCGGTTGTTGCAGGCGGCGCTTGATGTTTTCACGGTGGAGCCACCCCCAAAAGACAGCAAGTTGATCATGCATGAGCAAGTCACTGCAACACCTCATCTTGGTGCCAGTACCATGGAAGCTCAGGTAAGTTACTTAAATAATTCCATATGATCATATAGCTATGTTGACTTTTATATAAATAAAAGGGAAATAACCTTTAAATTTGCCGATCAGGAAGGAGTGGCCATTGAAATAGCAGAAGCTGTTGTTGGAGCATTGAAAGGGGAGCTTGCTTCTACTGCAGTCAATGCACCAATGGTTCCCTCAGAGGTATCTTTCTCCTTAGCATGATAAACAATCTTTCTTCATCGCCTTATTCATTGCCTGGTTCACTATATCTCATCAAATTTGATACACCGGTAGGTTTATGTTAGTTTGGAATGCAGAAAAAAATTGCTGTACCATTTTCAATCTTAGAATCCGAGAAAAAGATAAAGGAAAAGCACTCTTATTCCAAGTTTCAGTTGCTCAAATGGATATTATTGCTTTCTATTCTACAATACAATTTATCCGACCAACCTGTGGAATTGGAATAGAATTCTCAGTTTAATTTGATACCGGGCTGAGATTAAACATCTGAGGTATCCTTCCTGACTGCAGGTGTTGACAGAATTACAACCGTATGTTGATCTTGCTGAGAAATTGGGGAGGCTGGCTGTCCAGTTAGTAGCAGGAGGAAGTGGTGTGAAAACAGTGAAAGTGACCTATGCTTCTGCAAGGGCTCCTGATGATCTTGACACTCGTGTTCTTCGTGCTATGATAACCAAGGGTCTGATTGAGCCCATATCAAGTGTTTTCGTGAACTTGGTTAATGCTGATTTCACTGCCAAGCAAAGAGGAATCAGGATAACCGAGGAGAGGATTATTCTTGATGGTTCACCTGAGAGCCCAGTGGAGTTCGTCCAGGTACAGATTGCTAATGTCGAATCCAGATTTGCTAGTGCCATATCAGACTCTGGGGAGATTAAAGTTGAGGGTAAAGTGAAAGATGGGATCCCGCATTTGACCAAGGTTGGATCCTTCGATGTTGATGTGAGCTTGGAAGGTAGCATTATACTCTGCAGGCAGGTGGATCAGCCAGGCATGATCGGAAAGGTTGGGAGCGTTTTGGGCCAAGAGAATGTGAACGTCAGCTTCATGAGTGTAGGAAGGATTGCTCCCCGTAAGCAAGCTGTGATGGCAATTGGCGTTGACGAACAACCCAGCAAAGAAACCTTGAAGAAGATTGGAGAAATTCCCGCTGTTGAAGAGTTCGTTTTCCTCAAGTTGTAAAAGATGTGACATGCTTGTTTTTATTTACCGGGGGTTGTTGCCCCCCTTTTTCTTTAAATGTTGGGTTGGGCATGACTGCATAGTGTGCCCGGTTTTGATGCGGTATCATCAATGAAAGATTGAGAGTAGCTATAGTTTTTAGGGGGATGAGGAAAATAATGATTAAACTTGCCATTGATACAGTCCAAATGAAAAGAAATCTGTGTAACTGATACTGTGCTTTATGAATTGTTGTTTATTAAAGCCATTATACTCCTTAATAATAATTTCCGGAATTGCCCTATCCATATCCAACTTGTCATTGTTGACTTCGAGCATACATGCATACATGCTACTCCTGATGGTAATTTCTTCAATACGCTTTTGACTTAAGGTTCCAAGTAAAACTTCAACATATTGCATAAACTTCCTGTCTACAAAAATCTTAACGGTTTGAGAATTTCCACCATGAGTTCCCCATGTATACATAATTTCGAAACTACGCCGCTTAGTGCCACAAAAATTGAACCAGATGGACTGTGAATTCTCAATTTATGAACCAGAAAGGAAAGGAACCTCTGCTAGAGTTGTAGGCAGGGATATGTTGAGGTTATGTAATGCTAAATAAGCAGCAATACCGGCAGCATATCCCGCAAAAGCAAAGCCACTAACCTGCAGAATAGATAAGTGGCTTCCGTCAACAAATATGAACAAATATTTCAAGAGGTTAATGTGTCATGTAAAGTAGGAAATACCTTCCGTAAGTACCAAAAGAAATCCACCTTCTCCATCCCCATGAATGCAACTCCGGCAGCCGAGCCAATAACTAACATGGACCCACCAGTACCGGCACAGAATGCAATCAGTTGCCAGAACTCAGAATCCTGAGGGAAAGATGCAAGATCATACATTCCCATTGCAGCAGCAACCAATGGAACGTTGTCAATTATTGCCGATATGACCCCAATGGCACTTGCAATCAGTTCACTGCTCTGGATATGAGCATCAAGGTAATTCGCTATTTCACGAAGGATTCCTGCTGCCTCCAGGCTGTGACACAACACCATTGAATTCGATCAATAAGCTAAGGGTGTCTTTCACATCTTATTATGGATTCAAATCGGTGAACTGATGGCTATCGCCCACAACTTGCTGCAATAGCATAATCAAATATATCTTCTTGTTTACCTGCTAACAGACAATAGAATTCCCAGGAAGAATAGAGCTCCTTGAGTGTCTATTCTTGACAGAGCCTGCGGCACTTTTAGCCTTTGTCTTTCCGATTCACCGTAATGAATAGCATCAGTGAGGATCCAAAGGACACCTAGTCCAAGTAGCATCCCCATGTAGGGAGGCAAACCTGTGAGGGCCTTGAACACGGGGACAAAAATCAAAGCCCCTAAACCAACTGAGAAAACAAGCTGTCCTCGAGGAGCCATCTGTTCGGAAGCCAAGACATTTGGAGAATCCTGTCCCTTCCCATTCACTTCGCTGTAAATAAGAGTAATCAACATCATCTAAACTGTAATATGTTATGTTATGCTGAATCTCGGCATTCAATTAAGCTTTGCTGGCAGATTTTTCTAGAGATAGAAGGATACCTAGTCAGGGACATGAGCGCCAATGGAACAGCTAGAGAAATGGCTGAAGGTACAAACAAACTCTGTAATCAAATAATATATAATTATGATACTGGTTGGTCTTATATTGCATTTTGTTAACACTCGTTGGTGTCCATAATTGAAACAAGGAAAATGACATCCACATTTAGCAGAATATGAGTGTTCTTGAAATCAATATCACTAACAGAAAGACTCTACGTATGTCTCAACAATCTTTCGAGATGTCGCTAGTGCTAACTTCATTATACCACTATAACTTATAGTGTAATTTATAGTACCTTCATTGTTTGCACTGTAGATATTTGACCATGTATCCACAGCATAGTGGTGGTAACATCACCAATAGGAGTCCATGCACCACCAGCATTTGCAGCTATTACAACCACGGCTCCAAGAATCCTGTCAATAGAATAAAAAATCTACTTCTGGAGAATATGATAACATGCAAAGAGATTCATAGCTAAACCTAATGGCAGTAGCAGAATTCCCAAAACTGTAAACTTGGAATATATCCCATTGAATCTTCATGCCTTCGACATAAACAAAGGAAACCATTGATAATACTAACAGCAATTTCCTATCATCAACAATGAATTATATACACTAGAAGGAACAGATATAATTTATATATAGACAGGTAATTTCTGGAAGAAAATTACTCAAGATTTCTCAAGTAAGTATTCAGATTGATAAGTTAACAACACAACAGAGACACATACTTTCGATACTCTGATGGGGGTACTAATTTCCGCAACAGAGAAACCATGACTATTGTAGAGGTAAGGTTGTCTAAAACTGAACTGAGAAAAAATGTCACAAATCCAATCTGCAAATTCAATAATAACTTGTCAAATTCCATCATGAAGACTGATGTGCCATGCAAATTCACCGAAGATTTAGAATATTTTGGTTGGAAGAGAGACGAGAGAGGGGTGGTGGGTGGGGGAGGGGTGTTTGAATTGAAATATTGTTGAAGAACTCCTTTCATTGATGTTCAACCTGGATGATAATAACATATTTGACCATAGAATGAAAATTTCAACTAATGTAATCAAATCTCAAAAGTCTCAATTTGCAGGGTTTCTTCCGAGAAATCTTTAGAATGGCCAAAAATATATTAGAGATAAAGCAATTGAATTTACCACCCAAAGGAGAAGTCGTGGCTTTCGAGTTGTTATATTGTCAGTAACTAGCTTAAATCCTTGATGAGCATCAACTATTTCCACAATAGTCATAGCTCCAAGCAAGAAAAACACTATTTCACTGACTTCCGCAGACGCACGCGTTAGCTCAGAAACAGCTACACCAGTTGATGGAGCCTGTTACAGTACAGACATTCCATAAAAGATAAAGCAAACAGCAGCGGAAAATGAAATCAGGAGGAAGAAGACATGAACTAATTTGAATAGGTACATCAACTTCAGGTCAATGTGTATTGAGTGTCTGTGTCCTATTCATTGCAAAACAAAAGCTTGTATGAGCTACCTAAATCTCGGAAGCACAACAAGGAACAGATGCATAAGGAATTCACTGATAATTTCAAAAGTAAAAAAAGCTAAGTGATAGATATTTACCCCAATACTTCTTATAGTCCACAAGCTTACAGCCATCAAAAGTCCTACTCCACTTTTGTTGAAAGCTAGAGATTCCTCAAATATGATGCCTACATATCCTATTACAAATAGCAATGCCATGGCAAGATCCTGCAATCATGGTCACAGACTTGTAAACATATTCCCAAATGCAAACACTTCATGCTGAAACATAAACAAGTGAATTTCAGCTAAGACAGACATTGATAGACCTGATTTGCGGCCACCCAAGAATGGTTAATTGCCACTGCCCCAGTTGCAGCTGCTGCAAATACCGCAACAGCTTTGAGCAAATCGGTCTTGGGCTTATAACTGTCCACAAAATCTTGTGAGCTTGTTTCATCAAGTGAACATAGGGGATCACAGGTTCCAGATTCAGTTGGTAAGTCCTGAAAACATTTATACGTGAAGTATGAGTTAAGCACTAAGCTATAAGCAGCAGATTATGTAACTTTGCCACATTTACGAAGGTTTATATTTTATTTTATTTTTAAGTGGAGTTGATATCATTAGGTTCAAATTCAACAAACTTTCCAGAAATTTTGAATCTTGCATTGGTTTTTGAGGTGCCCTTGACTCAAAATATGCAAATCAGTATCGAATATACAAATTCACAAACTTTGCTATAAATGGGTATCCATAAGAACCTGGAACTGCTGCTGGGAAGAAGTGGAGGAACCTCTGGCCTTATCTTCTGCACGCGCCAAGACATGATTACGGAGCAAGCTGGGCCCTCTGATTCTACAGAGAGAGGGGGGCGAGGATTGAAGAGAGTGAAGGCCATGAAGTGAAAGCCTAGAGTTCCGGAAATGGTGGAACATGCACAAGTGCGTGTGTGTCCCAATGGAAAACGTGGCCATCGTAGTGTACCCAAATCTAGTAACTTTGAACCAGCAGTGACAAAGTCAAACAAGAAGAAGAGGGTGTTCGGTGTTCTCGTTCGGTGATAAACTTGGAAAAACGATGATACGAGGGTTCATCTTTCTTTCAGGTGTAATAAAATAGTAATAAAAAATGCAACTTGATATTGTTTACTAATAATTTTTATAAAGCATAAAAATTAAAGAGTGATTATCCAAATCCATTATGAGGATTTTAAAATTGGACGTTTTAGTCTCCAAAAAAGATTAATACCCAAATCAGTCCTCATGGTTTATTTCCGGCGGCCAAAACAATCCCCAGACCCATTTTTCTATTTTATGCCATCGGAAAAAGCTGAAGTGGCACAGTTACTCTCCAACGTGTCCAGCAATAAGAACAGGTGTCATACAAGGACAAATTAGTCTCCAACCATGTTATGAAAACGGCGCCGTTTAAGGATTGGTTCCAAACGTTGCGTTTAAGTGGGAAACACAAGGTCGCGCTTCTTCTCCTCTACCTCAACCCCTCTGTACTTGAACAGAAGCGTCTTCTTCGTTGAACCTTTTGGAACCCTAGTTTATCAGCAGCTGCAATGACACCAAGCAAAGGAAGCTCGTCGTCTTCGAATCGCCATGGTGGGAGACTCGGCGGTGGCCATAGTTGTAGCGTTATCGGAGACGGTAACATCAGCAGCCTAAGCAAAGTTGAAATCCCCAAAGGACAACACCCAAAATGTCTATGCGGTTTGTATGCAATAATCTCTACTTCAAGGACTCATGAAAATCCAGGTAGACTATTTTTTGGATGCCCACTATATAAGGTAAACAATTGTAAGATTTCGAATAATTTACATTCTATAAGAATTGTGTTGAAGAGCTATTTTTGTGTGATGAGCAGGAAAAGTTATCTCATTGCAAGTTCTTTACATGGGTTGACAAGATTTTTGACATTAAGTTGAGAAATGATAACTCGGTGAAGAATGTAACCATGGATGGTGGTGAGATTGCTGCTGATATTTTACCCATGTATGATACCAATGATGCTGGTTTGGAACACAAACTGATGGAGTTACAAAATATAATTGATTTGTTAGAGCTTCAGAAAAATGTAGTCCCAAAAGCTGAGGGCAAGAGTAAATGTACGAATGTAGTACTTGTTATCATGTTCTTTGCAATGTTAGTGTTGATTTTGTCAGTAACAATAGCTATTTTGTAAGTTATATCTTAGTATTAAGAGTTCACTGAAACCTGTATGCAAATTTGTATGCTTTTTTTGTGATCTAAATGCTTGTGAGAAGAAGAAAATTTATGCAATATATCAGCTTTAAAGTTTTATTCCAAAATTGTTTAGTTGATGACCTTTATGAATCCAAACAGAAAATCATATTGCTATGTCATGTAGTAAAATGAATAATAAAAGAAAAAAGCAACAGCACCATTACTTATAAGTTCAGTAACAAGTAGCATGAAATGAATAATGGTAAAAAACAACAGCACCATTACTTATAAGAGCAAATATATTGCTTTAACGTCAAATAGCAACTTCAAATCATAGAATGCAAGTCACAGATTCGACCTAATAAAAACAACATAACTGTCATAGTAGCAACTTAAACTAAAGTCAGAATTCGGCTATACATGAGCCAAAACATAATTCACAAAAAAGTTTCATCCACACTACTCCATCAATCTGTAAATTAAGAGTATTTCAAGTTTAGGTCCATCAACTTGAAAACTCATTACCAAAATACAAACCAAACTATTACATCAAAAAGCCTAATCATTTGTCTTCATTCACTTCTGTCTCGAATGCTTGAACCCAGGATTTGGAATAAACTGGAACATCCTTGATGTAGTATCCTCACTTGCCGCTGCAATTGTTTTTACCGAGACGCCTTGACTTGGTCTAGGTGATGGAATAGGAGGTGGAGTGCTAGACTGGACTGGTGCAGGATATTGTGGTCTAATGATAGGCTGCTTGTTCTAATAGTTTTTGGCCCATTTGCAGTTGGGCCAGATGAAGTTGACCCATAATCTTTTTGTCCAACATTTTTTGGAGCCCTAATGCTGGGCTTAGCAGCAACAGCAGCTCTTGACATGTTTGAGCCTGCATACTTTGATCCAGAACCAGTAGCTCCATTAGTGTTTGTCTTGATTGTACTTGGCCCATCTATAGCTTTCTTATTCTCTTTTAAAGCCTTCCTTCTTGCACCTATATTTCTCTGTGAACTTTGCATTCCTACACCACCCTCTGTTTTTTTGCCAACTTTTCTAGTATTTCTCTTCTCAATCAAACAATCTGAGTCACTATCTTTATCCTCAAATCCTACTAGGGGTGGTCTATATGGTTCATCCTCTGTCGTTTCATACCTGTCATCACTAGACTCCTCCTCAACATCTGCATCAGCATCAAAGTTCAAATTGATATCCTCTGGTGGAGTAACCATTATTGGGTGATCGAAATATAGATAAAACTCGTCAGTCTCCTGGTTCATCTGTTTATTTTCACGCAAATGATTAATCTCCAAATCTCCTTTTATAGGGTGCAACCCCCTCTCCAAGTCAGGAGCCTTAGGATCAAACCAGTATATAGCCTTGTAATCTAAATAACCTAAACCTTTGAACAGAGTTTTCAGGTCAAAGAAGCATATGAGGTCAATATCTATCTTAGGAAATTTGTTAACTTTTCCATCAATATATAGAAGAACTCCCTGGTTATCCCTTATAAAATGTCCACTGTGGTGGAAAACAAGAACTACATAATCCTCCATTTAACTGCAAGTACAACATACTTGAAATCAACAAACAGAATCATCAAACCCTAAACTACTCTATTTTAAGAATTTTGGTAACTGAACCCTAACCAAACACTATACAGTCACAACATAACAACCAAACCATTATACTCCATAATTATCATAGAACAGAAACTCAAAATCCAACATACTCTGTAATGGTGACATTCAGCATTATACTTAACTAATTTAAAATTCCATAAATCTAATCCACATAAGAAAGAGAATACAAGCTCACCTTCCTCAATGAGCGTGTTCAACGATCGTAACATCCACTTTCCTCCGTCTTGTGCGCCAATTGTTGCTTCTGTTTCGGGAGCGACGCGTCAACAGAGTCACCCAATACTACCGTTGGTGATCGAATTCTTCAGCTGCTCTGGGAGATTAGGTGCGAGGGATTGATAGCCACCTTCTCTGTAACAGTTTGAAGAATGTGTGGGGTTTGGTTTCTATTTGAATAGAAAGGGGTTGAAGTTGAGAAGAAGCCTGACCTTGTGTCTCCCACTAAAACTCAACATACGTTTGGTTCCAATCCCTAAATGAGCCATTTTGATGAGGTGGCTGGGGACTAATTTGTCCTTGTATGACACCTGTTCTTATTGATGGACACGCTGGAGAGTAACTTTGCCACTTCAGCTCTTTCCGATGGCATAAAATGGAGAAATGGGTCTGGGGATTGTTTTGGCCACCAGAGATAAATTATGGGGGCTAATTTGGATATTAATTTTTTTTTTGGACTAAAACGTCCAATTTTAAAATTTTCAGGGACCGATTTGGATAATTACTCAAAATTAAAAAGGAAAGGAAAAGGAAAAAGGCAGAAAAGGGCACGTGTAAGTGAGATGAGTCTAAGATTGTGTTTGAGGTGGTCGTGGAAGAAGGTGAAGCCAGAGAGACAGAGTGTGTAATCGCTTTCTCCAATAGATAGAGAAGCACAACACTACACTCACCGCATATTTCGCAGTGACAGAAGCCATGGCAGTTGTTGTTCAACCCTCTGCTTCTCTTTCCCTCTCTTTTCGCGATGCTGCTTGTGTTTTCACTCCACCTCCAAAGCATTTTGCCACTTCTCGCCTTGCTCTTTCGAATTTGGTTCCAACTCGAGCATCCTTCGTTACTGGTTCCCCACTCTGTAAGACTCCTACTTTATCAACTCTCAAAATTGCTTTTTGGTTTTTGGGACAGAATTGAATTCAGTCCCGTCTTATGTTTTCTGTAAACAAGTAAATTATATCACTGAATTGAATTGAAGTTCCTGAGTTTGGAATGCACTTGACAGAAAGGGGGAGAAGATATCTAGGTTTCAATTTAGGTAGATAATCTTCTAACATCAATTCCGTACAAAATAGACCTTATACCTCTGATTTAATTTTATGTCCATACAATTAATTAGTTCCAAATGAAGGAATTGAATTCCAATTCTTGAGTAAAATCAACTACATGGCCACATGGGCTTGTAACCAAACACTCTTTGGATTCAACTTGAGCTTCTTTAGATATGTTCATGTTATTCTTAGCTAGGATAATTGTACATAAGTTTGTTGGAAAAATCATTTTAACTGTATGTATACTTGGGTGTTTGCTGTTTTATCTATAACATCTAAGAACTATAATGCTATCCATGTCCTTTTTATGGAACTATAGTGTTGCTCATCAAAGATCCTACATAGTACATAGCTTTACATAGTCATTAAGCTATGTAATGTTTCCTGTGTCTGTAGCAGTGATTCAAACAAGTTATGAAAGGAAAACCATATGCAAGGCAATGCCATTTTCAATAAAGTGCGAGCAAAGTTCACAGGGAGGGAACAGTGTGGATGTATGGCTAGGCCGGCTAGCCATGGTTGGCTTTGCATCGGCCATCACTGTCGAAATTGCTACTGGCAAGGGTCTCCTTGAGGTATGAAACACAGCATTGAATGAACTTCTTCAGACTTTATTTAGAGACTTAGACTGCAATTAATGTTTCCGATTTCTAGGCCCTGATAAAATTAACAATTTCCACATGTCAACAGCATACTTTGTTATTTAAACGAAGCTAAGCTAGAATCATTTCAAGTTGTAATAAGTCTCCAAAAACTCCTGTCTTGTTTTTTTGCCTATACTTGATGATTACTCTGACAGTGCATAAAATTAAATTCGGCGACTCATTCTTCAATTCCTACTACTTGTTTCACCAATTCCAAATGATTAATTACAAAATATATGATGCAAAAGAGTAACTTATATTCTTCTTGTGCTTTGATTTTGCAGAACTTTGGAGTTACAGCTCCACTGCCTACAGTTGCCTTGGCAGTAACAGGACTGGTGGGTGTTTTGACTGCAATTTTCATCTTCCAGTCAGCCTCAAAGAACTGATAATGTATTTAGGCTGTTGATGGTGTTTTACTGTAAATTCTGTTGTTACAATGTTTATTTTTTTTTCAACATAAAAATTCCATTATTTTTTGTTGTAATCTTTTTTTTTTAGCATCAACGCCTGTTGTAGTAATGGAAGCGATATTGAAGGCCTCAAAACTTTGCCTGTTGTGCAAGTCAATTTTGATTCCTTCGAAATATTGTCCCCATTCCAAACAAGTATCATTGTGAATTGAGGAAGAATTTTGCACAGCATAATGGATGATTAACACAACAAAACATGATATAATCATATGCAAGAGAATAAACATCATCTTGTATTATCAATGGTTCTGCACGTAGTATGGTGTGTATTTTTGGGCACAACCCCTTGTGTAAATAGCATGTCTTTGAAGCAAACACTTTACAGCGCCATTATGATTTAATTTAAGTAATTGTTTAATGAATCTTTTAGTTGCAACCAGGAATTAGTCTAATAAAGAAAGAAAATTTATATAAGGAAAAGCTTAACTATCAGCACAACTATATAGTTATTTTAATGTGTTAAGCCTCTTGGTGTGAGGGATGGGATATTCTTTTATATAGTTGTTTAATTTGGAAGTTAGGGACATGATTCTGTCACAATTTTTTCCTAATAATATTATAACACAATATCCTTATGATGTCTCTAAGTTTGTCTTGTGATGTCTACTTAAAAAAATACAATAAGATTACTTCCTTTTTAGGCTTTATGAATGAAAGTGTGACAATCCACCTAGTTGTCCCAATCAGATATGAGCATTTTCTCACATTATAATAGCTAAAGAATTTTGTAAGTAAGATTTCTCTCCATTCTTGAGAACCAGTTTGCGTGGTTCCATGGGTAAGGTGATGTCTCGGTTGGCAAAGAGGTTCTTACCAAAATATGAATGGAGGATCCCAATGGTGGGTCTTGATTCTTCAGGGAAGACTACCATTCTCTACAAGCTCAAACTGGGGGACACAGTCAGAACCATACCAACTATTGGTACCCACTTTCTTATCATTCCCTCATTGAGATTAAACAGAAGTGACATAGTACAATGTTGTTTTGTGATGGATCAGGTTTTAATGTGGAGAGTGTAGAGTATAAAAATGCAAGCTTTACTATCTGGGATGTTGGAGGACAACAGAAGGTAATAACAGGTCATTTTGTGTCATTATGTCAATATATAATATATGTTTAAAAGCATAAAGAGTCAAAATGAACAAATCTTCATTTCATGATCAGTCATGAGTTATTATGAGTCATAAGTAAGTAACTGGTGAATGCAGATTCGGCCATTGTGGAGGCATTACTTTCAAAACACCGTTGGACTCATCTTTGTGGTGGATAGCAGTGACCGGCACAGAATCATAGAAGCTCGTAATGAACTCCATAATATTCTAACTGATGTGAGTCTAGCCATAATGTAACAATAGAAGATACTATATACTCTATTCATTCTTTTATTCTGTTGCTGTCATCTTTTAGTATATCTCATCATTTGTGTTAAAATACAGTAGAAAAAATATTCCAAAGGATAACATTGATAACTAATTGTAGCGTATTATGAGCCAGATTTGCCTTATGCATCCTTTTGCAGCATGAACTCCGCAATGCTATACTACTTGTGTTCGCCAATAAGCAGGACCTCTCAACTGCCATGAGTGTTGCTGAGATTGCTGATAAGCTTGGCTTACATTCGCTTGAAGATCGTAGTTGGTATGTTTTAAGCTTCATTCTATTGCCACATATTCAAGTCCAAGTTTCTAAACTTACAACCCAAAACAAAAATGATATGGTGAATTCTTCCATTCAGGTACATTCAGAGCACTTCTGCCATCTCAGGCCAAGGACTCTATCAAGGTCTTGATTGGCTAATTGACAACATATCAACCAGGAAGCATGAGAAATGATTAACTTCCACACATGGATCATGGAGGTTTTCCCAGCTTAAAGTTATATACGTTTTATTATAGTGGAAATGGAAAAGTTTCCTAGACATTGTTGTAAATCTGTTGCAACACTGAGGGTAGTTACAAAGAATGAGTTTGATGATCAAGATGACGGAATTTCAGTTAATTGTTAGTCATGATTTTAAAGTTCAGGAACAGGAACTCTTTTTTCCATTTGTTTCTCTCAGTATACTTTTTTTTTTTTTTCTAAACCCTTATAAGTGGCTTCATTCCAGCAACATGTTACCCCGAACCAATGGATACAACTATCACAAACTATATCATAGACATCGACATTGAAAATGCTTAAGAAATTTGCAGTATTTCCATTCACAATTTGAGTATTCTAACATTTTGTAAAAGTAATGAATTACAGGAAGACCTAGAAAGAAGATCATTTTAGTAGTCACACATAACATTACATGTCCATAGACATTAGCCCGGTTGAAGAAGCCTTTGACTTCTTCTTCTTCTTGGATCCATTTTTGTTCACTTTCTTCTTGGGCCGTTGTTCCTCTGCAACTGGTAGTGTGCTCCGTAAGTGTTCATTCATGGCAGACCTGGGATTTGTTTTGAAGTCAGGATTGTTTAGAACTGCAGAA
Organism: Arachis stenosperma; assembly: GCF_014773155.1. NCBI lineage: Eukaryota > Viridiplantae > Streptophyta > Magnoliopsida > Fabales > Fabaceae > Arachis > Arachis stenosperma. Next base: position 155,933,839 of record NC_080385.1, read on the forward strand.
AATTGTTGCACTTCCCTCAATCTGATTAAACGGGGATACAAGGTTAGGTATATAGTGTTAAAACATCAAAAGAAAATATGATATCATAATATTCAATTATGAAAAGAAGCGCTCACAGTATCTTTCGCCGAGATTTACAATTAACTTTGACATCCTGCGGACCTGGTTTCCGCGGTGCCTTTGGCTCAGGATCAGGAAGGAACTCTGAGAGAGCAGAGAGATCATATGCCTTCAATTTTTTCTTCTGCCGCCTTTGCTGTTTACTATTTTTCTGAAAGGAGAGGAAAACATCACTAAAAAACCAAAAAATATCATATCTAGAGGTCTCCCCTGTAAAGGATTGTTTAAAATTAAAACTAATTCATTTGGATTGCATCAAACTGCATTTCTTATGTGAATGCATCAACCATTTAGTTAATCCTAGATCACTATTTACTCACAGGAAGAATATAGATTCTTTTGAAAGCAAAAATAAAATTCTCCTTGGAATACTCACATCAAGAATAAAATACAAGCTCATCCAGATATAAGCACAAGAGCAGCATGTATATTAAGTGACAGAATGCCTGATCCCTAAAACAATAACAAAAGCAATACACAACAAAGAACCCTAAAAATCTTCAAAGTGTCTATTAACAAAATAACAGTGCAATGTACATCTAACTAGCCAACAAACCTATTACAAGCACAATGAAGTATTTCCATAATCCATCTTAAGAACAATACCGTTTGAAATAAAATTATTACCTTAGTAATAGACTTTTGAGCACTCAAGCTAGCCACAGCATCTTTCACCTCTGCAGTATCACCAAGGATTGGATGCAGTTAAAATATATGGACAGTTTTGGTATGTAAAAATTCAATATTCGAAAGAAACAGAAAAAAATTGATTCGAAACTTACTAGAGTAAAATTGAACCTTTTTATCTAACTTGCGATTGGACTTTGATTCCGCCCTGCAAAAGCGAGAGAAGAACATAAATAACTGCAAACTCCAGCTCAAGTCACAAAGTAGATTTTAAACTTTGGAAACTAGGAAAACAAGGAAGGAAGGGAAGATATTAACTTTTCCCTCGTCTTTCCCATGGCGGAAGGTAGCGGCGAAGCGGTGATCGAAGCGGCGGAGAAGAACTACTGATGGAAAGCCGCAAATAGGGTCTACCCCAAGGTTCTGAAAACCGAACCGATCATCAAACCGTTTTAGTCACTGATTCATTGGTTTACTGGTCCAACCGGTCTAACCATGATTCAACCGGGAAAACCATTCCATAATAAAATAATAAATAAATTATAAATAAACATCTTAAATATCTTTCAAATTTAAAACCCTACATAAAATAACACCAACTAAATAAACCCTACATAAAATAACACCAACTAAATGTAATTAATCATCAAAATATGCAATAACTTGCTGCAAATTTGTTGACAATTAACATAATTATACTTCCATTAAAAATAGCTGGATTGAATTACAATGCACAAGTTAAAGATAGAGAATATTGTCTTAATGTAGCTAAGTCAAAAAGTAAAACAAAAAATGATAGTGTTGCACAATAAACACACAACAGAGCCCGAAACAAACACACAACACAACAGAGGCTGAAACAAAAACACAACAAAGCCTGAAACAAAGAATCTAACACGGAGGAGGGGTAGCAAGTCGGCAGAGATCAAGAACAGGGACAGTGCAACCAAACAATGAAAACAGAATTTTGTTTATATAACAAAACAATCAAAACATGAATCATACAATCACTAATTGCAAATTTTTTCTTCATAAGAACAGAACAATGAAAACATGAAGCATATAGATCACCAATTGCAAATCTTTTATTAAGAACAGAAGTTAGAACAGTGAAAAATGAAGAAAGATTAGTAGTTTTCAACCCAATTTTAACAAAGCTCATCACAATGATTAACAACAACAAAAAAAGCAATGAAGGAACAGTGAATCAATAACATAAGTAGTGCAAATTCAAGAAACTTTAATAAAATTTAACTACAGAAACAGACAGTAAAGCAGTAATAGAGTTATCAATTTAAAATTTATCATCAAATACATTCAGTGAGCAAAACCAATCAACCAAGTACTGACTGGGCATTCGGAAAAAAAAAAAAGAATCAAAAGAACATTTAAATCACAGCAAAAACACAACAATAGGAACATTTAAAACAAAGCAACCCAAAAAAAAATCTAAAAATCACCACTGCTGAAAACCCGTGTATGCTCAAAGAATTAAAAGATAAGCTTACAGGAAAGTGAAGAATACCAAAACCAAAGAACCTTCAATCACAGCTTAAAATTTAAATCAAGAACAGAAAATCACAACAAAAACAAAAAAAAATTAAAAGTAACAGAAGAACAACAGAACAACAACACAAGAACAATTAGCAAATTAACAAATTCACAATAACAGTTAAAATTTACCAGAAGAACACTAATGCAAGTGGAATCATCATGCTAATATGTTTTCTGCAAAGATGCTATTTGTGCAGCTAAAATTTCCTAGTTACTAAGATCCAATTATTCTAATTTCACATGCAATCAACTTACTAAGTTTCTAAAAGCTAGAAATTATAAAACCAACCAGAAATATGGTTAGAGCATTTCATCAAACATGTTGAGTGCGGTAAAATTAAAACAAAATAAGAGAATTCAAAGCTTAATATCAATGTGATAGAGAAGAGAACATAACTATTGTAACTTTAATTCAGTCTATGAAAGAATCCAAACCACTACCAAATCAAATAGTTACTTATTGTAATAGAAATCAGAAGTTGCAGAGTTTGAGGCAGAGTATTGTTGTTGTGTGAGTGTATTGTCTGGTGGCGGGTTTAGGGAACTCACGGTGGCGACAAAAGAGAGCAGTTCGACGGCTAGGTGGAGCGCGCGGGTTGGTCGCAGTGTTTGAAGCAGACCAACGTGGCTTCCAGACGAACACGAATGCGAACTCGAACGGTGAACGGTGAGTGAACGCGAACAGTGAAAGCCGAGCGAACGTGAACGGCGAAGAACGCGAACGCGAACGGCAAACAAACGGCGATGGAAGCGCGGCTGGGCAAACAAAGACGAGGGACGCCGAGCTCGAGGAAGCAGCCGCGATCGGTGACAGCGAACAGGGGTTGAAGACTTGGATCACGAGGGAAGCTAGATGGACGGACGGAAGGCGAACTTTGAGTGCGACGGACGCGGCAGTATGCCACTCCTTGCGGCGGTGGTGTAGGCTTACAGTGCTAGGGTTTTTTGGCTGGGGTTGTGATTTGATTTCTTTCTGAATGAAAGAAAGGAAGGGGGAAAGGGAGAAAGAAACGAAGGAGCTTCCGTTATTGTGTAAGCCGGGCGGGTTCCGGTTCGGTCCAACCGGTCGATTCTTGTCCGGTTCAATGGTTTTCAGAACATTGGTCTACCCTCGTTCTGGTTGGTTTGGTTGTACTGTTTCGGCTTCAATCCCTCTAAAACGTTTTTTTTTGGGACGCAGGCCTATAAGGCCTAGTTTTCTGATTTGTTTAAACAATGGACCCATACCTAAAAATGGGCCTCACCAATTAAAATTTTATTATAAATAAGATTTTCATACAACAACAACATAGCCTTGTCCCACTAGGTGGGATCGGCTACATGAATCAAACGATGTCATTGAACTCTGTCATGTATCATGTCTACAGCGAGATCGTTTACATGTAAATCTCGTTTGACCAACTCATGGATGGTCTTCTTAGGTCTTCCTCTGCATTTCACCCCTTGTCCATCTTCCATCTCATCCACCCTCCTAACTAGGTGCTCTGTCAGTCTTCTTTTCACATGTCTAAACCACCAGAGACGTGATTCTACCATCTTTTTCACAATGGGTGCTACTCCAACTCTCTCCCTTATATCTTTGTTCCTTATTTTATCCAATTGCGTACGACCGCTCATCCATCTCAACATCTTCATCTCTGACACACTTAGCTTATGTTCGTGCTCCCCTTTGGCCGTCCAACACTCTGTACTATAAAAGCATAGCCGATCCTATAGCAATGCGGTAGAATTTACCTTTAAGTTTTAAAGGCACTGTTTTGTCACATATAAAACTTGATGCACTCCGCCATTTTGACCAACCTGCTTGGATCCTATGATTTACATCCTGTTCAATCTCTCATTATCCTGTATGATGCACCTAAGATACTTAAAACTTTTGACTTTTTGTAGGATGTTTTCTCCAATCTTCACCTCTATATTAGGGTTTTTCCTTCACAGACCGAACTTATATTCCATATAGTTCGTCTTGCTACGGCTTATGCTCAGACCATACACTTTTAGAGTTTCTCTCTATAAGTTCAACTTCTTATTTAGGTCTTCCCTTAACTCTCCCATAAGGACGATATCATCGGCGAAAAGCATGCACCATAGCACAAGCTCTTGGATGTACTTTGTGATAGGGATGTAAGTGACCGAACCGGACCGAAAAGTATCGCAGAACCGAACCGAATTTTACAACAACCAATTGAAAAACTGAAAAAACCGGTTTTTTGTTTTTTTGAACTAAACCGATCGGTTCGGTTCGGTTTTCGGTTGTCTTTGCTAAAACCGAACCGAACTGGATCGAACCAAAGAGTGAGGGTTCAGTAGAGTGTGTTTTTACTAAGTTGCCCTTTAACCTAGGTATAAAAGGGCCACTCAACCACAACCCTAGCTTTCTTCTTCTCCTTTTACGCTGTGAACCCTAAACCCAGTCTGCCAGTCACCCACAAAACACTTATCTCCCCCATTCTTCGACGGTTCCACCTCCGACCTCCATGCTTGAGAGAAGGAGAGGTTGAGGGAGACAGAGAGTGTTGTCCACCATCAAGAAAGTCGCCAATCGTCGCTCGAAGTCTCGAAGTCGTTCATTCATCGCCGTCGCAGGGTCGCCGTCGCAGGGTCACCGTCGCAGGGTCACCGTCGCAACAAAACCAAAGCCGAACAGCAGTCCAAAGTCCAACCAGTCTGTCGCCGAGTAGCAAACCATTCGCCGAGTAGCAGTCCATCGCCGAGCAACCAGTCCTTCTCCTGCAAAAACCCAAAAAGCAACAGAACGATGTCTTCTTCAGATGTTAGATTTTATGCTTGGTTATAATTTTTTTTACAGTAATTAATGTATATATTGTCAACAAAATCCCAGTCTGCAATATTTTTAGTAATATTTGTACTTGATTTAGTGAGATTTTTAGTGATATTTGTACTGTTATGTGAGTTTCTGATTGTATGTTGAGAAACAAAGGTTTTGGTGCAAGGTGTTGAAGGTGCAAGGTGTTGAAGTTGTTATCCAATGCAAGGTGTTGAAGTTGTTTCAACAATAATGCTTGTTATCCAATGCTTTTGATCCTTTTTTATTTAAACAATTGAATAATGCATACACATATGCACAAACAATAGTATTAAAAGATAGAAGTTATTTTAACTTCAATTAATTAAGCTCATCCATTAAATCATGTACTGCACTTTATTGCGTTATTGATCTTAAATGTCATTGCTATTCTTTCTTATTGTTGAGTGCATTTTTATGCGTTTAAGTCATCAATTTATTATTGTTGCTCAATAGTGGAAGATTTTAGTGTGGGCAACTTTGTAAGCAACAGTGCTGCATTATAACTCAATATACATATATGAATGATCACAGAGAGAAATGAAGAGAGAATAAAAATTGTCCACTAACAATGGTTGAATTTGAAATTTTATAGTGTAATGTGCTTGTATCCATGCTTTAAAGGATTTATATACTAGCTATTGCTTTATTTTATATACAGGTTGTCTGCACCTTTTTCATAGTAGTCTAGTTTCATCTTTGTTTATTAATGAACATGCTTACTTTGAAAAAAAACACTATGCATATACTCTTATAACAAATATCATTTTGACTTCAGTATTGTTAGCAACCAAATTTATTTTCTTTGTTAATATATAATTAATTGTTGATTGGCTGCTTATGAGCTGTTGTGGTTTTGTTGCTGGGAACAAAACTGTTGCTCGAAAATTGCACCAACCGGAGAAGATGAGGATGAGTCTAGTGTGGATTCAGATTAAACATGGTGGCTGTTTGGTTTTTATTTGTTTTAAAGTGAATGTTTCAGTTTAAACTGTGTTTATTTTTGTTGTTTTGCTAGATATTTTTAATTGTCTTTATTTTATGTTTAATTAAGTTGAATTTGTATTGGATTTGGATGTGATATACTCTTGTTATTCTAGTTTATTGAAGGTTTTAAATTTCATTTTATGGTATTTTAAATTCTGATAATTAGGTGTAAAAAAACCGAAAAAATCGACCGAACCAAACCGCTGTTGGTTCGGTTCGGTTGTTCGAACAGCAGCCAACCGAATGGTTAGCCTCATTGTAGAACCGATCAGGTCGGTTCGGTTGGTTTTCGGTCCAAAACCGAATCAAACCGAGCCGATTACACCCCTACTTTGTGAGTACTTCCAAGACTAATGTGAAAAAGGTATGGACTTAACGAAGATCCCTGGTATAATCCTATACTAATAGAAAATTTCTCTGTCACACCACCTTGAGTCTTCACACTTGTTGTGGCCCCATCATTCATGTCTTTAATTGCACAAATATATGCAATTCTTACTCTCTTCTTTTCTAAAACCTTCCATAAGACCTCCCTTGGCACCCTATCGTATGCTTTTTCCAAATCAATTAATACCATATGTAGATCCCTTTTATTACTATGATACCTCTCCATCATCCCTCTTAACAAGTATATTGCTTCGGTGGTGGATTTTCCTGGCATAAAACCAAATTAGTTCTCTGTTACCTGTGTCTCTTTTTTCAACCTCTGTTCTATCACCCTTTCCCATAACTTTATGGTATGGCTCATGAGCTTGATCCCTCTATAGTTTCTGCAACTTTATATATCCCCTTTATTCTTGTAGATAGGTACCAAGGTGCTCTTTCTCCATTCATCAGGCATCTTCTTTGACCTTAAAACCTTATTAAAAAGCTTGGTTAACCAATTAATACCTTTTTCTCCAAGGCCCTTCCAAACATCAATTGGGATATTATCAGGTCCTATCACCCTGCCATTTTTCATCTGCTTTAGAGTTTCTTTTACATCAAAGTCTCGAATCCTTCGGTAGTAGTCAAAATTTTGATCTTCTTCCCTTGTGCATAACTGACCAAGGCTCGAAAGAGTCTTATGCCTTTCATTAATCTTCTCCTTTTGAGCCAATACCTCTCCGTCTTTATCTTTTATGCACTTAACCTGATCCAAATCTCTAGTTCTTCTTTCATGGCTCTTTGCGATTCTATATATACCTTTTTCTCCTTCTTTCGTGCCTAAAGACTGGTAGAGACCCTCATATGCTATTGTTCTTACTTCAATAATAGCCACTTTTATCTCTTTCTTAACTGGCTTATATTTTTTCTAATTATCTGCATTGCGGCATAAAGACTGTAAACCCCGCTAAAATCGGTATATAATTAGTCAATAAATCAAATTTTCAATAGGAAAATTAAATATACAAAAGTGATATCAAAATAGAATAGAGCTCGTCAAAACGAGAATTTTGATATCACTTTCGAAAAATTTGGCCTAAAATTGGGCCGAACGAGTCGAACCGGTCGAACCGGATCCAAACCGGGCCCGTAGGCCCAACCAACTCACTATATATAGTGAGCTGAAGCTCATTTCATTTCCATTCAGCATGCAGAACACGCTGGGCAGAGCCAAAATGGGGAAGAACATGTTGAAGATTCCAAAACCCTTGATTTCATTCAAATCCACATAACTTCTCGCTCTGAGCTCCGATTGACGATCCGTTTACGGCCACGCGACCGCGGCGTCGAGCTCTACAAAGCCCATAACATTGTAAGGTAAGGAAGTCACGCTTTCTACCTCAATTTTCTCATTTCTATTTCTGAATTTATTGGGCTTTGGTGTTGAGATTTTGTATAATTTGGTGTTTTAGGTTTAATTTATCTTGCGAAGCTTATTGAGCTCGAGTTGTTACGCGTGTGGGCACGGTAAAGACAACCTAGACCCTAGCCCAATATTGTATTTATGATGAGAAATCTGAAATTGGAACATGTATATGTATTAGGTGTAGATCAAGTGGGTATATAAGCATTGGAAATGAATTGGGATTACTTGGAGGTTTGTTGATGACCAAGGCTTGTTTTGGGGCTGTTTGATTGAGCTTTGAGGGGCTGTAATTTTGAGTTGTGAGACTGCCTTGGGTGAACTAAGTGATCGGGCAATGTATGGTTTAAGTTTTGCACATTTAATATTTACGGTGTTGTGAAAACTTAGGTTAGAGAAACCATAGGATAAGTTGAATTATTTGTTGTATTTAATGATTAGCCTTGTAATGTTGTTGGAATAGATTTGTTGGTATATATATAGGAATTATGAGGTCTGAAAGTTATTAATGGTGTGCTCTTATATTTATTTATGATGGATTAGGATTGGTGTTTGTTAATAAGGATGTAGAGTTGTGTTGTAGTGGTATTGCATATGCTGTAACTAATTATGTAATGATCAAAATTGCATGAGACTAAGTTTGGGCTAAACTTGGGAATATAAGGAACTAAACTGGAAAATTTGGGATCTTTTTGTTAAATATACAATTTATGACAAATTTTTAAAGTTAGGTTGTTAAATCTGTCCTGGAGCAGAAAAGGTCAAATAGGGCAGCAACTTGTTTGTCTCGTTGCGACTTCTATGAGTTGAGTTTTGGAGTGAAACCAATTTTGTTATAAAATTTAATTAACTTTATTTATTACTCTAAAACTTCAGAATTTTAAGAGTTGAGGATTGGGAGTTGTGAATTTTTGAATATTGGTGGTCAAAGCTGAAAAGAAACAGATTTCAGCAAGCTATGCATCAACTTCCAATGCTTGTAACTCTTAGAATTGAATAGCAATTGGGTTGAAACCAAGACACACTTGTTTCTGGATGAGCTAGGAGTTCCCAAATCAAAATTTAGATTAATTGTAGTTTTGTAATAAAAGTTATTCAAATTAAAAGGTACTAAGCTTGTTGGTTTCTAAAACAGATTTTGACTTATTTTTACTTAACTTCTAGGTAATGTAACTTCTTCATTAAAAATGGTATTAACTCAGAACCAATTGAGAAAGAAACCTGGATGAGTGAAGTTTAACTACATTAATTTTTAAAGTCATTGGATTTAACTTAGATTTTATATTGAATTTTGAATATCACATGCTGCTGCTATTTTTCTGGTTTTATGCACTGCAGAGCAGTCACGGTTTTTCCGTTATTTCTGAGGCTAGAGAAATCAGAAAATTATGATCTTTGGTTTGTTAGAAAGTTATTTCAAGATGAACGCCTGGAGATAAAGTCTGTAAAATTTCGAGTTCATTTATTATATTAAAAATAGAAAAGAAAACAGAGTGTCGAGGATGTCTTAGTGATACTCATGGGTTCGAGAAGTTAAAGTTTAATCTTCGTGTGATATGATTGATTTAATGTTAGAGTTAGGTTGATTTTAAGATTATTCAATATTAAAAAGGTTGAGAAGAGTTTGATAAATAGTTTGGTCAAGACTCGGAAGGGGTAATTGAGATGAATTATAAGGGAATGATGATGAAAAATGTGAAAGGGAGGTTGTTAATAAAAGGAGTTAACATGCCATGGCTTGATAAATGATTAAATAATAATTATGACTATGAAATGACTTATGAATGATGATATCTGAGATACGAGTTTCCTTGGGTAAAAACCGTGGCTCGCCACCACGTGTTCCAGGTTGATTCTCGATACTCTGTTAACCCTACGTCGTAAGGGTGACCGGCCACGTATAAATTTCCGGGTATGGATAACCCCATTGAGTGATTTATATGATGATTGAATGTGAACTCTATGCATAGACTCTTGGGGATGCGCGACGAGGGACAGTCTAAGGTTTTCGGACTTGTCGGATTGGCTGTATAACCGACAGGTGGGCCCCATCAACCATAGGATAGGCATGCATCATATGCATTTGTTTGTTTTGATTGCTATGTATTTTCTGGGTTTGCCTAATTGATATATATCACCTGCTATCTGTTATACTTGCTATTTGTACTATCTGCTCATTACTTGTGCGTGACCTTGTTTGGTTGCTTGTTTCTGTTGCATTGTGAATGATGGAGGGATGGAGGAAAAGGAGAAATGGTTTGGTATTAGATTAGGATTGAAATTGAGTAAGTTAGGTAGATTTAGAATACTTATCCCTGTTATAGCTTCTATTTAGTAATTAAGTTGGATAATTGTATAACTGAGTTTAGGATTGCCTATGGCATTCTCAGGACCTTATTTATTATGCGCGTGGCACTTTTACCATGTTGAGAACCCCCGGTTCTTATTCCATATTGTATTGTTGTTTTTCAGATGCAGGTCGAGAGGCTCCTCGCTAGGCGTCTGGATCCTGGGAAGCAAAGTAGTCCTTGGGTGTATTTTGGTTTTCTATTTGTATATATGTATATATATTTAGCTTACTCTCCAAGTAACTTATGTATGCTGCTCCCCTTAGAGGTTGAGGGAGAGATATGAGTTTATTTTGGTATTTTGGTATATTTTGGGGATACCTATGTATATAATGATATATATATATATATATATCCAGCCTTAGCTTCGCAGGCTAAGTTAGGGGCTAGTTATGCTGTTTCCTTGGCTTTCCTTTATTCTTTTGCTTAACTTTATCATGTTCCTATTAGGTTTCTTAGCACGCAAGTAATCCTTTCCTGAGCATTGCGCTTTTTGTTTTACCCATTTTTCAAGGCTCCTAGTTAAGTATCTTTTCTCTATTATTATATATATTACTATTTTTAGAGGTTGTAATACCTTACTATCTCAGTCTTATGACTTAAGCATAAAATTAAGTATGGTAGGGTGTTACAAAGACCACTCTTTAAAGCACTCCCTTTTTACCTTTATCTTTTCTTGTACACTCGCATTCCACCACCAGGATTCCTTGTCTCTTGGTCCTATCCCTTTAAATTCACCAAAACTTTCTTTTGTTGTTCTTTTGATAACTTCTGCCATCTCCCTTCACATATCTTCCGCGTTTCCATTCCTATCCCACTTTGTCTTTTCTCCTACCCGTCTTACGAAGCTTCTTTGTTCTTCACCTTTCATCCGCCACCACCTCGTCCTTGGGTTCTTCGTATGATGTCTTTTCTTCAGCTTTTCCTCAACACGAAAAGCCATGACGAGCATCCTATGTTGTGTTGTTAAACTCTCTCTCGGGATAATTTTACAATTAATGCAAAATTTTCGGTCGACTCTCCTCAACAAGAAGAAGTCAATTTGAGAGCTTGTCATGCCACTCTCATAGATTATAAGATGTTTGTTTCTCTTTTTAAAACATGTATTTGTGATGAGAATGTCAAAGGTTGAGGAAAAGTCCAAAATAGTTTTACCTTCGGCATTGATCACCCCGAAACCATGGCCTCTGTGAATACTTCCATACCAGTCACTTCTCCTCCAACATGGTCATTTAAATCTCCTCCTAAAAAAATCTTATCTTCCAAAGGTATGTCTTGGATCAAACTCTCTAGATCCTCCCAAAACCTTATCTTGTATTGTTCGTCCGAACCCACTTGCGGTGCATAAGCGCTAATCACATGAAAAGTACCTCCCTCCACCACAAGTTTGATAGAGATGATTCGATCTCCCACTCTCTTGACATCCACTACGTCATTCTTCCACTGCTTATCCACAATAATACATACTCCATTCCTGTTCTTCACCTTTATTGTATACTAAAGTTTGAAACCGGAAATATCCAACTTCCTAACCTTCACACCAACCCATTTTGTTTCTTGTAGGCACATAATGTTAATCTTCCTCCTTGTCATCGTGTCCACCACTTCCATGGATTTTCCTGTTAGGGTGCCTATGTTCCATGTTACAAATCTCAACCTTCTGTCGCTCCGACCTTTACCTTTTACTTTGTGAACTAGCTTATTTACCTCCGTCCGTTCACGGAACTGCGGGAACCCTTACTCATTTAACATTACATCCGGGCACCGATGCAGCGACTCTTGCTTATTTGACATTGTACTCGAGCTATACAGCACGTTGCTTCCAGGCAACGACCTAGCTTTAGCACAATAACGTCTTTAATTCATGTCATAAAAATTCGACTAAGTTTTTATGTTAGTTGTCGAAAACTTAATACAACCCTCCTCTTTTATCCGGATTTGAAATCGGCTATGTACTGCAAGTATAACATAGGTAGAGTTCGTCCATGTTCATTTTTATGAGACTTTAAAAAAAGTCAAACATGTTATCGATGTGGTTGTTCATTCATGTTCATTTTTATGAGACTTTAAAAAAAAAGAAATTGCTACTAAAATAATGAAATTTCTTTAGAATTGTATGAATTTAAAAATAATTTTACTTAAAAAATACGTTTTCTGGAAATCTCAAACAAATAAATACAGTAACTTGGTAAGAAAATAAGATTCAAAGAGCAAATGCTTATGCGGCTTCTAAAAAGATGAAAGGAGAGGGATATTACACGAAAAACCGAGGCGAATTTAGCTTCAAAAAGCGATCAACACAACAATTTTTGTGATCAAGATCATCACAGCTGTTAACTTCCGAAAACAGATCTGGGGATAATGATTCTATGGATGGCAAAGAATGGATATGTAGATTTTTCTTTTTATATATAAAAAGCATTCGTATTATAAATAATGTTTTGAAATATTCACTTCGTACTTGTCATTAAAATGTTAATAGAAAGTACTAAATATCGTACTTAAATTCACATTATGCAAATCAATATCAAAAGTAAATATTCAAGTAATGATATCAAATTCAAATATTTAAAACTCAAAGTTAGAAACCGAAAAAAGGAACTTAATGATCGTTTAATATTCAATCTCAGATTGTACGTGAAAATGGTGGAAATTGTTACGTAGATTAAACAAATATAGAAAGTCACCAAAAAAAAAAACAAATATAGAAACATAGGTGATGGTACAAGGCGGACAAGTTGATCCAATAATAATTTAAAATTTAGAAGCGATTTCATTCGAGTAAATGGTCAAAATTTATTTTTGAAAAATTATTTATTTTTTAAATTAATTTTTTTAAAAGAATTTTATTATTCAAATTTATTTTTCAAAAATTTAAAGTTAATTATATTAATTTTTTTATTATTGTTATTGATAATATTAAAATTTATTGATATAACATGTTAAATAATATCACGATACATATTTAATCGACTAATATGATAAGATATAAAATTAGATTAAATCAATTTTAAATTAAAAATTTTTAATTTAAAATTTATTTAATTTAATTTTGTAAATTTATTATATTAGTAATTTAATTAAGACTATTAGATATTAATATAATATTATTTAACATACCATAACGATAAATATGACAGACTTAATAACAAAAGTGACAAGAAAATTAATATAATTAAATTAAAATTTTTAAAAGATAAATTTAATTAAAAAAATTTTAGAAAATAATTTAAAAAACAAATGATGTATCAGGATAAATCTAACTATTTAATTGATTCAATTTTCCTATTTTTATGTAACTGGAGGGTGGGGGCATACTCAATGGGGGAAGCGTGGACTTACTTTCAACTAGAAAAGTCAGTCATAGCTGTAAGTAACTAAACTTAAATTGTTATTTTTATTTTTATTAAAAACAAATATATATATATAAATTATTCTAAAAAATTGTTAAAAAAATTTAATTATTAAAAAAAATATTTAATATTAAATTTATTAAGAAGAATCAAATTTGTTATAATATTTAAAAAAAATTTTATAAAAAAATAAATATATTTTTAATTATTTATTTATTTATTTTTTATAATTTTTAATATATACTATTTGATTCTCAATACTATATAAATATATATGAATATTCACTTAGGATTAATTAATTAATTAATTTAAAAAAATTATTATAAAAAAATATTTAATTATTAAAAAAATATTTAATATTAAAATTATTAACAACAATTAAATTTTTTTATAATATTTATAATATTTAAAAAAATTAGTTTTTTTGTAAAAAAAAATATATCTTTAATTATATTTTATTTATTTTTTATAATTTTTATATTAACAATTTTTATTTTTTTTAATTTTAGTAATTTTTATTATTTATTTATTTTTTTACTTTTTTTATTTTTTGTCTTTTTTTTCGTTGAATAAAGATTACAAAAATAAAAAATAAATAATTAATAAAAATTACTAAAATATTTAAAAAAATAAAATTTATCAACATAAAAATTATAAAAAATAAATAATCAAATAATTAAAAATATATTTATCTTTTTATAAAAAAATTTAATTTTTCTTAAATATTATAAAAAAAATTAAACATTCTTAATAATTTTAATATTAAAAATTATTTTTAATAATTAAATTTCCCTAATGCTCTTTTAGAATAATTTTTCATATATATATATAGTACATGAAGACGACATAAGATGGCGATAAATATAATTAATTGATTAATAAAGTATACTGGTTTTTACACAGATTCCTTTATAAAACACGTAATCTATAACAAGAAGATGGTTCTACGAAGTACAAAGAACCTTGTTTAGTAAAATAGAAATCTAATTATTTTATTGTTTTGCAACCGACACATTATTGAAACTATCTCGTAGGTCTTCCACGGTAGACTTGCTTGCAAACAGAGCTCGGTTTCTGTTTCGGCGTGCACAGCTGCGACATCGCAGGACACCCCTCAAGGCAGTTGTCACCCAAGCTGCCGGAAACTTCAGCTCCGGCAGCCACCAGTCCCGCCGGTGGCTTCCCCATTAGGAAGTTCCCGTCCAGGAACAACCTCTTCATGGACTTGCTTTTCCCGTACTCCAATGGTATCGCGCCACGTAGCGCGTTGTAACGGAGCGACAAAAATGACAGCGACGGATACGCGCCGAGATTCGCGGGGGCGTAGCCTTGGATCTTGTTGAAACCAAGATTCACCGCCACGAGGCTGTTCCCGCCACCGCCAACAACCGGCCTCGAGATCTCCACACCACTGAAGGAGTTGTTGGCCAAATCCAGTTGCTGCAGGGAAGGCAAAAGGAAGAGCCACGTTTCGATGATCCCCTGAAGTGCGTTATCACTGAGTTCCACCACTTCCAACTGGTTTAAACCTTCAAAGGTTGTTTTTTGAAGAACCCCAGATAGAGAATTTGCCTTGATCGCCAAATCCAGCAAGTTGGGTGGTAACTTGGGGAGTCCACCGGTGAGCTTGTTGAAGCTGAGGTCCATTCTTCGGAGACTAGTGAGAGAGTTCATGGACTTTGGAAGGAACCCAGAAAGAGAATTCTGTGAAAGATCAAGCGATTGGAGCGATTTGAGGGTGGTTATGGAGGGAGGGATTGAACCTGAGAAAGAGTTGGATCGGAGGGATAAAGTTTGGAGTTTTGAGAGCGAAGAGAGAGAAGAAGGGATTGTGCCATAGAAAGAGTTATCGGAGAGGTCGAGAGTGATGAGTGAGGTGAGTTGAGAGACGAGTGGGGTGAGTGTTCCTGTGTAGCCAGCGGGGTCGAGGGTGATTTGGTTGATGCGGGTGTTGTCGGCGGTGCAGGTGAGGCCGCACGTGAAGTGGGTGCGGCGAGGGACGGAGCATGGGTCAGTGGTGAAGTTCCAGGATGCTATGCATGACCATGGTGTTATTGAGGAGGGTTTGATTGAGGCCTTGAAAGCCTTTAGTGCTTCAATATCTGAGGATGAGGTGAGACCTTGTACGAGGAAACCACACTTATTGTTTGTGTGAATGCACAAGATGATTGTTACGCAAAGATAAATGATGCTTTGCATATTGGAATTTGGAAGAGAGGGTTGGTTATAGAGATTAGTGTGTGGGCAATTGAGGTGCTTTTAATTTCTTAGCTCTTTAATAGAGGCCACTAGTTTGTGGCATTGTGGTTTTGAGATGCGAGTGCTTTTGAGTAGTTCGTTAGTTGGTGGTGTTTTAAGGAGCGAGGGGCCAGATCTTAAACTCTCGTGGATTATTGCTGATATTTTGAGACAAGAGTCACAAAATTGCAATGCTGCTATATGCAAATGGAAACTGCCTTTTTCTCAAGTTACTATTTGGTGGGAGCTCTAAATCATAAAGGAGAAAAACAATGGGGGACACTTGTTTGACTATAATTACTTGAAAAAGTAAATGGGCGACACTAGATTTCCAGGGTTATGCTATATTAGATAAAAATGTATAAATCCTATTTGTTTTTCACATATCTATTCTCCTTGTTGAACTTAAAAATAATAACAAAAAAAAAAAGTAAATATCAATTGGTGTGTACAAAAATATCAGTAAAATGATACTGAAATTTTGTTAGCATAATACAAAAAACATGTTATATATACATTGAAATGTCAGTTAAAGTAATAGTGTTTTGTGAAAAAAGAAAAAGTATTAGTAAAATAAAGTAACACACTATTACTAAAATAAAGTATTATTTTAAAGTTTTGATGAATTACAATGTGTTGATAAGTTAAAATCTTGAAGTGATGGTGGAAGAAGAACCAAAAATTTCTCTTATATGATGGCATGTGAATAGAAATGTCTATGATAATGATATCACCTTTGACCAACGAACTGTGTCCGTGTCACTGTGACTTGTGAATGTGCAATTCTGCATCAAAAGTAAAGTGATTAATTGCGATGCACTGCTATATGCCTATATTCACACACCAACCGCCATGAAGAATTCTCACACTCTTCTCTCCCACCTCCTTCCCTTTCTATGCACTCTGTCTCTCCGCTACTCTGCACAAGCACTTCCAGACTTCGCTGCCTATCCTTCCATCCCCGGAACCGATTCCGGCGACTGCTTGATAGGCAGCGGAGACACTCCCCTCGTCCCTCCACGGCGGGAAGTGTACGACGAGGGGAGAATCTTTGACATCAGCCACAGGTACACCACGGAGATGCCGCTATGGGAATCTGAGGAGGAGCTTGGGTACTTGATGTGGTTGACTCGGAGTATGAGGAACGGTTCCGTCGCCAATTTCTCTACCTTTAAGCTTGGCCTTTACATCGGCACCCATGTCCATGCAGGCTTCGACGTCGATCTCCTCGATTTACAGCTCCTCAATGGTAACGGAAGAATCTAATCACTCTTGAATCGAAATAGTTTGACTTTATGTGTTACAAATGGCGATGATAATTCATGTGAATTTGATAGTTGAGAATGATTAAATAATAATTTAGTCTAACAATTTTCAAATAATAACTGCATGCGAGTTTCTACCTGTTACAAAGTCAATGGATATTAATCTTTTATTATCACTTATAGTTCTCCTGATCTTTCTCCATTTCAATTCATGAATCATCTATGACTTTGATGCATGATCATGTGTTCTTTTCATAGGTCTTGCTCTGCTGATTGATGTTCCACGGGATAAAAACATTTCTGGTATGCCTAAGATGTTAAATGAAGATGATAGATATTCTTTTCAACTATAGTAGTCGTCCAATTGTGCTGTTTTATTATTAGTTAAAATTTGTGTTAGGCATAATTCTCTCTAATATTAACAGTGGACTTTTATCACAGCTGAGGTTATGAAATCACTGGATATCCCTAAAGGTGTACAACGTGTGCTATTTAGAACATCAAATACTGACAGGTAACTTTTATATATTGCATTATGACTTAATATTCAAAGTAATCTCTGAACTTGCAGTCAAGTCTCAATGTCGTTCTTAAACTTAAAATCGTCTTAAATTTGTCCCTAAACTTAACAACGATAGTCATTATTCCATCACCAGAAAATATCTCAAGGACAACCGTTGAGTTCAGGGACAAATTTGGAGCAATTTTAGGTTTAGAGATGACATTGAGGTGCGACAGCAAGTTCAAGAACCATTTTGAGTATTAACTCATTGCATTACATGTGATAAGAGTTTGAAATTGTTGTAGCTTAATCTGGACTCTGGATGTTATTGTATTCTTTTTTTAATTTGCATGGTATGTGAGCTAAAATTTTGTTGAAATCATTAGGAGGCTTATGTTTAAGAAGGGATTTGATGCAAGCTATGTGGGATTCAAGGAAGATGGAGCCAAATGGCTGGTGGAAAACACTGACATCAAACTTGTAGGTAAGATATAAAGCATTCCTCTGGATGCATAACGCTATTGTGATTAATAAGAATTCCCCTACATTATGTGCCATATATTGTTATTATTAGCTTTTGGGATATGATTCTAAAGCATTTCATTTATCTCTCTGCCCCCTTTGATGCATAATGGTATTCTTAATTAACAGAGCTTAATTTATAAATTATCTGTTGTCAATTTTCAATAGAGACATCAACCTTACAAATTGTTTAATGTTTCTATTTTTGATTATTTTGGTTTTTGAATTCATTTACTAAGAAATGCCTTTTTCTGTGTTGAACTTGGAGGAGTTGATTACTTATCTGCTGCTGCTTATGATCATTTGGTGCCATCTCGTCTTGCTTTTCTGGAAAGCAGGGTAAGAAATCGTTTCTCTATTTATTGTGAATGAATCTTTTACTCATCATTAGTTATAACAATAAGCCAGGGGGTTAATACAGTAAAATAATGCAGTATATAACATAAAATTGAAATAAAAATGGTGCAGGACATGATTATTGTGGAAGGACTAAAGCTAGATGATGTGGCAGCAGGAGTATATTCACTGAGATGCTTGCCTCTTAGGTTGGTTGGCTCTGAGGCATCACCAATACGTTGCATTCTCATGAAATGATCTCGCTCCATCTCAGCTTCCAAATATCTGCAATAAAATATTGGCCATGTAAAATGAACAATTTTACATTTTTACTATAAGTAAATGCTTGAGGGTTTCAGTCTTAGGCTTGTTCTTATTACTTACTTCCAAATTATATACCTTGTCGAAAAATATAAATGGCAAAATAATATGAGTAAAACAAATTTAACTACATTCCGGATAGTGCCTAGTTGAAAAACGAACACAAGACAAGGTTACTTCTTAACTTCTTAAAATACACACGAGATGCATATATAAACTCCAACAAGAAAGTAAATTAATGTAGTTACATTTTACAAAATGAATTTAGTTAACATGTAATTTTAGGACACATCATAAGATTATTATACAAAATTTAGTTTTTAAAATATTTATTAAAATAAAAAATTTATTAATAATAATTTTAACCTATTAAAATAAAGAATCAAAATTTTATATAAAATAAAATAAATAAATACATAAAATTTAAAATTTTAATACAATTTAAATTAAAAAATCATCAGAATTAATAAAAATTTTGTAAAATTCATTCACTAATTTAAAATTGTAATATCAAGCAGAGAAAGAATACGTACTCCGTACTCAAGGAGAATGAGAGAAGGAGAAAGCGGAGGGCGAGCGATTGAGGGTGAAACACGGTGAGGAAGATGGCCATGCCATCCGAAGAGATAAGGGAGAGAGCGTGGGTGGGTGTGTATCCGGTGTTAAGGAGGGTTCTTCTCGAGAGGGATTAGAAAAGCCATCCAAGGTCTCTTTTAGAGATAAAGTTATTGGTGCAGAAAAATCTAAGGCCTTTGCATTAGTAGGGTCTTTATATGGGGATGGTATCATGACGGTGACAGGTAAGCAGGGTGATTCTTGTCCACCAAGTGTCAGTTTTACCAAGGAGGCAAAGAGCTGTCTAGCTAAACCTTATAAGGAAGTCATCATGATCAAGGTGCTGGATAAGCATTATGGCTACACGACTTTCATGCATAAGCTTCGGATAGTATGGCGCATCAAAGGAGGGTTTGATTTGTTGGATGTGGGGTTTGGATATTTTTTTGTTAAATTTGATATTGCGGATCATGAGAAAGTCATTTTTGGTGGCCCGTGGTTGATAAACGGTCACTATGTTGCAGTAAAGCCATGGGATGTGGATTTTAGGCCATGCAAAAAATCTTTTGGATCAACTTAGATTCGAGTCTCGAGACTTCCAATTTGGTGCTATCAGGAACAAGCAATGCTGCGAATTGCTTATGCAATAGGGGTTCCGGTGAAAGTAGATTTGGCCACTAAGCTTGCAGAAAGAGAAAAATATGCTCGAACTTGTGTTCAAATTAATCTTGAGATGCATGTAATCAAACATATTATAGTGGAGGGTGTGACTTATGAAGTGGAGTACGAGAGTTTACAGTTAATTTGTGCTACTTGTGCACGGTATGGGCAGGATAAATCGTTGTGTATGGAGAAGGAGTCCTTGGAAGGAAACGAAAATTCCTTTGGTGATGGAAAAAATAATGAAGCTCCGACACTAGTGCCACACAACAATCATGAGATTCAAAAAAAGGCTGAATCAGAAGCTCGTGATTTGGGTGAGAATCCTCGTAATTTGGGTGAGAAATTAGGAGTTGTTAAAGGGAAGGATGTGGTTACGGAATTATTGGCTCCTCACGTGCCTGATGGTCATGTTAATGAGGCATGTATGGATGATGGAGAGGGCTGACAACAAGTGTTGCGTAAGGAAAAATAATGGGTCAGTCATAAGGTTTGAAGGACCAAGATGGAAAGCAGCACAAGTATGGTTCGAGAAGGGTTCCAAGGCCCGATTTGCATGGTGATGGAGGCAAATCAATTGGCATTAGGATGGGAAAGCGAGAAAAACATGAAATTGCACCATCTCCATCGCGCAGAACTCCTGCACGTCGTGAAATTTCCCTACGGAAGCGTCATCGGCCTTTCTCCCTGCAGAACTCGCCAGTTGATAAAAATGGTGGTACAACGGAGGAAACCTTAATAGATGGAAGCATGGCAGGTGCAGTGTCAGGGGGTCCGAAGATGGCAATTATTGAGGATCAGAGTGTGCCAGTACCGCAGGACAAACCACCTATTGAGGTTGGTGATTCTGTTTAGAGTTTATGTTCTTATTTATTCTGTCCCTATTATTTATGGATAATTTAAATATGATTGTTTGGAATATTAGGGGTGCTTCTAATAAGTTAGCCCGGGTGCATTGTAAGGAACTTGTTAGGAAATTTAGACCTGTTTTCTTTATTGTGGTTGAAACTCACTCCCCTTTTCAGCAATTAAAATTATTTTGGGAAAGGTTGGGGTATCACTCTGTTGGTATCGTAGAAGCAGAGGGGCATAAGGGAGGTATTTGGTTTCTATCCTCTATGAAGGGTGTTTGTTGTAAGTTCATTGATACTTTTGATCAGGGTGTTACTGTTGAGGTTCACTTTGATAATTTAATTTGGAGGTGTAGTGGTATTTATGGTAGTCCTCAATTTAATAAAAGGGTTCTCCTTTGGAATTATCTTGTTGCACAATCCATGGTTTTTCAAGGACCTTGGATTGTTCTTGGTGATTTTAATGAAGTCAAATTTTTTCATGAATCTAAGGGTTGTCAATTTTCTCATCAAAGAGCAAACATGTTTGCTACTTCATTAGGGGATAGTGGTTTGTTTGATCTGAAGACTATTGGGAGGCAGTTTTCTTGGTATAGGAGGGTGAAAAATTATGTTGACGTGGCAAAAAAGCTTGATCGAGTCTGTATAAATAGTAGCTGGTTATCTATCTTTCCAAAGGCTTATGTAGAAGTTTTAAATAGGCTTCAGTCTGATCATTGCCCTATTTTGGTGCGTTGTAAAGGTCGTCCTCAGCCTAAAGGGAATCGACCTTTCCGATTTGTTGCTGCTTGGGCTACTCATCCTTGGTATAGGGATATTGTGAACCGGTCATGGTGTTTTGGTAATAGAGGGATTCATGGCAAGCTTTCGGAAGTACAGAAGAATTCACTAGAGTTTAACTCGAAGGTATTTGGTAACATTTTTGTTAAAAAATGTGAATTAGAGCAGCAGATTAATTATTTACAAAAGCGTTTGGAAGCGGTGGATAGTATTTATTTGCGTCAGAAAGAGCAACAATTGCTTGATGATTATAATAATACTCTAGTGCAAGAAGAGCTCCTATGGTTCCAAAAGTCCAGAGAGCAGTAGGTAAGGTTCGGGGATAGGAATACAAGATTCTTTCACATTCAAACTCTTGCGCGAAGGAAGCATAATAAGATTCATGGCCTTTTTCTCAAGGATGGAGTGTGGAAAACTGATCCAGAGGTTCTGAGTCAAGAAGCAGAGTCTTTCTATAAAAGCTTATTCTGTCATTTCGATGATGTTGATTTGGGTTGCCTTGGTGATGTGCCTTTTCCTTCTCTGAATGAGGAAGCTTGCAATAATCTTACGGCACCAGTTACTATAGAGGAAGTCAGAATAGCTGTTTTTCACATGAACTCTTTTAAAGCTCCGGGTCCTTATGGGTTTCAAGCTTTCTTCTTTAAAGAATATTGGGAGATCATTGGCCTTGATGTTTGGAAGATGGTTAAGCAGGCATTCTTCGGTGTTACTCTTGATCCGAGAATGTTGGAGACTTTACTGGTTCTCATTCCAAAGGTTGAATCACCGGTATCTATGAAAGATTTTAGGCCGATTAGTCTCTGCAATGTAGTTTACAAGATCTTCACAAAGGTCCTTGTTAATAGGCTTCGTCCTCATCTTGCGGAGATTGTTGGCCCGCTTCAAGGAGGATTTATTCCGAGACGAGGAATTCTTGACAACATCATTATTGCTCAAGAAGTCCTCTACTTTATGAAGAAGACTAAAGAAAAAGAAAGGCACACTGACCTTTAAGATTGATCTGGAGAAAGCTTATGACAGAGTTGACCGAAGGTTTTTAGCTCATACCCTTAAGAGCTTTGGTTTTCCTATTCCTACACTTAATTTGATTATGAATTGTGTCACTGCTTCTTCCTTATCTGTTCTTTGGAATGGGAATTGTCTGAATGGCTTTACTCCTAGCCGAGGTCTTAGATAAGGAGACCATATGTCACCCTATCTTTTTGTGTTGTGTATAGAGCGATTGGCATGCTTTATTAGTCATCAGGTTGATTTGGGCTTGTGGGAGCCGATTGCTATTTTTAGAGGGGGGCCAAGAATATCCTACTTAATGTTTGTGGATGACTTGCTTCTATTTTGTAAAGCTACAAAGAGACAAGTGCAAAATATGATGTTGGTTTTAGAGACTTTTTGCAAAGCATCTGGGATGAAGATTAATGTAGAAAAGTCTAAAGCGCTTTGCTCCAAGAATGTCTCTACAATAAGGAAAGAGGTTTTCACTGGGGTATCCTCTATTAGATTTGTCCAGAACTTGGGCAAGTATCTTGGAGTTACCCTTAGCCATTCTAGGGTGACTCGTTCAGCTTTCAATGGTGTCCTGGATAAGATTCGGAGTAGGCTAGCAAGCTAGAAGGGAGTTTACTCAATCGGGCTGGTAGATTCTACTTGGTTAATTCTGTTGCCGCCGCTATTCCCACGTACCAGATGCAGGTCTCTATTTTTCCCAAAGGAATCATTAGTAAATTGGAGTCTATGATGAAGAATTTTCTTTGGAAAGGACAAGTTGATAGAAGAGGATTGAATCTTGTTAGTTGGAAGGTACTGGTTACTCCAAAAAAATATGGAGGTTTGGGAATTAGAGATCCTTATTGTGTAAATATTGCTCTTCTTGGGAAGCTAGTTTGGACTTTTTTCCAGCAACCAAACAATCTATGGGTCTAATTGTTGGATGCCAAATCCCGATCATCTATATATGACTGTTTTAGTTATCCTAAAAACAAGGACTCTCCCATTTGTAGGTGTCTTTGCAAGGCTTGGGAAGTGTTGAAGGATGGGTTTGCTTGGTGTATTGGAGATTTGAACAAGAATTTTTTGTTTTCTAGCTGGAGGAGAGAAGGACGTTTATCTAATGAGATGGATTATGTTCACATTTCTGATTCGAATCTTCGGATACAGGATATTTGGTCGGTTGGTAGGTGACATTTGGATACTATTTATTCTCCTTTATCCCAAAATCTGTAAGGTAAAATTCTCTCTTACAATCCAGATGAACAAGCAGGTCCAGAAGTGGGTTGGTATTGGAGTGGGTCTGCTGCCAAAGTCTATGACTCACGCAATGGTTACTTGTGGTTGTGTAAGCAGCTGTTTGGTTGAGAGGAGCGGGAGAATTGGCTTTGGCTTTGGCGTCAGCTTGTTCCGGAAAAACATAAGTTTTTGGCTTGGTTGTGTCTTAAGGAGGCTCTTCCTACTGCAAGTTTTCGCTTTAGAAGAGGGATGTCGTCATCGGATAGGTGTCCAAGATGTCTTTCTAGCCAGGAATCGATTTTACATTGTATTCGGGATTGTCCAAAAGCTCAGCTTGTCTGGCATAGGTTGGATATTTCTTGTCATCCTTTGGATTTGAAAAACTGGTTCTTGTATCATAACAGATAGCATTCGTTCAAGTTCTTTTCGAGACTTTGGTGGATATGGCGAGCAAGGAATAATGACATCTTTAATCCCATGAAACTTGGCCTCCAGAAAAAATGATTTGTCTGACATTAACTTCAGAAAAGGAGTTTAGGAATATTTTTGAATTACAACGTATGTCCCTTCCCTCTACTCTAAATGGTTTTTGGAATCCCCCATTCATTTGTACTTTTAAGATTAATTGTGATGCTAGTTATTTTGGTTCGGGTGATAGTGTTGATTTTGCTTGTGTTATTAGAGATTGTAATGGGAGATGGCAAAGGGGATGTTTGGGAATGATTGAGAGTAATAGTATTCTTCAAGGATAATTGTTTGCTATTTGGAGATGATATCTCTTAGCTTGGGATGTGGGTCAACGAGATGTTATTTGTGAGACGGATTATGTGAAAGCATTTAATCTTGTTACTCAAGATGGTTTTGGGTTTATTGATCCATTGGTGCTCAAAATAAGAGATATCATGCATTGGAATTGGCGTGTTGACTTTCGTTTAATTATAAGAGATGCAAACACGGTGACAAATACTATGACCAGTGGTGGAGCTTAGTTCAGACAAGGGGGGCCATGGCCCCCCCCAAACTTTTTATAAAAAAATTAGTAATACTTTACTATGACTTAAAGTAACCAATAAGTTCAATAAGCAACACTTTCTCTACCTTTAAGTTCAAATATAAAAAATTAGATATTTTTATTTATTTAATTTAATATTATTTTATATTTTACTATTTATTTAATTTAATTTTTTATATGATAAAAAATAATAGAATATTCAATAAGTATTAATATTATTGTATTTGTATAAATTGATAAAAAAATTCAATAAATATTATAAATTTTAATATTTGTCCTTCTAACTTATTCTTTACATATTTTATAGGATATATATTCTAATTTTTATATAAAATAATAATAAAAATTCAAAGAATTGATGATTTTTTAAGAGGAAGGCTAATATTTAAGAAGGAGAACATATAACTTTTACAATATCAACACCTGTAGATAGTTATTCTACTTTAATGAATCACGAAGAAAGTAAGATACAACCTTCAAAAGTTTAAAAGTTACATCTGATGAGTTTGACCTTAATTTTTTGGAACGAGACATTGAAAAACGGCTTTAAATTTGGTAATATTATCCAAATCAGAAAGATGAAATTAGACGAGCTTATCTTAAATGGCGTTTATATCAAAAGCTTTTTGACAATTATTTTCTATCATGGCCCCCCAAAATTTTGTTTCAAGTTCCGCCACTTACTATGACAAAGATGACAATAAAATTACAACTTTCGTATGTGAAATTTATTTCACCTTGAGATAAATTTAAGAATAATTTTAAACAAAACTATCCCACTATTTAAACAGTTTTTGTTTTGTTTATTTTATTTTTCTTTGTTTCTGTCACAAAAAAAAAAAAATAGTAATATCAAAATATTATAAGAGTCAACATTCTAACTCTGACGGATAGTGTTGAGTGTTAAGTGCGGTAGAACAGTGGGGAGAGAGGAATCAGCCCATCGAAGGAAGAAGCAGCATGGACTCTGTTTTGCTACTTGCGTTTCTGTGCGCAGCACTTTCTCTATGGTACATCGCAGCTGCTGCACCTCCACATGCAGCGGCAGACGTCACCGCTTATCCTACCATCCCCGGCACCGAAGACGTCTCAGTCGCTGGAGCCAACTCCATCCTCATCCCTCCGCGCCGAGAAGTCTACGATGACGGCAGAATCTTCGACATCAGCCACAGGTACGTGCCGGATATGCCGGTTTGGGATTCCAAGGACGGCCTCGGCAACGACTTCCTCTGGCTTCTCAAGAGCATCAAGAACGGTTCCCTCGCTAACAACTCCGCCATGAAGCTCGGCGTTCACACCGGCACTCACGTCGACGCTCCTGGCCATTTCTACGATAATTACTTCGACGCTGGCTTCGATGTCGATACTCTTGATTTACAGGTCCTCAATGGTAACCTCTCCTTTTTCATCGATTTCAATTCTATATACTCTGCAAATTGGGGAAATGGATTTGAAATTGCCATTGAAAGAAGAAATCACAAATCAATAGGCTGATTGTTCTGTTTGTAGGTCTCGCTCTGTTGGTTGATGTTCCTAGGGATAAAAACCTTACCGGTATGTATAAACTCATGGAGTTTTTTGAAAGTTTCTCTGATTCTGCTATTTTACTGTCCATTAAGCAATTTTCATTCATGTGATATGCTGAATTTCGCAACACAGGAAATTGTGATTTGTTAAAATTCGTCTTAGAAGTTCGGGAGATGCTTTCTCATATGCTATGCAAACCGTTTTCCTGCCATGTTTTGTTTTGATTTTCTGCTATAGAAATGCAAACTTATCTTCCCTAACATTTGTTGCATTATATATTGCATATTAATCCTTTTCCAGCTGAAGTTATGAAGTCTTTAGATATCCCCAAAGGTGTTCGCCGTGTGCTATTCAGAACTTTAAATACTGAAAGGCAAGTTGTAGAAGTTGCTATTCATAAGCATTGAATCATCGTTCTGGCATATATAATTTTTGTTTTGTCTTGAAAATTATTCTGGCAATATAATGCTTCAATCCAAACAGTCATGTGCATCGTTCATAAGTGTAAATAGCAAAATATTGTTCTGAGAACAGTAAAAAATATGATTCTTAATTTCTCATGACTTTGAACGTGACGACAACTGTGTTTTTTCCTTACGAGGAAGAAATTGTATTCATGTACGGATTAGATCTTTTGGTAATTATAATATATCAGTTACACCCATTATTGGTTTCACATTTTCAGTTGTTATAATATGGCTGTGAGCTAAATTTTTGTTTGTAATGTCAGGCGGCTCATGTTTAAGAAGGAATTTGACACCAGTTATGTGGGATTCAAGGAAGATGGAGCAAAATGGCTTGTGGAGAACACTGACATCAAACTTGTAGGTGAGGGTTAAATTACTTTTGAAGATTTAGATTGCTTCTTCCCAAAAGCATTTCCTTTAATCCTTTATCCCTTTTTTGGCCTCAATGACTGATAGTCACTTCACTAATTCTCTTATCTATTATGCACATGGTAGGGATTGATTATTTGTCAGTTGCTGCTTATGATCACTCAGCTCCATCTCATCTTGTTTTCCTGGAAAGCAGGGTAAGAAGTTATGTATCTAGCCTCACTGCTAATAAGCTAACTTTATTATTATGGGTCAAAACAAAAAGTGAAGAAAAGCTACAAATAAGATCTTGTTGGCCAAATTTGTCTGACCACAGGATAATTCATAAGCTTCTTATTAATTTCCTTTTGTCATTATCCAATAAGTTGCTAGCATGTTGTTTTTAGTTTCACTATTACAGAGAATGCAGGGAGCTTAATTAATGAGTTGTATTTTTGGTTATAGCAAATGTGTTTGTGATCAGTATTAGAGAAGCAATGTATTAACAAAGTTGAAATAAATGGCACAGGAAATCATTCTTGTGGAAGGGCTAAAGCTTGATGATGTCCCAGCAGGAATTTATTCCCTACGATGCTTGCCACTTAGGTTGGCTGGCTCTGAGGCATCACCGATCCGTTGCATTCTGATCAGATGATCTGTTCCATCCGAGTTTGCTTGTGTCCTACAAACCTTGTTTTCCATTATTAGGGTATGATCATATCTTATCTATCCAACTTCCTGTTCTGCCTGGGGAATGTGGCATTTATCTATACATTGTTGATTCATATTCTTATCCTTCCTTATCAAGACACCCTTATCCTTATTAAGTCAAATGCTGATGATGCAGGAGGGAGAAAATGAAGCAGGAAACAAACGGCGTTGGTGGCCACGTGGAACATTTTCATGCAACTATGTTGATAGTAATAGGTTGAATAGCCATAATCCTTTTGTTTTTAATTGCGTGTTCGGCTTGGAGTGCTAAATATCGCTAGTCTAGTGTCTGGGGTACATAGTATGTGGAACTTTTTTTTCTTTAAGGGCAGTGTATGTAGAAGTCAATTATCGCGATTAGTCAGGAAAAGAAAACAAAAAAATAAAGAAATTTGCCCAGGCAAGTCATCATCATAACGTAGTCATGCGTATACATTCTCAATAATTATACGAACTTCTCTCTTTGTAAAACAATGACATGTATTTATCTTTTGAGCAAAGAATAATATGCCCCCATCTCCCGGAAAAAGGAATCTGAAACATAATGAAAACAGTATCTCTGCCTGAAAATTTATCTTACTTCCGAGATAATGTTTTCTCTCGTGCCGCCCATTTTGTATATACTGTATACATTTTCACGGTTCATGATTTGTCATTTGTTTTGATTTCTTATCTTTATTATTTTTATAAATAGATATTAAAAGAATATCATTATTCTATAATTCTGCCTAATTTTTTTTAAACAATAATTATTCTTTGGTAAATTACCAAATCCTTCACCATCAGTGAGATGGATTATGGAAGGAAAAAGAGATATTTTCTAACAAGCGGTCTCCCTAAGACTGATATTGACGACTGAATTATTCTTGTTTTTTATTACTAAAAAAATAAAAAAAAATTAAGACACTAATTAAATCTGTCTAGAGTGAATAGCAGCTTGGCAACTAACAAAGAATGAAGTCTCCATTGGTGTGGCTTGTTGTATGGTGCACCTTGTCTCTCGTAGGTGGTCGGCGGGAGGTGTACGATGATGATATGCGGTTGCGAATAGTGGACATCAGCCACAGGTATCAGGCTGACATGCCGGAGTGGGAATCAGAGGGCGGCATCGGGCAGTTCCTATGGCAGGTTAGTAGCATGAAGAACGGTTCCATGGCCAACGCTTCCCTTATGAAGCTCCCTACTCACACCGGCACCCATGTGGATGCCCCCGGCCACTTCTACGACCACTACTTCTATGCTTCCTTCGATGTTGACACTCTCGATCTTCATGTCCTCAATGGTTAATTGCTCACAACCCTCCCTTCTTCACCTCTTTCATTTTCTGTTAATTCTTCTATGCCGATTTGTTTATAGGTCCTGCTCTATTGATCGATGTTCCAAGACATAGCAATATTACTGGTATGGTATATCTTTAACTGTTACTTACTACTTTATATGTTTCTGGCACTTCTGTGGATTAAGTGAAGCTATGTCTCTTTCTGTGTTGCAGCTCAAGTTATGAAATCGTTGAATATTCCAAGGGGTGTCAATCGTGTGCTCTTTCGAACACTCAATACCGACAGGTAACTGCTGCTAATACTTGAATTTTTTATGAATCTGTTGAAACAGGGGAACACTATAAGCAAAAGATGTATTTATTCCCATTAATGCTGTTCTTAGAGACTTTGATAGCATTTACTTGTTGGTGAAAACTCACATGCAGTTAGTTATCTTCATGTGAAATTTATATTTGAGAACCATTAGACGATTTGACAAGTTTGATTAAATCATTATCTAACGGTTTTCAATTATTAATTACACATGAAAAAGACAACTGCATGTGAATTTTTACCTTATTTCTTTCTTATATATTGGTATTTTGATCTCCAAGTCTAATCTATAATGTTAATCTTCTTTCACAATCTTTGGACTTCATTGCATTATTAGGCGGCTCATGTATCAGAAGGAATGTGACTTAAGCTATGTAGGATTTACAGTGGATGGTGCTCAATGGCTAGTGGACAACACTGACATCAAACTTGTAGGTATGCCGCAAATTGCTTCTCTGCCCCTTAAATTGATTCTTTGACTGTGATTGCTTCGTAGGTATTTTGTACATGTCGTGCAACATAATGAGACTATAAGAAACTAATCATTTAGTCAAGTTGCTCTTGTAATGAGTTGAATAAAAGAAAAATTCTTTTTTCTTAGTTAAGATAGGGAAGCATAATCTTATTTAGTAATGTGAATGCCATGAAGTTGATGTGGCATCATTATATTATGATTATGATGCCACTTATACACTATTTACTCCTAACTGGAAGTGTACTATTACAAAAGAGTCATCCTGAAATTTAACGGATTACTAGAATGTCCGCAGGTTCATTTGTTGTTGACATTCATTTAAGATAATTATGAGGAAGTGTATCATTTCTGGCGATTACTCTGAATCTTGACCTCCTTACACGAGTTCCCCGGTGTGATCCGGATCACAGTGTTCAACTATTTTAGTACTTTATTATTTATATGTATCTTAATCATGATCTTAAGTGAATGCTATATCTTATGTTGCCTACTGACGGGCTTTTCTGTGATAAAATTTAGGAGTTGATTACTTATCAGTTGCTGCTTATGATCACTTGGTTGGATCTCACCTAGTTTTCCTGAAAGACAGGGTAAGATTAAAAGAATAGTCTTTTGTGGTTAATGATTTTGATGTTATGCATATCACTACATGTTAGTTAATTGTTAGCTACCTCTTTCATTCACATCTTGTGGGTCAAATATACAAACACAGAAATCTCATTTTGTCCATTTGTCAAACGGAGCTCTTGAAGGTTGTTAAGACCAAGTAACCTTTGTTGTTGATGTTGCCTTTTCTGTATTCTCATTATGAACAATGCTATGATGCACCAAAGCTTTAGGAAATGAAATCATCATGAGCATGACGTGAACTAACAACTCCAAATACTTTAGGAAATCATTCCAGTGGAAGCCCTGAAGCTTGATGATATCCCAGCAGGATTATATACAGTCCATTGCTTACCTCCTAGGTTGTCTGGTGCTGAGGGATCACCAATACGCTGCATTTTGATCGAATAATAACAGTGTAAGTGCAGGTTTGATTGATGCAGAAGGCTTGGATCGGATGGGTATCATTATAGTGTTGTTTGATATATTCACCAGTCCTAATAGCATTACATTGAATCTGGGTTTCTTTTGTATGCTAAGTTAGAATCACATGTATAGTAGTATCCTTGTGGAGCAAGATAGCATAGCAAGTTAGCAACATTGGACTTCAACTTTGTTGCCATACCCTCTCGACGAATTCAATCATCACACTGTATAAATATAAATAAGAGACACACAAATTATTATATCTCTAATATATCTTTTTATATTTGCATGAAATTTACATGGACCGTTTTTCTTTTTAGGAGTCAACAAAGATGAATCTCTAGATCTTTTGATCTTAAAAGTTCTAATATTATATAATAAAATCAATTATTCTAAAATTTTAAATTATAAAAAATATGTATAAATAATTATATCTCTATAATAGTAAAAAAAAAAAAAAGTATAGTAAAAACTAGAGTCTGCAAACAAAATACACCTATAGTAGGTTTTGGTCTCAATTGGAAGTTGATAATGGATGTTTTGAATTTTGATTGTGAGTTTTACTATTAGTAGCAGCTAGCAAAGGGAAGTGTGCAGTATGTTGAACATGGTCCATATCATGAATATAATGCAGGTAGTGTGCCTGAAATCATAGAACGAGCGTTGCTATATGTAATGGGTGCATGATGCCCCTTTTAAGTACTGTGTTCTGATCTTTCAGAGGCCCCAAATGCATGGATCTTGTTACAATGTGAAATTCATAAAGTCAATCTCTTCATCCCCACTAATGTCAGGCCTTGTAAACTGTGTCCTGTATATAAAGCATGGTAAGTTGGTAACACAATAATATAAGTAATGGTCACCAAGTTGAAGGTTCATTCCTCGAATGTGGTATCAACTAAGCAACACCAACAAACTATATCATCAGTAAATTAACAAGTTAAAAAGACCAAACATTGCACACAACACAATCTAGAATAATAATGTTCTAGATACCACTTCTATGACATGTGACGACGTAACACTCATCATTTGAATATATTACGTAATCTTAGTCTCAACATGGTTATGGGAGGATAATCTACCTCTACTATTCTTTCCGTACAGAAAGAAATCTTGTGAATATATTGCCCCCTCTTCTTAGTAATTAATTTTGCTAGATAGCAAATTTGATAAGATGATAAGTATGTCGGTCTCATTCTTATTGTTGTAAGAGTTAAAGTGAAGTGAGGCATAGATAATAATAATTGAAGGTTGAAATGCACGTGAAGATAGAGGTAAGTGCAGGTAGCTGTGTATATATATGAAGGACGAATGTTAAATTCTCATATAACAACATTGAAGAATGAACACACACACTGTTACTCTCTACCTACTGCTCAGGATTAGATTTGTCTGTTCCTATCTTGATGCATTCATCATTAACCGTTCCCTTCAATTCCTTTCATAGAAACCTTCACATTCCAACCATTTAATTATCTTAGCTTCGAGAATTCTACTGACCCACCTGCAAGCAAAACAGCTAAAATTGTACCATTTAAGACACTCACGGGTTCTATCTTTCTGTGATGATGAAATCAACTCTGCCATCTGGATGCCTCTACCTGCACACTCTAATCTCATCTCAATTTCTTGGACCATATCTCAACTCATTCCTATAATTCTTATATCATTATCTTGTATAAATTCTAGTAATTATAGTTTTGTGTATACAACAACTGATTGTGACTATTAATTTTTTAGTTATCCACCGTATTCCCTAATCCGATAAATTAAAGAATAATCCGTGATAGATATAAATTTTATTTAAAGATTTATGACTGACTAATGAATTACTGCTTGAATGAGTTGACTATTTGACCAATCTAAATCGATTAACTGTGAAATTGAAATAAAGCTAGCACTAAGGAGAACGTACAGCAGAGACATTATAATTTGTAACATTACACACGCAAAGTAATATCATAATTTGCTTAATCATTTCATCCATCCGTACGGTTTCATTTATCATGTGAGTATAATTTTGGCACGAATAGAAAGAAAGTTGAAACGACCTTTTTTTTTTTGGTACGAGATACTTGCATTGTTGATGACTGTAGAATTTTGACTTTTTCATGAACCCTACACCAAGACACGCATGTCTTTTGTTTTTGTGTATTTGTTGGTGTCCTCATCATACCTTGTCTGTTTTATTTATACCTACAGTGATGTTATGTACTACGTAGTAGATTGCCACCCACTTCAAGTATGCGTTTTCCAATAGATAAGGTCTTTAGTTTTTCTCTCTTTACCATTTATGATTTACAACTCACTCCTCCATACTCACCGTTTGCTACCTTACTCTATGTGCCCTTCTTTAATTAATAAGGCTTCAAAGCAAAAGTTTAATTTTTATTCCCGCACAATGTAAAGAGTTTTATATAATTATTCAATTAGATTCATGTATTTAAATAATTTTTTAAATAATATATCTGAAAATTATTTATTTTTAAGTAAAAATTTAAGTACAATTGTTTTTATCTAAAGTTGATAATTGAAAATCGTTAAATTATGATTTAGTCAAATTTATTAAATCATCTAATAATTCTTAAATATCAACTTTACTTAAAAATAATTGTACGTGAGTTTTTAACAATACATGAATGGTTCCATTGTCCGACGTTAATAAATACAGGCATGTATATATATAAGAAGCAAACCAACACCAATATAACTTTAATTTATTTTAATATGACCATCATCATGTTGCAAATTTGCATACTTCAATCTAATAAATTTCACCACGTTTTCTCTATTTATCCATTCAATTAACACATTGAACTTATTTTTTGGTAAAAAATTCAGATAAATCCAACTTCACGTGAAATTAAGAGTCGAGAGTCGTTAAATGATTTGATCTTGATTTAACTAAATTTTTATCTAACGACTTTCACCTATCAACTTCACGTAAAATTGACTGCGTATGAATTTAAACTAACCCTTCTTTTTATCAATATTTAGAGAAGTTATAGCCGGAATTGACTTAAAAGGAGGTAATATATGAGAAGGGTTGCATGGGGGGTTAGTTACTTATTGGGGTCACTATTGCCTGTGAAAAGATACCCAAATCTTTGTCTGATAAGTCGGACATACTCGGTTGCAGAAATCACTGCCAAGTATCACAGATTTGGGACACAAGCTAAGCCATGTCATATGGCCTCTTTGGATGGCCATGGCCCCCTCATCATAACATCTAAAACTTCACATGTCCTTTTCTTCTGACTTTCTAAAGCAACTACATATTGATCCCTAAAATGGGATGCTCCCTTCCTTAACAATTAACCAATTTCCCTTAAAAAAAAAAAGAAAAAGGAAATGATACATATCATGTTAAGTACTTCAAGTTTATTGCTTCACATTTTCTCTTTTGTGTGTAATATTTTAAAATTTGAGACTTGCAATTGGAAAAGAATTTTTTTTATTAATGTGATTAGAATTTATTTTTTATACAAAATTAAAATAAAAATTTTAAACAAATATTTAATCGTGTATTACCACATCAGTAAAAATAATTATTTTTTAGATTCACAATTTAAAAAAATTATATAAACGCATAAATCTAATTAGATGCTGTCTAAAAATTTGATACTCATCGCATCAAAATTAAACTCTTTAGTAAATATAAATAATTAAGCTTATTTGATGACCTAGATTAATTAAAACCCGAAAAGAGGATATTTGTGGTTTAGGCTAATGAAATTGAAAAAAGAGAGGGAAAATGATTTAGCAAGACACACTTGTGTGTTTGCATTGGACCACTTAGACATATTACTGTTTGTGCCCTTTTGTTTGGGTATTTAATGTTACTTGTCCCCATCTCCCTCATAAACGTTTTCTTTTCTATATAAGACATCAAATGAATATGGTGGGGTAACCCTATTGAGGCGCCAAGATTATTATTTGTTAAGATGAGTCTACTCTAACCCCATTGAGTAAATTAAATCAACATTTGACTTTTAAAGAAAAAAATATTTTCAATTTTTTTAAGAATGCTTGAAAAAAGTTATGGTGAAATTCAATTTTTAGATAATATTTTAGAATATATCTCTTTATATTTAATGCATTTTATCATACAGTAATGTTGAAACAATTATTTTATCAATTTTTTCTTTCATAGTATCAGAAATAAAATCTTTTAGTGGTTAAAATGAAGATTTACTCACTACTTGTCTACTTATATTATTACTATGAGCTTCCAAACAAGTTAATAGCTCAATGTCTTATCCTCTGGACATGGTTCATTTTTATCTACTTAGTATAGTAGGTGATAAAAACCAAAATTGTCATAAAACAACGTGTGCTATTGCCTCAGTTCATTTAATGTTTGCTTCTAATTTATTAGTGTTAGATTAGTCTAGCAATGCAACCCAGGTTGATGAGTTTCTAATTATAGTTTAGATGAATTAATCATGGTTATGAAATTTTCAATATTGTTAGAATAGTGATTGGTAATTACTTTACCAGAGCTTGAATTGTACCTTTCAGGTCTTCATCATAAATCTAATTATTCCAACAATATTCTCAAATGTTACATAGAGTAGGCCCATGTAGATATAGTTAATTAAATTAAAATTCATTATGGTTAGAAATGTTTGTAGTTTGGACCACAATGCGATCTGATCTGAATTTAAGATAAAACATAATAGCGATGCTGATGATAATTGTCTTGTAGGCATTTATATACTTGTGTCTTATTGAATTAATTGATTATTCCCACATCTTGATGAGTATATGTATATATAAGATAGCCAAATTATAATAATGTTTCCAGTGTTGAAGATTTTTGTCTCTGCTTGAGAGATGTGGTGGCCAGTTAAAATTTGATGGATCATAAACTAACATTGGATGCCAATTGCTGGTGGTAGCAAGAAACATTAAGTGTGTAACAAATTGTGATAATAATTTGGTCACGCATCAGGTGTGGAAATGCAAGTTGACAGAGGTTTTTGGGGGGCCATGATTCATGCATCAACATTCAACTGCGCTGTGCATTGAAATAGAATAACTTTGGTTTTTTGGGGACCATATTGTATATGGAACTTTGGATAGTTACTTTCCTTTTAGAGTTTGAGATATTCACAAATCAACACGTTGGCCTCAGGACTTAGATGCCTCTAAATTTGTCTCTGCATCTCTGCTATACTTCCACCTTTAAATCAACTTGAAAAGCTAAGATCATCTCTAGTGTCCAAGGAAAAAACAAATGAGTTTTTTCTTGCTTTCTACTCATAATATTGTAATCCTCTGTTAATTCGCTTTTTGGTTGTTCACGGTGTCCCCCAACTCGACATGCCAAAGACTAATTCACCATTAATCAGAGTTCCATTTAAGAATTTGTTATTGGTCAATTGGTTGCTGCATGCATAAGGCGAAACCAAGGGCGGAATTAGATGAAATATTAAAGGAGGCCAAAAA
Source organism: Arachis stenosperma (assembly GCF_014773155.1). Taxonomy (NCBI): domain Eukaryota; kingdom Viridiplantae; phylum Streptophyta; class Magnoliopsida; order Fabales; family Fabaceae; genus Arachis; species Arachis stenosperma. The sequence goes on from NC_080385.1 coordinate 155,970,298, forward strand.
TATTTATACAATAAAATAAGATTAAAATAAAATTTTAAGAGGAACTAAATTAAAATTTACATGTAAAAAATTAAAATTAAAGAGGACAATTACCCCCTTTTCTTTATAGGTAGTTCCATTCCTGTACTCAACCAACCCAAATTGATTATTCGAGACGAATTACTAATCTCCAAAAAATTCTAAAGAATTCACCAATTCATTAATTTTTCTATACTTAATACAATGACTCATTATTGCTCCTATTTATATTCTTAACAAAGTCTAATGTGCTAATTAACCAACTAAATAAGCGACTCAATATTAATTGCATCGTAACACTTTTTATTTATTAAATAAAATTTAATTTATTAAATATTTCATACTTAAAAAATTTTATATGTGCATTTAATTACATAACGTTATATTAATAAAAATAACTATTTTTTATATTGTTTACATGAATAATTATTAAAAAAATAATTGTGATTATAACGACCGTGTAAAACATTTTACATTATTTGTACATCAAAAGTAATCTCTATTAAATATGTGTAAAGGTATTGAAAATGGAGTTAACTATGGTGACAAATTGCTTATAACTTAACTAGGTCATTTTCGGTTTAAGTTTTAAAAATAACAGGAAATAAATATTTGGATTATATATAATAATGAAGTGTATTTTAGAAAGAAAACAAAATAGTACACCAATCATTTTTATTTTTCTATTATATATAGTATTGAAGCCTAGATTATATGGATTTATATCACATTTGTAATTAAGTCATATGCGAGTTTAATTAATTTAAATTAAATAGAATTTATATTCTATTTAATAATAAATAAAATATAAGTCAATATATATTTTTCTCTTTAGCCTCCTCATGCTATGACTAGTCGAATCACTGTTTTTTTACATTCTTTTTTAAGTTTAATTAACATGTATTGAGAATATAAAATAATTTTTTGTCATAGCTAAGTAAATTCAATTAATGAGTAAAACAACTGATTATAACAACAAATATATTAATATATGATTGAATAATAATGTGAAAATATTTCATATTTTATTATATTCAAATTTAAGTCCATTGATTATCTCTCTTACCACACCATGATGACGAAACATAGAAACTATATATACAAACTCTGGATTCCCCCCCCCCCCCCCCCCTTTCTCTGGATTTCAATACTTTTCTTCAAATCTTTGAAGAATTTAATTACTTTAATATGTTGACTACAATATAATTAATTCAACACATAATAGGCCAAATTAAACGATAATGGATGTGACATTTTACCTTATTAATAGAGTGGGCTACCTCCACCTGTTTTGTATTTATCATAGAACAGTTGAATTAAAATTACATATATGTATTAAAAAGAGAAATCAGCATATCTTAGCATTTGAAATAATGCATGGGGACAATTGAAATTCTCATATGTTGTTTGTGTGGATTGACAAAATCATTTGATGCAATCATACATTTCCATGTAAAAGTTAGATGATGTAACCTTATGAAATCATAATTTAGTACACTAATAATAGCATGTTGATGTATCAACCTTGATTCTAGGTGATATTATTCTTATTTTCTTCTAAAATTTTGATTCTAACATACATTATTGGAACCTTAGTAACATAATAAAAAAATGAGTGAATATCCCATCCAACTCCTCACAATTACTACAAAAGGACAACGAGGTCTTCAAGAAAAAAAAAATATTTAATCCGGTTCTTGATAATTTTTTTTGGAATCGATTAGTCCATATACAAAAAAAAATAACATTAATTTTTTTAGCACATGAACCTCTTTGTCCTTTCGAAGTAATTATCAGAAGTCGAATTGATTTTTTTTGTTAAGAATCTCATTGTCTTTCGAAATAATTGTCAGGGACTGTTTTAAATTTTATTCTAAAAAAATATTACGTGCATACAAAAAATTATTTATTGAATTAATTATTATATATTTATATATAAATATATGTCGTTAATTTTATTTTTAATGTATATAATTTTTTTATACATATAGTATAATTATAAACTTATGATATAAAGGAGAAGGATATTAGCAAGTCTAAATGACAAAATCATAATTATTATAGAAGAAAAAAGTTAGATTGGTATCTAGAAACAATGGTTAAAAGTTGTATCTAACTCGATGCTAGGAAGATTAGCACAAATTCTTAATTATAATTGATTAATAAATCCCTATTACACTAAAAGGGAAAGAATATAAGAAATTAAGTGTGCAGAAATTAAGAGACAGAAGGAAAGCAGAGGGAGGGTCCACCAGCACTTATGGTCCTCTTTTCTTGTCCTTTTGGACTTTACAGCTGTAAGCAAGGAAAAGATCACACTGAAATTTCATTAGATGAATTTTAGCCCAAATTTTTTGTATTTATGTGAATCAATTAACACAAGGTTGAGTTAGACTTGGTCAAAAAAGAAAGTTTTTAAATTCATCAAGCTTATGCATCATATTATTCTTCAATTATTGTTGTGGGGTCGTACTTATTCATGGTCTCACGAGTCCTTATTATTAGCTTTGGTCCTTAAAAAAAATAAATAATTTTTATTATATGTGAGTTCTATTCTTTTAAAATGACTCAAAAATAAATTAAATAATTTATAATTGTGACCACATTAACATAATTTAAGAAAAAAAATTTAATAGAGGCAGAGACAATCTTCCTACAAAATCAGATTTTGTCCCCCATAATAAAATCCACTGCCTTAATGCATTACAATATCATAATTAAGGATTAGTGGGTGTTTAGTCAAAGCAACCACAAAAACTAAAACCATTTTTTATATTTACTTATTGTCTCACTCCACTTAATAGAGACAAACCAATATGGCATTGTTATTACTTTAAATTCCTCCAATAAAAATTGGTCTCATATACTAAGTTAAGAAGTCTTAAAATATATGGCATTATTATTCATTTATTCTTATTCCATTTTGCTTTCATGCAATGAACTTAGATACATTATCTTTATAGAAATTATACATATAATATATAGTAGTTATACACGTGAAAAAAGCAAGGTGAGCTTTAATTTTATTTTCACATGGGAAGAAGAAGAAAGAAAAATAAAAATAACCAAAAGGTGAAGCATGCACTATAGTCACTCCACTAGAACGATAATCATGAATCTTTGCATTCATAAAAGAAAAAGGGTAAGGAAGAATTACAAAAAGGAAAAAGAAAAGAAAAGAAAAGAAAAATCTCAGCGCAATTTAGAGAAAGAGAAGGTCTACGGAATGTTATCCACATGGTGCATGCCACCTTTCTTGTTTCTTTAAAAAGATTATGCATTTAATCATCTAATCCAACTAACGATTAACAAAGTAATTAAAAGTCTCCATAAACATGATTAACCATTTGTCTCCTATATATTAGTAATAACTAATAAGTAAGATTGAATATATTTTGCAAAGTTTATAACTACATTATTGAGAATATTTTGTAATTTAATTTGATGTATCGAAAGAAGTAAGATTACAGTGGAATTGACAGAGAGAGCAGAGCAGAGAGAGTTTTTATTATTAATTAAGATGGTTAGTCACTAATTAAAAAAAGCAGTACATTCGTCCTTACATGCCTGGCCCTATGAGAACTTCTAAGATTGCGTGGAAGCAAGAGTCCGCAATTAATATCATTGCACAAAATGCAACTCTTTCGAAGTTGCCAACTATGTGCATAAATTAATTAATTCTAAACTTTCTGATTAGTGAGTAATACATGGATCCATTGGCTAGCAACATGTTATTAGTTATTACTCAGGCCTCTATCATCAAATATGAACTCATGAAAAATTACATTACTCTCAAATCAAATGTCATAGAAAAATATAATAGGTGAAAATTATTTGATAATTTAATATACTTGATTAATTCGTTATTGAATAATTTTTAAATTAATTTTCAAAAAATTTTATTAATTATATTAGTCTTTAAAAAATACAATTGTAAATTAAATTAGTCCAATAATATTAAGTGTGACATAATAGAATAATAACAGCAAATAAATACTACCAACAAAAAATCATTAAATCATGTGATATTTAACATGACACATTATTTTTAACAGTTAAAATAACCTATTTGATTTAGAATTATATTTTTTCAGGACTAATATAATTAATAAAATTTTTTGAAAATCAATTTAAAAATATTAACCTAACCATCATTTTTAACTATGATTTTTGACAGGAAAACAAGTGAAGGAGCGCAAGTAGAGAAGAGGAATAGTTAAGTTGGTAAATATATTGAATTAGTTGAGGGGTTAGGTTAATAGTAGTGAGTAGTGAGGGATTAGGGTCAGTGAAAAAATAATATTAAAAGAGAAAGGGTGATGGCCCTTGTAACGAGGTCAAAAGAGTGAAATCCCCAATGAAGAAGAAAACCATCACACCCTCACTGGCCGACAAACCACTCTTCCTTTCACATGCAAACAAACAAACCTCACCTTCCTAATCTCTGCATAACAACCCTTTTTTATTCTTTCAAAGAAACTAATTAATTAAAGTAATGGTAGAAAAAAAAGGTTTGGGTGTACCATTTTGGGCGCCCATCTCAATGCGCCAAACACATTCAAACACATAATAATAATAATAATAGAATTAAAACACAACACATAAACAAAATTGTTCCCAATTTATTATACTAGGAAAATTAAAGATGTAACATATGTCCAGATTTGGTATGGTCTAGAAGAGATATATCATAGTCCTCATTGCCAACTTTGTCCCTCCTCTTCCCCCTTCTTCTATGACCTTGTTGGACATTGTTGGAAATGAAGAGATAGAATAGTAAAAAGAGCAAAGGGGTACTTTTTATGGGGTGGTGCCAACAATTCCGACAATGACCCTGTTAAGTGATGACAATTTCAATTGTTGTTTCTTGTTCTTCAAGAGAGGCTGAGGCTGAGCCTCCTCTTGTGATGGTGATGACCCCACCACCACTTCCCACGAATCGTTGGAACCATCATCAGAGCTGAACACTGCATCAATTACGCCACTTGGGCTACCAGGGATTTCCTCATACTTTCTCTTCTTCCCCCTCCCACCATTATTATTATTATTATTTGTCACCTCCACTATGCCTTTATAACATTCATCTACCTTCTCCTGTACACATGCATTGCAATTTATTAATTAATCTGCATTCATTGCATCACCACTTACTACTAATCTAATCTAATTACTCATTATTAGTCATACACAATAACACAACACAATGAAACTAATATACTAACCTTGTTCATGTTGAGAACACTAAGAAGCTGGTTTTTGTATTCCACTCCCTCAGTGCTGTGATGAATCTGGCCTATTACATTCAGCATTGTTGCAGTGGCCAATACAGAAGGAAGACAACCAACAAATCTTGAATCTAGATACCAAAAATGATAATAATAATAAGCATTCATTTAAATAATGAGATCTAATTGAGTGTTAATTAGTTGTTAATTATTATTCTTACCCAATAGCAAAGACAGAAGAAGACTCTCACACCGCTTGAGAAACTGCCAGTGAAGGTGTGTTTTGAGTCCCAACCTCCTTATAATGTGATCTAGAAATGAGAGTGGGGTCACAGGGTGCATCTTCCAATTCAAGGTGGACAGAATCAGAAGCTCCATTCTCTGAATAGTCTTTGCCTCAAACACATATTTTGCATCTTCTACCTGATGATGATTCATGATCAAATAATCACATTATTAGAAACGTCATGATGAGTTTTCTGAGATAACTTTAAAAAAAAAAACACGTACTTGAAGGTCCAAGAGAAGAGGCACTTGAGTTTCTTCAACTTTAGCAGCCAAAGAGATGCAAGTAACAGAGGCAAGTTGGATCATCCATGGCTTCTCCCTTTGAAAATGGAAGCTCAAGAGGAACCTATCCAGATAAGTAACGGCAAGTGTTGCCGTCAGAGCTGAGAACCCGTAATGAGCATTCACCTTAAGCATCCATTCAACTGCTTCACGGCGAGCCATACACACAGAAGAAGAAGAAGAAGGATCCAATGCTTTCATGACATCATCGCCATTGTTATAATAGGCTTCGTGGTCAAGCTTCTCTTTGGAGAAGAGGGTGTTGAGCTCTTCATCTTCCCAGAACATGTCCTGCTCCAACAAGAGCAGAGGGTCAAAGGAATGGAAGTTCAAGTTGAAGTTGACACCATCATCATCTTCTTCTTCATGGTCGTGGTTTGTTGTGACATCACTCTCTCCTGAGAACTCTTCTTCTTCTTCTTCTTCTTCCCACTTTCCTTCGTCGCAGTAAAGGGCATCGAGGACAGCGTGTTGGTGGTGATGTTGTTGTTCTAGTTGGTCATTGTGATGTTGGATTGCCATCTTCTTTCTTCAGAGAAGAAGAAGAGGGTAGTGTGTAGTTGTTTGTTCATGGTAAAAAGAAAACACTCATCACTCTCACACCCATCTTCTTCTCCCTTTACTACTTTTATTTCTTCTTCGAAAGAAGATGGAAGAAGAAGAAGGAAAGCAGAGAAAGAAAAACAGTGAGAGAGAGAGAGAGAGAGAGAGAGAGAGAGAGAGAGAGAGAGAGAGAGGGATTGATATTGAGCAGAGTAGGTTTCACGCTTGTCTTTTACATATTTATACATCCATCAATTTCTTAAGAAGACTGATACACTATTTATATTCACATACATAAAGTATAACGCAAATTATTTTTGATATTGGGGTGTAAATGGTGGTTTTTAGGATTATGAATAATAAGGATATTATTTTTAAATGTATAATTTTTTTATTTAAAATGTAGAAATCAGATTTTTGATTTGTTTGAGAATAAAAATCGGACCATCTGATTTATAAAAAACAAAAAGTTGAACCTTTTAATTTGTAAAATTAAAAAAAAAAATCATAACAAACAAATCGGAATGTACAATTTGATATTTAAAAAATTTTAAAAATCAAATTACAAAGTAATCCGTGGGTCCGATTTTCTATATCAAAATAAAACACATTTATCTTTCATAATAAAAATTTTTAGCCTAAAACATAAATTTTTTTTTTGCACCTACTTAAAAAAAATGTTAAAAACATCTTTTTATAAAGAGTCTCGTATTAAAAGTGTGTTTTGTTTATTTGACCACATTTTAAAAAAGGTAATATTTTTATAATATATCAAATTAAATTCTATAATTTATTATTTAATAATAAAAAATATATATTTATGTAAAAATAATTATAAAATTTTCATAATAATATCCACTTTTTTTACATTGCAGAAGTAACTAAAAATTCCATTTGATATAGTGTTATAATAAAAGAGAAAGAAAAATGCTAGAAGATTGATATAATTTATTTATATTTTTTATTTTTTATTATTAATTAGTCATTAATATTAAATAAATAATAAAAAATAATAAATTTTAATCATTTTTAGTATTTTTCATAACAAAAAATACATAAACAATAAAAAGCAAAAATATTAAAAATATAAGATATAAGATAGAAAAGTTATAAGGTATAGTTTCTACTGTAAATAAATATCTAAATCTCTACATTTTTGTTTTCATTTTCACATTTCTGTTCCAATAACCTTAATTTGAAATTAAATCATCAACGCTGTAGTAGAGGATGCATTTATATGTATATAAATTGATATTTTTGCGATACATTTATTAAATTTAAGAATAAAAGATAAATTCAAGTGGACAAAACTATAATTTTATTAAATAATAATTATGAATTGCCTATCTAAAAAGTACGTCACCAATTTAAAAGTATATTTAAACATAATATTTTTCATTTGTCATTCATTTTTGTTAACTAAGTCCTAAAGATAATTTTGAAGTTAATAATAATAATAATAATAATAATAATAATAATAATAATAATAACTAAAAGGTATTAAAAAGTTTAAAAGTTCAATTTTATTATGGACCAAAAATATCCTTTTTTTTTCAAATTAGTGAAGGATATTCAAACTAAATGATTATTTTTATACTTTAAAATCACTAATCTACTTCTACTAAGTTAATTCCTATTCAAAGAGGTAGATTCGTTTGTGGGTATGATTGGACCTCATTCAATTGTTTCAGCAATCGTATAAGAAGCCTCATTCTTTTTCTTTTTTTTTTTGGCTGTGTTTAGAACAAAATAATAAATGTGACAAAAAGTTAAGCATGCATCTAAACATTTTACTTAAGGATTATTTTCTGTATACAAGTATTTTTTTATACAAGTCTTATAAATTTATATACTCATTTATAGTTAAAATGTGCATTTTCTGACACGTCTAATCTACGCATTTGTTAACAGATTTTTCAATCAACATACGAATATATAGCTTCTTTTTTTGAATTTCTTCTGCGTTTTCGTACCTTCTCTCTGCAATCTCTTTCGTGCGTTTTTTTCTATGTTCTTTTTCGGCGTTTACGTGCGTTTCTCTCTACGTTCTCTTTGTTCGTTTTTCTCAATTTCCACTGTTTCTAAAATCAAACTCTCAAATCATTTTGAAATCAAGTTATGCTCTGAAATTGTATTGAAATCAAGCTCTGAAATCGTTTTGAAGATAATGGATGATTCAACTTCAGATTGTCAAGTGAAACAGAGCGAAGTGGATTTTGAATTTGAATCCAATGAAGTTCCTGAGGTGTTGTTTAATTCCAATTAATATTTTTTTTAGTAGTTTATGATTGTGGAGCTGAATAATGTTGTAAACCTTGCCTGTGAAAATTGATGTTCATTGTTTGAATTGAATATAATGTACTAGTTCTGATAAATTTTCTGCATTTTATATCAGACTTTCGGGTATAAATGAGAAATATTTGGGTGTAAAGTGGGAAAGTTTGGGTGTATTTACAGGTTTTGAATTTTCATTTGACTGAGGGTGAATTGTCTTATTGTTTTAGTTGAATTGGTTTAGTTTTTGTTTGATGATGATCATGAATATGATTTTTATTAATTTTTATGATGGTTTAACAGTTGTATTTCATTCTATATTTTATGCTTGTTTTAATATGGTATATTGTGGACTGTTTTGGGTGTATTCTGCAGTTCTTCTGTGATGTTGATGAGCAGTTTGTTCCCAAAGTTGGGATGACTTTTAACACCCTTGAAGATGCTGTAAAATTCTATAAGAATTATTCGAAAGCTATAGGTTTTTCTACAAGAGCTCGGAGCACAAATAAGAAGGAAAACGAAATTAAGAATCAATTTATTACATGTAGTAGAGAGGGGAAATGAAAATCGAAAATATCTCCGATGGAGAAGACAAACCCCTCAGCAGGATTAAATTGTTTCGCATGAATTTATATACCATATTGAAGGACATCGGTGTTTGGATCATTTTTAAAGTCGTGTTGCATCATTCACATTCTTGTCGTGCAAATCAAGCAGGGATGTTTAAACAGCACAGGGAACTAAGCATGTCTGTGCGTCGTACAATAGAGAATAATGAGAAAGCCGAAATCAGACCAAGCAAAACTTACCAATCATTTGTGGCAGCAACCGGGGATCACTACGAGTTAAATTTTATCGAAAAAGACGTGAGAAATTACATCACGAGAGAAGTGCGGAATGTTTCGAAACTAGAGGATGCAAAAGAATTCAGAAAATACTTATTAAGAATGAAAGAGAAGAATCAGAATTTTATTTTTGAGCTCGAACTCGAGGACGATAAGTCGATTAAGCTTGCTTTTTGGGTGGACACAAGGAGCATAGCTGTCTGTGAGTATTTTAGAGATGTTATTTTATTCGACACCACCTACAATACAAACAGGTAATATGCTGTTCTGGTTTATGATGTTGAATTAATGTTGTTTTATAAATCTGCAGCAGAGGTGTACATTGGATTTTTTGGGTGTAGACAGATTTTATTTGGGTGTATTTAACGACTTCATTTTCGTTTTGTCGTAATTTGTTTCAGGTATAATCTAGTTTTTGGTTTTTTTTTGTCGAGGTAAATCACCACGGTTAGTCAACACTTATGGGATGTGCTTTGATGAAAAACGAAGATATTTAATCATTCAAATGGATTTGAATATTGGCTTTGTAGTATGGGAGAAAATGCTCTGATAGGGATTCTCACCGATCAATGTGCATCTATGCAAAGGGCTATCGAGGCTTGTATGCCAACAACAATTCACCATTGGTGTATCTGACACATCATGAAGAAGATTCGAAGCAAATTAAACAGCTACAAGAGACACCTAGAAATCGAACAAGACATGAGCCACGTTGTTTGAAACTCTCATACCAAAGAATCATTTGATAGGAATTGGAATGATTTTCTGATGAAGTATGGTCTTGTGGACAACAAGTGGAGGTGTAAATTGCATGTTTCTAGGTGTATTATAGTTCTGATTTAGGTGTTTTTTGCAGAGCTTTACGAAGACCGTCATATATGGATTCCAGTTTATCTCGATCACCACTTCTGAACCGGGATGGGAAGCACACAAAGGAGCGAGATTATGCATGCTTTTTTTTAACAAGTTCATTACGTGGAACAGTTCACGTATCTAATTCATCAAATAATATGATAATTGCCTCGGAAGTAGGGAGCAAAGAGAGAGAATCGGATGCTGCAGATTTTTACACCGTCATACCGTGTGCAACAAAAATTCTCAATAGAAGCTCAGTTTCAATAGGTGTACACTCACCAGAAGTTTAGGAAAGTCCAAGTACAATTCAGAGGGAAGGTGAATTGCATCACAAGATCAACGAACTCCGTTCTAGGCTCTTCGGTATACGAAGTTGTAGAACAAGTTTCCAACTCAATATTAAACAAGTTTGCGGTTACATACGATTCGGTAGCAGCCCAAGTGAAATGCCAATACTTATTATTCGAGTCAAGAATGATATTGTGCCGTCACGCCCTAAGCGTGTTAAGCTTTGAACGAGTAAACAAAGTGTCACCGAGATACATATTGGAATGATGGAGCAAGAACGTAAAGAGGAGACACACACATCAAGAGTAGCCACGACAAGCCACTGTTGGAGCCAAGAAGCAAAAGGTTTGACGAATTGGTGTTTTATTCGTAAAATATATGCGAATTTTCATCAGAATCCGAGGAGCTCATTGCCATTCTGCACCGCGCCTATGATAACATCGTGGTTGAGATGCAAGAACTGAAAACCAAAAGGAAGGGGACATGTTCGTTATCTCACGAATATGCTAACTCGGAATCTGTTAACGACCTTCAAAGCCCTCCAATGGTAAGAACATGATGACGTTCCAAAAATAAACCAGGTTCAAAGTTGGACAAACAGATTGCAAATGCCTCAAAGAAAAAGAAAACAAAAGCTCTAAGCAAAGTAAAAATGATGTTCTTTAAACATGGAGTTGAGTTTAATTTTTTTTTTATAGTTTTGCTAATATGTGAATTTATTTTTTTCAGTTGAACCTTTTTGATAGTCTATCAGTGGTGCAACTAAATTCCAACCAATATCATGGACATGTTATGAATTATCAGTTCAGAGATCCAACAGCAGAGGATAGATTTTTGGGTGTATAGTGAAAGTATTTTGGTGTACCAATAAATTTTTTGGGTGTATTTCAGCACTCTCTTATTTTTTACCTTTTTAAATATATTTTTTGAAATGCTGCTATTTGTGTTAGAAATTAGTGTCTTGTTTATATTTGTTTATTTTAAATTTGCAATACATATACAATTCAATTTCTAAAGAGGTTAACAATTCAAATTTCTGAATTCCCATCATTCTTGGGTTGTTTTTCATGAATATATGTAAGCACTCAATTTGGGCGTATTCTGGTTATTTTTGGGTGTATTATGAAAGTAATTTGGTGCATTAGTATGTTTGGTATTATTTTTCTTGATTTTTTTAACCTGTAATTAACAGCTTTTGAATACAGTACAGACAGTTTATTTATGCAAAAAAAGTTATAATAATATTGGATTAAATATTCACAAACTTTACAAAAAATATTCAAATTATTACGAGACTACACAACACTCAAACTAATCACTGTCAATATCATCTGAATCTATTTAACAATATGGACTCAACAACACTGCAGATGGCTTGGACAATCTTATTGTTTCGCTTTCCTTAATGGCTGTATCTCTGTCTTGATTTATCTCATGAAACAGAATCCGCGAAGCGTATTCAATTCTAAAGTGGTCCACCTCCGCCTATAGTTTAAAGAATATTCTTTACTGAACTCTGTTAATTTAGTATAGTAATAGAGAGTTATATACTTATAAACACAATTACCTGTGTCTAATTCTTCCAATTATATTTTCTCCTTTTAATGTTTTGAGGCTCGATTATTTCAAGCCATTTTATTACATAAACTTCACAATCATAGCTGAAACCAAAAATAAATTAGCAAATTAAAATAGGACAACAAGAGAAAACATAAAATTTTCACAGAAAAAGATTTATACTCTGTTTTTCGGCATGCAATGTTGATGTATGACGGTTTAATTTGATGATCATCTTTTCTGATAGGTGCCCCCGGCATATACCCTCATTCTAGAAATCACATACCCCTAAAAATAAAAAACAAAGTAAAATATAAGAAAGACTAAATTTAATACCTGATTACACCCAAAGTATCCCGTAGTACACCTTATTTTAAACAGAACTACAACCAAATATTAAAATGCAAACAACAAAATCAACTTAAAACAAATTTATTAAGCTTCAATCTGTTTGGGGAGGGACACTTCTTGTGATATGGGTCAAGGATACAAATTTTTTTCTTTCTAATATCAGCCAACTATATCCACTAATGCTCTCCATAGCAAACATGTGCAAATATTTGAAGTATGCCCACATTGAACAGTATTTTAGTTTAATTGGCACATAATAAAAGAACTGTGATAAGAAGTTTTAGAAACGAAAACTTACGTAGATAGGATGCCAATTTTTTCAAGTCCAAAAAAGGTATGAACATTTTGTAGTCTTGAATGTCAAACCGCTTTATTTTTTGCATGTAAGAACTCGCCACCGTTATGATTCCCAATAGTCATGTTATGTAGCATTTGTGTAACACCGAAAGAAATAGTTATTACACCCAATATATTACATAAACACACCCAAAATTGAGTTCAATACACCTTATCACAATAGTAAGAGGGAAGACAGTAAATTTATTCTTCAAATCTTCTAATATTTTGTTTGTTCAGAATCAGACACATAGCAGTGACAATCTAAAAAAATAAAATATCTAAATTAATTACATTAATCAACATTGCAGTCACAGCTCATAATAGAATTATTAATCTTATTCTAATGTTACCTCAGCTTTGATATATGTACTAGCTTTTAGAGATGCGAAGTGAATTTTTGACAACTGCATTAGTTGTTGGGTATTGAGGATGCACATTGACTCCCACTCATTAGTACCTCCATCCTCATAGCTCTTTCAATGTATGGCCCAAAAGGTAGCACTTTTTTTTCAGGTCAGCCGACAATTCCGTCCTCTTTGCAGGAGTTTCAAACTTTTCAAAAAATTGGTCGGCATGCTACTTTTCGAGTCAGGGACTTTTATCCTCTGCAAAATTCATTGCTGTTGCAACCCCAGTATTTACAATTTGCTCCACCAACTCCTCTAATTCTTCAATTAGTATTGGCGTCTAGGGACTTTTTTCCTTCTCAAATCCCGCTCGCCCCTCCTGAGTCAGTGTTTCTTCCTGACTCGAATCAATGAAGCCAAGGCTGAATGAATGGTGCTGGAACTTGTTTTGGTACATAGGATGTTGTGTTGGCGATCATCATCAATGTAGCAGTGGCTTTAGGGGTTGGATTACTGCGTATTGACATATAAGATACTATAAGTATAAGAATAGACGAATGATATCGAAAGAGAATTATATTGTGTAGAACTTACATTTTAGAAGGAGCTGCTGGTACTGTGGGTATGCTTTCAGCAAGTTGCTGGAGTTGTGGAGTGCTGTAGGGTTAGAGAAAATTATTTAAATTATAAAAGAAAAAACCAATTACAGCTCAATTCAAATGAGATACACCAAAATAAGAAAAAAATACACCCAAATAATAACCAAATACACCCGAATATTATTCCTTACCCTTTAATTGTTTCTTCGCTAATTTTCTTACTTGGAGACTTTGGGGGTGGTTCAATTTGCATAGGACTTGCTATTGTTGTCTGCGACGGGGGCATACATACTTGAATCGGAACTCTAAACAAGACAAAAATAAAATGTTAAAAAACTCCATTAAAATAGATGATTAGAAGGTTGAAATTTAATTGTAAAACTCACATATCAAGCGGTTCAGATTGTAAATGTGTCTCCATCCGAAAAATGATCATCTTTTGTTGAGATGGGTCACTGAATGATTTTTCTTCCAAACCTAACCTGAAATCCACCAAAATAATGTCAAAATACACCTGAAGCATTGAAAAGAAACACATGCTCTATTTTTTGAAAACTTACATAGTTGCATATTTTCCTTTCTTTTCTTTCTTGAATAAAATATTAAAAGGCTTTTTTTTCTAAAAAATTTATACAGAATTAGAAGCAGATTGTAACAAAAGAATTAAGCAAATGGCATTAGAAACAGAAATTACATGCTATCCGTGAGTTTGTTTACACTTTACACTGCTTTGATCTGTTTGTGTTTGAAACACATGATCATTTTTGCTTCCTAAGTTCAACTCCGGCATTCTAAGCAAAGAATAAACATATTCAATAAAAATACTATTTAATTAAATCAAGATCTCAAAATTCTATCAAATAAAGGATCTTACGTTTTGGATGAATCATAATGAGCTTCCGTCGATGGGAGCTCAGCTTCTTTCATCCTGAGAAAGCAAAAACAATTATCAGCAACAATAAACACCTTAAAATCGGCAATATACACCGAAATTCAACATACCCCAAATTAGAGAAAATATTCTATTCAGTTACCATATGACCATCAATTTCTTCTCTGATCCTCGCAACCAGTAGCTCCCTATTCAAATGGCTAACCCAAGGTAGTCCAAGGATTGCTTCTCTTTTTTTGTCTGTGTATTTTGTTAGACGAAAATATACTATCATCAAGGCATAGAGGCAACCATCAATCAATTTTTAATTTTTTAAACGGTAATTGGTTATGACTTTGATGATGAAATTGAGGACATGACTGCCCCAGCTGCACTCTGTTATGTTGTTCAGTCGAAAAATTGGAGCCATGTGGACATGAGATACTTTGTTTATGATAGTTGGCAATAAGAACACCATTTGAATATAGAGGATGAAAATCATCCTGAATATTATGCGATCTTGATCGTTGTCAACACCGATATCCATCATCTGATAAGTCAGATTCTTTAATATTTTTTTTCTGAATCCTTCTAAAAATTTATTTATTCTCCTCAGAAAGGTATTTAAAAGTCATTTTTTTCGAGAAATAGGTCTCCTATAAAAAAGAAAACCAATTATACTCCAAATAACTTCAAATGCACCCAAATATTAGTCATATACACCTAAATTTATTTTCTGATTATATGAGATCAGAATAATATATTACAAAGAATAGATTATAAAGAATGCAAGTATAAAAAATTTTTTGTAATCAGTTACCTGATACATTGAGGCCAAAGACATCTCCTATTTTTTTGGGTTTAATTTTCAACGAATCGTACTTTGTGTCTAATTTGTTTTCATCCAAATTAAAGGAATTAGCCAATTCCTTCAACAGTTTGTGTGGCACATTCATCGGCAAGATGTGCATCAGACCACCAAATCTTAATTTTTGAACGATGGCCTTTTTTGCCTCGCTCATTTTTTTAAACTTTTCATTAAATAGTCATGTGGAGCATCTCAAATCCTTGGTTTGTTGTAAACAAAGCAAAATGAGAGTCATTTAAATAAGCTATATTTATACTAGAAAAAATTGACTTGGTCTAAGATATATATATACCTTCGCTCTTACTTGTCATTTTTACTGTAAGGAATAAAAAATATTGTTAATGGATAAAGATACCAGCCAAATAACAGTCACATACACCTAAATATCAGCCACATACACGCAAATACCAACAACATACACCCAAATAACTGCTAGATATACCCAAATACCAGTTCAAGCACAAGTACAAGTACAACAGCACCAGTTACACTACAAGCTCAAGCACAAGTACAACAGCACGAGTCAACCAAACATGTATACAATGACACTACAAGCTCAAGCACAAGTACAACAACACCAGTTACACTTGAATACTCTTGATATATATACCAGACACATACACCTGCATTTTTTTTGGATTAGATGACATTATATGAGTTCAAAATGATACTTAAATTCAAAATATCACTATAAGTACCAGCCACATTCGAATTCGATTGATATACACCAAAAAATCGGTCATATACACCCAAATATGAGTTCACTTGAAATATAGTACAAAGTTTATATGTATACAAACTCACTTCAAAATATGCAAACATGCACAAAAACGAATGAAAAAATACGTTAAATCATTCACTAAAAGTATGTAAAACAGTATAATTGACTTGAACAGTTTTACCAAAAACGTAATATCTACTTTAAACCAAGAACATGTAATGAATCTACTTAATAAAAGAGAAATACGACGATATAATGCTTCGCCTTAAAATCAGAAAGAGAAATCTGAAAAACTTAGAAGATTAGTGAAACATTATCTTGAATAATGTTTCTTCTTTCTTTTCAGTGTTTTTTGATGGCGATTTTGATATTTGCTTGTTGATTTCGTTGAGTGTTGATGAGGAGTTTGAAAGTTTCTTCAGAGTTTTCGAATGTGACTTGAATCTCGACAGTTGTGGATTTGATCGAAGAAGAAAAAGAGTCATTCATAATGGTGAGTAGCGCGTTTTGGAAATGGTTGAGTGACACACGTGTTTAACACGTTTGAGTTGGGTGAGAATATCTTTTGTTTGGTTTGACCCAACTTATAAGATTTGAAGCAAAAAAGACTTCTATGTGTAGCATAATTGTTTGCTTAATTATATTGTATATCAACTACCTATTAAAAATAGAAAATTGTTTTATACTCCATTTAAATGTATCTCTAATTTAATTTGCTGTACTTTTTTCTTTCTGTATTTTAATCGATTGATAATGAAAACAAAAGGCTAAGTAGTACGAAGAATATATTAATATATGGCCCAATAGAAACTCTATCATTTGAGTTTTTTTTCTTTCTTTGGTCAGACTGTTTTAGGACTGATTATTCATTTTGGTATTGAAAATGGGTCAGCTAACTAATTTTGAAGGTGAAGATAAGATGGACCATGTTCTTCAAAAATTGTTTTAGCCCAACGAGTTAAAAAAAACTTGAGAGGGTCCCACTCCTCTAAATTTAAATATTTAGTTTTAAAAGTGTTGCGAATTGGAATCCTACTTTTTTTTTTTGTATATGCTAATATGCAATAATGTAATTCGTTCATCATTAACAAACTCTTAAATTATTAGATGATTAAGATTTTACCAAATTAAAAATATTTCATAAAACCATTTAAAAATTTTAAAAGAGGAATTTTTATCTTTTTGTTTCTTGCTTTTTTTTTCTTCCTCTTTAGTGGTTACCCTCTTGCTCTTTTCAATCCTTCCTCTTCCTTTTTTTTTTGTGATTCGCTTTTAATTTATTGGTCAATTTTATAATATTTATTATTTGATCTTTAACTTACTTTTTATAATAAATTTTAAATATTAAAAAATTATTTATTTTTATATTTTTTAAATTAAATATTAATTTTATTTTTTTATAAGTTAGACATCACCTTTTAAATACTATTGTGAAAATTTAAGTAAAGTTATCAAATTTATCAAATTATTTAAGAATTTTTAAATATCAATTTCATATAAAAATATTTTTCTTCTTAACCATTTATAAAATAAAAAAAAAACACGGCTGGTAAACAAATAAATAAAATAATAATTCCTGTTTCAGACTTTCAGTTTTTTATTTTACTATTATTTGAAAACATAATATTAAGTTGAAAACTATGTATCTACTTTTGCGATAACTACTACCAGTGAATTGTTTAATTAGTTGTTGAAAATATTTAGATAGTAAAAGATGCGGTAAGATACATGTATAAACATGCAAATCAAATCCAATTATAACTTGTTAACCAAGCCATTATTTGAACTTTTGAAGATAAAATTTAAAGATTTGACTTAACCTCCTATTTCAACGCAGTTCTCCCGTTTTTTCTGAACCAATCACAACCCTAACTTCTCTCTCATAAATATTTAAATATAACTCCCTCTTTCGCATCGCAACCCTTCATCCTTCTTCATTCCAACCATAACCAAATCAGCCGCACCACCACCACCACAACCACCGCGCACAGCCGTACCATGGGTCGCTCCCATGTCCTCCTCCTCTTGCTCCCCCTTCTGGCGGCGGCCGTCGTGGCGTCCGCACTCGACATGTCGATCATCGACTACGACGCGAAGTTAGAAGCCATGACGGAGAGCCACCTCATGAACCTCTACGAGTCATGGCTGGTGAAGCATGGCAAGGTCTACAACGCGTTGGGAGAGAAAGAGAGAAGGTTCGAGATCTTCAAGGATAACCTGCGGTTCATTCACGAACATAACAGCGCTGGGAACAAACCCTACAAGCTTGGCTTGAACAAGTTCGCCGATCTCACCAATGAAGAGTACAGAGCCAGGTACCTCGGCACCAAACCCCGCAGCTCCTCCCAGCAACAGCGATTGCTCTCTGGCAACAGGAAGAGTGACCGTTACGCATTCCGCGCCGGCGACGAGTTGCCTGCTTCTGTTGATTGGAGGGAGAAGGGTGCCGTCTCCCCTGTTAAGGATCAAGGCCAATGCGGTTAGCACATTATATCTAGGGTTTAATTTTGATGCTCTATAATATTAATTCCCCTAAAAAAATTTGGTTTTGTTGTGAAGGGAGTTGTTGGGCATTCTCGACGGTTGCTGCGGTGGAAGGGATCAATAAAATTGTGACGGGGGAGTTGATATCTCTGTCAGAGCAAGAGTTGGTGGACTGTGATAGGAGCTATAACATGGGATGCAATGGAGGCCTCATGGACAATGCATTCGACTTCATTATCAACAATGGAGGCATTGATTCTGAGCAAGACTACTCCTACCATGCTCGTGAAGGTGTTTGTGATACCAATAGGGTCGGTATATATCCCTTTCACTCTATTCCTCTAATTACTATTATGAATGTCCTAAACTAAATTGGCTTTTTGTCAGAAAAATGCTCATGTAGTCACCATAGATGGTTATGAAGATGTGCCAGAAAATGATGAGAAGGCGTTGACCAAGGCTGTTGCACACCAACCTGTTAGTGTTGCCATTGAAGCTGGTGGCAGGGCCTTCCAACTTTATCAATCTGTAATGTTATTCTACCTTACTTTATATTACATTACATAACTCCTCATGTGAATAAGATAATAGCTGAGATATTAACATGTATATTCAGAAAGAAATTTAGTCAAATATGTGAATAAGAGCCTTTTTGTTTGAAGTCAATAATTTATCAAATGGATTTAGGCCGTGTTTGCAAAAGCTTTTTCAAGAGTTACTTATACTTTGTCTTTGATCAATTAAAAAGTCAAAATAGTTATGCTTACGATTTTTTTAAAAGTTAGGAAAATTTTTAAAAGTATTTAAGAATAGTTTATTTGACATATGTGTCCCATTATTTGTGATATGTAAAAGTGAGCTAATATATATAGTTGGTTAATACTTAGTACTAACATTAAATTATATTGGATTACATACAAATTTTATTATTGGCTAATGATAACTCTATTTATATTAGTACAATCAAGTAAATATTTAGTCTCTAAAATTTGAGTTAAGTAATTTAGTATTTTTAATGATGATGTTTAAGATAAAATAAATTTTTATGATATTTATATAAAATTTTAAAATTAAAAAAATAAAAGAATTTATTCATTATATTTTTGTTTATTATGAATTTTTTATTTTAAAATTATTTTTTTAAAAATTTTTAAAAAATAAATTATTTTTTGTTATAAATATATTTATTATAATTTTTTTAAGTTTTTGTTTTATCAAATATAATTGTAGTGTTTATGTTTATTAAAAGTTATTTTTAATTTAATTTTACTAAACATAAATACTATAGCTCTTAAAAAAATTATCTTTCACCAAACCCTAAGTTTTATTAAGTAAATAATAATTTTTGTGAATAATAATCTTCTAGATTTTAATATTAAAATAACTATCTACATACTTATTAAATTGAACATTTAATATATCAATTGTTAACATTATTTAGCCAATATATATTTCGTAACGAATATATGAAATCATCTAACAATTTTGTTGATTGGTGATGACCAGGGTATCTTCACCGGCATATGTGGAACTGAACTTGACCACGGTGTTGCCGCAGTTGGGTACGGAACAGAAGACGGTAAAGACTACTGGTTGGTGAGGAATTCATGGGGTTCAGGATGGGGCGAGGAGGGTTACATCAAGCTGGAGAGAAATCTTGCAAATGGCAAAACCGGAAAGTGTGGCATCGCAATGGAGGCATCATATCCAATCAAGAACAGCACCAACCCACCAAACCCTGGTCCCTCACCTCCATCCCCAGTCAACCCTTCCACTGTCTGTGACGATTACTACTCTTGCCCTTCTCGCACCACTTGCTGCTGCGTCTTCGAGTATGCAGGATTTTGCTTTGGATGGGGATGCTGCCCTATGCAATCCGCCACTTGCTGCGACGACGGTGCTAGCTGCTGTCCTCCTGAGTTTCCCGTCTGCGACACTCGCGCCGGAACCTGCAGATTGGTACGTAACTGTTATATGCCCTTTCTTCTTTCCTCTTTGTTTTTGTGTCTTTATAGCTGCCAATGTTAATGTTCCTTCATGCAATGCAACAGAGTAAAGATAACCCATTCGGAGTGAATTCCTTGCCACGAACACGTGCTACAAGCACTTGGACTCAAAGGAAAGTTGCCATGAAAGACTGCTTATTGGCATGAAAAAAAGCCAGTGGGAAAATGTATATAGGGTGGTTCCGTGGTGGTGCTTCGGTACGGTGTTGGTCTCTCTTTTGAAGTATTATTAGATGGTTTAATACGTTTAATTAATTAAATTGTTTAATGTACTTAAATCATTCTTCTACAAATATTTTATGTCTTCAAGTCCGATCTATTTGTTGCTTGGGAAGGATTTTAATTGTAAATACAAATCCATTTTTCTTTTCTTTTTCTCTTTCCTCCGTTTATCAATTCTCTCTCTCTTTCATTTTTAATTGGAAAGAATGGAACTTATTAATAATTGAGCAACAGTTCTAAAATACATGAATATGCTACTATTCGCAGAACTCCATTACGGAGAAGAAAATTCTCAATTTATCAATATTTTCTCTAATTTACCGAAGATATTTTTGATATTTTTATTTGAATAAATACCTTACTAAAATTATATATTTGTGTAAATTCTAATAGATAATTTAAGAACGATTAATCTCTTACTAATATATTTTAAAGTATGCAAATCCGTTTTCTATATATTGCAAAAATTCATCCAATTGATACTACTTAGGGATTTTTTTTATAGTGATATAATCATAAGTCTACAATAAGGACAAAATGTACTTTTTCTTAGTTAAATTATCCCAGCATTAGTCTCATATTTGATAGTTATTCATAAAATGTCAAATAGGAATTGTGTATCATATTTTAAGATTTTGAGCCAATTAATTTTTTACCCCTTATATATTAGATCGGATAAGAGTCTCTCATGTATAAAGGACTAAATCAACCAAATATGGTGAATTTTTTGGTGTAGAATGGGAACAATTCTACACATGTAAAAATGTGTCGGCGTCAATAAGAGATAATTTCTGGCACTACACAATATTCTTATCTGATGTATCACGTAATGGGTTTAGGTAAGAATTTGTTAATTTTGTTTAGGTGTGAATAATTAACTGAATAATTAATTTAGACTAATTGTTGGACTTATAGATTAGCTGTTTGGACTATAATATTAGAAGGATGAGGTGTTTTTGACAAATTAAAATGTCTTTTAAGAATATATATGTTTCGGGCTTACTTAGAATCGGACGGTGGTTGGGCTTGTTTGTGAGGCCCAAGCGTTGGAGGAGTGTGGTCTACGACTTGGTTTACGTCTGGGAGCCGCCTCCGAGTTGTGTATGTGAAAGAATTAGGGTGGTACCTGCAAAGACACTCCAATGCCTAAGTCAGCAAGAGTGTGAGCAGGTCTAGAGAGTATTGGGACTTAGAGATACCTGAGGAATGTCAGTGTATTTATAGTGGTGAACCAATAACCACCATTGGAGTAGTGTCACTTTTTTAGGGTATTAACCGTCCCTTTATCTTGGGGAGGTTAAGATATGGATACTGGAAGTGGTTAGAGAGATTTTAGGGGCAGTTACCCATCTGAATGAGTGCTTATCTGCCAGCTAACCCTCGTTCCCGACTTCTTTAGAACAAGTCGTGGTGAGTGCCGACTTCGTAAGACGAAGGTCGGTGCCGGGTTAGGCTTAATCCGTGGGATTAGGCCTTTTGTTTGGACCTGGGCCTTTACTATTGGGCCAGGGTATGAACAGTGCCCCTACTCGAGCCCAATTTTCTTTTCAAGATTTGGGTTCGAGTATTCTACTCGGGGTCGTAGCCGACTTGTTGGAGGACCGACGTGATGGTCTGAAACCGACGTGACTTTTCGTGACCTTTTGGTTCTGACAGTTACGTCTAATCAAGCGTCGCGTCTGTTAGGGATGTGCGTAGGGATTGATGGTCTTGGTAACGGTGCATTCTCATTAATGACTGCCCCGCTTTTACCATTGTGCCCCTAGCATGTTTATAAATACTTTCCCTCTCTTTCGTTGTTTCATTTCTACGATTTTCAAATTTCTTCTTCATTTGTTCGTACTGCATTCTTGTGTTCGAAGGCTTTTACTTCCTCCAATCCTGATTTTCAGATAAAGGTTAGCTTTTTCTTCTTCTATAACATGCTTTCTATTTGCATGCCTTTATTTTGTAGATAGATAGGTTGGTTTGTAGATTTCTGTTTGGTTCCGTATTCCCTCCCTTTAGAGACCGTGTTTTTTTATTTTTCTTTTCTTTTTTCATTGTAGGTTTTTGTCACCTTTTTAAGTAAGAAATGGCTTCTGTAGATATCCTTTCCCAGTGGGTTGATGTTACAGTCTTAGGGGAGGAACCTTCGGTCGATACTGAGTTTATCACCCACCTTCGTACTCGCCACAGAATTTGTACTTCTGAGGAGGATGAGCCGAAGTATGAGTTGGTAGTCCCGGGCCCAGAAGACCGGGTTTGCTTTGGGAGGGCCAATGAAGCGGCCCCTCATTTTTTCTTTATGTATGAGTGTATAATCACCCGTTTGGGTGTTTTTCTTCCTTTTTCAAATTTTGAGATGTCTGTGTTGCGTCACTACCGAGTTGCCTCTACTCAGCTTCACCCTAACTCTTGGGCTTTTTTGAAAATTTATCAATTTATCAGCCAGGCTTTGGAGTTCCCAACCTCTCTGAAGATTTTTTTCTATCTTTTTCATATGACCAAACCCTTTAGTGGGCTAAATAATAAGCAACAGTGGGTGTCTTTCCGGGCCATACAAGGTCGGAGAGTTTTCACCTTCTTTGATGAATCCTTCCATGACTTTAAAAATTATTTTTTCAAAGTTCAAGCTGTAGAGGGTCAGCACCCCTTTTTCTTGGACGAGAATTCTTCTCCTCGCTTTCTCTTGTATTGGTTGGAGGCCTCCCCCTGTGAGAAATATGGTCTGGACGACCTAGACGAAGCGGAGGCGGCCATTGTGGGGTTCCTCCGAGAAGTGTGGGGGAGGGCCCCATATCTGGACACTAAGAAATTCCTCCAGGGGTCTCCGACTTTTATCCAGGCGCAACTAGGTAGCTTTTGTTTTTCTAATTTGCTTCCGACTCGTGATTTCTTGTACCGACTTGTTTGACTTTTAGTTATTACTTGTTTTTGCAGAGATGGCGAAGAAGAACGCTCAGGAATCTTACCAGATAGTCCAGGAGGCCAAGGCAAGGTCTCGAGCCAGGACTGGTGGCACCAAGGCGATTATCTCTCCTCCTCCCCGGAACACGGGGACTCCTTCTCAGCCCATTGTGATTTCTTCTTCAGCTTCATCTCGGCCGCCCCCCTCCGCCCGACCTCCTCCTGAGCCAGAGAAGAAGAAGCGCAAGACTTTAGAGTCTGGCTCTTCTTTTGAAGGTGAGGTTAAAGCGGATGCTCTTGCATTCGTCCGAAAGTACATCTACCCCCATGCTCGTATAAGTATGGATAATGTTTCTGTTCGGAACCACCTTACCACTCTGGCTGAGGAGAGTCTCAGGGCGGCGGGTGTTTGTGGTAAACTCTTAGATATTTTTGAGAAGACTCCTCTCAGCTCTTTGGGTTTAACCTCGAAGGTTGAAGAGCTGGAAGGAAGGCTTCTTATATATCAAGAGCATGAGAGGGAGTTGAAGGAGGAAGTCGCCAAGCTGAGGGAGGAGAGAGATAGCCTCCGGGAGAAGGAGAGTAAGTTGCAAGCCCAATGCAACATGGAGGTGGGCTTGAGGAAAACAGCACAGGAGAGTTATCAAAGTTTATTTGAAGATCTTGTGTCTGTGAGGAAGGATCTGTTGAATTCTCGGAATGCATATGCCGAGTTGGAGGACTCGATTGCTGATGGGGCCGAGGAGGCTTGGAGGATTTTTAAGGAGCAAGTCGGAGTCATCGCTCCTGACTTGGATCTTTCTCCTTTGGATCCTGACAAAGTCGTTATCGACGGTGCCATAGTGGATCCCCCTGCTCCCGTGATCGTTTCCGAGTCAGAATTGAAGACTCGGGGGCAGAGGATCATTGAGTCCCCTCCTCGCCCGAAAGACGCTCTGAGCTCTTCCGTAGTTCCTCCGACTTCCTCTTCATCTCCTATGGATGCCTCTCTCCCTGGTCCTGATGCTGCTCCTACTACTCCTTCTGGTGGTGATCCGTCTACTCCTCTGAAAAAATGATTTTGTTGGCTATATGGGGGCCCGGTCTGTGGGTCCCCCCCTTTTTTAAACTCTTTTATTTGTTGTTTGTTGGTGGTTTACTGAACAATTTTCTTTTTGGCCTTTTAAGGCTGTAAACAAAATATTTTATAATACCCTTTTTTAATAAGGGTTTTAAGTTAACAAAAAATACCCTTTTTTGGATAAGGGTTTAAGTTACCTTATGCGTGCATACTTTTCTGGTTTTGATTTTCGGAAGTTCCCTTGATCTTTTCTGAAAACCCTTGGCTTGTCTATCTTTTTAAGCCTTTTTGTTTTCAAGGTTTTTTAGGACAGCTTTTAAGCTTTTCTCCTAGGTTTTTTGATCTCTTTTTGGTTATTCCTTGTACTCAACTTTGTTTTATTGAGCTCTTATGACTTAGGCTACTTTTGTAATTCATTTTTGTTTTACTCGGTTTCTCATTTCGACTTATGAGTCGGTATGTTTCCGAGTTTATCACGATCAACTTCTATAACCTCTTTACACCGACTTGTACCTCGTCGTTTTATCCTGACGACCATCTAGGTCGGTTCATGGGATTTTCACATTTTGTCGAGCTTAAGTCGGCGCGTTTCGTCGAAAGAAAGAGAAAACAAAAAGGAACTTATAAGAGATATTTGTAAAATGAAAAGATCTTTATTTATTGGGGAGGTACTTTATTGCTACTAAGGGTTTTTGCCAATCTATTTCCCTTAGCCCCTACTATGATGCCTCGTTAAAAACCCTTCTCCAGAAAAAACCCTTTGATTTTGGGAAAAAAATCATGAAGTTGGGAAAAGAGTACATCAGGGAGTAGAGTTCATTTTTAACTGTAGTACCTTTTCATATTACAAGCATGCCACGACCTCGGTAACTCGGTGTCGTTCAAGTCGGTCACTTTATAATAACCTTTTCCTAAGGCCTCATTGACTTTGTATGGTCCCTTCCAATTAGCAGCGAGCTTTCCTTCCCCCGATTTGTTGACTCCAATGTCGTTTCTGATCAAGATTAAGTCATTTGGGGTGAATGTTCTTCGAATGACTTTTTTGTTGTATCTTCTAGTCATCCTTTGCTTCAACGCTGCTTCTCTTATCTGGGCTTGCTCTCGAACTTCGAGGAGCAGGTCGAGCTCCTCTTTGTGCCCCTGTATGTTCCCGATCTCGTCATGGAGAGTCACCCTTGGGCTTTGTTCATTGATTTCTATTGGTATCATGGCTTCTACACCATAGACTAGTCGGAAGGGCGTTTCTCCAGTGGAGGATTGGGGGGTTGTCCTGTAAGCCCATAGCACTTGTGGGAGCTCCTCACCTCAGGCTCCTTTTGCATCTTGTAATCTTTTCTTTAGTCCTGCCAGTATGACTTTGTTGGCTGCCTCTGCTTGTCCATTGGCTTGCGGATGTTCTACCGAGGTGAACTGGTGTTTGATTTTCATACTGGCTACTAGGCTTCTAAAGGTAGAGTCGGTGAACTGGGTTCCATTATCTGTAGTAATAGAATAAAGTATCCCATATCTTGTGATGATATTTTTGTAGAGGAACCTCCGACTTCTTTGAGCGGTGATGGTGGCCAATGGTTCTGCTTCTATCCACTTTGTGAAGTAATCTATTTGATGTGAATTGAACTTGAAACATGGACAGCAAGTAAGAACAGAAAACATAGCCATAGACCAAGAATTCAATGTTTCAAACAATATGCACAATTCTTAAGGAATAGGTATGTTCATCATCATGACTCAAAAGAATGGTTAAAAGGTTAAAATGCAAGTGAAAGTGAAGTTGGTAAGTAAAGAAGTCAGTGAGTTAGAAAAGTGGAGTTAGAAATTAGTAGTATGATGAAAGATGAACCTATCAAGCACACGAATCATGTTCACAATCATGAGGGTATGGACATAACAGAATTCGCTTTCACAAGAATTGGTGCAGTAAACACTAGAAAGTGAATGTGCAACTATAAACAAGTAGAAATCGAATTTGGAAGAAAGAAGAAGTTACACATAGAGGTATACCAACACTTGTGAAGGAATGAGAATGGGTATACAGAGTGTTGGGCAATTCTTGATTTCATTAGGCCAATGCCGATCCCAGGAGTCAAATAGAAACAGAAATTAGCCCGCTAAGAACTTGGTGTGCATTAAGCAAAGGTTTAGAAAATGTATATGCCAAGTTCAATTTGTCAATAGAAGTTAGAAGGAAAAATAGTTCTTGAAAATTGGGCAGCATTCCGGCTTAAAATTGGACGTTTCTGGATAGCAAAATGGCACAAATAGCAAGAAAGCAACATCAATTAAGCACAGCAGTAGTGGTGCAGCAGTCAGGCAACAAGAAGTGCATAAAAAGCAGTCCAAAATCAACATACAACATTCACATAGGCAAACAGCGAATATGCACAAACGGAGCACTTATCAGGCCTAGAATCCTCTATCCAGTCCTAGCTACCTAACAACAATTATTTCTAACTAATCCTAACATACAAAATTCCAATTCTAACTAACTAACAGAAAATTAACAGTAGCTAACAGAATCGAACAATTAATAACAAACAGACTTTGAGCAGGAACCAGGGAGCGGGGAAGAACTGAAAATGGAAAAGGAAATTGGAGTCAATTGGAGTCGGAACGGAAGCAACATAATCAGTGAGTTGCGCCGCCGTGGATGGTGGCGGTAATGGCAGGGCAGCGGCTGTGGCGGCGTTCAGAAAAGTAAGAGACTGAGTACAGGGGGAGTTGGCTATGGTGAGAGAAGGAAAGCAAAGAGGTGTTGGTTGGTGGTGAGAGAGAGGGGGAAACTGGCCGTGTGATGGTGGTGGCCGGCAGAGGTTCACGGCGGCGTGTGGTTTGTCCGAAAGGAGAAAGGGAAGGGAGGTAGAGGATGGTGACAGGGAAAAGAAGAGGGATGATAGGGGAAGGTAGAGGGGGTGGTGGCGACGGCGGCGCCGCTGTTAGCGGCGGAGGGTGAAGGTGTGCAGAAGAAGAAAATGGTGAGGGAGAGGAAGAGAGAGTGCGCGACTGCGCAATGTTCTTCGCGTATTAGGGTTATCCTATTTTTGAATCGGCGCGAGCGCGCACCTTGCGCGTCCGCGTACATTGATGAAACTGGGGGCCCACGCGTGAGCGTACAGCGCGCTCAAGCGTGGATGGGCAAATTATACAAGGGCGTGTGCGTGTACAGCGCGCGCACGCGTACATGGGGTTGGGCTGGAGGCTTAGAGCGGGCTTGACGCACGCCTAACTCTCTGGGCAAAGGCCTGGAGTGGCAGCATCATATAAGGGACGCGCGCGCGGCAAG
The DNA here is from genome assembly GCF_014773155.1 of Arachis stenosperma. Lineage (NCBI taxonomy): Eukaryota > Viridiplantae > Streptophyta > Magnoliopsida > Fabales > Fabaceae > Arachis > Arachis stenosperma. The sequence goes on from NC_080385.1 coordinate 155,998,510, forward strand.
CGCGCGTTCGCGTATATTGGTAATTTGTCCTAAGGCGCGCTAGTGCGATGCGTGCGCTCGCGTCTGTTCCTCCATTTGGCACATGGGCGCGCACGCGTCGAGTGCGCGTCCGCGCGAGTTGAGTTGGGCTGGGGGCTTAAAGTTGGCCCAGGTCCAGCGTAACTCTCTGGGGGTTGGCTTAAGATTTTGCAGCAGCAGATCGACGCGGACGCGGCAGGTGCACGTCCGCGTGCACTTCCTTGTTCTTGTGATCGACGCGCACGCACGTAGCGCGCGTTAGCGTGGGTTGTGTTGGGCTCAGGGCATGGTGTTTGCCCAAGAGAGGCCCAACTCTTTGGAATGTGGGTGATGGTGCATCCGCTCATGGACGCGTGCGCGTGCATCGTGCGCGCGCGTCCACCCCCTTTTTTTTATTGCTCTTTAAGCAGAAAAATTATGCTCAGGTGCTCCCCTTATTGCTCACAACTCTTTATTCAATCAACCATCATACAATTCACAAAAATGCAATTTGATATTATTCATCTACTACTAAACACAACATACATGTGACTAAGCTAACAATTAAGTTGTACAAACAGATTTTTATGAAACATCTACCTACAATGGCAACTCAAATCACTTATTGAGCACAGTTAAAGGAGAATGGAAAGAGTTTACCATGGTGGGGTGTCTCCCACCTAGCACTTTTATTTTAAGTCCTTAAGTTGGACATGTTGAGGAACTCATTATTATGGTGGCTTGTGCTTGTACTCATCCTTGAATCTCCAAGGGTCTTTGCTTCTCAATTGGTTGACAGAATTTCCAACTGTGTTCACCCAGCTTGGGCAAAGTTCTACCCAAGATATGAGTCCCCATAGTTGGTCTTCAAATAGCGAACCGGGATCCCATATCTTGTTTTCGCACCCGTCTTCGATTTGGTCTTCATACCCTCTCTTTCCGGGTGGTTGACATATAGAATTCTCTTTAACATACCAAGCCTTCCGTCGAGACCCTTGTAAAGTGGCATTCTTCCAATCATCGTTCCTATACCTTGAAGCTTTGACCTTAATGAGCCTAATTCCTAACTCGCACCCACTACACAACTCATTCTTGCTTTTAATTCCACAAAGAGCTTTAAGTTGACCATCATTTTCAATTAAACCATATTCAAGTGAGAAAGTAAAGCTTAGGGATAAAAATTTTACCCACTTGAGTGTTGTGTTGGATGGTGACTTAGGGAGGGAGGCTTCCCCACACTTAGACCATGCAAAGTCCACTTCCTTGTGCTCTTCTTTGTGTATTTCCACCTCTTTGCGAACTTCCTCGATTTCAACCTTTTCCCTTTTATCACATGGCTTGGTGTTGTCTTCAAGAACTTTGATTTCGTGCCTAATGGGGGTTGATTCAATTTTGGATAGGAAGTCATTGATGAATAAATCCATTTCTTGGTCAACCTCTTCATATTCTTCAATTTCGATATACACCATGCCAACGTTTTCCTCTTGGTAGCTCTCTTTTTCATTGCTCACCAAGGGTATGGGAGGTTGTACACACTCTTCTATAATTTCAACTCCATGTCCAGTGGGAGAGGATTCCATTGTAGAGAGAAATTCATCCATGATTGAATCCATCTCTTGATAAGCTTCTTCCAAGTCTCCAACGATGATATGCCTTGGAGGTTGCGCACCCTCCTCAACATCAATATCAAGCTTTTTGGAAGAGTGCTCCATGATGCTACATTCCCATGGACTGTCAACATCTCCTAAATCTTCAACCACTTCTCCCTTTTCTTCAATGATCATAGGCTCCTCCAAATGTTCTAACACAAAATTTGATTCCTCCTTCTCCACCGAATTTTCCAATTTCTCCTTCATGCTTTGCTCTTCTTTTGACTTTTCACATGTGGTCATGGAAGTACCTTGAGTATTCAAGCATTGGTGGGCTAAAGTATGCACCACCTTGGTCAAATTGGTCACAAACTCAAGTGTATCCCGCTTCATGGCTTCTTGTCCTTGAAGTAACAAAGTGAGAGGATCGTCTATTGGGGCTTGGGATGAATAGGAAGGTTCATTATTTTGGAGAGAGGGTTCATAGTAGGAAGGTGGTTCTTGGGAGTAATCTTGATAGGGTTGTAGTGGTTCTAAAGGTTCTTGCTCATAATGATCATAAGAGTATGGCATGGATGATTGGTGATATGGTGAATATGGATCATAGGGCGGTGTTTGGTAATGAAAGGCTTGTGAGAATGGTTGAGGTTCATGTTAAGGATGAGATTCATAGGCATATGGTGGTGGTTCTTGAAAGTCACAAGGAGATTCTCCATAGCCATTGGATTGATATGCATCATGGAATGGCTTTTCTTCATAGTGCATTGGTGGGGGTTGTTGCCATGAAGATTGATCATATGCATATGGCTCCTCCCACCTTTGAGTGTCCCATCCTTGATACACATCCTCATTGAAGCTCTCATCACCTACAACATAATTAGAACCAAACTCATAGCCAAAGTGAGAATTCATAATGAAAGAAAAACAAAATAAAACTAACAAAATCTAGTAAACAAGCAAAAGACAAACTATTTACACTATTCACATATGTACAATAACCAATAACATAACACCATTGCACTCCCCAGCAACGGCGCCATTTTGATGATTAGGATTTTTGACGGTTTAGAATTTCACTAATGAAATCTCGTTGTAAAGTATAGTTTCTAAACCAAACAATAATCCTTTCATACAAAAAGTTGTTTGTCACTAGTACAAACCCCTAAAATTTATAAACCGAAGTATTGGACCTCGGGTCGTTCTCCCTACGAATTACAATAAAGTGTCTTGTTATTGGTTGTGAGTTATTTTGGGGTTTTGATATGAAGCATGAAAGATAAATGGCAAGAAAGTAAACTAAGGCCTAAAAAGGTCTTGGCAAGGGTTGGTAGTCAAGGATCTCTATCCTAATCACTAACCACAATATGAGAATTGGCAAGGATTAATCTCACTAAATCATCCTCTAACTAATAATAAAGGAAAGTAAAAAATGAGCTATATCAATCCTAGTCCATAAGTCCTAACTCTCCACTAACTCAATTAGTGAGAACTAGAGTCAATGGCTCCCAATCATCAATTACTTGGGCATTAGTAACTCAAGAGGTCCTAAATTGCCTTTCCAAGCCAAGAGTATAAAATTCTACTCTAAAATCCAACCAAGCATTTCATCAAACACTTGGAAGGCACAAAAGAAAAGCATAGTAAATTGACAACAAGAACAAAATCTAACAACAATTATTGCAAAGAATTAACAACAACAATCAAGGAAATCACAATTATCATGAATTACCTCAAATTGCATTATTGAAAGAAAACAAATGAACAATAATTCATCCAAAACAAAATGAAGAATTACAATTATTAAAGCATCTCACTAGAATGAGGAAGATGAGAAGATTAAGATTTGATAAAGGGGAAGTGGATCAAAGCATGAATTAAACCTAGATCTAAGAAGAGAGATTAACCTAAACCTAATCCTAATTCTAGAGAGAAGTGAGAGTTTCTCTCTCTAAACTAACTCTAACTAATCCTAATTATGCTATATGATAGAATGATGATTTTCCCCTCAATCCTTGATCCTTTTATTCCTTTCTCTCATTGATTGGCGCCAAAATGGGTTCAGAAACCCTTCCAAATCGCCAGGCACGTGTTGCTTTTAATGAAGTCATGTGCGGGCTTCGACGCGTGCGCGCACGGTACGCGTGCGCGCACGGTACGCGTGCGCGTCCCTGGCCGATTCTGCAATGTGCGCGCGGGGGCCTTGTGCGCATGCGCGTGCTTGGCCGAGATCAATTCTTTGTCTTTTGTGCTTCTCTCCACTTGCATGCTTCCTTCCTTGCTTCTTTGATCCATGCCTAGCCTATGTCAACCTGAGATTACTAGCAAACACATCAAGGCATCTTATGGAATCAAAGAGGAATTAGAATTCATCAAAATAGGGCTTAAAAGGCATGTTTTTACACTTAGGCACAAATACGGGAGAGATTACAAAATCATGCTGATTCATAGGTTAAATGCGAGAAAAGGTTATCAAAATACTCTAAATTCAATACAAGATAAACCCTAAAAATGGGGTTTATCACTATTCCCACGATCAGGTATTTGACTTGTCCTGACACTTGGGGAAAAGGACCTAACAAATCCATTCCCTATTTTGCAAAGGGCCATGGAGAAGTGATACTGATGAGCTCTTCCGGGGGAGCCACATGAAAATTTGCATGCATCTGACATGGTTGACACTTTTTCACAAATTCTGTGGCATCTTTCTGCAAGGTCAGCCAGTAGAATCCAGCTCAGATCACTTTCCTGACTAGTGACCTTGCTCCGAGATGATTTCTGCAGATCCCACTGTGAACTTCCTCTAACACCTCGGTGGTTCTTGAGGTCGGTACGCACTATAACAATGGCGTTGATATCCCCCTTCTGTAGAGAATATTTCTCACCAAAGTGTAATGTTGTGCTTCCCTCCGGATTTTCTTGGCCTCTTTTTCCTCTTTGGGAAGGATGTCGAATTTCATGTATTCGACCAAGGGGTTCATCCATCCGAGGTTTAAACCGGCTACCTCAAGGACCTCTTATTTGTCTTCTACTTTTACCACGGAGGGTTCTTGGAGAGTTTCCTGGATCAGGCTTCTGTTATTCCCTCCTGGCTTGGTACTTGCTAACTTGGATAGGGCGTCTGCTCTGCTATTCAGATCCCGAGTTATGTGTTTGACCTCGGTTTCTGCAAAGCGCCCAAGGTGTTCCAAAGTTTTTTCCAAGTACCTCTTCATATTTGGGTCCTTCGCCTGATACTCTCCACTTATTTGGGAGGTCACCACTTGTGAGTCGCTGTATATCATCACCTTTGTAGCACCGACTTCTTCTGCCAGCTTCAATCTAGCAATCAGGGCTTCATACTCTGCCTGATTATTTGAAGCTGGGAATTCAAATTTGAGGGAAACCTCTATTTGGGTTCCTCTTTCATCCACCAATATTATGCCTGCACCGCTTCCTGTTTTATTTGAGGATCCATCTACATAGAGTTCTCATGTAGTTGGCTTTTCCTCTTGATCTCCTACGTATTCTACGATGAAGTCGGTGAGGCACTGGGCTTTAATCGTCGTCCGAGTTTCATAACTCAAGTCGAACTCGGAGAGCTCTATTGCCCATTGAACCATTCTCCCTGCGACATCCATTTTTTGGAGGATTTGCTTCATGGGTTGGTTCGTGCAGACTCTTACTGTATGAGCTTGAAAGTAAGGTCGTAGCCTTCGTGAGGCTACTACTAAGGAGTAGGCAAACTTCTCTAGTTTGTGGTATCTTAGCTCGAGTCCTTGTAGAACTTTGCTTATGAAATAAACTGGATGCTGGCCGACCTCGTCTTCTCTTATCAAGGCTAACGCGACATCCTTGTCTGCTACAGATAAATATAGAATGAGGTCTTCTCCAGCTACAGGTCGGGTCAGAATCGGAGGTTGGCTCAAGAATCTTTTGAACTCCTGGAATGCCTCCTCGCATTTAGGAGTCCATTCGAACTGACATCCCTTTCTCAATAAGGAGAACAGTGGAAGGGATTTTAGTGCTGATCCTGCCAAGAATCTGGAGAGGGCTGCAAGTCGGCCATTTAGCTGCTGGACCTCTCTTAAACAGGTCGGGCTTTTCATTTCCAGGATAGCTCTACATTTATCGGGATTGGCTTCAATCCCTCTTTGTGTCAGCATGAACCCTAGAAATTTTCCCGCCTCTACCGCGAAGGCACACTTTGCGGGATTTAGTCTCATCCTGTGTAACCTTATGGTGTCAAAGACTCGTGAGAGGTCTAACAAGAGGTCGACTTCTTTCTTGGTTTTCACCAGCATGTCGTCGACGTATACTTCCATTAGGCTCCCAAGGTGGGGAGCAAACACTTTGTTCATCAGCCTTTGGTATGTGGCCCCTACATTTTTTAATCCAAATGGCATGACCACATAGCAAAAATTTGCTCTGGGCGTGACGAAGGATGTCTTTTCCTGGTCCGGCTCATACATCGGGATTTGGTTATACCCCGAGTAGGCGTCTATGAACGACAAGTATTGATACCCCGAGCTGGAGTCTACTAGGGTATCAATACTTGGTAGTGGATAAGGGTCCTTGGGACAGGCCTTATTTAAGTCGCTATAGTCGACACACATTCTCCATTTGCCATTTTGTTTTTTGACTAGCACTACATTGGCTAGCCATGTTGGGTACTTGACTTCTCTGATGAAGCCGGCTTCTAGGAGCGCCTGTACTTGTTCTTCTACTACTAGGGCTTGTTCTGGGCCGAGATTGCGCCTTCTTTGTTGTATGGGTCGGGACCCCGGGTAGACCGAGAGTTTGTGGGATATGAGCTCGGGGTCTATCCCGGGCATGTCGGAGGCCTTCCAGGCAAAGAGATCGGAGTTGTCTCTTAGGAGCTTAGTCAACCCTTGTTTTAGGGTTTTCCCTAGGTTGGCTCCTATGTGAGTATTTTTTCCTTCCTCTTCGCTTACCTATATCTCCTCGGTTTTTCCTCCCGGCTGTGGTCGCAGCTCTTCTCTAGCCCTTGCACCACCGAGTTTTATTGTGTGAATCTCTCTGCCTTTTCCTCTCAGGTTTAGGCTTTCATTGTAGCATTTCCTTGCCAATTTCTGATCTCCCCTTACCGTTGCTATCCCCGCTGGGGTCGGGAATTTCATACAAAGGTGGGGAGTGGATACCACCGCTCCGAGTCGATTAAGGGTAGCTCTGCCAATTAAAGCATTATATGCTGACCCTACATCGATGACTATGAAGTCTACACTCAGAGTTTTTGATTTTTCCCCTTTTCCAAAAGTGGTGTGGAGGGGCAAAAATCCCAGTAGCTTTATTGGCGTGTCGCCTAATCCGTATAAGGTGTCGGGGTAAGCTCTTAATTCTTTCTCATCCAACCCTAGTTTGTCAAAAACGGGCTTAAAAAGGATGTCCGCTGAGCTTCCTTGGTCTACTAGGGTTCTGTGGAGATGGGCATTTGCTAGGATCATAGTTATTACCACTGGATCATCATGTCCAGGGATTATTCCTTGCCCATCTTCTTTTGTGAATGAAATGGTTGGGAGGTCGGATGATTCTCCTCCGACCTGGTAGACTCTCTTGAGATGCCTTTTACGAGAGGATTTGGTGAGTCCCCCTCCCGCGAACCCTCCTGAGATCATATGGATATGTCTCTCCGGAGTCTGCGGTGGTGGGTCTCTTCTATCCATATCGTCTCGCTTTCTCTTCCCATTACTGTCCGACCTTTCTATGAGATATCTGTCAAGCCGACCTTCTCTAGCCAGCTTTTCTATCACATTTTTAAGGTCGTAACAGTCATTTGTTGAGTGACCATATATTTTATGGTACTCGCAGTAGTCGCTGCGACTCTCCCCTTTTTTATTTTTAATGGGTCTGGGAGGTGGCAGTCTTTCGGTATTGCAAATTTTTCTGTATACATCCACTATAGAAACCTTTAGAGGAGTATAAGAGTGATATTTCCTTGGTCTATCGAGGTCGAGTTCTTTCTTTTTCTTGGTTTCCTTCTCCCTCTCTTTTGTTGAGGGAAGGTGCCCAGGTTGCCAACTCAGATCTCTCAGCTTAGCATTTTCCTCCATGTTGATGTACTTTTCAGCTCTTTCCTGCACATCACTTAAGGTGTTGAGTTAAGAAATTGACTAAATTAATTAATGATGACAAACATTATTTTTGAGCAAAATAAATAATTAGTGTTGATTAATTATATCTACTTATTAACTAATTGTTTATTGTTGCAGGCCAAATGTTAACAGCCCAAATGGAATAAAAGGTATTCAGCAAAGAATATTGGGCTGAAAGCAAATAAAGAGCCCAAGCAAAAGCTTAGGAAGAAACCAAAGGAATTAAATCGGGCCATGCATACTAATACCCGATCCAAGCCCGAAATGGTTTCAGAATTGAAATTCCCTCTCTTTTGCTCAGCTAAAAGCAACGCTCTTCTTCCTTCTAATCAAGTCACATCAAGATTTCAGAAAAAGCAAGAAAGAGAAAGAGAAGAGAAGCTTCTTCCATAAGCCATTAACCAAAGAAGCAAGAGAGAGAGAGTTGAAGCTTGTAACACAGAAGCTAAATCGAGCTTAAGAAAGGTAAACCATATCATCTTGCATGCATCAGATATTCATCCTTTCTTCCCTACTCTCTGCTCTATCCGAAAATGGCTTTGAAGGGAAAGTTGTTCTCTGCCCTATTCTGCTATGTATCTACGGTCTTAATCAAAACTTGGGGACCAAGTTGGGGTTCAAGGGCTCAGATTCATTTGACCATTGAAAAACAATTTTGGTTACTCCTTTGTGGCTTTCGGTCAAGTTGGAAAAGTCAGAAGGAAAGGTGCTACTTTGATGATTGAGAAGGAAAAGTGAGCTTGTGGGTTGGTGAAGCTCAAGGCTCAAGATGTTGACCTTGGAGGAAGAACCAAAGAAGATGCAAGGAGATAAAAAGAAGCTTGTTGTTTATTCTGAAGGAAGGAGAGAAAACCAGTGAACTTGAGGTATTTGTTCTGAGAGAGCTCTTTGAAGAAGTTCAACTAACTGGACAGTGTAACCTAATCAAAGGTGCATTCCGCCAGTATGAAGAACTGAATCAGAGGCTTGCTAATCTGGTTTTTCGCATAGCACAGAGGCTGTTGATGAAGTCAATCTCCTTCATGTTTTTCTGATTGTAATGTACTTTTCTAAGCTTATCTTTCTGTAATTTCTTGAGAGAAAAGGCATTGTGAGAAATCTTGAGAAAAAGCCATGAGTGGAAAAAGGCTGAGAGATACACTTGAGAGAAAAGCCTAGAGTTATTTTCAGATTTCTTTAGGTTGGTTAAGTGTCTTGTATCTTGAACCTGTTTGGTATCCCTTTCTTAGTTGGGTTAGCACTAAGAGAAAATAGTTAGGTGTTAGCATAGCCAATGTCAAGTTAGGTTAGAACTTGAGTGTGAAATTGGTGTATGTAAAACTGTTAACTATAGTGAAATTCTTCCACATTTGTGGAGGAGACTGGATGTAGGTTGCATAGCACAAAGCAACCGAACCAGGATATATGCTGGTGTTAGCTTTTTCTTCTCTGTCATGTTCTGTTTTCTGATTTTTATGAGACAAAAATAAATTGTCTCATAAATTTCCGCTGCTGAGTTCAAACAGAATCAGATTGGTAACTTTGATTAAAAGGGTTCAAAACAGCAACTGTAAAAGGAAGGCATAGATTCAACCCCCTTCTCTAAGCCTACCACAACCTTCAATTGGTATCAAGAGCTAAGGTCTCAAGAATCAAGCTTAACCGCTTGGAGCAAAGATCCAATGGCAAACAACTTGGGCACAACCACAGTTGCCTACACCCTCACTGAAGGTCAGTCAAACAACCGACCACCTTTCTTCAACGGGAAGAATTATTCCTATTGGAAAGAAAGGATAAGGATCTTCATCCAATCCATTGACTACAACCTATGGAAGATCGTTGTGAGTGGTCCAAAGATCCCAACAAAAACAAGTGCTGATGGAGTGGTGACTCCAAAAGAAGAAGCTGAATGGAATGAAGACGATAAGAAGAAGATAGAGCTGAATGCTAAAGCAATCAACCTTCTTCACTGTGCTATCAGCTTTGAAGAGTACCGGAAGGTGTCTAGATGCAAGACAGCCAAAGAAATCTGGGAAAAACTCCAGGTTACACACGAAGGTACTAAACAAGTCAAAGAAACGAGGATTGATATGCTGCGAAAAGAGTACGAGATGTTTAGCATGAAGGATGGAGAAAGCATTGATGAAGCGTTTGAGAGATTCTCAATCATAATCAACAACCTTGATGCTATGGGTACAAACTATGCAGAACAAACCTTAGTAAGAAAACTCCTTAGAAGCCTCACAAAAGAGTGGGAAAACACTGCCACTGTCCTAACCGAGAGTAACAACATAAGTCCCGTAACCTATGATGAGCTGAGAGGAAAACTCCTTGCCTATGAAGCCACACACACAAACACAGACTCAAAGAAAAGGGGAATAGCCCTCAAGTCACAAATAGAACCGAAAGAGAGTGAGTCTAGTGATGGTATTTCAGATGATGAACTTTTGTTTTTTGCTAGGAGATTTAGAAGGATGATGAAGAACAAGGGCAAATACAAGGGTTCAAGTTCAAAGGAGCACAAGATGGACTTGAGCAAAGTGACGTGCCATCATTGCAAGGAGGCTGGACATTTCAAATCAAACTGTCCAAAGCTCAAAAAGGAAGACAAAGGGAAGAAGGAAAGGAAGAGAGTACTCATGGCAGCTTGGGAAGATCTTGAGAATGACTCAAATGAAGAAGAAGAATCTGAAGGAGATGACAAAAACTGTTTCATGGCTGGAAACAACAATCTTGATGAGGTAAATTATTATGATTTGACCATTGAGGACTTGCATGTTATTATTGATGATCTCACTTTAAATACCTCAAAACTGCTTGATAAATACAATGGTTGCAGATCTGAAAGAGATGTGTTAAGAGCTGAAAATGAATTTTTAAAAGAAAAAGTAAAGGAAACTGAATGTGCTTTGGACATCATTGAAGAAAACAGATTTTTAAAATCTGAGCTTGAAAAATTAAAAGGAAAGCACATTGTGGATCCCTCTCATGAGTTAATTGCTGAAAATGAAAGATTAAATGATTTGATTAAAAGACTGAATGGTGACTTGGCAAAATTTGCACAAGGATCTAGTAACTTGGACAAATTACTTGCAAGTCAAAGACCATTATTTGAAAAATCTGGTTTAGGCTACATAGCCAAGGAAGATGCTGTTTTCAACACTTCCTCTATAAAATTTGTGGCCTCTTCATCAAATACTAAATCCATACCAAATAAATCAGGTATCGAATATGTCTCCACTTGTGAAGAAAAATCTGATGAAGAATACACAAATGAAACTGAAATTTCACCAAAAACTGGTCCGAGTTCAAACCGACCAGGTTTGGGCTATGTTTCGAAAAATGAGGTTGTTTTCAAGAAACCACCATTTTACAACAAAACCTCATATTCGAAAGGCAATAATGTTCAAAAAAATTCTGGTAAAAATACTTTTGCAAATAGGAATAACTTTAATAAAAATCAGTTTGTTAAAAGAAATGCATCTCCTCCAAAAACCAGAAAATTTCAAAGCTTTAATCATTTCAAGCAATATAACTCACCTCAATTTCAGCGGCACACATCAGAAAATCATTGTGTTAATTGCAAGAAATTTGGTCACTCATATGCACAATGCTTCATTGAAAAGAGAGTTGTAGGAAACAAAGTTTACAATGTTGTTTGTGATTTCAATGCTCTTGGGCAACCAAGATGGATTAACTTCAAAGGATCCAAATTAGTTTGGATACCTAAAGCTACTTGAAACTCTTCATGCAGATTTGCCTAGCATCCAAGAACAAAAAGGACATGTGGTACATGGATAGTGGATGTTCAAGGCACATGACTGGAAGGTCAACTTACTTTATCAAACTGAATAAGTATGATGGAGGTTTTGTGACCTTTGGAGATGATGGTAAAGGTAAAATCATTGCTGTTGGAAAAGTAGGTAATGAGCAATCCACTTTCATTGATGATGTGCTTTTGGTATGTGGTTTAAAACACAATCTTTTGAGCATAAGTCAGCTGTGTGATTTAGGATATTTAGTCGTTTTCAAAAAGCTTGAATGCTGTGTTGTAAATGAAAAGACAAATGAAGTGATGTTTGTTGCCAAGCGTTTCAATAATATGTATGGACTTACTCTTGATGAACTAAAAGATCAAAATGTAGCTTGTCTCCACTCTAAAGATTCTGAAAAGTGGTTATGGCACAAGAGATTGGGCCATGCAAGTATGTTTCAAATAAACAAACTTGTTAAGAAAGAATTAGTAAGAGGTCTTCCTTTGATAAAGTTTGACAAAGACATCACTTGTGATGCTTGCCAAATGGGAAAACAAACAAAAAGTTCTTTTAAACCAAAGGAAGACATCTCTACTAAAAGACCACTTGAGTTGCTACACATTGATTTATTCGGTCTAACAAGAACTCAAAGCCTAGGTGGTAAACATTATGGTTTAGTAATTGTGGATGACTATACTAGATTTGGTTGGGTTTTATTTCTTGCACACAAAAATGAAGCCTTTTCGGCCTTTGAACCTTTTTGCAAGAAAATTCAAAATGAAAAGGATTTAAAAATCTCTTCTATAAGAAGCGATCATGGAACTGAATTTGAAAATAATTTGTTTGAATCCTTTTGTGAGGAATATGGAATATCTCACAACTTCTCTTGTCCAAGGACACCACAACAAAATGGTGTTGTTGAAAGAAGAAATAGAAGCATACAAGAGATGACAAGAGCTATGCTTTGTGAGAGTAATGTTCCAAAATTCCTTTGGGCTGAAGCGGTTAACACGGCTTGCCACATTTTGAATAGAACAATCATAAGAAAATTTTTGAAGAAAACCCCTTATGAACTTTGGAAAGGCTACCCACCAAACTTAGATTATTTGCACATCTTTGGATGCAAATGTTTTGTTTTGAACAACAAAGAAAATTTGGGAAAATTTGATCCAAAGGCTTATGAGTGCCTGTTTGTAGGATATTCCACAACTAGTAAAGCATATAGAGTTTATCATCAAGATGCTAGAATTATTGAAGAATCCATACATGTTACATTTTGTGATACTAACTTGGTGCAAAGCATTTTGGAAGATGGTGATGCAGGAAATCAAGCTCAAAAGGATGATGAAGCTACTCAGAATCATGGAAAAGAAAATTCTGGACAAGCTGAACCAGAAACAGCAAATGCTGAAAATTCAAGAGACAATTCCATTTTGTCTCATGAATCTGAAGGAAACTCTGCACAGCATACAGATTCCATTGGTGACCGAATCTGCCTCCAAGTCCACCAAACCTCGTGAATGGAGATTCTTGAAGAATTATCCTGAAGAATTTGTAATTGGGGATGTCTCTCATGGAGTGCAAACTAGGTCTTCCACTAGAAAGGCAAATGAAGGCTCAAACATTGCCCTTCTTTCTCAAATGGAGCCTCAAAATGTCAAGGAAGCCCTTAGTGACCCATCTTGGATTAAGGCTATGGAGGATGAGCTTCTTGAGTTTGAAAAGAACCAAGTGTGGACGTTGGTTCCAAGGCCAAGCGGAAAGAAAGTGACCGGCACCAAGTGGATATTCCGAAACAAGTTAGGAGAAGATGGTAACATTGCAAGGAACAAAGCAAGGCTAGTGACACAAGGATATGACCAAGAAGAAGGAATCGACTTTGATGAATCTTTTGCCCCTGTTGCCCGAATGGAAGCCATAAGACTTCTCTTAGCTTATGCTGCATTTTGTGATTTTAAACTATATCAAATGGATGTGAAATGTGCATTTTTAAATGGTGTGATAGATAGAGAAGTATATGTGGAGCAGCCTCCTGGTTTTGAAAATAAAGAGCATTCTGATCATGTTTTTAAATTATCTAAAGCTCTCTATGGTTTAAGACAAGCTTCTAGAGCTTGGTATGAGAGACTTAGCTCTTTTCTTTTGAAAAATGGTTTTCAAAGAGGCACCACTGATACAACTCTATTTATCAAAAATTCTAATGATTCTTTTATCCTAGTCCAAATATATGTTGATGACATTATTTTTGGATCAGCAAATGAATCCCTTTGTACTGAATTTGGAAAGCTCATGACAAGTGAATTTGACATGAGTATGATGGGTGAACTTAATTTTTTCCTTGGGCTACAGATTAAACAAACTGAAAACGGTATTTTCATTCATCAAGAAAAGTATGCCAAGGAATTAGTTAAGAAATTTGGTCTTGAAAATGCCAAAACCATGGGGACTCTCATGCACCCGAATTCTAAATTGGATAAGGGAGACAATGAGAAAGATGTTGATGAGACTAGGTATAGAGGGATGATTGGTTCTCTTATGTACTTAACCTCCTCTAGACCCGATATTGTGCAAAGTGTTGGATTGTGTTCTAGGTTCCAATCCAAACCTAAAGAGTCACATCTTTCTGCGGTTAAAAGGATCATTAGATATGTTCATGGCACATCCAACTTTGGTCTTTGGTATCCTAAGACTAATGATTTTTCTGCAGTTGGTTATTGTGATGCAGACTTTGCTGGTGACAGAGTTGATAGAAGGAGCACTTCTGGTTTATGTTGCTTCCTTGGAAAGTCCTTAAATGTTTGGTCAAGTAAGAAGCAACCAACAGTGGCCTTATCCACTGCGGAGGCTGAGTATATAGCTGCTTCTTCTTGTTGTTCTCAACTTTTATGGTTAAAAACACAGCTTGCTGATTACAAATTAAATGCTGAAAATATTCCCTTAATGTGTGATAATATGAGTGCCATCAATATTTCTAAAAATCCAGTTTTGCACTCTATGACTAAGCATATTGAAGTGAAATTTCACTCAATAAGAGAACATGTCCAAAAGGGGGATATTTGCATTCAATTTGTTAAATCAGAAGAACAATTAGCAGATATTTTTACAAAACCATTGGCTGAGGATAGATTTTGCATGCTTAGGACTTGTCTAGGAATTTTGAGTTATGATTCCTTGTTTGAAAAATACTGATGTATTTGCTGGAGCTTTTTGTCTCATAAACAGGCATGAGACAATTCTGGGCAAGTGATGAACGTTTCCATCAAGTCTGTGTGATCTGGGCTTGTTTCAAGTGAATCTCAATCTGGGCCAACCTCAATATTCAGATCATGAGTGGTTCAAATGTGTTTCATTGATTTCATACCACCTCAAGGCCCAAATGTGAATGTTACAATCTTGTTTTTTTTTTATAAAAGGCTTTCACTAAAAAGTTTTGTGGCCCAAAAGGTTCTCAAGTAAATTTAATTTGGCCGAAAGGGGTTTCAGGTTAATTTTGTTGTTTTCAATTTTTTTTATCTTTAAAATCAAATAAAATCTTTCTTTTATGAGGTCATGTCTTGTCAAGTCTTTTCAAATGGTGATGCAGTTGCATGGTTTCGGAAATTTGCTTTTGGGTACGGTTACCAACACTCCCTCTCTTCCCTCCATAACTTCTCCTCAACCCTTCGGTTTCTTCCCTCTCACACCACTATCTCTCTTTCATCAAAGACATCATTTTAACCAAAATGAGGAAGAAAGTCATTGCAAAAAGGGCTCCTCGTGAGAAGATATACAAACTACCCACAAAGCCTTCCACTCGCTCTCAAGACCGAACCTTTAACCCTTCTCCTTCTCCTCCTACCTCTCCTCCTCGGTGTGACCCCATGGCTCGAACCAAGAACACTCCAAGGTTCCCTGTCTCTGCCAAACCAACTCCACCATCAAAGGCAACGCCTTCCAAACCTGCCTCTGCAAAACCTGGCTCTTCAAAGCCACCCTCATCCAAAGGGAAGCGTCCGGCGACGGAGGAACCTGTTCCTGAGCCACAACAACCCAGGGCAAGGTCAGTTCCTGTGCGTTCACAGAGAGGTAACACTCGAGTCTCTCTAAAAAATGTTAAAGAACCAGAAATTGGACCATTTGATCACAAAGCCCATTTTATGACCTCTCATTCAAACTATAACCCCTATAGATTCAAATCTGCCATGAATAATGACTTTTATGAGGGAGTCATCCAGTATCGTACCCTATGCTCTTCATTTCTCGCTGATCTGCCATCTTTGAAAAGAAAAGGTTTTCCTTTTGTTGACAACTTAATTTTTCTGGACTGGAATCACCTTTTTGACATCAAAAAACCTGTTTATCCATTGTTGGTCAAAGAGTTTTATGCAAACATGACTTATCATGAAGGCACTGCTCATTCATATGTCAAGGGCCGAGATATCATTTTAAACAATGAGACCATCAGTGAAGCTTTGAAGTATACTGATGTTGGGCCTTGTGCATACACGTCAGTTAAGTGGGATGAAGGAGTTGGTGTTTCATACAATGATGCCCTGGCTAGTATTTGTTAACATGTTTCCTTAATAGATGGCATTACACCCACACACAAAGCCCTAGGATATGAACGTGCTCAGTTGCACCGAATGGTCAACCACATTATACTTCCTCAAAGCGGTTCATATCAAAGGGTTTCATACACTGACACTCTGGTTTTATATGCCATTCTCACCAAAACTGAAATTTCATTTGCATATTTAATGGTTAGATACATGTTTGATTCTGTTAGAAGTGAAAAGGACAAAACTCTTCCTTATGGCATGTTTCTAACTTGTATTTTTGAGTATTTTGGTGTTGACATGGCCAATGAGAAATATGAGAACAGACATTCATACCTAAAAGGGGGTGGTTCAGTGAAACAGAATAAAGGACCCACTCGATCTGAACGAGTCGTCCTAGATGATGAAGATGAGGATTTTGTTCCTAAGGATTCTACTGCTCCTTCCACTGAGGGTACTTCCATTTCCACTGGGAAGAAATCCACTCTGCTGAATGTGGTCAGGGATGTTGCTCAAGAGTTTGTCTCCCAATCGAACCACTTGATTGAATTGAGCAAAGAGAAAAGGAAGCTGGGTAGCAAGCATGAGAACTTCCTGAAGAAATCAAGGGATAGGGTTGCTGTACTGATGACCTTCATTGATAACCTTCAAAATGATGACGATGTTGCTACTGATGTTGAAGAGGATGCTGTCTCGGAGGGGGATGGTTCGGATGCCTAGGATCTGTCTCATAAAAACTGCTGCTGCTCTCTTTTTGTCTCATGATTTGTGCTTCTTTTGCTACTTTTGAACTATTTCATTTTGGATGACTGTAATAACTCTTAATATTGGTGCACTTTAAACAGCTTAATTAGTACTTTGGTCTGTGCTCTAACTCTTTTCTGCAGGATACAAGACACTGTTTTTGTTGATCTTATCCGCCCTTGATGACAAAAGGGGGAGTAAAATTAGCAATAGGATAGGATATTAGATACTAGTCTTATTTGTTTTCACATGCTGAATTGTTTACTGAAAATAGTTTGAGGTTAGGCTGATTATGTGATGTTGCTCATCTGATATCCCTTGTACAAGATATACTGTACATAGCTCTTTATCGTGCTTTCTTTAAGAACAATGTGACACAGGGATAAAGAGGAAAGCATAGATTCAGGGGGAGCTATTGTTGAAAAGGACAGGGGGAGCGACATAAAATCAAAGGGAGTTTTCTAACTCAAACTTATTTCCTTTTGATTACTGCTTAAATCATGTTTGTCATCAAGGGGGAGATTGTTGAGTTAAGAAATTGACTAAATTAATTAATGATGACAAACATTATTTTTGAGCAAAATAAATAATTAGTGTTGATTAATTATATCTACTTATTAACTAATTGTTTATTGTTGCAGGCCAAATGTTAACAGCCCAAATGGAATAAAAGGTATTCAGCAAAGAATATTGGGCTGAAAGCAAATAAAGAGCCCAAGCAAAAGCTTAGGAAGAAACCAAAGGAATTAAATCGGGCCATGCATACTAATACCCGATCCAAGCCCGAAATGGTTTCAGAATTGAAATTCCCTCTCTTTTGCTCAGCTAAAAGCAACGCTCTTCTTCCTTCTAATCAAGTCACATCAAGATTTCAGAAAAAGCAAGAAAGAGAAAGAGAAGAAAAGCTTCTTCCATAAGCCATTAACCAAAGAAGCAAGAGAGAGAGAGTTGAAGCTTGTAACACAGAAGCTAAATCGAGCTTAAGAAAGGTAAACCATATCATCTTGCATGCATCAGATATTCATCCTTTCTTCCCTACTCTCTGCTCTATCCGAAAATGGCTTTGAAGGGAAAGTTGTTCTCTGCCCTATTCTGCTGTGTATCTACGGTCTTAATCAAAACTTGGGGACCAAGTTGGGGTTCAAGGGCTCAGATTCGGTTGACCATTGAAAAATAATTTTGGTTACTCCTTTGTGGCTTTCGGTCAAGTTGGAAAAGTCAGAAGGAAAGGTGCTACTTTGATGATTGAGAAGGAAAAGTGAGCTTGTGGGTTGGTGAAGCTCAAGACTCAAGATGTTGACCTTGGAGGAAGAACCAAAGAAGATGCAAGGAGATAAAAAGAAGCTTGTTGTTTATTCTGAAGGAAGGAGAGAAAACCAGTGAACTTGAGGTGTTTGTTCTGAGAGAGCTCTTTGAAGAAGTTCAACTAACTGGACAGTGTAACCTAATCAAAGGTGCATTCCGCCAGTATGAAGAACTGAATCAGAGGCTTGCTAATCTGGTTTTTCGCATAGCACAGAGGCTGTTGATGAAGTCAATCTCCTTCATGTTTTTCTGATTGTAATGTACTTTTTCTAAGCTTATCTTTCTGTAATTTCTTGAGAGAAAAGGCATTGTGAGAAAATCTTGAGAAAAAGCCATGAGTGGAAAAAGGCTGAGAGATACACTTGAGAGAAAAGCCTAGAGTTATTTTCAGATTTCTTTAGGTTGGTTAAGTGTCTTGTATCTTGAACCTGTTTGGTATCCCTTTCTTAGTTGGGTTAGCACTAAGAGAAAATAGTTAGGTGTTAGCATAGCCAATGTCAAGTTAGGTTAGAACTTGAGTGTGAAATTGGTGTATGTAAAACTGTTAACTATAGTGAAATTCTTCCACATTTGTGGAGGAGACTGGATGTAGGTTGCATAGCACAAAGCAACCGAACCAGGATATATGCTGGTGTTAGCTTTTTCTTCTCTATCATGTTCTGTTTTCTGATTTTTATGAGACAAAAATAAATTGTCTCATAAATTTTCGCTGCTGAGTTCAAACAGAATCAGATTGGTAACTTTGATCAAAAGGGTTCAAAACAGCAACTGTAAAAGGAAGGCATAGATTCAACCCCCCTTCTCTAAGCCTACCACAACCTTCATAAGGAGATGGGGTGTCTTTTGGATATGGACTATGAGAAGGGACCTTCTCTAAGCCCATTGACTAACCCCATTATGGCTGCCTCGGTGGGCAGGTCTTGGATCTCTAAACATGCTTTGTTGAACCTTTCCATATAGGCTCGTAAGGATTCTCCGACCTCCTGCTTTATTCCCAGGAAGCTTGACGCATGTTTCACTTTGTCTTTCTGGATAGAGAACCTCATCAAAAACTTTCTTGAGAGGTCTTCAAAACTGGTGACCGACCTCGGAGGGAGGCTGTCGAACCACTTCATCGCCGCTTTCGATAGGGTGGTCGGGAAAGCTTTGCATCGCGTAGCGTCGGAAGCATCAGCCAGGTACATCAGACTTTTGAAATTGCTTAAGTGATGCTTCGGATCCGTGGTTCCGTCATAGAGGTCCATATCGGGGCTTTTGAAGTTCCTCGAAACTTTTGCCCTCATTATGTCCTCGCTGAAAGGATCCTCCCCTCTTAGGGGCGGTTCTTCTCGTTCGTCACGGGAGTTTCGACCTTTGAGGAAGGATTCTAACTTCAAGAGTTTTCTTTCTAACTCTTTTTGTCGTTCCATTTCCTCTTTTAGGTTCTTCTCAGTCTCCCTTTGTCGCTCCCGTTCCTGTTCTAACTATTCCAGGCGACTTTGGTGGACATGGACTAATCCCATGAGTTCAGTTGCATGGGATGGTCCATCTTTCTCTGATTCGCGCCCTTCTAAAGAATTCACCTTCGGATTTTTGACTCCGGAGGTACCTTCTCTGTGCTGATCGTTGGTTTCCTGGTGAAGGGTCAAGTCTGCGTCATTATTTCCGGTGTCCAAATTCTCTTGTTCAGAATCTGATTCCACATGACCCTCTTCGGGGGATCTGTCCGCCATCACTGGTTGATCTCTCGGCTCCCCGGCAACGGCGCCAATGTTCCGGGGCTTACCTAGAACCAGACGGTGGTTGGGCTTGTTTGTGAGGCCCAAGCGTTGGAGAAGTGTGGTCTACGACTTGGTTTACGTCTGGGAGCCGCCTCCGAGTTGTGTATGTGAAAGAATGGGGGGTGGTACCTGCAAAGACACTCCAATGCTTAAGTCAGCAAGAGTGTGAGCAGGTCTAGAGAGTATTGGGACTTAGAGATACCTGAAGAATGTCAGTGTATTTATAGTGGTGAACCAATAACCACCGTTGGAGTAGTGCCACTTTTTTAGGGTGTTAACCGTCCCTTTATCTTGGGGAGGTTAAGATATGGATACTGGAAGTGGTTAGAGAGATTTTAGGGGCAGTTACCCATCTGAATGAGTGCTTATCTGCCAGCTAACCCTCGTTCCCGACTTCTTTAGAACAAGCCGTAGTGAGTGCCGACTTCGTAAGACGAAGGTCGGTGCCGGGTGAGGCTCAATCCATGGGATTAGGTCTTTTGTTTGGACCTGGGCCTTTACTACTGGGTCAGGGTATGAACAATATATATATGGTTAATTTTGGATCTTGAGATGTAATAGCATATGTGAATAATACGTGAACATCCAATAACTCGAAGTAAATACTTAGTGGTATATATATGATTTAGGTGGATCGAAAAAAGCCTCTCTCAGGTGATAAGTAAATTTTCAGTTTAAAAAATATTATGTTAATACTTGTCCATACATATTTAATTATTAGTAGTTTAATATTTGAAATGAATTTTGAGTATGTAATCTAAATAAATTATTATCAAGATAAATTTATTAAATAAAAATAAAATTGATTACGTATTTTAAAGTGTGAGAAGGGTACTGTGTAGTGCAAAAACTTTCTCTTACTTTGACATTTGTTGTACAAATCCAACACATTTCTATATGTGTAGAACTATCCCCCCATTCTATACCAAAGAATTTACCACCAAATATATATAGACTTAAATAAGGGTAAATACCCTTTCCGGCCCCTGAGCATTTTAAATTGGGACATATCGCACATTTATCATCCAGAAACCTCAACCAGGTCCTCAACCATAAACATTAGTGGACGTATCGACCCCTGTGACCGGTTGCCAACAGGTTGCCTGAATGACGTGTCAGGTGGAGGCTGAGTTGTCAAATACAGGTGCCACGTGTCACTAGAAGTTATTGCAGGGACTAAAAACCCCCTCCCTGCCCAAACTGTTCTCAGCCCCACCGGCAACACCCTCCACTCACCACCCCTCCCCAGCACTCCTCCACCACCGCCACCGCCGCCGCCACTACAACCGCCTCACAACCTTCGCAACTCATGCGAGTCCTCCACCTCTTCTTCTTCCTCCACAACCTCCCAAAGCTTCACCCAATGGAGGTTCTCTCTCCCGACAACACCTTCCACCACCACCACCACTATTCCTCCGCCACAACAACCACCACCAACGCCACCACCGCTTCTACTTTCCAACAATCTCGAAAAACTCTTTCACCTCTCCGAGCAATATAAATACCTATTTCATAACGTGCTGTTCATTTGTTCAATTCTGTTGGGCGAGGGAAGAAAAGAGAAACATGCTGCGATGCAGGTTTATCGAGGCAATGCGTCGAGCACCTTCTGCCCACCTCCGTTTCAGATTCCTTTGCATCCAATCACCGCGAGAATCCTCTGAAAGCGATTCTGAGAGCCCTCAGAACTCAGAGAGCTTGTCTAGAAGGATCGAGAAGCTTCGGAAAGGGGAGGCTGTTGGGTCTGCCTTCCGCACTTGGATGGGCGATGGATTCCCTGTTCACAGAGGCCATGTCTTCCACGCCATCAACCGTCTTCGCAAGCTCAACATGAACAAACGCGCACTTGAGGTAACAACCAATCATTATTGCTTCCAAAAATATGATTTTTACTTCCAAAAACATTCCCTTAAGTTGAACTCATGTTACAATTATTGTAGGTGATGGAATGGGTGCTATACAACAATCTGGTCATTGCAATGCTGGATAAAGGTGTCATAAAGCAATCACTTGAGTACATGAAGAAAATGAGGGAGTTGGCTTATCCCATCTCACATTTGGTCTTCAACCGCCTCATAATCCTGCATTCCTGTGGAAAAGTCTATTACAAAGAACAATTGGTCAACATTCGATGTTCTACTTATATTTTATGGATATTTGGGGAGCCCAAAGGAGCTAGAAAGAGTTTGGGGAATCATTCAAGAACTCCCCTTGGTTAGATCAAAAAGTTATATGTTAGCTATTGAAGCATTTGGTAGAATCGGACATCTGAACCGTGCTGAAGAACTTTGGTTAGAAATGAAAACTAGAAAAGGGTTGAAATCCGTAGAGCAATTCAATTCGATGATGTCTGTATATTGCAAGCATGGATTGGTGGTGGTTGTTGTGGCGGAGGAGTAGTGGTGGTGGTGGTGGAAGGTGTTGTCGGGAGAGAGAACCTCCATTGGGTGAAGCTTTGGGAGGTTGTGGAGGAAGAAGAAGAGGTGGAAGACTCGCATGAGTTGCGAAGGTTGTGAGGCGGTTGTAGTGGTGGCGGCAGTGGCGGCGGTGGCGGTGGTGGAGGAGTGCTGGGGAGGGGTGGTGAGTGGAGGGTGTTGCCGGTTTGGGCAGGGAGGGGGTTTTTAGTCCCTGCAACAACTTCTAGTGACACGTGGCACCTGTATTTGACAACTCAGCCTCCACCTGACACGTCATCCAGGCAACCTGTTGGCAACCGGTCACAGGGGTCGATACGTCCACTAATGTTGATGGTTGAGAACCTGGTTGAGGTTTCTGGATGATAAAGGTGCGACATGTCCCAATTTAAAATGTTTAGGGGCCGGAAAGGGTATTTACCCTAAATTAAAAGGGTATGTAAAAGTTTACCGGGTGAAAAAAGGTAGTGACTTTGAATTTGAGACCAAACCAGAGAGAGAGACAATGCCTCATTAAGGTAAAAATAGCTTAAGATCTTTAACATAATTATTTTGAAAAATAAATAGTTAATATATATCTATCTAAAAAACTTATGTGGTAATTATTTATGTGTATGATTTTAGTTAATAAAACTCTACATCTAAATCATAATCTCAATTAAATTCAACCAAATTTTAAGTATTTTAAATTTTTTTTGTTATTTTTTTTAATTATAATTATTACCAACAATACCAATATTTTGCTAACATTAAAATAAGATTCTGCAACAACAACAAAAATTCACCAAGAACAAGAAAAAAAAGAAATAATAATAATAATAATAATAATAATAATAATAATAATAATTACTTTTCGTTAAGTTGGAAGGTTCACAATAAGAGAGGAAGCAACCAACAGCCATTGGATAAGGAAAATGGATCCTTTTAAATTTTTTTAATATTTAAAAGAATAAAGTGTGATATCTCACCATTAATTTTATAAGTGGAATAAAAAATAAATACGAAAAAGAACAACAACAACAAAAGTGACTAGAAATAGAAGAAGAACAACAACAAAAGAACAACAAGAACTCAAAACTCAGAAAATCATCATCATCTTCAAAACTCAAAACTCAGAATTCAGAACTTAGAAAGAACAATGAATAATAATATCAGAAGAACAACAACAACAAAAAAACAAAAACTAGAAGAATTGATAATCAGAAGCAAAAGCAACAGATTTAAAAGGAACCTGAAATCGGCGAAGAGCAGCGACGACCGGCGACCGAACAAGGAGGAGGAGCAGAAACGGCGAGCGGCGCGCGACGTCCACCCTCGCAGATCTGCGGGCATCGACGTCGAGTTAGGAAGATGAGCAGCATTGAGATCTGGCGGTGAGATCCGGCAGAGACGATGAGGATAGAATGACGAGGAGCAGCGGCAGCAAAGAGCAATGGCGGCGGCGACAAAGATTAGAAACAGAATAAATTTTCAATCTCTACATTAGGACCAACATCGTACTTAATCCTAATATTAATGAGAAAGTATAGGGAACCAATGGAATATTTGTACAATGTGTACAATGGAGGTTTAGAGAGTATTAGAGATATAATCATTAGTGTTATCTTTTCTCATCAGACGAAACTTTTAGGATGAGTGGTATCATGACATGGTATTAAAACTCTAGATTCGAAAAGTCAAAAATTCGATTCTTGGTGAACCCAAAAATCAATTTGAGCTTTTGGGATGAACGATTTTATGACCTGAAATGTTTATTATCCTAGTACTGTTATTCTGAATAGTATAGATGATGTTCATTTTATAACTCAATAACACATTATACACTTAGACTATTGACTCTCTAACAATACTCAATATTAATAATCCTCCTATTATTAGAAGAATGCTAGATTTTGATCTCCAATGAGTTGCCTCATGCGGAGGAAGATAAATAATAATTGTGAAATGTTCAACATAATCTCGTCTTTGTTTTCGTCATCGCCATCATTATTATTATTATTATTGGTCTATCTTTTTAATTTTAAATTTCTTGCACATATATATATATGATGTGTTAAAACTTATGCTACCAAGTAATGTGGTAAACGTCGATTAATTATATGCTGAATAATAACAATATTAGTATATTACTGCAGCAACAATGAAATTTAAAAGAAAATAATAATGTTCAAGTCTCAGAAAATGGTCAATTATGTGTTTATTTGGGTGTTATTAAATTAATAAAAAAGATCTTTATTCAATAAAAAATATTTTTTTATTTTTTAGTATATTTAACAAATTTTTAATAATAAAAATAAAAATACTAAAAAATATATATTTTTGAAAAATTATAATTTACATCTTTTTTTAAAAGATATTTTTTTTAAAAAAAAGATGTTTTTCACAAATAAATGAAAAGAAATACTTTTATCTTATTTTATTCAAATATAATTAATAAAAAAATTATATAAGATATCTAAATATAACATTATTTTTTAATTTTATAAAAAAAATTTTAAAAAAATTATCATTTAAAAAATATCTTTTTTTTTTTAAATGACATTCAAACAAGCCATAGAATGGCATAACAAAACACACAAAAATGGTTTAATAAAAAGGTCTCAAATTTAATTAACTTAGGAAAATTGTTGTGATCCTCTTCCTATAAGTCATGTCGCATGAATCACTAGAAAAGCTTATGCGGAAAACAACAAAAAAATAAAATCCAACCCGACCCAATTATATTGGTATTGTACCGACTTTAATTGATTCAGATATCAGACTTAAAACCGTAAAATTCAATTATCCAATTATCTAATATATTATATTAAAAAAATAATATTTATATAACTTTTACTAATCCTAATCTCACTTTAGTTTTCATTCCTCCTTTTTATTATTATTTCTCATAGTTACGAAAATGTTTTTTTTTCCTTTTATTTTTCAATGTCTCATAAATTTGATTTTAATCGGGTACTCGATTACCCAATCCAACCCATATTTCATCAATTTGGGTTAGTTCCGTTTTCAATTACAAAAGCACATTAACCCAATCCAACTCGAACCGATGAAATTTAATCAATTTTGATTCTCAAATTCACCCAAACCCAACCCAACCTGGCCTGATTACACCCATAGGAGCCAAGCAATGACGTGCAAACATTTTTCTTAATGAACGTATTTATATACCCCTACGGCTCTATATATATATATATATATATATATATATATATATATATATATATATATATGGGTTACTTAGATTGGTGTTTTCGGTTGAACCACAACTTGACATGTGTCAATCGTTGAACCTACATCATCACGTAAAACCAATTGAAGCCATTTTTTGAGTGAGTTGCAACCTCAAACCTCACAAGAAACAAGAAAATTCAATTTACCAAAAGACTTAACATTGTCTCTTCCAATCAAAACTCTACTATGTCTATGTACTTCATATTATGAAAAATACAACATCAGTGTTATGTTTGTGCCTTCTAGGACGAAAAGAGCCTAGAAAACAAATAACCATGGCAACCCTGTACTGTATCTAGCAGAGGTGCAACTTGGCATGCATCGTCAACGTCGCGATTCTTCCATTTCTCTAGTATAGCTTCAGCATTAGGAGCAAGTTGATGCTGCAAAACTGCAGCACCAAGAGGACCTATCAAATTCAACCTTGTAGCAGCAGAAATAACATCCCTCATTGTGATGTACATATAAGCTCTTTGAGAATCAGTACTATCTAATCCTAGTGTGCCACATATAAGTCCAAATATAGGAGCATGGTGAAAAGATATAGTACCTGACCCCAAAGAAGCGTTTCTCATTGCTTTCAGAGAAGGGAGTTCCGAGAACACGGCTGAACCCACCCTCATTAGTGCAGACCCTTGTGAGATCGATGCCTTTCGGCTGACTTCATTTGTCAGTGTGGCATCCAATATTTTGTCAAGATTGTGCCAGGTTTCCAACTTGGGCGACACAGAAGCCAAGTGCACGAAAGGAAGGAGTAAGCTTCCTGTGTTCTCCAAGACATGGATAATGAATGTCTTGAGTTCATCTGGATTTGAGACCAGGTTGGACTGAACTGCTGCTTCAAGGCCGAAAGAGTGAGCAAAGCCGCCGGTAGGTAGAAGAGAATCAAGCAACTGCCATTGGCTCCACTGTGCAATGGAGTCTGCAAGGCGAGGTCCGTTGTCACACCCTTCACTTATTTGCATTGTAAACGACAGTCAGCTGGCATCGACGACAAATATCAGATTCCCACAAAAGCCTAGAAGAAGAAACCAGGCTTATACATTCAAATTCTTTAAGGAAATTGAAATACTTGCAGACATCATTTGAAAATGAATTACATATCATACAAGAAATAAAACTCAATGTCTCGACCAAAATTGAGCTCCCAAAAGCATGATCTTGAGGTCACACAAAGACAACTCAATCATTGCTCCAAACCTATCTTCAAACAAATGCTTAAAATTCGGAAGAACCGTGAAAATTCCTCAGTTCCCTTTCTTTAATTATTCTGAACTCTCTATGCCATGCTTATTAATATTAACCATAATTCACTTACGGAGGGAGTAGGACATTTATTTATCAGATCTCATTATGAATTTGAACTCACTATGTTGTTCTGTGTCCAAACAAGGATTTGCAAAAAATGTTTTTTTCAGTCCAATCAGAATCATATCTTACAACATAACAAATCAGCATGTTAAAATCAAATTGCACAAGGAAGTAAGAGTTGGAACAATCTATTAATGGTGATTCTACATTATGTGATAAAAAGACAAAACATTCAGTAGTTCCAACCTACAAACAAATACACCTATGCTATCACAAGAAAAGGGGGGGGGGGGGGGGACTAAGACTTGTTTTCTTGGGAATTATCATCGTCCCTATTCATGAAATGGAATCCCATAATATACCTATATTCTCCGGTACCAAGGCAACGGGAGCAGTAACCAAGACCGCTTCCGCCACAAGTTCTACACCATTTTGGCCATTCACCTTTCGGGAGCATTTCCAAATGAACCTGGTTTGTCCTTCCCTTCCCACGACACTGGTGGCAATCGACTCGTCCACTCCCCTCACAGACTACACAATGTGGATCCGGTTTCTTTCTTCTCTTCTTCTTAACATTTGACTCCGTTCTCACAACCCAAGATGGCTTAGTGAGTGAGATGTGACTATGTGGCGTCAACTTGGGAGAGCGCGGAGGAGGTAGGCCATTGAAACTCCCACTCTCGAATCGAACCATTGTCAATAAACTCAGGGCCAAAATAGCCATCTATCAAAGCAAGCAAAATATTTCCAGTGACTCCACCATGACCCTTGATATCTGAAACAAAAGAGCTTCTTACTTACTTTAACATTTTCTCAAACATCTGGTGGGCATGATTGTGACTGTTCCTCAAGGTTCTGAGAACCGCTTTAGTTGCTGGTTCACCGGTCCAACCGTGGTTCAACCGAAAAACCGTTTTTGAATAAAATAATAAATAAATTTCAAATAAACATCCAAATACAACAGCCACAAGCACAACTCGCTTTTTATTTCTTCATAAAACATTAACGTGAACCATGAAGAAATATGGCTAAAATGTTCTAATCTGAGTCTTGGCAAGTTAGCTAGCAGCAGCACCTCCAGTTTTGGAAGAATATCCACACCGATCTCTGTGAATGGAATAAGTTCTTCTAATCTAAAGCAACTGTGAATTTTCAGTTTCTGGAGCTGAGAGATATTGAATAGCCCAATTGCAAAAAAAGGTTCTTAAAAAGGGTAATTTTTCAATGTAAAAACCTTTAATTTGGAAAGAGATCCAGGATTCAGAGGACCTCGAAACACACAATTCAGTTCAAGCAATTTGTTTAACAGCAACAAAAATTAAAAAACAGCAACAAATAATTACCCTAAACCCTAAAATCAATAAATCTATCAACAAAAATTCAAAAATAGCAGACTCAGAAATTAAAAAACAGCAGCAGCATAGCAAAACCATTTTTATCAATAATTTCAACAACAACACAACTTATCAATGATTATTCAGAAATAAAAAATTCAGAACACAGCATAAATGATGCATTACAGTGTCACATTACATGTTTTTTGTGCATAAAATTTTATTGAAGAGTCAAAATTATTGTTCACATTACAAGGCACTATTATATTATTCTGGTTTGAAGCTTTTTTGTTGTCAGCTACCCCACATTCTACAAACAGATACAATTGCAAGATACTATGGACTAGAGAAAGGGCAAGTAGTTAACTTACAGTGGTGATATCACTCAGATGCATATCAATAAAAAATAAAGAACACACAGAAACAGCAACACAGCAGAACCAGAGCTCATTGAATAAAAAATCACAACACACAAAAATAGCAACACAGCAGAACTAGAGCTCATTAGTAATCAAATAATCATTCAATAAAAAATTAAAACACAAAACATTCAAATAATCAGTAATCAAATAATCATTGAACATGGCATAAATAAAAAACGCAGAAGAAGTTAGCAGGGAACTGACCTTCGAAGTCTAGGGTTTTTCTCTTGGTTGAGCTTCTGCTCTCTGAACTCGAAGGAAGGAAATTGAAATGAAGGGTTTTTCTTCTGAGCAGTCTGAGCAGAGGGGCAGAAGCGCGACGGAGACAGAGGCCAGGCGACGAACAGGACTCAGAAGACGGTGGTGGGTTGGAAGAACATGCGGCGACCAGACGAAGACGATGGTGCCTGAGCTCGCGACGGACGGCGGCAGGAGCGCGACGGAGCAGATGAATACCAGGGACTGACGCGCAGAGCTCGAGGAAGAAGAAGCTGCGATTCTTGAAGGAGGAAGAAGCACGGACGACCAGACGATGATGGTAGTGCCTGAGCGCGACGGACGGCGGCAGTCCTTGCGGCGGTGGTGGAGAAGCTAGCGTTTCCTGGTTCAACTTCCGTTTTTGATTTGGGGAGAAGCTGTTTAGTTAGGGGTTTGGAATGAAGACTGAAGGCTAGGGGAAGGAAGGTCATGCTCGCAGGAACCAAAACGACATAGTTTCATCCAACCGGCCGGTTCTCGGCCTATTCAACAGATTCTTAGCGGTTTTTTAATTAGCAATTTTATGGTTAATTGAATCATTAATACTGCTAATTCACAATTCGATTAGCCGGTCTGGTGCGATTTTCAAAAGAGTAGTGTTAGAGCCAATGACCTAAGTATACAATGTGTACAATAGACTAAATCTTTGATCTATGAATAGAATAAACATCACCCATGGATCGAACCTGACCTTTTAGATCTAGAATTCTAATTTCATATCATAAAATCACTCATCCCAAAAGCGTAACCTGATAAGACAATGTAACACTAATGATTATATCTCTAATACTTCATAAACCTCCATTATACACATTGTACGCTTAAGCCATTCGCTCCCTATACTTTCCCTTTTCAAAATCATATTGTTCCTAACATTGTGTATATTGAAACAACATTGCATCCCTTTTACTGGATGGTTCTCTATTTATTCTATTGTACTATACACCTACCTTACTTATACATCTTCTATGATCATGCTGATTGAAAAATGAAATATTTGAGGATTAATTCATAAAATTTGCCCCCCAAAAAAAAATGTCGAAACATTATTGAACAATATCATAGTACTTAATGTTTTCTATTGGCAACTAGGGGTGAGTACGAGTCAGATTAGTTCGGATTTAAAGTAAAATTTAAACCGAATCAATTGAATTGTAATTAGTTCGGTTTGATTCGGATTTACGTTTTTTATGTGTGTACCCGATTATCTGTTGGTTCTCTGAAATTAAAACGGCATCGTTTTGATTTTTGGATCAGCGAATCGATACTTAAAAAAATTCGGTCGATTTACCGGTTAACTGTCGATTCATCTAGTTTTTAAACCAATTTTTTGCATAACAGTTCTGGAGATTAATCGGATCGGCCAAATGACCGGTTCCCGATTAATCTAGTCAAACTGGTCGATTCAATCCGATTTTCAGAACTTTGATATAGAGTGATATTTTGCCGAAGTGTTCAACACAAATTTTTGTTGAAAAACACAAAAATTTATTGATATAGCTTATTGATATAAGATACAAATTTTTAAAGTATAATATAAAATTTTGCACATAATATAAACTTATCAATAGAATATGTAATCCTCTAAAAATTTCTATATTGCATATAAAAAATTGAGCAATGCTAGGGAGACAGCAATATTTGTGATTAGTAGCCATTAACTAGCCATCAATGATGATTTGATGGTGTGAGATTGGTGTGAAATTTTATCCAATGGTTCACCTTTCTCTGCTGGTTACATGCTGGCCAAAATGCAATAAAATTGCTGGCCCCTAAACTTTTCCTAAAAAATTTTATATTATGCCCCAAAATTTCTATTTTTATGTTATTAATAGAAGAAGACGAGAACAGTAGTGACAACGACGATAACAACAATGACGACGATAACAAAAAAAGAAGAACAAAAAAGAAGATGACGACGATAATGAAAAAGGAAGAACGAAGAAAGAACGAAAAAAGAAAAAGCGTCGCCCAAACAAATTTTTTTTTTTAAACAACTTGGTTAAATTTAATTACTCAAAAAACTTACACATCTAACATTTATATATATATATATATATATATTATATTTAAAAAAAAACAGATTCATTGAATAATGTCTCCTACACTCATTTTTTTATTCCTCTTACATTTTTTATAAAGAAAATTTTGACAACGGAAGTCTTCGCAGGATACACCAATACTAAATTGGAATCGGGTACTCCTGGGAGCACACCGACCGTCGGATCATTAATTTCTGACGTCATAATCAATAACCATGAATGCAAATTGAAAATTCAACGAAACCCCGTTCTGATCCACCTCGAAACCCTAACCTCCCAGCTCCTTCCTTGCTCCCCTCTCTCATCCATTTCCGCTCCTTCGGATTTCTCACATTCGGTAAGATTTCTGTCCTTCCTTTAGATCTGAAATTGCTTGTATCTTTCGAATCTTCATTGCGATTTTACCTTTTTATTTGACTTCATACGTATCTTGCGCTAATCCTCTTCGAGTTTCCAATTTATGCCAAAAAAAACTGATTCATAGTTCAGTCTCATGCATTTTCTTATCTTGTTATTTTCTTTTTCAATGGTTCACTTCAGTTGGGTGTTTGGGACCTTGAGGTTTCAACTAACTGAACTCATTATCCTGAACTGATTTTGGCCGAGATGCTTAAGAAGGGACAATACTATATAAAACTGCTAGTTTTTCTGTGTAGTTGACAAGAGTTGCTATTATTAATATGATTATTACGGTTGTTGATTCAATTTTGTTATCCCAAATGTACATATTTCCAGTATAAAACATAAGCTTGTTTTCTGTTTTCCACCTAATAATCTTAACAAAGAATATCATTTTATGTTTTTTGCCCTGCATTTTGTAAATTCCATGTCTGAATTTGCAGCATCAACTAGGAAGATACAGTAGGGCTACCTAATGATAAGAACAACAACTTCTGCCTAAGTTGCCATTGGCATATATATATTTTCTCGACATAATGGAATCGGTCCCTGGTGATGTATCAAATTTACCTCCTAGTAAAGACCCATCTCCTTCACCTCCAGTCAAAGAGACCGATGGACAAGCTTCTTCAGCTCCTGTAGCCTTTGGGCAAGATAGTTCTGCACATGTGGCACCATCTAAGCCATCCTCCACCGGGGCATCATCTTGGGCCAAAAACTTGAACATTTCTCAGCCATCTGGCTCACAAGATGACCCATCCACTGGAAATGCTGGGAAATCAACCTTTGCTCGCTTAACCAGTAATTTGGGATTGCGTTTGTCACCAAAGTCTCCTCCGGCAGATGACAGTTCCAATGAGACACCAGCACAATCTAATATTTTTGGAAGTATCACAAGAGGTTTGGTTGACACTTCTAAGAATGCAGTGAAAGCTGTCCAGGTTAAGGCACGACATGTCGTTTCTCAGAATAAACGCAGATATCAGGTGTCTTTCCTTTTCAATATAAACTATGTGTTTATTCTTGCTAGACTGTTATGTCTTGTGATTTGAACAATTTATTGTTTCTTCTATTGGGATGGTTTATGCGATCCCATGTTCTCTATTCCCTTCCCTTTCCCTAATTAGGAGTTAGAGCTTATCTCTGAAGCCTAATCTCAGATACCACTGTTGTGATAAGCAAAATTGAGCTAAGCAATATTATATTGTTATTGGTTATTTAGATCATATCTCATTGCTGCTATTGAGTTCAAAATTCTCTGGACGTTGCAGATGTTTTCCTACTCCTTGATAGAACATGAATATAATTTAGGTTGATGAACATTGTCGAGAAAATATTTTCATTCATTCATTGCTTAATTATTGATGCTAGTTGGTTGAGGTTGATTTTCGTTTATATTTATTTCTATCTTTCTTTATTTTTTTTCTCCCTCTGAAGAGTATGTTCTTATCAAATAACTTTGTGGCTAATATGTACTAGTATTGTTGACTATTATGCCTGTTTTCAGGAAGGAGGTTTTGATTTAGATATGACATATATCACAGAAAACATCATTGCTATGGGGTTCCCTGCTGGTGACATGAGCTCTGGGTTTTTCGGTTATGTTGAAGTGAGTTGCTGAATTTTGGTATGCAGTTTGTTATGGTAGTTGTTTTCATGTTAAACATAAGTGTTCATACTCTCTCTATATATACCATGCAGGGATTTTACAGAAATCATATGGAAGAAGTTATTAAGTTTTTTGAGACTCACCATAAGGTAGCCACACATATTCTGACATGA
Source organism: Arachis stenosperma (assembly GCF_014773155.1). NCBI lineage: Eukaryota > Viridiplantae > Streptophyta > Magnoliopsida > Fabales > Fabaceae > Arachis > Arachis stenosperma. Next base: position 156,031,456 of record NC_080385.1, read on the forward strand.
AATTTCAAGTACTCATGCATATGGCTATTTGTGGCTAATGTTATATCCCATGCCGATTATAACCATTGAAATGTTTGTACTGCATTTAATATGTCCATTAAATGTTTATAAGTTTTCAAATCCCTTGTTTAATTTGGTCCATCAAATGTTTATGGCTTGCTAAACATTTTGGTGCATAGCTTGTTGTATTTACAGTAAACCTGTATATTTCCTTACTTCCTTTATAATAAAATGAGCCCATGTATATTCTGTTATCCTGCCATTGCCCTTTTTGTGTTTTATTGTTTTATGGTGAGTTTCAATTTTATTGGAGAATCTCAGATAACCTGAATACAAGGGTGTTTTGCTTCTTCAGTGTCCTAAAATTTGAAAGCCCAGGAGCCTCTGTCCTTTCTTTTCATTTCGTGTATAGTTTTGCATTTGACTTGTTTTTTATGCGCAGGATAAATACAAAGTATACAATCTTTGTTCTGAGCGGCTGTATGATGCATCATTGTTTGAGGGGAAGGTGAGTCCTAAATTTTACTGAGTCTTTGAGGAGAAGTGTGGAACCACAGAAGCGATGTGAATTTCGTTTATACTCCATAAACTTTAAGTGTCATTAATGTATGCTTTAATTTCTTTGTCTACTTTGAATATATTAATTCATATAATCTATCATTAGTTTTGTTATGATGATAGCTAGACAGCTTAGACTACATGTGCCAGCTTTCTGTTTCACTTGGGTTTTAGGTTTTTTCAGCACTTTGATTTGTTTTTCAAACCAACTGCTGCTTTCATCTGCAATGTCATATTCCCTCTTCAGGTGGCTAGCTTTCCATTTGATGACCATAATTGCCCCCCACTTCAACTGGTTATCTCATTCTGTCATAGTGCATACTCGTGGTTGAAGTTAGATATTGAGAATGTTGTAGTTGTCCACTGTAAGGCTGGAATGGCAAGAACAGGGTTGATGATTTCCAGTCTTCTATTATTCTTAAAGGTGAGTAGTATCTAAACATTTTCATCTAAATTTAATGAACCTGCTTTACATTTACTCCATCTTTCTCTTTATGCTGCTCAGTTTTATTTAGATTTGGCAAATTAAATGTGCTGCAGTTCTTTCCAACTGCTGAGGAGTCAATGGATTACTATAATCAGAAACGATGTGTTGATGGAAAAGGACTTGTTCTGCCCAGTCAGATTGTAAGTTCGGCTTTGCTATGTGCTAGTTCCGCCAAAAATTGGGGATTCTGGAGTATTTCACTCTTGCTTCTTCTTGTCTCATGTCTTACTTTATCTTTTGTTTAGAGGTATGTCAAATATTTTGAACGTGTCTTGACTTACTTCAATGGCGAAAACCCACCTGCCCGTAGGTAAGTACTGGCCCTGATTTAACTTAAATATTCACCTCATTGATGTCTAGTGTGCTGAGATCATATTCTGTGCAGGTGCATGCTTAGGGGATTTCGGCTTCACAGGTGCCCTTACTGGATCAGGCCCTCTATAACTGTCTCAGATCATAGTGGTGTGCTTTAAATTCTTGTGCTAAATTTCCCCTCATGTTTATATAGTTATGGCTACTCTCTGTGTGGATCTAAGAGAAATATAGATATGAAAGACACTTAACAATAGCATTTGCTGTTGATGAATCCCCCTTTTCTTTTATTTATTTATTTATTTTTAATGTGCAGGTGTGCTGTTCTCTACCAAAAAGCATCCAAGGACCAAGGATCTTTTGGTGCGAATCCTTAATATTTTGCTGCCAGCTATTTTTATCCCCTAGTTCTCCTTTTTCAACCAATTTTCTATTTTTAAACTTGTTTGGGATTTCGTTGTGATACAAAGTAATGATTTGCAGCCAGAAGATTTCTGGTTCAGTGCTCCAAAGAAGGGAGTAATGGTCTTTGCTTTGCCAGGAGAGCCTGGTCTTACAGAATTGGCTGGGGACTTCAAAATTCATTTTCATGATCGCCAAGGAGACTTCTACTGGTACTAATCAATTTTCTTAATCAGTACTCAATTGCTTCTGCTGATAATCTTGAGCTGAAACTGAAATATCTTGCTCTTTTTTTCTTAGTTGGTTGAACACAACTATGACAGAAAATAGAAAAGTATTGAACACCAGTGATCTTGATGGCTTTGACAAGGTATATCTATTGTGCTCCTTTTATGATCATCTTCGAATATATGACGATTGTTGTCAAGAGTTGGTGTTGTAAGTAATAGTACACAATGGTGACTCTCAGGAAATTGAAACTAGTTTGTTAACTTTTCATTAAAATTATCTTCTGGCAGAGGAAATTGCCTTCTCCAGGATTCCTCGTTGAGGTTGTGCTGGTTGATTATAATGGTAATGTTGTGGCTTCCGAACCCGAGGCCACTGGAAAAAGATCAGATGAGAGTTCAAGTGATAGTGCCACCCCAGTTGAAGCAAGCATACTTGTGCAGAATACAGACAAAGAGTCAGGGAGTCGGGATAAAGATGATGTGTTTTCAGATGGTGAGTCGGAGCATTCTGCTTCTTCAAGAAGCAAGCAAGCAAAACCAGCTTCTGAACCAGTTAAAACGGTTAACAAGGCTACCAGTGGATCTGAAACCAACAAAATTTCAAATCAAGTTGCAAATCTAACACATGCAACTGAACAAGTTTCTTTGGAAAGTGCAAGCTCGAAACCAGTTCATGCTGGTCAACCAAAAAGTGATAATGAAAGAACTGTGTCTGGTATTGAGATGGCCAGCTCAGAAAGTGAGTTTAAGGCCATGGCTGCAGATGCATCTGTTTTTACATTTGGAGATGATGAAGACTACGAAAGTGATTAAAGTTCTACGGATTACCCTGGTTTCATATACTTTGACATTTGTATATAATATTGTTTGCAACTCAGTCTGGTACAATGTTCATCTATCATTTGTTTGTTGGTTGGTTTGTTCTAATGTTGAATTTGGTTACATTCAGTACAAAAGATTAAAAATAAGAGCTGCTGACTAACATTATTGGTTGGCTATTCTTAATTGCCTTCTTAAAAAAAAAAAGAAAACAATGTTTAATTAAAATTTAAGAGCTTGAAACCATCTGTATACCTGTATTTATTTATATTTTCTTTTTATTATGTAGTAGTTATTCTCCTTCAAGTCATTCTAACAACATTAACTAAATTAAGTAATTTCTGTATAGCTGTAGTATTTCTATTTGTCTTCCTTTTTTCGTAAAAGAAAGTTATTTATTTCCTTTATTTGTCGTCCTTTTGTTTGTAATATAAAACGTAATAAACAGTTAAGTCAACTAGGAAAGTAAGGGTACAAATAAAGTTTAAGCTTTTGATTTAATAGTCACAGCCAGTCATTGGTATAGAAAACGCAGATGCTTTAATTCATAATTTCATATTGCACTTAATTTCATACATTTTTTTTTGGGGGGTCATACTACACACTCCCACACACACAAACGTAGCAACTACACTAGGATTCGAACCTGTTGTGGCTTCATTTGAGGCAAATATCTTTGTCCCTACATCACTTAATTTCATACAGTTTAAAAACTAAAAAATTATGTAGCGGACACTTTTTTTTTCTTTTTTTCTTTTTTAAATACGAAATACATCTCACTACTGCTGTATGTCAAATAACAAACGACGTGTTTTAAAAGGAAAAGCAACCTTTCGCATCGATTCTCCTCCAACAAAAATATCCTACACCATGAGCTCTGCATTTAGCATCAATAATACACTTTTCTAGTTGCTTTAAAATGATGTTGGACATTGCTTATTTTAGCTACAAAAGCCTTACCTTTTACACACACTACTATTGTTTACATATCTTTGACAACTGTGATCACTTAATGATTTTTAAGGGTCTCATCATAGCATTGTCTTCATGGTCCAATATCTGCATAAAAATCAGAAGTGAGCAACAATATTTTCTAATTAATAAAACTTTTCAAGTTGAAAATGATGAGCACTCACATGGCAATGATACACGTAGCCTGGTTTTGCCGTTGCATCAAACCCATACGACGCATTGGTGTGAATGAAAGAGAATCTCACCACAATCTTCGTAACAAACTCGGGCATCATCTTGTACACATTCTTCCACCCTTTCTCATGAGCCGGGACCCCTACTTTCTTGCCACGTGCATATCTTTCCACGTGGCACTTCAGCGCATCGTTGAGTTTCGTCATGCAATCCTTGAATATCTCCGGATCCACCAGCTCCGTCTGATCCAACACCTTGAACAAACCCAAATGAATGTGCAACGGGTGATTATCCTCCGTCAAGTTGATCACATACCACACCTCTGTGGACCCTTCTTTTGGTGTTTCCGTTACTGGTGCATCGAACGGTTTCCCATTTAGGTACAAGTGAGTTGGCTCATTTGTGGCGCTAGTGTACTCGTACATAGCAATGTATCGTGTGCGCGTCGCATGGGATAAACTTGCATCCGGGTAACGTAACAAACTCCGAGGGATCCGTGACGTGTCAACTTCTTCATTAGGCAAGATGATGAACTTCATCACTTTGCTGTTAGCTTCGTTGACCATGTCACCAGACGGGTAAGGATAAGGAGCATTGTTGGCTAGGATTGCAACTTGGCTCTCTGATTCGGAAAAGTCAACAATGATGTCTGTGATCTCAGATGGCCCCACTAGAGTTTCATTGGCTGTGATTGGCTTTTCAATGTAAGCAGAATCGGATGCCACGTGTGTGAATCTCAAGCCGTTGGTGAAGAAAAATCTAAAGAACCTTGCATTGCTAGCGTTGATTATTCTAAACCGATATTTACGACGTCGTACCGTGAGGCGTGGCCATGCTTTGCCATTCACAACGATTGCGTCACCAAAATACTCTGGCTGCCACTGAGGGTGTATGGTGGGGTTGTTTCCAGTGGAATTCATGAAGATGGATCCATCGGTGCGGAAGCTACGATCAAACACAACCAACGGTAGATCGAATTCGTCGCCGTGGGGTAATCCAAGTGGCGACTCAATCGAAGGGTGACGAATGATGTAGGCCCCAATTAAGCCAGCTAGAAGGTTGATTCTAGTCAATCCCATGGCATGGTCATGGTACCAAAGATTTCCAGGTTGCTGGTTGTTAGGATAGTAATAGGTCTTGTTAGTCCAGGTGGGTCCCTTGTGTCTAAATCCTGATGTGAACCATGCGTACGCGTTTCCATCGCTCTCGGGTGCATGAATACCACCGTGGAGGTGAACTACCGTAGGGATGCCTTCCCTTGCAACGGTCAATGCAATGGGAATTGTTGGATCCCATGGAAGTATGTTGATTGGAGGGAGGTGATTTTCCCACGTCACATGGGTTCCAACTCCATAAAGTGCCTCAATGGTTGGACCGGGAACCGTTGCTTCTTCAGGGTTCAATCCATACGCGTATACGGTCGTCGCTGGGAGATCCCTGTGGAATTTCTGCAAAAACCAACCATCTCTTTTTTCTTAAGTGTATGATTGAAACTACTAGTGTAGTACTGTACAATATCGTTGGATGATGAAAATGATTGACAGGGTGGAAGGCACTTTGCAATTGCAAGTCAATAATTATATGTAGTAAAGATATACTAATATTCGGAGTCTATCGTGCAATAATGTCACTCAATTAATGCTCATGCACTAAATAGAACTTAGAAAGAATAGAATAGTACGACTGTACGAGAAGCTTTAATTTTTTTTAATGAAGGTGGAAATATTTGGCTTAAGTTGAGTGCACATCACCACTGACAGATTCCCGCGTCCTTACAAACTAGCGCGGGGTTGGTAAGATCAGATTCACATGCTTATGTCCATTACAAATCTATGTGAATCTATTGACTTTAAGGGGGCGATATATAAGGTAATTCACGCTAATAAAATGAATAAAATTTAAAAAGATTTTGTTAGGTAGAAAATGACTTTTATAACCAATGTAAATAATGAACTCTAAAACTAGTCCAATAAAATAAAAACATACTATACTTTAAATTACTTAATATTAAAATAATTATATGCACACATAGTAAATTAAATATCTGATATATTCATTAGTCACATTATTTAATATTTTTATTGTCTACTTATATTTTTTTAACTTAAAATTGTGTAGATCTTTTTAATTAGAATTGGTTATATATTTTGTTTTGAATATTTTTATATAAATCGAATTAAATTTACTCGATTTATATTATCTATATGCAAATCGAATGAAAGTTTATTCGATTATGTACTAATAATAAATCGAATAAGCCGATTCGATTTATTTAGAACTTGTTTGAATGAACTTTTAAGAAAAGATTTTTTTTAAAGATTTTGTAGAAAAGTAAAAATAATTTTATGTTTGAATAACTCATACAAAAAGATATTTTTATTTATCAATTATATTTAAGTATATAAAAATATTTTTTTGTTAATTTATTACATAAAAAACATCTTTTTTTTAAGAAAAAAGATCTTTTCAAAAAAAAAAATAAATTGTAGTTTCTCAAAAAAGATTTTTTTATTTTTTAATATTTTATTTTTACTATTAGAAATTTACCAAACACGTTAAAAAAATATATTTTTCATTAAAAAATTATCAATTTAATAGCACCCAAACAAACATTTACTTATATATATTATTGATTTTAAAACATAAATGTTAATAAAAAAATATTTATATTTAAATTCAAATAAAATATAAAAAAATTAAAACAAATAATAATAAAATTCTAATTTTTATATTTTAATTTAAATTTTAAAAAAATTATATTTTACATAATTATAAATTTAAAATGGAATAATAAATAACTTTTAAAAAATTATTAAAAATTATTTTTTAACTCATTACTATCTAAAAAATTATGATGAAAAATTTTGATTTTAAAAAATTATTATAAAATATAATCCTTTAAAATAACATAAAAAATAAAACTTAAATTTTTTAATAAAAAATAATAAATAATTATATAATATAAAAAAATAATTATGTTTATATAATATATAATTTAAAAAATAATTAAAATATTATTTTTAATTTAAATATCTATATAATTTTAAATTTTATCTATTTTATTAGCGTAAAAGACCTGGGATATATATATATATATATATATATATATATATATATATATATTTGTAACATTGAAATTAATAAATTTAAAACTATTTAAAATTTAGAAGATGCAAATTCCTTAAAATAAAATAAGGAACAGACTCCAGATTTTCCTTTTATAAAAACAAAAATTGTTGCAATCGTGAAATGGAATCCAAATTGGAAGGAGAACATTTAAATTTGTTGGCGTAAGTGGATTGGGCACCTCAGACAAGAAACAGGATTAGATCTTTTTTTTTTTCCTCATTTGAAGATATAATATGTGATCTTTCATCAAACAATTTATAAAGTGGGATTAAAAAACATATTAAAAAGTATTAAAAATTAAAAATTATTTTTTATATTTTTAATTAATAAAAAAATTGAGATAATCTATTGTCAACAAAAAAATACCAGCATAAAAAGAAAAACTATTTATGAAACATAAAATATTGAGCACGTAACGTTAGATCTAAATTCAGAATTTTTTTTATATTGGATTATTAGAAATGAATTTTTCAAAAATTATTTAAATTGCATGTTATGTATTATTATGGGTCTTTGTAAATTTGTCTTTTAAAATTAAAAATAAAAAATTTATAAAATATCAGTAATATTTTGTTTTTTATAATTAAAAATATTATTTTTCAAAACGTTAGTAATATTTTTTTTATAATTAAAAAATACTTTTTACTATAAATGACATTTTGTATTACTACTATAACGGTATAAAATAGTAAAATATTAAATATTCTCAAATAACCCATAAGTAAAAAAAAAAATAGTCCTAAATTCACACAAAAAATATACAAGGTGGAGCTAGGCAGACCTCTTTAATTATCTTTTTTAATTTTAGTGATAAAAGTATGATATCTTTAGATTGGTCATCAAATTCTTGCCATGGGATTCGGGGAAGAACGACGTCGTAGCTTACATGAGCATGTGGTTGCTTGTTTCTTAGTACATGAGAAACTGTTTCATAACGGCTTCAGGGGCAATTTGTTCTTATATGAAGATATTATTCGTCCTTATGTTTAACATAAAAGTATAAAAAAACGTATCTAAAAAAATTTGAATTATAAGCTATTGTTTTAAACAAATAACAAGTAAACAAAAAAAACAGAGGAGTGTTAGAGTGCCAGCAACTTTTGTGATTTATATTCATTAAATAGCTATCATTAATAATTTTAATGATATAAGATTTCGTTAAATGACTAAAGATTAGTCACTTTTCTTTTATCGAATATATGCTTATCAAAGATTTAATAAAGTTATTGTCTTCCTAGACTTTTTCAAAAAAATAATGCAAACATTTAGCATCAACAATAATTTAATAATTTTAGTGAACAAGTAAATGCCAAAAATCAAAGCAAAGAAACACAAACGGCACACTAGAGGGTTCAGACAAAGAGATAAATTAAAGGATAAGGAAATCATCACATTGAAAGAGGCAAAATAAATAAAAACAGAATAAAGAATTAGAGACATACCCATTTCTTCTTGAACATGCCAATAGTGAGAGATTTGGATTTTGGGACGCCATGGACAAGTTCATAACCGAGAATTCTGGGAATTTCTGGAAGTTCATCGACAAACATGTGCAAGTTTGATACATTTAGAAGCATATCAGAAGCTGATATGCATGTAAGAGCACCTAAAAGAGCCAAAAGAGTGACAACTTTGTGAAGCAGCAATGTTGGGTAGTCCATGGCTGATGCTATTACCTCTCTGGTCACGGGTGTAGGCCAGCTATATATCTATTGATATATATAGTGTGAGGAAGAAGCTAAAAGAGAACAAGGGTAATGTATAAATGTATATTGGTGCAGTGGCTAATGGTGGAGATTATGCGTTGTGGCATAATGCTGATTATTGTATTTTGGGTCCACGAGGGTACTCCAAAGATGATAATCAATAATGCATTGCTTATAATTTTGTGTTTAGCTTTTAGCAGATGGAAAGAACAATCATTGAAGTAAAAAGTTAGGCAAAAAAAAAAAAAAGGTAGATGTGGAAGGGAATAGAATAGACTCCTCGGACCCTTCTCTTTCACAATGTTTTTTGTGGAACCAGATGGAGGCTTTTTTTTTTCTTTTTTTTTTTCTAAAGTTGGTGGTGATATTTAAACTCAAGATTTCTAAGTGAAGATAAAAGTTTTTAGAGACTTATTTTTTCTTTTTTTGTAATGAAATCAATTCTATTAAATATCAGAGATTTTATGAGACTTGATTTTTTAAAACTTAATTGTTAAAATTTTGATTCACAATTATTTAATATTTCGTTTAAATAAATATTAAAAATTTAAATTTTACTTTAGACGTGTAATATTTTAGTTTACCGAACTAAAGGATGCTACGAGAAAAAAAATTACTTGGTAAGTTTTAATTTGTGTATTTATTTCTGGGCAATCGTTTGTTTTATCAATGGTAAGTTTTAATTTGTATATTTATTTCTTGATAAACGTCGAATGCAAATCTTGACTTGATATATATGGCATAAACTTTATTTCTTAAAAGATAATCCAAATAATCAAAAAATCACACAATGTTATAAGAATAAGATGCTATCATTTGAAGCGAAATACACCGAAAGACCATTGTATACAAAAATGACTGGTTTAAATATTAGGACAAATATATGAGAAGAATATTAGTCACCAAATACCTTTTTTATTTTATTATCAAATTTATGATTAAGTAAAATATATTTTTTATTTTTTTGATATTTTGAACATTTTTAAAATTATCTCTAGTATTTAATTTAAAATATTCAAAAACAAATTAATTTTACTATTTTATACAAATTATTTAATTTTATCTCTAATATGCCTCTTATCATTTTTCTCATCATTTACTCTTTTATATTAGGAATAACATAATATTTAGTTCTTTTATATTTTAATAATATTAAATATTATTTATGTGTTATTACTAAATTAAAAATTTAATCTGATGACACTAAATATTTATATAAAAATAAATTCAAAATTCAACTATCCACACTAATATTTGAACTAACATTTGGGTGAGAGATTATTAGTCTTAGAAAATTTACAATATGGCAGAGAGACAAAAAAAATAAAATAAAATAAAATAATAATAGAGCTCTTGAAAGTCACAACGGAGAGCTTTCCATAGCTACTTCCAAAGCTGCAGCCACTCAACAAATACAACACCATCACATGTTTTTTTTTTAGTTAATAAATCAGCCACAAGATTGACTACTCTCCTAATAAGATTAAATTGAACTTTTCAATTAAGACACTATAACTCTAACTTTTAAGTAAATCACCATTAACGCAAGACATCTATTGTGAATCAAATTAAAGTAACAAAAAAGCACCCATAAAATCAATTCAATATCAACTGTCTTATAATCACACTCTCAAACAAGAACCAATTCCTTACATACAGCAAAAAATTCACAACGCAAAATACTCCAAATAGAAAAAAAGCCAAAGCAACCTTTTTTTTAAGAGCCATTGTCGGACTTAATTACGCAACAAAAATCGGCAAATTTATTATCAAGAAAAATACTAAGATCATAATTTATTTTTACTGTACTCATTATGACTGGAAGAAGAGACAAATTAATATCAGCACTTTATACCTGCAAAAAGCTATATAAAATCCTAAAATTATGTAGCTCTTGAACAAGTTTCCGAACAATTTTTTTCATTCGACCAGTCTTCTTGAAAATGGAAGATTTTTTTAGTTGAGGTGGTGTCAAATCCACCACAACTCAATAAAAAAAAGATGAATTCATCTTTTAAAAACTTCTGTCCGAGACTATTTTTTTTGTTATAGAAGTGAAAGTAATGATATACTTTAATATTATAATTTTGTGTTTTTTAAAATTGTGAAAAATACACAAATTGGAAGTCTGATTTTTATACTTCAAATTTTTTTTTTTAATACAAATCGAACGGTCCGATTTTTACTTCTCTAATTAAACGGCTCCATATTTGAGAATAACACCCCAACAATCCACATTTTAAAAAAACACCATTACTACTCCAATATTAAAAATAAAAAGTTTTCCGTCGGAAGCAACTCAACATGATAATATAGAATCTATAAAAAAAATGTCATTGTCCAACCAAGACGTACCCAAAATGGACCAGACATCTCGAGTTCTATAACACCCAAAGAAACTGTTTTGGGGGTTACCTGAAACGTTAATTTGGGTCTAAACGTGAGGTCTAAGTATTTTTGAGTGGTAGCGTCTGACTTGTTGGTACCGAGATGCCGCCTATTCGAGTTTCTCGTGAGGAGGTGGGGGTGGTACCTACAAGAGACTCCGATACTTAAGTTTGCAATGACTTTAAGTAGATTTTTTAGTAGATTAGAGCGTGAATGTATTTGAGGGGTATCAGTGTATTTATAGTACAATAGATAATCATCTTTGTTGTAGAAGTTTCATCTTTATTGACGGATAATCGTTCCCTTTATTCTTGGGAATTTGTTGGGATCTATCTTTTAGGAAAGATAGAGATAGTAGGAGAGATTTAGAGAGACAGTTACTGATCCGTCACCTTATAACTCAGTCTTTATTATGCATTATGAGTTATAACTCGGCGTTAACTATCATTCATTCTTTTGCTTGTAACTGACACCTTCATTACCGACTTAATGACCATCATTTCTATCTTAATAACCAAACGGTCATAATATCAATTCTATTAATCAATTTTATGCCTATAAAAAGAACCTTCTATATCTAATCTCAATGATACATTCTATATTCATAGAATTATTATAAACACAACATAACACATGATAACTTTCATTTCATGTCTTACATTCTATATTCATAAAATTATTATATACCTCTTAAACACTTACTGACTTGAGCGTCGGAGTGTCTTTTGCAGGTACCCACCCCCTTGTTCTCTCCTTGCCGACGTATAACTCATTCCGATGAGAAGCTTGAAGACATTCATCGACGGACGAGCTATACACCGGCCAAACTCAGCAAGAACAATTGGCGCCGTCTGTGGGGATGAGTAAAATAATTCTCACTCACCTTAGGTTCATAAAACTTGATTTACATTCAAATTTTTGAACCAATCTCAACAATCTTGTTTAAGATTTTTAATACCTCTTATCAAATTTTAATCTATCGTAACTTTTTATAAAGTATTTACTTTATACATTCAAATTGCTTCATTTTTACGTATCATAATATTTCACATCTCATAATCGATTAATGAACCAATCCAAGAATAAACACGGCTTTCAATCAATCCAAAAAAAACTCGGTTTTCAATCAATCTGAGCACAAATTCACTTATCAAATTTGATTATTTTTTTTCAAAGTTCTCTATTTACACAAGTAAAATTATATATTTTATTCAACATACTTTTATATTTATATTTTGAGTAACTAATACTTACTGATTTATTAGTTATATTCAAACCTCAATATATGTTCTATACAATAATGACATATAACAACTATGTCAATTGCATTTTTATTTCATTATGTATTATATTCTATTGCTTAACAATTTCATTTATACAATTAAATGACAATAATGATGAGTTCAAATCTTAAAATTGGATTCTATCAAAAAATTAATTATATATCAATTGTATATAACTGTTACACTATTCACTTTATGCCCATAAATTTTATGTTACTATTTGTTTAATGTAGAAAATTAAACAGGCAATTTATTATTATTGCACGAAGAATATCCCTCGTCATACTGTAACTGCTAGAAATATTATACTAAATGTATAATTCAATAACTGTTATCTTATTGCTTTATTATCAAATTAAAGCATGTCCTACAAAACAAAATTCAGATATTCACATTTGGCATGTATGACATTCATATATGTCGTCTTCTTCTCTACAATTATCAACTTTCAAGGTATATATATATATTTTTTTACTTTGAACTATTTTACTTTTACAATATATATTATTCAATATATGTTGCGATTTTATACCTATTCATTTTCTCAATTTATCTTATTCATATCAAACCTTCACTATAAATTGTAAATATTCAATAACTAATTGCTTTGAACAAGAAATTTATCAATAAGTTGTTGTGGGCTGAAAAAATTCCCAAGACAATTAACCATTATATCCTCGGATCATACAATCGATTCCGTCAATGGATATCTATCTCTGAACTTTTCAGTTCATATACAATCAAATGCTAAAATTGTTCTTAAGCGGAAAAGTATCCCCCACACAACTATCTTGATTGAACGACTCTTATCACTCAATTATTTTTTGAATAAGTGCCGACATAATAACCCGACTAAGCTTGGGGGCTCACCATATCATTATTCACTCATCTTTTAACCGAGTTATAACTCATTTTATTTTCTAAGCTTAGCCTGTATCATATGATCGGCGGACAAAGCTTGGGGGCTGTGATCCGTCACCTTATAACTCAGTCTTTATTATGCATTATGAGTTATAACTCGGCGTTAACTATCATTCATTCTTTTGCTTGTAACTGACACCTTCATTACCGACTTAATGACCATCATTTCTATCTTAATAACCAAACGGTCATAATATCAATTCTATTAATCAATTTTATGCCTATAAAAAGAACCTTCTATATCTAATCTCAATGATACATTCTATATTCATAGAATTATTATAAACACAACATAACACATGATAACTTTCATTTCATGTCTTACATTCTATATTCATAAAATTATTATATACCTCTTAAACACTTACTAACTTGAGCGTCGGAGTGTCTTTTGCAGGTACCCACCCCCTTGTTCTCTCCTTGCCGACGTATAACTCATTCCGACGAGAAGCTTGAAGACATTCATCGACGGACGAGCTATACACCGGCCAAACTCAGCAAGAACAGTTACTTATTCAAATAAGTACAAGCCGGTCTCTTTTGCCGTGTCCGACCTCTTTAAGGAGGTCGGGTATAGGATAGAGGCCACCTTCTTCGGTTGGGCCTTTTATCCTTTATTGGGCCTGCCTTTATAATTTAGGTTAGGTTATGAATAGTCCCCCTACTTGAGTTTAAAATTTTTTAAGAGGTCGGACTCGACATCTTAGGCCTTTAGCTTTCACGTCGGTTACCCGTCGTATTTTCAAATTTTTTAACGTTATTTCCTTTAAGGAAGAGCGAGTGTTACGCGGCAGTTTCTTCTTGGGATCCACACATGTTTTAATGAGGAGTTAAAGAGGCGTTAAACCCTTTTGTTTCTTATAAAAGCGCTACTACTTTTCCTCTTTTTTCTTTTCTTCATTTCGAAAGCTTTTCCATGTCTTCTTTCCTCTGTAAGGAATTCAATCCTTTCTGATCTTTTGTTTCAATCATCCTTTGATTCTAAAGCTTCTCTTTCTTGGATTTCTTGAAGGTCTCAGCTTGTTGTTGTGGAGAGAATCGTTCGAAATTTTATCATTGATGTGTCTTTTTTTTGTTTTAATTTTTATTGAGGTTGGTATTTATATTTTTTGTGTATCTTTTACTTGAGGCTATTCTGGGTAGTTTTTAGAGCACTATATCGATGTTGTTGTGTTTTGTTTATTAATTCTTGAAGTTGCTTTAACAGTTGTTTCATTTCTTTTGCTGAAAAAGTTTTTTTTATTTTCTTTTTGAGACTGGTGTAGAACGCTTGAGTTTAAAGGACTCTCGAATGGCTGATTGATATCACCCCTTTACTTGTTTTGATTTTGGATTTTCTTATCTTTGTCGAACTATATATGTTATCATTTTGTTGCCTATTTGTATCTGTGTTGCCCCCAATGATGTCACTATTATTATGTGACGATGTTTACATAGGAGGGACACCTTTGGTTGCTTGTTGAAAAAAAATTAGAAAAAAAAAATGACGAGGTCCGACTTCTCTTAGTAACGATCTTTTTACCTTGCATTTGTAGGTGTAACCTTTATGTCTCGTGCCGTAGTTCTGAATATGTCGATTAAGGTCCCTCCTAATCTCTTATCTTGGGTAGATACTACTGTACTCTCTTGTGTCTTCGTAGTTGATAGAAAATACTGTGATGTTTTTCATAAGTATCATAAAAATAGAAAAGATGAGAAAAATTATAAATTAATGGTACCCGATCCCAAAGAAAAGATTTGTTGTCCCCTCTTAAATAAATTGAAATGTCTTTTTTTTTTATGCATATGACTATTTTTTTATTAGCTTAGACATCTGTCTTTTTTTTATCCATTTTGAAACAAACATTCTCTAATTTTACAATGTAGCCTCTTTTTAATTTCATTTGAATTCTTGAACCTTCTTTAAAAAAATATATAATTAAATATCTAATTTGATGACACTAAATATTTATATAAAAATAAATTCAAAATTCAACTATCTAGTATCTACACCTATATTTGAATTACTTACATTTGGGTGAGAGACTATTACTCTTTGAAAAAATTACAGTATGGCACGGGAAAAAGAAAATTAATGTAGCTCTTGAAAATCACAACGGAGAATTTTCCATAGCTACTTCTAAAGATGCAGCCACTCAATAAATTCACCACTATCACTTTTTTTTTTTTTTTGAAGTTAACAAATCAACCACAACATTTAACTTCTCTTTGAATAAAATAAAATTGAACTTCTCAATTAAGACACGATAATTTTCTAATTTTCAAGTAAATTACTATCAACACAAGACACTTGTTAGGAATCAAATTAAAGCAACAAGAAAGTATTCATAAAATCAATTTTAATATCGACTATCTTATAACCACACTTCTAAACCAAAACCAATTTTTTATATACAGAAAAAAAATTCACAACGCAAAATATTTTAAATAAAGAAAGAGCTAAAATAATTTTTTTTCAAGAGCTATCATCAGACCTAATTACACAACAAAAACCGACAAAATTGTTATAAAAAAAATGCTGACATCACAATTATTTATTTTTACTATACTCAGTATTACTGAGAGAAGAGACAAGTTAACATCAACACTTTACGTCTATAAAAATTTATTTGAGATCTTAAAATGATGCAACTCTTAAATAAGTCTCCGAATAATTTTTTTTATTCGACCAGATCTCTTGAGAATGGAACATTTTTTGGTGTCAAATCCACCACAACTCAATAAAAAAGATGGGAAGACTTTCATATGTTCCATTTACTTTATTGGAACATTGATATACCATGTATTAAACGGTAATAGATAAAGATTTTGTCGTCTAACACGTGATACAATGTCTAAAATATTCCTGAAATAATGCATAAAAGACTAATATAACACTGTGTCGGCTTTGTTGTTAACTTGTTATATGATGATTGATGAGAGATGTTTCAAGGCAAGCCAAGCTTTCTATGAATTGCAGCTCATGGGCTAATTTTTCTAAGGATCCGTGAATTAGTTGGAGTTTTTTAGGGTTGTTTTGTTGTAATATAATTAGGATTTATAGCTGTATTTTATTATTTTGGAATTTTTTTTAGACATTGAAATTTATATTTTCTAATATAATTAAACAATTTATGTTATAAAAGGTTATTTTATTTTTTCTTTTAAGATTTTAAGAGATTTCAATTTTTATTCTCTAATACAATAAAATAATTTCAATTAATTTTATAAAAGATAATTTAATCTTTCTAAAAATTCATGATTATAGTCTATGTTTTGTACCTTAAATTTGATATTTAAAAATATTTTTGTTTTTTTAAATTAATCTTAAAAAGTATTTTAATCTCTTAAAATAAATCCTGCAAAAGTTTTAGTATTTTTTAAGTCATATTCATATTTTATTTTCTAATATAAATAATCATACTTAAACCTCAAGTATTATAGTCTTTTAAAATTAATCATAAAAAATTATTTTTGTTAGAGTTTTAAAGATGCTACTTTAATCATTACACTACAAGAGAAATGGTGATTACCGTAGATTAAGCGTCGGACATTATCGTTAGATTTACTGGCATTTGCAACACTAAATTTGTTATTCACAAAATATTACTATTGGATTTATATTTTCGACCTTAAATCCAACGGTAACAAATTTTACCATCGAATTTAGGGGAAAAAAATCCGACTGTAAGATAAATAAATGAAACGCGCCGTTTTGGTTACAGACTATGCGTTCGACGATAAATCCACCAGTAAAATTGACCCTAAATTCAGGAGCTGCTTGCCTTCGTCAACTACGATGCTACTATATGTCTTCTTTCCTTACTTCTTTCATTTTTTTGATATTGTTGGCATTTGCTAAACTCTAACCCCAATATCTATTGCCACTGCCACCGTTGGTTATTTACTTAAGTATTTAAAAAATTAAACTTGAATAAAGTTTAACTAGATTAATGCTATAAATTTAATTATGTATCATTAACCAAATGGTTTGAGGTAGAAAGTGTGTATGAGGTGTTTAAATTTGGGATAAAAGGTGAGAATATGGTATTTTGAGAAGATTGAGTATGAGAGTTGAGTGAAACTGAAACTTTAATAAATTTTAATCATAAGCTTTGGTGTTAGAAATTATTTGTGAACTTTGAATTAAAAGTTTTAAAAAAATTATTATGGTAAATTATAAAATTTTAAATTTTGTTAGTTTAATCATTATTGAATTTAAATCTTTAAAATTATATATTAAATTTTAATTTTTTAAAAAATTAAAATTTAAGTTTATCGTCAGTTAAATCTGCTAGCAGTTATTAATTTAATTATTAATAAATAATATATTACTGTCAAATTTCACCGATTACAAGTTTATATCCACTGTTAAATTCGTCAGTAATTAATGGTAGATGAAAAAATCTGCCGCTAAATAATTACCGACGAGATTTATACCATCAGATTTATTCATCGCTAAATTTGACGGTTCCGAAAACTTTCTTATAGTGTTAAATAACTAAAAAATTTTGTTTTTCAATTTTAAAATTAACATGAAGTTTGTAATTTCTAATTTCTTATACAATAAAATAATATGAATTAATTCTAAAATGATAGTATTTTGAAAATTAACCTTAAAAATTTGTTTTATTATTTAAAATCTTTTAATAAGTTTATTTTGCTCAACCTTAGTCTTTTTTATAAAAAAAAAATATCAAAATGTTCATGTAATCATGTGTAATATAATTATACAACGTTTTACTCTAAAAGGATAGTTACTCTTTTTTAAGTAGTATTTTAGTAATTTTGAAAATGTTGCTTAAAGAATATTTTAATATTTTTAAAATAAATGCTAAAAATTATTTTAATTATTTAAAATGAACTTTGCGAATATTTTAATATTTTAAAAGTAGAATACAAGTCTTTCGAAATACAATTAAACAATATTAAGACAAAAGATTTTTTAGTCTTTTTAATATTAATAATAAAATACTGTTTTTTTAGAATATTATAAAAAATTTAACGCTTTTAATAAATTTATTTAAGAGAATATTTAAGTATTTTTATAATTAATGTAAAGGATATATTAATATTAAAGAATATATAATATATTTTTACCACAATAAATTATTTCTGCGGATAATATAGTCCACATGTTAATTTATCATTAAACAAAATATGTATTAAATCAATACGTATTTATTTGTTAATGTATAATAGTAATCAGTATTTATTTTTTAATATATCGTGGCAATCATTTTATTTGTTGTAAGAAATTTACAGCTATCAAACACATTCAAATGAAACCAGAACCACCCGTACTTCCGTCTTAGCTTGTCCATTGATCGGCTCCCATAATAAATAACAGCTGGCTAGCTTCCACGCTAACTATCAAACCACAGGAGGACAAGGCTGGTATTATAAACCTGGATTGTTGGGGTGAAGGGAGCAACACGTCTAGTCTCCACAGTGTTCTACATAGAAAGACTTCCATATGAGAAACTATCCTGCCAATCTGACCCTTATATTTATTTTATTATTAAATCAAACGCCTAATAGACAAGGTATAGCAGTGTTTCAATAAAGTGCAATGGAACATGTGAAAACTTTCCAAAAAAGATGAATTCATCTTTTACAAGTAACTCAACATGATAGTATAAAATCAATAGAAAAAATGTCGTTGTCCAACCAAAACATATCCAAAATAGACCAGACATCTCTAGTTCTATAACACCCAAAGAAACAATGAAAAATCGTCTCCTTATGTGCAGTAAAAAATCGTCTACTACGATAATTATTACTTTATTAGTTCATTATATATATATATATATATATATATATATATATATATATATTGTCTGTTTCATATATTATTATTATTATTAATAATAGATATTTTTAAATGTGAAATGAGATTTATTTATTTATTTTGTCAAGTTATCTCTATTTTTAGTACTAAAACTTAAAATTTCATTTTGTAAACTAAAGTCTTTAAATTTCATTTCGTAAAAGAGAAATATTAGTGAGCAAGTCCTTTCAAGTAAGTTTTAAACATAATTTCAAAAATAATATTTTTTACTTTTTGTGTTTAATCTTAACTAAATATTTTTTATAGATAAATAAAGAAATAATAAAAGAGAAAAAAAGGAGTGTAGAGAGCAAGAGGGTGAAAGAAAAACGACTCAAGGAGAGAGAAAAATAAAAAAGATAAATACAGAAAAAGTAGGATAGTATATTTGGTTGAAAAATAATTTATGCACCAAATATTATTGTTTCTAAAATTATGAACAAACTGATCAAATTAAAATAACAATAGTTTGTCTTAGATAAAAATTAAAATTAAATAGATTCAACTAAAATTACAAGGATCAAATTAGTTTTTTCTTTTAAGTGATTTAAACAACATCATAAACATCGTTATTTTTTTCTGCTGAGCAGCACAATATTGTGTTTATTTTTGTCAATAAGATAAGATAAGACATTGAAAATAAAACATAACGGACAGAAACATAAAATTTCGTATTTTTTTATTTTATTTGGTAATAAATTAAAACAAATTATGAAAATTTAATTTATTCTTATTTTTATTATTCAAACAATTTGGAACGAAAAATATAATAATAAAAAATATAATTATAAAAAACTAACAAAAATAATAAAAAAATGAAAAATAAGTTGTGTTCTTTATTAGAATTTTTGTGTCTTTCCTGTTCGAATGAATATAAAATACACTAATTTAATATCTCTAAATACATTATTTATATTTGTTCATACCCTGGCCCAATAATAAAGGCCCAGGTCCAAACGAAAGGCCTAGTCCAGAGGATTAAGCCTTGATCAGCATCGACCTTCGTACTAAGAAGTCGGTCTTGACTACGACTTGCTCTAAAGAAGTCGGGACGGAGCATAGCTGGCAGATAAACACTCATTCAAATGAGTAACTGCCCCTAAAATCTCTCTAACCACTTCATCGAGCCATATCTTAATCCCCCTAAGATAATGGGACGGTTAACACCCTAAAAATATGGCATTACTCCAACGGTGGTTATTGGCTCACACTACAAATACCCTGACACCCCTCAGGTATCTCTAAGTTTCAATACATTCAAAACTTGTTCACACCCTTGCTAACTTAGGCATCGGAGTGTCTTTGCAGGTACCACCCCCCATTCACTCACGTACACAAGTCGGAAGGAGGCTCCAGCGTGCAAACCTGCTCGGAGATTACCATCCGCAGACGATTGGTCCAGCCAAATACGGTCCAGTCTATTAATCTCCGGTTATCCACCGTAACATTGGCACCGTTGCCGGGGACCCGAGAGATCAGCCACCAATGGCGGACAGATCCCACGAAGAAGGTCATGTGGAGACAGATTCTGAGCAAGAGAATCTGGACACAGGTAATAACGATGCGGACTTCACCCTCCACCAGGAAATTGATAATCAACACAGGGAAGGTACCTCCGGAGTAAAAAACCCGAAGGTAAACTCCTCAGAAGGGTGCGAATCAGAAAAAGAGGGACCATCCCATGTAACTGAACTCATGGGATTAGTCCACAGTCGCCTGGAACAGTTAGAACAAGAACGGGAGCGTCAAAAGGAAACTGACAAAGAACCTAAAAGAGGAGATGGAACGACGAAAAGAGTTAGAAAGAAAACTCTTAAAGTTAGAATCCTCCCTCAAAGGTCGCAACTCCTGTGACGAACAAGAAGAGCCACCCTTAGGTGGGGAGGATCCTTTCAGCGAGGACATAATGAGGGTTAAAGTTTCGAGGAACTTCAAAAGCCCTGATATGGACCTCTATGACGGAACCACGGATCCAAAGCATCACCTGAGCAACTTCAAAAGTCGGATGTACCTAGCTGATGCTTCCGACGCTACGCGATGCAAAGCCTTCCCGACCACTCTATCGAAAGTAGCGATGAAGTGGTTCGATAGCCTCCCCCCGAGATCGGTTACCAGCTTTAAGACCTCTCAAGGAAGTTTTTGATGAAGTTCTCTATCCAGAAAGACAAAGTGAAACATGCACCGAGCCTCCTGGGAATAAAACAGGAAGTCGAAGAATCTTTACGAGCCTATATGGAAAGGTTCAACAAAGCATGTTTGGAGATTCAAGACCTGCCCACCGAGGCAGTAATAATGGGGTTAGTCAATGGGGTTAGAGAAGGTCCCTTCTCGCAGTCCATATCCAAAAGACACCCCATCTCCTTGAGTGATGTACAGGAAAGAGCTGAAAAGTACATCAATATGGAGGAAAACGCTAAGTTGAGAGACCTGAGTTGGCGACCTGGGCCCCCTCCCTCAACAAAAGAGAGGGAAAGGGAAACCAAGAAAAAGGAAGAACTCGGTCTCGAGAGACCAAGAAAATATCACTCTTATACTCCTCTGAAAGTTTCTATAGTGGATATGTACAAAGAGATTTGTAACACTGAGAGACTGCCACCCCCTAGACCCATTAAAAATAAAAAAGGGGGGAGCCGCAGCGATTACTGTGAGTTCCATAAAATATATGGTCACTCCACGAACGACTGTTACGACCTTAAAAATGTGATAGAAAAGCTGGCTAGAGAAGGTCGGCTTGATAGATATCTCATAGAAAGGTCGGACGGTCATGGAAAGAGAAAGCGAGACGATATGGATAGAAGAGCCCCACCGCCGCAGACTCCAGAGAGACATATCCATATGATCTCAGGAGGGTTCGCGGGAGGGGGACTCACCAAATCCTCTCGGAAAAGACATCTCAAAAGAGTCTACCAGGTCGGAGAAGAGTCATCCGACCTCCCTACCATTTCATTCACGAAAGAAGATGGGCAAGGAATAATCCCTGGACACGATGATCCAGTAGTAATAACTATGATCCTAGCCAATGCCCATCTCGACAGAACCCTAGTAGACCAAGGAAGCTCAGCGGACATCCTTTTTAAGCCCGCTTTTGACAATCTAGGGTTGGATGAGAAAGAATTAAGAGCCTACCCCGACACCCTATACGGATTAGGGGACACGCCAATAAAACCACTGGGATTTTTGCCCCTCCACACCACTTTTGGAAAAGGGGAAAAATCTAAGACTCTGAGTATAGACTTCATAGTCATTGATGTCGGGTCAAGATATAATGCTTTAATCGGCAGAACTACCCTTAATCGACTCGGAGCAGTGATATCCACTCCCCACCTCTGCATGAAATTCCCGACCTCAGCGGGAATAGCAACGGTAATGGGAGACCAAAAATTGGCGAGAAAATGCTACAATGAAAGCCTAAATCTGAGAGGAAAGGGCAGAGAAGTTCACACAATAGAGCTCGGCGGTGCAAGAGCCAGAGAAGAGCTGCGACCACAACCGGGAGGAAAAACCGAGGAGATACAGGTCGGCAAAGAGGAAGGGAAGAATACTCACATAGGAGCCAATCTAGGGGAGACCCTAAAATAAGAATTGACTAAGCTCCTAAGAGATAACTCCGACCTCTTCGCCTGGAAAGCCTCTGACATGCCTGGGATAGACCCCGAGCTCATGTCCCACAAGCTCTCGGTTTATCCGGGATCCCGACCGGTACAACAAAGAAGACGCAAGCTCGGCCCAGAACGAGCCCTAATAGTAGAAGAACAAGTGCAGGCGCTCTTGGAAGCTGGCTTCATCAGAGAAGTCAAGTACCCAACATGGCTAGCCAATGTAGTGCTAGTCAAGAAACAGAATGGCAAATGGAGAATGTGTGTCGACTACACCGACTTAAATAAGGCATGTCCCAAGGACCCTTATCCACTGCCAAGTATTGACACCCTAGTGGACTCCAGCTCGGGGTATCAATACTTATCATTTATGGACGCCTACTCGGGATATAATCAAATCCCAATGTATGAGCCAGACCAGGAGAAAACATCATTCATCACACCCAGAGCTAACTTCTGCTACGTGGTCATGCCATTCGGATTGAAGAATGCAGGAGCCACATATCAAAGGTTGATGAATAAAGTGTTTTCCCCTCATCTGGGGAGTCTAATGGAAGTATACGTCGACGATATGCTGGTAAAGACCAAGAAGGAAGTCGACCTCTTGTCAGACCTCTCTCAAGTCTTTGACACCATAAGGCTGCACGGGATGAGACTAAATCCCGCAAAGTGCGCCTTCGCGGTGGAGGCAGGGAAATTTCTAGGGTTTATGCTAACACAAAGAGGGATCGAAGCCAATCCCGATAAGTGTAGAGCCATCCTAGAAATGAAAAGTCCGACTTGTTTGAGAGAAGTCCAACAGCTGAATGGCCGACTTGCAGCCCTCTCCAGATTTTTGGCAGGATCGGCACTGAAATCCCTTCCACTATTCTCCTTATTAAGAAAGGGATGCCAGTTCGAATGGACTCCTGAATGCGAGGAGGCGTTCCAGGAGTTCAAAAAGTTTTTAAGCTAACCTCCTATTCTGACCCGACCAGTATCTGGAAAAGACCTCGTCCTGTACTTATCCGTAGCGGACAAGGCTATCTCATCAGCCCTGATAAGAGAAGACGAGGTCGGACAACATCCAGTTTACTTCATCAGTAAAGTTTTACAAGGCCCTGAACTAAGGTACCACAAACTAGAGAAGTTTGCCTACTCCTTAGTAATAGCCTCACGAAGGCTACGACCTTACTTTCAAGCTCACACAATAAGAGTCCGTACGAACCAACCCATGAAGCAAATCCTCCAAAAGACGGATGTTGCAGTGAGAATGGTTCAATGGGCAATAGAGCTCTCCGAGTTCGACTTAAGATATGAAACTCGGACGGCTATTAAAGCCCAATGCCTCGCCGACTTCATTGCAAAATACGCAGGGGATCAGGAGGAAAAACCAACTACATGGGAACTCTATGTAGATGGATCCTCCCACAAAACAGGAAGCGGTGCAGGCATAATATTGGTAGATGAAAGAGAAACCCAGATAGAGGTTTCCCTAAAATTTGAATTCCCAGCTTCAAATAATCAGGCAAAATATGAAGCCTTGATTGCTGGATTGAAGCTGGCAGAAGAAGTCGGTGCTACAAAGGTGATTATATACAGCGACTCACAAGTGGTGACCTCCCAAATAAGCGGAGAATATCAGGCAAAGGACCCAAATATGAAGAGGTACTTGGAGAAAACTCTGGAGCACCTTGGGCGCTTTGCAGAAACCAAGATTAAACACATAACTCGGGATCTAAACAGCAGAGCGGACGCCCTATCCAAGTTAGCAAGTACCAAGCCAGGTGGAAACAACAGAAGCCTGATCCAAGAAACCCTTCAGGAACCCTCAGTAGTAAAAATAGAAGACAAACAAGAAGTACTTGAGGTAGTCGGTTTAAACCTCGGATGGATGAACCCCTTGGTCGAATACATAAAATTTGACATCCTTCCAAAAGAGGAAAAAGAGGCCAAGAAAATCCGGAGGGAAGCACAACACTACACCTTGGTGAGAAATATTCTCTACAGAAGGGGGATATCAACACCACTATTAAAGTGTGTACCGACCTCAAGAACCGCCGAGGTATTAGAGGAGGTACATAGTGGGATCTGCGAAAACCATCTCGGAGCAAGGTCACTAGCCAGGAAAGTGATCCGAGCTGGATTCTACTGGCCAACCTTGCAGAAAGATGCCACAGAATTTGTGAAAAAATGTCAACCATGTCAGATGCATGCAAATTTCCACGTGGCTCCACCAGAAGAGCTCATCAGTATCACTTCTCCATGGCCCTTTGCAAAATGGGGAATGGATTTGTTAGGTCCTTTTTCCCAAGCGCCAGGACAAGTCAAATACCTGATCGTGGGAATAGATTACTTCACAAAGTGGATAGAAGCAGAATCATTAGCCACCATCACCGCTCAAAGAAGTCGGAAGTTCCTCTACAAAAACATCATCACAAGATATGGAATACCTCATTCCATCACTACAGATAATGGAACCCAATTCACCGACTCTACCTTCAGAAGCTTAGTAGCCAGTATGAGAATCAAACACCAGTTCACCTCGGTAGAGCACCCGCAAGCCAATGGGCAAGCCGAGGCGGCCAACAAAGTCATATTGGCAGGGCTAAAGAAAAGATTACAGGAAGCAAAAGGAGCTTGGGCTGAAGAGCTCTCCCGTGTGCTATGGGCTTACAGGACAACGCCTCAATCCGCCACTGGAGAAACACCCTTCCGACTAGTCTATGGTGTAGAGGCAATTATACCAATAGAAATCAATGAGCAAAGCCCAAGGGTAATTCTCCATGACGAGATCGGAAACATACAGGGGCACAAAGAGGAGCTCGACTTACTCCCCGAAGTCCGAGAAGATGCCCAGATAAGAGAAGCAGCGTTGAAGCAAAGGATGACTGCAAGGTACAACAAAAAAGTCATTCGAAGAACATTTGCTTCGAATGACTTGGTCTCAATCAGAAACGACATTGGAGTCAACAAATCAGGAGAAGGAAAACTTGCTGCTAATTGGAAGGGACCATACAAAGTCAATAAAGTTTTAGGAAAAAGGTTATTATAAAGTAACCGACCTGAACGGCACTGAGTTCCCAAGGTCGTGGCATGCTTGTAATCTGAAAAGGTACTACAGTTAAAAGCGAACTCTACTCCCTGATGTACTTTTTTCCCAACTTCATGATTTTTTCCCAAAATCAAAGGGTTTTTTTTGGAGAAGGGTTTTTAACGAGGCATCATAGTAGAAGCTAAGGGAAAATAGGCTATTAAAAACCCTTAGTAGCAAGAAGGTACCTCCCCAATCAATAAAAGATCTTTTTCCATTTATCTCTTATAAACTCCTTTTTATTTTTTAAGTCTTTCTACGAAACTCGCCGACTTAAGCTCGACAAAACGTGAAAATCCCATGAACCGATCTATATGGTCGTCAGGATAAAACGGCGAGGTACAAGTCGGTGTAAAGAGGTTATATGAGTTGATCGTAAAAAACTCGGGAACAATCCGACTCATAAGTCGAAATGAGAACCCGAGTAGAAAAGCTCGGAAATACTTCGACCCGTAAATCGGAGTGAAGAACCGAGTAGAAGAAAAACGCATCGCAAAAATAACCTAAGTCATAAGAACTCACTAAAGTTGAGTATAAGGAATAATAAAAAAGAGATTGAAAAAACCTAGGAAAAAGTTTAAAGGCTGTCCTAAAGTCCTTAAACAAAAGGCTCAGAAAAGCAAACAAGCCAAAGGGAAAGGTTTTTCAGAAAAAGATCAAGGGGACTTCGAAAAATCAAAAAAGCATATACGCATAAGGTAACTTAAACCCTTATCCAAAAAAGGATATTTATTTTAATTTAAAAACCCTTATTAAAAAGGGTATTTTTTAATATTTTGTTTACGACCTTGAAAGGCCAAAGGAAATTGTTCAACCAACACCACCAACCAAAAATAAATAAAAGAGTTTAAAAATGGGGGGCCCACAGGCCGGGCTCCCAAATAGCCACAAATCATTTTTTAGGAAGAAGAGTAGACGGATCACCACCACCGGAGTCAGGAGGAGCGCCACCAGAGGCATCCATGGGAGATGAAGAGGAAATAGGAGGAACTGCTGAAGAACTCGGAGCATTCTTTCCATGAGGAGGAGACTCAATGATCCTCTGCCCTCGAGTCTTTAACTCTGATTCAGAAACGATCACAGGGACAGGAGGATCAACTATGGCCCCATCAATAACAACTTTGTCAGGATGTAAAGGAGAAAGATCCAAGTCGGGAGCAATAACTCTGACTTGCTCCAGGAAGATCCTCCAAGACTCCTCGGCGCCATCAGCAATAGAGTCCTCCAACTCATCGTATGCCTTCCGAGAATTCAGCAGATCATTCTTCACAGACACAAGATCATTGAATAAACTTTGATAGCTGGCCTGCGCTGTTTTCCTCAAATCCATCTCCATGTTGCATTGGGCATGCAAAACCTTCTCTTTCTCCCGGAGGGCATCTCTATCCTCCTTCAGCTTGGCGACTTCCTTCTTCAACTCTCCCTCATGCTCTTGGTATGAACGAAGCCTTCCTTCCAGCTCCTCGACCCTCGAGGTCATCCCTAAAGAGTTGAGAGGAGCCTTCTCAAAAATATCCAAGAGTTTGCCACAGACCCCCGCCGCCTTGAGACTCTCCTCAATCATAGTGGTAAGGTGGCTCCGAACGGACATATCATCCATGCTTATACGAGCATGGGGATAGATATTCTTTCGGACGAACGCGAGAGCATCCGCCTTAACCTCACCAGAAGAGCCAGACTCTAAGGTCTTGCGCTTCTTTGGATCAGGAGAGGGTCGGACGACGGGGGGCGGCTGAGAGGGAGCCGAAGAAGAAATCACAATGGGCTTGGAAAGAGTCCCAACGCTCCGAGGAGGAGGAGGAGGAGAGATAACCCTGGCACCACCAGTCCTGGCGCGAGACTTGGCTTTGGCCTCCTGGACTCTCTGGTAAGATTCCTGAGCATTCGTCTTTGCCATTTCTGAAAAAGAAAACAATAGCTAAGGAATTAAACAAGTCGGAAAGATCAGTTAACAAGTCAGGAATCTAACAAACAAATGAAAGCTACCTAGCTGTGCTTGGAAAAAGGTCGGAGACCCTTGGAGAAACTTTTTAGTGTCCAAATAGGGGGCCCTCCCCCACACTTCTCGGAGGAACCCCACAATGGCGGCCTCTACTTCATCCAAGTCATCCAGACCATATTTCTCACAAGGAGAGGCCTCCAGCCAGTATAAAGGGAAGCGAGGAGAAGAATCATCGTCCAGGAAAAAGGGGTGGTGACCCTCTACAGCTTGCACTTTGAAAAAGTAATTTTTAAAGTCGTGGAAGGATTCGTCAAAAAGGGTAAAAATTCTCCGACCTTGTATGGCTCGGAAGGAAACCCATTGTTGTTTATTGTTTAGCCCACTGAAGGACTTGGTCATATGGAAAAGATGAAAAAAGATTTTCAGAGAGGTCGAGAACTCCAGAGCATGGCTAATAAATTGATAAATTTTCAAAAAAACCCCAAGAGTTGGGGTGAAGCTGGGTAGGGGCAACCCGACAGTGCTGCAAAACAGACATCTCAAAATCTGAAAAATGTAGAAAAATGCCCAGACGAGTGATCATGCACTCATACATAAAGAAGAAATGAGGGGCCGTTTCGTTGGCCCTCCCATGGCAAACTCGGTCCTCTGAACTTGGGATAAGCAATTCATACTTAGGCTCATCCTCATCCGAGGTACAGAGCCGGTGGTGAGTACGAAGAGGAGTAATAAATTCAACATCAACCAACGGCTCCTCCCCTAGGACAGTAACATCAACCCAATCTACGGAGGCCATTTTCTTTCCCTAAAGAAGATGAGGAAACCTACAAAGGAAAAAAGAAAAGAAAAAATCAAAGGTCTCTAGAGGGGAGAAAAAGGAACCAAGCAAAAGTCTACAAACCTACTTATCTACAAAATAAAGGCATACGAAAGATATGAAAGAGAAAAAGAAACTAACCTCTCTCTGAAAATGAAGGTTGGAAGAAGTAGAAGTCTCCGAAACACAAGAATGCAGCACGAACGAATGAAGAATGAACGAGGAAAGAATTAGAAAAATCGCAGAAAGAAGATAATGAAAGAGAGGGAAAAGTATTTATAAATACTCTAGGGGCATAATGGTAAAAACGGGGCAGTCATTAATAAAGAGTGCACCGTTACCAAAGCCATCAATCCCTAGATGCATCCCTAACGGACACGACGCTTGAATAAGACGTAACTGTCAAAAACAAAAAGTCGCGAAAATCACGTCGGTTTAAAACACACGTCTCCTCCAAGAAAGTCGGCTACGAACCCGAGTAAAATACTCGAACCCAAGTCTTAAAGAGATCTTGGGCTCAAGTAGGGGCACTGTTCATACCCTGGCCCAATAATAAAGGCCCAGGTCCAAACGAAAGACCTAGTCCAGAGGATTAAGCCTTGATCAGCATCGACCTTCGTACTAAGAAGTCGGTCTTGACTACGACTTGCTCTAAAGAAGTCGGGACGGAGCATAGCTGGCAGATAAACACTCATTCAAATGAGTAACTGCCCCTAAAATCTCTCTAACCACTTCATCGAGCCATATCTTAACCCCCCTAAGATAATGGGACGGTTAACACCCTAAAAATATGGCACTACTCCAACGGTGGTTATTGGCTCACACTACAAATACCCTGACACCCCTCAGGTATCTCTAAGTTCCAATACATTCAAAACTTGCTCACACCCTTGCTAACTTAGGCATCGGAGTGTCTTTGCAGGTACCACCCCCCATTCACTCACGTACACAAGTCGGAAGGAGGCTCCAGCGTGCAAACCTGCTCGGAGATTACCATCCGCAAACGATTGGTCCAGCCAAATACGGTCCAGTCTATTAATCTCCGATTACCCACCGTAACAATATTCATATTTCTTCTATCAAACACAATTTTATATCTCTATATTTCTGTCTCAATGTCTTATCTCTATAAACAAACATAGCCTTATATTTATTGTTCACTCGTTTTTGTAGATTCCGACAGATAAAATCGAAACATATACAAAAGGAAAAAAAAATTCATTAGCCAACATTTATTATTAACATCTACTTCTACCATATATAATATTATATTAATGTATGAGAAATTTGATATACAGTTTGTTTTTAAACATCATCCTTCATATATAATTTATTATACATTTTCTTTAATATATCTGAAACTTAAATCTAAGATTTTATGCTTAAACCAAAAATTTTAAATAATTTTATATTTATTATTATACACTTTGTGTATATTTAATAACAAAAATAATTATTAAATCAATTATTATATATTTATATATAAATATATATTATTTAAAATTATTTTTAATATATATTTTTATATCTTAATATATTTTATATTATAATATATATTTTATAGTAATTATTAATTTAGTGACTATTTTTTAGTATTTAATTGTTACATGTTAATAAATAAAAAGTGAATTAATATGTATGCTACTAATCTATTAGTTTTTATAAACAAAATCAAATTTCGCTAAGTGAAATTTCAGTAGGCCTACTTTAATTTTAACCCTTGTTAAAGTCAAGAATAATGATTTACGTGATAATTTTTAATTAGATGACACTCTGAATGCATTTTTTTAAAATTTCAACAGTTGGCAGTGATAAGGGAATATTTAATTTAATTTCTAAATTTATATGTTAATTTTAATTTAATTTTTTAATTTTTTTAATTTTGTGAATATGACATATTTTAATATCACAAACAATTTTGTAAAACAATATCGTTTTTAAATAGTCAAAAAAACTAATATTATAAATGATGTTTATTAAAAATTTGTCTTCTAAAAATAAGTAGCAATATGTTATAACAAAAATGATGATGTGGATACTTATTCATTGTGGAGGACTCACATTCTCAAAAGTGAATGATATATTAAAGAAATATTAAATAGTGAAATGTAGTTTTACATACATACACGCAGAAACAATATAATACTCCTCTCTTCGTATATATAGTATAAATTTTCTTTCTTTTTTCTATCTCGCTGTAAGTATAAGCTGCAACATATAATATCAGTAATTATATATAAATTACTTTTATTATAGTGAGGTAAGAATATCGGTGAACATTAATACTAGAGTCTTCTATTTATATTTCTTTATTTTATATTTATTTTTATTTCTTATTTATTTATTTATTCTACAACACATTATCGGTACGAGACTACTGATCAAAATTTAAGAAGACTCAAGTAATAAATGTTTATTATGTCAAAGCTCTCTCATCTTGAATTTAATGCTCTTTATATATTTGGAAACAACTACTTATCATGGATACTAGATGCTGAAATCCATCTTGATTCAATGGATCTTGGAGATACTATTAAAACTCAAAATAATGCATCCTAGAATTATAAAGTCAAAGTCATGATCTTCCTTTGTCGTCATCTTGACGAAGGATTGAAAAATAAATATCTCACACTAAAAGATCTTGCAGATTTGTGAGAAAATCTTGAAGAAAAGTATAATTATCAAAAGACAGTGATACTTCATAAAGCCCGATATGAGTGGACACAATTACGTCTACATGATTTTAAATTCATAAATGAATATAATTCAGCAATGTTCCGAATTACCTCACAAATGAAATTATGTGGAAAAAAGATAACTGATAATAACATGTTAGAGAAAATTTTCTTAACCTTCCATGCCTCAAATGTGCTCCTGCAGCAACAGTATCAAGAAAAAGAATTTAAAAAATATTCTGAGTTAATTTCTTGCCTTCTTGTTGCTGAACGCAATAATTAATTGCTTTTGAAAAATCATGAAGCGCGCCTAGCCGGTGCCACCCCATTTCCTCAAGCAATTAATACAGTAAATCATTACCCTAGAAGAGGTAAATGACAGGGTTTTGGTAACAAGAAAAATTACGGAAGAAAAAAAAATATATTCACAAGAAAGGATCTCATCGGAAGTGGGATAAATAAAGAAACAATGGGTAAAATAAATCAATAGAGGGTAAATATTTCTATTGTAGTGGAAAGGGTCATTGGTCACATATCTATCGTACCCCAAGGCACCTAGTTGATCTTTATCAAGCATCCTTGAAAAAGGATGACAAAGGAAAAGTGACAAATTTTGTTTCAAATGATGTTGCTGAAAATTACACAACTCATTATGAAGTATCTGATTTCTTTGAGGATCTTAAAGGAAATATTGATCATTTGATTAATGATGGAATAGTTTAATATGTGAGTTTATTAAGTAATCATGTAAATAAATAATGTGAGAAACTTTTTGTTAAGTTTTATCTTGAGTTTTAAGTATAAATGTATGATGTATATAAACAATATTTAATAAAATATTTACGTTTATGAATTTCAAAACTACGAAATATGTCAAGTTCTAAAATAATAATAATAAAATTTTTAGTATATGATATTATGTGCAGTACTTTTTAAAAAAATAATTTCAATCAAAAAAATAATTTTACTGTGCATATACTTTTACTTATTTTATTATTATTATTATTTGTCTTTGAAGAAAATGGTAAGGATATATAGCGAAGATGTTTGCCTTGCGGATAGTGCAAGTTCCCATACCATTCTCAAAAGTAACAAATATTTTACACATCTTGTACCAAAAGAAAAATATGTTAATACTATTATTGCCTTAGACAATGCAATAGAAGACTCCGAAATAACTATAATCTTGTTTTCCAGAGAAACAAAATTCATAATAAATAATGCACTATTGTCTACCAAGTCTCTAAAGAACTTGTTGAGTTGTAAATATATTCGCCGAAATGGATATCATATTGAAATAATAAATGAGAAAAATCATGAGTACTTATATATCACAACTCATGATTCAAATAAAAAGGTTATATTAGAAAAGTTACCCTCATTTTTATTTGGGTTATATTATACTAAAATTAGTGCAACTGAATTACATGCAATTATAAACTAGAAGTTTACTAGCCCAAATGAATTTATAATTTGGCATGATCGACTGGGTCATCTGGAAACAACCATAATGCAGAGAATTATTGAAAACTCCCATTGATATTTATTAAAGAACTAGAAGATTCTTAAATCTAGTAAATTTTGTTATGCTGCATGTTCTCAAGGAAAGCTAATTTTAAGGTTATCACCAGTAAAGATTGGATTTGAGTCCCCTAAATTTCTAGAAATGATTCAAGGTGATATATGTGGACCTATTCATCCACCATGTGGATCTTTTAGATATTTTATGATTCTAATAGACGCATTTTTGAGATGGTCACATGTGTGCTTATTGTCTTCTCGTAACCTGGCGTTTGCGAGATTACTTGATCAAATTATTCAATTAAAACCACAGTTTCCAAAATTCCAATCAAAGTAATTCATCTTGATAATGCTGGTGAATTTGTTTCCTAAGTCTTTGATGCTTATTGTATGACTAATGGAATAAGCGTTGAACATCCAGTAGCTCATGTTCACACACAAAATGGGTTAGCAGAATCATTTATTAAACGCCTCCAATTAATTGCTAGACCCTTACTTATGAGAACAAATCTTCCAACCTCGGCTTGGGGGCGTGCTATTTTACATATCGCAGAACTTATTCGTTTGAGGTCGACAAGTTACCATCAGTTCTCTCCTATGCAATTAGCTTTTGGCCAGCAGCCAAATGTTTCCCATTTAAGAATATTCGGGTGTAAGATATATGTTCCCATTGCACCACCTTCTCGCACCAAAATGGGATCCCAAAGAAAATTGGGGATATATGTTGGATATGATTCTCCCTCCATAGTGATATATCTTGAGATACAAACAGGAGATTTGTTTAAAACTCGATTTGCAGATTGTCATTTTGATGAATCAAAATTTCCAATATTAAGGGAGAGAGAATAAACTTTCTGAAAAAGAATTTAATTAGAATGCATCATCCTTGATGCATTTAGATCCTCGATCAGCACAATGTGAACTAGAAGTTCAAAAGATTATACATTTGCAAAGAATAGTAAATGAATTGTCTGATATATTTTCCGATACAAATAGGATAACCAAATCCTATATACCAGTTAAAAATACTCCTATTCGAATTGATGTCCCAATTGGACAAGTGGACACTGAAACATATTCACGTCAAAAGTGTGGTAGACATGTCGGTTCTAAAGACAAAAACCGTCAAAAAAGAAAAGAGGTAAATATTATTTCTGTTGAAAAAGATAAAAACATAGTAAAGATATTTGCAGTTGTCCAAAATTCTGATATATTTTTGATGGCAGAAGATGTTCACGTACTTAAAAATTGTGAAAATGACGAGATCTCGATAAATTATGTCTTTATAGTAGAAAAATGGGACCGAAATAAGACAATTGTTAATGAAATATTGGCATGTAATGTGACATTAAATATCATGCATAAAAGTAAGGATCTTGAGTCAAGAACAGTCGAAGAATGCCGATAAAGGAATGATTGGCCAAAATGGGAAGAAGCTATAAAGGCTTAGTTAGATTCACTTGCAAAACGTGAAGTCTTTGGACCTGTTGATACATATGGGTATTTGTGAGAAAACAAAATGTGAAAAATAAAGTTGTACGCTACAAAGCTCGACTTGTGGCACAAGATTTTTCACAAAAGTCCGATATAGATTAGGAAAAAATATATTTTCTGTAGTGGATATAATAACATTACGTTATTCGGTCAGTTTATTTGCATACTATAAACTACATATGCATTTAATGGATGTGGTAACAGTCTACTTATATGGATCATTAAAACGTGATATTTATATGAAAGTCTCTGAAAGATTAAAGATAACTAAATCATTCAATGAATACAAGGGTTATACTTAGTCAAATCGCAAAGATCTTTATATGATCTAAAACAATCTGGACGAATGTGGTATAATCATGTTATTGAGTATCTGACAAAAAAAATGGATTCAAGAATGATGATATCTGCCTTTGTGTTTTCATAAAAAATATGTATCTGCATTTATTGCTGTGTACGTTGATGATTTAAATACTATTGGAACTCATGAAGAGATTCCAATAACTATAAAAGCACTAAAAGAAGAGTTTGAGATGAAAGATCTTGAAAAGACTAAATTTTGTCTCAGCCTACAGATCGAACATACAATAAGTGAGATCTTTATTCATCAAACAACATATAAAGAAAAGATCTTGAAGAGATTTTAGACAGATAAGTCACATCTAGTATGTACCTCAATAATTGTAAGGTCTTTGAATGTGGAAAAAAAATCAATTTCGTCCTAAAAAAGAAAATGAAGATATTCTTGATCTTGAAGTACCATATCTTAGTGCCATTGGAGCGCTAATGTATCTTGCTAATAATACACGACCTGATATATCATTTGCGGTAAATTTACTAGCAAGGTATAGTTTCACTCCAACCAGAAGACATTGGAATGGAATCAAACAAATCTTTCGATATCTTCATGGAACAGTTGATATGGGGTTATTTTTTTCATATGGATCAAAGTCACAAATAGTTGGCTATATAGATGCAGGATACATGTCTGATCCACACAAAGAGAGATCTCAAATAGGATACTTGTTCACATATGGTGGTACAGCTATATCATAGAGGTACACAAAACAGACGATTGCGGAAACATCCTCTAATCATGCTGAAATACTAGCGATATATGTAGCAAGTCGCGAGTGTTTTTGGTTCAGGAGTTTGATCCAATATATTCTGTCATCATGTATACTGATTGATCATAAGATAGCTCCAACTGTTCTATTTGAAGATAATACAGCATGCATTGTGCAACTTAAAAGTGGATACATCAAAGGTGATAGAACAAAGCATATTTCTCCCAAATTATTCTTCACCCATGATCTTCAAAATCAAGGAACAATTGATGTCCAACAGATCCGCTCAAGCGATAATTTGACAGATTTATTTACAAAGTCACTTCCAAAATCCTCCTTTGAAAAATTGGTACATTAGATTGGGATGCACAAATTTCGAGATATTAAATGATGTCGACAAGAGGGGGGAGATTGTACGCTTTTTTCCTTGATCATGTTTTTTTTTCTATTGGATTTTTCTTGACAAGATTTTTAATGAGGTAGTCCCTATCAAAGGATATTGTACTCTTTTTCCTTCACTAAAACTTTTTTCCAATGAATTTTTCTTTAGTAAAATTTTAACGAGACATAATCTTAAATGGTTATCCAAAGAGAAGCGTTGTGATAAAGATGATGATGTGGATGCCTATTTATTATGGGCGGCTCACATTCTCAAAAGTAAATGATATTAAAGAGGTATTGAAAAAGTAAGTATTTTACCTTTATAAATAGTGAGATGTAATTTTACGTACGTACACACAGAAGCAATAAAATACTCCTCTCTTCATATATATAGTATAAATTTCTTTCTTTTCTCTATCTCTCAGTAAGTATAAGCTGCAACTTATGAAGCACGTACACTTCGCTGAATTGTCGTGTCCGCATGTTAGACACGACACTCATGGACACTCATCCGTGTCTTAATAAAACGCAAAAGTTTTCTTTTCCGGATACGTTTGGACACACCTAAATGTCACCACGTGTTAACGTGTCCAGTCTTATTCTTAATATATATTTTTGAAATAAATTTAGATATAGTATATATTATTATTTATTAAAACAAAACATATTTTAAATACTTGATATAATTAAAATAAGATATTAAAAATAAGGTGAAAACTCATGTGCAGTCAACTTCACATGAAATAGACTGCACCTAGTTTCCACCTAAAAATAATTAAAAAATTAATTTATTTTTTAATATCAATAAAATATCAAATATCATTATGATTTATCTAAAAAATATTTTATATTTTATATGTATGTGTGTCTTTGTGTCTTATAAGATTTTAAAATTCGCATGTCGGCGTGTTTCGTGTCGTGTCGTATCTCATATCCGTGCATCATAAGTTGCAACATATATAATATCAGTAAATATATATAAATTACTTTTTTGTTGCACACGGTTAGGGGTGGAAAAAGGTCAGGCGGCCTGTCAGGGGCCTACAGCCTGGCCTGGCCTGTTATAAAATAGGTACAGGCCCAGACTCTTTTAAAAGCCTTAATATATTAATAGGTCAGGCGCAGGCTTACTAATTAGCCTTATAGGCCTGTTAGGCCTGCCTAGACCTGTTAAAATATAATTAATATATAAATAATTATTTATTATTAATAAAATTATGAGATATTTTAAATTTATTATATTTTATTATAAATATTTTTGTATATTTTAAATATGTTAAAAGTTTAAAATTTTTTATAAATATTAAATATATGATATATTACATATAACTATTTTTATTAAAAAATAATTTTTTTAAATAATATTTTTATTTTTATAAAAAAAATTTATCAGCCTTTTAACAGGCTTCAGGTCAGACCAAGCTGAATAACAGACCAGACCTAGTACTTTATAAAGAGCCTATAACAGGCTGCAGGCCAGGTTCAGGCCAATCAACTGTATGACAGGCCAGGCCAGGCCTGTTAAGAGCAAAGCATGGCCTGGCCTGGCCTGTTTCCACCCCTACACACGGTGTCCCCAATTCGACAAGTCAAAAACTAATTCATCGCAGATCTAAGCTCCATTTAAGGGTCTGCCGTTGGCCAATGAATTAATGTATGCACAAGACAGGATAAGAATATTGGTAAATATTAATACTAAAATTTTTTATTTATATTTTTTAATTTATATTTATTTTTTTATTTATATATTCTACAACAGTATAACCTAATTTTTGAACACCAAAATCAAAATTTTGTTATTTTGCTGATTTTAACGTAACAACATTCTATTAATATTTATGTATTTTAAATTATATTAAAATTAATATAAGTCATATTTATAAAATTTGAGGACTAAGGGGAGACAATTAAAATTTTAATGATTAAATTAAAAATAGCCTGCAAAGTTTTCAGGAACCAAATTAAAAGAAAAAAAAGGGGAAATCTGAAATGCCATGGAGTTTTGAGCAGAAGAAGAAAAGTGATACAACTCGTTCAAAATCCATTCCTCCATTTCCGCACTTTGATTCACACATATTTCACTAACACTCGCACCACAGATCCGATCCATCACTACCACAACCCCAACACAATGCCCACTCTCTCGGAGACCTATGCCTGCGTCCCCACCACCGAGCGCGGCCGCGGCATCCTCATCTCCGGCGACCCCAAAACCAACAACTTCCTCTACTGCACCGCTCGCTCCGTCGTCATCCGCAACCTCGACAACCCCCTCAAAGTCTCCGTCTATGGCGAGCACGCCTATCCCGTCACCGTCGCCCGCTACTCTCCCAACGGCGAATGGATCGCCTCCGCCGACGTCTCCGGCACCATCCGAATCTGGGGAACACACAACGATTACGTTCTTAAGAACGAGTTTCGGGTTCTATCGGGTCGGATCGATGATCTCCAGTGGTCTGCCGACGGCATGAGGATCGTTGCCTGTGGTGATGGCAAGGGCAAGTCCTTCGTTCGCGCTTTCATGTATGTGTCTCTCTCATTCATCATTCTCGATCTGATTCTAATTTATTTTTATCGATCTATTTTTTTCTATTTGCTTAGTATCTAATTATGTTCCATTAATCAAACCTTCATATGTAATTAAAAAAGATAAAATGTTTGGTGACATAAGCACATGATGCTTGTAAATTGTAATGCGATCGTGGTAAGCTCGCACCAGTTGCATACAAACTTGTGTGTGGAGTGAGCAATACACACAGCGGGCACGCGCGCTTATTATAGTATTTGGTGATTGTATTGCCATTTGGTTTGGAATTTATTCTCTTCGAATAAATTGATTACTTCACACTTGCTTTGGAGCTTTCAGATGAATAAAAGAAAGATGTAGTGCACGAGATCAGATATTCCACTCATGGAATTTGGGTCAGGGTAGATGTTCACGACTAAATATTATATCTGGATTATTTCTTTTGAAATTTAAAACAATTTTGGTAGAGACACATGAATAATTTTAAACTTATCAGTAATTAGCATCTTGTGGGCTTCCAGCTTTTCCCCACCTGACCCCATTTTTCAATTTCATTTGTTTTGTAATTTCAAGGTGGGATTCGGGTTCTACTGTTGGTGACTTTGATGGCCATTCCCGGCGGGTTTTGAGTTGTGCATTTAAGCCAACAAGGCCATTCCGCATTGTCACATGTGGAGAGGACTTTTTAGCCAATTTTTATGAAGGTCCGCCATTCAAGTTCAACATGTCAATCAGGTAAGTATTATTTGCTATATGGCATTGCATATTTATCTTTCTTATTCAACAATAGATATATACTACAAGCTTTCTATGAGCTTTTCCCTTCTTTATCATTTTCTCTTGGGTGCAGCACACACGGAAAATAATGCACATTATTAGTTATTTACATTTGATTTGAGAATAGTTCATAGTTTAACCATATTTTACTTTATTTTTTTGAGTTGAGTAGATCATAGTGATACTGTGTATTTATCTGCAGGGACCATTCGAATTTTGTCAACTGTGTTAGATATTCGCCAGATGGGAGCAAGTTTATTACAGTGAGCTCTGATAGGAAGGGAATTGTATATGAAGGAAAGACAGGGGCCAAACTTGCAGAGTTGCTTTCAGGGGATGGTCACAAGGGCAGCATATATGCTGCTAGTTGGAGTCCTGATAGCAAACAGGTCAGCTTTCAAGTTCACTCATTTTCTATTTTCCCTTTTCCCTCAGAACTGTGGTTTTAATGGTTAATGTTGTTTCCGTACGACTTGTCAAGCATTGTTAAGAGACTAATCACTATATGTTGAATAGATTTTAATGGTGACACAAATGCTATTTATTTATTTATTTATTTATTTATTTATTTTTCTAATAACTTCTGCGCAATTGCCCATCTCAATAGAGTGTTTTGACGTTATGATTCTGCTATTTGATTATATTTTAAATTTCATTACATTACAATCAATACCAGGTAGTAACTGTGTCTGCTGATAAGACCGCAAAAATATGGGACATTCTTGAGGATGGTAGTGCAAAGTTAAATAAGACTCTGTCTTTTACGGAAACTGGCGGAGTGGAAGACATGCTTGTTGGTTGCCTTTGGCAGAATGCTCATCTGCTTACTGTCTCTCTTGGTGGCACCATTAACTTATATGACGCTAAGGATCTTGATAAAAGCCCTTTATCCTTATCTGGCCACATGAAGAATGTTACTGTTTTGAATCTGCTTCACAGAAGTGAAAAGATGCTGTTGTCCAGCAGCTACGATGGAGTGATCATTAGATGGATTCCCGGCGTTGGGTATAGTGGTAAATTTGAGAGTAAACAATTTGGATTAATCAAATTGTTAGCAGCTGGCGAAGAAGAAATTATTACTGCTGGGTTTGACAACAAGGTAACAGCTTTGACATGCGTCTTCACTATAACCAAATTGGTTTATTTGATTTGCACCATTAAAAATATCATCAATATTTCTTCAAACACTGAGATTTTACCTGTGATAAGCTTAATAACCAACGAAACCAAGAACTAAAAGTAAATATTAACAGTTCTGCTATCAGCTAATGATCTAAGTGTTGTAAAATTTAACTTTGTATTTTTATTTCTTTTATCTTTACTCGAGAGTAATACAAGCAAAATTGTTGACATCTTGATTTTGATAATTTAATCTGTTGAGGGAGCTGATCATCATTGGATGGTCAGGCTTGTCACTAGCCAATTGTTTGTATATTTATTATTATTATTGAGCTTACTTTTGGTTCCAAAGCATGATGCCACGATGGTTATTGCCTTCAATTGATATGATATGAAATTCCATGGTATTAACTAAAGGTATCCAGAGTTCCTCTTCACGGGGACGATTTTGGTCCTGCTAAGCAAGTTGATATTGGAAGTCAGCCTAAGGATGTGAGTCTTGCAGTTAAAATCCCTGAACTTGCTCTCATTGCAATTGAATCTGGGGTTGTCTTACTCAAAGATTCAACAATTTTGTCAACTGTAAACCTGGGCTTTGTTGTGACTGCCTGTGCAATTTCACCTGATGGTAGTGAAGCAATTGTAGGCGGCCAAGATGGTAAGTTGCACATCTATTCTGTCTCAGGTAATACACTTACAGAAAAAAGCGTCCTTGAGAAGCACCGAGGTGCCATCAGTGTAATCCGATATTCTCCAGATGTTACCATGTTTGCATCTGCTGATTTGAATCGTGAAGCTGTTGTGTGGGATCATGAATCCAAAGAGGTAACTGGAGCTCAACATGATTACTACTTCCTTAATCTGGCTTTATAAATATAACCAAAACATTTCTATTTCAGGTGAAACTTAATAACATGTTGTTTCACACTGCACGTATTAACTGCCTATCTTGGTCACCTGATAGCAGACTGATAGCTACCGGTTCACTTGATACATGCGTTATTATATATGAAATTGGAAAGCCAGCAGCAAGCCGCAGAACCATAAAAGGTGCTCATTTAGGTGGAGTTTATGGGTTAACTTTTGTTGATAATGACAGAGTTGCCAGTTCAGGCGAAGACGGTTGTATTCGTATGTGGACTTTAACTTCTGAGTAATCTTAGCTTCGGAACCTTCCCATGCTTAATGCAGTTCGCGGTAAGAAATTCACAGTTCAGCTATCTTATGATCGTATTCAGTATTCTGCAATGATTTTGGAGTGGTAAGGAGAGTTTAATGTGGGTGTATCATCCCCTCCCAGATTTCTAATAGGACTAGAAGTCTTGAGTCTATCCAAGCTAGATTTATATATGCAGATTGCATAGGCAACTGCTAAGAAATTAGAATTAACTCTTAGCAAAATACCACCATTAGTTGATGAATAGCACTTTTGGTTCGTTCATTTAGCTTAGACCAATCTTATTCCTTGTAGGTATTACAGTAGCAATCGAACTCCTGGCCTCAGTAATGGAGGAAACTCTTAATGGTTCTACTTAATTGCTAAATAAGAAAAGTGATACAAACTTGAGTAGCTATATATATATATATAACACGAGAGGAGAGAGGATGGAAATGAATATTAACATATTTATTTTTTGGGACACATAATATTAACTTACTTTAATCAACCTTGTCTATCTTATTTATTTGCTACATAGTACATAGTATGCAAGTCATCATTAAAATTATGGTCTGAGTGCAGGAGATTGGCTTTCTTGTGTGGCAGATAAAGGTGAGCCCCCATATTGGAGAGAACAGTAGGGAGATGAAGAGAGAAGATAATGTCATTCTCATGGAGATGGAAGTGAGTCGCAGATGCTGTAGCATTACCATTGTTGTTTCTTCACTGTGTTTCCTTCTTAAGCCAATGGAATGGGCTTGAGAAATTCTCAATCAGTTTTGTAATTTACGTAGAAAAGTCCGCATTACACACATTTCTAGACTAGACAGAGAGGCCTAATTGCATGAAACTAGACAGTTCTGCAAGTGTAGAGGTGAATTCAATTTTTTTTTTTTTGGGTGTCTTGGTGAATTCAATTTGAATTTGAATTTGAATTTGATTTTGTTTTCTGTATCTATTTGCAGTCTTTACTACTGATTAGTTGGTGCAGCAAGATCTTTTGTTTCAACGTTCTATAATACTACAACTCTAACGGTAAGAATAAGATGCGTTGAAATGGTACATGACCCCTGGTCAAAAGTCAAAACTCGTCAACATACCACTTAAAATCCAGTTAAACTTTTTATTTTCTTGGGCACAATAAAACAAGTTCTAAATTATACTAAAACTCTTGAAAGTTAATTTTGTCGAGTGTCTTTAAAAAGATCTACTCTTTTCGGACAAGTTCTAAGAAAACTCTGTTTTCTCTTTTGAAAAGTTATAATGTGATCCCTCGCTGTGTCGCCATATTGAGAGAGAGAGAGAGAGAACTCTTAATTGGCGCTGATTTCTAGAAAAGTAAGGTTGGTATGGTATTGGGGCAAGGTTCTTAATTGAGAGCTGAGAAGAATAAGGATTTGGACTAGCAAGAAGATATTTATCAAACAACATTCAAATGTTTGTACATTCTGAGAACAGTTCCAGTGAGTGAAAAAGTGTGTTTTTCTCATGTCATTGTTGTCCCCCTCCCTGGCCCCCCAAACTTTATGGAGTAACCACTAGCCATCAAGTTATAATTCAGCATTTCAGCCTAGCGTTGCACCAAAAATAAATAAATATTCATCTTTTCAAATGTTACAGTAGTCTAGCTCAAAACAAATTGAACAGTACAAGACAATTGTTTATGCGTATGGCAACCCCATTCCACTGAATGATTATTATTTATTTCTCTTTCTCATGGATTCTCCTTGTCTTGAGGGTACTGTTCTGTATTTCTTACAATCTTTTATACCAAACCAACCCTTCTACCAAACTGCTCGTATTTTTTTATTTTTACATGTTTTTTCACCTTCCTTCATTGACCTCAAAACAGCTTGAGCTTTTTCATCCACGAATTATACCATACACAGTTGCTCCAAGGACGTACCAATATTCCAAAAGGGGCCCCTTTTATCGCATATTGTAAAAGGAAATCTCTTTTTTATAGATACATATTCTTCAACGCACCTTAACACACACAACACACTATTCTTATTTTGAAAATTTGAAGTGGCTATTTAGTATTTACTTTACAACATGCTTTATCCCTTGACCCCTCAAATTTGATGAGTACTAGATATATTGGCAAAAGTAGCTGTTCTAAAATCCAATGCTGTGTTTCAACTTTCAAGCTCCTTTTTTCCTAATTAGAAAAAGAAAAAGAAAAAAGGGTATGCTCAACTAATAAAACTTCTCTCTCTTGAATTGCACCTTCAATATAGTGCATGTGGTTGGGTGTGCCTATGAGCATCATGTGTGCATAATTAGCATAACTAGCTTAACAAATATTATATTGTATTATCATATCACAAAGCTTCAAGTTGCAATGTGGTCCTGTCGGTTACAGCATTACAGGATTACACACGTGACATACGCGTGCTTACCCACCTTATGTTTGCACAATACAATATTGAATATTCAGAGAGCTATGAACATTGTCAACCCAACTGTTCCTACACACACTGTCATCATGTCTTCTTTGTGCACGGAAAACAGTAACTCATGTCCCCTTTGTCTATTTTGAGAATATCCCTATTAATGTTCTAATCCAATATAATAAAACTAGACCCATTTCTTAATGTATCCCAGACCCCAAAGTTAGGCTTATTAATTATTTATTTAGCCTCTAAGTTAGGAATTAGGATAAACTCGGAGGATATTCATTCATCAATTCCAAATAGTACTAAATACATTGATATGATGAAGTTAGTCATGAGATAGAACAAGCCACAAGA
Source organism: Arachis stenosperma (assembly GCF_014773155.1). Lineage (NCBI taxonomy): Eukaryota > Viridiplantae > Streptophyta > Magnoliopsida > Fabales > Fabaceae > Arachis > Arachis stenosperma. The sequence goes on from NC_080385.1 coordinate 156,075,547, forward strand.
CATGTATGTCTTTTCTTAAAAAAATAAAAATAAAAAAGGCAAACATAATCTTCTCAACTACTACACAGGACACTGATATGACTCAGTCACACATCCATGATCCACCACCAAACACACACATCTGCCACACCCAAATCACACACGGTCAAACTCTATACTAGTTGGAACATAAAGGTCAAATAACATGCCTTGTTCCTCTTTTTCCTTTTTCTTTTTTCAACCTTTCTGGCTCTACACAATCCTATTACATTATGGAACAACTACTAGTATTGTCATCACTGAACATATGTGCTGCAGAGTTATCATCAGTTGCTGGACACTGGTGTGGGTAATAATTAGGCAAAGCATAAGAGTAATTTGCAGGGCTGTAGTTATTACTATGATTGTAGTAATAGCCAGTGTTAGGAGGAACAAACGGGGATCTGTGATACATCATCTGAGGTTGTTGCTGCATGGCTTGTCTTGCCTGCATGTTCATGTTCATCATTAATGGGGATGGAGATGGATGGTTATTGAAGCCATTCATGTTCATTAGCAGTGATGATGGGTATTGGCCGGTAGAAAAAGCACCATTTGGGAGAACAGCAGCTGTAGAACCTGGAGCCATGTTGTTAGACAGAACAGGAAAACCACCCAAACCATTGGAATTTGCTCCTAGAACAGTGGCACTGCCAACATTATTAGCAACATTGTTGTTATTATTCCCATTGAAACCAGCTAGATTCATCATTGCACCAATGTCACTAGCCCTTTTGGCTTCTCCAAGATTGAGTCCTTCACCACCCCCCATGTGGCCATTGTTCAATTTCAGTGCTGCCATGGTTTTCTGATCAAGAACACCACCATGACCATCCTTAAGTCCCATGTTATTACCAGGTCCTCCCTTTTTACCAACATTGTTGTTATTGCCAGCATTGTTGTTCATTTTAACATTGTTGGAACCACCAGAAATTGCTCCAACACCTTTCTTCAAGTTGTTTGCTTCTGCTGCTGCTGCTGCTGCCTGCTGCCTCAGCAAATGAAGTTGGTTGGCTTTTTCCCTAATGAATCGCATTTCTTCGTCATCGTCCTCTTCCTCATCATCGTAGTCGTAGTAATCATCATCCTCTTCAGAACTAAAGGCAGATGGGAACTTCTGCTGCTGATTCTTGAAGGCCTCAAGACCCTTCACCAGTCCTTGCTGCTTTTGCCCCCCTTTGTTCTTGTCATCTTTGACAATGTTGTTGTTGTTCTTCTGCTTTGGATTCTGAATTGTTTTCTGCTGAGACCATGGCTCAGCATACTTGCCAGCTCTGACCAGTTTCTTGATCAAAGTTGCAGCATCCACACTTCCTGAAACTGTTACTTTCTGCTGATCTGCATCTATTTGAACTTGGTAGACACCTGTAGAGACCAAAACTATTATTCCAAAATTTCATATTAACCAAAAGAACAACTCCAAAATATTATTGTCCACCTAGTAGGAAGTGTATAAAGATGCCAGTTACTCCACTTTTCAGAGTATTCCAAAGTGACACAAAGCTTAAATTGTTAACCATTTGTAAGAGCACTTCAAATTGATTATTATATAGCTTAGCTTTACACCTCTCTACATTTAATACACCAAGGTAAACTAAGACAGGCAAAGACAATTTTCGCTTTCAGTTTTACTATTATTTCCATAACTCCCAATAGAGTTAGTTGCCTTTGGAAGTGAGTAAATAATATTCCTACACTCAGTTTGATTATGATTAATAAACTATAAAATGTGCTATATAAGAAATATTTACCCAATGCTTTATGGACCGTACATCTTATCCTCAAGAATGAGGATAGTGAGAGCAATGTGAGTAAATAGTAAGGACAAGACAGAATATGGGAAATACTAAAAGAGATGAAAAGAAAGTGAGTGAGTGTGAGACCTTCAATTCTCTGAAGGAGTTTCTTCACTTTCTGCTTACACCCATCACAGTGAATGTTCACTTTGAGAACACAAGTCTGTAGATGTTAAAAAATAAATAAAAAGCAACAAAAGAAGAAAACAAATAAATAAGTAAAGATTCCTGAGGAAAAGACCAATGCCAAACTTTGCAGTGTTGATAGGAAACTAAAAACTAGAATAAAAAGGAAAGGGGGCATAAAAATGAACGAAAAGAGGTTCTCTCAAAAGACAGAAAGCATGTGAATGAATGGAATGGAGAAAGACCTGGATTTTAAGGAGCTTAAAGTCTTCTTCTTTAGTCATTTCTTCAGTGCTGTTTGCAATGAAACAAGTTCCCTCTTTTCTCTCTCTAACCCCCACCACTACTTCTGTTTGCAACCAAAAAATAAGGTTAAGCAGCAGGAGCCTATTTCCAAAACCAAAAGGGGTTGTTGCATGAGTTTCTACAAACTTATAGATTCTATGCTCTCTCTCTCTCTCTCTCTACTAAGTTAAGTAGCTAACAAGCTTAAAGCTAGTAGCCACTCTTGTTCACTTCTTTTCTTTCTCAAAAGCAAACAAACAAAAACATTGGCACATGGGACTTGGGACTCTCTCCCTCTTCTATTAAAATAATAACTAAAAAAGGTTGCAATGTGAAGTAAAAAACTAAAAGGAATTGGAGCCAAAGGCCAAGGAAAACAGTTAAACCACCAATAGAAAATTGAGAGAGAAAAAAAAGTCAAGGTGTCAAGTCAAGAACAAAAGAAAAGCTGGAGAATTCAAATAGTAAAAAAAAAAAAGAAAAAAAGGAAAAAAGATAGTAGGAGAGAGAGAGAATTGCGGGATAGCTCTGAGTTTCTGAAATGGATGTGATTTAACGTTAAATACTGAGTGAGAGACAATAAAAAGAAGAACAGCGACTTGACATGCCTATTTCATACTCTGTACCCTTTGTCACATCTTAAATCGTACTCTCGTGATGATATTTCATTCACTTAATTATGCTTAGCATTAATTAATTAAAGCAATACAAATAACTCTATGTTCTGCTAATTCTATTCAGTTGAAAAAGTACAAATTAAAGCATGGTTGGTTGATATCGTGCTTATTAGTTAGTTTTGAATGATGCTCCACCGACAGAACTTGTTCTTCTTCCAATTGAATGCAGAAATTTCTTAACATGTTCTAACTTGTAAGAAAAATCAAATTGTTACTGTTTGTAATCATTTATGAAAAATAAGTAAATAACCAGGGCAAGGTGAGTGACATGATATATTTATGAACGGTAAATAATGTAATATCAATGATGTTGTTACATTCCTCTATGATCATGTTACACTTTCTGATAAGATTTTTAAGTCCAAGGTTATTCTCTATTCATATTCATTGCTTAAGCTCAAAAATAAAGATGTGCTAATAATAATAATAATAATAATCATCATATATGCACTCATCATGAATAGATCAGAAACAGTTCAATAATAATAATCTCGTAATGATATTTTGATATTTTATTAATATTAAAATATAAATTAATTTTTAATTATTTTAGTAAATAATATTATATATTATTTCTGAAATCATTTCAACAATACTAAGAATAAGGCTGGACTTGGACATGTTAACACCTGATGGTCCAAACGTGTTCGAAAAATTTTTTTTATTAAAATATAGTTGAATACAATAAACACAGGTATCGAACGAATATCAATAAATATAGTATTCAAAATGTATCCGATACGCAAATACCACAACTCACTATAAAATGTCAGTACTTAATATGTTATTATTAGTTTTCTTAGAACTTTCGTATGATATATCAATCTTTTTTTAGTGTTAGAGTAATGATTTGTAAACACACAAATAAAGTTTTGTTAAATTAAATAATAAGGTTAACTTAGATCATGATGATGATGACTTCACTAGTTATATAAGGATGGTGAAGAGTGAAGGAGCATCACCGTACATTGGAAGCAGTAGTCAATCCTTACTTTGCGATCTGTGTCTGAGACAAGTTATTCGCCATTGTCACGACTCGTTTGTCTTTCGGAATTGGGACTTACTTTGCTAATCATTCTCTACCAAATCAATCCATCGTTTTCCTACGCTGGACTTTGATGACACACTTTGAGACTGTTACCCTTACTTTGATTATATGCGTCACCATAATATATATATATAATCTTTCCAACTTAGAATAAATATGTGACATAATCTTAGTATTTAGATGGATCAACCATGCAGGAACTAGCAAATGATAGTATTTCAAATGCGCGTGTTATGTTAACAAGATTTTTCACTCAAGTGAATATGGTGGTCTTGTTCTGCCTTCTTTTTTATGTATAATTTAGTTTTTTATTTGTTTATATTTTGGTTAAATTTTATTAAAATAATTTTGTATTAATTTTGTTGGATTGATTTTTTTAATAATATTTGTTAGATTAAATTTGTTATATAGTTTTAGATTGTTAATGATAATTATTTGGTTGAGATGGTGTCTGAATTAATGATGGTGGTAGTTTGGTTAAGATGGTGGTTGTAAAGTGGTAGCACTTATAATAATTTGCAATAAGGATAATATTAAAATTTAAATAAGATTGAGATTTGTGTATTTTGTCTGTTTTTTTGTTATTTTTGAGATTTTGATGGTATTTTTAAATAATATGAAAAGTTGGTGAGTATTTTCTTTTGTGGATGATCATAAATGTGGATTTTAAATTTTTTTTATGCCACAAATTTGAGAGTCAAATTTGTGGTTTTTAATTTTTTTTTTGTTAAATACAAATCTAAAGGTCAGATTTGTATGTTAGTGTAGAAAAATATTTTAAACTTACAAATTGGACTCTTGGATTTATTTGAAAGCGAAAAAAATTTATCTCATCACAAAATTGGACCTTTTGATTTGTGCACTATGGAAATCTGACCTCACGATTTGTCAAATTTAAGGGTCCGATTTATTATTTAAATTAAAATAAAAAATTTTAAATTCATATCAAGAAAAAACACACCAATTAACTATGATACAGGATTACACATCATTTTTTTTTTCATTTCGAAAAAAATTAGCCTATCTTATACTTAAATACCAAACAAGTTAAAAAAATTGTGTTTTACTGTATCTGTATTTTTAGTGTCTATATCGCTATGTCTATGTTTTAAAATAAACACAAAACAAATACAGCCTTATGTTCACGTACTTGAACTTTTATGCACGTTTTATTGTGTATATATTTTTTTTTGAGTAAAGTATTGTTTTTGTCCCCAACATTTGGAGTAAGTATCAAAGTTGTCCCTAACGTTTTAATCATCCTATTTAAGTCTCTAATGTTTCAAAATTGACTCAATGTTGTCCTTCCATTAGGGATTTGTTAACAGAATTAATGGCGGGACAAAATTGAGACGATTTTGAAACGTTTGAGACTTAAATATGATGAAAATGTTGGGGACAAAAATGATACATAGAAATAAATTTTAATTTTATCTTTCAATAATATCAATTTTTTACTGTACATAGTATTCAATTATTTTTTAATCACATCTAAGTAAATTACACTTAATCACATTATTTTCATTCTAAATAAATTAATTTTTTCTATAATTTTACTCTTAAAGATTTTTAGTTATCATAAAATATTTGTAGAATGACTAGTATATAAACTTGCGAAAAAAGAAAAAATAATATATATACAATAAAATATAAATTATACCTTTTGTATTTAATGTATCAAAATTCTTTAAAATTATAAAAAAATAAATTTATTTAAAATGAAAGTAATGTGATTAAGTGTAATTTACTTAGGTGTGAGCAAAAAATAATTGAATACTATGTACGGTAAAAATTTAATATTAATTGAAAGATAAAATTAAATTAAAATTTATTTTTATGTATCATTTTTTTTTAATATTTTTTATCCTATTTAAATCTCTAACGTTTCAAAATCGTCTTAATTTTGTCCCGCTGTCAATTCTATTAACAGATCACTAATAATAGGATAACATTAAATCAATTTTAAAACGTTAAGGACTTAAATTAAATGATTAAAATATTAGAGACAACTTTATAATTTATCCTAAACGTTAATAAAAACAATATTTTACTCTATTTTTTTCTCCGTTTATAGTTTAAAAATCATGGACGCTAAAGTAGATAAATGATAATGTTAATAAGTCAATCATATCTTTAATATATTTAGTTTAATGTTTTTTAGTTACAAAACGCAGGTTTAGTAACTATCAGAAATAAAAATAATAAATTTTTTAAACCGTGACATAGAAAATTTATAAACTATTACACATGAAATTTTTTAATCAATTAAAAATTATCAAAAACAAAAAAATACCAAAATTCTTTAAAAATAACACATACAAAATTTTAACTATGACATAAAAAAATTTAACCAATTAAAAATTATCAAAAATAAAATTACATCAAAATTTTTTAAGAATAACATAAAAAAAAATTTAATTGTTGTTTTCTCTTAATTTATATATTTATTTTTTATTCCTTTAAATATTTGAATTGATGATAAATAATTTGTTCATCATAAAAATGAATCATGAGTTCTTTTTTTGTTATTATTTTTTTAAAGAGAGAAAAAAATAAAATAAAATAAAATAAATGCAGGATAACAATGTTAAAATAAGAGAAAGGTGGAAGAAAAATAAAATAAATAAAAGGAAGACGCAAAGAAAGAAAAAAAATGCGTATGCAAGTGTAATTTGATTCAATTTAGTTTTAAAATTATTAACATTATATTTGGTCGAAGAGAAAATAGATGAAAAAAATTAATAAAAAATGATATTTTTTATTATCAAAGAAAATAAGAAAAAAGAAAAATTGTGTGTCCTACAAAACAAATTTTTTTTCCGATCACAAGTAAAAAAAAAAAGAAAAAAATGCTATATTTTTTTTATTTTCAACACTACCCTTAATTATATTATTATTGACAATTATTAATATAAATTTAGTTTTAATATATTATTATAATAGAGATTTATATTTAAATAGATTTTTTATTTAAATAAATAAAATAAATATAATAATTACTAAAATAAATAATTTAAAAAATATTTACCAATTTAAATGCCTTAGTCTTATCTCGTTTATATTATAAACGAGATAGAGCCTAACTGCGTCTATAAGTATAAGTCGTTTACAGCGTGTGTTTGGACTCCATTTTGACTTATTCAACCTCTTTGTCCCCTCTTTTAACCATTTCCTACTATATTTGAGACGGATACGGTGATGACACGCCAGGCGGGGAATGACAGAGACATCAATAGACTGAACGAGATGTTGCATTACACCGGGGCGGCCGACTTCGATGTTAGTTGCATTCTGTTTGGTTAATCTAAGTATGTGGACATTGTTAGGGTAGTCCCATAGTGACAAGTACAGAGTAAAATGCTTAAGGAATTAGTCTGTAGGATGAATTTAGAACTGTATTTACTCATGTAAGATTATTATGACTTAATTAGGATTTACTTACTGGTATATGTAATTTAGAGACATGTGTAGACTAGAAACATCGAAGTATGTTCTTAAGTAGAAGTAGCTCTATGTTCTTAAGTAGACTACAAAAATTTATGATGATCTCTTTATAAGTTAATTCTTTTTTTATTCCGCAGTGGTCTCGCCTTATACTGCCCCGGCGAGTCAGCCATACTCTTCCTCCATCGAACGCCATCGTCCCGTATCTGGCTGAGGCCGGATTCGGCGACACGGTGCCCCTCAGGGACTTCACTTTTGACAATTTCTTTATTTCGGCACTCGTGGAGCGATGGCGTCCGGAGACGCACATGTTTCATCTCCCGTGGGGTAAGGTCACTATTACCCTGTAGGACCTGGCGTACCACCTAGCCCTACGCGCACACGGGAACCCCGTTGGAGGATGCCTTCGTGACTTCGGTAAGTGGTACCACATGAATACGTGGGCCATGGTGGAGCAGCTGCTTAGTGTCAGGCCTCCGATGGTGGCACAGCAGGCTGCCGAGGAAGGAGCCCTTCATGCTGAAGCTAGTGTGGTTGCGTGATCGTGTCCGCCAGATGCCCCTGACTGATGACCCGGAGACCCTCTAACAGTACACCAGATGCTATATTATGTTACTGATAGGAGGGTATCTGTTGACAGACAAGTCCAACAACCTGGTGCACATACGTTGGCTACTGCTTCTCCGAGACTTCACAGAGTGTAGGGCGTTATCCTGGGGCTCGGCTGTGCTGGCCTAGACGTACCAGTTACTCTGTTTGGCGGCACAGCGGGACGTCACGGACATCGCCTGTTGCACTTCGCTTTTGATGAGCTGTATTTATCAAAGATTTCCTCAGTGGTGTCCACTAGATAGAGGAATCTACCAGTATCCGCTAGCTGTGAGGTAACCAAATATTATTTTTGTATTTGCATTAAATATTATTGTCAATTCATATGATTTGTAACTTAACGAATCGTATATATCTCAGTTACTGTCAAGTTGGTTGGATTGCAGTAGCAGAATAGAGATCAGCATTAGACCAGGATCCTGCATTGGAGGGTTTCGATCGACCGGTTATGGTTTGATGAGGTTAGTCATGAAATAAAATATATTGTGATTTTAAATACTTGTTGTGTTGTATTACAGTTAGACATGGTGGGTGCTAGACAACTGTGCACTCCACCAACCCTCTGAACCTCCCTGAAAATAACAAAACAGTATTGCTTTAGCCATGTCGTACACCTACTTAATATATCTTACAAAAGTACTGAAAAGCGCGGTACTAAATTTAAGCTTATCAGTAATTCGAGGTTCTGCCAAAGGGCCACACGGAGGCTCCATTGACACCCATTCTCAACTTGACGGCACTGCACATGGTACTTTAACCAATTCGATTCGATCACCCGGTACTCCACACTCCTGTGAATACTGTAGTTCTTCACACCCTGAAGCACTGCCTCTCAGCTTCTAAACTTGTGGCCAACCCGAAACTCTACACCGTCGTCTAAGTTGTAATCCTCTTCACCCGTGTCAGGAAACAGAATCCTCTCATGAATGGCGTCCAGATCCAGACTGCGATAGTGAGCTAGTACTGTCGATAGCGGCGAAATTGGGTGAGGTGGAGGCAGGACATGGCGCAACACAGTCAGGACAGGTGTCTCCAGAACACACTCATCCTCATCCCCACCATCGGACGAGTCGCTGTCCGCACTATACGCCACGTAATCCTCGTTTGATTCCTCCTCGTCCTCTTCTACCTCATCCACTGGAATGACGACTTGAATGGGCGGTGGTGCGAGAGGTCGGTTGTCCTGTACATAAGTCGAGTGTACGGAACTCCCACCACCACTGTGTCCCACCTCTACGGAAAGCTCCATTACCTGCTCCACCATGGTCCTCCCATAAATGTTGAACATCAGTCGCACATGCTCGTCCCCTTGAAGTCGGAATAGTCGAAACCGGAAGACTCTGTTACCCAAGGGTGCCAGCAACCTATACGTCACCCTTCCGATTTCCCTCGCTTGTGTTCCACCGAGTTTACTCAATATCAAACTCTTCAAATCCGACATTGTTTCCACACGTTGAGTGCGAAATAATATCGGATCCTCACACTCAAATGTCACTCTATTGTCGCCATTTCTCATACAACAATTTGGTAAACAAGCACAACTATGTATGGACTATTACTGGCCATTAATGCCTTCTATTCGTGAGAAATATGAGACACAAAAATGATAGAAAAAGTTTGTGAGAAATACCAAGGATTTGACATTCTTTTATAGCTGCTACGATTGTCTTCTATATATATCGTTTATAGTGTAAACGAGATAGCCACGTTGCAGCTAACGTGTCGTATCTCGTTTACACTTAGATACATGAATTGTCATCTCGTTTACACAGTAAACAAGATATGACTTGAAAATACAAAACGGTAAATATTTTTTAAATTATTTATTTCGATAATTATTATATTTATTTTATTTATTTAAATAAAAAAATCCTATTTAAACATTATATATATTAAATAAATAATTTAAATAAAATATATAAAATTATAATATTTATAAAATGTAATAAAATATGAATAAATAAAAATATTTATACTTTATTTTATAATAAAAATATTAATATAATTTTGTACTATTTTTTATTTATTTAAATAATATACAAATAATTTTTTTTATTTTTTTTTCTACGTCCAAACAGGTTTACGTTTCTGAACTAAAAAAATATTATTGAATGAATAACATGACACTCAAAGTTCAACCAATAATATCAAAGCTATGCAACCGAAATTACTGAATCAACTAAATATTTTGATAAAAATCAGGTGCATGTAAAATATGTGAATTATTATAATTTCTCGTTTATGGGTGACCAAGACCACTGATCATCCCCGCATCCAAAATCAGCCAGTGTCAACCACAGGAACCCATCAACGTAACTAAACATAAGAGCAGAGCAATAATTCACCATATTAGAAGATATAGTTTCTGCACCATTTTGTTAATGTTCTTTCAGACTTTCAGTTTTCTTGTATTCCAAGGTAGACCACTTGGCCCACGATATGATATTATGATATCAGAAGGATCCTTACCTTTTATACTTAATTAAAAAATATATTTTAGGACACTTGTTAATCTCCTAAATTATATTAAAACCTCCATTTTTTTCGTTATTTTATTTTACAATTTGGATAAACAAGTTAATTAATTCCTTTTAAAAAAATTAGCTTAAATAATAAATTACTATATTAAAAGTAGCTTATAAATAAGTTATTTTATATTTGAGTTTTTAGTTCTAAAAATGTTTATTTTATAAAAATGTGATAAAAAGTAGTAGTATTATGAAAAAATCATTTTTTTTAATTTCTCTATAAACTTCTAAATAGTTTCTTAAAAAGTTATAATTTAATTTTAAAAATTACACCAAACATTAATACTACTAATTTTTATAAGTCAAAAATTCAAAAAAATTTATTTTTGAAACTTTCCAACCAGCCCTTATTATACCTTTCATGTTCTTGCTTTCCTTAAATACTTTCAATACCTATTCCAAAATATTGTTTTTATTTTAAGTAGTTAAAAAGATGTAGCATCACTTTGTGTAATTTCATAATACAAAATAGATGAAAATCAAGTACAGTTAACTTCATATGAAGTTGATAGTTGAAAATCGTTAAATAATTTAACAAATTTAACTAAATTATCATCTAACGACATGTGAACTGTTAACTTTACATGAAAAAACTACACCTGAAACTCACCTACAAAATACACAAGAGAAGAATGTGGCTGATTTTTTTTATATGGAAAAAATATTGGTGTTTTTTTGGGAAATGAGATTATTTGATATAATTACAGATGTGTGGATTTTGTAGGTGAAAAGTCAACACGTGGGGGGTGTGGTGCAACACGTGGGGAGCGTGTTGGACACGTAGCAGCGTATTGGCCAACACGTGGGGCGTGTTGAATGAGTTCCATAATACTGTAATACACTTCAAATATTAATATTCAACCAAAACACCATCTCTATTTTCATATTAAAAATAATTTCCGGAAGAATGTTGTTGGGTTGTAAAATTGGAAAAAATAAAATAAAATTGGAAAGTGAACTACTTGAAAAGAGGCAGAGACTAAGAATATAGTGGGAAAAGAGAAGAGGTTAAAATACAAAGAATAAAATTGAAATTTTAACCGTATAAGGCCCTAGTTTCAAAACATACTTCCTGGTTATAAAGCCAATTATGGTAGGGATATGCATGGGAAATGAGTAATGGTGTTGGGCCTGTAAGTGACACAAGTCACAAGGGCCAATTTTGTTTGATAGTTTGATAGATAGTGTGTTATAGGGTGATGCACGCAATCACACAAAGTGTTTAGAGAAAGAGTAGGGTGGGGTTTGAGTCACCAATACGAGGGGCTTGTTAGGTCATCATTACTTGCTAGTCCCAACCACCTGCATCTGCATGCTGTTGCACTTTCTTTTCTCTTCTTTTATAACCAGTCACTACTATGTCTTTGCTTCTCCATCAAGTCTCATTTTTCTTCTGCCATATCAAATTAACTTTAACTGCCACTCAAATGCTACCACCCTTTTCATCAATATTTTATACAATTATTTAAATTTAGATAACATGTATTTTTAGATTACTATTAGTGTAATATTTTAAATTATTTTTAATAAAAAAATTTATTTTTAATAAAAAATTAATTTATAATTTTAATATATATTTTTAAAATATAAAATAACTATTTTTTTAAATAATTATTTATATAAATAATATAAAAATAATTTTTTTATTAATATAATATTATATAATTAAATATACATATTGTTCCAGGGGTTACTTGAAAGCGGATGTGGACTGGGCTTGCTTATGGGGCCCAATCGTTCAAGAAAGTTGTCTCCAACTTGTTCAGAGAGCCGCCGTTCGAATTGTGTGAAGTAAAGGATTAAATAGGTTTAAGTGTATTGGAACTTAAAGTATTTATAGGAGACGAGCCAATAACTACCACTTAATTACTTACTTTGATAAGTGTTACTTGCCTTTGTGTGTTGATTCCGACCTCTCTGAGGAGGTCGGACAAGTGGCGGGAACCAATTTTTTTAAATTAGGCCTTTTAACTGGATTGGACCTGATTAGCGTTTTGGGTCAGGATATAAACACATATAAAATTATCTGGATCAAAATTAAATTCGTATTTAAAGTAGCATTACACATATTTATTAGTAGATAAATAAATGCAATTGTTGCAGTGGAGCGGAATAGCTGCATAGGGCACTACCTCGTGTCTTCTGGTCTGCTCTGTTAAGAAGGCTAATGGCTTATGCTATGCTACATTGCATGTACCTGTTTATAGAATAAAGTTGTGATGAAAATATAAACGTTAATATGCTGTGATTAATTAAGATACTAATATGTTATAGAAAAAAATAGTAGATAAAATAAATTATTTTGGTAAGTAAATTTAATTAACTTTTTTATGTATCTCTTTCTTATTTTTTAATTAAATTTTTATTATATTAATAAATTATTAGATCAATTTAATTAAATTTAATTATTAAAATAATTTGTTCAACGGTTTAGAAAGTGAGACTTTTACAATTAAGCAGTATATTTACGTTTAAAATACTTTACTAGCATCGGATTTTTATTCTTCTCGTGTGTGTGATAACTACTTATATAAAATTATCTCTATCTGTATATATAAATATGGTAATTAAATAATTTAATATATTTAATCAAATTACATTCTAAAGATTCTTTACTAGCATTTTTATATAAGGATAAGTAATATAACCTCGTCTTGTTTAATAATAAAAGATAAAAAAGTGTCTTAGGTCAGCATGTGGGAAGGGTGGTAGTAATAGGGTGGGGTGGCACCAAGTTGAGTAGGGGTGAGTTTTTTTCAATAAAGGCTACACTTGATTTTAAAAATAAAATAAAATATAAAAAATTAAATTTATTTAGTAATAAATTAAAATAAATTATAAAGTTTACTTTATTTTTATTTTTTATTTACAAATTTTAAAAAATATATAATAATAAAATATATAATTATAAAAAATCAATAAAAATAATAAAAAAATAAATTATATTTTTATCAATATTTTTGTATTTTTTTATTAGAATAAACACAAAATATACTAATAGTATCTTTAGACATAATATTTTTATTCATATCTTATATATTAAATATAATTTTATATTTCTGTATTTTTACTTTAATATTTTGTGTCTAAAAATAAATGTAGCCTTTGATCCATCTTCTCTTATAATAATCTACCTAACATTTGTTCCATTTCTATTTGTAAGTAGTATAAAATTGACCTTAACCTATTTTTGTGAACATTCGTCTTGTTTTTATAATTATTAAAATTTAATAAATAAAATAAAATTTTAAAATTAATATAATTATTATCATATATAATATAAATTAAAATAAAAATTTAAAAATAATATAATATTATTAATTATTTTACATATATTATATATACGAAAACAAGTAAAACGAATATTAAATCTAATTTCATCCCACTAACAATCTACCCCAATGTAAATAAAAATGAAACAAGTATCTGCAAATTCAGATAATATTGCCATTCTTAGTAATAAAATAGGGGAGGGATTTTGGGTGGCCTTGGAAGGGAGGATTGTTATATGAAAAAGTGATAAATGAGAACAGATGGAGGGGTCCCCTGTCCCTTGTCCCCAGTAATGCCAGGTTTGAATGTGATGTGTCCATTTGTTTTCTTTTAGCATCTTTTTATGGGGAAAGAGAGGTGCGTTTCTGGACACCACATTTTCCTTATTTTCACTCTTCCTAAATCCCACCTACCTGCCTCTCATCACACAATTTTAATCACCTTTGATCTTCACTTTAACCTTTGCAAGTAGATTATAGATACTTGCTTTAACTTATTCTAGGAAAGTTAATCCAAGAACGGATCTCACTTATTTCAACTCATGCCATTTTTAATAATCAATCTATCCATTCATATTTTCAAATTTTACATCGGACTACAACATTATTATGCGCTACTAAGTACTAACATATGTAATGTGACCAATGAAAAATGATAACATGGAATTTTTGAGCGATTACAATTTAAAGGTCGTGATTTTCAATTGGCAAATGATAAATTCGGTTAAGTTGAGTTTGTTTTCGAAAATAGAAAACGACAAACTATGATAGAATAAGATACTAATAAACAGAGACAAAAAATTTTATATTCTTATATTCTATTTGGTGATAAATTATAACAAATTATGAAAATTTAATTTATTTTTATTTTTTTATTAAAAAATTTTAAAATGAAAAATATAACAATAAAAAATATAATTATGAAAAATTAATAAAAATAATGAAAAAAATTAAAAAATAAATTATGTCTTTTGTTAGTGTCTTCGTGTCCTTTCTATCAGGATAGATACAAAATACATTAATTTAGTGTCTCTGGACACATTATCTCTGTCCATGTCTCCTCTGCCAAACATGATTTTGTGTTTTTGTGTCCCTGTCTCAGTATCCTATCTCTATAAACAAATGTAGCCTTAGGTAACATTTGGAAGAGAGACAGAGATTAAGAGACTGAAATTAAAAGACAAAGATTGAGAGATCGAAACTGAAATAACTTTTAGTATTGTGTTTGGTATAAAGTGGAAGATAGAGATCGAAATAAGAATGAAACTCTAATTTGATTTGCACAAAGGGTAAAGTTGGAATTAATTAATTGAAACGGTGATATTTTAGGTATAAAATTTTATTAAAATTTCAGTTTCCGTCTCCAAAAATTTCAGTCTCCCTGTATCCCCACTTTTTAAAAATACTGAAATATTGAAATTTTAGAGACAAAAATTAAAATTTTAATATCAATCAAACAAATATGATACTGAATTTTAATATTTTAGTCTCCATCTCAATATCTTAAAACAAACGCTATCTTAATTATTGAATGTTGCGTAAACTACAATACATACAAAATGAGTGAGTAATGATTTCACTTATTAATGATTATGAAGTTAACTTTTTTTTTTGTTTGCCTACGCCCTACGGTATCTCCCAAACCCAATGAGTTAATGACTAATCTCGATTATATCTTTCATTTACCTTCATAATAGTTTGATGAATAAATTACTATTTGTATCCATGAAAGATATAAATGCTGACAAATATATTCATATAAGAATAAAACGACAATTGTACCCACAGAAGATAGCTTCTGTGTGCCAATAATACCTTAACAGACCAATTGTATTACCAACATTCAGGTACTCTTGGCACATAGAAGCCATCTTTCGTAGTTATAATTGTCATTTTATTCTTATATTGGTACATTTATATCTTTTATGGGTACAAATGGTAATTTATTCATAGTTTGATATGAAATGTTGGGTATTTCTTTTCTTTTTGAGGCCTAAGAGCCCACCAAAAACTACTTGACAAGAAGTGATTGGACTGGGCTAATCAGTGGGCTTGGGCTCTTGTGTCTAGAGATTAAAGACTATGCTATTTTCCAAAATTTGATCCAAGAGCAATTTTGAATGTACTCAGACCAAAAACAAATGCTATCTTCTATTTATTTATTTTATATGCGAATCTACAAAAGGCAATTCCTTTATGAAAGAGTGGGGCTACTTTGTTATTCTACCTCCTACCCACACCCACGAAACTCTTAACAATTGGAATCAAAGCATTTAAAAAAACCACTTTCTGCTGTTTCTTTTTGAATATCTAAAGTTGAAAATTATCAATGCCTATGCCAATAAATTCTCTCTCTCTCTCTCTCTCTCTCTCTCTCTCTCTCTCTACTATTCTGATTTATTTTCTTTGGATTGCTTGCTTCTGTTTTCTTTATCCCAATGCTGTTTCTTTTTGGAAGAAAGGAAAGAATATGAAGGTTCTGAAATATTGTGGCTTAAAAAAAGGAATGAATTCATATTATAATTGCAAAATGAAAATAATTGATATACCGTTGGCATTCTATGAATTAAGAAATTATTATATACGAGTGTTATTGAACAACAATCTTAATACTATATACTTGTGATTACGTGGGATTTATTTATTTATTTATATATTCAACATATCTATATGTTTGTATATGACTTGATCTTCTTTAATTAATTTATATATTTCTTGCTGATTAACATATATGTAAATCTTTGTTGATTGGTATGAATTTTTTCCCAAAAAAAGTATATAAGCGTGGTCACAAAATTGAAGTCCAAATCAAAGTTATATATCTCTATATATATTTTTTCTTCCTTGCTAAGACAAAGTTCATTCATGCATTGGCCAAAGAAGTCACAATAACGCTTAGTTGCGGTTCATGTTCCTTAGTGGGGGTATATATCCTGTGCTAAATCATAACTAGCTACTTCTTTTTTTTGAAGAGTAGCTAAATTGGACCCCTACTCTCCTTTTCATCACTCCATACCCAAAAGAAAATCATATAAAAATTAAAGCCTAACTTAATCAAGATGGATTGAAGCAATGTTATAATGTTAGTTGTAATGTAATAGTAATAATAACCCTTTAATTTATTACCATAAAAGATTAATAGCAAGAAACTATAATCCACTTGGTTGAGTATATTCATCTGTTTAAATAAATATTGAATATTAATTTATATTAGAAAAAATTTAGAGGATCAGCAATTTTATTAAATTCTGACCAGCATATAACCAACAAAAAATAATGAATTATTGGATAAAATTTCACATTAATCTCATACCATTAAAATCATTATTGATGATTATTTAATGATTACAAATTTCAAAAATTACTGATGCGTTAGCACTCTTCGTTATATTTTGTGTAGATACATTTTTAAATAAAATTTATATGTATAATGGATTAATGGTTCACCTGCCGAATTTAAAAAATATTATAAAAAAAATCAGATACTATGCATGGCACTTTGAATACCAACCTCATCATATCACTTGATGCTTATCATCAAATTCTTTTTGCCTTCACCTTTTAATTTATCAAGGCTGATCAACAATATGCATATTATTGTAGTGAATTTGACATTGACAAAAAGATAAACAGCCTGCGGTAAGTAAGTGCAAAAAGATAAGTTTCATTTGAATCTCTAAAAGCTACTTTCGTTAAAAAAAATATTAACTAATAATTTCATGCCAAGTGGAAGTCCATGATCGATCATGAGTTCATTATTATTAGTAATAAGTAACCTTATTAGCTTAACAAATTAATACCCATGCATGTTAATTAGTTCTTGTTGAACAAGGAAAAACCAAATTCGTTTTGTATGATAACAGAGTCTACACGTGTAATATATTGACATGCAGAAACCTATTTTAGAGACACAAGCTAGCTAGGTAAATTATAACCACATCCATAAGTTAGCTCACTCATCTATCATTGTCAATATCTGTGTTTATTTTCTTATCTTATTATTAACACTCATTGCCAATTTTTAAGATAAGCTTGTGTTTAGGAATAATAATATGAGTGCTATGCAAATCGATAAAGTCTAATATATATAATAAAATTACTTATTTTAAAAATTTAAAATAATAAAAAAATACATGAATGATTATATTTTTAGTATATTTTTTACATATATTTTTTTTAATTTGTCTAAACTTTACATGAGTGTATTTTTTCTTTTTTTTTATTTGTTTAATTTTATATTGTTTTTCCTTTTTTTTGAGTTAAACAAAAATCAAATTTTAGATTTTTTATCACAAAAAATTTAATATTATATTATAAAATTATTTTTTCTAAAAAATTAAATTAATAAAATAATTATATGTCTAACAATATAATACATTTTCCTATCATAATATCTCTTACAATATTTCCTTAATTTATATTCTGTAAGCGATTGGGCATGCAGTTTGGTGTTATCTAGGAAAATATAATATTAAAAGATATCTTTGGACTTTGAAAAAAATGAATTATTTTTGTCACAACCTCTAAATTCACGTAAGAATTGAAGGCGACTAAGAATCATACTTTAGTAATGTATGTAATAATTTAGTAATTCTTATATTGATGTGGTCATATGTTAATTGCAGTGATGAGATTTTACAGAATCAACCATCACCGGTGCATTAAAATTCCATCTTATTGCCTAACCCTGATTGTCCCTTTTGTTGTAGAATCTTAAGATTAAAGGAAATGAAAGATATGATGATGTTCACTGTTTGACAAACATGACAACAAATTGTTATTTTATTTTATTTGATGAAAGGAAACCTATTGTAACATGATGGTATGATCATAATTAAATTATTTTATGCATAATAATCGATGAGGGTAAAAAGTATAATTATTTTACACCTAGCTACATGCACCACCCTATTAAATTAGTGTATATGATTAATGATTAATTTTATCCTCTGCCATCAATCATGGTTACTTGCTTTATGGTGGAATCAAAATATATCCTTTTGGGTATTGGATGTCTATTTTAAGAATCGTTTATTGGTTAAAGTGCTTTTGCTCTTGCAATTAAGTGCTTCTTGCTGCATGGCCCTGTCTAGCTTCTATATTCTATTTGGCAGATACAGTAACAATCATATATATAGTTTGTTTGAATCATTACTAACTAAATAGTAAATACTGTCACTTATAAAAGATTTAGACATTTTTTTCTTCTATTCTTTGCTTTTCATTCATCAGTTGTGACTTTAATTATTGCTTTGTAGATTTTGTATGTTAGTTGTTAAAGATATATAATTAATTATTTATCTTCTTCTATCAACTTGAATATTTAGAAGAAATAAATTTACGATATATTATAATAGTTTTTATGACCAAAAAAAATTATAGTTCAATCTTTATTAAATTTTAAAAGAAATTTTTAGTACAAGATAAATAAAAAAGAAAAGAAAGTATGTATAAATTTTTATGTAAACACAAAAAAAAAGGAAAAGTATAGGTAACTAACAAGTTTTTTGAATAATGTGTGAACAATGTAAATTAAGGTTAAAAGAGTAAATTTAATTAATAGTATTAAATTAGGGTGTAATGTATTTTCATTTGATTGGTGTTTGTTTATGTTGTTCAAGATAATCATTGTTTACCGCTAAGCTTAAACTGATTTTCGGGTTCACCAAGGATCGAACTCGACCTTTTAGATCTATAATTCTAATACCATGTCCTGATACCACTCATCCAAAAACTTTAGCTGATAGAAAAAGGTAACATTAATAATTATATCTCTAATACTCCCTAAACCTTTCTCGTACTTTTCCATAAATGCATCAAAAATATAATTATTTATATACCTCCTTTAATCGGTTTAAATTTAATTACAGAACAGAATATTATTCATGACTTTCTTGATTAACTTAATAATATATATTCTCAAAGATATTAATACATATATTCACATGAAAATCACGACATGAAGAAGATTAAAGTATCCAAACAAAGATAGAAGTAGTACTAGTGTAGTAGTAACTAAGAAAATGATGAGATTATATTAGAGTGGTTACTACTAATAATAAGGAAGCATGGATAATTAAGAAGAGATTACATGATGGAACAGGAATTAGGATTATCATCACTGAAGAGAGTAGCAAGCTTCTCATGGGGAGCATTGGGGTTAGGGAGGGCAAGATCAGTGTTCTTGACATAACCAGAAGGAGCCTTCTTGTCATAAGCTTGAGCAACAAAAGGGTATGCAACCAAGTTATATTGAATGTAAGGCCAGAACTCTGCTCTCTTCCCTGTGCTCTGCACTTTCTTCAGAACTCTGTTTCTATCCACATACCCTGTCACTGTTACCTTGCTCTGTTTCCTATTCACCTCCACTTGCTTCACTCCTTTCATGTTTGCAACTGAGTTTCTTACTCTCCTCTCACACCCATCACAGTCCATCTTCACCTTTATTTCCACCGTCTGCATTGGCTTCCGTTTCTTTCTTGGGGTTCTCGACACTGAGAAGTATTCTGAAAGGAAATCAAGAGCACCCATTTTTATTTCTTCAACAACACAAGAGTTTGAGTTATTGTGTGTGTTATTGTTTTCCACAAGCTATGGGAAATGCTCTTATTCCTTTATATATATAGCGCAAAGTTGTGTGCGCAAATTCTGCTCAATTTTAGGTTAATAATATTATAAAATCGATTAGGTAGACTTCACGTGAAGTTGATAACTGAGAGCTGTTAGATGATTTGACTGATTTGACTAAATTTTTATTTAAAGGCTCTCAGTTATTAATTTTATGTGAAGTCGACTGCACCTAAATTTTCACCAATCGACTATACTATGTGTACACTAAAATTAGCTATTAAAATCAGTTATTACTATAAAATATATATTAAAATATAAATACAAACTAAAATAAATTAAATCACATATCTATTTATACATAAATATATTTAGTAATTGATTTTAATGATTGATTTTAACATACAAATAATAATTTTGTTATAAAATATAGTGGCTTAGATATTCACATTATTTGTGTCGCTAATCATGTTTCTCTCCTACGCAAGAGTAGTATATATCAATCATAAAGGACAACTTGGTATTATTCACCTCCAAGCTAGCTATCTTATATTATTATTTTCAACTATGCTATGTTAGTATAAAATATACGTAGAATATAAATATATATTAAAAATAAATTAAATGACATATATTAATATATAAATATATTTAATAACTAATTTTAGTGTACAAATAATATTTTTGTATTACTTTATATATTTGACAACAATAGACAAAAATGATTGAATTCAACACGTTAATTAATTAATTCCTGTGATATATTCTCATGTCGTATATAGCTTAGCTGTTTTCTTTTGCTCAAAGTAACGTGGTAATAACATACAGTTGTTAATAGAGTTGGTTTTGAATTTTTTTTTCTCTAAGTTGATTTTTCTCTTGGTAGTGATTATTAACAATTATTTAAATAACGTGTTCTAAAAAGCTTAAGTTAACAACTTAATATTAAAAGTATAAAATTGAATCAACAAGTAAATTAAAAAATTTAAGAAAAAAAATTAAATTATTCAAATTAATAAATAAAAAATTAATGATTCTAATTATTATTAATTAAAATGATACTGAATTTTTTAAACTAATAGAAAATATATATTTTTTAATTTTAATTTCCAATAAGTTTAATTTAAGAAATTTAAAAATAAAATAAGAATTATTAAACTAAAAATAGAACAATTAGTAATAAAAATTAATAAATTAAAATACAAATCTTCAAAAATTAGAGGGAAAATTATTAAAAAATTTATAAAATTATAAATAAAAATTTAACTCATAAAAAATTATTAAATTCGCAAAATAAAAATAAAACAAAAGTAGAAAAATAATATTATAAAATTTATAAAAATTGATAAAAAAATAAAACAATACTCTATTAATTTTTTTAACAAGTTTTAAAATTGGTATCGGAGCTAAGGTAATGATTTCAAGGATATAACAACACTTTATAATAAGAATAACACTTTTAATTATGTCACATATCAAAATTTTAATATATGATAATTTATTTAATAGACGAGATTAAGTATTTTTATTTAAAAATATTTAAAAAAAATTTAGAGAGTCAATAATTAATCAATAAAAGAAAAACGAGTAATTTTACATTATTAAAAATTGGGAGCCACTTAGATACGCTTAAAACGTCTTTTTTTAAAGATATTTTTAAGTAATTAAAATTTAATACATATAATTAATTAAACTATATTATTTTTATCAAAAGTATATCAGATAAATTGATTTGGCCAAAAAATTAATAAACTATATCTTAAATCGGTCTAAATTAACATTTTTTTTATAAAAAATAGTTATAATCTTTCTTTTATAAAAAATAAATAAAATATTCTTATATATATATATATATTAAAAATCCTAAATTCTAACCCTTTTCTTTTCTTTGTGTCGTTATAGAGTTAGAATTTAAGATTTTTAAAATTAAAAAAAATATATAATAAAAATATTTTTGTCATTTTTTATAATAAAGTTATTGTAGTCATTTTTTATAAAAAAATATTAATTTAAATCTGTTCAAAGTTTGGTTTACCGATTTTTTTACCAAATCAATTTATCTGAATTAATTTTGACAAAAATAATATAATTTAATTAATTATATGTATTAAATTTTAGTTATTAACAAACATCTTTAAAAAAAGATATTTTAAGTATTTTTATTAAAATATCTCCCTTAAAAAATAAAATTAATAATAATAACTAATTGATGACTATAAATTATAAAACCTACTCAACTCTTCTATTTTAAACATTTTTACTTGAATTTCCACAGTTTAATTAACCACACCAGCTGTAAATACCCCCTGCAAACACGCATGCATACAAAAAAAAAATAGGAAAAGGGAAAATAATATTAGTAGCTTTAATCAATCATTATCGAGTGGTATTATCTTTACCTAATCACGGCAAGGGGACGAAAACGATGAATAATGTTTCTAATCAGTAAATCCCACGTAAACTAATATTTTGAAGTGGCCACCAATTGAAGGTCTTGATGCTAAACGTGTGAAGAAACGGAGTTAATATTGTTTTAAGAGAAAAACTATGACTAAAACAAGAGAAATCATCGTTCAATAATAATAATAATATACACATTAAAAATCAGTATTTACATATTTTAATATATATTCTACGTTTTAATTGAATTGAGATTAAATAAACCTAATTCAACTTAGATCTAATAAAAAAAATAGTTTCTATTTATAAATTATTTTAGAGATTTTATTTTTAAAAGAGTAGAAATTGTAACAAGAGTAGTTAAGAGCAAAATAATCCTTTAATAATTTTTTTAAACAACATAAATAACCATCAATTAAATCAAAACATATTATACCTCTTAATTATCTATCTAAATTTTAATATTAGAATAATCATTCGTACACCTAATAAAATAAACATTTAATATATCTATTATTTACATTATTCAATATTTTAATTATCTAACTATACTTTTCTTAATTATTTTCATCATCTACGGTGAGAAACTATAGAAAATCACGTCTATCCACGCGATTAATTCAAAATATTTGTGGTGATTATTATGTTTTGATATACGTAGATTGATATGTATGTTGATGTTGCTTTCAAAAATTAATAGTTGAATCACAGCTGGTTAATGATGTGGAGGCTCAGCAGATCAAGTATGTTGCATTTGCATGCATGAGACGCCAGGGCACAATGAAAGGTTGCCACCACTTCAATTTTGATGGCTATTATTCCACCTTTTAATTTGAGTTGTAACTATGTTACTAGCTACCTACATTTCATACTAACACAAAGTCAATGCCAGCATTTATTATATATTTATATACCATAGTAGTATTAATACTCCATACAACTTGAATCTGAGTAGGTAAAAATGTTTGACTTTTATGTTTCATCATCTTGTAGTTGCGGCTTTGGCTATAATAATTAATTTTTTAATTAGAAGATTAAAAAAATTACTATACCAGTATATACAAAGCAATAGACTCGGTATACCAGGTGCATTACGTAATCATTATCACCATTGATTGATGAATGATGATCATCAAGTATATATATTGATCTCAATCATTAAATCAAACAAAATGTTACTACTCATTCGGATTTTGGACTTTAATAGATTGAGAACACGTCAAAGCCATTGAATTGAAATGCATATATACATCTAATATGATATATGATTGTTGATTTTTGTTGTAACTTGTCCCATGTATGTATATATTATATGATATTATTTTGCTTATTATTGAAGAAAAAATTATTGATTAGAGATGGGTCCGTCTCTCTCCGTGCATTATATGCAGACACAAAAACACAGAATGGCAATCATTCAACTACATATGATTGTTGTTGTCACTGTCTCTTGTTGTGGCCTCAATTATTTATCAAAGTGTCACAATCCAATTACATATACATATTTCTGCACAGTATAGTATATAAGATGGAGCAACCTTCTGGGTGGTTCTATCAATCTATGTTCTGTTCTTCCCTCCGCAAATCACAAATGTTATTAGGAGCATGATTAAATGTGTGAATAAGTGTGGCTAGCGCGGTGCCATTAAATGAATGAATGATAGTACTATGCGTGAATATGATCCAAGAAGAATTCAAAATATATAGCACTACTTGCGATAAATATTTGTATGTACGGTTCCGCTACGTTACCAACAACATATCTACCAATTTCTGCCAACTCTTATTTATAATTGTGTTTCATGAAAGTGTGTTCGTAGATGTGTCTAATAAAAATATTTTTTTATAACTGTGTTTAATAGAAGTGTCTTTATAGATATATTTTCTGGATGTGTCTCTTTATATATGTATTTAAAATATATTAATTACTAGACACATCTACGAACACACTTCTATAAAACACAAATATAAATAAGAATTGGCAGAAGTTGGCGAATAATATGTTGGTACCCTATACTTTTCCTTTGTATGTATTATGTTCGTGTTTTAGAAACATTTACAACTACTTATTTATAATTTTATGGCTTAAAATTGAGTCATATTTTTCTATAATAATTGCATAATCGTATAGTTAACCAATTTCTCATATGTTCATTGAAGATATTGTCTGAATGCACAATACTTTTTTAATGAATTTGTAAATCAGTTTTATACGAGCATTTAATAACACAACGTCACATCATAGAAAATAATAATTATTTTTATTGCTGCGTAAATAGTTATTTAAAAATATGCATTAAAATTAAACTCATATTTAATTTGCTAACCTGACAAAAATTGAAAGGAGACACCTACTCAATTATGAATACCAGGTTGCATTTAAATTCTTACTGTGGGACAAAAATCATATAGAGAGAGTATAAATTTATTCTTTTTTTATTTTATTTTGGTATGCAGAGTATAACTTTCTTTTGTCTTAATAAAAAAAAAAGTAGTACTAAGATATTTTTTTCACACAAATGACAAAATATAGTTTTTGGTCTGTATTGCTTTACAAAAAAGGGCCGAACACCCCAAAGCCCAAAGAAAGTAAATTAATTTTCAGTCCAAAAAAATCCACATTTCACAATATTCAATGGGCTGACTGATCCAAGATATATCATTTGGACAAAGCAATCCAATCAACGAAAGCAAGTTTGTGAACCGGGTCGGGTAGAGGGTATGATTTATTTTGCGGATCTGGGCCAGCCTATGGTCCCATCTTTGACCCAAAAAACAAATTGTTTGAGAAGTGCTACCCACGAGCGACGCATCCTTCTTGGGTTCTTCCTTCTGTCTCCGCCCCCGCCAGCTAGTGGTGTCTGAATTACAGCACCGCCGCGCTCTCCCCCTCGCAGCCATCTTCTGTGGATGCACATCTCGCAGAGGTATGTCAACTCCCTCCTGCTATTGTTCCTTCATCTTGCTACTACTGTTTTCTTTTTTTTTTTTCAAATTATTTTTTATCCTTTTTCCTTTGGTAGCATTCGTGCAACTCCGTGATTTTGTGTTTGGTTTTGAACTACTAAGCTCGTCAATTATGAGTGATTCACTTGGATTGGATGTATGGTTGAGAATTTTCATATTTCAATTTGTAACGTTGATGATTCCGAGTTCAGTAAGTTTTGGGAGCTATCGCGTATCTCTTTTTATGTAGTTTTTCTGTTCTACACTATTTTTCATGCTTAATTGTTTTGGTTTGGTGTTATGCAATTGATTGTTTTTGTAATTTTTACCATTGTTCTTATACAGGGATTGCTACAGTCAAACAATTTAGAAAATGCTTTCTGGGGTGAAATTCATTCCTCGTGACCAGGTCAGTAGGGTATGCTTATCTATCATTGCGCCTTTGTTGTTATTTTCACTATTTCTTCCATTTTCTCGGATTCCATCTGGTGTGTGGCATGTCTGATTGTGTTTGTATTTCTTTTGGCTTAATTATGTGTCTGACAGATGCAAGATGAGGACTTGGTTTCTAAATCAGATATTAGGAGGAGAAAAAATAAGGGAAAAGGGAAGAGTTCTAGGAACAGCTCTTCTGATGATGAAGAACTTGAAAAGATAAAGAAAGGTTCTAGGAAGAAGTGGTATTCATCAGATGAAAGTTATTCATCAGAGTATGAAAGCAACCAAGATGAAAAGAAGAACACGAAGAAAGCAAAAAAGAAAAGGGATGGTGGTTCATCAGATGATTCTTGTAAAAGGTCAAAACGAAGATCAAGATCAAGGAGTGGGAAAAAAAGATATTCATCTGAGGAATGCTCATCATCCTCTTCAGATGTTAGTAAGGATTTCAAAGATCGAAAGGGGAGGCATCAAAAGACAAACAGAAAACACGGGAGTAAAAAGAGCAAGGTAAAAGGTGAAGCTGCAAATATTGCAGCAGATTCTATAAGTGAGAATGAAATTTCAAGAAAAGAAATGGGATTGGATTGGATGCTTAGGCCTGAGAGTAAGGGACCAACAGTTTCAGATACAGTGGAGAAATTGCCAGAGGAAGATCCTGTTGAGGAGGTATGAATCAGTGTCCATAATTTTTTGCCCTTTAGCTTCTCGTTCTCCTGTTCAGTTTTTTATTTATCTTCTGATTGTTTGTTGTTTGTTAACATCTTGTTGCTTACTTGAATTTTGTCTTATTGAGCAAAGTTTGGTGGTCTCATTTTTTACTATACCATAACAAGAATAAAAATAAAAGGACGAATGAAAAGGGAAGGCAAAAGGTAAACTAAATAGCATTAAATATGAACAACAAATGCGAGCAAAGAAAAACACGTTATTATATTTCATCACCCCAGTATAACTTTTCCTGAAAATAAATATATGAGAAGAGCAAGTTGAAATGAAGAAAGCAAAGAAAGTGTATTGAAAAAATGTTGAAAAAGCTTTCAGATAACAGGGTTCAGTAAGAATGTACCTGCTGACCTTTTGGCTTTTCTAAATGAGAACAACGAGTATGTTGACATTTGCTAATATTATTCACAAAAGTAAATTTCCTGATTCTTACCTATGATTTGATTTTGCTGTGTGTCTACAACCTATTTGGCTCATCTACTGTTGTATACTTTTGTTTGAAGGAATAATGATTGACCAATATTTCACTTTGCTTTTGACACTTGAATAGGTGAAGAATATTTCCATTTTGTTTGCAGCTTGTCTGCTCCTTTTATTCTCATGGCTATTGTAGGATTAAAAAGACTGAATATTTTTTTTTCTTCAGCCAATTAAGGTGAATCCTAAGGAGTTGAATCCATATCTGAAGGATAATGGAAGTGGCTACCCAGAAGAAAGTGATGGGACTAAAGTTGGTGCAGACCGACTTTTATCTGCTTCCCTTGTTGGGGATGGGGGAGCAAGTTGGAGACTTAAAGCTTTAAAGCGTGCACAAGAGCAAGCAGCTCGAGAAGGGCGTAGCTTTCAGGAGGTTTTTTTTACATACTTTCCAGATATTTTTCATTTGTTTTGTACTCACACACGCTAGAAAAATAAATCCTAGTCCATCTTTTAAAATTTTGGCTTTTTGCTATATGGATACACACAGGTTGTAGCTGAGAGGTGGGGTTCTCTTGGTGACTTGACTGCATCTGTTGCATCAAACGCAGCTGCCCCAGCTCGTGCTCATCTACGTGCCATAAGAAGTAGGCAAAAAGGTGAAACAGAAGAGAAATCAGATACCGATAAGCAAAGCCGAAGGGATTATAAAAGGGTAACAAATAAGAGAACTATTGTATTCTTCTTTATTCAATGACTATTTCTTCAGAAACTTATTATAATATCAAACTCACTTTTGTTGAGACCACGAAGTATATTCCGTTTCATTTCACTGAATTTTTATAATATAACAATAGCAGGACTACTTGAAGGATGTTTCTGTCCGGCATGGTGAAATGAAAGCACCTAAAGTTCGAGATTCTTTATCTTGGGGAAAGCGAAAAAGTCAACATTCTGCTGAGGGAGCTGCACTCATTTCTGCAGCGGCATCTAGCCTAAATAAATTTTCTAATGATGGAAGCTTTATGCGTGAATTTGTTAGCAACAAGAGTAGCAATTCTGATGGTTCTGCTGTAGAAGGTGTTGAGCCAGTAAATGATTCATCTGAAGCAAATGGACCTGGCAATAGCAGTGAAGTGGTGAAGACTGGGATGACTGCAAACCAGCTGGCAGCGAAGGCTATGCAACTTCGTTTGAAAGGAAAGCACGAAGAAGCCGAGAAACTAATGGTGAGACCATAAAGTCATTTAATCGTCAAGGGAGCACGCCTTTCTAGTTTCAGAATTACTTTGACTGTATTGTTTTTTAATTAGTACTCTTTTGGTGGACAGCAAGAAGCAAAGATTATGAACACACAACAGGGAAATCAAGCTCATACAATTAGATCAAGATCTGAAGGGGATTCTAGCAGGTATTTTTACTATCTTGAAATCATACATACTCCCCCCCCCCCCCTCTCTTCCCTTTTCCTGTTTCTCCATATGCATGCAACTTATTCACTTCTGATATTATCAGAACAGAGTCTAAGGGGAAATTTCTATTATAGCAAAGGGGGGGGGGGGATTTGTCATTTCTTTATTTTTCTGTGCAACTTTCTACGAATGTTATTATTTTTATCGGCTGCTAGTGTGTTCTTGTGTGTGTGTGTATATATATATATATATATATATATATATATTTGTTTTTTTTAATTATTTTCTTATGATTTCTTTACTGTGTGTTTATTTTATTCAAGATATGCTACACAGAAAGTATATGCTCAACAGAAAAAAGGAGAGGATGATGCTGACATGCATCTTGCTCGCAAGATCATGCAGAACAAGCAGTTTAAGGTTTCTAGTCGGGCCGATGATGAATATGATTATGATGATGGTCCAAGCAAAAAGAGTAGAAAGACACGTGCAGGTGATGATGATCACAAGATTATTCAGAAAAACAATCGTGAAAATCGATTCTTGACTCAGCAAGAGCGCTGCCTCTTTTGTTTGGAAAATCCAAATCGGCCAATGCATTTGGTGGTATCAATTGCAAATTTCACATATCTTATGTTGCCACAGTGGCAGCCTGTAGCACCTGGCCATTGCTGCATTTTACCCATTCAGGTGAGCTTATTCTACTAGTGTTCGTGTTCCTTTCAAAGGCTAGGCCAATTGAAAGCAGTATTACCTTGGATTTCACTTGACACAATCACTTTACAGAAAATAATAATAAATAAATAAATAATGGAGACGATATTTTACTAAGATTCAGCTCTTGGAAGATTTTCCTTTAGGATGAGAACCATTCCTAAGTAAAAGGTGTGAATGAAATGTTGAAATGATCATAGTAATGAGGAGTGTATTTGATGCATTCTTCTGGAAATTGGGATGATGACTTGTTCAGATGGATGAAGACCTTCTAAAGTGAGGAAGTTGGTAAAGTGGTAAAGTAGGAGTTAATCACTCTTAAAATAAGATAGTGGGGCACACACTTCATGGAAATTACAAAATCAATGGTGATTAATTCTTCACTTTACCAACTTTCTCGCTTTAGAGGATCCAAATTCGGTACGATTAATTCTTATATTAATCCTAACATTTAAGTATCATATATTTGATGTGAATTTAAAGAAGGTCCATATATTTTTGAGCTAGTTGATTTGTGGCATAAGGAGCTTTTTTCTTTTATTTTATTACTAAACATTTCCAACTTTGTCATATCCTTTTATATTGCAGCATGAATCAGCTACAAGGACGGTGGATGATAATGTGTGGACTGAAATTCGAAACTTCAAGAAATGCCTAATAATGATGTTTGCAAAGCAAGAGAAGGAGGTGGTGTTTCTTGAAACCGTAATGGGATTGGCACAACAAAGACGACATTGTATGGTCGAGTGCATTCCGTTACCCCAAGATATTGCCAAAGAGGCTCCTTTGTACTTTAAAAAGGTGAGATGTCTAACATCATCTTAATTTGTAATCAATGCTTTTCATTTATGTGAAATGATCTGGGTTTCTTCATTAATTTTTTTGAACAAAATTTCCTTGTTTTTCTTAGAGATTATAATTATAATTATAATTCTTGCACAGCATCTATTGAAATCGATTTGATTTATTTTCTTGTGTGGTTGCATGCGCTATGTCAAATTGAATATTGTATTATTGTTGAATCTGTCCTGATTGTGTTCACCATAGGCAATTGATGAAGCTGAAGATGAATGGAGCCAGCACAATGCTAAGAAACTCATCGACACAAGCCAGAAGGGACTGCGGAATTCGATTCCAAAGCACTTCCCATACTTCCATGTTGAGTTTGGACTAAACAAGGGTTTTGTCCATGTTATTGATGACGAGAAGCAGTTCAAGAGCAACCTTGGCTTGAATGTAATAAGAGGGATGCTGAAGTCTGCCGAGGAAGACATGTATCGGCGTCGACAGTATGACGCGGTGGATGTACAGAAGCAAGCAGTTGCTAGCTTCTCTAAAGAGTGGGAGCCTTTTGACTGGACGAAACAGCTTCAAGAAACATCTTAACAATGATGTGGGTATCAAATTGCAGTTTCTGGATGGAACCATTCCAAATCAAGTTTATGATGAAGATCCAACAGGATGAAAAGAATTCTTGGTGCACTCGTATGAGTTTGCCCTGATAACTTACCAGCAATTCCTGCACGATCACATTAATCAACCCATCTCTCTGTACAGTGCGTGTAACTATGCATGTGAAATAAAGTGCTTAAGTTGATACATAGAGAGATGAATGAAATCATATTATATATATAAAAGTCAAAACTCTTTTTTTCAATTATCTTTCTAATTTCTATAGGTGCGGCTTGAATGTTTAACCAAAGTGGAATACTCTTTTATCCTGGTCTTGTGATTTGTGAATAGGCTTGACTGACTAATGGGAAATGACTACTTGGGAGCTGTGTTTTCCCGTTTTCGTGGATAACCATGCAAACCAAACCGTCTCTAAGTGGTTAACAATTTAATGAATGTTAACCCAAGTTTTTAAATCAAACTACCAAAAAATTGAAGAGTAATTTCACCTTTTTTTCCAAAAACAAATGGAAGACTTTAATTAGGAGGGGTTGTTTTTTTTTTTGAATAAAAAAATGATTGTAGAAAATTTTTCCACAGCTAGTTAAAATTAAAATAGAGAGTACATGGTCAAATTAGTTCTTAAAAGTCACTCATTCTTTAAATTGGTTTTCGAAAAAAAAATTTAAAATTAAATTCGTCCTTTAAATATTTTAAATTAGTCATGTTAGTCTTTCTGTCACTTTCTTTGTTAATGGTGTCAAAATTTGTTAATATGGCACGTTAAGTAAAATCCAACACACCTAAAAGTGTTAATTGACTATTAACATAATAACTTTATAAAATTAGATCAAATCAAAATCTATTTGAAGGAAGAAATTGAGACATTGAAACGTCTCAATTTAGAATTGATTTTATATAATTTCATAAACTAATCATATTAATAGTCAATTAAGACTCTTAGGTGTCTGTTGAGGTGTCACTTAACCTACTATATTAGCAAATTTTGATACCATCAACAAAAAAAGTGACGGAAGGACTAACATAACTAACTTAAAACTTTTAAACGACGAATTTGATAAAAAAATCTTTTGAAAATCAATTTAAAAAATGAGTGATCTTTCAGGGACTAATTTGATCATTTACTCTTAAAATGTATATAAAGAAAATCAATGAATTAGAATTTGATGTACTATTTTTACATATTCATTTATGTGTTTAGATTGTTTGAATACAGTTGAATTTTTTTTTTGTGGTAAAGTGATAACTATTAATTATCTGTGTAAACACTAACAGTACATGAAAATTAAATTTTTAAGATAATAAGATTTTTTTTTGTAAACAAGATAGTAATATAGTATTTATTAAATGAAATTCATATTTTGGTCAACTAAAAAAATATTTGGAGGGATTATTGTGCTTGTGATGCTGGACAGCCCGGCCCAAGAAGAAGAAAAAGTAGGGCTCCACTTTGTGGCTATATAAATGCATAGCAAGTAGGGTTCAATTCACTTTCACTCTAGTTTCTACTTTCTACTGTGTTTAGTTGTTTGTGACTTTGTGAGTATAATGATTCATTCCATCCTTTTAATCAAGGGAATCACAGTTGAGTTGAGTTTCTCTGTCGCTCAGAATCGAGTTTCTCTGTCGCTCAGAATCTCTACTGTGTTCCCTTGATCAAATGGATGTACTGGATCACAATCACTCCTGGTAGAACAGCTCCTTCTGTATTCTCTCGGGGTTATTTTATTCTACTTTACTCTTTCTCCTATGTCGAAACAATTCACGTGCCTCACATTGCAGCTGATCAAAATCTTTTTGTTTTTTTTTTTTTTTGAACTTGAACAAAATCTATTTCTTGATGCCAAATCATCATGATCTGCGCGTTGTATTCACTTGCGCTCAATCTCTTGTTTGTTTGGGGTGAAATTTTAATCTTTGGTAATAAACTTTTATAAATTTATTGTAAATAAAAAATTTAAATAATTTTTTTAATTTGGGTATATTAGTGACCGATGGATAGGAGATGAGAATTTCGAAAATAAATCTAAAATTAATAAATTATAGATATAAAATATTTTCTGGAGAGAGGATGCTTAAATTATGTTAAATTAAGCTCGCTTCTCCTTAATTTTTTCTTAGATTTGTTTTTCTTAATTCATTCCTTTTTATTTTAAATGTTAAAAATGTGTCTATGCCGCTATGCGGCTCCGATCTTCTCGTTATATTTGTTTATGCGGGACGTTCTCTTCTCCAAAATCGTTGGTGACGAGTAGATTTGTTTATGGATTGAATCTGATTCGTATGTCTTTATTCGAATTTGATCTGAAAGTTGCGGATATGAACTTATATTTATAGGATCGGATTTTGGTTGATTGGTTTTTATTTAAGTATTTATAGGATCAGATTTTTTTTATATTTTATTTCAACTAATAATTATTGTATACATTGTATTATTTTAATTTTATTATTTAAAAAAATATGTTTAATATTATTTTAAGAATAAACATATTTAAAATAATAGAAAAAATAATTTTATTAATATTTGTGTGTTTTGCAGATATATCCGATATTCAATCCGCAAATGTGTGAACTCCGCAAATGTGTGAACTGATTCGGATCAAATCTAAAATTAAAAATTGTAGATATTAAATCCTATCCAAAAAATCCCATAACTTTAGTGCAGATCAGATTGAAATTTTGACAAATTTTGACAATTTGATAAGTAGAAGGACAAGAGAAAAATAGTATATTTTATATTCCAATTAAAATATCAGTAAATCAAGGGAGAATAGCCTGAGTTAGACAACTAGAAAGGTGAGTGTAATTGTATTTTAATAAATTTTCAATTTAAGAATAATCAAAATTACTTCTATCACTATATTGTCATAGATGATTAATGCATGCATCATCACCACCATTCATCAACACACAACGAAACAAAGGAATCCAAGTAATCGGAATGGAGTAGAATACACTTGGAATTGAAATTTTCGTCTGTCACCAAGTTAATACAAGCTAGTTCAAAGGAATTGATAACGAAATTTTAAAAATTCTTAGTACGATGGTATCTTTATTAAACAACGATGTTTATCTATTTTTTTATGTATAAAGTGAACCGCTTTGTATATTTATCTTTTATCCATAAAATTGAAACAAGGTAAACAAAAACTATAACGAAGACCTATGGAGAACTCCTAATATTAGTACTTAATTTGGAATACCAATAATCACCACCCATTAACACCAATAAAAGCCTACCCATCAGAAATATTAGCACTTAGCAACCCCAATGTGACTCCAATCAACGGGTCATTAGATAAGATTCAAGCGGATCCAATGGACGAGAAATAAATGGACACAGTAAAAGAAGTTTATATAACCCTTTAAAGAACTCATTATATTCTAACATAACTACCAAATAAATCTTAATCAAGTTTTGGCATCAAGTAATCCTGAATATTCATAGGCCAGGAAGATTGATTACACATGAACGAGAGCCTTGCTATAAAATATCAAACCATCTTCATTCTGCAATACATTGGCAGGCACAAATTGCCATCAGAATTTAATATTGAAAATAAACTCAATACAAGGATTATTACTGCACCGAGAAGATTGTAGATCATTCTACCTACCTGAACCCATTAAGACATATCAGCCTAGCTGCACAGCACTTCCTACAGTCCAGGTAGAATTTTCTGTTATGACAAAACGCCCAAATCAAAAAGAAAAAAAAAACAACCATCCCAATACTGCATGAAATTATCTAGATTATAAAACGACACAAAACTACTCTCATGATTATAGCCAAAGGTGGCACTAGTCAAAGTAAGATATGGTGACAAAAACTAAACACTAGTAATGGACAACAAGAAACACAAATCTTCACGCTGATAAGTGTTAGAATACTAGGACACACCAGAAATAAACACTAATGAATCCTGTCCCCGACCGCAAAGAAGCTTCATATAAAAATAAATCAGTAACCTTGCAAAAAAACCACATAAACTGAAATGCAAGAGTAAACAATAATCAGTGATGCAAAATGTTTAGCTTGAGCAGGTTAGATAAAGGAACTCCACTACTTCCCATTCCCCTTGAGACCTGCGCCAAGGTGCCAAAATCTGTATTCCAGAATTATCATCAGTTTCTAAGACAACAATAAAAACTTCAAAAAAAACCTCACAATACAGCAAATATAATGTATCCAACATAAAATTCTAAGATAACAACATGTAGTCTATCAATAATATGAGGATTCATATTCCTCAAAGAGGGAGTAAAGGTTACAACAACCTTCTTGAAATGACAACAACTAGTATGCTCATCTCTTTCTACCACCACGCTCTCTTAAGCTGAGAGTAAGTATTTCTCCTCCACCGACATTGTAATGGGCAAGAGACATATTATCCTTGAGAAAGCCTGGCTTTCCGCTTAATTTCTGCTTGTTAGCAGGGAGTTGTATCTCCCCTGCAATCTTTTCCTTCAGACTGCCAACAGTTTCAGACAGAGATTGCACTGTAATTTCCAGAACTTGTCCTTTAAGATTTCCTTCATCATGGTTTGGAACAGACACACTGATCCGGAGAGGTCCCTGCAAAGACAAAACCGGTTAGGAAGGACATAAATAGAAATGATGGTACATGGTAAATAAAAATTTAAGAGTAAAAAATGAAGATTGTCTAGAAAATACCGGATGTTGAGCCAGAAATTGATCTTCAGGAATCAGAGCAGAATCATCAAGTTTCTGCCTCTTTGGCTCTGGTTCCTCTGGAAGTGGGGGAGGAGCTTCTTCAGGTGGTGGTGGCGGTGGTGGCACTCCTTGAGGCATAGGTGGTGGATGCATCATAGGCATACCTGATGGTGGGACAGAGAAAGGAACAAAAGGTCGGGGAACAGGTATAGGAGTGTACTGAGATCCTGGAGGTGGAGGTATGGGAATTCCTTGGCTATTCATAGGAATTGATGGAGGCATTGGGGGTGGTTGACCAGCCATAACCGACTGCTGCCCAGAAGACATTGGCATAGGAGGAGGTGGGGCTGGCCGAATGTTAGGATTAGATTGCATCATGGACATTACTGGTGGCCTAGGCGGAGGAACAGAAAGTCCACCACTGTTTGGAGCAGAATACTGGACTACATTGGGAGGAAAACGGGGAAGATGATTCAATGCTAATCCAGCTGGTGGTGGAAGAGGCCGAATTGAAGGCATACCAGGCCTAGGAGGAGGTGCAGCAGGACCAGGAAGGTTCTTGGCTTCATTATTAGATGGATCATTTTGATCCTCACCACCCATATTCTGAGACAAGGCTATATTTGCAGTGCGGCCAATACTACCGGTGTGACCATCCCATATAACTTGCTTAGGTTGCTCGTCATTTTTCTTCTCAATCTCTGCCTTGACCGCATTCGAAACTTCTTCCTCTGTTGTACCAAAGATATCAGGACGGGTTCTAGCAAGTCCGACAATGTTTCTTGAAATTTCATCATCCTGAGCCAGAGTTGTCTCTCGAATTTTGGCAAACATCCTTTCTTTCTGTTCCTTGTACTTGGGATCAATAAGGGAAATTCTCATATGTTCTGACATTTCACTAATAGGAATCAGTTCACCGGTGATAGGAGAAACAACAAACTTGGTTGGATCTCTTTCTGCAGAAATCCTCTCCTCTGGTCTCTTCCAGTTCTTCACAATTTTCATCGGTGGCTCAGGTTCTTCAGTAACCATGGCTTCATTTCTCTCATCATCCTTGTCTTCTAAACTAGCTTTTCCCAAGCCCTCTGCAACAAGCTGTGCCTCCTCCTCGTCCATTTCCATTTCTACCTCCTTTCCTGGCTCTACAATATCTTCTTCTGCGGCTGACACCTTGCTTCTCCTAATAACCTCTTCAATGGTCATTGGAGGAGGTAACTCTTCATCCTCATCATCAACAAAGTCTATCGTTTCAACCACCACAAAGTCATGCCAATCAATCATAGCCATCTGTATCCTTTCCTGCTCTATCTCATCCTCGGCTTTTTGCCTGGCTTGCTCTTGTGAACGCTCCCATTCTAGCCTATTCACACACCTCTCAAGGACAGTTGTCATGTCAGGAACACTCTTCTTCAGCTTCTCTGTCAAACCCTTTGGAGGCATCAAAACCTTTGAATATGCATCCGCAAGGGATGTAAAGAACGTAAACATGCTGTGGGTTGGTTTCAAGAAATGGAACTGTGGGTTATTAACTTCCCTACTAGTTAATCCTGTCAAGAAAGATTTCCCATTTCGAGCCACAAACTGTGCCGTAAGCTTTATGATATCCAGCTCTTCACCTGTAATTCCTTCGGGAAGCCGAACAGTGTACTGCTCGGCTTCAGGGGGTTCAAGCACTTTCTTAACAGGTCTAAACTGGGCAGAAATATCAGGCTTTTCAACTGCCACTGTGCCATTGCTATCAGGGGCCGGTGCAGAAGGTGCAGATTCAGGAACAGACGAGTCAGGAGGCTGCAAAGGTGGTTGGGCACCAGAAGATTGATTCTGAGCACGAAATTCAGCCAAACGGTGTTGATAATACGCATGATAGGGATCCGATGAGTTGAGGAAATTGAACTTGACATTGCCAGTGTTATTTGCAATAATCCTCTTCTCAAATTCGGGACCATTCTTGGCAACAAACTGGGAAGTTTTATCAACGATGGTTCTAATGTCAGGAGGGGGGTGTATAATTCCTATAGTTCTAGTATGGGTAGCAACCGTTGCAGGCGGCGGAGCAGGAGCTGAATTCGACTTGTTCTCATCCTCCCTATCGTCCTGAGGGAGCTGAGACTCAGGTAGAGGACCGAGATTTCCATCAGAAGGAGGAGCAGGGAGAGGCAGTATCGGCAATGAACCTAACATGATGTGAAAACCCCTAGAAAGCTCAAATATTTTCTATGCGAATTCACACACAACCAAAATCAAAAGGAAGCACCAAAGCAGCCCTGCAAATGAGAAACAGATTTTTAACCTAGCGAAAGCTAAAGGAAATGAAAGCCACAAAACTAACAAGAACAACACACGCGTGCCTAGGGTTCATTTCGATGTATTTGAAACCTATTAAAAAAAAAACATGATTCTGTAGGAAGCAGAAAGTAAATAAGCTAATAAAGAAAAGTGAATTCAGGAGAGTAATTAGATAAGTGGGTGAGCACGAAGTGGAACCTAGAAGGAAGAAAAAGAGGGAAGAGCTTACACTGAAGGGGCTGGGATCTTGTAGAGCTATTCCGAGAGAGAGAAAGAGAGAGAGAGAAAAGGGATGCCCTTTTCTATGCATAGATCGATGATCTATCTCTCATTTCTGGCTGGGTCGGTGTATCCGCTGCTCTTTCTAGTGCTTTAAGGCCCAACCTCTGTTAATTTCGTTTTTTTATTATTTTTATTTTCTTCCCTTAACATAAAATAATTCACTTTATATTTTCATTATATAATTAATCAAATTAAATAATAACTAATTTAATAATTTTTTCCAGTCATGCTAGCATAAACGTAAGATTCTACATAACAAGGTAAAATAACGATAATATTACAATGTATATATCATTTTCTTAAAAAGAATGAATTTTATGTTTCTAGTAGTCCAGAATTGAGATATTTGGAGGAATACAAAACATACAAGATGATGAAAATGGAAGCTGGAGGAATATCCTCCTATTCATTGAATGTATTGGAGCATCAACAACAAACATTAGAGGCCCCTCAAACAATACATGTATTCCCTTCCCCACCCTCCAACTCTCGTGTTTGCTATGGACACTCACTAGCAAAAAAAAAAAAAAAAAAGAAAAAGAAAATCCTGCTATCACAGCAGTTCCTTCCCCAACTTCCAAGATCCAAATCAAACTCTGGTGACCAAAGAATGTGTTCTCAATAAATGGCAACTTCTACCGGTCCATGAATAGCGGTTTCCTAAAATGTTTCTATTACTGTGTCCATCAATTGCATACATTGGTCTGCAAGTTCCAGTCATCCAGAAGGCCAGAAATCGAAGCCTCGAGCTTCTTGGCCTGAGGACCCGGCTTCAGTATATTGACGTCACCCCACTGGGAGCATGGATCTGACCACCAGCTCCTCTGCCCAGAACACCATGCCCCTGGCACGACTTGTTTGCGACCGCGGTGAAGGATCTTTTCATCGATCATGTCCAGCACCGGGTTGTCAACTGCGAACTGCCTTGCAAATGCAGCTCCACTATCTACCATCCGATTATAATCGGACGTATTAAGGTAGTGTGGTTCCATCTTTGGAGGATTGTCCCAGATCATGAATCTTAGGTCCCCATTTACAGTTGTGTTCTTAAACTCTGGTGCATTGCAAATAACTGAATGGAAGTAGCCTTCTTGAGATAACTTCACATTTGTGAAATACATCAGCAGTACTCGAGGTAAATTATCCCAACCAAAAATGCAAAATTCGAGGAAAGATCGGCTCAAAATTACCCAAGATGAACCTGCAAGGAAAGGAAAGCAGTCAACAACAAACATAAGCAAATCTCATAGGCATAGATAGTGTTACACAGACAGCATGAGAGGAAAGAATTGCCTGTGTAGAGTTTGAATGCATCAGGGGTTGACCGTTTCTCGGTAGCCTGAAAAATTTGACTTCTCCTTGCTAAATATAGCCCTGGGTCAACTACTATAGGATGGAATCTATCTCCTCTGCACAAGCAAACAAATAAATGATCTAAGACCAATTGAATAAGTGCCACAAAGTACAGGCAAGCAGATAGAGTTAACAGTAATTGTCATACATTTTCCATCCAAGGTTGCTAGTGTGATCAATGAAATTCAGGTCTCTCCTAACAGAAGAGAAAACATGAGAAAGATCTGGAAAAATAAACAAGCACAGATCAGTAACATAGAAACAAGAGTTGAGAATATGAAAGATCCACAGAAGTTAAAACAGGAAAAAGTATGTAGGGTTCTTGTCACCTATAACAAAATAAAGTGAAAATACTGTAAATGTTATTGGATTTTAAAAGCAAGATGTCTATGATTGAAGGCCACACTGATGAACCCTAAAATGGAGGACTTATTGAGCCTTCAAAAGCCAACCTATGTAGTTACAAACCAGCTTTTTCAGCGTACCTCATATTTCAAAATAAAAAATATTGCTTAGTTGCATTCTTTACTGCCTTCTTATTAACAAGATGGTCCAATATCAAAGGATGTACATCAATGATCGGCACTATGCAATAGCATGTGCATACAAAGAGACACAGTCCCCCCCCCCCCCCCTTTTTTTCTTTTTTCCTTTTGGGCACCATAATCACAAAGAAAATGTTTGATATATGAAACTCTTATATATATGCGATAAAGTCCAGCTTGAAACTTGTCAATAGCAAACTGTTATTTTTGTTACTTGTGATAAATTCCACTAGCTGATGTATATTGGAGTTTAACACACCCATTTCCCTTTTTCTCTAGAAGCATAAGAAAACTGGTTGAAACTTGAAACTAGCATTTAAGCATCTAAATATGCTGTCAGCACCTCCTTTACACTTTAAATCCTAATATTCACATACTATTTTTTGTAAACTTCTTTGGCTCAAAAACTATTGACTGTTTATGCAATAATAGAATTCCAGCATAGAGCCAAACTCTTCAACTCAGAGATTGATATGCAATGGCTAAGCAGCTTGTCAAGCAAGCACAGATAATATTGATTATTTTTTTGGGTGGGGGTTAGAAATGTAAACTGAACCAGATCACATGAAGAATTTCAGCTGAGTTTCTTTGGTATGTAGGAAGGCTTGAAGAAGTCCTTAGAATCTGTTGTTTCATTTAAGGAAAGAGCAGTACCTTCTTTCTTTTTACCATAAATCACAACAGGCGTAGCTAATAGGAAAAGTGCACCATCTACACCTCTCCTTCCCCACCCTTGAGGTAGAACATTTTACATTCCAAGCCCTCCCTTCCCCTCCAAAATCCTAACTCACAAATAACCATCCCTAATTCCTCACTCCTCTTAACTTTCACATGCCTATGTGCTACCAAATCAGTTAGAAGACCAATCTTTTCACCTAGTGTCCTATATAAATTCAATTCTAGAGCCTAACTCATGATCATCTGCCAGAATAGTGTAAAATTATCTGAACAACCAAACTCAGACTAACACAAGAGGGCAGCCCGGTGCAAAAGCATGCTACGCAGGTTCGGGGAAAAGCCGCACCAAAGGGGGTAGTGTAACCAGCTTAACTTGACCAATGGCTGATTCCACTCAGAGTAACACAAGAATGATACTAATTACTAAATTGCATTTCATGACCCTATAGCAACCAATCCAAAATTCAACGATAAGACCATCTATGAAAGAAAGGTCATTCATTTGGATATTAATTATTAAATCTTAAGTTTCTAATTAATGCCAGATCTCAAACTCCATAAAGCGAGCCTGACTAACAGAAAATGAAAATAAAGCTCCTTAGAATCCGCATAAACTTCCCAACAATGATTACCAAGCCACTACACACAAATCACCTAAGAAGACAGGTCAACTTCATAAAATTGCATTTAAAAGCTTGTTGATTTGAACTTTCTTCTTTCAGTATAATGATTCGGTTATCAAATATAAAAATTCATAACAGAAAATTTGGCATACCATCCTGAGTGATGAGAGGATAATCACGTGCACTCAAAGTGATGAACCAATTCCAACCAGAATCCAATTTCAACATGATGGCAGCAGCACGCAGCGTGAGGGCAACATTGGATGAACCCAAGTACGTGATCCAATCAGCATTTCCAACCACATCAACGTTCCCAAAAGCCCGAATAGCCGGCACCGCCATGACAGCGGAGACAAGGGCCAGCCTCTCGTCATCTCCGGCGTCCCTTCCAAGATGAAGGAGGTACCGATTCCTTGGGTGATAAACCGCCAGCATCAACCGCAAGATCCGATCCTTATCTTGGTGCCCGCCAGAGATAAAGTACGCAAAAGAAGGAGGGTAAGGAGAACCATGCTGAACAAGGGAAGGAAAAGCCTTTGGGGAGCTAAAGGAAGAGAAGGAAGACATTATCAGAACCATGAAAGTGAGGAACACCGCACTGAACAGCGTGAAAAGCCATTTTCTCTCAGCTCCCATGATAGTGGGTGTGGCTTGCGGTGGCGTTGGGGCATATGGCGTGTGGGTGGTTCCGGTGAAAGGAGGGATTTTTGGAATCCGATCGGGTCAAAGCCCGGATTTTGAGATCGTTACGGTTGATGGGGTAGTTCAAGATCTTGGCTTTTCCTAGGTTGGTGTTGTTTGCAGGTTGATGATGATGATGGGCATGGAAGATAACAAACTAACTTACATTAACAACAAATTAAATAAATGGTGGTCGGAACAAACGAATGAAAGCTTAGCTCAGAAAGTTCCAAAATTTTGTTGCAAATAGAGATAGAGAAGTTGCAGTTTGTCACTTAATCAATGATGAAATGAAATCCCAACCTTGCTGTGAGAAAAGGAGGAGCTAGGTTTTCACAAGTTAGATGGGGGAAGATGTTGGGAGTTTCAGAGATCACGGATTCATGCCTCTCTTCTAATGTTTCACATTGTCATCTCCAAATTCACTATTTTTTTTATTTTTTATTTTTTTTAGAGAAATGAAACTTTAATATATAACTCTAGCTCAAATAAGACATTAATTATAATAATTAAAATTAATTTTTTTACGAAGACTGTTATATCTATTCATAGAATTTTCTACTCTTATCCAGGTTTTAATTTTTTTTTTCTTCAATATGTATATTTTTGTTTAAGGAAAGTGGGTGTGAAAAGGAGATTTATTCCAATAATAAAAGCATTGGATTTTTTGAATGAAAATATAATTTTATTAATGAAATAAAACTGAGATATGTCCAAAACTAAAAAGAGTGATTTATTAAAGCTTCTAGATAAGAAATGAAATTAAACATAAAAATAAGAGTAAAGCTAAAAATAGCAACTAAGAAAAGACTAAAATGTTATATGTAATAGGATGAGACATATAATTATTTTTTTATGATGTTTTAGAGAGTAAATTCTCTCAATTTTTTTAATTATTTAATAAAATATAATCTTTTATTATTTAATATTTTTTATATATTTTTATTAATTCTATTTTAAAAATGTGAGGTAAAAGATCATAATTTATTAAATAATTAAGAAAATGAAAAAATTCATTCTTACGGTGACACTTGACCAAAAAAAAAAGTGTCTTTTACCGTTCTAGTTCTACCATTAAAGCATTAACCCAATCTTTCTTCTATCTTTCCCAGTTGGGATGTCATGAAAAATAAAAATATTATATATATACTAAAATTAATTATTAATATATTTGTCTATAAATATATGTAATTTATATTTATATTTTTATATGTATTTTATATTAATAGTTAATTTTGATAGCTATTTTTGATATATTTAATTTCGTTTGATAAAAAATTATGTCTTAATATTGTATTTTTCGTAAAAAAAACTAAAAATTTATTATAACTAATTAAATTGATTGAGTAATCTTAAATAAATATCTAAAATTTTAATGATATATTGTGTATGCAGTAATTTATTTTTTAAATAAAAAATTTAAACAATAAAAAATTTGAAAGAGCTAAATAAAATTTTAATTTGTTTATACATTTGATATAAGATATCTAAAATTTGAGCGTTTTTCATCTTTAAAATTTGGAACATTTACTAGCTGTTAGATTTGTTCAGTTCACTACTAAAAATGATAAAATTTAGTTCACTAATAAAAATTGATGAAATTTATGTAAGCCCAACTTTTTTTCACCTATAGGATAAAAGAGCTTGATACAGTTAACCAGCAACTTCTTTAAATTTCATTAAAGACAAAAGAAATGGTTTGATTCAGGATTAAACCAACTTATTATAATATTCATAAAAAAATAAACCAAAAATTAATAAACTTGTTCTTTTCAAAAAAAAAAATGTGGTGACGG
This sequence comes from Arachis stenosperma, assembly GCF_014773155.1. Lineage (NCBI taxonomy): Eukaryota > Viridiplantae > Streptophyta > Magnoliopsida > Fabales > Fabaceae > Arachis > Arachis stenosperma. The sequence continues at coordinate 156,119,302 of NC_080385.1, forward strand.
CTATGCATAGAAAAACCTTATAAAAAGTCAAAAGAGAATTTTAATTTTTTTTTTTTAGTCACCGAAAGAAAAGAGATTTTTTCCCTCTTATTTCATTTGGATTCACTACTGTCTATTTTATTTATTAAAAGCCACCAACGAATTTCTAAATTTATCATAATTTATTTTAATTTATTTTCATAAAGAAAATCGAACTTAAAATATGATCCTTGAATACCCTAAACAACTATCATTTTATCAACTATATATTAACTTAAGACGCCAAAAAAACTATATATTAACTTCTCTTTCCTTTTTTATAAACCCAAAAAATGACGTGTCCCTGTCCAAAATAAAGTAGTTGGGTTATATAAGTCAAAAAAGAAAAACAAATCAAATATGAGTTGTTGAAATTTGAAAAATCCGTAGGTGATGGTTTCATACTTCATATGTTATAAATTCTAAATTATTTAACTCAAATGTAAGAATAAATAATAACGATCCAAGTGTTTAAAATAACGGAAAGTATTGTGGAAGACGTGTGGCAACGTGGAAGTGTAAAAAAAAAAAAAAGCAAGTTTGAAGTTGGTCAGAACATTGTTCCGTACAAATATGAATACGATATATAAGTATTAACTAAGCGTAAATCAATCTGATAAAATTATAATCAAACTCAAATTTTATCATGACTGCATTTTCTTTTATTTTTGTTGACTTTATCAAGTGTCAAGTGATATTTTTCTTGGTGAATGGTGACATTATGGAAGCATAGTTTTTCAAGTTTAAGTATACAAGGGCAAATTGTGATTGGCGAGTTTTTTTTTTTTTCCCTTTCAAGAGGATGAGTTGGACAACTCCTAATTTTATACTTTACACATAATAACACTCATGCATAGTCGCATACTACACGTTTACACTTTACACACTCAACACCGAAGATTCTCATTTGTTATTAGCTTTAGTTAAGTCTCCAATTCAATTGTATAAATTATAAGAAAAAAAATCACTACCATACTTTTTATTTTTTATGATATTTTTTAAATTCAGTAGATTAAAGACTAATTTATTGCGAATCAAAACTCCATTTAAGAATTTGTTAATGACCAATGAGTTACTAGCATACACAAGGTCAAGGGCGGAGCTAGGTACAAGAAAAGGAGGGCAATGACCCCTAATTTTAATTTTTTAAATGTAAATTATATGTAAATTTCAGTTTAGTCTCTTCTTTAAAATTTTATTTTAATTTTATTTTATTGTGTAAATATTTTTTGTCCACCTCTAATATTTTATCTAACTCTACTCTGCCACGCACAAAGTGAAATTGAAATACTTGATACTTACTTAAATAGACTAATAACCTAACTTGATTATTTTTTCGGAGATGCGCCGTTGCGGGCTTGCGGCCACCTATATGGGCCTGTAGTATGTACTCACATGTTCATGACAATTGCTCTTGCCAAAGTGAGATCATTCTATATATTTGTTTTTTGGTGAATGAAATAGTTCTATTAATATTACGGATAAACAAAGATCATTCTTGCCAAGTGCATTTTTTTTGTGTTGTCCTTAAATATTAAAACAAAAAATATACAACAATTCCAAGTCCGTCGAGAACTCGAATCGGGCCCAGCCCAAATGACAAACCTCCAAATGATCATTGAGGGCTTATTTCTGCCCTTATTAAAACACAATTATTTATTTTGACACAGATTACAAAATAAATTTTTTATTAAAAATATAAATTTTTTAATATATTTATTTTATATTCATTAAATAAAAATATTTAAATTTTTTTATTAATAAATTTATCATGTAATTTTAAAGGACATATTAACTAAATTCTTTATATAATATTATTATATACACTTAAAAAATAAATAATAATGTAAATTGATAGGCACTCATTACTAGAAATAATAATAACAATTTGGGTGATTACAATTAGTTTCAGTTTAAAAATGAAAAAGTTGATGTCCAAACTGATTTAATTAGTCTGTCTTAAATTAAATCGAGTCATGAAATTTGTTAAATAACTCAAACCAAACCAATGTAATTACGTTAGTTTAATATCTTAACTATCTCTTCATATAAATATAATTTCACGTAACTATCCAGTTATTTTAAATATAATTAATTTGGAGTTTATATCTCTTTTGAGACGTGTTCAGAGAGATAAGAAAATTGCTTTCATCTCAATTCGGAGAACCAAAAAAAACAAGAACCAATTGCTTTCATGTAAGTTGAAAAAAAAAAAAAAAAAAAAAAAAAAAAAAAAAAAAAAAAAAAAAACAGCACCATTTCCCCAATCCCACACCATCTTATCTTCAACTACAACTAGACACGTGTCACACATGCCATTCACCTCAAAACGCCGTCGTTTTGAACTCAGATATTTTATCTTTTCCTTTTGAACCATTCTCAGTACTTCTGAGTTCACAGTTTCAGTTTCAGAGTGAAGTGAAAGGAAGACGATAATGGTGGCTTTTGGCGGGAAAAAGATGCGCCAAATGGTTGTTGGCTTCGGTGGAAGTGGCATCGGCCAGGTCGTTGCCGCCGTCGCCGTTTCCTTCCTCCTCCGCCTCTTCACTTCTCCCGGTCCCGCACTCCCTCCGGACGATGAAGATAATGACGGCGGCTACGATGTGCCGGAGAACGGCATCCACGACGCGGAAGCTCCGCCGTCCGGAAAGGTTACGCCGGTTACAATCCGATGGAACAACATCAATTGCTCCCTTTCCGATAAATCGTCCAAGTTCGTGAGTTCCTGTTTAATCTCTCGTTCATTTTACTTCATTTCGTTAATGCTGAGCTACTGTTTGGTTGCTGAGAAATTCTGAGGAAAAAACTAGCGTATATGTCTTTAATGTATCGTGATAATTTGAGAAATGAGAATATAATTTGCTGCACTTGTTAGTTCGATCTGTGTAATAGTCATATTGTTTTATTCGTTCTATATGTTGCTTTATTTGTTGATCATGATGTTTTAATGAACAGGTGAGGATTTTGCTGAAAAATGTGAGTGGAGAAGCAAAACCTGGAAGGTTGCTAGCTATAATGGGGCCTTCGGGTTCAGGGAAGACAACTCTGCTTAATGTTCTTGCAGGCCAGTTGGCAGCATCGCCTCGGTTGCATTTGTCAGGCCGTTTGGAGTTCAATGGAAAGCCTAGTTCAAGGAACACTTACAAGTATGCTTTTTAGGAAAACTTTGATTGCTGCAATTTGAGTTCATTGAAGTAACCAAAGAAAGAACCATTCGTATACTGTTGTATTGCTGTAGGTTTGCTTATGTGAGGCAGGAGGATCTCTTCTTCTCACAACTCACTGTTCGGGAAACATTGTCTCTTGCTATAGAACTCCAGCTTCCCCACATTTCATCTGCAGAAGAGAGAGATGAATACGTGAACAATCTCCTTTTCAAACTAGGCTTGGTGAGAGTCCCTCATATTCCTTGACTGCTGGGTCGTATATGTTGTTATATAGCAATATTTATTCTTTTCCTAAAACCTTTACAGTTTCGAAGTTTCCTCTTACAACGGATGTTGATTTTTCTTCTACTCTGACATGTTTTGTAATAAGAATTGCCATTACAAGTTACTTTGTGTCTCTTATATAACTAGTTTTAGCTTTCCGTTTCAAATTTTGATTGAAAAGATGCTACAATTTGGATACCCTATGTTGCTGATATTACACGTTTTGGCAATTGTATGTTTTTCTATTCAAAAGGTCAGTTGTGCTGATACCAATGTTGGTGATGCGAAAGTTCGTGGAATCAGTGGTGGTGAAAAGAAACGCTTATCCTTGGCATGTGAATTACTTGCAAGCCCATCTGTTATATTTGCTGATGAACCCACAACAGGTAACATGGATCTTTAAAATTTGTTTGCTTCACAGTGGATTTGAACAATATATCTGTAGCATACCTTCCTGCTAGCTCGTACTCAATCTGGATAGCCATTGAGATATAGAGTATACAGTTTAAAAGGTGCAAGATAGCACTTCTTTTTTATTAACTCTGGTTTTTATGTGTAAATGGGCTGCTGGCAAATGTGGTCAATTTTCTCACACAATCATAGCATATTATTTTCCCTCTTTTCATAGAGTTACATGATCTGCTTTCAGGACTTGATGCCTTCCAAGCTGAGAAAGTCGTGGAAACTCTTCAACAACTTGCCCAAGATGGTCATACTGTAATTTGCTCTATACATCAGCCAAGAGGTTCAGTGTACAGTAAATTCGATGACATTGTCTTGCTAACAGAGGGTTCACTTGTGTATGCTGGTCCTGCCCATGATGAACCGTTGGCATACTTCTCAAAATTCGGGTAATCATCTCACATTCTGACCCTTCTTTATCTTATGCTGTCTTATACTCTTTACACTTAAGGAATTTTCTCTATGAAATATTATTTCTAGGACCATGTTATGAAACACACATGCATATGAATGCTCTACATTCTTATCTCACGATTATTTTCTGTAAATTTTAGTGATCAAATATGTTTGCCCCCTAAAAGGAGAAAAGGATCTGAGGCATCAAATTTTCAATGTTTGTGTGCTTGATTGTTTAACATCGTCTCTCTAGATTTTATGTTTCATTGTTACAGATAAGAAATAAGTGGTAATTTGATTTTACTAAAGTTTTATTAGTGATCTTATGGCTGTTAGTACCTAGCAATTGGCTGATAATTGTCGATATAACAGGTACCACTGCCCTGATCATGTGAATCCTGCTGAATTTTTGGCTGATCTTATATCTGTAGACTACAGTTCTGCTGATAGTGTTTATTCCTCTCGAAAAAGGATCGATGGTCTTGTCGAGTCGTTCTCGCAAAGGCTATCTACATCTTTTATAATATATGCAACTCCAATTACTGTAGATGAGCTCTCAAAAAGTAGAAAGAAAATCAGTAGGAGGACTATTGTGCAGAAGAAAGGAGGTTGGTGGAAGCAATTTTGGTTGCTTCTTAGGCGAGCATGGATGCAGGTCTGCCTTTTTCTTTTCATTGTCTGGCTAGTCATTAGAAACAGGGCCTGAAAAAAGTTTCGTTTTTCAATTTTTTGTCATGATGTTTCTTAACAAAAGACTTGCAAGATTCGCTGAACACATTTGGCAAAACATAATCATAAAACTGGCAATCCAATGTTGTTTATATATCTTGTGTCTGGTGCAGTTTAATTGTTTAATTTCCAATCTGCTTTTAGCTTCAACAGTATCACGTTTGTTTTGATTTCTTCATCTGTATGTGTAAGTGTTGGATTGTTCTTTTTGTTTTGGGCACAGAGAAGATGTGTTTGTATAAGTAGTTTATTTCTTTCAGATTGTAAGGAGAGTGAAACTTATATTTCTCATTTTACTTTATTCATGATTCTCTGGCTGATTAGGCTTCCCGAGATGTACCAACAAACAAAGTTCGAGCAAGGATGTCAATAGCATCAGCAATTATCTTCGGTTCAGTTTTCTGGAGAATGGGAAATTCCCAGACTTCAATACAAGACAGAATGGGATTACTTCAGGTTTGTGATGTTCTTGATTCATGTAACCTGTTTCTCATTTGACCTTGTAAAACAATTTTGAAATGTTTGTATGTTAATTGTTATAGTTGATTTATGTCCTGGTTAAATTGGAGAAAATCTTATCAACATGCTAGCATGATCTTCTGTGATGGGTTATGCCTCAGCTATATCAACACACAGTGGAAAAAATGTACTAAAACTTTTGTACACTAAGTCTCATTTTTGGTTTACACATGTTTCTTTGTTTGGGTTTTCTGTGCACTCTATATAATAAACAACCTGTGTAAACGAACCCTTTTCTTCCTATGTTAGCAAATAATTTTTTATTGATATTAAAATCATATAATCTAGTCAAAACAATTGAACATAATAGGAAGGATATAGTAATGAAAAGGTGACTAACCTTTTATATTTTTGTTATGCTATTTAAATGAAAGTTTCATTGGACAAAGTTTCGTTTGCTTCATTACATGGATGGACTCTCAGGTAGCCGCAATAAATACAGCTATGGCAGCTCTCACAAAGACTGTTGGTGTATTTCCAAAGGAACGTGCCATTGTCGATAGAGAACGTGCAAAAGGCTCCTATTCTTTGGGTCCCTATCTATTCTCAAAATTGTTAGCAGAGATTCCGATTGGAGCCTCATTTCCATTGATGTTTGGTGCTGTTTTATACCCAATGGCTCGTCTTCATCCTACTTTGCTCAGGTCAATTTCCTTATAGAGCCTTAAAAAGGGAAAATTTATCTAAAGTACTCTTTCCTATAGGTTGTTAAAATAAGTGGTTCCCCACATATGAAGTTTCCATGATTTCCTAAAGGCCATAACTTGAACCATTTATCCTTAAAACTATAGAAGACCTATAAAGCTAACACATTGAGATAGTGATAAATGAATGTTTTGTAGACAATAAATAACATCTTCTACCCTTTTCTCTGGAATTTTTGTTTGTCTTAATTTTATGGAGGAAAAAATAAATAAATAAAAGGCTGAATTCTGGGGAGTAGGGAATAGAGATGCAGAAGTTTAGTCTCTGTCATTCTCTTTCCACTTCCCTTTTTGCCTCTGTTCTTTGGATCACTTTATTTCAGTTTTCTTTCGAACTTATATATTGTTGATATACAAGTTTTACATTTTAGATTTGGGAAATTCTGTGGAATTGTCACCATGGAGTCTTTTGCTGCATCTGCAATGGGTCTCACTGTTGGTGCTATGGTTCCAACCACCGAAGCTGCAATGGCGGTAGGCCCATCTCTTATGACAGTTTTTATTGTATTTGGAGGCTACTATGTCAATCCTGAGAATACCCCCATCATCTTCCGTTGGATTCCCAGCGTTTCTCTAATTAGATGGTAAGCACATTCTGATTCTAGATGTTAGAAGAGTTCCATAAACCAGAAACACAGAGCTGAAAATCTTACCAAAGTTAAGCATTGGTTTTTTTAATGGTACTATGTCTTTCTAATTGACTCATGCACACTTTCAGGGCCTTCCAAGGACTTTGCATCAATGAATTTAGCGGTCTTCAATTTGAGCATCAGAATTCTTTTGACATTCAAACTGGAGAACAGGTGACAATAGAGTCCTGGCTTCTTTTTTCTTTTTCAAGTGGAAATATGATCATGTTTAACCGAATTAATAACAAAATCAAAATTATATACATTATGACGTGCACATCAAAGCCAAAGAAATTTTTTTCAAGTAACGAAAAATAAAATAAACGCAAAGGGAAGCTTGACAACATGGTAACTTTTGGATTTGAAAAAGGATGTGAGGGGGGAATTTTTTCTAAACTGATCTGATGGTAGAAAAATACCAATAGCTGTGGTGCGTTTGCTTTCACCTCATCTCTTACTTAAGCTAAAATTAGTATGTCGATACTCTTGTTAATATTGCCATCATTTGATCATTTCCGCTTCAGTTGTGTTTAAATTAACTTGTGATCTATTGTCTACTTTTCGTGCATAACTATTTTTGTGGAAGATATTTTCACACAAATTTACCATGTAGTTATCTGATTTTCTACTTTCAGAATATGTGGAAAGATGGTAATTTAATGGGATCTGCTATCTTGAATGCTGATTCAATTTCCTCTTTCTATGTTCCCCTTCCCTCAATGTCTTTTGCAGGCACTTGAGCGCCTTTCCTTTGGAAAAAGTAGGATTAGTGATACAGTGTTAGCACAAAATAGAATACTGTTCTTCTGGTATTGCACCACCTACCTTCTCCTTGAGAAAAACAAGCCTAAATTCCAGCAACTTGAGCCAATCCCACTTGAACAAAACAAAACACACTTCAAACTCGAGGAATTAAACCCTGAACAAGTTGATCAGACACTTGAATCTCAACCTGTCAGCCAAGATGGATCCAACCAGCCTCTTGAGTCACCTGAAGTGGATCCTATTGGTCCATTTGTCTTAGAAGGTTTGTAATCAGTTGGGCACTAATGCTGTTCTTATCAGATATCCACCTATTTATTAATTTATACAATACAGGTACTAAGTAAAGAGATACATATCTTTGCAAAGGATGGCCTCCTGCAGTCACTGAGGCCCTAAGCCGTTCTCCATAAACATGGACCACACACAATCAAGATGTGATTATCGAACATACAAAAAGTCAACTTTTCTTGAAGGTCTTTACTTGTAAAAATAAAAAGAAAAATTAGAGTGAATTTTGGCCTCTTGAGCTGTATCATGTTCGATTTTACCAGCTGTTCTCCATTCAATAACAAGCATATGTCGAAATCATCCATGCAATGGGTTTTGTTGAATGTGAATATTACTGTGATTAACAATACGTAAAGGTCCAAGCGAGTAAAGGTTTTCTGTTTATGAACTTAGGGTGGCATTAACAATTTAACATGTGCCTAATTGATGGAAGGTGGAAGCCTAGTTATTCCTAATCTTTCGTTTAGGCCTAATTGATGAGTTGTTTTCGATTGCATTAGTGGATTTTGTTGGCTTCCTAGTGTCAGTAGTGTGCTTATTATTATTATTATTATTGTGTGTATTTATCATTATTAGGATTTTTCTTTCCAAACAGATTTTTTAAAAAGATTTTTTCATTGTGTTACGTTGATTATAGGAAGCAATGATACGCCAAACAACGTGAGAAAGATTAAGACTTAAGAGAGAAGGCTCTTACTTCTTAGAAGCAAGGAAACACGCACACAGCACGCTACCCTTTATTCCAAATATGCGGTGTGACGTATACGTATGTATTATTATTGATTGCTACCCATTCCTCTGGCTCTTTCTCGGAAAACGACTTGTATATTTCGCCCTAACTTCACTCCAACGTCCTTCAATTCCCTTACGCTGCATCATCAACAATATATATATATATACACACAACCTGGCCACATCATAATATCATATCCATAATAACGTCCATCAACTATACAAACTAAAAAAACAATGCAATCAAGAACTTGTCTATGCTCTCTTGGCCTTCCATCACTCCCTCCTCCTCCACGGCGCAATTCATCACTACCCTTTATTTCACACACTAATAGGAGGAGTTTTATATGTGCATCATCATCATACGGGCACCACAATTACAATGATGGGAAGTTGGTGGATGAGGACATGATCACTCTTAGATGGAGAATCCGGGAGATTGAGATGGATGAAAAAAACAACAATGAAGCTCCTTCTGATTGGATGAGCAAATTGGAGAAGAAATACTTTGCAAACTATGAGTCAGATGTGTGTGAGGCAGTTGGATTCTTACAGAGAATGTTAATGGACACTAGACCTTCCTTCGCATTCGCCATCATCGCTCTGCTTATGCTAAGCATGTCAACCTCAGCTTCACTACTACTCTTTAATCTCGTCCATTATTTATTAGCCAACCCAATCATGTAATCTTTATAGCATTAAATTCTTCGATGCTCAACTAGCTAGTGTTAGTTGCATGTGATGTAATGAGATCATAGAAATAAATAAATGTCATGTTGTTATTAGAGACACTAAATCACTAATAGTAGGTTGAATCATTTGGCACTTTAAGATTATAACAAGAAGTAGCAGAAAAACACATGCTAAATTCTAGAAGTGGAACTTCTAGATACCATACTCAAGGTTCCTAATTAAAAAAGGAAACGTATAAGAAAACTAAATTGGTTCGACTTGTCTATAACGCCGTTATATAGTTGGCAAGTAATTAATTAATTAAGATTAATTAATTATTATATATCATCATAGCTCCACGAGACAGATGCATGAGAAGAGTGGTTCTGATGTTCGTTCTAGATTGTTGAGTTTAATTTCTTGGTACCCATTCTATACGTGCCGTTTCGTTTGTATTTAACTACAACTTTTTGTTGACAATGTCAATCTTTCTAGACACAATTGCAAAATAATGTTTAGTTGTAACCCTAATCTTATGCTGCTTTTTGAATCAAACTTTGTTTCTTCCTCAAAATTCAAGGCCAAATGATGACACTTCCAGTTACAAGCCTTGCAAGGGATGACCCCGTCAAATATTAAATTACTAATAAATAAAAAATTAAATAAATACATAATTATATGGATAGAATATATAATTATATCTAAAATTATTATATGTATTCTGCAGGTTCCATGCAAAATGCATAAACCGAGACTCACATGTTAACCATTAGGTCGGCGTTGCCCATAATAAATAATTATTTGAAAAATTCCTAATCATATATATTGTTATTAGATTATTAGAAACAGTTGAGGCAACGTTGAAAAAGATAGTAATAAAAACAAAAGGGCCGTCCTTTGTTTTGTTTATTACTAATATTAACAATTAATGTTAAAGGTCAACCCTCTTTTATTTCTGCTCCATCACTTTTTCTTCTTCCTTTGCCCCACACTCTATACCTTCTTCGTATTTTTTCATTACTTTAATTATTTCATCTCGTGCTATATTATGCACATAATTCAAATATCTCACCTATATTATCATCAGATTCTTACTTGTGACAAGAATTATTATTCATGCAATGCACCTTATAATAACAGGGACTGATTACCTGGTGTTGTTATATTTGAGGGACACGCGTCACTTTCCAATAGGCCGCCACATATAGAGAGACGCGGTTTGAAGCAGATGTTAATTACCTGTCAATAAAAAAAAAAAAAAAGAAACACGGTTCCGCCACATTACTTAATTAGCTTGGCTTCTTCTCTAATTAAGATTAAGATCAGATCCTTAATTTACACTTCCCTTTCAATTATTCAATTACTGCCCAACTGTGCTTATTATAAATATCATCATCATAGGAATTGAATCCACTTCATAGTTTCACATAAATATATACTTGATAATGCAATCCACTTCTCTGATAAATTATTCTTCATCAGCACCATATTTTCATGGAAGGAAATTAGGGAAATCTTCAGTCATGGTTATGGCATGTTGGAAGAATAATGATACCAACAATAACAACTACTATGGTGGTAGATTGGTGGATGAGAGCATGATAGTGCTGAGGAAGAGGATCCATGAGATGAAGATGATTGAGAGGAACTACGAGGCACCTTCTGATTGGATGGATTGGGAGAAACAATATTACACAAGCTATGACTCCATGGTGTTGGAAGCCATGGCCTTTCTCCAGACACAGTTGATGAACACAAGGCCAAGTTTCGCTCTTGGAGCTATGGCTCTTCTTGCTCTCTCTCTTCCAACTTCTGCTGCTCTTCTTTTCTTCCATCTTCTTCACTTTACCAACTCTCTTTTCTCTCCTGGGATCCATTAGATACATTCATACAATACAACTAGTACTTAGTGCTTATAGATTAGAATGAAATATTTGTGGTTGTATATATTTTTGGAAGCATACTATATATTAATTTGGTATATGAAAGCAAAACTAAAAGATCATGAGTGTCCCTAATTTTATGCACACTTATTCATGTCTAATAATTGCATATAACTGTGTCAGGCACTCTCCAATTTCTTACAAAAAACTTCCCAAATGTGGTAATATATTGTCTAGTCTAGAATGTGTAATAGTGGTGCAGCAACATATATATATGAGACAACAAAAGAAGAATTGAAAGACTTATATTGAACTAGTTGGATCCTTGACAAAACTGTATTAAAGCCTTCTCTTAATCCTTTTATTAGATATGAACTTAAGTAATTAGTTTCTCTTAAACTTGAGAAACGTTGTATTAGAAGATGGATGAATAATCGATATAAATGAGAAAATTTATAGTGTAAGATTGATAGAAAGAATGTATTATTAGGTCCTTACTGAAATATGATTAGCATGCATGCACAGAAACAATGATGGATGATTGATCATGATTATTCATGAGCAACACAAGCAACTTGGCTAGTTATTAGCAATTCCAAGGTTGTTCTGATTCTCTATCTTTTTGCTGTCAAAAGATACACACATAATTGATTAGAATAATCCAGAAAATTATTGGAATTAACCACAGTACTAGTGCACTACTTTTGGTACTTTTTTAGCTTGTTGTACATATATATAAAGATATGAACGAATGAATTGAATATACTTATCTTACAGAAATTAAATGGTGGATGGGAGATGAGATGGAAGAGGCCCCTTCAGTCCAAGACACAACAGCGAGAGCTAAACAACAGCTCCTGCATCGTCTCGGATCAGAATCACACCATGCGGCCATGATGGTGTGCTCTTGAACCGACGAGTCAGCAGCTGTGTTTCAGCCCTCTTCTACTGCTTCGGACTGGACTGAAGTGAGCCCCTTCTTCTTCTTACTCCCCCCTCCATTCATCACAACAACAATGATAGTATTATCATCATTGGTTACAAACACAAACATGCATATCTTGTGTGTCTAGGGTATTTTATTCTCAAACAGAATTAACCTAGCTACTAGCTAGGGTTTTGAGTATTCCTGAAGAGAGAGTGTGTGTGAGTGAGATCTGGTACGAGGAAATTGATTAAAGCCAATGAGGTGTGAGAAAGCTAAAGGGTGGGGTTTGTTTAAATAATAAAGAAAGAAAGAAAGAAGCTAAGGATATTTTGGGGACATGGAAATCTAAAGGCAGGCTGAGATGAAGATTTTGGGGCAGTAGTAGTAGCTAGGTTGAGTTGAATTATATATAATGATGATATGGTTGAAATTGATTTGAAGAAGACTAAGACTACACTATCATTATTCCATCCATGACACTATAGTACACTAGTGATGAGGAGGCCAAGTTATATCTAATCAAAACAGCTGGAAGGCCTTAACATTATTATGTATGTGGCACAAATTCTTAGAGAGTAGGAGTAGTGAATCAAATGGTGCAGCAGAATAGCTGTCCCAGTTGCATTTCTTTGCATCACAGATATATGTATCCTTCCCCCTACATCAGACCCCATCTAACAACTTGTTCTTTGTTATTACCTAACCCTAACACTCTCATTACCTTGTCCTTTCTCCCCTTATTATTAACTACCCCATGGTAAATTTCATTATAATGCTATCTTGCATGCATGATATTCAATTCATTCCAAATACTTGATTGATGATACTTGTGATTAAGAAATAAGTAAAGTTACTAATCTTAGGAAGTGTCATGCAATGTTGGTTCCCAACCAGTGATTATGTGATAATTAATGTAGTTAGTTACTGGTCCTTAAATAATGAATGTGATGAGTGGTGTGAAAGATGGGGAGGCCGTACTGAACAGTAAGCTAGCTAGATAGCATGTAAACTTTGGGAAATGAACACATGCATTGTATTGTTTACTCAATACCTGAGTTATGAGTTATGAGCCCCAAAAGATATGAAAACACTTCCTTTTATAAAGAAAAAAATAGGAAAGTACTTTCTTCGTCATTTTCGGGAACCTTTCTTATATTTGGGTGATGGCGGGTTTTATCATCATGACTTATCAGCCATTCTCACTACTCAATAGTCAAATGGGAATCTTTTTCTCTGTTCAGTACCGTCTTGTCTTTTCTTTTCACTTCCTTTTTATATCTTTTTCTCTTTTTTAATTTATTAATAACATTAACTTTTTTTTTATTATTGGACTGGAACATTATCTTTATTTTGGGCTATATAGATAGGGTCTATCCCAACACAATTTAGGCCCAAAGATGATGGGCTAACAGGCCCAATTGACCAAAAATGTGAATTGAGAATTGAGGATGTGACCAAGAAAATCATACATGCATGACATCTTAAAGATAAAAAACAATTCATGACCCAAAAAAAAATAATAAAAAACAATCTATTTGTATGTTACCTAAGTTCTCTTCTCTGTTCAAGTTTAAGTAGATTGAATTACAAGAGTAGCATGCATGCATGACATCTTAAAAATCAAATAATAACACTAACACCTAGATGATTAATAACCTAGTAACATAGATAGTTTGAATTTAGGGGAAAAAAGAAAAAGAAAAACTACCATCTACTCTAGAACTTTATTGTTATGCTGCATCGTCATAATATTGTATATCGTTTTAAAAGTGTTTATTTTAAAATAAATATGATAAAAAAAATTATTATAAAAGAAGTCTTTTTTTTATTTTTTTATAAATACTTAAATAATTTTTTAAAAATTTATAATTTATTTTTAAAAATTATACCAGACATTAATACTATTATTTTTTATAAATTAAAAATTAAAAAAAATAACTTTCAAAACTTACCCAACGGACCCGTAATTATAAGCACTTAGATTATGGAATTGGAAAGCCAGGTATCAAGCTTTCAAGCATGTTGAATGTTCCTAACCAAAATTTCGACCAAGACCATGACTAATAATGCCAGCATTTAATTGGAACCTAATACAGAAATACTAGTGTTTTTCATTTTGGCGTAATTTCCACGTGGAAAACATGTGTCATTTCAATGCTTCCGTGTGAAGTCAGAGTAATCTCTCTGAATCTCTACTACTACAATTCAATTTCAATTGATGTATGTTATTACTCGGGCTTTTGATTCATGAACCAAATCTCGTGATATATTTTGAATTGAACGCATGAATCGCCATCTTTTATATTATCTTCAACTTTAATATTATTAATATTTAAACTCTTCAAATTTATATCTCTTGAACTAAGGGACTCATATAACTCCATTAGCTTAATTATTTGCTTTTCATTTTCTGTAAAATAAGAGGGTAAAAAAGAATTGCTCCATAAAACAAAAATTGTTCTCTTTCCTAGACTATATATTATAGACTATTTAATTTATGTATATAAAAATGGCAAGTTGCATTGACATGCAAGTTCCAATAATATATTCAAATTCGCGTCGGTTGTTTGTGCACCTTACAAAATGCAGACAAAAGAAAGATAACCCATTATTGGCCAATGGATGAGACCGAAGCTGCGCAGCATAATCATTCATAAATAAGTTAAAGTATCATAAAAAAAAATATAATAAATTCTTTTTAGATGGTAACAAATTATATAGAACGACATTATATACATTATTTTTGTGTATATATTTCTTACAAAAGGAATATAAAAATAAAAAAAATTTAAAGACAACAATTTTATTAAATTCTATTTAACATATAACTAATAAAAAAAAACTCATATTATTTAATAAAATCTCATACTAATACAAATATTATTGATAATTACTTAATAATTATAAATTACAAAAATTACTCCTTCATTCCTCTGCAAAAATTATCGGTCACACGCACCATGTGTCTTTATCGAAGAAGTTAAGTGGTATTGTCTAACCGCATACCCACCAATCACCATATTCTTCAGACTTGAGAGAAGAAAAAGAATCTTATCAAAAGAGAAGTGACAGAGAAAGAGCAACGAATAAGGCTTTTATGGAAAAGGAGAATAATATATAATATATAATAATAATATAACACTAATTACAACAAGAATCACATTCAATTTTTATTTTACATTAAACAATTTTTGTATAATTAATATCCTATCATATATATAAGACGTAAAATTTATAAAGTGGTATGGATTGTACATCATGCTATGAAATAATAAAAGGGCAATAATTAAGTAAAGAGAAAGTCTAGGGAGCCAATAGTCTAAGCGTACAATGTGTACAATGGAGGTTTAGGAAGTATTAGAGATATGACCATTAGTGTTACATTGTTCTGTCAGGTTACGCTTTTGGGATGAGTGGTTTCAGATATGGTATTAGTGTTCTAGATCTGAAAGGTCAAGAGTTCAATTCTTGATGAACTCCAAAAATAGTTTAATTTTTTATTGAGATGTTTATTATCCTTGGTATCCAGATGGTTATCCTTGATATCCAGATAGTTATTCTAGATAGTATGGTGATGTTCATTTTATTCATGGATCAAAGATTTAGTCCATTGTACACATTGTATATTTAGTCCATTGGCTCCCTAGCACTACTCGTAAGTAAATTTGAAATCTGAAAATAAGCGATTATAAAAAAATTGTTTTCGGTGCACAAAAGTAATAACTAATAAGTGTTCATAGATAATATCCGTTGAAAAGGAATATGCGGAGATTCGTAATGAAAGCAAGCCTCACGCCTAGTTTCCCAATGCATCCTACTGTTTGGATTATTCCATTCACACTTCTTTAAAGTATAATAAATAAATAAAATTAAAATGTAAAATAACAATCCAGTTTCCATGAGTTTTTGGTTTAGCTTTCCGGGAATTTCGCGAATAATTTCTGTCCAATAAATTTGTTCAGCAGAGAGAGTGAAAGAAAGAGTGTTGTGTTTCTTTGTTGCTTCATTCGCCGCGCGAAAGAAACATTGAAACACATAAAATTGCCCCCAATTGCAAGAAAGCTGAATTGTGATTTGAGACACACTTCCACTTGCATCCCCTTCCTCTGTTCTATATATAAACCTTCACAACCAAACACGCCCTCTCATATCTCCGCCGTTTCTCTTCTCTTTTCTTCTATACGAACCCTATCTTCATACATTTATTCATCACTATACATTTATATTCATTCATTTCCCCCCAAACCCAATTCAATGGCAATCCCCTGCCCCCATTTCATTGCCTCCGAGAAAGCAGCCATGGAAGCTGGCCTTCTTCTCCCTTCTTCCTCTCTCTGTCAGCTCATTCTCACCCAAGATGATTTGAAGAAAATTGCCGCCTACAAAGCCGTCGAGTACGTCGAATCCGGTATGGTTCTCGGTCTCGGAACCGGCTCCACTGCCAAACACGCCGTCGACCGAATCGGCGAGCTTCTCCGTCAAGGAAAGCTCAAGGACATCGTCGGAATCCCCACTTCCAAGAAGACGCACGAGCAAGCCCTCTCTCTCGGGATCCCCTTGTCGGATCTGGACTCTCACCCCGTCGTTGATCTCGCCATTGACGGCGCCGACGAGGTTGATCCTTACCTTAACCTCGTCAAGGGCCGCGGTGGCTCCCTCTTGAGGGAGAAGATGGTTGAAGGTGCTTGCAACAAGTTCGTTGTAATCGTCGATGAGTCCAAGCTCGTTAACTATATTGGTGGTAGCGGTTTGGCTATGCCCGTTGAAGTTATCCAATTTTGTTGGAAGTTCACTGCTTCCAGGCTTCAGAATCTCTTCCAGGAATCTGGTTGCATTGCAAAGCTCAGAACTTTGGGCGAAAAGGCTGAGCCTTATGTCACTGATAATGGCAACTATATAATTGATTTGTATTTCAAGCAGAGTATTGGAGATTTGAAGGCTGCCAGCGATTCCATTCTGCAAATCGCCGGTGTTGTGGAGCATGGAATGTTCATTGACATGGCTACCACTGTTATTGTTGCAGGTGAACTTGGCCTAACTGTCAAGAATAAGTAGTAGCTTAATTCAAACACCATTAAATGACATGAACAATAATGTAGGTAAAATTGGAATAGTCAGGGAGGTAGTTTAATTTGTAACGGTTGATGCTTTGACATTTGGGGGTGGCCTTTGGGGGGTTCTAACATACGATACCTGGTGTAGTTGCAATTGCTAGAGAAAGTATCTTAATTTCTCCGCCAATTTTGTTATTTTTGACCTGATTTGAGCAAGCAAGCATAAGAGAATTTTATAGACTTGCTGGGAATTGGAATTTTCAGTTCATGTAATGGCTCTTGTGTTTTGTACACAACTTGTTATTGAACTGATATTGTTTAACTTATTGAATTAATCCAATTCAATTTTTGCTATTTTATATTTTGGTGCTTAGCCTTTGTCTGATTCTAAAGTACTTTTTCTTTAAAATCAAGATGTAGCTGTTGTTCATAAATCACATGTAGTATGTTGTTGTATCCATTTAATTGTTATTTGGGGTCTAATAATTCGCGATTGTAAGTACACTTGTTAACAGGGTTTGTAAATTTTTGCAAACGTGAAAACACTTTGTGGTAGGTAGATCATAACTATCCCCATTCATTGACTTGAAAAAAGATTAATTGTTCTGTACTTCTCTGTCTAACTGTCTTATGGCATTGCAAAAGGCTATAAAATTGTCGTCATTCATGCATTAAAATTTTTCAATTATATTGCCATGATTATTCAATAGTGTGAATACTCGAGCAATTATTAGCATTGTCATCTGTATTTGCTTGTACTCTATGAAAAGGAGACTTCAGCTGCCTACCTAACTTCACACATGTCGTGTGATCAAGTTGTGTTCTTAAGTAGTTGATGCTTCTATTAATGTGTCTATATTGATTTTACGGATGAGCATTAACATAATGGAAGATTGTCTTGTATTCACGACGAATTCTTCCTCATTAGAAACCATTGAAGCTTGTTATTTTGTCTTTAGACTTGGAAAGATGTGGCAGTTCTCACATTACTGGTATTATTTCATATCAGTTGTGTTGTATTTCTAGATATCAGATTATTTGAGCTAGGAAAAGCTTCTTATCAGTAATAGTATTCTGTGATTAATACATAATGATTAAGTCATGATAACCTTATTCATGTAAAATTGGTGTATGTTAAATTTTTCATGATTGGTTAATATTTTATCCGAGTTATGATCATCTTTGTGATCATTTATAGTATTTTATCATTGAAACCAATTCCTAATTCTCTTCTTACTACCTTCAATATTATGTATTTTTTTGGTTTACTGTAATTTAATGTTGGATCAATAATCATACTGCAACATTCACAAAAAAAAAAAAGAAAGAGTAATAACCCAACTGTAACATGTTGTTGCTCTTTGATTTACAAGTCAGTTGGAAGGATGTTCTGTTCAATTCAATTCAGATATACTTTTGTTACATGTTGGCTTTAACATTAGATATTTAGATGAGATAAAACGTTCACTATAACTGCTTCATTGATAAATTATAACTAGGCTGCAAGACTAACTTATTGGACATTGGGTTACGAGTATATTTAATCATGCCCATACTTGAGTTCTTTGAAAATTAATAAGCTTTAGCATAGAAGATGCCAAAGTTATGGGTATGATGCTTGCAGTTGTTTGTAGCGACCAAGTAAACAAGTTACATACTGGTAATATTCTTGGTTATCTTAGAATTCTTTAGTTAACAATGCCGTGACTAGTGTTCTTTGTAATATGCTGACCCCAATTGCTAGGTGAGTTTCGGTTCTATCATCACTGATCTAGACCATTTCAACTTTTGTAATTGACTTTTGCTTTCTTTTTTGGAATCAAAGGTCAGAAACATGTTCGGTATAGGAGATTGCTTTAAAACACAATTCTAAAATTTTTTTGTTTTATCTCAAGTCGAATTTAATGTGGTGATTAAATTAGGTACTATAGTTTATCTTATCCATTTGAATGAAGAACTGGGGGCGGCATAGAATCCCTTTAATCCCGGAATTGCATGGGTAAAATAGAGCAGTTGTGTGTTGACTAAAGGTGTGCCTACTGCCTTAGACACCAAACAAGAACAAAAGATTTGAAGAAGATATCACCACCCCTGCTTCCCATTCTCATTATTATTTTGTTGCGACATGTTTAAACATGACTCTCACCACTTTGGACTTAACAACCACACAACACAATACGGTAAGAATTGGATGCGTCTTTGAATTGGGCTGTGTAATGGGCTGAAGTCCAATTCTAAAAGAAACAATCTGTGCATGAGTGTTGTTGTCCAAAACGATGCACAAATCCAAATAGAGGGTTTTGTCATTGTGTAGATTGCAAGATTCTTCTACACATGTAGAATGCAATTTGTTAAGATCTTAGAAAGGATTGCTGCAAGACTGGGCCAGTTTAGGATGACAATTTCTAAAATATTGGGGCCAATAACTAGTGAAAATATAGGTTTTGTAGGTTATTAGTGTTGATTTCTAAAGTAATTAACAGAAGAAAATAAATGTTTTTAACTATTTTTATTGGCGAAAGTTAGTGCAATCCAAATAAAGTAGGGAGTACAACACTCTTTAAAAGTTAACCTACTATTAAAAGTTATCAGGTAAATTAAATTTATTTATTATTATTATTATTTTTTTTTGTCATGGGCTGAACAAACAAACCAGCACTAACAAAAATACTAATTTTCCATTTAACACACGGACGACATTTACACCACAAAAATACTCAGGAAAATTTGATTGAATTCCTTTATTATTCTGTTATTGTCGATGTGATGTCTTCAAGCATTTTCACTGTTTTATTTGTTGGCAGGTGCTTCCATTATCGTTCTGATTAGTCACAGATTTTAACGCTCTTGAACCCACCACATTCCACCTCTATCATAAATGATCGTCCGAAAAATTGCTGCCATAGAAAAGGAAGACGCATGTCTGTCGCTGCTGCTGGTTGGCTAACTCCAAACGCAAAATCTATTCTGTAGAAGAACCTCGGTCTCCATGAAGGCGCCATGATTCTCAGATGACGACATAGTCAAAGCACAAAATAGATGACAGTTACAACTTACAACAAGTTCATTATCTTTTATTTCAAATTATCCTCAAATTGTACATAATAAAATAAAAAATTAAAATATAATTATATTTAAACAATTATTTGTATTTTTTTATTAATTTATTCAAAAAATAATTAAATTTTAAAGTTAATTGGTATAAAATATTACAGATATAAAATTAAGAAAAATTTTTATTTGTATAAGAATGAGCCTAATAAATAATTATTCTATTTAATATATAATTAAGAATATTTCTTTCTTTATCAACGAGTTATAGTTCAAATAACATAGTTTTCATCCAAGAGTTGATAAAAAAAAAAGAATACTTCTTTTTTTTATTAACTTTTTTCAAACATTAATTATTTATTTTACATGCAATATAGAAATAAATGAATATAATATTTATTGAGTAGACGCAATTACCTAAAAAAATTTTATTGTCATAGTGTTTGAATCAAATAAAAAAATATTATTTAAGAAAAAACTAATAATATATTTTTAATAATATTCTTAATACAAAATAATAAATTTTAAATATTTTTTAAATATATATTAACTAAAATAATAATATCCAAAATAATATATTATAATATAATAAATAACATATTTCAATAAAAAATTGTTAATAAAAATTATATAAATATTTTTATATAATTTTTGTTTCGCACAAAATAAAATTATTATATGTTTGTTTGCTTTTATGTGTATATATGTTCTTTTTAATTAATTTATATAATACAAATTTTTTATCATTTATTCATATTAATGTTTTAATTTGTTTCACACAAAATAAAATTATATATATAATATATATATATATATAACACAAATTTTTTTTCATTGTCTTTATATTTAATATTATATTTTATTTAGCATAAAACAAAATTTATTTAAATTTTAATATTATATATATAACTCAAAATTTTTTATCATTGTGTTTATATTTAATATTATAATTTATTTCACACAAAACAAAATTATTTAAATTTTAATATTATATACATAATATATTTTAATATTTTTTTAAGATTCTAATATATCTTTTTTTTTGGATTTAGTACATGAATTTTAACTTATTTTTTATGTATTATTTATTTTAATTTTAAAGTCCAATAACTTTTTTTTGTACAGACATGTTGTTTTTAATATTTATATACTATTTTTTATTTTTAACTTCAGTCTAATATCTGAGATTTATAAAAAAAAATCTAAAATTTATAAAAAAATAATTAACCTGATTAACAGGTTGCCTTTTTAAATCTAAACCATTCAAATAAAATATAATAAATAAAAAGTTCAGATTTAATGAATTCATAAGATGTACAGCACTCCATACTTAACAAGAAACATTTAAGAATGAGCCATTTTTATTTGTGTGTAATGACCATTGACACTTTATTTTAGTCCGCTTTTTTTTTTTTTTTTGTTCCGTAGATAATAAAACCATTGCCATTGACGAAGTAAGTTATATCACCATATGATTATTAGATGTTACTAATGCATATTCTATAAATATCATATAGAAAAAAACACAATTAAATTTGTATATTTTTAATATATTAAATATATTAAAAGTTTTAAATATTTTATTAGGATAAAATATATTTTTGTTCTTAATATTTGTAATTTTTTTTTAAAATATCTCTAT
The DNA here is from genome assembly GCF_014773155.1 of Arachis stenosperma. NCBI lineage: Eukaryota > Viridiplantae > Streptophyta > Magnoliopsida > Fabales > Fabaceae > Arachis > Arachis stenosperma. The sequence goes on from NC_080385.1 coordinate 156,141,205, forward strand.
TATTTAGTTATATTTAATTTTATTTTTAATATTTTCGATTTGTATCAAAATTATTCCTAAATGTTAACTCCATGTAAAATATTAGGGATAAAATTAAAAATTGTTAAGGATAGTTTTGACACAAATAAAATATATTAAAGATAAAATTAAATGCATCAAAAATGTTAAGGACAAAATTAAATAAAATTAAATGTTAGAAGTATTTTTGAAAAAACATTACAAAGGACAAGAATTATACTTTACCATTTTATTATTATGCTCTTACTTTCGGTTATTACTCATCAGCATATAACTTTTTTATGAATAAATAGTCAAATTCGTCCTTGAAATATTACCCGTTTTCTAAAGGGACACTCTACTATACAGATTGAAGTGGGATAGAGAGAGAAAATAAATTCTTTTTATAGTTATTTTTAATTATTTTATTGTTATTCAAAATGGGGGTCCTATCCTTTTTAATCTCTCTTTCATCCCATAAAAAGAAAGATCTATAAACTTACATCTTCACCGTATAATTCACCTTCTCTAAATTGGTTTTTGAAATATTTTTTAATCAAATTTATCATTAAAAATTTTTTAATTAGTCACATTAGTCATCCTGTCATTTTTGTTACAAAAATGTCAAAATTTACTTATGTGACACATTAGTGATACCATGTTGACCACATTACGTACTTAGCAATCCTAATTAGCTGCTAACATGATAAGTTTATGCAATTAAATGAAATCAATTCCAAATTAAGGAGGATCTTGAGACGGTGAAAATTTTTAATTTAGAGTTAATTTGATCTAATTTTATAAATATATCATGTTAGTTATTAATTAGAATTATTAGGTATGTACTTTGGTGTCACTTAATGTACTATATTAACAAATTTTGATGTCATAAGCAACAAAAATAAAAAAAATTAATGTGACTAACTTAAAATTTTTAAAAGACAAATTTAATTAAAAAACTTTTTAAGAATCAATTTAAAAAATAAATAATTTTTTAAAGACAAAATTAATTATTTATTTATTTTTTTAAAATCCATTTAAGCTTATTACATAGTAGGGGTGTCCATGGATCGGATCCGATCCGCATATCCGCGGTATTTATCCGAATCCGATCCGAAAATTGCGGATATGGATCCGATCCGCAAGGCTTTCGGATCGGATCGGATCCGCACACTAATCGGATCGGATTGCGAATTTTGTGTTGGTATCCGCATATCCGATCCGCATATCCGCGTATCCGCAAAATTAAAGAAATAAATAAATAAATATTCTTTTTATGTTTTATTTCAATTAATAATTATCATATATGTTATATTATTTTAATTTATTATTTAAAATAAGTATGTTTAATATTATTTTAAGAGTAAACATATTTAAAAGAATAGAAAAAATGAATTTTATTGATATTTTTTAATAAAAATAAGCCTTTAAAAATATTTTTGTGTTTTGCGGATATATCCGATATCCGATCCGATCCGCAAATGTGCGTATCGGATCGGATCCAACCTTAAAAGTTGCGGATATTAGATCCGATCCGATGATTTTAATGCGAATCGGATCGAATTTTTGGCCATATCCGATCCAATCCGATCCACGGACACCCCTATTACATAGTAATACAAAAACAACATATCAATTTGTACAAATTTTTAAATAAGTAAATGATGCAAAATTTAATTCTGAGCCGTGAATATTTGTATAGTTGTATGCAAATGAAAAAAAAATCAATTTTGTTCGTAATTGGGATAAGTACTTTTTTCGTTTCCAAGGTCTGGGGTCGAAATCAAAATCGTCCCCATCTTTTTTTTTTATTAAAATCATCCTCTCAACGTTTAAAAACGCTTTAAAATCATCATTTCCCGAATTTTTGGATTAAAATACCCTTATCATCATCATTCTCCTACCACCACCACCACCACCCTCCCTTCCCTAACCCTCCTCCCACCCCTCACCCCACCCCCACCCCCACCGCCGGTCTCCCCTCCCCTCCTCCTCCCCCTCCCTTCCCGCCTCCCCCACCCCTGCCCCCACCCCATCCCACACCCGGTTTCCCCTTTCCCTCCTCCTCCCCCTCCCCCCTCCCTTCCCTCCTCCCCTGCCCCCCACCCCCACCCCCACCCCCACCCCAACCCCGGTTTCCCCTTCCCCTCCTCCTCCTCCTCCCCCCTCCCTTCCCTCCTCCCCTTCCCGCCATCCCCACCCCTGCCCCCACCCCTCATCATCATCATTCTCCTATTCACCTTCACCACCACCACCACCACAGACACCGCCACCACCTTCACCACCCCCACCCCCCCCCCCTCACTCACACCCCCACCCCTCACCCTCCCCCACCCTCACCTCACCCGCCACCCCTCACTGCCTCCCCTCCCACCCCTCAACACCTCACCCCCCACCTCCCTCACCCGCCACCCCTCACTGCCTCCTCCCCCACCCCTCAACACCTCACCCGCCACCCCTAACTGCCTTCTCCCCCACCCCACCCCTCAACACTTCACCCCCACCCTCACCTCACCCACTCCATCACCCCTCACCCCTCACCCACTCTTCACGGTCATCATCATCATCAACAGAAAATTCACAGATTTCAACAAAAATTTCACAGATTTCACAGAAAATTCACAGATTTCACATAACAAGAAGAAGAAAAAGAAGAAGAAGAAGTGGTGGTGGGTTGATGCGGTGCGGTGCGGCGGCGAAGCAGCGGTGAACGGCGCAGCTCGTGGCTCCATGGGTGACGGCGTGAGGCGCGGATCTGGCGGCGAGGCGCGGTGGGGCGCGGCGGGATGAGCACGGCGCGACGGCGGTGCGACCGGACGGCGTGGAGCGCGGCCCCCCTTCCCCTCCGATTTTCTTTTCCCCCTCCTCGCCCTCCCCTTTTCTCGCGGACTCCCCCCCACCCCCTTTTCTTCTTTTTATTTATTTATTTTATAATTATTTTATTTTATAAATTTTTAATAATAAAGGGTAATTTGGTAAAAACAAAAAAATAAAAGTAGAAAATGATGATTTTATAACATTTTATAACGTTGAGGATGATTTTAATAACAAAAAAAGATCAGACACGATTTTGATTTTGACCCCAGATCTTGGGGACGAAAAAAATACTTATCCCTTCGTAATTATTATGCTAAATTAATGCAAAGGTCCATATATTTTATTAAATTCATAAATAAATCTCTATACTTCACAAATTTGTAATAAGATTTTTATACTTTGTAATAGTTTTTAATTAGACTTTAGTTGTTATGAAAAAGTTTATTTTATTTTAATATTATTAAGTATACATACTTATAAGACTTATTTGTTATTTTTTTTTGCGTTTTTTTTTTTGTCAAAATTAACTTTGAGGTGCCATTTTAAAAATGTACTCTTTATTTTTAATATTATTAGACTGATTATTAAAAATTTGTAAATTATATTTGCTTTCACTTAAAATCTTAATTTAAAAACAATTTGATTTGATTTTATCATTTAAAAATACTTTTAATATTTAATTTTATTTAATTTTATTTTTAATATTTTTGGCACATTCAATTTTATTTTTAATATTTTTTATTTGTGTAAAAATTATTTCTGAAAATTTTTAATTTTATCTTCAATATTTTACATGAAATTGATGTTTAGAAGTAATTTTGATACAAATAAAAAATGTTAGGGGATAAAATTAAATGTAACTAAATATTAAAAATATTTTTCAAAAAATTTTCAAATATTAGAGATAAAAATATATTTTATTATAATAAAATATTTAAAACTTTTAATATATTAAAATATACAAATTTAATTGTGTATTTTTTAATAATATTTTTAGAACATACGTTAGTAACTTCTAATAACAATATCGTGGTATAATCTATTGTCCTCTGGCAATGATTTTATTATCTTTGAAACAAAAAAATAATAAAAAAGAGGACCAAAAAAAGGTATCAACGGTTATTACACACAAATAAAAATATTTTAAAATATTTATTTTCTTCTGTTAATATCCTAGAATAATTATCATTATCAAATGGTTAATTATTTTACAAATTAACATTAGTGAATAGTAACCTACAAATTACAAAATCTATATCTTCACTAGTTATTGGGCCCACTATTTTAGAAGCTGTTGGCCTGAACTGGCCCAGTCTTGCAACAATCTTTCTTAAGAGCTTAACACATTATATTCTATATTTGTAGAAGAATCTTGCAATCTACACGGTAGCAAAACTCCCAAATAGAATGGGCAAACTCTGATCCTTCTCAAAAGTATACAATCACACCATGAAAACGAGCTACTAGGGGCGAAAACATCATGTTTTTAGTCCCTTAAATACATGATCAAACATTCCATTAAGAGCGCAACTGAGATTTTGGTTGAGTGGCTATATGCGTTGTCTCTTAATATGAATATGTTGTGCATGGATTTGAATTTTGACGATGACCAAGTAGTAAATAGAACTTTTATGGTGTGGGTGTGATGTGTGTGAGTGTGATCTAAAATTGGTAGATATCTAATCCATCCAATAAAAAACATTTTATTAAAGATGGAATATAATTAGGGGTGGCAAACGAGCTAGCCCGTCCCACAAAAAAAACTATTATTTGGTGAGTTAGTTTGCCTCGATGTCTACTAAAACGGTCTCAAATTTGTACCTGCTCTGTCTAATGGCAAATTGATAGATTGAAGATGCTTAAGCCCGCTAATTTTTTTTTTGTCTTGAAAAAATTACTAAATTATTAAATATTAAAAAAATATATAAGTTCACAAATATTTTAATAAATTTATAATTTTTAAAGACAAAAAAAATTTAAATTTTTAAATTCACAAAAACATTAGTTTTTTAATTCTAAATAACTAATAAACATAATTATCAAATAAATTATTTTAAACAAAATAATAAAACCAATATTGTCCAAAACATATAATTAAACATTATTTAAGTTTTTAATCAATCAAACATAATCCAAATTATAACTTCAAGTAAAACGAACAAACATTTTAAATACAAGTACAAAACTAACATTTCAAATTCAATTATCATTTAAAACCAAAAATCCGTCCCACCCGCCAAAACCCATGTATTAGCAGTGCAAGTTAGACGGATTTTTTATTGTAGCGATCTCAAATTTCTAGCCCAACTTTTTTTTTTTAACGAATTATGCGAGTCGACCCATCGAGTTTCGACAAGTTTCCCACCCTTAATTTCGACCCTCTCAAATTGATAATTTTACATGTAAAATTCTTTATTTTTATGGTTTGGCTCCTCTTAATTTTATTTTGTGGCCTTTTATTTAGTTATATCTTTTATGCTAGCTTCCTTCAAACAAAAGTTCTAGCTCTGTTCCTACATTCCATATAATTATCAAGCATCTCATATTATCTCGTGAACTTTTGACATCCCATTGTACCTAAAGCCCTATTGGGCAAATGAAAAAGTAGGAAAAGGAGAGTAAAGAGTGAATACTGAATAGTGTGTGAAAGGAAAGAAAGGAAAGTTCACAACATCTTTCACTTTATCTATGCTCCTTTGTGCTGCACTACCATGCAAAGACTATTATTGTTGATTTGAAACATAGTTAACAAGTTGCTTACCCACCAAGAAAACTTAGTAAAAGTACTTTATACACTGCTCTCTGCAATCATTTATAATAACTTGCTTCAAGCTTCATAATACATCATGGCCGGATCATCCTCCAAAACCCCTCGTTTCTTATTGAAACGTAAAACCAAATCCATTGACTCAGTTTCAGCTAAAGCCAACCGAAGTCTATTCACCACTCCTGAACCTGACATAGAGGATTATGGCCATTTCTTTGCTTCAAAGAATAAGAAGGTAGCTGACACGTTTCTGGAGAAGTATAGGAGCAAGAGGGGCTTGTTTGTCACCGATGTTAGCAAGACAGAATGGTGCCAAAAGCAAATGGAGTTTTCTCTCTTCTTTGATGATGAGGAATGCAATAACAACAACAATGATGACAAAGAATGCTTCAGCTTCGTTTATGAAGGAAGAGCATCAGGAACAGGGAAGAACAATACCCATGATCAGGCTATGAAAGCTGGCATCGATCGCCATGTTGAACTGCGAAACGAGGTTCTGAAACCGGTGAGAGTGGAGGTGAAGTCAAGAGAAGATTGCATGGCACTGAAACTTGTTAACTTCATAAATGGCGTGAATCAGTTGTTGTTTGAAGGACTCACCCGCGAGCTTCCAATAGTAAGCTTTGCTTTCGAACAAGGGATATGGATGGTGGGAAGCATCGACGAGGTTCGAATGCATAGCACTGATCACAGGCCAATACTCGTTGAGACGAAGACTCGAATCAGCGACACAGTTCCTTCAGAATCACAGAAAAGAAACGGTAGGATTCAGTTGATGTGTTACAAGTATTTATGGGACAATCTAGTTTCCAATCCATTCCCTTTGAGAGAGTTCTATGATTACTTCGATTTAGAACCGCAGCGAGCATTGTGTGAAGATCTGAAGAAGGCATGTTGTTGTTCTGGTTTCAATGCAGTGACGCTTAATGAAGTGGTGGTGTGTTACCAAACAGCGTGTAAGATGATGCCACGTGCACATGATGATGAGTTAGTGCTTCGATATGAGTCTCAGAGAGATAAGTCACTGGTGCTTGATGAAGACAAGTTTGCATACAATTATGGGTGGTTAAAGAGTGAGATTTCGAAATGCCTTCAGTTTTGGCTTCAACAGAGAGAAGCTAGTTTCGTTGCTGTGGAAGACCAATGGAAATGTGCCTACTGTTATTTTACGTCTCTGTGTCCAGCATACCCACATGACACTACTGATGATGAATGATGACTCGTTATTATATGAAAAAATATTAAACAATATAAGTAATAGATATATTGAAGTTTATTTTATTAGTCTATGAATGATTACTTTAATATTAAAATTTAGAAGTTTAATTTAAAAATGTAATATATTTATATTTGATTGGTAGCTGTTCATATTGTTCAACAAAATCATTATTTCCTCAAAATTTATACTAAGAATTGGCATCTTAAATTTGGAGTTAGCTGTGTGCATCATGAATGAAAATACAAACAAAATTTCGAGTTGACGGTCTTTCTCTTTTTCAATCATACTATGTCAATAATATGTGGATGTACAAAAATTAGTCAGTTATTATTATTGGTATAAAATATATATTAAAAATAATTTAATATATATTATAATTTATAAACTAATATGTATGGGCTGAGGCCCGCTCTTGTGTCGGTAAATGAAAAACAGACTAGGCCCACACGCTTTTCCGGTGGTGGCGTGCCTGGTCTTCCAAAGCCCAATTCATAGCTTTCTGTTGTTCAAGTTCAGGGACCCACTACTTTTTCCTGTGCAACAGGAAAAGGGACCCACTACTTTTTAAGTCTTCAACTGATTTAATTATTTTGTCACCTGCTAGACGGTGAAATTAAGTAATTAACGGAACAATCCCGCTAAGAAATAAGAGAAGTTTAGTCAACAATATAAATATTTTTAAATTATATTTTATATTAATTATTATTAATTAGTGGTTATTTAAATTTTTTCAAAAGATACAAAATTAATGATTATTAATTATTTTTTCTTACTCTAATTCACTTTTTACTATTTATTACGCAAATACTAATTCTTCTTTTAAAAAAAATTGAAACTCCGAAAAACAAAAAGTACTGAAACATAAGATAAGAATCATCTAAATTTTAAGAAAAAAATATATAAAATATAAAAAAAAGAATCATTCAAAACTAATAATAATAATCATCTAAATTCTAAGAAAAAAATATACAAAACATAGAAAAATAAATCATCCAAAACTAAAAAAATCATTTGAAATGTAGAAAAAAACATAAAAAATTAGTTAAAAAAACCATTCAAAACTAAATAGGAGGAAGAGAAGAAAAGTCGCAGGATAGCCGGCGACGACGTCTTAGACGACGTTGCTTGGACAGTAGGGGGACTCGCGGTGGCATGTTGCGACGAGTGGAGGAATCGCCATGAATCAGAGTAGTTGATCGCGCGTTGCGAATGGGGACCTAGTGGTGACTGCGTCGCAACGAATGGAGAGTCGTGGGATGCGAGTGGCGAGTGATGGGAAGTCGCGAGCGGCAAGGATGTGTCGGGCGAGCGAGGGGACGCGAGGAGGGTGAAGTAGAAGCACAATGGTGGCTGTCTTTCCTGTGCGTAGGGGTGTCCGCGGATCGGATATGGCCTAAAATTCGATCCGATCCGCATTAAAATCATCGGATCGGATCGGATCCAATATCCGCAACTTTTAAGGTTGGATCCGATCCGATCCGATCCGCACATTTGCGGATCGGATCGGATTGGATATCGGATATATCCGCAAAACACAAAAATATTTTTAAAGGCTTATTTTTATTAAAAAAATATCAATAAAACTCATTTTTTCTATTCTTTTAAATATGTTTACTCTTAAAATAATATTAAACATACTTTTTTTAAATAATAAATTAAAATAATATAACATATATGATAATTATTAATTGAAATAAAACATAAAAAGAATATTTATTTATTTATTTCTTTAATTTCGCGGATATGCAGATCCCAACACAAAATCCGCAATCCGATCCGATTAGTGTGCGGATCCGATCCGATCCGATCCGATCCGAAAACCTTGCGGATCGGATCCATATCCGCAATTTTCGGATCGGATTCGGATAAATACCGCAGATATGTGGATCGGATCCGATCCATGGACACCCCTACCTGTGCGAACGGCAGATGAAGTGGCAGAGAAGAATGCAAGGACGACCAGCGATGGCACGCAAGGATGGTGCTGTGGTGACGCTAGCAGCGCGAGAACGAAATTGTGGTAGCGTGGGATATTGGGAAGAGATATTAGGATTTGTGATTTTGTGTAGTCAATGGTAAGTGAAAGTGAAAATAAATTAGGGTAAATTTTGATTCAAAAATGTCATTAATATCAATTAACAAAATTTTCAACTTAAAAAAATAATTTAAAATTAATAATTATTAATTGAATTGTTCAATTATTAGTTCGTAGACACTTGATTTCCTATACTTTTTCTTTAACCGAATGATGAACCTATCCCACAATATTTTTTTTATATAGAAATACTATATTGTACAATTCTTTGGGCTTCAAGCCCCGTTATTAATAAAAAAAAATATACTATATTATACAAAAAACAATTATACATATGGGATTATTCTTATTTGTTTTTTTTATCATGAGGCATGATGTTTGTTATAAAAAATGTTAAATAATCAATATTTGTATTTTTATTTTATATTTCAATCATTTTTTTACTAAAAAAATATTCATCCTTATTTTTTTTAAATGATGTTTTGGTGTTAACAAGTACAAGTATGATGCATCCTTTATCCTTGAAGCGTCACATTATGTTCCTACCATGTTGCCCTTACTGTAAGAAATTCATGTGGTTGGTTGTTTCCATGCAATTGGATGCCAGACCAGACTCCACCACTATTCTTATACTCCTTTCCAAAGCTAATAACATATTCTGCTTTCGCTTTCACAATTTTACATCACGCATGGAAAATCAACCCTTCAAGGAAAAATCTTTGGCAAGATCTACAGTAAGTAGATAGAAATTTAATAAAGATTACATGTAGCAGTTAATTGTACTTATATTATATCTGGGTAGAAAAGGACAGGTAAAAGAATTGAAGACTAAAAATATATCTAACCTAATAAATACATAAAAGGAAAGCAGAAAACGACAAAAGAACAAGTAAGCAGGTGCGGTGCAATGAGAATGAGGAAACTTAGGAGTGAGTAGTAATTAACACGACTTAAGTAACATTTAATTAAAGATTAGGTTAAGTGGGCACCGCAATAACAACACAGTGACACGGTGGAAGCTGAACCCGCCTTTTTTCCATTTTGGTATTCGTGACGTCAATCTCCACCGTTAGCACCCATCCGCATGGCATGGCATGTGATTGTGATTGCGATTGCGATCTTCTCTCTCTTTCTTCCCATAAAATCTTCCAAGTTCCGTACTTTACTCGGAATTAGCCGTGAATAAAGCGCTAAACCCGTAACAGAACACATTCTGGCGCTCATGCTTCCTCCCTCACTCTCAACCCCAAATGGTGCAGCCACTGCACTCAAGTGTGTGTGATTCTGAGTGACACTGTTTCTTACGGTGGGCCCGTAATGAAAGGAGTTTCCTTCAATGGGTTTTCCTTATTCTTGCTCTTTTTCTTCTTCACTCTCTTCATGTCTCTGAGCTCGATTTCAGCTCTGTCTCAAAGTGGCTCCGACCTGCCTCCGGTGAAGTTTATCATAGGTTCGTCTAATCGTGTGTCTCCCTCTCTTCTTTTGTTATGGTGATGGGTTAGGAGTTAGGATTAGGTGCAGATCTTGCTAAGCTGAGGATTTGGGATGAAAGATCAAAACTTTGTGCCAAGTTTTAATTCATTTGGATTGATCCCACATAACTAATTGAAGCTCAAAATGTGCAAGTTTTGTTGTTTTGATGGGATTGGATTTATCTGTTATGGTTGTGACTGGTCTGTTCCTTCTTTGTTTTCAGGAGGAGAAGAGAATTTGGGTCCATGGAAGTATGAAATGAGTCAGATGACACACATGGGTCCAGCACCAGGGCCTAATGGTGAGGATACTCTTGTCTTGGCGGCAAACAGGACCAAAAGACCCGACATTCTCAGAGGATTTCGACGATACCGAGGTGGTTGGGATATTACAGATCGCCATTATTGGGCTGTAAGTGCTATTTGTCATTCCTACTTTTCATGGTGTTCTTGAATGAGTTTATTCAGTAATCACTTGGTGCCATGTTCATTTAGCATTGAAACGGAGAGTGCTATTCTTTCACATCCTCATTGCATTCCCTGTATTGTATTTTGCATTTTTGTCCATGTTTCTTTGATGTTACTTTGCTTTCCAACGATTTTCAGCTAACCATTTTTCACCAAATATTTGCAGTCAGTTGGATTCACGGGTGCGGCTGGTTTCATTCTTGCTGTGCTATGGTTCATCTCGTTTGGATTAGCACTTGGGATTCATCTATGCTGTGGATGGGGAATTAGTATCAAAAACAGAGAATCAAATCGTTCACAAAGGATTTGTCTTATACTGCTGATATCATTCACCTTTGCAGTGGCGTAATTCTCTTTACTTTAATGCTTTTTTTGTTAACTTCTTGATAGGATGTTTTATTTCCTCACAATCCCCCATGGGGAAAATGGGTTCTTTAATCATCTTTGCTTTCCATTACTAGTTACCAGATATTCTTTGGTATTTACATGTTACATATTACAAATGTTTAGTGTAGTTTTTTGTTCTCTGAAAACTTTCACCATTATTTGCCCACAAAAGTATTTGAAGTTCTATGCAATCTATTATTTACCATTGCTTCATTGTTTGTTCATATTTACTTGGAGATGAATCCAACCTGTCCTGATTACTGACATCCTATTCTCTTTAATCTTCGCAGAACGGGATGTATCCTTCTTTCTGTTGGGCAAGATAAGTTTCATGGCGAGGCCTTGGGTACCCTACAATATGTTGTTAATCAGTCAGATTATACAGTGCAGACTCTAAGAAATGTCACCGAGTATCTCTCCCTTGCAAAAACTATCAATGTCAATCAGATCCCTCTTCCATCTGATGTCATGGATGATATTGACAAGTTGAATGTGGATCTAAATACCGCAGCAAATACACTTTCGGAGAAGACGGAAGAAAATTCTGTTAAAGTTCGAAGAGTATTCGATGCTGTGTATGAATCATAAAACCGAGGACTTGTCATTTTGAAATATAAATATTCCATCATATATGATCCTAAAATGTGGACTTTTTTTGTAGTCGTCTTGCTTTGATAGTTGTGGCAGCAGTGATGCTTCTGCTGGCAGTAATTGGATTGTGTATGTATTTTAAATCAATCTAGCTACGTTTATACTCATGCCCTAGAACTCTTGCTTATGGCTATGTTGTATTTGTTGCAGTGCTATCTATCCTCGGACATCAACATGCAATCCTCATGTGAGTTTCCTCTGTTTGTGTCTCTTGATATTACCTTGGCTTATCATGCCTCTGTCTGCCTGAAGTGTTGGTGTTTTCCACATTCTTCTATATCTGATTTCAGAATGTTATTGCAGATTTGTTATCAGTGGTTGGTTACTGGTTGCAACCACATTCATTCTTTGTGGAATGTTCATGATCATTAATAAGTAAGCCATTATAAAAAGATCCTCGTTTACCATATTCAGCAAGAGCGATCCCCTTTCTTTTCATTCATTAAACTGTAATACATTTTTTTTTTTTTATCACAGTGCAATTTCTGATACCTGTATGGCTATGGGAGAATGGGTGGAGAATCCACATACAGAATCTGCACTTAGTGATATTCTTCCATGTGTTGATCAGAGAACCACAAACAAAACACTTTTTCAAAGTAAACAAGTAGTCAACAACATTGCGAATGTTGTCAATCAGTTCATTTACAGCACCGCGAACATAAATGCAACAAAAGGTAATCTGGGTTACTACAACCAATCTGGGCCTGGAATGCCATCTTTGTGCTATCCCTTTGACCCTCAGTATCAAGAGCGGCAGTGTACAGCTCAAGAAGTTTCTTCTGCCAATGCTTCAATGGTAATTTTTTGTTTAAAAACATTACTTGACTTAATTTTTGAGATCTTCGGTCGGCTGGGTTTATGTAGCATTATTTTTGTTTCAATCCTCTGTGGCTCTGTGCACCTCTCTGCTCGAACCTAATAAATTTGGCTGTGTTTGCGTGGGAGAGGAATGCTAGTTATTTTAGCTTGAATAGTTGGATCTCTTGATTTGGATCCAGTATTTTTTGCATTATGCTATAGTGTCTATTTCTGCTGAATGAAATATAGGAATCTCACTGAACTTGCTTAAAACTTTTGCAGGTTTGGAAGAACTACGAATGTGAGGTATCTGAATCTGGAATTTGCACAACAGTTGGGAGGGTGACCCCGGCGATTTACTCGCAATTAGTTGCTGCAGTTAATGAAAGCTATGCATTAGAACATTACACTCCGCTTTTGCTTAACCTTCAGAATTGCAATTTTGTCAGGGATGCATTTGCAGGAATCACCACAAGTTACTGTCCTCCATTAACCCATTATCTCAAGATTGTGAATGCAGGACTGGGACTCATTTCAGTTGGCGTCTTGCTCTGCCTTGTTCTCTGGTTACTCTATGCCAACCGCCCCGGAAAAGGGGATGTGTTTGGGAAGCTATCCTTATCAGAAAAACTAAAGAGCAGATTTAGCAAGAACCGCAATAGTACGAATCCGTCATTGTCAAATGCTGGTAGTGAAGTATAGATTGTAAAATAGTTTTTAGTATAAATATAGGCTTATATATTATTTTACTGTGCCACATATAGCGGGAAGAAACAAAGGTGGAGCGAAGCAACATCTTTTGTTGGAGAATAGTAACCAAAGTAGTGTATACCATATACATATACATGTTGCCTTTGTAAAGAATAAGCTATTTTTTACAAGATTTTTCAGCTTTGGCCCTTCTCTCTTTTTATTTGATTGAATTACGAACCAAGTTGAAGATTTTTCTCCCTTCTTCAAAAATAGCGGTGCAGAATTAATGGAGGAAAAGGAATATTTAATACTGTTAAAATTTCCCTAGATTCAATGCTAGATTTTAGATAAAACCAAGAGCAAAAAGAATTAAGAAACTACTCGTGAATCCATGTTTCTAGAATATTCGATCAAATTAATTCGTATTTTTATCTATCTACCAGTTTTCCAACTGAATCATAAAAAACGAAATCTAGAATAAGAACATGATCACCTGTTAAAGCAATAGAAAATGAGAATGAAGTGGTTGACTTGGATATGACTGATATTCATTCTTAAAAAGTTGACTTTATAAACCAGATGGAGGTTTTGGCGTGACTAGCAAGCAAGCATGCGTGGAAAATGAAAATGAAAATGGAAATCCGAATCTACATGAATCACAGAAAGTAGAGAGAACCCTCAGAATTCACCGGGATCAAACATAATTTCGTTATCGGTGCTGTTGAATCCATCATAGTGAAAAAGAGAAGACTCCACAGCTTTGTTGTTACTCGTCTTGCTGCTGTCCTGCAAAGCCACAACGTCACTGACGCCGTGAACAACCACCTTATCGTTGAAGAACATGTCAGGGAAGAAAACCGTCACTCCGTTCAGATTCAATACGCCATTGGATCTCGTGATGTTGATCCCGAACCCTTCCACGAATGTAGGAAGCTCCGTATCACCCTTGAAATTCACCAGATCGTTCCAAAGAAGCCTGCACGGCACGGCGTGCCGGAGAAAGAATGATGGATACTCCTCGAACTCTCCGATTCGATTCATCACCATCTCGTCCGGCGGAGCCAATATCGTTACCGGGTTCTGCTCCGATAAGCCGACAAGCTGCATCGCCAGGAACGACGCCATGGCGGTGTACCCTCCGGATTTCAAGGTTTCGATGGCTGGGAAGAAGGAGTCAGAGGAATTATTCGCGGTTAGGTTCCTTGCTATGCAAGAGGCATTGGAATTAGGTTTCTGGTTGGATCCGCTGTTGTCCTGGAAATTTGGATCGAAGAAGCGATCTACGCCGTAGATGAGGAGGACGCCGTCGTCGTAGATCGGAGATCCGGTGATTCGGACGTTGTTGAGGGAGGTAATGCGGTCGGAGGGAGAGGTGGTGACGACGAGGGACTGGCCGGGGAGCATGGTGGGGATCTTGGCGCCGGCTGGGAGGAGGCGGAGGCTCTGCGGCGGTAAGGGAAGAGGAGCAAGGTGGAAGCGGAGGAGGTCGAAAGAGGGCTGACCGGACTTCTTGAAGGCGGAGTCGGTGGGGGCGAAGATGGTGACGGAAGGGGACTGCTCCAAGAGGGATTCCGCCACAACCTGGAGGGTGAGGGCCATGGAGACGAAGCTTGAGTCGGCGAGGATGTCGGCGGCATCGGAGATAGCTTCGGTTGGAAGGGCGGTGGAGAGAGAGATGACGGAGAGACTGAAGATTAGGAGGAAGGAGAGTGAGGAAGCCATTGATGGAGCTTGAGAGTCTCCGAAAATGAAGGAGATTTGGCGGGGAAAAAGTGATTGAAACGTGGCGGTCTTCTATTGGCGAAGAAAAATAAGCAGTTATGTGGTTCGTTAGTCGTTTCGTATGAAAAGACAGAAACGCCCCCGTATCAGTTATTTTGAATCTCAGGCATCCCTAGTTCACTAGTAACTAGTAAGTAATAACAACACCTACCACTTTAGTAAAAAACTGGTGGAACTGCATCTTTTAAATAGTGAAATCTAAGCTTGCCAAATGATGCATCCTAAGCAACTAAATTTAGATGGATCAAGTCGTTAGCTCTGCTCCATTTAAAAGTGTTTAGGTTTCGAATTTCGTTTTGTATATATAACAATTAATTATAGATTAATTTTTGATTTGTCAAATTTAAAAATATTATAAAAAAATAAAAAAATATACTTTTAAAAAATAAAATTATACACTGCTCATATTCTTACCATATTATTCATACATAGTTTTTTTTTGGTATTATATTATTCATAGATAGTAGATTTATGAATTGATATCTAAAATACTTAGGTACACAACACACCAACACACTCTTCACACACTTATCATATTTTTTTCCCTAATTGAGATTGGTTGAATTTGAACCTGTGACCTTTGATTTGAGAAAGAGAAAATATGCCATGTGAGCTAAGGCTCATTGGCTTTTTTTGTTTTCAACCTATATGTCTAATAGTCCCACATGAATTAGGCCCATTAGTTAACTAGTTAAAAAATATTTTTTATTTTTAATTTTAAAATTTAAAAAATAAAAATAATGAAAAGTTTTTGTTTAATGGATCTATTTTTTAATTAATTAACTCTAAATTAACTAGACCCTAATTGGTTCCCTAGTGAGATCGACAGGGAAAACATTGGTGGTAACGCATTTGATCATTATCAGCCCGTTATATATTGCCTTTGAAAAAAAAATTACCATTATATATTGCATTTGATCGTTATCAATTGCTGTTATATTTTAGCGATGGAATTGGTTTGATAGAATTAATGACGAAATTTGTGATGACAATTGGCAAACTTTTTAGTAATAACAAACGTGATGTATTTTTCATAAAATTTTTTGATAGACCCAACCCAACAATCTGTAGCAAAAATTGTCCTTTTATAGTTTTTGTGGGAACTTTATACAAATGAAAAATTCGTCAATGATCTGTTAATAAAACAGTTTTAGAAATGGTTTTATCGCATCGTTAAATTTTGATGAAAAAAAATCACATATAATAGTTATTTTTATATAAAATTAATAATTAAAAATTATAATTTAGTCAAACATATTAAAATATTTAATTATTTTTAATCATCAATTTTATATAAAAATAATTATACATAAGTTTTCTCTTATAATTTTTTGTTGGTAACCCTAAATAAGGGTTTAGTACAAGTGAGTCTACATAAACAGTTAAACACAGACCAGCACCCTTTGCTATTCCTTTGAGTCTCCCCTTCTCCTGACCCTCTTCTCCATCGTACTCCTCTAGTTCTTTTCTTCATTCACCTCTGCTTTGTGAGAATGCATGTTCTGTCAATAATGATATAAAGAATCTAAAAATATAAATAATCGATTTTTTTTCCCTTCGAATAGTGACCTTTTGTTATTGTGTATGATGTATGTGTTCCTCCTATATATTAATTTTTTTTAAATAAGGATAATAAAAAAAACTAATTATCATGTATTGATAGATCATTCAATCGTATTTTATCATAGTAAAACTAATTAATTTTCAAACTCACTACATTAAAAAATCATATAAAGTATAAACACATAATTAGATAACCGTTATTCATACATTGGCCCATGATAAATTAAAGCCATGGCCCAAAAAAATTTTGACTATTCCCGGAAGGCCTAATAACAACTATCCAGACTCAATAAGGTCCAACTAAATAACTACATTGGTTAATTTATTTAAGTTTTGCTATGGTCAGATTAGCTCACTAATCTACTTAAACAAGTTTTGGAAATTTGAATTTCGGTGCACATAGCAATACATTGACTAATAAAAAATTCTTAAATAGAACTCAGTACTACTCTTTAGCCTGCCGGACTGAAAAATAGCGTAAAATACACCGAATTAAAAATAACATAAAAAAAATCCAAATTGCTTGAGACACAGATCTTGATACTCGGCATATTAAGAGACATATGGTTTAACCATTTGAGCTAAGCTTTAAACATAAAAATTCTTTACATATACCCACTATCATTCGAAACTGATGTAAAGTCACTTAATAGTAGTTTCCCTCCATTTTTAACCTATTTTTCAAGATTCAAATCACCAATAATCTATTTTAAGTTCACCTAAGAATAACGGTAAAAAAATTTCAGACTGTAAACGCATTAAAATACATAATCCAAAAGTTTGGAACTATAAACATTAAATTTATAAATAAGATCCACCAAAAGAAAGATACAGAACTAAGGAAATTTTTTTTATTATTATTACTTGAAATAAAGTATAATCCCAGCAGTTAACAAACTTATCAACTACTCTAACATGACGACATGCACGTATAGCTTTTGGTACATTGACCTTGTCATTTTGATTCAGGAATCAAGGGTTTCTAATTTTGTCAAAATTAGGCTCATCATGCACCATCTCTGATATTATTCTATTGTGCGCTTCCGGTGGTTCACCTACACACTAATAATTCGAATGTGATTTATTTCTTGAACCCATACAATTTGTTTGTTCATCCATAATTAGAATGGAGTAGGAACCAGGACTAGTTTATTTATTAATATGTACGTTGACAATGTTACGCATGCATGCATAGAAAGTCAATATCATTAGACTTTGCTCAACCAAACCACAGTCCAAATAAATCTCATAACAAATTGTGGGGTCAATCTATGATAATAATTGTGATATTGAAATTTAACTATTTAAGAGTCAATGACTCAATGTCACTTCAAATTTTCTTTAAAAAACTATTTTACTTAATTTGGATATTGTGGCATGCAAATTGCTGCACCATGTTGTTCCTAATGGTTAACAAATAAACGATGCCTTCATGTATATCTCATACTTATCTTATGTCGCAACCAATTCAAAATGGAAATATATCATGAAAATGAAAATAATTAAACAGAAATTGTATACCAAGCCAGGGGGAATAAACACGTGAACTTGACTGGGTCTTAATATAGTTCCGAAATTCAGGTATGTATTGCATGAGGCCAAATTTGAAATTTGGTCCAAAATAAATAAATAATATATCTTTTTACGTCATCTATTTAATTATTCTCTTGCTATAATTTCAAGATACGTACTATATATGAAGGTTGGTTCTTGGTTGGACCAATTAGAATTAATTTGTAGTATATCGGTCTTTCAAATTTTGTGAGTGTTTGTGGATTATGACCAAAATTTAATTCATTACTTACTTAAAAATCGATAACACAACAGCGTGACGTTTTGATTTGGTCTAAATAAAGATGAATACTCAAAGTCTTTGATTGGGTGCATGCACAGCATGCCTCACGTGCACGATTAAATGCCTTCTAATAGTTCTTTCAACAAAACTTTTACTTCATTCTCCAACTCCAAGTCCTCAAGATTAAACCAGAAGCCATCTTTCTTTTTTTCCCCCTTCATGGTGCTTAAGATGGAATATATTGTTATGCTTTATTAATTGTATTAAATCACTTTTTTATCTTAGTACATGATAACAATAAAAAAAGTTCATGCTTCACAAATATAGTCTAATAGAATACATAAATTTAGTTATAATTTTAGTTTTTATTATCTTATTTTTATCTTATCTTTATTTATTCGTATCTTATTTTTGTTTGCTTTTATATTTTATAAGCCAATGTTATATATATTTAATTTTATTATCATAATTTATAATTCGATCAATCAACAATCAATCAACAAATACAAAGTACAATATTTTTTTTTATTCTTTCACACTTTTATCAAATTGAATATATTGTTTTATGATTTTTTAATCAAATTGCACTTTTGGCTTTTTTATTTTTGTTGAAAAAAGTCATGCTTTTCTATACAATTTTTCTTATTACCACTACATAACTATACATTTACTAATTATTATACTAATAATAATTCAACAGCAAAACTTTACATAAAAATAATCACAAAAACTTTATGAATGATTCTAGGTGTAATATAAAAAATTTCAAATAGCTAACTAAAACATTAAACTTTTCATATTTTATCAATTACTTCTATATACACATATATACACATAAATAATGACTTTAATTTATATATACATCACACAAAATTTATACACTTATATTGATAGAAAACATGCATACATCACCCCTCATATTCTACCATCTTTCTATTAATTAATGTTAGCTACATATATATTAGCCAAAAAATTATTTGCCACTTAAAAAAATTCTATTAAAATTATCTTTTAAATGAAATATCATTTTGTTAAATGATGTTAGTATGAATCATACAAAACTAAAAATAATTACTTTTTACATACAATTGTCTTTGTATAAAAATGATAATAAAAAATTATTAGATGATAATTTAATTAAATTTGTTAAATTATTTAACGATTTTTTTATTATTTTCAATGTATCAAAATTAAATTATTATTATTATTATTATTATTATTATATAGTTGGGACACGTGGATGGGCAGAGCATGGCGATGGTAGTTAGACAAACCATGAAACGAAATGAAAACAAGTCTCCAATCGTGGCGGTCATGGCCACACACCATGCACTTTTTTACAGACTCTTTCTCCTTCTCCTTCTCCACTTTTTCTTCCTTTCTGTTTCAATCATTTTCTATATAGAAAAAAAACATACTCTCAGCAAAAATCGCATCTCTCCTTTTGGATTTTGATTTCGACATTAACCACACTCAATCTCTTGCTTCCTTCCCAAACTTCAGATTCCTCTCAGCTTCAAAGCTCCTTTCCTTTTTCTCTCATCAATTCTGCGCTCAAAAGCTTAACCCTTTCTTAGCTTCCACAAAAATGCGATCCCCTTCTTTTAAGATTCCCCCATTTTGTTCTCCTTCTCTCTTTTAACTCTTTCTGTGAGTAAAGTTTTTCACTTTTTGTTCCTTTCTTCCATTTTTCCCAGCTGGGTCGGTCCGTTGATCTTCCCCTTTTCCCCTCTTAAATTTTCTCGAGTATCTTCTCTTTTTTTTTCTTTTCGTTTTTTCATGTTTTCAATGTTTATTCACTGTTTGAACTTATTGGGCTGTATCCCTTTTTCTTAATTTATCAATTAATGCTGTGCTGAAAACTAAAATTTCTCATCTTTTTCCAGATCAGTTTCTCAAATTAAACCAGTTTCCTTGATGGTTGCATCAGTTTGTGACTTTATTTTTTTTGTCTTGAAATAAAATGTGATGGATTGGGTGCTGTTGCTTCAAAGTTTGGAACTTTCTTTTTATGAATTGACACCTCTTTCTGCCGTTTTTTCTCTACACGCTTTACTGTGGGGTCCAGCTTGTGTTATGGAACCTGGCTAGCAATTTCTGAATGAAGATTAGATTCCATCAATTTTTATAAGCATCCAGAAAAGAAAATTAACTTTTTCTCCCAATATGCTTCTAGATGTTATTACTGACATGTGTCGTTTTTCTTTTTTTCTTTCCTTGCATGTGTGTCCTTAATTTCCAGAAGTTGTGAAAGAGAACAAGAGGATTTAAACTGCATTGGAGCATAAGGTGCTCAACTATGGGGGATCACTTTGTGTTACTGGTTGATCGGTTGCTTACTGAATCCACATTGGAAGCTGCTCTTGAAAGCCAAAATCGTTGGATGCAAGCTGCATCCTCAGCCGTGAATGATGCACAGGTTGATCTCTCTTTGATGAAGACGGGTCTAGGTGATATAAAATCTCCCAGGAAACTTGTAGAATGCAGGATATGTCATGATGAAGATGAAGATTCTAATATGGAGTCACCCTGCTTCTGTTGTGGTAGTTTGAAGGTTAGCTTTTTACTAGTGTGTATGTTCCACTCATGTTTTGATATGTGAATTTGAACATCTGTATTGTTGTTCCTATAATTTGAATCCATGGAGTTTGAGCTTTAAAATTTAATGGCAAATCAATCTGAATGTGAGAGACACACACAATTGCTGGGAGAGTTAAGGACAACTTTTATTGTGAAATGTCAATGATAAGGGTTTTGGAACATTTTGGAAAATGTTCAGTGAACAAGGTGTTTGGAAAGAGTGTGTCTAGTAAGGTACATGTGTCTTTTTCTCTGTTTTCTCCCTGATAGCATTGGCTTAAGAGATTTAGATCAACTAGAAAGATCTTCCTTTCATGATTTAATATCCCCATTTAGCATAAATTTTGAAGATATGAATTACCTACACATTACACTAGCCAACTATTAGTCTGGCATCTTATCATTAGTTTGACCCTAGGAATCTCTTTCAACATTGGTAAGGATTTTGGAAATACCCATACCAACCAAGCTTGTATTTCTTTCTAACATGTGTTGTGTTGGTCAAGGCTGGCGCAGTTGCTGCAATCTAGTCTGTGGTCACATATAAGATGATTTGTGGAACATGAAGCTCTTACCTGCATGCGTTGCATAGTGTGCAGGGCTAAAACATCAGAATACATGCAATTAATTTTAGACTCCCAGTGTTTGACATGTGTTGTTGGCCGAATGATATATTTGGCACTTGCTACCAAGTACCAACTTACGTTATTTAACGAACTCTGCTGATATTTAGCCTGATCGTTAGGGGTGATTGCTGGATATCTTGCCTTGATTTTATTTATTTATTTGCCTCAGTTTGATGCCTTAAGCTACATTGATATTACTTTTGCAGTATGCCCACCGGAGATGCATACAACGATGGTGTAATGAGAAGGGTGACACCACCTGTGAGATATGTCATCAGGTAGTTTAAAATCGCCCTTGTTCCTTGTTCCTTCTCTTTTTCTTCTACATTCTTATCATTTTCGATAATTGATGTGAGGAAATGGTACTACCTAGATTATTTGGGTTTCGGGAGTCATTGTATTAGTGAGTTGTGATATCATCTTTTGATTGTGATCTTTCCTTATTTTGTAAATGTTAGCAATTCAAGCCTGGTTATACAGCTCCTCCTCCACTGTTTCAATTTGGACGTATTCCAATGAGTTTCAGGTAACCTTCGATACAATATTTGTCTCCTCACCATTAATTAAGCTTTAAACCTGGTTCCGTCCTTTCCATCTAATATCCTTTCATGCTGTTTGTTTCAGGGGAAATTGGGAGATTTCAAGAAGAGACTTAAATAGTACTCACTTGGTCAGCATGGTTTCTACCGATCAGAATCTTACCAATTCCAACTATGACCAGTATTCAGCTTCCCCTACTGGAAGTTTGATATGCTGCTGTTCGGTCGCTGTCATTGTATAATCTAATCTCTCTTCCTCTCTCACTCTAGTAGCTTTTACACCTACTGTTACTCTATATAACATGTCACATTCTTTGTTGCATTTCATGTATAGTTCATGGTTCTACTAATTTTAAGACACACTCTTCCCCTCCTAATCAGTGAGAATAAGGATTATTCTTTCCCCCTCTTTATGGTACGTATGGATAACTCGAATATAATTTGGTTAGCCACATTGATCATACTCTTACTTACTAAGGTTTATTCAATTTAATGGAATATTGACAGCTGCTATTGTTTCGGATTGCTGGAATCGTCCTGCCAATATACTTCATGGTCAGAGCAGTGACATTGATCCAGAGACATCGGCGACAACATCGAGTAAGTTTCTACGCAGGCTTGTCTCTTTCCCATGATTAACTATAATATTGCAGGAAATGTCTCATTACTGTAGTGATAATTTATGTCTTTTGCTTGGCCTTGTGTTGCTTATTAGGATCATCCCAATGGCTTGGTCACACTATCTGATGATGAAAATGAGCACACGGTTTTGCAGCCTCAGCCTCATGTTATACGTGTACTGTGAAAATGCTTTAGCCGTTTGAAGAAAATGTTGCATGAAATGTTGGATGGAGAGAAGTTCTTTGAGTTTTCTGAGAAATACATTGAAATTCTAAGGCTCAAAAGTGTTCATATCTATTGGGAAGACTTGGCAAAAGCAAGTTTTACATATGCACAAGTTTCTGCTTATATATATATATCGAGATTCTTAATATCGCAACAATATCTTTCAGTGTATAGATAGATAGAAAATTTATGTAGAGAAATTTGCTTGAGTAGATAACAATATCAAAGATGGATTTCTTGTACATATCGCAATGAAAACAGGCTTATTTTCAGATTTTTTACGTTAATTGTGTCATTTTTGACGAAAAGTTTAGTTATTTACATCTGATCTGTCATAAATTCACTTTAGAATTTAGTACGTGCAAGCATTTTTTATTTTTAAAGGTAATGTAATTTTATGCTTGGTGAGTTGGTTCTTACAATTTCCAAATACTACAAATTAATAAGTATCTTTATTATTTGTTATTTACCCATAATCTGAACCCTTAATTCAGCAAGAAAAGAATAAATACAAGATTTAAAGGGAATTGTTATTTTTCATATTACTCGAAAAACGTATACACAGAGAACAGGAATGACATGATTGTCACGTAAAAGGAGAAATACACGGCAAGTATATGGTTACAACAAAGCTTGGGAAATTTCCATTACCCGGATTTTCATATTAAAACACTAAGTTTCTCTTAAAAAACCAGTTAGTTTCTCTTAAAAGTAATACGGCCTACCCTTATCCATGAGATCCTGTGATTTCATTCAAATGTTTGCTAAAAAGTGAATTATATATGATGCAATTCTGGCTTATAGTTTATATAGTTACTTTGATAGTACAAAATAACTCAATTACACAGCAAAAATGTTACAAGTCATTTGCTACTTTCTCCCAACTTCCACACATTAGACAACATGTGAGCTCAACCCAAAAAGAAAGTGAAAGAAGGTAGCATAGATCAATAATGATCTAAAAAAGCAAGAATTGTATTCTGTACATCAATCAAGCAAGTATGGATTCAAAATGGACACTTTGTCAAGGCTCTCAGAAGGAGCTGATATGCACCCAATCTCTTCTGTGTACATGTCTTCTATACCTATTTCCATGTTCTCCTTGGCCTGAAATATTAAGCAAATCAAACAACACATCAAATAACTGAGAATCTCAACGCCCCATCAATTTAGAAATTTTTCTCTCCTTATACTGCCGTTTAATGTCTTCTGGCTATACAGTTATTATTCCTAGTTAATCTTAAAGAGGTTTATTACCCTCCTAATTATCATATTGTCTTTAAAGAGTATAGGCGGTGGAAATACTTCCGACTCTTTTGCCGTGAACGCCAGTAGCAAGCAAGTGCGCCAAAAGCACAGCTGGCAAAAGCTATTGCCAATGCAGCTCCCAGAGGCACCACGATTGCATTATTTGCGACGATCAGATCTTCAACGGCTACCTCAGCCTCATCATTTCCAACAATGCTCTTGTCCTTGTATAGAGCAGTAAGTGTGTTTCTGTAATAATTAGTCAAAAACCTGAAGACCTCATCCTGGTTCCATTCGATTTTATTATTCTTCTGGTCAATGCCTAGATAACAGGAAGGACAGAGTTGCTTTGGAGGCCAAATTGTCTTTGGGAATTTCGGGTCACCAGTGCCAAGAGAAGCTTCTTCTTTCATCAACCTTTCGTTGACCTTATTATGGGTGCTCCACAACCAGAGAGCATAGTCGCGGGCTTTGTTGAAAGGACTAGAAACACTGAAGATTGAAACAAACATTAGAAGCAGGAAAAATAAAAAAATGCGCTTGAATGATATTAACATTAGCATTCATAAACTCATTTACCTTGAACACATCCTGTAAAAATGTTGTCGGCATTCCTCGCATATAAAGAAGTCATGAACAAAATCACATGTTGCACTAAATGTAAACTGACTTTCTCCATCCTCTATCCTTACAGAGAGTGAATGCAGAAGAACCCATAAACCGCAACTGTAAAAAAGCCCAAAGAGAGCAGTCAATGCAGAATCCAATGTCACTTAGATGGTTAAGGTCCACCCTTGGTATATACACATATTTGCATGATAATAAGAACAAGGGGAAGCAATACCTAAAACCTCTGGTCTCATTCTTACTGCCACGGCAGAACATCTACAAAAGAAAAGTCAAAAATAAATAAGTAAGCAACAACCTTTTCATGCTAAAAACTTCAATAGTCCACATATGAATAAAAAGTTAACATTTATAACGAAATAATCATACTCAATACAATAACATTTACTGTACTGCAACGAGCTACCTTTTCACCACAGGTTGGAAATAGCAACAATGGTATTGAGCTGCATCGTCAAATCTAACAGCACAATAATATCGAAGAATACACCAACTTTGCAAAGAATATGATTTTTTTTTTCTTTTTCTTTTTTTTTTCTAAAAAAAATTGTAGGGATTATTGCTCAACTAGAGTTTTTCAATTTTTTGTTCTCACTACAATCAATCAATTCAGATTGACTTCAAATGAGAACTTCACCGTAGAATCTAGCAGAAGGTGAAAGCTTTCCACAACAAGCAGCACGCACATCAATTTCATACACCTCATACAATACCAAGCATAAATGTATGACGGAAATGCTTAAAAGTTCAAATACAAGTATTGAGATCCTACCCAGTATCCACGAGGCACATCTTTTCCACATATCTTTATGTTCTTAACGGAACCCTTATCATCATCCAGCCTATTAGGTGTTTCAAAATCTGCTGGGTACAAGTCATCAAAGCTCACAAGTAATTCTGAAGTACCCTTCCGGCATCTAAACACACAAAATCCAGAAGCCAAAACAAAAAGGTGAGACTAAACACTGGATTGACAGAGAACAAAGAAGCAGTGCAAGGTTCATCTTACCTCCTAGAAGGATGATGTGCTGTCAGAAGCTGAAGAAATTTTATTAATGAAGCCCGAGTTCCTGGTTTTATCATCTGGCAAACAGAGAGAATTGATTTAATCCTAATAATGAATGGGCACAAAACAAAAGATCAATTAACAAAGAATTTATGGACCAATCACAAACCATTGATAATCTACCTTGTGCTCTAGAATGATGTCAAATGCTGTAGAAGTTGCCTCTTCCACATCATAGATAGCTCTTGCAACCTTTCCAAGTTATCCATATTATCTATGTCAATATTTTCAAATATAAAAGCAAATCTCAATATGCGGTAAATGTAAAGAAAAAGACCTGTTCAGAGTCTGATATATTGGATGGAAGATGCTCATTTTCAAACTTCTGATCATCCAGGCCGTATGTACTGTAAAATATAAAGAATGATATTTACGAAAAATAAAATAATGTCAAGCTAAGGTTGAATCGGATTAAAGCAAAATACACCATGAAAACAACTTAAATGTTTCCTTATACTTCTAAACTCTTGCATTCAGCATTTCGATTTTCTAACATTGCTTGGTTTGTTGTACATTACTAGTTCACATGATTTATGTTCTGAATTCCAACACAACATCTAGCTTAAACAGAATGTTTGCCCCCCATATCATACCAGCATAAACAGAAAAAATGTAAAATTATTAATATTAGTATATACCTGCCTAGTTGTTTGTTGATCCAATTAAGCAACCGATCAGCAGTGCGTCCATCATCAATCACACGTATACTGCTTTTCTCTTGTTTAGGTTCCCAACCACCACCAACAAACTTAGTAGGAGGCCCCCAAAAAAGCATGGGATAATGACCAACAGAAAACTTATCACATAGTTTAGTATTTATCTGTGCTGCCAAAAACGTGAGGAGTGAGAAACCGATCATCAAGTCATGTTTTGTAATAACTATTAAATCACATCCTGTGAAGAAAATAATAGAAGCAGGCAGCATGTACCTTTAATGCACAATCTACCCGTGTCATTAGTATTATTCCTGGATGCACTGCATCAGGGCCATTAAATAACCTTGCGACCTTTTCATAGTAAGGCTACATTTGAAGTATAGTGAGATAATAATGGTGAGCTGAAATGTTGATTGGAAAAGATCTCAATAATTTTTAACATTTTTAGCAGATAATACCTTATAATTCCTGCAAGCAGGGCACCTGATAGAAAAGAAAGAGATACAGGTAAGTATTTTGTGTTTATAGATTGCAGGGAAAAAATATGTAAACCGTTTAAATAAAAGAATGCAATGCAAAAGTTTACAGAAAATATGTTTTTTACTCTCCCTTTTATGTTCTGTTCATGTATTGGCATATTAACTGGCAATATGGGAAGCCAGACTAAATTATATGCTTGTCAAGAATACAAAAGGGATATATACATATTCTATGTTAGATTCAACTTTTGCACAAAAGCTTTCAGAGAGCAGCTTGCAATAACACAATTTTCCCAAATTTAATCAAATTCAAAAAAGTCCATTTCCTCCTTTTTTTTTTTTTTCTCCCTTCTTCTTCTGTTCTTTTCTCTGTTATTACAGCAACAATTATCTTGTAATATTATGAATTAAGAAGTATGATCTCCCTCACTATTTATTACTGTATTACCCTAATTCCAGTTTCCAGGTAACTATGAAAAAAATGCCACCACCTAATTACAAATAGAATCAATAAAAGTCCACAATTTTCGATACTATCACTAACTAGAGAATTCATCAACCAAACAAATAAGAAACAATAAACACGAAAACTTGATAGAAATGATCAATGACTAACCAATGGGCAAAGAACTCAACAATAGCGTAAGTAGCAGGGGTATCCTTCAGAACAGCATCGAAATTGGTAACATTCAGCTCAACAGCGTAATCAGCATGATCACCACCATTGTCGTTGACCTCTCGAAGGATCACACGCCGTGAAGAAAACGAGGTTGCGGCGGAGCACACAGAAAGCAAGCACAGGAATAGACCCAGATACGAATACATCCCAGACATAAGAGAGACAAAAAAAGGTAGATCACAACGTATGGATTGCGCGAGGACTAGGGTTTTGAGGATTATTAACAAAAAATGGAGAAAGGAGAAAGGAGAGGTTTTTGAAGGTGGGGTGGAGAAGATGAATGGATCTGCTAGTGTTTTTCAGTTCTCTCTCTGGAACAGTCTTTTATTTTTATTTTTGAAAAAAAAAATAGTTTTATGGGGTTATGTTAATGGTGGTGGTGACTATGTTGATGATGAAGATGGTGAAGGTGTTGTTGGGAAGGGAAAGACGAAGCAGAAAAGGGTACAAATTACGTTTTGCTTTGCTTTTGAAGATGGCGGAACCACGAAACGGGACCCCCTCTCTCTCTCTCTCTCTTCAAATGTTATTTTTCTGAGATTAAAAGTTAAATTAATTTTAATAAACAAATTAATGAAAAAGACACCAAAAGCAAAAAAAAATGAAAAAAATAAATTGAACAGGTATAAACGATAGGACAGTGTAAAGAATTGGAAAATTTTAAAATATACTATACTGATGTTTCAATAATTTCTAACGGTTAATTTCAATAATAAAAAATATATAATATATAATTAAAATTAATAATTAAAAATTATAAAAATATTAATTTATCGGTATATCTAAAAAAATTGTTAAAGTTTAAATTATTATTATAGTGTTTATTTTTTGATTTAAATTTTTTAAATTTTAAATTTTATTTTAAAAAATAAAATATAATTTTTTATTATTATTTTATAGATAAAAACAAAAAATTATATTTTATTTTTTAAAATAAAAATTTAAAATTTAGAAGAACCAAATTCTTAATTTTTTATTCGGAGTAATTAGTTGAAGAAAGATATTTGGCTCTTCTTGAGAATGAGAAGTTATATATGGTTGAAGAAAGGGAAATAAAATGAAAGATTAATAAAAAATAAAATAACATATATTAGTTGTTGTTTAAAAGATTTATGTGATTTTTATTTTTAATAGTATTTTATTGAATTTTATAAATATCTTTAACATAATTTGGCCTTTTTCATTAATTAATTCTCTTTAATAGTCCTTATCCTTATCTTTTCTACATCAAATGGTCAACAGAGAAATTAATGACACAATAATATAAATTAAATGTATTATTATTATTATTATTATTATTATTATTATTATAAAAATATAAATAAACAATAAAAATATTAAATAATATAAATAATAAATATATTAAATGTTTAATTTATTAGATGTATAATTGGTTATTTTAATATTAAAATTTAAAAAATAAATTAAGAGTATAGTATATTTTTATTTTATTGAGTTAATTTTAAAATTAATTGTTCATAATATTTATAAAAATTATTGTTTACTTAACAAAATTTTATTATTATTATTATTATTATTATTATTATTATTATTATTAGGCTAACTTTTTTTTGTTATGAAGGAGGAACAGGTGTTGTGCCGGGTTATGGAATGAGGGGATGCTACACCGAAATGTAGAACAACTTTTGGCTCAGATTTGGTAGGAAGAAATCGGACCTTCCAAATTTTTTGTTTTGAAAATTTTGTAAGCAAATCGGAAAATCTGTTTTACTTTGTAGTATACGAGATTCATATAGAAGAAATCGTACCGTGCGATATGGCCTCGCCAAAATGGATGGTCCGTTTTCTTTGTTTTTTTTTATTATTATTTGGTTATACTAGTCCTTGAGTCCGATTTGTAATTAAGAGGAATGTTTTTTAATTTACAGAAAATCGGAAGGTCCAAGTTCCCACCAACAAATTGCAGGATCCGATTACTATGTTTCTGACACTACAGTCCAGTAAAGATCCCCTCCTCTCCATATCTGCGTCCTACACTAATCTTGTTTCCATGATAAAATTAATTTGCTTTATTATTATGTGAACAAGCCTGCCTTTATCTTTGACTCTTTATCCTCTTGTGTCACGATATTGTAGCTCATGATATTTAACTTTGGTATAGTAAAATTTTTTAAAGAGATGGTACAAATATTAAACGTGATTAATGGAGTATTATTATTTTTATTATGGTGTTACATGTGATTAAATGTATTATTATTAAAAATTATGTGTCAGAATAATTTTCGGCACACAAATATTAATGAAGTATTAACATGAATAAATAGATGATATATTAAAACTTATAAAACGATTTTA
Organism: Arachis stenosperma; assembly: GCF_014773155.1. Classification (NCBI taxonomy): domain Eukaryota; kingdom Viridiplantae; phylum Streptophyta; class Magnoliopsida; order Fabales; family Fabaceae; genus Arachis; species Arachis stenosperma. Next base: position 156,171,314 of record NC_080385.1, read on the forward strand.
TTTTGGCGTTTAAATAGTCTATAAATAACTTTGTATCACTTATTTTTTGAAACTTTTTTTTAATAAATACTATTTATAATATTTTTGGACTATTTTAGTGTTAAAATTAAATTAACATTATTTACACAGTTCAACGTGATATTTGACTGTCTATGTCAATATTTTGATAATATTTATGTGTTAAAATTTTTTTTAAAGATTAATATGAATCACATTTATAAAATTTGAAAACAAAATAAAAACTCGAATTAAATTAAGATAGAAAAGTATAGAGTACCAATATATTATCTGTCAATTTATTGTCAACAATAATTAATTATTATATTTTAAATACATATATAAAGAGACACATCCAAAAACTATATCTATAAAGATACTTCTATTAAACACAGTTATAGAAAAGATATTTTTATTAGACACATCCACAAAAATATTTTTATTAAACAAGTTATAAATAAGAGTCGACAGAAATTAACAAAAATGCTCTTAATAACATAACGGAATTGAATTAAGATTTGTGTATAAATTATGAACAAAATTAAATATTATCTCCGTTGTTATCGTTTAGTAATTTATTTTATATATAGAAAACAAAAAACGTTAATCCATTAATGCAATGAGAACTTTATAAAAGAATGAATATTATTATTTTTATTATGATAATGTTACTTTGTTTTTTATAAATATATGTAAATAACTAAATATACAATAAAAGAATTATATGTGAAATGACATCATCAAAAATTAAATAATATTATTATTTTCTTTTAAAAATTTACATCAAATGAAACTAATTATGTGCCGAAACGTTGGTTTTCCTTCCCCTACCACTAGATGGGCTTTTGAAAAGGATATACAAAAGAAAGCCCAATTGGAATCCATGTAATTGGACTTCATATGAAATACTAAATTGGGCTGGTCTTTTCATTACTTTGGCCCATGGATGTTTCTTACAATTTCGGGTAGATGTCGTTTCCTGTCTCTCTTTGAATTGCAGATTCTCTCTCATCCACCAATCCATCTATCTGTATTGACTGCATCTTTTTCAAATCTAAAATCAGAATATTCGAATTTCACCGCTTCGAAACCCTTCAATTTATCCCCAAATTTTTGAAATCCAAATAATCTTCGCTGTTCTCAAGTAATCTCTCATAAGTCTTCATCACAAAACCAAGCAATCTTCGTCTTCTTCATTTCTCTGGTACACTTCAATTCCTTCTTTCTCTCTCGTTTTCTGCATTCGTGCTTCGCTTTCTCTCTTGTGTTCGCTTCAAAATTCTGGTTGTTGACTCGTTTGTAAGAGATCTTACTGCACTTTTCATGCATTTGTTTTTCTGTCATGAATTGTTTCGAATTTGCTTGTGATTTATGATTTTGCTTATCTCTGCTTTCTAGGCAAAGACGGAAACTAGGGTTTGTAGCTGTAGTTCTCATCATTTGAAGATCATTCACGATGAAGTTCCTCGAGTGTCCTTCCTTGGATCGGTAATTGTAGTTTCAAACGAATTTGAGTTGAATTCTGGGATTTTATTACATAATTTTGGTATATTGTAAGAGTCTCGTGAAACTTGTCCAGGCTTAACGATTTCTTTGGTGATTTGAATTTGGGAGAACGTACTATCAGAGGATGCCTTGAAGCTTATACTTGTAAGGACTAATTAGTGACTTTTAAGTTTCAACAGAATTGATTTTGGGTTTGGATTTGCTCACTGGGTTTGGGTTAGTAATAGTAATTAACGAACTATTTTCTTTTAAAAATTCCGTAGGCAAACATGCTGGAACAGATAAAAAACTCTCTATCAGTTTGGAGAATGAGGTAGATGACTCTAATAAAGCTGAGTTGTGGTAATAGGATCTTTTTCTACAATTTGTTCATAGAATATTTTTTTAAAAAACTGCTTCATTTTCAGATGCTTGAACTTATTGAGAAATCATCTAGCCCTGATTCTCCCCCGCCGGACGACATGTTATTAACCAGATCCAGGTGGCCTTTACTGTGTGGAGAGGTTTCATAAATTGTAAATACCACTTAAGTGCTTCCTTTACACGTTCTAATTATGTTCCCTTTCCAGCCGAAGGACATTGATTTACCTTATTCTTACCTTGTATCACATGTATCCGGACTATGACTTCAGGTATCTCAGTATCTCATGACGTATAAAAATATGATAAAGGGGTTATGGGTAATGCTACTGTCAGCTTAGTTGGCGACATGGCAACCCACTATATAATCCTTTTGTCATTTTTTCTTTTTGGGAGTGTTGTCAAAAGGCTTGACAGACAGTTCATAAAACTGTTGCTCTTGGAGCTGAGAGTTCAAGTCTCTCCATTTCCCAAGTCTTTTTTTCCTGTCTTTTCTTTGGTTTTTTTTACCTTGTTAAACTTCTAAATTGAGTGTCTCTGTTGTTGCATTCTTTAATTTTTCCTTTAATACCATACGCCTGTAATGATTTTTAGTGCAGTCAAAGCTCACCAGTTTTTCACAGAGGAATCATGGGACAATTTTAAGCTTATCTTTGACACCTACATGATTGAAGCCTCAAAGGTACTATGATTGATACTGTCTATTTCTTGTTTTAAGTGTTACTTTTGACTTTTGTATTACTTGCAGCCATGGTGTTTGGTTTCCCCACATCTTTAATGTCTGGGATTGTGATGTTTGGGTAGGTTGTAAAATATATGGTATCTACAAATTCAATATTTCATTTTTGTATGACATTTTACACCTCAGAGCGTGCTTGATGGTCTTGTCTAGATGCACCTAATGATCTTAGTTGTGCAACTTTAAATTTCGAAATATATTCTTTCCTAATTATGTTTATTTATAACACCCTATGAATTCCTAGATTTTAAACATGAACTAATCAACAGAACAGTTGATCAATAATTTAACACATTGGTACATAGTAATATTTTTTATTGTTCTATATATCATTTCTTCTATCAATTTTGAAAATGAAAAAACTCAGGCCGAAATTGGAAAGTCATAAATATTGTCAAGTTTTGTTTGGCATCTTAGGGTCTCGGGTTAGAAATGGCTAAACATATTAATGCACACAATGCACATCTTAGCTATTGTTGTTGCTGTTAGCAATAGTGATTACTTTTGGTATAGTGGTTTCCTTTCCTTGGTTTTGATTAACTTGTCAAAACTGCAGGAATGGGATGAAACTGTTGGGGATGTTTCTCTCCTGGACACATTGTACATGGCTCTTGATGAGGTGAATTACTCTTGTTTTTGAACATGAATGTTGGTGATACCAGAAGGCATTTTCTTGATACCTTGTCTTGCAGGTTGTGAAGTTAGGGGATTGCGAAATTTATGGTTATGTTCCCGACTCTGAAGCTGATCCGTTAGTGGAAAAAGGAGCAATGTAAATTATCATCACAAGCTAAAAATTAAAACTGTAACCACATTTGTTTTACCTGTTACAGATTATTCTGATATTCTTATCTACTTTCTGTAGATGGTCCTTTAATTTCCTCTTTTACAATAGAAAGCTAAAACGCGTTGTGACTTTCCGTTTCAGTTGTTTTAGGTGGGAATTCATATTCTCTTTCAATTGTCTGGAACAACTTTCTACTTTTTGTTTGCATGTTATTCAGCCTTACAACAATGCTGTTTCTGGCAGTAACTTGGTTGCTGATGGATTTCTTATGGATGGAGTACTCAACGAGGGTGATGATGAAATATTTGCTGACATGGATATATGAGTCAACACTGCATATATTATGCTAGTTTGTCAAGACCCCCTTGACGTCCCATGTGTTTATCTGATCAGTTTCCAGTTCTCGTGTTTAGTTCTGTAAAATAAAGCAAATCTATGTGAAGCTTGAGTGGTAGATCTAGCATTTGTATCATCTTATGTGCATATTGTAGAGTCAGTATGTGTGTCGTTCTCTTATATGCACATAGTTAGATTCCGAATCTGAATCGAGTTGTTTGTAGATAACTAATCCTAGTTAGCACATCTCTGGTGTGTAAATAACAGACATTTCCTTGGAAGTGGAGCAACGATCGTTGGATATATGTTTATCTTCTTCTGAAAAGAATGCTTTCTTTGTTCGTCTTGAATATTTGTTTATATTCTGATAAGTGATAATAACTTGTATCCATTTCAAGCATTTTTCATGCACAAGTAAAAGCAAGACAACATTTATTGCACATTGTGGCAGTGGTGCAATTTTCTTTTGTTAGGTTGGTTTTGGACTGATGTAAAATTATTTCGTTTAATAGAAACCTCTCATATACATTCGGCCACGTTATTTCGTTAAGAAAAGTATATAGGCGTCTAGGCGATAGTAAACGTGTCCTTCAGCATAGTTAACCAAGTGGAGAAACATAAACAAATTAAAGGTAAATCAAATATAACTAAAATGTATTTCCTGTCACCTTTTTCTTTTGTGGTCTCTTTTCACGATTTATGTCCTTAGCGTAGCACTACCATCTATGCATTAATTGAAAAAGATACGATTGCGTATGAGTCCAATAATCTTGGCTGAGGTTAAGTTTTTGGATGACATTTGGTATTCTTATGACAACTAATCATATACTTAAAGTCTTATAGGAGGATTGTGCCTACTTGATCTCTATATATATGGCATTGACAAAGATTAGTGATTTAATTTGCGCCACTTGTTGCAATTATCCCAAGTTTAGATTTGATGTAATTGGCTCACACCCCAATCGCCTCGAGTGCTGGCTGCGATTACATGTTCAAATGGCATATAGAATATGTGCATTCATTATCTAAAAGTAATTTAATCAATATTGAAATAATTTTGTTGGCTTTTATATATGTATGTTAGTAAGTTAGTAACTATGCATGTGAGTTCTACTAGCTGGCTAGTAAACTTGTTCTTCATAGCGTGGAGACTAAAGCTTTCATTAGAAAGTGGAAAAGCCGAATAAATTATATATTACTTTCACATTGTCGTGACAAATAAATGAGATGTAATTACTAATAACACAAAGCCAACTGCTTCTCAAGAGTTTTTAATATTGACGTCATTTTATATCAAGATATAAATATCTACTTTCTTCTTTAAGGGTCTTCTTCGCATGATGCAGTGTTGATGAGTTTCAACCTCAATAAAAACATATATATTGTTAACTAAATATAGAATACTAGCAAGATTTTACTAAGATACTTTGAATATTATTAAAATATTATTAGAGTTGTTAGTAGTTGGGAGTTAAGTTAGTAATAGCTCGTAGTTAGTAGATGAATATTTATGAGGTTAGTTGAAAGTATCTTTATAAATAGCATGACTTTTATATCATGTAAAACAACTTCAACACAACAATTTCATATATAATATTATCTTCTTATTCTGCTCTTCTACTCGCAGAAATTCAACAAATATTGTCTAGAATGATAAAATAAATAAATAAATAAAAGTAAATTTGTTTATAGGAGAGGAAACAGACATCTTCGGGAATAGCGGACTGGAGTACCAAAATGGGAGATTTTTTTTTAAATTATATATATAAAGAATGTTAGAGACTTATCAAAATTTATTAGTTTTTGCCATTATTTAACCATTAAAATTCAATTCATTTAGTTTAATAATTCAATAACATACTTTATCCTATATTTTTAAATATAAATGACTAAGTAATGATAAAAAATAATAAATTTTAATAATTTTCTAATATATATATATATATATTACTTTTTTATACACCTTTAGTACACGTTTCTTTATAATATAAAAAGAATTCAATAAAAAAGTGTCCAACCATTTTAAAATTAAGTTGCTTCTTCCTCTTCTATCATTATTATTAACATGGTCATCATCATATATATATATATATATATATATATATATATATATATATATAACTTTTTTATACATTTTTAATACACATTTCTTTAGGTGTCCAAATATTTTAAAATTAAGTATTTAACTAAATTACAGCACACTTCTTTTTTGAAGGTATGTATATATATGCTACAACTGTTTTTTTTTCTTTCTCCTCCTCTTTTTCATTTTTCATTATCGTTTATTGATCTCGTCTTCTTCAATAACATCATCATCGTCATCTCTGTCGTCGTCATCATTTTCTTCTCTTGTTTTTCTTCAATACTTGTTTGATTTTTTTCATCGTCTTCTATCATTATCATCACCATCATAGTTGTCATCTTCTTTAAGCAAATAAAAGCACAAAAAATTTTATTCACACCATAGAAATTTTGATGCATAGTACAAAATTTTTTAAAAGACCACATACTTAGAGTATTAACACTCAACCAATAAAATACACCCAACACAAAATTTTAGTACACAATATATAAATTTTTAAATTTTGGTGCACAATACAAAATTTTTTAAAAGACTATATGTTTAAAAGATTGACATTTAACTAAAGAAATTTTTGGCACACTTAACAGAAATTTTTAAAAAACCACATGTTCGTGCAAGGATACTCGTCTCCGTGCTATACGTCGGACTCTAGGTGTTACTGAGGAGATGACCGGGTTTGCGACGAGGAGCACTTTGCTTGAACACGGACCGAGCGGGGTACCTACAAAAAGGACTCCGACGCTCAAATTAGTAAAAAATATTTTTCAATATACGAGTACCAGAACGAAATACTAGTGTGTGTAGTCTAGATGCCTTTGGTGATTTCAGCAATTGCCATTTTATAGACTTTTTGGGTTGAATCCATTTAGTGATTTGTTGGAGTGAATCCCGGTTTGGGCTGAGATTCTTGGGTGGTTATTGTTATTGTGTTTATCCGCTGCCTACCTACTTCTTTAACGTGGCCGAGGTATAGGGTGTAGGTTCTGATTTTGTAAGGTGCAGTACACAGCCCCCAAGCTTAACTTGCCTGGGTTTTTATTTTTAGCAAGTTGAGCTTAAGTCGACCTATATCTCGGTCTTGGCAGCCCCCAAGCTCAACGCTGCGTTTTGTTCGGTCTTGTGGTTTGCAATCTGTAATTTTTGAAAAGATGGTTTAATGATTAATTATTGGATTCAAAGGGGTGTTTTTTTCCCTTTTTTAGGAAAACGTGTTGTAGTTATTTCACTTAATGACTGCATCTGAACCATTTTTGACCCCTGGTTCCTTAGCGGTTCGTCTTTTTACTTTTCCACTTAGTTAGTGGGTTGTAATAGGCTTTTACTGTTTCTTTCTCTTGGAAAATCTCAAAAAGTCACTCCTTTTTACTCAAATTTTGACCGAAAATGACTTTCAAAGGTTAGAATTTTCTTCTACTCTTTCTCTATATCTTGTCGTAGTTTAGTCTGTAATTGAAAAGGAAAAGTTGAAGAAAAAGCAGAAAGTTGTTGAGGTTAAAAAAGATGATCTTTATTATTGGGTACATGATGATGTTAAGACCCGTGCTTCTTCGTACTGTAGTTCTGATTCTCTTCGAGAGCTTCGTGCCATGAAATTGACTAAGGATGATTCTAATGTTGCTATCGAACTTCTGCCCTGCTCGAGTGAGGATAGGGTTTGTGAGCATAGGGGAGATTGGGGGTACTTCTATATGTATTCTCCTTGTTTATCTGAGTTGTATATTAGGTTTCCTTTTTCTTCTTTTGAATGCGACGTCTTGACTCAGCTAAATTGTGCCCCTTCCCAACTACACCCGAATTCGTGGGTGTTCCTAAAGGCGTACTAGTGTTTGATGGATTTTCTTGAATATTCTCCTTCTCTTGGGATTTTCTTTTCTCTGTTTCAGTCCAAGGGAGTTCGAAAGGGTTTATGGGTTTGTTTGAGTAGCTTTTCTGGTCGTTCTATATTCCTTCTTTATAAGTCTTCTTTTAAAAATTTCAAATTCCTATTCGTCAAAGTCCGATCTGTAGAAACTGAATACCCTTTTTATCTTGATGATGAGTTGATGAAGAGGTATCCGCTTTATTGGTGTTCCGAGCCTATGTAAGTTCTCGAGGCTTATAGGATCGAGGAGGAGGATTTAGTTATTGACTTTTTGGTAAAAAAAATTTGCCACTGGAGAGTGCCTTTCGATCTCTGATATGTTGAATTTTGAAAAAGAGAATGATAGGGAGGGGTTGAGGACGTATATAGGTAATATATATATATATAGTATTAGTCTATTGTTTGATAATTGATGTTTGTTTGTGCTTGTTTGTAGGAGGACGGGTTCCGCATCTAACGTCGTCCAGGCTTCAGTCTTTCCTTGATAAGAAAAAGGAGAAAGGTGTGAGTACTTCTGTGTTTCCGAAGACTGGTGAGGAGGGTGTTGCTTTCTCTACTGCGCAGCCAGTTTCTTCAAAAAGAAAAAGGGACGAGTCTGACAATTCTTTGGAGGTGCTGTCTGAAGGGGGTAAAGCTCCTGCCGAGGTTTCAACCTCGGTTTTTTTTATCATCAATGTAAACTCCATGGTTTCATTCCTGGGGCGAATGCTCATTCTTTGTGGAGTGATCAATTTTCCCTGGCCGAGCTCTCTGAGAGGGCTTCCCAATTTCCTGGGGACATGGTGCTTACCTGCCGTGCCGGGGTGGAAGCCTTAGGTAAATATGTTCAGGTAATTTTCGACTCTCTTTTTCTTCCCTCTCCTCTCTTTTTTTTTGATTGGGTTTAATATTACCCTGTCAGTTTGTTGCTGCTCGTCTACTGTGTGTTAGTCGTACCACCGAATTTCTTGGGGCCGAGCAACAGGTTGATGTTGATAAGTTTGCTGCTCTAGAGCGTTTGGTGAAAGAGAATGAGGGGGTTATTATTGACATTACAGCTAAAATGAAGGAGAAGGAAGATGCTATTACCGATATTGCTGCGAAGTTGAAGGAGAAGGAGCAGGAAGTATGTCATCTTCAGGATCAGATTCAGACTCTTCAGGCCGAGATAAGGGATAATGACAAGACAAAAGGTGAGATGATTGCCCGTATTCATGAGCTGGAGGATCAAGGTATAGAAATGTTTACCTCGGGGTTTGATCGAGCTGTTTCTCAGGTGTCGCTGTTTGTTCCCGGGTTTGATATTCGTCAATTTGATGTGACGAAGATAGTTATTAATGGAGAGTTAGTTCAAGATGAGGCTGGCGATGATCATGATGAGAATGTTCCACCGCCTATTTGATATCTTGGTAGAAAGTAGTTTGGATTTGTATTTTGTTTTTTGAAAAACTTGTCAGTTTTTGTTCCAACGTTAATGATTGATTGTCTGAACTATGGTTTCGGAATGGCTTTGCTATGTTATGCTATATGATTCCAACGTTTATACCTTGTTGGTTCGTAATATGTTTAGAATATGACTGCATAGTATAGTAAATGTATGCTTTTATTCATATGTAATTGTTCCTCATGTTTGAGGTTTGCAGGATGGTCGGCCTCGTTAAAACCTACCCGAGTAAACCCTCCTTAGGGAAAAACCTCGTGGCTAGGAAAAAGAGTACCTGGCCATCCTGCTTCTTACAACATCATGATTAGCTATAGTAGTATTTAAGTGACGAAATATTCCATGTATTTGGTAAGGCTGTTCCGTTCAATGTCTCTAAGCAGTAGGCACCTCTTCCGATTACTTTGGCGATCCAAAAAGGTCCTTCCCATGTTGCTGCTAACTTTCCATGGCCTGGTGACTTCCGAATATCTTCTAGTTGTCTGAGCACTAGGTCTCCTTGTTTAAGGATCCTTGGTTTTACTTTCTTGTCGTACTGACGCTTCATAGCTAGTTGCATTGACTTTTGTCTTAGCTCTGTGTAATTGCGTTCTTCCTCAACGACGTCAATTTCGGCACGCCGGGATTGTTCATTGGCACTCTCATTGAAGTGTTCGGTCCTGGTCGAGCCTTGGCTGATTTCCAAAGGGATTACGCACTATGTTCCGTACACTAAGCGGAAAGGGCTTTCTTTTGTCGTGGTTTGAGGAGTTGTGTTATAACTCCACAGTATTTCTGGTATAAGTTCGGCCCAGCGACCTTTATCCTCGGTCAATTTTTTCTTAAGGGTCTGCAAAATCACTTTATTAGTTGCCTCTGTGAGCCCATTGGTATGTGGGTGCTCGACAGAGAAAAAATGGTGTCTTATATTCATGTTAGTTAAGAACGAGGTGATTTTTTTATCACTAAATTGACTGCCGTTATCGGAAATAATTTCTCTTGGTAAACTACATCTACAAATAATAAATTTCCAAATAAATTTTTGTACCTTGTCCGAGGTGATTTTTCCAAGTGGTTATGCTTCTATCCACTTTGTGAAGTAATCAATAGCCACCAAAAGGAACTTTACCTGGCCTGGCGATATTGGGAATGGTCCGAGGATGTCCATGCCCCACTTGTGGAATGGCCAGCTGGCGTCGGACATATGCAACGTCTCGGCTAGACTGTGTATTAGTGGCGAGCATTTTTGACACGAATCGCATTTTTAAACCTTGTTCGTGCAGTCCGACCTTAAGGTCGGCCAATAGTAGTCTGGGCGCAAGATTTTTGCTGTCAGGTTTCTGCCTCCGATATGGTGTCCGCAAATACCTTCATGGACTTCGTCGACTGCTGCTCTTGCGTCATCTCCTGCGAGGCATTTAAGTAGTGGTTGGAAAAAACCACGTCTGTATAGATGATCTCCTATTAGGGTGTAATTGGTTGCTTTTCTTTTGAAAGATCTCGGATCGCCTTCTGGCACTACTCATGTATTTAGGTATTGTATTATGGGGGTTCGCCAATCTCCTTCCTGTGACACATATAAAACATACTGCATATCTAGGCTAGATTTCGTTAGTGTGAGATGTACCAGATTTTCTAAGTGTTGGTCATCTCTATATGTTGCTAGCTTTGATAGTATATCTGCTCTGCTATTTTGTTCTCGGGGTATATGCGTTATTTCAAATGTTTGAAAACTTTTTATCATGTTTTTAGTAATATGTAAGTATTTTTCTAAGAGGGGATCTTTAGTTTGGAAGTTACCGGTTACCTGTTGTACTACGAGTAAGGAATCACAATATACTTGCAAGCTTGGCACTTGAATTTCTTTTGCGAGTCTTAGTCCCGCTAATAACGCCTCATACTCGGCTTGGTTGTTTGTTGCCTGGAACAGAAATTTTATTGATTGCTCGGCGTATACCCCTATTTTGTATTTTAGCAGTATTCCTGCTCCGCATCCGTTGTCATTGGATGCTCCATCTACATATAATTCCCATGGCTTGGCTTCCTCTACTTCATTGGTGAATTCGGAGATAAAATCGGCCAGAGCTTGGGCCCTGGGGGATCCTATAGACTGATAAGTAATGTCGAATTTTGAGAGTTTGACCGACCATTTTGTGAGTCTTCCTGCTAGGTCAGGTTTTGCTAGGATTTGTCGAAGCGTTTGATTGATTCAAACTATAATTCGGTATCCTTGAAAATAATGTCGTAGCCTCCCATCTGTGGTAATTAGTCCGAATGCTAATTTCTCTATCATTGGGTATATCGTCTCAGCACCCTATAGGACTTTACTTACAAAGTATATTGGGTGTTGTTCTTTTTCGTTATCTGTTACAAGTACCGAACTGATTGTGTTAGTTGAAATTGAAAGGAATAGATGTAAAGGCTTACCTTGTTCCGGCTTTTTCAATATGGGTGGTGACCCTAAGGCATTTTTGAATTTTGTGAAAGCTTCTTCACATTCCTCTATCTAGATGAATTGATCGGACTTTTTTAAGGTGTTGAAGAAGTGATATGATTTTTCTACTGCTGCTGGCAAGAAGCAGGAAAGAGCTGCTAACTGACCTGTTAGCTGTTGGACCTCTTTCTTATTCCAAGGAGATTGCATGTTGATTACTGCGAGACAGGGTTTGCCTCTATCCCCCTGTTGGTTAATAGGAAGCCGAGGAACTTTCCTCCTTGTACTCCGAAGGTGCACTTTTCTGGATTCAATCCCATATTGTGTTTTCTGAGCTGTTCGAATACCTCGGTCAGGTCGTCCTTGTGCTGTTCCTCCGAGGTTGACTTTACTGCCATGTCGTCTACATATATTTCAATGTTTCTTCCGATCTGTTCTTTGAACACTTTGTCCATTAGCTGTTGATATGTTGCCCCCACGTTTTTTAGCCCAAAGAGCATGACTTTGTAACAGAAGTTCCCTTGATCGGTGACGAATGTTTTTTTTTCTTCGTCTCCCGGATGCATGAGAATTTGATTATAACCTGAGTAGGTATCCATGAAGCTAAGTACTGGGAAACCTGAGGTGTCATCTACTAGCCTGTCTATGTTGGGAAGTGGGTAACCGTCTTTGGGGCATGCTTTGTTTAAGTCGGTAAAGTCTACGCACATGCGCCACTTTTCTGAGCTTTTTCACACCATTATGACGTTTGCTAGCCATGCTGAAAATCGTAGTTCCCGGATAAACCCTACTTCCAGGAGCTTTTTTGTTTCTGCCTCGGCTGCCTTTCTCCTTCCGTCTCCCAAGTTTCTTTTCTTTTGTCGTATAGGTCGGGTATTGGGGTTAACTACCAACCTATGGCAGATAAAATTGGGGTCGATACCAGGCATGTCCGCCGGTCTCCATGCAAAAAGGTCGGCGTTTGTCTTTAGTATTGTGATAAGGTCGTCCTTCTGTCCTGCAATGAATGCGGATCCTATGTTAGTGAATTGTTCTTCCTGACCTAATTGTACCTTTTCAAGGTCATCCATTGGCGTGGGACGACTGTCGTCACTTCGAGGGTCCAGTTCGGCCAGAGTTGGTATATTTTTCGAGTTGTACACCGTGTGTATCCGAGGTGTTTCTTCCTTCTTGACTGCTTTGAGGCTTGCATTGTAGCATTGTCTTGCCTCCTTGTGGTCGACGTATACCATCCCTACTACGTTATCCTACAAAGAAAATTTAACACAAAGATGAATTGTTGAAACAATGGCTCCAAAGGCGTTCAGTGATGGATGCCCTAGGATGATATTATAAAGGCTGGGGCAATCAACCACTAGGAATTGAATGTATAGTGTTTTATTGTTTGTAGATTCTCCAATTGTTGTTCTCAGCCAAATATACCCTGATACCGATACCTTTTCTCTAGAGAACCCTACCAATTCTCTGGCTGACGGTTGTAGTGCGTTGTCGCTGAATTGCATTTTTTTGAAGGTTGATTAGAACAAGACATCGGCACTGCTTCCTGGATCGAGCAGGACCTTTTTTATTATTAACTCTCCCATGTGGACTGAGATGACAATGGGGTCGTCTAAGTTCGGGCAGGTTGTTTTGAAATCGGCCGCGCTGAAGTCGATATGGGAGGTCGGAACCGACGTTTGTCGTACCGGACGAGATCCTTCCATCGTCATCTTGCTCGGTAGCTTCTTTTCCTTACTGAAGTGGTATTTTTGCCGCTAGTGAAGCCTCTTGAAATGTAATTGATTATCCCCTTGGATGGGGGTGTTACGACTTGTTTTTGTTTGCTTTCTCTTTCTACTTCTCTTTCTATGTCGTGTTGCTTTCTTGACGAGATATATTTGTCTAAAAGTCCTTGTCTCGCCAACCTTTCAAGCAGATCTTTTGCCACCACACACTCGTCTGTTGTATGATCGAACTTTTGATGGAAAGCACAGTGCTTGCTTCGATCCACATACTTTTGATCTTGGTATGACCCTGCTCTGATAGGTGGTTTGATCAGTTTGTTGTGCAGAATTTCCTTGATTATGTCCTCCCTTTTTGTGTTGAATTTTGTGTACGAGTCGAACTTCGGCGCTAGTTTAAATGGTTTTCGGGGGTCTTTACTTGTAGGTCGGTGTGGCCTTTCCTCTTCTTTTTTGGTCGGCCTTTTGTTTCTTCTGGCCACCCTGAGCTCTTCAATTTCAATTTGACCCTGGGTTTTTTCTCGGAACTCCTCCAGCGTTTTCGGTTTTGCCACTGCTATTGCTTCATGGAATTTTCCGGGACAGAGTTCGCTTTTGATGGCGTGTAGCTGCACTTCAGAGTTAAGATCAGGGATTTGCATAGCTGCTTCTGTGAACCGCATCATGTACTCCTTTAAGCTTTCATGTTGTTCCTATTTGATCGTGCTGAGATAGATCGAGTCTCGCACGTAGATTTTGGATGCTGCAAAATAATTTATAAATAGTTTGGCAAACTCTTCAAAGCATGATATAGATCCTGCAGGTAAGTTAGAAAACCATAATAAAGCAGCTCCATCTAAGAAGGTTGGAAAAGATCGGCACAAGATGGGATCGAAGTCACTATTGAGAAACATCATTGATTTAAATTTTTCGAAGTTACTATTGGGACGACTGTCGTCACTTCGAGGGTTCAGTTCGGCCAGAGTTGGTATATTTTTTGAGTTGTACACCGTGTGTATCCGAGGTGTTTCTTCCTTCTTGACTACTTTGAGGCTTGCGTTGTAGCATTGTCTTGCCTCCTTGTGGTCGACGTATATCGTCCCTACTGCGTTATCCTGCAAAGAAAATTTCACACAAAGATGAATTGTTGAAACAATGGCTCCAAAGGCGTTCAGTGATGGACACCCTAGGATGATATTATAAGGGCTGGGGCAATCAACCACTAGGAATTGAATGTATAGTGTTTTATTGTTTGGAGATTCTCCAATTGTTGTTCTCAACCAAATATACCTGATACCGATACCTTTTCTCCAGAGAACCCTACCAATTCTTCGGGTGACGATTGTAGTGCGTTGTCGCTGAAGTGCATCTTTTTGAAGGTTGAGTAGAACAAGAAATCGGCGCTGCTTCCTGGATCGAGCAGGACCTTTTTTATTATTAACTCTCCCATGTGGACTGAGATGACAACAGGGTCGTCTAAGTTCGGGCAGGTTGTTTTGAAATCGGCCACGCTGAAGTCGATGCGGGAGGTCGGAATCGACGTTTGTCGTACCGGACGAGATCCTTCCATCGTCATCATTGCTCGGTAGCTTCTTTTCCTTGCTGAAGTGATATTTTCGCCGCCAGCGAAGCCTCCTGAAATGTAATTGATTATCCCCTTGGATGGGGGTGTTACGACTTGTTTTTGCTTGCTTTCTCTTTCTACTTCTCTTTCTGTGTCGTGTTGCTTTCTTGATGAGATATATTTGTCTAAAAGTCCTTGTCTCGCCAACCTTTTCAAGCAGATCTTTTGCCACCACACACTCGCCTGTTGTATGACCGAACTTTTGATGGAAAGCACAGTGCTTGCTTCGATCCACATACTTTTGATCTTGGTATGACCCTGCTCTGATAGGTGGTTTAATCAGTTTGTTGTGCATAATTTCCTTGATTATATCCTCCCTTTTTGTGTTGAATTTTGTGTACGAGTCGAACTTCGGCGCTAGTTTGAATGGTTTCCGGGGGTCTTTACTTGTCGGCCGGTGTGGCCTTTCCTCTTCTTTTTTGGTCGACCTTTTGCTTCTTCTGGACTCCCTGATCTCTTCAATTTCAATTTGACTCTGGGCTTTTTCTCGGAACTCCTCCAGCATTTCTGATTTTGCCACTGCTATTGCTTCCTGGAATTTTTCGAGACAGAGTTTGCTTTTGATGGCGTGTAGCTGCACTTCGGGGTTAAGATCAGAGATTTGCATAGCTGCTTCTGTGAACCGCATCATGTACTCCTTTAAGCTTTCATATTGTTCCTGTTTGATCGTGCTGAGATAGTTCGAGTCTCGCACGTAGATTTTGGATGCTGCAAAATGATTTATAAATAGTTTGGCAAACTCTTCAAAGCTTGATATAGATCCTGCAGGTAAGTTAGAAAACCATAATAAAGCAGCTCCATCTAAGAAGGTTGGAAAAGATCGGCACAAGATGGGATCGAAGTCACTATTGAGAAACATCATTGATTCAAATTTTGTAACATGGATTTTAGGATCTCCGATCCCCTTGTACAGTGTTAGGGTCATTGAAAGTGTAAAATTTTTAGACATTTTAAAGCTCATTATTTCTTCGGAAAAGGGATTAGTCCGTCGTCTTGCTGTTTTGGGGTTGGTTTCCACCGTCTTTGCGTTTGATTCTGATTGACGCTCCTCATGCTGATCGGTATTTGCTTTCTTGTTGGTCTTCTGCTCGTCATTGTTCTGCATTGTTGCCAACAGTTCGGCCATTCGCTGGTTTTCCCGAGCAAGGCGGAATTTGCAGCTAATAGGTCAACGTTGGTCGGATTGGTCGAGAGAGCTACCAAATGGTCCGTCATGGTTCAGTTCCTGAAAGGAAAGAAAATACAAGGCCAATGTGAAATTGTTAGCTCGGAAAAAACTAGAAGGTGAGGCTTTTTGCCCCACAGTGGGTGCCAAATGTTCGTGCAAGGATACTCGTCTCTGTGCTATACGTCGGACTCCAGGTGTTACTGAGGAGATGACCGGGTCTGCGACGAGGAGCACCTTGCTTGAACACGGACCGAGTGGGGTACCTGCAAAAAGGACTCCGATGCTCAAGTTAGTAAAGAATATTTTCAATATACGAGTACCAGAACGAAATACTAGTGTGAGTAGTCTATATGCCTTTGGTGATTTCACAGTTGCCGTTTTATAGACTTTTTGGATTGAATCCGTTTAGTGATTTGTTGGAGTGAATCCTGGTTTGGGCCGAGATTTTTGGGTGGTTATTGTTATCGTGTTTATCCGCTACCTGCTTCTTTAATGTGCTAACGTGGCCGAGATATAGGGTGTAGATTCTGATTTTGTAGGGTACAGTACACCACATATCCAAAATATTGACTCACTTAATCAATAAATTAAAAAAAAATGTGTGCTGTAAATAAAAGTTTTATATTATGCGCAAATTTTTTTATATTATATTTATAAGTTTTTTATTTTGTAAAAAAAATTTCTATGCTAAAAAATGCAAATAACAAAAAACAGTGACATATAGACGTACTTTTTATTAATTTAATTAAATTTAATTACAAAAAAATTGTACATATAATATTATTGAATTTTTTTTATCTTTTTTTTTTTTATCTTCTTTTTGTACTTACAAATTTTTTATGTAATTTTCACAGAAATCTATATATACAAATTAACAGTCAGTTATATTAAATTATTTAATATTTTTATTTGTTATTTTGACGTTAAAAACATTTCATATAAATTGTCATTTATCTTATTTTATTTTATTGTATCCAACGCACTCCGTAATCATTATCTATGATCATATTCTTGATCATGGGATACTCTCAAAATTCTCAAATCTGAGTACGGTGATGTTTCTGTACAAGGATCTCGATTAAGTCAAGCGGTAGCATGTGTAATCCTATGGAACAATACACTTGGACTTCTACTTTCTTTCATCCTTTTTTATTCTAATCTTAAATCAAAGGTCGCTAAAGTGGACCTGATACACTTTGAAGTATATATCAAAGGTTGCTAAAGTGGACCTGATACACTTTGAAGTATAATATTATTATTATTATTTTGTGTGCCTAGCTACTTTCACTATATAGAATATACTATATAGTGTCAAAATAAAGTACTCAATCATAGATAATAATTAATCCTCCTTTATAAATACATGAGGTAGGAATCAAGGAAATCAAAACCTACATCATCGTTATTATCATGGCTTCTTACTCCGTATCATGTTTCTTCGGTGTAAGTGCGACTTCAAATCGCTGGCAAATAAAGCTCTCCCAACCATACCCCACGATAAGATTGCAGTGCTTTAAGGACAATGGTAATTAATACATATATTCTTGTACTCGCTACTCAATCTATCAATCCTTAACAAGATGTGTTCATGAGTTGAAATTATTCATCCTTGATAAAAGCAAATTAATTCAAGGGGAAAAAACAAATTAAAGATTCAAGATCATGACTCGCAAACACAGCAAAACGATTTTATATTATATATTAATTTATTTCTGTTCTTGTTAACAAAAATTTATTATTATCAACAAATGATATATTTTTTCATTTTCTGATACCATATCAGAGTTTATTTTTTACAAAAAAACATGTTTTATTTTGTGATTGTTTTGGCAGATAAGCCAGCAGACATTGTTGATGCAAATTTGAGTGTTTTGAGGGCAAGAATTGAAGAATTGAAGAAAAGGGATGGTGGGTGGAACTATAACAAGCTGAATAATAATGAATACGAGGTTTCAAGGTATAAGAGAAATTCAAAAATAGTAACAGAATACGTAGAGATGTTGGGTATGGCATGTGGTGCAATTGGACTCGTCTTTTTCATTGGTTCTATTAGCATCTACCTTGTGTCCCTTCTTGTTTATATATCAAAATGAATCACTTAGCTTGTTTCTTCTTCTACCTACCAAACATCAAATATATCATGTATCATCTTTAATTTGTCTTTTTCTATCTACATGGATGTCTTTGTTTCAAATTGAAATTTGAATGTGTATATATATCTAAGTGTTCTCTCTTCCCCATGCATAAGTTGAAGAAACTAATAATACTCCCAAACAAGCGTGTTTCTCAGGCGGTGATGATCATCAATAACTGCAATTCTCTAAGATCCAAGAAGAATAAAATATTATTAAATAATAAAAAAAGTAATCATAGAGTTGAATTTTATTTTGATACGTGATTCAAATGTCTGTGATATAAAAAGATTAAATATTATTTAAAAATTATTAATTTATTTTGATATACTTTAATTTTTATTTATTTAATCATTGGATTGGACTTTATGTTTATAAGTTTTAGAATATTTTTTTATTTTGACTTAATAAAAAATGATAAGTATCTTCTTAGTTATTGTAGTTATAGTATTCTGTGGTTAGAAATTTGAATTTTTTTATTTCGTAGTAAAATCATGACGTAGATAAATAAAATTGAATGGATTCTTCTCTTGTTGTATTGAAAAAATTGGGTAGAAGGTTGATGAGTTCTCCCGATTTAATTTATAAATTATGATGTGTATAAGTGAGATTGAAGAATTTTTTAAAAAAAATTAGTAAAAATTAAAGTAAATCAACTCTCTCTATTCAATTTTAATTTTTTTATTTTTATTTTTATTTTGTTGTATTTTTTATTTTATTTAAATTTTTATCTTTTATTTATCTTATCACATTTATTTTCACAATATAAAATAAAATATTATTTTTACGAAATAATGGAGATCCGAGATTAAATAATACTATAGAAATGCTTGCAACATTTGCTAGATTAATAATAAACTTCTTGTCACAAAAAAAAAAAAACTAAAAACAGACAAATTCATTGGATCCATGCCCTTGAGTTTAATTACAGATAAGTTTAAGAAATCAACTACCACCACGGCAGCATTTTTCATCTGAAACAATATTTAAAAAAATATTATCTAAGAATTAAAAAGAGTTGTCTTTGAGTAACATTTTTAGATCTAAAAGTAATTTAATCAATATTGAAATAATTTTGTTGGCTTTTATATATGTATGTTAGTAACTATGCATGTGAGTTCTACTAGCTGGCTAGTAAACTTGTTCTTCATAGCGTGGAGACTAAAGCTTTCATTAGAAAGTGGAAAAGCCGAATAAATTATATATTACTTTCACATTGTCGTGACAAATAAATGAGATGTAATTACTAATAACACAAAGTCAACTGCTTCTCAAGAGTTTTTAATATTGACGTCATTTTATATCAAAATATAAATATCTACTTTCTTCTTTAAGGGTCTTCTTCGCATGATGCAGTGTTGATGAGTTTCAACCTCAATAAAAACATATATATTGTTAACTAAATATAGAATACTAGCAAGATTTTACTAAGATACTTTGAATATTATTAAAATATTATTAGAGTTGTTAGTAATTGGGAGTTAAATTAGTAATAGCTCGTAATTAGTAGATGAATATTTATGAGATTAGTTGAAAGTATTTGTATAAATAGCATGACTTTTATATCATGTAAAACAACTTCAACACAACAACTTCATATATAATATTATCTTCTTATTCTGCTCTTCTTCTCGCAGAAATTCAACAAATATTGTCCAAAATGATAAAATAAATAAATAAATAAAAGTAAATTTGTTTATAGGAGAGGAAACAGACATCTTCGGGAATAGCGGACTGGAGTACCAAAATGGAAAGTTTCTTTTTTAAATTATATATATAAAGAATGTTAGAGGCTTATCAAAATTTATTATTTTTTGTCATTATTTAACCATTAAAATTCAATTCATTTAGTTTAATAATTCAATAACATACTTTATCCTATATTTTTAAATATAAATGACTAAGTAATGATAAAAAATAATAAATTTTGATAATTTTCTAATATATATATATATATTATTTTTTTATACACCTTTAGTACACGTTTCTTTATACTATAAAAAGAATTCAATAAAAAAGTGTCCAACCATTTTAAAATTAAGTTGCTTCTTCCTCTTCTATCATTATTATTAACATGGTCGTCATCATCATCATATATATATATATATATATATATATAACTTTTTTATACATTTTTAATACACATTTCTTTAGGTGTCCAAATATTTTAAAATTAAGTATTTAACTAAATTACAACACACTTCTTTTTTGAAGGTATGTATATATATGCTACAACTACTTTTTTTTCTTTCTCCTCCTCTTCTTCATTTTTCATTATCGTTTATTGATGTCGTCTTCTTCAATGACATCATCATCGTCATCTCTGTCGTCGTCATCATTTTCTTCTCTTATTTTTCTTCAATACTTGTTTGATTTTTTTCATCGTCTTTTATCATTATCATCACCATCATAGTTGTCATCTTCTTTAAGCAAATAAAAGCACAAAAAATTTTATTCACACCATAGAAATTTTGATGCATAGTACAAAATTTTTTAAAAGACCACATACTTAGAGTATTAACACTCAACCAATAAAATACACCCAACACAAAATTTTAGTACACAATATATAAATTTTTTAAATTTTGGTGCACAATACAAAATTTTTTAAAAGACTATATGTTTAAAAGATTGACATTTAACTAAAGAAATTTTTGGCACACTTAACAGAAATTTTAAAAAACCACATGTTCGTGCAAGGATACTCGTCTCCGTGCTATACGTCGGACTCTAGGTGTTACTGAGGAGATGACCGGGTTTGAGACGAGGAGCACCTTGCTTGAACACGGACCGAGCGGGGTACCTACAAAAAGGACTCCGACGCTCAAGTTAGTAAAAAATATTTTTCAATATACGAGTACCAGAACGAAATACTAGTGTGTGTAGTCTAGATGCCTTTGGTGATTTCAGCAGTTGCCATTTTATAGACTTTTTGGGTTGAATCCGTTTAGTGATTTGTTGGAGTGAATCCCGGTTTGGGTTGAGATTCTTGGGTGGTTATTGTTATTGTGTTTATCCGTTGCCTACATGCTTCTTTAACGTGGCCGAGATATAGGGTGTAGGTTCTGATTTTGTAAGGTGCAGTACACAGCCCCCAAGCTTAACTTGCCTGGGTTTTTATTTTTAGCAAGTTGAGCTTAAGTCGACCTATATCTCGGTCTTGGCAGCCCCCAAGCTCAACGCTGCATTTTGTTAGGTCTTGTGGTTTGCAATCTGTAATTTTTGAAAAGATGGTTTAATGATTAATTATTGGATTCAAAGGGGTGTTTTTTCCCTTTTTTAGGAAAACGTGTTGTAGTTATTTCACTTAATGACTGCATCTGAACCATTTTTGACCCCTGGTTCCTTAGCGGTTCGTCTTTTTACTTTTCCACTTAGTTAGTGGGTTGTAATAGGCTTTTACTGTTTCTTTCTCTTGGAAAATCTCAAAAAGTCACTCCTTTTTACTCAAATTTTGACCGAAAATGACTTCCAAAGGTTAGAATTTTCTTCTTCTCCGTCTTTTACTCTTTCTCTATATCTTGTCGTAGTTTAGTCTGTAATGGAAAAGGAAAAGTTGAAGAAAAAGCAGAAAGTTATTGAGGTTAAAAAAATGATCTTTATTATTGGTACATGACGATGTTAAGACCCGTGCTTCTTCGTACTGTAGTTCTGATTCTCTTCGAGAGCTTCGTGCTATGAAATTGACTAAGGATGATTCTAATGTTGCTATCGAACTTCTGCCCTGCTCGAGTGAGGATAGGGTTTGTGAGAGTAGGGGAGATTGGGGGTACTTCTATATGTATTCTCCTTGTTTATCTGAGTTGTATATTAGGTTTCCTTTTTCTTCTATTGAATGCGACGTCTTGACTCAGCTGAATTGTGCCCCTTCCCAACTACACCCGAATTCGTGGGTGTTCCTGAAGACGTACTAATGTTTGATGGATTTTCTTGAATATTCTCCTTCTCTTGGGATTTTCTTTTCTCTGTTTCAGTCCAAGGGAGTTCGAAAGGGTTTATGGGTTTGTTTGAGTAGCTTTTCCGGTCGTTCTATATTCCTTCTTTATAAGTCTTCTTTTAAAAATTTCAAATTCCTATTCGTCAAAGTCCGATCTGTAGAAACTGAATACCCTTTTTATCTTGATGATGAGTTGATGGAGAGGTATCCGCTTTATTGGTGTTCCGAGCCTATGTAAGTTCTCGAGGCTTATAGGACCGAGGAGGAGGATTTAGTTATTGACTTTTTGGTAAAAAATTTTGCCACTGGAGAGTGCCTTTCGATCTCTGAGATGTTGAATTTTGAAAAAGAGAATGATAGGGAGGGGTTGAGGATGTATATAGGTATATATATATATATATATATATATATATATATATATATATATAGAATTAGTCTATTGTTTGATAATTGATGTTTGTTTGTGCTTGTTTGTAGGAGGACGGGTTCCGCATCTAACGTCGTCCAGGCTTCAGTCTTTCCTTGATAAGAAAAAGGAGAAAGGTGTGAGTACTTCTGTGTTTCCGAAGACTGGTGAGGAGGGTGTTGCTTTCTCTACTGCGCAGCCAGTTTCTTCAAAAAGAAAAAGGGACGAGTCTGACAATTCTTTGGAGGTGCTGTCTGAAGGGGGTAAAGCTCCTACCGAGGTTTCAACCTCGATTTTTTATCATCAACGTAAACTACATGGTTTCATTCCTGGGGCGAATGCTCATTCTTTGTGGAGTGATCAATTTTCCCTGGCCGAGCTCTCTGAGAGGGCTTCCCAATTTCCTGGGGACATGGTGTTTACCCGCCGTGCCGGGGTGGAAGCCTTAGGTAAATATGTTCAGGTAATTTTCGACTCTTTTTTTCTTCCCTCTCCTTTCTTTTTTTTTTTTTTGATTGCGTTTAATATTACCCTGTCAGTTTGTTGCTGCTCGTCTACTGTGTGTTAGTCGTACCACCGAATTTCTTGGGGCCGAGCAACAGGTTGATGTTGATAAGTTTGCTGCTCTAGAGCGTTTGGTGAAAGAGAATGAGGGGGTTATTATTGACATTACAGCTAAGATGAAGGAGAAGGAAGATGCTGTTACCGATATTGCTGCGAAGTTGAAGGAGAAGGAGCAGGAAGTATGTCATCTTCAGGATCAGATTCAGATCTTCAGGCCGAGATAAGGGATAATGACAAGACAAAAGGTGAGATGATTGCCCGTATTCATGAGCTGGAGGATCAAGGTATAGAAATGTTTACCTCGGGGTTTGATCGAGCTGTTTCTCAGGTGTCGCTGTTTGTTCCCGGGTTTGATATTCGTCAATTTGATGTGACGAAGATAGTTATTAATGGAGAGTTAGTTCAAGATGAGGCTGGCGATGATCATGATGAGAATGTTCCACCGCCTATTTGATATCTTGGTAGAAAGTAGTTTGGATTTGTATTTTGTTTTTTGAAAAACTTGTCAGTTTTTGTTCCAACGTTAATGATTGATTGTCTGAACTATGGTTTCGGAATGGCTTTGCTATGTTATGCTATATGATTCCAACGTTTATACCTTGTTGGTTCGTAATATGTTTAGAATATGACTGCATAGTATAGTAAATGTATGCTTTTATTCATATGTAATTGTTCCTCATGTTTGAGGTTTGCAGGATGGTCGGCCTCGTTAAAACCTACCCGAGTAAACCCTCCTTAGGGAAAAACCTCGTGGCTAGGAAAAAGAGTACCTGGCCATCCTGCTTCTTACAACATCATGATTAGCTATAGTAGTATTTAAGTGACGAAATATTCCATGTATTTGGTAAGGCTGTTCCGTTCAATGTCTCTAAGCAGTAGGCACCTCTTCCGATTACTTTGGCGATCCAAAAAGGTCCTTCCCATGTTGCTGCTAACTTTCCATGGCCTGGTGACTTCCGAATATCTTCTAGTTGTCTGAGCACTAGGTCTCCTTGTTTAAGGATCCTTGGTTTTACTTTCTTGTCGTACTGACGCTTCATAGCTAGTTGCATTGACTTTTGTCTTAGCTCTGTGTAATTGCGTTCTTCCTCAACGACGTCAATTTTAGCACGCCGAGATTGTTCATTGGCACTCTCATTGAAGTGTTCAGTCCTGGTCGAGCCTTGGCTGATTTCCAAAGGGATTACGCACTTTGTTCCGTACACTAAGCGGAAAGGGCTTTCTTTTGTCGTGGTTTGAGGAGTTGTGTTATAACTCCACAGTATTTCTGGTATAAGTTCGGCCCAGCGACCTTTATCCTCGGTCAATTTTTTCTTAAGGGTCTGCAAAATCACTTTATTAGCTGCCTCTGTGAGCCCATTGGTATGTGGGTGCTCGACAGAGGAAAAATGGTGTCTTATATTCATGTTAGTTAAGAACGAGGTGATTTTTTTATCACTAAATTGACTGCCGTTATCGGAAATAATTTCTCTTGGTAAACTACATCTACAAATAATAAATTTCCAAATAAATTTTTGTACCTTGTCCGAGGTGATTTTTCCAAGTGGTTATGCTTCTATCCACTTTGTGAAGTAATCAATAGCCACCAAAAGAAACTTTACCTGGCCTGGCGATATTGGGAATGGTCCGAGGATGTCCATGCCCCACTTGTGGAATGGCCAGCTGGCGTCGGACATATGCAACGTCTCGGCTGGACTGTGTATTAGTGGCGAGCATTTTTGACACGAATCGCATTTTCAGACCTTGTTCGTGCAGTCCGACCTTAAGGTCGGCCAATAGTAGTCTGGGCGCAAGATTTTTGCTGTCAGGCTTCTGCCTCTAATATGGTGTCCGCAAATACCTTCATGGACTTCGTCGACTGCTGCTCTTGCGTCATCTCCTGCGAGGCATTTAAGTAGTGGTTGGAAAAAACCACATCTGTATAGATGATCTCCTATTAGGGTGTAATTGGTTGCTTTTCTTTTGAAAGATCTCGGATCGCCTTCTGGCACTACTCCTGTCTTTAGGTATTGTATTATGGGGGTTCGCTAATCTCCTTCCTGTGACACATATAAAACATACTGCATATCTAGGCTAGATTTCGTTAGTGTGAGATGTACCAGATTTTCTAAGTGTTGGTCATCTCTAGATGTTGCTAGCTTTGATAGTATATCTGCTCTGCTATTTTGTTCTCGGGGTATATGCGTTATTTCAAATGTTTGAAAACTTTTTATCATGTTTTTAGTAATATGTAAGTATTTTTCTAAGAGGGGATCTTTAGTTTGGAAGTTACCGGTTACCTGTTGTACTACGAGTAAGGAATCACAATATACTTGCAAGCTTGGCACTTGAATTTCTTTTGCGAGTCTTAGTCCCGCTAATAACGCCTCATACTCGGCTTGGTTGTTTGTTGCCTGGAACAGAAATTTTATTGATTGCTCGGCGTATACCCCTGTTTTGTATTTTAGCAGTATTCCTGCTCCGCATCCGTTGTCATTGGATGCTCCATCTACATATAATTCCCATGGCTCGGCTTCCTCTACTTCATTGGTGAATTCGGAGATAAAATCGGCCAGGGCTTGGGCCCTGGGGGATCCTATGGACTGATAAGTAATGTAGAATTCTGAGAGTTTGACCGACCATTTTATGAGTCTTCCTGCTAGGTCAGGTTTTGCTAGGATTTGTCAAAGCGGTTGATTGATTCAAACTATAATTCGGTATCCTTGAAAATAATGTCGTAGCCTCCGATCTGTGGTAATTAGTCCGAATGCTAATTTCTCTATCATTGGGTATATCGTCTCAGCACCCTATAGGACTTTACTTACAAAGTATATTGGGTGTTGTTCTTTTTCGTTATCTGTTACAAGTACCGAACTGATTGTGTTAGTTGAAATTGAAAGGAATAGATGTAAAGGCTTACCTTGTTCCGGCTTTTTCAATATAGGTGGTGACCCTAAGGCATTTTTGAATTTTGTGAAAGCTTCTTCACATTCCTCTATCTAGATGAATTGATCGGACTTTTTTAAGGTGTTGAAGAAGTGATATGATTTTTCTGCTGCTGCTGGCAAGAAGCAGGAAAGAGCTGCTAACTGACCTGTTAGCTGTTGGACCTCTTTCTTATTCCAAGGAGATTGCATGTTGATTACTGCGAGACAGGGTTTGCCTCTATCCCCCTGTTGGTTAATAGGAAGCCGAGGAACTTTCCTCCTTGTACTCCGAAGGCGCACTTTTTTGGATTCAATCCCATATTGTGTTTTCTGAGCTGTTCGAATACCTCGGTCAGGTTGTCCTTATGCTGTTCCTCCGAGGTTGACTTTACTGCCATGTCGTCTACATATATTTCAATGTTTCTTCCGATCTGTTCTTTGAACACTTTGTCCATTAGCTGTTGATATGTTGCCTCCGCATTTTTTAGCCCAAAGAGCATGACTTTGTAACAGAAGTTCCCTTGATCGGTGACGAATGTTTTTTTTTTCTTCGTCTCCCGGATGCATGAGAATTTGATTATAACCTGAGTAGGCATCCATGAAGCTAAGTACTGGGAAACCTGAGGTGTCATCTACTAGCCTGTCTATATTGGGCAGTGGGTAACCGTCTTTGGGGCATGCTTTGTTTAAGTCGGTAAATTCTACGCACATACGCCACTTTTCCGAGCTTTTTCACACCATTACGATGTTTGCTAGCCATGCTGAAAATCGTAGTTCCCAGATAAACCCTGCTTCCAGGAGCTTTTTTGTTTCTGCCTCGGCTGCCTTTCTCCTTTCGTCTCCCAAGTTTCTTTTCTTTTGTCGTATAGGTCGGGTATTGGGGTTGACTGCCAACCTATGGCAGATAAAATTGGGGTCGATACCAGGCATGTCTGCCAGTCTCCATGCAAAAAGGTCGGCGTTTGTCTTTAGTATTGTGATAAGGTCGTCCTTCTGTCCTGCAATGAATGTGGATCCTATGTTAGTGAATTGTTCTTCCTGACCTAATTGAACCTTTTCAAGGTCATCCGTTGGTGTGGGACGACTGTCGTCACTTCGAGGGTCCAATTCGTCCAGAGTTGGTATATTTTTCGAGTTGTACACTGTGTGTATCCGAGGTGTTTCTTCCTTCTTGACTGCTTTGAGGCTTGCATTGTAGCATTGTCTTGCCCCCTTGTGGTCGACGTATACCGTCCCTACTGCGTTATCCTACAAAGAAAATTTCACACAAAGATGAATTGTTGAAACAATGGCTCCAAAGGCGTTCAGTGATGGATGCCCTAGGATGATATTATAAAGGCTGGGGCAATCAACCACTAGGAATTGAATGTATAGTGTTTTATTGTTTGTAGATTCTCCAATTGTTGTTCTCAGCCAAATATACCCTGATACCGATACCTTTTCTCCAGAGAACCCTACCAATTCTCTGGCTGACGGTTGTAGTGCGTTGTCACTGAAGTGCATCTTTTTGAAGGTTGAGTAGAACAAGACATCGGCACTGCTTACTGGATCGAGCAGGACCTTTTTTATTATTAACTCTCCCATGTGGACTGAGATGACAACAGGGTCGTCTAAGTTCGGGCAGGTTGTTTTGAAATCGGCCGCGCTGAAGTCGATGCGGGAGGTCGGAACCGACGTCTGTCGTACCGGACGAGATCCTTCCATCGTCATCATTGCTCGGTAGCTTCTTTTCCTTACTGAAGTGGTATTTTTGCCGCCAGCGAAGCCTCCTGAAATGTAATTGATTATCCCCTTGGATAGGGGTGTTACGACTTCTTTTTGCTTGTTTTCTCTTTCTACTTCTCTTTCTGTGTCGTGTTGCTTTCTTGACGAGATATATTTGTCTAAAAGTCCTTGTCTTGCCAACCTTTCAAGCAGATCTTTAGCCACCACACACTCATTTGTTGTATGATCGAACTTTTGATGGAAAGCACAGTGTTTGCTTCGATTCACATACTTTTGATCTTGGTATGACCCTGCTCTGATAGGTGGTTTGATCAGTTTGTTGTGCAGAATTTCCTTGATTATGTCCTCCCTTTTTGTGTTGAATTTTGTGTACGAGTCGAACGTCGGCGCTAGTTTGAATGGTTTTTGGGGGTCTTTACTTGTAGGTCGGTGTAGCCTTTCCTCATTTTTTTTGGTTGGGCTTTTGCTTCTTCTGGCCACCCTGAGCTCTTCAATTTCAATTTGACCCTGGGCTTTTTCTCGAAACTCCTCCAGCGTTTTCGGTTTTGCCACTGCTATTGCTTCCTGGAATTTTTCGGGACAGAGTCCGCTTTTGATGGCGTGTAGCTGCACTTCGGAGTTAAGATCGGGGATTTGCATAGCTACTTCTGTGAACCGCATCATGTACTCCTTTAAGCTTTCATGTTGTTCCTGTTTGATCGTGCTGAGATAGTTCGAGTCTCGCACGTAGATTTTGGATGCTGCAAAATGATTTATAAATAATTTGGCAAACTCTTCAAAGCTTGATATAGATCCTGCAGGTAAGTTAGAAAACCATAATAAAGCAGCTCCATCTAAGAAGGTTGGAAAATATCGGCACAAGATGGGATCAAAGTCACTATTGAGAAACATCCGTTGGCGTGGGACGACTGTCGTCACTTCGAGGGTCCATTTCGGCCAGAGTTGGTATATTTTTCTAGTTGTACACCATGTGTATCCGAGGTATTTCTTCCTTCTTGACTGCTTTAAGGCTTGCGTTGTAGCATTGTCTTGCCTCCTTATGGTCGACATATACCGTCCCTACTGCGTTATTCTGCAAAGAAAATTTCACACAAAGATGAATTGTTGAAACAATGGCTCCAAAGGCGTTCAGTGATGGACGCCCTAGGATGATATTATAAGGGCTGGGGCAATCAACCACTAGGAATTGAATGTATAGTATTTTATTGTTTGGAGATTCTCCAATTGTTGTTCTCAGCCAAATATACCCTGATATCGATACCTTTTCTCCAGAGAACCCTACCAATTCTCCGAGTGACGATTGTAGTACGTTGTCGCTGAAGTGCATCTTTTTGAAGGTTGAGTAGAACAAGACATCAGCGCTGCTTCCTAGATCGAGCAAGACCTTTTTTATTATTAACTCTCCTATGTGGACTGAGATGACAACAGGGTCGTCTAAGTTTGGGCAGGTTGTTTTGAAATCGGCCGCGCTGAAGTCGATGTGGGAGGTCAGAACCGACGTTTGTCGTACCGGACGAGATCCTTCCATCGTCATCATTGCTCGGTAGCTTCTTTTCCTTGCTGAAGTGGTATTTTTGCCGCTAGCGAAGCCTCCTGAAATGTAATTGATTATCCCCTTGGATGGGGGTGTTACGACTTGTTTTTGCTTGCTTTCTCTTTCTACTTCTCTTTGTGTGTTGTGTTGCTTTCTTGACGAGATATATTTGTCTAAAAGTCCTTGTCTCGCCAACCTTTCAAGTAGATCTTTTGCCACCACACACTCGTCTATTGTATGACCGAACTTTTGATGGAAAGCACAGTGCTTGCTTCGATCCACATACTTTTGATCTTGGTATGACCCTGCTCTGATAGGTGGTTTGATCAGTTTGTTGTGCAGAATTTCCTTGATTATGTCCTCCCTTTTTGTGTTGAATTTTGTGTACGAGTCGAACTTCGGCGCTAGTTTGAATGGTTTTCGGGGGTCTTTACTTGTAGGTCGGTGTGGCCTTTCCTCTTCTTTTTTGGTCGGCCTTTTGTTTCTTCTGGCCTCCCTGAGCTCTTCAATTTCAATTTGACCCTGGGCTTTTTCTCGGAACTCCTCCAGCGTTTTCGATTTTGCCACTTCTATTGCTTCATGGAATTTTCCGGGACAGAGTTCGCTTTTGATGGCGTGTAGCTGCACTTCGGAGTTAAGATCGGGGATTTGCACAGCTGCTTCTGTGAACCGCATCATGTACTCCTTTAAGCTTTCATGTTGTTCCTGTTTGATCGTACTGAGATAGTTTGAGTCTCGCACGTAGATTTTGGATGCTGCAAAATAATTTATAAATAGTTTGGCAAACTCTTCAAAGCTTGATATAGATCCTGCAGGTAAGTTAGAAAACCATAATAAAGCAGCTCCATCTAAGAAGGTTGGAAAAGATCGGCACAAGATGGGATCGAAGTCACTATTGAGAAACATCATTGATTCAAATTTTTCGAAGTCACTATTGGGACGACTGTCGTCACTTCGAGGGTCCAGTTCGGCCAGAGTTGGTATATTTTTCGAGTTGTACACCGTGTGTATCCGAGGTGTTTCTTCCTTCTTGACTACTTTGAGGCTTGCGTTGTAGCATTGTCTTGCCTCCTTGTGGTCGACGTATATCGTTCCTACTGCGTTATCCTGCAAAGAAAAATTCACACAAAGATGAATTGTTGAAACAATGGCTTCAAAGGCGTTCAGTGATGGACGCCCTAGGATGATATTATAAGGGCTGGGGCAATCAACCACTAGGAATTGAATGTATAGTGTTTTATTGTTTGGAGATTCTCCAATTGTTGTTCTCAGCCAAATATACCTGATACCGATACCTTTTCTCCAGAGAACCCTACCAATTTTTCGGGTGACGATTGTAGTGCGTTGTCGCTGAAGTGCATCTTTTTGAAGGTTGAGTAGAACAAGACATCGGCGCTGCTTCCTGGATCGAGCAGGACCTTTTTTATTATTAACTCTCCTATGTGGACTGAGATGACAACAAGGTCGTCTAAGTTCGGGCAGGTTGTTTTGAAATCGGCCGCGTTGAAGTCGATGCGGGAGGTCGGAACCGACGTTTGTCGTACCGGACGAGATCCTTCCATCGTCATCATTGCTCGGTAGCTTCTTTCCCTTGCTGAACTGATATTTTCGCTGCCAGCGAAGCCTTCTGAAATTTAATTGATTATCCCCTTGGATGGGGGTGTTACGACTTGTTTTTGCTTGCTTTCTCTTTCTACTTCTCTTTCTGTGTCGTGTTGCTTTCTTGACGAGATATATTTGTCTAAAAGTCCTTATCTCGCCAACCTTTCAAGCAGATCTTTTGCCACCACACAATCGCCTGTTGTATGACCAAACTTTTGATGGAAAGCACAGTGCTTGCTTCGATCCACATACTTTTGATCTTGGTATGACCCTGGTCTGATAGGTGGTTTGATCAGTTTGTTGTGCAGAATTTCCTTGATTATATCCTCCCTTTTTGTGTTGAATTTTGTGTACGAGTCGAACTTCGGTGCTAGTTTGAATGGTTTTCGGGGGTCTTTACTTGTAGGCCGGTGTGGCCTTTCCTCTTCTTTTTTGGTCGACCTTTTGCTTCTTCTGGCCTCCCTGATCTCTTCAATTTCAATTTGACCCTGGGCTTTTTCTCGGAACTCCTCCAGCGTTTTCGATTTTGCCACTGCTATTGCTTCCTGGAATTTTTCGAGACAGAGTCCGCTTTTGATGGCGTGTAGCTGCACTTCGGGGTTAAGATCAGAGATTTGCATAGCTGCTTCTGTGAACCGCATCATGTACTCCTTTAAGCTTTTATATTGTTCCTGTTTGATCGTGCTGAGATAGTTCGAGTCTCGCACGTAGATTTTGGATGCTGCAAAATAATTTATAAATAATTTGGCAAACTCTTCAAAGCTTGATATAGATCCTGCAGGTAAGTTAGAAAACCATAATAAAGCAGCTCCATCTAAGAAGGTTGGAAAAGATCGGCACAAGATGGGATCGAAGTCACTATTGAGAAACATCATTGATTCAAATTTTGTAACATGGATTTTAGGATCTCCGATCCCCTTGTACAGTGTTAGGGTCATTGAAAGTGTAAAATTTTTAGACATTTTAAAGCTCATTATTTCTTCGGAAAAGGGATTAGTCCGTCGTCTTGCTGTTTTGGGGTTGGTTTCCACCGTCTTTGCGTTTGATTCTGATTGACGCTCCTCATGCTGATCGGTATTTGCTTTCTTGTTGGTCTTCTGCTCGTCATTGTTCTGCATTGCTGCCAACAGTTCGGCCATTCGCTGGTTTTCCCGAGCAAGGCGGAATTTGCAGCTAATAGGTCAACGTTGGTCGGATTGGTCGAGAGAGCTACCAAATGGTCCGTCATGGTTCAGTTCCTGAAAGGAAAGAAAATACAAGGCCAATGTGAAATTGTTAGCTCGGAAAAAACTAGAAGGTGAGGCTTTTTGCCCCACAGTGGGTGCCAAATGTTCGTGCAAGGATACTCGTCTCTGTGCTATACGTCGGACTCCAGGTGTTACTGAGGAGATGACCGGGTCTGCGACGAGGAGCACCTTGCTTGAACACGGACCGAGTGGGGTACCTGCAAAAAGGACTCCGATGCTCAAGTTAGTAAAGAATATTTTCAATATACGAGTACCAGAACGAAATACTAGTGTGAGTAGTCTAGATGCCTTTGGTGATTTCACAGTTGCCGTTTTATAGACTTTTTGGATTGAATCCGTTTAGTGATTTGTTGGAGTGAATCCTGATTTGGGCCGAGATTTTTGGGTGGTTATTGTTATCGTGTTTATCCGCTACCTACCTGCTTCTTTAACGTGCTAACGTGGCCGAGATATAGGGTGTAGGTTCTGATTTTGTAGGGTACAGTACACCACATATCCAAAATATTGACTCACTTAATCAATAAATTAAAAAAAATTGTGCTGTAAATAAAAGTTTTATATTATGCGCAAATTTTTTTATATTATATTTATAAGTTTTTTTATTTTGTAAAAAAAAATTCTATGCTAAAAAATGCAAATAACAAAAAACAGTGACATATAGACGTACTTTTTATTAATTTAATTAAATTTAATTAAAAAAAATTGTATATGTAATATTATTGAATTTTTTTTATCTTTTTTTATTTTTTATCTTTTTTTTTGTACTTACAAAATTTTTATGTAATTTTTACAGAAATCTATATATACAAATTAACAGTCAATTATATTAAATTGTTTAATATTTTTATTTGTTATTTTGACGTTAAAAACATTTCATATAAATCATCATTTATCTTATTTTATTTTATTGTATCCAACGCACTCCGTAATCATTATCTATGATCATATTCTTGATCATGGGATACTCTCAAAATTCTCAAATCTGAGTACGGTGATATTTCTGTACAAGGATCTCAATTAAGTCAAGCGGTGGCATGTGTAATCCTATGGAACAATACACTTGGACTTCTACTTTCTTTCATCCTTTTTTATTCTAATCTTAAATCAAATGTCGCTAAAGTGTACCTGATACACTTTGAAGTATAATAATATTATTATTATTTTGTGTGCCTAGCTACTTTCACTATATAGAATATACTATATAGTGTCAAAATAAAGTACTCAATCATAGATAATAATTAATCCTCCTTTATAAATACATGAGGTAGGAATCAAGGAAATCAAAACCTACATCATCGTTATTATCATGGCTTCTTACTCCGTATCATGTTTCTTCGGTGTAAGTGCGATTTCAAATCGCTGGCAAATAAAGCTCTCCCAACCATACCCCAAGATAAGATTGCAGTGCTTTAAGGACAATGGTAATTAATACATATATTCTTGTACTCGCTACTCAATCTATCAATCCTTAACAAGATGTGTTCATGAGTTGAAATTATTCATCCTTGATAAAAGCAAATTAATTCAAGGGGAAAAAACAAATTAAAGATTCAAGATCATGACTCGCAAACACAGCAAAACGATTTTATATTATATATTAATTTATTTCTGTTCTTGTTAACAAAAATTTATTATTATCAACAAATGATATATTTTTTCATCTTCTGATACCATATCAGAGTTTATTTTTTACAAAAAAACATGTTTTATTTTGTGATTGTTTTGGCAGATAAGCCAGCAGACATTGTTGATGCAAATTTGAGTGTTTTGAGGACAAGAATTGAAGAATTGAAGAAAAGGGATGGTGGGTGGAACTATAACAAGCTGAATAATAATGAATACGAGGTTTCAAGGTATAAGAGAAATTCAAAAATAGTAACAGAAGACGTAGAGATGTTGGGTATAGCATGTGGTGCAATTGGACTCGTCTTTTTCATTGGTTCTATTAGCATCTACCTTGTGTCCCTTCTTGTTTATATATCAAAATGAATCACTTAGCTTGTTTCTTCTTCTACCTACCAAACATCAAATATATCATGTATCATCTTTAATTTGTCTTTTTTTATCTACATGGATGTCCTTGTTTCAAATTGAAATTTGAATGTGTATATATATCTAAGTGTTCTCCCTTCTCCATGCATAAGTTGAAGAAACTAATAATACTCCCAAACAAGCGTGTTTCTCAGGCGGTGATGATCATCAATAACTGTAATTCTCTAAGATCCAAGAAGAATAAAATATTATTAAATAATAAAAAAGTAATCATAGAGTTGAATTTCATTTTGATACGTGATTCAAATGTCCGTGATATAAAAAGATTAAATATTATTTAAAAATTATTAATTTATTTTGATATACTTTAATTTTTATTTATTTAATCATTGGATTGGATTTTATGTTTATAAATTTTAGAATATTTTTTATTTTGACTTAATAAAAAATGATAAGTATCTTCTTAGTTATTGTAGTTATAGTATTCTGTGGTTAGAAATTTGAATTTTTTTATTTCGTAATAAAATCATGACGTAGATAAATAAAATTGAATGGATTCTTCTTTTATTGTATTGAAAAAATTGGGTAGAAGGTTGATGAGTTCTCCCGATTTAATTTATAAATTATAATGTGTATAAGTGAGATTGAAGAAATTTTTTAAAAGAAATTAGTAAAAATTAAAGTAAACCAACTCTCTCTATTCAATTTTAATTTTTTTATTTTTATTTTTATTTTGTTGTATTTTTTTATTTTATTTAAATTTTTATCTTTTATTTATCTTATCACATTTATTTTCACAATATAAAATAAAATATTATTTTTACGAAATAATAGAGATCCGAGGTTAAATAATACTATAGAAATGCTTGCAACATTTGCTAGATTAATAATAAACTTCTTGTCACAAAAAAAAAAACTAAAAACAGACAAATTCATTGGATCCATGTCCTTGAGTTTAATTACAGATAAGTTTAAGAAATCAACTACCACCACGGCAGCATTTTTCATCTGAAACAATATTTAAAAAAATATTATCTAAGAATTAAAAAGAGTTGTCTTTGAGTAACATTTTTAGATCTAGCGTTAAATATAAATGTTCTGAGGGTTAGTGTTTGAGGCTGAAACTAAGGTCCAGATTGTTTTTAGTGATAGCAGTTCATTCAGTTTAAAATAATTCAATTAGTTTCTTGGGTGAAAAATATTAGATATTTCATCTTCTGAAATCAATACTTTTGATATTATTTAGCATACGATAATTCAATATGTCTATTATGTAATGTACTTTTTGAAATCGATAAATTCTTTGGATTTTATTAACTAAAGAAATTTGACTTTGGACAATAATTATCAAAAAAGAATTAATTGAAACATAAAAACGTGACTGAATTGGTCCTAATTACTCTTTAGAAAATAGAAGAACGAAGAGGAGAGATTCTCGAATGAAGAAAATGATTCAATGATTTATAAAGAATTGAACGAGAAGCCGTATGAGATGAAAATCTCATGTACAATATAGAGTGTCAATAAGAGTGACTTATTTATCAATTTTTCCACTATCACCCAAAAAAACTCTGCCTTACGTAAATTGTCAGAGTACGTTTAACTTTTGGATTTGAAATTTCACTTCCGTCTGTCTGGGTTCTTAGTGAGAAGGTGAGAGATGGTATCTATAAGATTTTGATACTTAAGTTAACAAGGTTTTTAAACAGGTTTTTATAATAGAGTAGATAACTATTTTTTGAAAAATTATATCTTTATTGGTGAATAACCATTCTCTTTATCTTTAAAGCTTGTTGAGATTTATCTTTTAAATGAAAAAGAGATAGTAGAAAAAAAAATTAGGGAAACAATTACTTATTTAGATAAGTGAACTAACCTCCCTTGATCTTTCAAAAGATCGGATAAAAAAAAGATGCCATTTTTAATGGGTATTTATTTTTAATGGTCCTGTCTTTATTTTGGACTAAAAGTATGAATAATATTAGGAAAGTCTTGGGGGCCAGCAATTTTTTGAAAACTTGGCCAGCATTTAACCATCAAGAGAAAATTGAATGATCCTACACCATTGGATTTAATCTCACACCATTAAAAACACTCTTAATAGCTACTTGATGATTAAAAAACACAAAAAATGCTGGCCCCTAGCATTCCTCATATATATTAAGACCACATGTATGGATCTAACATCTACGGTAAGAATGATGAAAATCATGTAATGGATTCCATTTCCGAATTAGGCAAGTATCATTGAGTGAGAAGGATGTTATGAAGGCAAAAAAGGACAGGTAATTATATTTATGGGTTATGGATTCAGATATGCAAGATGGCAAATTGTGAATAACTGAATATGTTATAAGTCAAAAATGACCTGCACTACCTATCTTATCTAGTGCACAGGCCACAACCAATCTCGTTTTGCCATTACATTACATCTGCTTACTTTTACCAATATTTTATTTAATTATTTAATTATTATAATTCATCATTTGTTTTTGTTAATTTCAGAAAAGCATAGGATTAGCACTTAGCAGCACACTTTTATACACGTGATTGGCTTTACCCTCTCTGCTTATCCAAGATCCGGAGGAAAATCAAATCAAACGAAGTTATAACTTATAAGCATTATTTTTATATATTTTTTGTTTTTAATATTAAATGTGGTAGATAAAAAAGCAAGAAACGATAAAAAGTTTATCTTTTATACCCTAAGAAGAAAATATACAAAATTGAAGTATTTAATGTCAACATCTTCATTGAGTAATCATTTACTACTATTTATAATTTAAACATTACTTTTGTTACATGGCAAGGGAATTGAAATAGCAGAATATATAGAAGCCAGGTTTATATCATGAAGCTGGTCTCTGTGATCATTTGCTGATACCAGAAATAATGCTTACTAAATTTAATTTTGCTTGTAGTGTTAGATATTACACTTTGCATTGACAATAGCTTTATGACTAACACTACTAATCTACTAAATATTCCTTTGGTTTTAGTTTCAGTAAAGATCAGTAACTATCACTAATTACGGATTTCTACCATAAAAAAATTATGCATTAATTGAAAAGTTAATTATGATGATAGCCAAACAGAAAGACAAAATAATTAATATAATTACACCAAGTGTAGATATCATAAAGGTTTGCTGCTTTTATATATATATATATATATACTATGGAGCATTATTTATTTATTTATATTATGTAACGCTCCAAATTAAAGTAAATAAAACATTACATAAGATGCATATTATACACTAGTTATCCTTTTGGGCAGCATGTAAATTACTGAAGTAACCTTGAGGATTGGCCTCAAAAGTTTCCCTTGAAATATAGGCTCCACCTCCGCCAGGGGCCTTCATGCTTCCCCCGCCGCCACCACCACCACCGCCACCTTTTGCACCACCGCCACCACCCCCTTTTGCACCACCGCCGCCGCCGCCTTTTGCACCACCGCCACCACCTCCTTTGCCGCCACCGCCTCCTTTGCCGCCCATTATTTCCAGATGATCACACAGACAAATCAAAGCTTGATCGCTATATTTATATTATTGTGGGGGTATGAGAAGAACAAGGTTCACTAGCTATATTTATAGACTAATATAATGGTAATGCTATCGATGTCCTTATTAATTATAGGATAAACTATAGTTTTTTAAAAATTTTAAAAAATTTGTTAAAATTTTATTTTGTTTTAATTTTGTCTAAAAATTTTTTATTTATATCAAATATAATTTTAACGCTTAATTATTTTAAAAAAATTTAAAAATTAATTCAACAACAATTTTATAAGAATAATTTTTAATATAAACAAATTAGATATGTTTGTCAGATATTATTATTGAATTAATCTTAAATTTTTAAAAAAATTATTAGCTATTAAAAAATATATTTGATACAAATAAAAAGTTTTGAAATAAAATTAAAATAAAATAAAACAAAATTTAAATTTTTTTTTATTTTTGATAAATTTAAAAAATAAAAGATATACTTTATTCTTAATTATAAGAGAATTTTATAGGTTAATTTAGAATTTTGTTAAAACTTAAAAATATTATATTATTATGATGATTAGACTTTAAGATATTTATTAGTTAACATGTACCATGAAGATACATAATAAATTTATTATCAATGAAAATTTTAAATATTTTTATTTAATAAATATACAATAAATATATTAAAAATTTAAAACTTTTTATATTTTTAATAAAAAGCTTTTTAATATATAAATTTAACATGTTAATGTGTAAATTTAATGTGTTCTTAGAACACAAGATAGATATATAAATCCATATTTTTATTAATAAGTTCTGAAATTTCCAAAATGATAAAGGAGAATACAATTTAAATGCTTGGAGTCTGTGTTCAACATTAGCTATTTCATTCTACTATATCTCATAGTAATTCACCATTTTCCCAAAGAATTCTAGAATTCATGCACATAACCATGAAAACTTTCAAATGCAATTAATAACCGGATAATACGAGCAGGAAGTTTGATCATAAATAATGCCAACTTCCCAAAGGATTAAACGGAGCTTAATGGCCGGTTGAGATAAACCTGCATTTGATGATTATCATGATTCATGCATGTTGGAACTGTTTCAGCACATATAAAAGAGAAAAAAGTAGTCATGTTTAAATTTAAATGCATAAAGAATGTATTAAAAATATAAAAATCTGAATAATATAAAATTTTTAGGACACTTGTTCACCAATGTTTTCTTAAAATTACATTTCATAATGCACTTTATAGTTAATGACTTTTGTGTACATTTAGAGGCTAAACTAAATATTAAATCGTTAATTATATTGTCACGGTTTTGCATGTCTGAACATTATGCATTGTTGATAGTTCGTTGATTATTATTAATGTGGCATGCATGTCTATCAACTATCTAGTTCTACTAACACGATAATACAATTAGCTAGATAATTAAAGTTTAATTTCATCAATGTATAATAAGTGTAGAGAAATTTAGGCGTACATTAATTTTAATATGACTTTGTATTACACTGGAAATCAAACTTTAAATAACAATAACGTTGACGGTAATCCTTTCTCCTTAAATTGTGTGACAACCGTCCACATAGTTTGGCGTTTTCCACCCAACACACATGCCGGCCAAATACACCCAGTCCAACATAATAACATCCTTTATTGACTCACAACTTCACATATTTTTTTATTTAATTGAAAATTTTTTTTTTATTAGAATCAAAAAATGATAAAATTTTAAAGCGCTATGCTCTAGTAATGTTTCGGCGATAAGAAAAGAGATTTTTATTAGAGTGTCTTTCATCAGATTCATCTAAAACTTAAACAAGTATTTAGGGTGAACCTTAATCACTTTCGGGTGACACGCGCAATTTTTAATGATGTTTTGGACAAGATTTGAAGAAGGCTAACCAACTGCAAAAGGAGATTGCTTAATAAGGCGAACAGTTTTTGTTTGCTCAATTCGGTAATGACTGTGATTCCTACTTACCGCATTCAAGTATCTCTCTTGCTTAAAGGGGTAACTAATAAGATAAAATTCATGATACAAAAATTTCTATGAAAGGGTCAAGGTGATGGCAGAGGACTGAATCTAGTTAACTAGAATGTACGGTGTTGATCACCCCTAAGAAGTTTGGAGGTTTGGGAATTAGAGATACTTTTTGTGCTAATATTGCTCTTCTTGAAAAGCTAATTTGGCAACTTTTTCCCCATCCTCACAAGTTATGCGTTTAACAGTTGACAGAGAAATACCATTCTTGTAAGGATGATTGTTTCAGTCGGTCTTGAGGAAGGGGATCTTATATGTTTGGAAGAGTATATGTCGAGTTTGGGATATCCTGAAGAAAGGTTTTATTTGGTGCATTAGAGATTTGGAACAGAACTTTTGGTTTTCTAAATGGAGAAGCGAGGGGTGACTATGTCATGAAATGGATTATGTTCACATTTCTAATTCGGATCTCAGGATCTTGGACCTTTGGTCATCTCTAGACAGTAGAACTTTGAGAATATATATTCTTCTCTGAATTAATCTCTGCAGAGCAACATTAAATCTTACAACCCGGATGTTCAAGCTGGTTTAGAGGTTGGTTGGTGTTGAACTGGTGCGGCTTCAAAGGTTTATGATACTCGTAGTGGTTATTTGTAGCTCAGTAAGAAGATGTTTAGTTGGGAGGATAGAGATAATTGGCTTTGTCGTCAACATGTTCCGGAAAAGCACAAATTTTTGGCCTGGTTATGTCTTCAAGAGACTCTTTCTACTGCTGCATTTCGTTTTAAAAGGGGCATTTCGCAAACGAATAGCTGTCCACGATGTTTCTCAGGTCAGGAATCGGTTTTACATTGCATTCGAGATTGTCCAAAAGCCCAGTTAGTTTGGCAAGCTTTGGGGATCTCAAGTCAACCAGTGAATTTGATGAGTTGCTTCATACATAATAGCAAACAATGCCCCTTTAAATTCTTTTATGGTCTCTGATCCGGTGAATTTGGCGTTCGAGAAATAACGAGATCTTTCGTCCTCATGAGCATTGGACCATAGATAAGGTGGCTGGTATGACTTTGTCCTTGGAAAAGGAGTTCCGGAATATTTTTAAATTGCAATGGCTCTCTATCTCCTCCACCATTAGTGGCTCTTGGATTCCCTCCTCAATGGGTACCTTTAAGATTAATTGTGATGCTAGCTATTTTGGCAATGGTGCTCGGGTTGGTTTTGCTTGTGTTAACAGAGATTGGAAGGAAAGGTAGCAACGAAACTGTTTGGAAACAATTGAGAGTCGTAACATTTTGTAAGATGAGTTGTTTGCTATTTGGAGAGGCTTTCTTTTAGCATGAGACTCGGGGCAAAGAGACATTATATGTGACATAAACTGTGTAGAGGTATTTACTATTGTCAATAATTTACAGAATTGTTTTGGTTTTAATATTTTATTGATCATTTTGGTGTTCAAAATCTGAGATATCATATATTGAAAATGACGTGCTGATTTTCGGTTGATATTGAGAAATGCAAACACAGACATTATGGCAAAGACTACAATGAGACTGCAATGAGGACCCTTTTTCCGTAAGTAAAATTTCTGTTACCTTAAAAGGAGTTTGAGAGTAATATTAAGCGAGACGGTCCTTTTAAACAATTTTTTGTTTATATTTATTTTTTTGTTTGTTTTCTTTTAAGTCACAAAAAAGGCTAATGATAAAATTTAAACCAATTTGAATAATTTAAGTGAATAACTCATTTTAAGCAAGTAATTCAGCAGTAAAAAATAAGAGTTGAAACGCAAATAAATAGATATATGACTCGCAAAATTGCATTTATTCTGGAAATAATGAAATTTTGTACAGATTTTCAATTAGTAGTTGATAAGCGTAGTAATGAATAAAGAATGTATCCCTATCTAATAAGTAATAACCTAATTTTGAATTTTTATTTTCTTTGTAGGATGAGAGTCCTGTGTCTGAATGTGAGGTGTGTCCAAATGCTTTTAGCTCCATTAATGGCGGGTTCTTCAGTTATAGTCTCCAACACAGGCTTCCTCGACCTACTGTAACTCAACCCTGACGACGACAATAGATCCACCCCTTCCAAACTCAGTCTTGGAACTGCTGGCTGGACGCGCGCAGTTGGTGCGGCGGATATGCGCCTGGCGGGAGAGTTGGCGGCGAGGAAGAGAGTGGCGACGTCAGCCGGGGTGACGATAGAATTAAGCCTCCTCATGGGAAAGAAGATGTAGAGGTTCCCCAAATCCAGATCGTGATCGGCAGAGAGAGCGGAGAACCTGCGGTTGACGTGGAGAGAGCGAGAATTGGTCAGGAAGAAGTTAGGGTGGTCCATCATGAGCTCCGCCGCCTTCACGATATCCCTAAACTGCTTCACTTCGCCGGCGGGGAAGATCACCGTGGTTACCTTGCCGGCGTTCTTCGCCAAAGGAGGCACGAAGCTGCATGATGATATGTAATTTCCCATTATTGCCTTAATTAACTGATTTTTTGTTTGCAAGAGAAAAATATGATACAATTCAATTCGGTTATGGTTATAAATTTGTTTTGTGTGTGTATATATAGGGGAAGGGTCAACGAGAAGGATTGTGATGTGTGAATAGTAGAATGTGCGTGTTAATGCGAGAGTGTGAGTGAGAAAAGTTGACCCGTGTTGTGGCTGTGATGAGAGTTTGTGAGTGCGCGTTGGTTTTGAAAGTTGGGTGGAAATGAAAATGGGAAGAAGCTGCAGTTGCCAGTTGCAAACTTTTGAGGAGGATATAGCTGCACTTAGTATTTGCCGTGTCGGAATGGGACCCCTTGCCCTCAGGCTGAACTCAATGCTTATTTTTCTTGTGCTCTATTATTTTTTCTAGTTTAAATATATTTGTTATTTGATACTATTAATGAAATATTTCTAAGAAAATCATAATGCACTTCTAAGAAATTAAGAATTGCAATATTCTTTAGGAAATAATCTATTATTAGTGGCAACAAATAAATTAGTAGGTTTTTTATAATCTTTCCAAGAATATTCAACGCATATCTATTCTATTATATAAAAATCGGATGTCTGCACTTAGTGATGAAGTTGACGTGGCATGTTTCTGAGAGTGTTTTTCGATTTAATTTATTTGATTATATATTTAAATATTAATATAATTAATATAATTTAGATAATTTATTATAATTTATATTACTTAATTAATTATACTACATTAATTATAATTCGTTGTATTAGTGAATTAATTGATTTATTTATAAAATTTAAAATAAAATAAAAGTTTAAAATAAAATAAATAAATTGTTATTTATTCTAATTAAATTTGTTTATCTACTACATATCAATT
Source organism: Arachis stenosperma (assembly GCF_014773155.1). NCBI lineage: Eukaryota > Viridiplantae > Streptophyta > Magnoliopsida > Fabales > Fabaceae > Arachis > Arachis stenosperma. The sequence goes on from NC_080385.1 coordinate 156,214,181, forward strand.
AACATTAATTTATAAGACATTAATTTATAATCCTTTCTTATTATCATAATGCATTGTCGTTTCCCGGGGGGAAGGAATAACGCGTTAGTGCGTTACTGCTTGGTGGTCTCTACTACATATCAATTAACATTAATTTATAATACATTAATTTATAATTCTTTCTTATTATCCTAATGCGTTGTCGTTTCGGGGGAATTAATAACGCGTTAGTGCGTTACTGCTTGGTGGTCTCTCTCTTCTCTTTTGTTACTTTCATTCATTTTTTCATTCAAAGAAAACAAAAAGGAAGAACCCTAGTTAGCCTCCACCGCCGCCGAACGAAGTGACCGATTGTCGCCGTCCGTGGCTGTCCGAGGAGTCTTTCTTTGTACTGTTGGTGTTTTCCAAGTCAGATCCCCTTTTTGATGTCTTCTTCATCACTCGGCGCCTATCCTCCGTCGGATTTTTCCTGCTCGCGTTCGTCTTGTCGCCGTCGTCTCGGCGTCATTGTCTCGAAGGTCAGTGGCTTTGGTGTGCAGCTGTTCTTCGATTTTTATTTTATTCACTGAATCTCTGTTCTGAAATCAACAAATTATTGAATGATTATAGGGTTTTGTGTTTTGCTGAAATCTTTGAACGATTAATTGATTTTTGGGTTCTGGCTCTGTTGTACTGCTGCTGCTTTGTGTTTTTGTAAAATTTGTAGATGATTATTTGATTATTCAGGTCAGGGTTGTGTGTTTTGTGTTTTGTGTTTTAGATTACACGGAAAAAAAAAACCAATTACTTGGAACACTTGCACACAAACATGCCCAGTCCTAACAGCAGCTTCCCAATGGATCCTTCGTTGGATCTTTTCCCTGTTCTCAGAACCTTGGTTGTAATCATGGTAAGTCTCTAAACTAATTCATTAATGTATGTAATTTAAAACCCTAATCCCAAATAGCATGCGACCCATATATAATTAATTTTATCATACAATTGATCCTATTTTTAATATGTCTTTTCACGTAATTTTTTTTATTTTATCTATATCTTATATATATATATTTTTTATTTGTCTTATGTTGCAATATTTTTTTTGGAGTCAATAGAATAGATGATACTATGCTCTCAACACAATCTTTGGTCATATATGGAAGGTACTGATAACAAACCTTTTGGGAATTATATCAGATTAGGAAACAAAAAATTGGTGCTATATATCAAATTTAATTCTCATAGCGCCTTTAGTCTGTACCTCTTGAAATGTAAATATCTATGATATAGAATGATTTGACAACATACAGAAATAAAATAATTTAATGCCTTTTCGAAACTTATTGTGATTTACAGTACCTAATTAATGTATGTAAATATGGTGATTTTCTCTTCAGCATATATTGCTTCTTATTTTGATTTTTCAGAATTAAACTCCAGTTTGCCATGTAAATGGAACACAATAAATGTTGGCCGTTAACTTCTAACCTAATTTTGATAATTATTTTATTTATTGATTTATTGATTTTATTGATATGATTCAGATTCTTTAATCCTAAATAGTCCAAACACTTTCCCTTTTTTTTAGTTGGATTTTGATAGGAACATAAAGATTCTTGCAATCCTTACAAATACTGGAGCTGAACAGTGCTGTGACTCTCTATAAGTATGGCATAGGTGATCACCACACTTATTCTTTATCTACACTGAAATTCATAATATTTGAGTAATTTTGTAGTGGCAGGTAGCAATGGCAGCTAGGTGAGTTCATGTGCCATGTGGATTGTTTCACATTAAGTTTTTTTTATCTTTCACTAAATATGAGGTTTTTTATTTTTAGGTATGATCTTATCAAGTGTATCAATGCTGGTTCAGCGCATAAGGTGTGAAAACTCAAAGTATGTGTCATTAGACTTTGGACCGTTTCTCAATTTGCAAGATCTGGGATGAAGGCACCTATTGAGATGGTTGTCCTTGATGAAGAGGTAAAATTTTCTCTTTTCATTTCAGATTTATTTTGGTAATGACTGAGCAATAAACCTCATTTATCTATGACTCTATAAAATTAATGCATTCAGGGAGATACAATTCAATGCACTGTAAAAGACATATTTGTTCCTATCTTCGAGGGCTTACTCGCTGAGGGCAACGTGTACGTGGTCACTAATTTTGGAGTTGTTTTGAATACCATCAAGTTCAAGCCTACTAGACACGAATTTAGGATCCATTTCAAGAGGGACACGATTGTGCGTCTGGTACAGAATTCTTCAGTTCCATTGAACGGATTCAATTTTGTTCCGTTCAAAACAATTCAATCAGAGTCTAAAGAAGATGGTTATTTAGTTGGTAAGTACTTTGTTAGATTAATCTATAATGCATGTGTTGTTTAATTTTTTGAAGTCTAATTTTTTAATCCTATATATTGTTTTACACCATTTGCTGTCTTTTTTATTATGAGCATATAGTGAACAGATAAGGATTTAATTGATAGTTGTTGCTATTCCTCTCAGGTCTCAAGTATTGTAGATTCATATAATTTTCATGATTGAAAATTTTAACATAATATAATATAATATATTGTGACGGAGCATGTCTTATTTTTAAAATTTGTTTCATTAAGATATTATATTAAGGAAGAATTTTTTTTAATTATTCCCTTCCTGTAACAATTATTCCCTTGCTGTAATTTTATATTAAGAAATAATATAATTTCTAACTCAGTTAAATATTGTTTCATTTGAATTTTGTTTAATAAAAATATTTTTATAATTTTGTGTATTATCCTTATAATGTCCTATAATTTTATTTCTTCACGAACTTCGATTTATAGGCCCTAATTATTAATTAACAGTTTTTTATATTTTTATTTTTAAGAGAATTAAAAGGATCTGATTTCAACATGAATAAAATGCGTTGATTCCAAAGAGAAAAATTTGGGCATATAGAGTTTTGTTAATGAATAGATTGGTGCCTTTATTTTGTAGATGTGATAGGTCAGCTTGCTTCTAAGGGTAACTTGGTCAAATTCACACGGGACGGGAAGCCGTCAAGTTATATCACCATAGAACTTGATGATCTTGAGTAATGCTTAATATCTTTTTGATAGTGGCTTTTGTTTTAAAATCTTATTTTGGAATTTTGTGTGTCTCTTTACTCTACAAGAATTGCTATTTCTTATAGGGGTGGACAGAAATTAAAGGTAACATTGTGGCAGTCTTTTGCTTTTGAATTGCTCAAATATCTGGAGGAACACCCGTGTCTTACCTATGTGGTTATTCTCCAAATTGGCAAGATGAAATTTTATAGCGGTTTGTTTATTTGTTTATTTTACTGGTATTTGAATGCATGTTTTGTGTCATCATATGCTTATGGTATTTTCTTTATTTTGTTATGTCTTTTGTAGGGGTCATGGGTGTATCCAACACAAACTACAATTCGAAAGTGTTTATCAATGTTGAGTTTCCAGCTGTCAGGAATTTCTTTACGAGGTACAGTGTATAGATCAGTATTGTGGCCAGCAGAATATTTATACAATGCTTTTGATTATTAAACTATTAACAAATTTCATAAATTCTGATTTAAAAATACAAGGGTGAACAAATTGGATCCTGTTGACGAACAAGGCATAATGCCGCTGGTCTGTGATCAACCTGTTTCAGATGAGGAAGATTTTTTGCGTCTATCAGTCTACAAAACAATTGCAGAGATAAAGGAGCATAATCAGGTAGAATCCTTTCTTTATTAGTCTTCTTTTTTTTATTGTATTAGTTCTAATGTTTGTTGGATCATAATCTCAATTGTTTTGTTGTACCCTCGCATCCATCGATTTTAGGATGCTGTATTTGTTACAGCCGGGATGATTAAAGAAGTTGAGACTGAATTTGGTTGGTGGTACAAAGGATGTAAGAAGTGTCGTCGTGACTTGAGGGAACTTGAGAAAAGATATTTCTGTCCCAATTGTATTAGAGACTACGGGTTCTATGAGCCAAGGTATGACTCACGATACTTCTTTAACATTCACACACTATATACTCTTTGTCCTCGAAGATAATGGTGTAATCTAATCATTTGTATTATTTGCTCAGACACTATTAAATTATTATTATTCTAATAGGTATTTTTATAACATTTTTTTATGAATTATATATAATAAGGATTATTTTAAACTATTCTCCCTTGTGGGATGGAGACTCTTGGATAATTCCCCTTTCTGAGTTTTCAGATCGAATATGAAATCTTATGTGTTGTTTTTGAGTTTGATGTGAAGTTTCACACTGTTCATGATTATTATTTTTTTCTTGATTACATGTTATAAAGTTCTACTTGATTAGTAATTTTTTTTAATTAAAAGGCATTGCTCATAATTTTTGCTTTTGTTATGGCCAATCGGTGTTAATTGTGTGAATGTGGGGTTGGAGATTTAGACTAACTATTATTGAAATCACATTGCAAAGTTACTTTCGTGGCTTGCTATTTCTGTGTTTTTTATTTCTGATTCACAAAGGAAATATTAAAAAAATTATTGGCTACTGGTTTATTTAGCTTTGATTTATTCACGGGGTCACTTGCTTTTAGATTTCTTTAATTCCATCTGATACGTTTTATTCTTCCTTATGGGATGGAGACTCTTGGATAAGCCATTAAAAAATTATGTGTCCGATTCAGTAATAACATAGTATAGACACTGATTATTGGTAAGATTTATGTAGTGTGTTGTTCTTGGACTGTATATTTTTTGGTGAATAATAGGTACATCATCCACATAAGGGTGATAGACCACACCGATGCTGCCTCTTTTGTTTTGTTCGATGGAGAAGCTGCAAAGTTTCTTGGAGTTTCTGCTAATGACCTTAGGCAGTCTTGTGTGACTAAGGTTTGATATCATATTCATTTTTTTGTGTTAATAGTCTGGACTATACCTTAATTTTTATTACTTATGAGAGCATGAATGAACTTTTTTCCCCTAACTGTGAAGGGTGTTGAGAAAAATTCCTGTCCCGAAGAAATTAATAAGCTTAGGGATATTAAGTTCATCTTCAAAGTGCAACTCAAGATGAGGAATCTGAACTCTTATGAACCATATGTGATTCATGTGCTGAGAATGACTAATGAGAATTCTCTGATCTCTGCCTTCCTGGATAAATACAATCCTGACACTGTAATCTCCTCTGGCTAATAACTTTCTCTTTTGTTTCGGTATTGCAAAAATAGATCAACCAGATTTTGATGATGTCTTTTTATTGAATCAATTGTTTTGTAGGGCCTTTTGTCCCATAAAAATTCTGAACTATTGAGTTTGTCTACTGGTCCATACGACACTTCTAAGGTTTGTGTCAAATGATTTCCAAATTAAATTGTTACAGTGATGTTATTAATTTTTACATAGTAACTAAAATATTATTATTCTTATATTTATTGGTACATGATGGTGTATCCAGGCTTGTGAGAGTGAGCCAACTCCATCACCTGCAGTTGATGAGAAACATAATTCTAAGATTCTCGGAGCTAAGAAACATATTGAAGAGATTGGAGAGGAGTGGGTTGTGGTGGAGGACTAAATCAACACGCCTCTACACAGTTCGATTTAAAATATGGGAGATTAATTTATTTAAACTATTATTTGAATGAACTATGATTGTTTAGAGTTATTAGGATCTACAATATATGAGTAGTTTATTTTTCAAAGTTTTTGTGTTGACATTAATTTATCTCTTAGAACTTGATACAAGAGTTGTTTCGTCTATTTGTTTATTTAATCCAAGATTTTGAGTGTGTTTTCTTTTAATAAATAGTTATTATTATTATTATTAGTATTTGAATAATTATATAAAAAAATGAAAGCCCGTTGAAGAAATAAGTGTAATATTGGTGATGGTGATAATATGTTGGCAATTGTAAGGAGAGTTGAGCGAGATTCAACTATGCACATCATGCTCAGTCTCGAAATATCTTGAACCCTGCATTAGAATTCCTTCTCTCACATGGATATAATTACTACTTTGAGAGCTTGGGAATAAATCATGCATTATTGAAATTATTTGCTCATTCAGCATCATTGTTACTATCATTATTGTATACTTCTTCAATTTTAAAATAAGTATGGCTTTTATTTTAATTTAAAATGCATATTTTAATTTTTTAATGAATCTAAAAGTTAAAATTAAAACAACAATTATTTTAAAATAGACAAAATCTATTCAATAAACAGAAATAAGAACTTTTTTTAAATCAATTTCTTCGTTTATCAAAATAAGTGTAAAGAATCTGATCAATCACAAGTAGTCTCTTTATAAATTAGAATAAATAAAGAAAACAAAAAGGGAATTAGAATAAATAAAGAAAACAGAAAGGGAATTAGAATAAATAAATAAAACAAAAGAAAACAAGAACACGTTAGTTGGTCTCCTCCTCTCTTTTGTTACTTTTATTAGAATAAATAAATAAAACAAAAGAAAACAAAAAGGGAATAACACTTACTGCTTGCTGGTCTCCCTCCTCTCTTTTGTTACTTTTATTCATTCTTTCATTCAAAGATAACAAAAAGGGAAAACCCTAGCTAGCCTCCACCGCCGCCGAATGGAGTGACCAGTTGCCGCCGTTCGTGGCTGTCCGAGGAGTCTCTCTTTGTACTGTCAGTATTTTTCAAGTCAAAACCCATATTCGATGTCTTCTTCCTCACTCGGTGCTCATCCTCCGTCGGATTCGTCCTGCTCGCGGTTGTCTTGTCGTCGTCGTCTCGACGTCATTGTCTCGAAGGTCAGTGGCTTTGGTGTGCACCTATTCTTCGATTTTCATTTTATTCTCTGGATCTCTGTTCTAAAATCAACAAATTATTGAATGATTATAGGGTTTTGTGTTTTGTTGAAATCTTTGAATGATTATTTGATTTTGGAGTTCTGGCTCTGTTGTACTGCTGTTACTTTGTGTTTTTGTAAAATTTGTATATGATTGTTTGATTATTCAGCTCACCGTTGTGTGTTTTGTGTTTTAGATTATAGAGAAAAAAACCAATAACTTGAAACACTTGCACACAAACATGCCCAGTCCTAACAACAGCTTCCCAATGGATCCTTTGTTAGGTCCTTTCCCTGTTTTCAGAACCTTGGTTGTAATCATGGTAAGTCTCTGAACTAATTCATTAATATACGTAATTTAAAACCCTAATCCCAAATTGCATGCGACCATAAATAAAATGATGAGATTTTTTCGAAATAAAATAATACAATATCTTTCTTCTGATACATATATTATGTGTATTACTGTACACGTATATATTATGAATTTTTCTGATACATATATTATGGGTATTATTATATATGTATATATTTTTTTTTTTCTTAAAGGAAGACATGAATTCATCTGTTATTTTCATATCTTTTTGTACTCAATATAATTTTAATTGACAGTATTTATGATATAGAATAAGAGCTGTATTTTCAATTCAAATCTTTTTTTATTTTTTAAATTATCAAGACAGATTTTTTCTTCTTTTGGATTATGGAAGAAATATGATTTTGGATGCAGTCTAATTTTAAAGTGATTTACCCAAAAAATATACCTCTTCTTAGTTGCTATGAAAGCCTAGGAAGTATGGTCTTATACTGTTACCATACATACTTGTTAGAATTTACGTTTGCTCTTTTTTTTCTCTAGAGAAAAAATGGATAGACAATATAATTTGTTAGAGATGATTGCACCGCCAAAAGAGAGCTGGAAGATTCATGTCAGAGTATGTAAAAGGTATTGTACCAATATTATGAATTATTTATGGTTGTGCATATTGACTGTATTTTTGTGGCATCATGATTGATAAGTAGTGTGTACTATAGAGAGATCTCGCAGTACCTGTCTGTGGTTTCTGGAAAACCAGCATATATTGATGAAGATGAAGTTTTATATTCCACTGGGAGGAAGACAATAAAGGAGTTACGTGCTGTTGCGGATGTGAGTGCTTTATATAAAACTACTTTTTTTCATTTGGTTCATTTTTTTTTAACTTTCAAACTATTCCTATGTAGGTTGGATTCTATGTTGTTCGGGCCACTGTTCTTGATGTTAAACCCGTTCCAAGTTGGTGGTATAAATCATGTGTTTGCAGCGTGAAGGCAGAAGCTAATGCGGATGAATACTTCTGCGATGGCTGTAATAGGGACGTGAATAATGTAGTTGACAGGTATTACTCTAATTAGATTTATTTGTGCAATCTTTTTATAAAAATGCAATATAGTTAACTAATTGATTATGTTAATTTTTAATGATTTAGCGATATCTGGCTTAATACCAATAATTATTAAAAACAAAAACTGCTTTGGTTGATGAAAATTTGGTTTAGCCACACAAAAAAGATGGCAAACAAAGATAGAGTGCACAGAAAAAAATTCATATACCTGCAACACTTTTATAACAAAGTCTCCTTTGCTAGGCTAAAATCTAGAAAACTGATAAATCTAAAAAAAATTGTGTTTGAACATCTAAATTATGTTGAATATCATTATTATGATTTTGTTTTAACTAAAGGGTGATAGGCCAGGTGTTAATTGATGTTTTTGAATTAAAAAATAGGTATAAGTTGAATTTGTTGATTTTTGATGGTACTGGTACAACAAACTTTGTTGTGTTCGATAAGGAGGTCGCAGCACTATTCGGACGAACCTGTACTGAGATGGTGAAAGAGTTGAATGTACGTGAAACCAATTTTGTTGAACACGTTATGATTGTCAATAAGAGATGTTTGTTTATTTAGAACGATATAAATGTAAAATTTTTTGTGTAGGAAAAAGGGAAAGCAAGCAAAGATTCTACTGGTTTTAATGAGTTTTTCCTTGATAAGGAGTTTCTATTCAAGGTAGAATTAGAAACTACTGGATGGTGCGATTCTTATGATGTATCGGTGATACGTTCTGATTCTACCAATTTACCGAGGTGGAGGGACACTCAAGGCCCGGTAAAATCTGGTGTACCCCTTGCTGATCCTATTAACCCTGTGCATGTATGATTTTTTTCTTTATTTTTTGTTGATTTTTAGACCATATATATTAAGGCTTAATTTGCCAAATATGAGGTGTTGTTTATTTATTTTTTCATTGTTTTTTTATGTAGCCTCGAGGTGAAGATGGATGTTCTGTTTGTGATGAGTCACCTGATCCAATCGTAAAAAATTTGTCTGTTACTAAAAGACTTGTTGTGAGGGTATTTATTTAGTCTTCACTTATATGGCCTCTTTTATATTTTGGATTTTATTTTTTTGGTTAAAATCTTAATTACACTCTTTTGTTTTGTTTTGTTTGAAGCATCTGTTGGATGAGTTCAACATGTCTGGTGCTCCTTCCATTAAAAAGTAGTTGTTGTGAAACATGAGATTTTTCATGTAATGGAGATAAAGGAGCATGATTTAAAGGTTTGGTGGAGTCTTGGCTATGACTATTGTTTATTGAGAGAACAGATATTATTCAAATTTTAAAATATTTTAAATTAAATAATTGTTGTTTTGTTTTATTTAATTATCTATGTTTTTTTGGACATTCTAATGACACTGAAAGTACTTTCTTTTTATTTTGATACAAGTCGAACATGACTCTAATATATAAGTAGATAATTATGGGTATTGTTAGCCTATAATATATATATATATATATATATTATTTTAGATGTTATTTTTTTTATTGAATACTTTTAGAATAATACAGATTTTTTGACTATATAATTATATCTGCTATTTCTATAATTGACTAAAAGAACAAGAAAGTAATTGTTTAATTGACCTGTATATCAAACAATAGTCATTGGCATTCAGCGACTTTACTCCTCAAGTTATTATTATTTGCGTGGGGATCAATAATCGTATTTTAAAGAAGATACAATAATTTAAGCTTCTTGGTGTTGTTTTTTTTTTCAATGTTCATCATGGATTCCTAAATACCAGTACACTTAATACCTTTTTTTCTTCCAATTTTATAATTTAGTATTAACTCGAAGGATAGCAATTTTACCGACTTCTAATTAATACAGTCACTTATTTATTATATGCTATTTTCAACTTATTCTTAATGAAATTTTTTTTATGAAAATTAAAATAATGAAATAAAAAGGTTTCATTATCGATTTTAAGAATAATAAAATTTCAATATTCGATTATATTCTCATGTAGCATTATTTTAAGATTCTAATATTGAATTATTAATTTTATATTAGGTGACTTATGTTTAATTCTCTTGATTTTTAATAAAATTAATTAAATAAATTATATAATTTTGTGGAATTATTCCAATTATATTATTAATTAAAAAATTTTTTTCTCTCTGTTGATAAAAACTCTCTTCTTTCTCCTGGTAACACACAGTTAGCTGATGTGGGAAGGTTGCTGCCGTTGTCTCTACTTTGACAATAGTGACCCTCCACTCTCCCTCCTCCCCCCCTTAAGATCAAAGATTTAGAGAAAAATTTTAATTCATGAAGTTGTTTAGAGATTAGAAAAATATTTAGAAATTGGAGTGGTTCACAAAGAAGATGGCACAAGTTTTAAGCAATCATGACATGGGACCGACATATATTAATCATATTCTAAATTTTTCAACATAAACTCAAAATCTGCAAATAAAAATTAGTATATAGATTTTTCCAAAATAAAATAATAACAGTAATAAAAAGTGCTTTTAATTTATTATTAGTTAATCATTGAACGTTAAATTATCAAATAAAAAATATTATTAAATGAGAGTAATTACTGAATGAGAGTGATTGTTAGGGTGTTGGTGTTGTATGCTGCTGTGACTCATTAAAGTATGTTATATTATATTTATGACTCCGTAAATAGAAACTTTTTATTTCGTTCAAAAAAGAAAACTATTGATTTAAAATAATATAATATCTTTGATTCTTTCCAACAAATTATAATATATACACATTAATATTTTAGCCCAACCCAAAATACAATAGCTCTATATAGGAACTCTATAATTACATATAATCTTTCATATTCAATATTTGATTATTAGATATTTTTTGAAGGTGTTACTGTTGCACATTGCACCACATCTTTATGTAAGTTTTATTTATTTTTTTCATTTCAATAAATTTTTGAAGTGTTGATTAGTCTTCTATTGATTAGTGTTTTCATTTTATTTTGTTCAACTTCTTTACAATTTTATTTTTTTACTGTTCACATGTTATAAACTTATTAGCTTAGTAATTGAAAAGAATTAATATAATATAGCTTAATTGTTAAATATTTGAAAAAAATAAGACTATTATACACTCTCTAAAAATACTGTTACTACACAATACACTATGTTTTATGTAAGTTTCATATGTTTTATGTAAGTTTCATTTTCTTTTATCAGATAGGTTAAAGTTTGTTAATTTGGATACTAATTTTTATTATTCACTTAATATAATTATCCAAAAAAATTATTTTATTATTTATAAAATAAATTTAAAAATTACATATCACGGAAAACATGTAGTACCACTTTTTAAAAGTATATTATTATTATTATTATTATTATTATTATTATTATTATTATTATTATTATTATTATTGAAGCATACCACAAAGTTGTATTTAATTTTTAATATGTAATCTAATTTTTAAGATTTAAATTTTAAATGACTTAAATTATTCTATGTTGAATATTTTGTCTTTAACTAATTTTTTTGTTATACGTTGATTAAAAAATGTGATTTATTGATCACTTCTAAATTCAAATTTAAAATTTATCGTGCAGGAGTGTATATTTTCAATTAATTATTTGATAACATATGATATAAAAATTAGTTTGCTTAATATTAAAATGGGTATATATATATACCCATTTTAATTAGATTATTAATTTGTGAATTAAAAGTCACTATTAATATATTTTTATATATTTAAAAATTAAGTTTTTTATTTTTTAAGTAAAAATTGATACCTCATAAATTAATCAATAAATAATCAGTATTGTAAGTTAATGGATATTTAAAATTTAACTTCAAAATAAGTATTAAAATTTGAAAATTTGTATTCATAACTCATTGTTGCGGAAGAAGTACATTGTAGATAAAGAACTTAACAACAATAATGTATCACACTCCAATCACACAATCGAAGGTTGCAAGGTTAAGACGAAAGATAATTTTGGCAAGAAAACAAAAAAGACTTGATGATAATGAGTTTGCTTTCTTTTGTGCTTCTGGTAAGTGTTCTTCTAAAACTTCTTTAATTTCTATTTTTTATGGAAATTACAGTTTAAACTATTATCGTTGTTGAGAATATTAGCGAAGTAGTTTGTACTATACATAATTTTTTAAATATTTTAGTTTAGTGATTTGAAAACTATAAATAACTATTCATCTTTATAAAAATTTTTAAACTCATATTTAATAAGCTATAAATTACATAAAAACTATACAATCTTCAAATCTTCATATACTATTTAGGTTAATTAATTATTTAATATTATTTAAAATATACTCTATCATAATTTAAAATAATATACTATTTATCCTAAATTAATACATAAAACTCTATACTAATTAGAAAAATATAAAATTTGATGCTTTTGGGTATATCTATTTAACTCGATTTAAATAAATTGAAATTTTAAAATTATATTTAAATTTAGAGTTTTATTTGTTATTTAAATTGAATTGTATTTATTTTTAACTGATGACTGGTTATATTTTGAATAATATGATATGAATACTCATTGATTTAGTTTAATAATTTAAAAAATAATTCAATAAAACTAAACCAATACAAAAAAATTTTTAACTACGAAAGTATACTACTAAAATTATATAAAATCAAATACGAGATTAGTTAATCGAATAATTATTATTTGTGTTTCATTTATTTTTTTGACTTAATAGTGTCGAAGAACAACAATAATACAAATTTTGACGTACATAAAAATGTGCATCATATTACTACAAGTCAAAAAACAGTGTGTCGAGAAACTGGTACCTCATCTAATATTCTCAGTTTATAATCCAGTGAGGATAAAGGTGACATTTTTTTCACTGTAATTGACTCATATTTATCTAAATTTAATTTATATCAGTTTAATAACAAAAATTTTCTATATATTTCTCATTACTCATTCATAGGGAAGCAACTATCTATGCATGGTATACACTGTGCCTCGCATGGAATTTTTGGACAGGAAAATACTCCTCCTAATTATGTAAGACCTTCTACATCAGAGATAAGATCTAAATCTTTAACTCTACAGACGGATCCCTCATTGACAAGAACTCCACTGTCCGTGTTAACAAATAGTACGTATAATTATTGATTGCCAAATGATTCATACACCAATATTTAACAAAAAGTATACTTCATCGAAAATGATTTATATAACATAGATTTATTACAATTCTAGCATACTCTAGTGTACAAGGACCCACCAATAATCTAACTGAAGTCGTTCCACAAAATCAACTTTCATCACACTCTGGTTCCACCGATCGTGCCTAACAGAAAGGTAATTTAGAAAAGATAATCATCATTATTATATTCTTTTTTTTCCTATAGTTTCTATGGTTTATTTGAATAAAATTAAACTTTTTTGTAAAGAAGTTCTACTATGATTGGGGTGCAAAAAGGACAATCTTCCTCTGTTGTTGCTTCGGTGGCTATTAATTTGGCACAACTTTATGAAGATGTAAATTTATCGACTGTTAAGACGCATCCACCAAGCGCTGACACACACAGTGGCCAATGTGTTGACCCTTTTGTTGATGATGAAGGTAATTTCTCATTATATCAAGAATTTAAGTTTGTAGTTTGCAAGAGATATGAATTATTAGTAATACATCAAAGTGATTATGTTTGCATTTTTTATAATTTTTTTACTGTAGTTTTGAATGGTTATGATGATTCAATGTTGGATGTGGATATAGAAGATAATTTTATACCGTCCTCAGAAACCTTAGACGGTATGTAAAATTTTTATTTGTATGTTTATTTGCATCTTTGTGTACATCATGGACTAAATTGTATCGGTATGACAACTGAGTAGCTAAAGAGAGTTCATTCGGCAGATGTCTGGGATATAGGAAATCCTATTTATCAATGTCAACACTGTAAAGCATGGATGTGGTCTGGAGAAAGGCTTGCTAAATTCAAACAGTCGCTCCAACCAAAGTTTTCATTATGTTGTATGGAAGGAAAGATCGAGCTTCCTCTACTTTCTGTGCCTCCTGATGAGCTCATTCAGCTTCATACTGGAGGAGATCAAAGAAGTATTCATTTTTTAAAAAATATAAGGACATTTAATTTAATATTTTGTTTTACATCAATGGCTGGAAAAATTGACCGTAGGGTGAACAATGGGGCTGCTCCTCCAATTTTTAAGCTTGGGGGTCAAAACTACCATAGCATTGGTAGCTTACTTCCTCCTGATAGTTTGCGACCAACATTTGCCCAGCTATATATCTATGACATAGAGAATGAGATTGATAATCGAATAGGCACACTTCGGTAATTTTCATGCAACAGTCAAATTTTTTAGTTATTTTTTATCTGTGAGAGAAAATAACATAAATTTTATTATTTTTTTCGCAGTTCCAATGAAGCTATAAATGAGCGGAATAGGGAAATTGTGGCAATATTAAGAAACATGCTAGACAGATATAATAGTTTGGCAAAGAATTTTTGCTATGCAAGAGATAGGTATCAACAGGAAAATTGCACAAACATAAAGCTTAAGTTGATTAGTAAAAGGACTACAGATGGCAGGACATACAACTTGCCATCTGCATCTGAAGTGGCTGCATTGATTGTTGGCGATGTCGAACAACTTAGCAAAGATAGAGATATTATTATAGAGAGTCAATCTAGAAAGCTCCAGCGGATTGATGTTTTTCATCCATCTTATTTAGCCTTGCAATATCCATTGTTGTTTCCATATGGGGAGGATGGATTTCGTTTGGGTATTGCAACATCAGATTCTATCTCCGCTAGACCTACAAAGAAAAACAAAACAATCACTTTGCGACAATTCTTTGCTTTTCGACTACAGAAAATGACGGGTGAATCTCCGTTAATTCTGAGATCAAAGAGATTATTCTAACAGTTTCTGGTAGATGCCTACACAATGGTGGAATCAGAGAGGTTAAAATTCTTTAGGTGTAAACAACCACAGTTGAGGGTTGATAAATACAAATGTCTGCATGAAAGTCTTATAAACGGGGATGTAGATGCTGCAAGGCTTGGCAAAAGAATCATTCTTCCTAGTACTTTTACCGGTGGACCTAGGTATATGATGAATAATTATAAATATGCATTTACAATTTGCAGATATGCAGGATATCCTAGCTATTTTATCACCATGACCTGTAACCCTGAATGGGATGAGATAAGAAGAGAAGTGACTTCCATTGGATTGAAAGCAGAAGACCGTCCTGATATATTGTGTCGAATTTTCAAGATCAAGCTTGATGGTTTGATAGATGACCTCAAAGAGGGAAAAATCTTCGGCAAAATTTTGGGATGTAAGTCTGTGTTTATGCAACGCTTTATTAAAATCATATGTTGTAATGCTTTGCTCATTTGTCTTTTTCAATTTTCAGACGTTTGCACTGTAGAGTTTCAAAAGAGAGAGCTTCTGCATGCACATATCCTTTTATTCATGAGTAACGAGTTCAAGCCACAAACACCAGATGACATAGACAAACATATAACAGCTGAGATTCCTGATGAAAATGAAAGGCCAAATCTACATAGAGCTGTTCAAAATTACATGGTACATGGTCCATGTGGTCCGTACAACAAGAATTCACCTTGCATGAAGAATGGATCCTGTTCAAAGTTCTATCCTAAAGAGTTTAGACAGCGAACACTCATTGATGAGGCCAGATTTCCCAAAAATAGGCGTACTGATAACGGTCGAACAGTGAAAAAAAAAGAATGTGTACTAGACAATAAGTTCATTGTTCCGTATAATCCAGAATTGTTGCTCAAGTTCGGGTGCCACATAAATGTGGAATACACATGCCAAACAAGTTCTATTAAGTATCTGTTTAAGTATCTATTTGGATACGAAATCCAAGAGAAAGAACCATTTGTGATTAGACTTCCATTCCATTTGGAGGATGAGCAACCTGTGGTTTATGGTGAAACTTCTAATGTGAATGATATCGTCGAAAGAACAATATCTCATAAGTCCATGTTTTTGGGATGGATGGCAGCGAACATGTCATATCCTTATGCTCGAAGTCTGACTTATGCTGAGTTTCCAACCAAGTTTGTTTGGAAGGACGATTCTTCAAGTGGTTTCCTAGAAAGAAAGGCTTCGCAATTGGAAGGTTGACTCATGTACCTGCAGGTAATGACGAGTTTACATTCAATTTTGATCTTACTTATTTAAGGATTTAAATTTAAAATCTTAACAGCCTGTACCCCATGTCCATTTTATTCAATTTATCTACACTAGAAAATAAATGTTCAAATAACTTTCAACAGTTATAATTTGTAGATTATACGATTTTTTATTTTTTTATATTTTTTTGAAAAATTATTCTTATGCGGATGTGAAGCTACATAATAATTAAAATAGCGTAGCTTAATCCATTTAACAACTTAAAAGTGAAATTTTAACTAAGTTTTTTTGCAGCAAATACCGAATAATATTACCAAAGACTTCTCTTGAATACTCAAAGAGGATGTATGAGTTTTCAAGATATAAGAACAGTAGGAGGAACAATTTATGCTACGTATAGAGATGCATGCTTCGCCCTTGAACTCTTGCAAGATGACAAAGAATTCATTGATGCAATTAAGAAAGCAAGCCATGGGCCTCAGGATCATATGTTAGGAGGTTATTTGTCATTCTATTAACATCCAACAATATCTTAAGACCAGAACATGTTTGGGATAGATGTTGGCATGAACTCTCAGATGATATTTTGTATCGACAGAGAACCGTGATGAACATGAGCAGTGAGTTTCTATTAATTACAATGATAAAAGTTCTTCCTTATTGATCATTTTTAGTTTGATTGAATTTTTATAGTATCGTATAATATGCAGAGTTAACAATGTCAGATGATGAGATTAAGCAGTTGTGCTTAATGGATATAGACAAGATCTTATATTCCTATGGTAAAACCTTGAAAGACTATCCTCCTATGCCTTTAGCAACTGAAGTTGATAATTCTTTGTTAACCGAAAGGGTTATAAGGGAAGAGCTAAACTTTAACAGGGATGATTTAAAGGAAAATGCCACAGACATGTTAGCCATCGCAACACCTGAGCAGAGATATGCA
Organism: Arachis stenosperma; assembly: GCF_014773155.1. Taxonomy (NCBI): domain Eukaryota; kingdom Viridiplantae; phylum Streptophyta; class Magnoliopsida; order Fabales; family Fabaceae; genus Arachis; species Arachis stenosperma. The sequence continues at coordinate 156,231,386 of NC_080385.1, forward strand.
TTCGATAAAATTGTTACAGCTGTGTATTGTGATGAATGGGGTTTTTTCTTTGTGTATGGTCATGGAGGTACTGGAAAAATATTTCTCTGGAACCTTATGTCTGCTGAGATTTGCTCAAGGGGTGATATAGTGTTAAACGTTGCTTCGAGTGGTATTGCATCTTTACTTCTTCCCAATGGAAGAACGACACACTCAAGGTTCAAAATACCGCTGAATATAATTGAGGATTCTGTATGTAACATCAAACCTGGTTCCCCTCAAGCAATGTTACTATTGAAAGCCAAACTTATAATTTGGGATGAGGCCCCAATGGTTAGTAGGTACTGCTATGAAGCGCTTGATAAATGCTTGGGTGACATCATGAGGTGTTCTCCAACATATAGCAAAGATTTGCCATTTGGAGGAAAAGTGGTTGTACTAGGTGGAGACTTTAGACAAATTCTTCTTGTCATTCCACGAGGATCGAGACAAGATATCGTTCATTCAACCGTGAATTCGTCTTACCTTTGGAAGTTTTGTCAGGTGCTCAAACTAACAAAAAACATGAGACTCTCTGTAGGAACGACTGCTTCAGATCAAGATGAGATAGAGCAATTTGGTGAGTGGTTATTGAAAGTTAGTGATGGTCTCATAGGTGACAATATGGATGGTGAATCTGAGATATGTCTTCCAGGAGATATTGTTATTCCTTCTTCGGACTAGGCATTTGATGAGTTAGTTCATTTTTCTTATCCAAATATTCTGGAAAACATGTCCTCAAAGGATTTTTTCAAAGCAAGAACTATATTGGCTCCCACACTAGACATCGTTGAAGAGGTCAACAACCATCTGATGGCTATCATTCCTGGAGGGGAAAAATTATATCTTAGTTCGGATTCCATATGTATGGATGAAGGGAATATGGAGAGTCAACTAGATCTCTATGGTCCTGAATTACTGAATAGCATAAATTGCTCTGGTTTGCCTCCACATAAATTAATACTCAAGGTTGGTGTTCCGGTGATGTTACTAAGGAATATTGACCAATCCAGTGGTCTTTGTAATGGTACAAGGCTACAAGTTAGGAAGCTTGGAAATCATGTCATAGAATGTGAAGTCTTAACGGGTAACAATGTTGGTCATATTGCTTTGATTCCAAGAATGAATATGGTACCAACAAATGAAACCGTCCCAGTTAGATTCCAACGAAGACAGTTTCCCATAATAGTATCGTTTGCCATGACAATTAATAAGTCTCAGGGACAAACTTTATCTCATGTTGAATTGTACTTGTCTAGACCAGTTTTTACACATGGCCAACTATATGTGGCACTTTCAAGAGTTAAGAATAAGAGAGGTTTAAAAGTTTTACTTATGAATCACGTAGGAATATCTGCAAATTCAACTATCAATGTTGTTTATAGAAAAGTCTTTGAAAAAATAGTATTCTAATGTAAATATTTTAATTTTATTTTAAATTCTGTATCAGTGTATAATTATTTTACTTTAAAATATATAAAATAATTATTACTTCCTTTTTTAAGTTAAACTTTGATTTTGATAATAATTTTATAAATTTCTTAAAATAATAATTATTTTGTATTTTTGTTTTAAATATCGAAGCATATAAATTTTTTTCTTACTTTTATAAATTTTTCCGTGCTGAGCACGAATTTTTACACTAGTTATTCTTTTAAATTTGAATAATTGATAGAAAATATAATAAAAAAATAATTAAAATTTGGTTAATTAACAAATAATATAATACTTTTAATAAGGTGGTTAGTCAAAGGTTCCAAGAGACTTGTGAGTTGTGGTATGTGACTATGTGTCACGTGGTAATTGCATGCACTATGTTAAGCCATTGCAATATACAGTCATCACTTCTCATTTATTCTGTGAACTTGCGCAGGGAGAAAGATATCAATTTATTGAACTACTTAACATGTGCATGTGAACGATTTTGGTGGATGATGTTAATTACTTTTCTGCTGAATCTTTATTGACTACTATGTACTTATGTAGACAGATTTTAACTTTACTTTGATGATTTGATTGATGTTGAAGTCGACCAGAATTATTTAACTTAACTGATCAAATAGAATTAACAGAGCAAAGAGTAGGCCATACTTCATTCATAGAGGAAGTGAAGACAATATGCTTCATCAGTCCCAGTTTCTGTTGCAGATTGTGTCAACCATCAAGGGAATTGGAGAGTATCTTCGCTTTGCTTTCCCTTCTGCAATTATGTTCTGGTGATTATGTTTATATTCTTGTTTAATCTGTAATATTAATCTTTAATGACAATAATAATTATATATTATGTGTTGCAGCCTTGAATGGTGGTCATTTGAGTTGCTTATCTTGTTGGAATAAATTAATTTCCATAACCCAGATCATCCATATTGAATCACCAAAAAATATTATAGTGCGGAAGCGTACCTAAATTCATAAACATGAATTATGATTGGAAGAGTTTGGATCTTGTGGTTCTTTCGATCTTCCTCAACCAAAGCCTTCTGTATTCCTAGGAGGCTGTACTGCAACTCTTTTGATGGGGAAAGAGTAACAAAGGCGGCTTTGGTATATTGGGGACCGAAACCCTAAAGGTCTATTTATATTTGAGCATGGCACCCATTAAACCCTTAAGCCCAAATAAAATAGTATCTAAAGCCCAAAAGATAATATATCTAAAATCCAAAAAAGATAATTATCTAAGGAACAAAAGATAATATCCGGTTTTATTCTCATTTAATTCCAAATCAAAAGTAATAATGACTTATTCAATTAGCATTTATAACAATAAATGAGATCATCATTATATAAGTCATTTAATTTGAAATAGCATCATTTGTGATTATAATTGATATATGTATTGCCCACAAATGAGTTAGGAAATTAAATAATTTCCTAACAATCTCCCACTTGGGCTATACATATATTCTTTCTTGACATAATCACATTTTATAAACTTTATGCGCGCATCTGAATGCTATTTCTTTCATTACTTTAACAATCTGGTCCGTCTCATACATTAAATATGGAACTACCGCAGCTTTTATCACATTAAATGCCGTGACTAAACCACGCCAATCACCATCCTAATATACTTAACGACATAGATCAAATTTGGATGAGTAATATGGAAATTACATGCCAAGTGATCTCATGCATGTCTATCTCCAGCTGGTCCAACTTTATTGAGATCAAACACAATACAAATATTGTAAAATAAACATTTCATATAACATGAAATAAACCATCAACTTAGTTCTGCAGAAAATAACTCAATATCTGTCACAGGACATATAGCATAAACTCCCACTAAACCAAGGCATCATAAATATTGACACCCATCCGAGCAGTGTGCTCATGAAAAACTTTAGGGTTCAATCCCTTGGTAATGGGTCTGCTAGCATATACTCTGTTCCTATATGTCCTATGAAAATCTGTTTTTCTTAAACTTTCTCCTTGACAACTAAGAACTTGATGTCTGTATGCTTTGATTTTGTCAAGCTCTTATTGTTATTGGAGTATAGTACTACTGACTTATTGTCACAAAATATCTTTAATGGCCTTTCAATGTCATCTACTATATGAAGCTTAGTGACAAAGTTTCACAACCATATGCCATGAAATCGGAATCAGAGTACCTAATGATCTCCAAATTTTCTGATCTCCGATAAACAAGCATGTAATCATTTGTTCTCTTTAAACAACACATTATGCGTTTAACAGCTATCCAATGATCCATATCCGGATTGCTCAAGTATCTACCCAACACTCCCACTATAAATGATATATCGGGATGTATGTAGACTTGAGCATACATTAAATTCCCTAGTGCTGATGCATAAGGTTTATCATACATTGTTGTCTTCTTAAGATCATTTTGGGGCATTGCTTGAGACTGAACTTGTCTCCTTTAGTTACGGGTGTGTCCATTGGTCTACAACTTTTCATGCCATATCTACTTAAAATCTTTTCGATATAGTTCTTTTGTGATAATCCAAGAATACCTTGAGAGCAATCTCTTAGTATCTCGATTCTTAATACAAAAGAGGCATCACCAAAATCTTTTATTTCGATTTTGTCCGATAGAAATTTCTTAGTTTCATGCAACAAGCCTATATCGTTACTAGCAAGTAGAATGTCATCAACATATAAGACCAAAAGGATATATTTACTCCCACTGAACTTGCGGTATACACATTCATCTATAATATTTACCTCAAAATCTTATGAGGTAATGACTTGATTAAACTTGTGATACCATTTAACAGGAAGCTTGTTTGAGATCATAGATGGATTTTCTCTTTTCTCTATTGGATCTCCTTAATGACACTTCTTGAGGTTGTTGAGCTTGCTGTATGGATTGGGATTGAGGAGGATTCTCATTATTTTTCTGTGTTGTAGCAGTATCTTGAGCAACAACGATATTCTCATTGTTCTCATGTACTGTAACTGGATCTACAGTAGGATTCTCATTATGCTTTTGTACTATAACTGTGTCTTGAACAATAGTAGGTACAAAGACCTAATCATTGTCAGTTATAGAATCCTCGTCAAAAGCAACATTTCTAATATTCCCTTCCCCCCAAACTCAACATCCTCAAGAAATCTCGCATTTCCCGTTTCAAAAATAGACCTTAATGCAGGATTGTAAAACTTGTACCCCCGTGAGCGCTCAGCGTAACCAACAAAGTAGCAACTAATTGTTCTTGAGTCCAATTTCCTTTCATGCGGCTTATAAGGTCGCGCCTCAGCTGGACATCCCCAAATATGCAGATGCTTTATACTGGGCCTTTTTCCAGTCCAAATTTTATATGGGGTTTTGTTAACTGCTTTGCTTGGCACCCTATTAAGGATGTACACTGCGGTCTTTAATGCTTCTCCCTAGAGTGATTCAGGCAAGGAAGAATGACTAATCATACTTCTCACCATGTCCTTAAGAGTTCGGTTCCTTCGCTCTGCAACACCATTCATGCTAGGTTTGCCTGGCATGGTGTATTGCGGAACAATACCACACTCCTCTAGGAAAAGAGCAAAAGGTCCGGGACATTGCTCACCTGAACCATCATATCTTCCGTAGTATTCACCACCACGATCCGATTTGACAGCTTTAATTTTCTTTCCAAGTTGAAGTTCAACTTCAGCTTTGAAAGATTTGAAAACATCCAAGGCTTGGGACTTTTCATGAATTAAATATAGATATTCGTAACGAGAGTAATCATCTATGAACGTAATAAAGTACCGTTGTCCATTCCAAGATACAGTAGGGAATGGGCCACATATATCGGTGTGTATCAGTTCTAAGACATCTTTAGCTCTCTCGGCACCTAATTTTCTTTCGTTTGTCCTTTTCCCCTTTATGCACTCAATGCAGACTTCAAAGTCCGCCAAATTTAGGGGTCCGAGAATTCCATCCGACACAAGCCTCTAAATTCTCTGTTTAGAGATGTGGCCTAGGCGTTTGTGCCATAATGATGCCGAATTCTCATTAAGTTTTTGTTTTGTACCCGTTTGCAGTATTTCATTATTATAGGAATTTAAGTTAAGCCTATATAGATTATCCACCAAATGACCAGAGCAAATATTATTCGAATTATAAAAGAGACTGACTTTATTGTCTCCGAATGAACAAAAATAACCTGATTTGTCCAAACGAGAAACAGAAACCAAATTTCGTCTAAATGATGGTACATAAAATGTCTCTAATAAATCCAAGTAAAATCCACTCGTGGAACATAATCTAAAGGTTCCTATAGCTTCGACTGCAACTATATTGCCGTCTGCCACGTAGATGTATCTTTCAGCATCACTTGGCGGTCGGCTCCACAGGCAACCCTGCATAGTGACACTTACGTGAGTAGTAGCAGCAGAATCTACCCACCAAGTATCAACAGGTGCATAACTTAAACTAGCCTCAGAACAAACGAAAGTGAGAATTATACCCTTCTTCACACGCCAAGTGGCATATTTGGTACAATCCTTCTTCATGAGTCCCACCTTCTTACAGAAGAAACAGGTTGAAACTTGATCCTGTTTCTTAGCCTTTTTCTGCTGAGAAAGCGCATCCGCAGTAGTATCACGCTTTCTTTTATACTGAGAAGATAAAGCCATGTGAGCACTGAATTTCTTAGTAAAGAATTTCTCAACATCCTTTAGGAACTGTTTGGCATCTTTATCCTCAGTAATTGAGCCCCGAAACGCCTCAGGAATTGAGCGTTTCATGATCATAATGCTCACTCGATTGGATTTCTCCCACTTCTCTATTTTAACCTCATTGAGGTTTTCCGGAGTGGAAGTGGGTTTCTCCTCTCGAAGAGCTGTGTCTAGATCCATACAACCGAGGACAATCTCCACGGTATCCTTCCAAACTTTAAAGTTTGAACCATTCAGCATAGGAATACTGCTAATTTGCGCAGAAACATTGGTAGCTAAAGCCACAGTTTCTGGATTAGAACAAAAGGAACATGCAGTAAATATTAGATATTAATGGGTAAAAAAATCCATATTGAGATATCTAGCACAACATTAATTTTCAATCTTTGGATAGAAAAATTAACTGTAAGTGATACTCTCATTGCAGTAATCAAATATTGTCAAAATTCCTGTCACACATTAAGCCTTTCTTTGGACCGACTTAATGCGCACATGGAAACTTAAACTTCGCAACCTATTTATTACCGCATATATTTTCTATTAATTGGCCAAACAATAACCTTCCTTTGGGCCGATTATTGACCGCATAATTAATAGAAAATAAACAGAAGTGTGCAATGCTTATTATTTGGCCAAACAATAAACTTCCTTTGGGCCGATTATTGTTTGCATAAATAATAAGTATTACTTTATTCTTAATTAATTATACCCAAACATGTATTTACTATCAATATGCGTATGTAATTCGGCCAAATATAGACCTTCCTTTGGGCTGACCAATATTCGCATGAATTACATATCATCATATTCCTAATGTTTTGAATAAATTAATTTTCACAAAAGAGGCTACTTTGGCAGCATAATGTTCAATCAATTTATTTCAAAATCAAATCTTTATAAAACAGATGGTATAATAATCTAAATTGTTACTAATTTCTTTATGTAACGATTAAATAATATTTTTTTTTATTATTCAAAAATTATTAATATGTACACATAACTTGGCCAAATATAAATCTCCTTTTGGATCGATTAATATTCGCATAAGTGACATATACATATTAATCCCTAAAGGATAATCAATTAATTTTATACCAAATGGCCTACACAATTACATCCGAGACAATCATAATAATACTTTGTACTTTATGTCTCAAAACAAATCAGTAACTGAATTCATAAATAAAAAAAATGAATGCGGTAAAATTTATATATATATAAGCAGCCGAAAGTATATATATATATATAAAGTAATTTTAATGGCCACAATAACATGTATGCCGAAACAATACTAAAGTTATATATATATACCCAAAGTCATGAACAGTCTCACATACATAATAAAAAAAATCATGAGAGTGAAAATACTAATATACATATGCACATATGACGCACGCGCATAGTGGAAACAATTTCACCAAACGCGCGACAATTTAATATGTAAACAACATATATGTATATATATTGATCCAAATATTGATTCAGCGAATTAAAACTGAATATTTTCGATGATTAAATTATGGATGGCTCTGATACCACTTGTTGGAATAAATTAATTTTCATAACCCAGATCATCCATATTGAATCACCAAAAAATATTATAGTGCGGAAGCGTACCTAAATTCATAAACATGAATTATGATTGGAAGAGTTTGGATCTTGTGGTTCTTTCGATCTTCCTCAACCAAAGCTTTCTGTATTCCTAGGAGGCTGTACTGCAACTCTTTTGATGGGGAAAGAGTAACAAATGCGGCTTTGGTATATTGGGGACCGAAACCCTAAAGGTCTATTTATATTTGAGCATGACACCCATTAAACCCTTAAGCCCAAATAAAATAGTATCTAAAGCCCAAAAGATAATATATCTAAAATCCAAAAAAGATAATTATCTAAGGAACAAAAGATAATATCCGGTTTTATTCTTATTTAATTCCAAATCAAAAGTAATAATGACTTATTCAATTAGCATTTATAACAATAAATGAGATCATCATTATATAAGTCATTTAATTTGAAATAGCATCATTTGTGATTATAATTGATATATGTATTGCCCACAAATAAATTAGGAAATTAAATAATTTCCTAACATATCTTGCTCTCTGGCCTTTTACCAGATCCAGAACTTGAAACATCAGTTCTTCAGTTTGGTAAGTTGTGTAACTTAGCATAACTTTTCTTGTTAGAAATCTAAGTCTGATGTTTGGTTTTTCTTGTGCAGTCTCAAAGAGGGGCATTCTACCTACGTGAGATTCCACTTGCTGCAACATTGGCATTTTGGGTCAAATTAAGAGGCAGAGGACTTTGGATTGGTATACATATTGGAGCTTTTGTGCAGACTCTCCTTCTTTCAATCATAACCAGTTGCATTGATTGGGAACAAAAGGTACTCTAATCTTTGTTTTTCTTCTTCTCTTTTGGGCTTAAGGTGAAATAATTCATTGATTTTTAATGCAGGTCATCAATGCAAGAAAGAGGCAATATGAAAGGCACTCGTCCGAGGATAATGGATTGATCAGAGAAGACAACGACGAAAACTCAATTTGAAGATGGCATAGGATAGATTCATATTTCTTTAGAGGAAGTTGTTGGGTTCTGTTATTCCAAATGAGTATCACAGTTGCTTCATTTTCACCAATGAGAAACAATATTTGACTAATGCTACATTTTAATAAAGAGTAAAAATTGTTTTTTTTTTAAATAGAAATAATAGTTTAACTAATAAGTAAACTTTTTTGAATGTTTTAGTTTACAAAATGTAAAATAAATATATTAAAAATTTAATTTTTTTATATTTTCTATAAAAAATTTATTCTTAATCTCAACATGAAAAAATTACAATAATGGATAATATATAACACATGAGTCCGGTCAGGGAGACAATAGCTTATTTGTACAATGTGTACAATGGACTATATGAGTTACAAAATGAACATTACTCATAATATTGAGAATAACCATCCGCGTACTAGGGATAACAAACATTGACTTTTTAGATTTAGAACTCTAATACTGTCATGATATCACTTATCCCAAAGACTTACACTGATGTGAGAAGGCTTTCCATACTTTCCCATAAACATATACTTTTTACAAATTTAGTGAGGATTATTTTTTTTATCCAATTTTATTTCTTATAAAAAAATAATAATAAAAAACAATTCTCATATTAGATAAAAAAGGAAAAAAGAATTCCGCAGCCAGGATTCGAACCTGGAAATCCAACTCTGGAATTTTCCAAAGTGCTACTGCGGATATTGTACTAATTTGTAGTAAGCTTTGCTTGTAAAAGCTTATATTCCTTAAATGAAAACCAATATGCTCCACACCTTTTGAAATTTTGACGAATGACGATGATATACGAAATAGTGTCCATTTGAATTTGTTTCGTTTAAGAAAGAAATGTTTTTTTTTTAATTTAAAAAGTATATTTTTATAATTATAAAGTGTTGAATAAAGTCTTAAAAGGATATTTTTTTTTAAATAAGTAATATCTTGTTTTCTAAAATATAAAATTTTAAGAAGATTTTATTAAATTTTCTTATAAAAATATAAAACTGTTTTTTGTAGTAAAAAATTAAAAGATATTTTAAGAAAATCAAACAAAACTCACTCATAATCTAATTCCCTCAATTTAACTTAGTAAAAAAGTATAGGAAACATTTCAAGTGCTCCAGGGAGCACCGGTGTACCAGTTGTTTTAACCGTTGATTTCAATTAATATATATTATATATATTTTTTATAATTCAGATCAACGGTTAAAACAATTGGTGCACCGGTACTCCCGGTGCACTTGAAATGCTTCCAAAAGATATTGGATAAATTGCGTTTGGGATGTATCTAGTGGGGGCCACAGGTTCCTTTTGCATCTTTGCGTTATGTTATGTATGATGTTGGTCGCAAAATTCGGATGAGCGAGTGAGTGAGTTGACTCAGAGAAATGAGCAGCAGCAAGAAGATGAACCCTCCAGACGGAGAAGAAGAAGAAGAAGAACCACTATCGAAAGCTGCAAGAGCTGTTGAAGATCTTTACCTCCTCCGAGACACTTATTTCCCGCTTGACCCTAACGACAGAACCTCCAAGCTCCACCACCATTCCGATCTCGCCCTCTCCCTCCTCGATTCCATTCCCCCAGGTCTTTCCTCTTTACCCTCTTCTAATACTAGTAACAATTATTATTCAGTTGATTCATTTCAATTAATTTCTTGTAATTTTTTTCCAGAACAAAGAAAATCGTCTCTGCAGCGTGCAACATTTGAGTATCTTAGAGGCAAGATATTGGATGTGTTTCCTGACTATAGGAAAGAAGCTGAGGATCATCTCTCTAAAGCTGTGAGTACAAACGCACTATTGTTAGGGATTCATTCATTATAGTGATGTGAATGTGAATGTGAATGTTTGTGTGGTTGATTCAACAATTGAATCTTCGTTGCACCAGGTTAAGTTAAACCCATCTCTTGCAGATGCTTGGCTATGTTTAGGTAACTGCATTTGGAAGAAAGGGGATTTATCTGCTGCAAAGAACTGCCTTAGTCTTGCATTAAACAAGGTGATTTACTACTTGCTTTACACGAGTCATGCTGCAGTAAACTAATAGTTTTGAAACTTTCCATTAGTTGTAGAGCCAAGGGTCAGTTTGTTTCTTATAAGAATGGAAACTGTTTTATGAACTGGGAACTTTGAATTTGAATATGCTGTTTTTCCAAGAATAAACCTTTACCTAGAGGCTGTGACCTTTCTTTACTCGGTTTCAGTTTCTCTCTGAATTGGAAGATATTATGTTTAGTGAGATGATGATAGATGCTGTTTGTTTAAGCAGGGTCCTGACAAAAATATTCTTTGTCAATTATCAATGCTTAAAAGAAGAATGTCTCAAGGTAAGGGATTTTTTTGTACTTTCTTATTGCTTGAGGTTACCTATTGTTTTATAGTTTTTCCTGATTTCTGTAGTCATTTTAACTTGGTTTGAGTGTTTAACGGACCTGAAGGAGCCTCGCTTTTACACTCTTGCTCTTTCTGTTTTATACCAATTGCTCAGATGGGTGGTGTTCAAGAGTGCCTAATTTTAGTGCGTGCATTATATGTAGTAGTGATAAAATCATTTCAGAAATGTACTTGATGTCCTTTTTGGAATTTAGAAGTGAACTACAGTCCACGGGGTGAGGGATGATAGCGGAAAAGTGGTATAGAACTGCAGTGATGGTAGTCAGGAAGATAGAGTTATTTCAAATAGGCATAGCATGACAACTGTTTGTTTCTTTTGTTTTTCTTTTCTTTATTCTTGAGAATACCAAAATGTTCCTAATAGTGGAGGTGCATTACTGTGCTTGCTATGAACCCAGGTGCGGAGAATCAAGCTGAACTTGTTGAGGAAAGCATTCAACATGCCAAGCAAGCAATCACTTTGGATGTCAAGGATGGGAACTCTTGGTGTATGTTTTTAAATAAATTACTACTGCAATATATTCAACAAATAGATATTGCTTTGCTATTCAATAATACTTTTTATATGATCAACTTCAATTATGATGATTGTTTTTTATCTGTTAGTGATTAGCCCCTCCATTGATTTTGGCAGATAATCTTGGAAATGCATGCCTTACAAGCTTTTTTGTCACTGGAGCTTGGGATCATAGCAAACTTTTACATTCCTTAAAAGCATATCAAAATGCCGTGAGTATGAAGAGGAAGGATTTATAATTTAGCTTTAATAATGTGCATGTGAAAGAATTATATTTTTATTTGTTACTTTTGTTTTATTATATACACATCTCTTTTTATCTTTAAAAAAAAAGTTATACACATCTCTACATAGAGGCTAATTTTTGTATCTGGTGGAAGACCTAACGTTTGGTTAATATGTACCAGGAGAAAGATGAAAGAATGAAGTCCAATCCAGATTTATATTTTAACAGTGCTACCGTAAGTTGCATCTTCATCCTATAATTGTTTCTCTTAATGCTCAAGTCTCCATTTAATATGAGGTTGGAGTGCAAATTTAAGCCTTCTTTTACCCTGTATTTTTTATGTATATGTCTCAGTCTATTAGTTCCCAACTTTCCTGAAACTAGAGAACAGAGTAATGTTCCATTCTCAAAAATCATAATGGGTCATGCTAATATTTATTACACATAAATATAAATTTGCCTGCTAGTCTAAATAGTTTGTTACAGGTTAACAGATATCTAGAGAACTACGATAGGGCTCTTAGCGGATTTGAGGCTGCTGCTCTAAAGGATCCAGGACTCAATGCTTCAGAGGAGGTTCAGAAGATTGTCAATTTACTTGACAAGGTGGACAATCTTTTGAGGGTAATGATATTGTCCTGTGGCTCTGTAGTAGTAACTTAAACCTACTAATTAGTTGAAGGATTTTTCTTAGCTTAGTGTTTGACCATAGAGGATACTTTTCATTTCTGATGTTGATATTTCAATTAATATTAAAGTCAATCTTGACCCCAAATTGACTTGTAATAAAACATCATTTGATAAAAGCAGCAGTTGATTTATATGATAATTTTAATTATAGTTATTATGTACAGGGAAATTTACGAGCTAAGAGAGTGGCTTCTTTGGCATCATCATTGGCTGCTGTTAATTGTGAGAGCCTTTCTTATCTATACCTCAATACATAACTCACTGAAAATTTCGTTGAGCATCTGCCTTTAAAGTGTTGTTATGTTTACTAATAACTGACTAGATTTGTGTCTACCTTCTGCTGCAAGTGAACTCATCACAGAAGAGGGTTACCATAGACCTCATGTCAGAGGGTCTAAATAGAAACGTAGCAGTAGATGGGAAGGTGCTTTTCTTTCTTAGGAGTGAGTGTGTTGCTCCCCTGTAAGTCCTCTGTTACTGAAAAGTATTTTTCACTGCAATCACTCCCTTGCTATGGTGACTCATTATATTAATAATAACTTCCATTTGTGTTACTAGAAAATGTTACTGGTTTTACTGTCTTTTGTTGTGCATTAATTTATCGTAAAGCATTGTTGCAATGTATAAGAAGATTTGGCTGAGATAATCCTATTCATGCCATTTTGCAGATACTATTTGCTTTGTGATTCGAATCAAATTTGCTTTGTTCTCACAGTTTATGGTTTACGGAACGATGTGGTAAGAACTGCTGCCAAAGTTTTATGTCATCCTCTTCTCTTGTTGTCTCTAATCATTTTCCTCAAACTCTAATTTCATTTTTCTTTCCTTGATAAAAGTCAAGCTGACAAACCAATGCATGGTTCCATATTTTCCATCTGGAGTACTATTTCTTCTTGTAATTTATAGAAAATAAATAAAAAAATATGGACCTTCACGCAATTAAACATGGCCATAAAATCGTCATGTATAGTGATTATTGACAACTATACACAGTTAGACACATTAAGGATAAAAGTAGTGCTGAGTAAGAGTTCCGGTCTTGCTGATCTTCTTGGTATAGTACATAAATGTGTACTTTGCTCATCTTTTTTCTCCATTCGAAACGTGCACGCATGTTTGCTGGATAAATTTTGGTCCAGTCAGTTATTTTTCTCATTCTTATTGCAATTGAACAACTATTATGGAGTTAATTGATCTGTTATCCAGATTAAAGAAGGAGATCAGCTGACACTGCTTGACCCTTTCTTCCGTGATGTGGACGTGTCCTGGAAGGAAAAGGTAACTTTTCAATTTTTGGTTTTCATATCTTGATTTGATGCAATGATAATTTCTGATAGTTTTCCTTGTATTCTCATGCTTGTCTAAACATAGCATTACCAGTTCAAATCTATACGCCTGGATTTCTATGAACAAATGCTTGTAAATGGAAAAGCTCTGACTCCTCAACATGCTGTCCGTACATCAATATATGCGCAACATAAACCCTGAACTGAATAGACCAGCGCTGCATAGAGATGATGACGTTTGAATTGCTTCTGCTGCTTTGGCGGGTTTTGGATTTTGTATTCATTTAGTAAATAGATTAGTGGATACATGTATACAGGTGAATTCTTACCCAAGTCATGGGTTGATTTGAAAATAGAAGAAGGTTATTCTGAGAGGAACAAGATAGTTTTGCATTTGAAAGGTCATCGAGTTTTGTATTTGTTAAACGTGCCAGTTTTAAGATTCTCTTATATTTTTGGTGCTTCAAGACTCGAGGTCATTGATTATTTTGTTACGTGTAAAAAATAATATAATCTTGCAGATGCTTTGTTTTGTATTCCTGATTTTGCAAAATAGAGGAGGGAAATGGATAAAGGTTCATTGAAAAGCACCTAAGCTGCTTTTGTTTTTGAGAATAGGACAGGACAAAACACTAATAAATAGGATACAAAATTTTGTGTTCTTGTATTATGTTTGGTGATAAACTAGAATAAATTATGAAATCTAATTTATTTTTATTTTTTTTTCATTCAAAAAATTTGAGATGAAAAATATAATAATAAAAATATATAATTATAAAAAATTAACAAAAATAATTGAAAAAAGAATGAAAAATAAGTTGTGTCCTTTGTTAGTAACCATGTGTCTTTTCTGTCAAGATGAACATAAAATATACTAATTCAGTGTCTCTGGATATATTGTCTTTGTCTCCTTTGCCAAACATAATTTTATGTCTATGTGTTAATGCCCTGTCTCTATAAACAAACACAGCGCTAATGACTATGTTGATGGTTAAAATTGACCTCAATACTATCATTCATTCATTTGATTTCCCGTGACAATTATAAATGATAAATTCATTTACAAAGTTTCTGATGCCTAGCTTTTTGTCAAGGCAGGGGAAAGTCAATGAAGAAAATTCTAGAGAGCAATGGATACTTCACCATTGAGCAAATGGAAGGACTGATTCAGAGCCACTTGGGAGTTGGAATAATTGATGAGCTGTATGATCGTTTCACTAAGAAAGTGAAGTAGTTTCCTGATGTAATGGATATGCAAAAGCAAAAGATAGTAGCACTCTTTGTTCTTCTTAAGCGAAAGCTGCATGATCAAATAGGACATGTACTTCTCAAACTTGTGTCAAAAACTAATCATCGCAAATCTGAACTCCATTTATAAGTTTATCGTTGTGAGTCCGCCATCTTGTTTTTTCTTTAAGCTCAAAACAAAAACTATCTAAATTCATAAATCCAACTACCCAGGAACAAATCATCCTATCCATAAATACAACTAACTCCTTTCCATCCTTCTTCTCACTCTTAACCCTATTCACAAGTTTAACTTGAAATGTTTGTATTTTATTTAAGTTATAATTTAAATAATGTTTGATTGATTCGAAATTTAGATAATATTTAATTAGATATTTTGGATAATATTTATTTTAATTTAAACAATATTTATTTGATTATTTTATTTAAAATATTTAGTTAAAGATTATATTTATTAAAAATTTAGAATTACATAAATTAGAAATTAAAGATTATTAAAATATTTATAAAATTGATTTTTTTAATAAAATAGTTTAATAGTTGTTTTAAAAAAAAGTGAAAATGAGAGAATAAACAGATTTAGTCCGTCTACCCATCAATTTACCATTAGACAGGATGGAATAGAGATTTAAAACCAACTCACTAAAAAAATAGAATAGACTAATCTATTAATTAATAAATTTTTAGTGTGACAGAACAAGACGAATTAACTCGACCAGTCTTACTTATAATACATCTTAATTTTGATTTATATTAAACTTATATTTTTAACCGCATTAGGATCTGTTTAGTCACAAAACATACTAAGAAACAAAAATATTTATAGAGTATTGTTCATACCCTGGCCCAATGATGAGGGCCCAGGACCAATCGAAAGGCCTGATCCATTAGATTAAGCCTAGCAAAGCACCACCTCCACGCAAGAGGTCGGTGTCAATCCCGACTTTGTACGAAGAAGTCGGTTGTGAGATTAGCTGGTAGATAAATACTCATTCAAATGAGTAACCGCCCCTGAAATCTCTCTAACCACTTCATAAAGCCATATCTTAACCTCCCTAAGATAATGGGACGGTTATTATCCTAAAGATACGGCACTACTCCAACGGTGGTTATTGGCTCACCACTATAAGTACACTGACACACCTCAGGTATTCCTAAGTCCAATACTCTCTAAGACCTGCTTACACCCTTGCTAACTTAGGCATCGGAGTGTCTTCGCAGGTACCACCCCCCATTCACACGCGAGCACAAGTCGGACGGAGCCTCCCGAGTTGCGGACTTACCCGGATTCCTCCTCCATCACACACTTGGGCCGCCAAACGCCATCCATTGGACTAATCTCCGGTTACCTACCGTAACATTGGCACCGTTGCCGGGGACCCGAGAGATCATCCCTCGATGGCAGAAAGATCCCATGAAGAAGGCCATGTCGAAACGGATTCTGAGCAAGAGAATCTAGACATGGGCAATGACAATGAAGACACAGCCCAACATCAAGACAATGATCAACATAGAGAGGGTACCTCCGGAGTAAAGAATCCGAAGGTAAATTCCTCAGATGGGCGTGAATCAGAAAAGGAGGGACCATCCCACGTAGCTGAACTAATAGGATTGGTCCATAGCCGCCTGGAGCAATTGGAACAAGAACGGGAAAGGCAAAAGGAAACCGAAAGGTACCTTAAAGAAGAGATGGAACGGCGAAAAGAGTTAGAAAGAAAACTCTTGCAGCTAGAATCCTCTCTCAAGAACTCCCGCGATGAAGGAGAAGATCAACTCCCAGGCGGAGAAGATCCTTTCAGCGAGGACATAATGAGGGCAAAAGTTCCAAGAAACTTCAAAAGCCCTGATATGGACCTCTATGATGGAACTACGGATCCAAAGCATCATCTTAGCAATTTTAAAAGTCGGATGTATCTGGCTGACGCCTCCGACGCTACGAGATGCAAGGCTTTCCCGACCACTCTGTCGAAAGCAGCGATGAAGTGGTTCGATAGCCTTCCCCCAAGATCCATCACCAGTTTTGAAGACCTCTCAAGAAAATTCTTGATGAGGTTCTCAATCCAAAAAGATAAGGTAAAACATGCACCGAGCCTCCTGGGGATAAAACAGGAGGTCGGAGAATCTCTACGAGCCTATATGGAAAGGTTCAATAAAGCATGTTTAGAAATCCAAGACCTGCCCACGGAGGCAGTAATAATGGGGTTAGTCAATGGACTTAGAGAAGGTCCCTTCTCACAGTCCATATCTAAAAGACACCCCGTTTCTCTAAGTGATGTACAAGAAAGGGCCGAGAAGTACATCAACATGGAAGAGAATGCCAAATTAAGAGACCTAAGTTCACGACCTGGACCTACTTCCTCCTCTAGGGAGAGGGAAAGGGAAGTCAGGAAGAAGGAAGAACCCGGTCTCGAAAGGCCCAGAAAGTATCACTCTTATACTCCTCTAAAGACTTCTATAGTGGATGTATACAGAGAGATCTGCAACACTGAAAGGCTGCCACCCCCAAGACCTATTAAAAACAAAAAAGGGGGAAGTCGCGGCGAGTATTGCGAGTACCATAAGATATATGGTCACTCCACCAACGACTGTTACGACCTCAAAAATGTGATAGAAAAGCTGGCTAGAGAAGGTCGGCTTGACAGATATCTCATGGAGAGGTCGGACACCCACGGAAAGAGAAAGCGGGATGATATGGACAGGAGGGATCCTCCACCACAGACCCCCGAGAGACATATCCATATGATCTCAGGAGGATTTGCGGGAGGCGGAATCACCAAATCTTCTCGCAAAAGACATCTGAAGAGAGTCTATCAGGTCGGGGAGGAGGCATCCGACCTCCCCACTATATCCTTCACAAAAGAAGATGGGCAAGGGATAATCCCCGGGCATGATGATCCTGTGGTGATAACCATGATCCTAGCCAATGCCTATCTCCACAGAACCCTAGTAGACCAAGGAAGCTCGGCGGACATCCTTTTCAAACCCGCCTTCGACAAGCTAGGGTTAGATGAAAAAGAATTGAGAGCTTACCCCGACACTCTATATGGGTTAGGGGATACGCCAATAAAGCCACTGGGATTTTTACCCCTTCACACCACCTTTGGAAAAGGGGAAAAATCAAGGACTCTGAGTATAGACTTTATAGTCATCGATGAAGGGTCAGCCTACAACGCCTTAATTGGCAGAACTACCCTTAATCGACTCGGAGCAGTGGTATCAACTCCTCACCTCTGCATGAAATTCCCAACTCCAGGGGGAATAGCAACGGTGAGGGGAGATCAGAAATTGGCAAGAAAATGCTATAACGAAAGCCTAAATCTGAGAGGAAAAGGCAAAGAAGTCCACACCATAGAATTGGGTGGAGCAAGAACCAGAGAAGAGCTACGACCCCAGCCGGGTGGAAAAACCGAGGAGATACAAGTCGGCAAAGAGGAAGGAAAAACGACTTACATAGGAGCCAACCTAGGGGAAACCCTGAAACAAAGGTTGGGTGAACTCCTAAAAGCTAATTCCGACCTCTTTGCTTGGAAGGCTTCCGACATGCCCGGGATTGATCCCGAGCTCACGTCTCACAGGCTCTCGGTTTACTCAGGTTCCCGACCCGTACAGCAAAGAAGACGCAAGCTCGGCCCCGAGAGGGCCTCCATAGTAGAAGAGCAAGTACAGGCGCTCCTGGAGGCCGGCTTTATTAGAGAGGTCAAGTACCCGACATGGCTAGCCAATGTAGTGCTAGTCAAAAAACAGAATGGCAAATGGAGAATGTGCGTCGACTATACCGACTTGAATAAGGCCTGTCCTAAGGACCCTTATCCTCTACCGAGTATTGACACCCTAGTAGACTCCAGCTCAGGGTATCAATACCTATCATTCATGGACGCCTACTCGGGATATAACCAAATCCCGATGCATAAACCCGACCAGGAGAAAACATCGTTCATCACGCCGAAAGCCAACTATTGTTACGTGGTCATGCCATTCGGACTAAAGAATGCAGGAGCCACGTACCAAAGGCTGATGAACAAAGTGTTTTCCCCCCATCTAGGGAGTTTAATGGAGGTGTACGTCGACGACATGTTAGTAAAAACCAAGCAAGAAGCCGACCTCTTAACCGACCTCTCACAAGTCTTCGACACTATAAGGTTGCATGGGATGAGACTAAATCCCGCAAAATGCACCTTCGCAGTAGAAGCAGGAAAATTTCTAGGGTTCATGCTAACACAAAGAGGGATCGAGGCCAATCCCGACAAGTGCAGAGCCATCCTAGAAATGAAGAGCCCGACTTGTTTAAGAGAGGTTCAACAGCTCAACGGTCGGCTTGCAGCCCTCTCCAGGTTTTTGGCAGGATCAGCACTAAAATCCCTTCCATTATTCTCCCTATTGAGGAAGGGATGCCAGTTTGAATGGACTCCGGAATGTGAGGAGGCGTTCCAAGAATTCAAAAAATTCTTGAGCCAACCTCCCGTCTTAACCCGACCAGCACCGGGAGAAGACCTCGTCCTATACTTATCCGTCGCAAACAGGGCTGTCTCATCAGCCCTGATCAGAGAAGACGAGGTCGGGCAACACCCGGTCTATTTTACCAGTAAGGTTCTACAAGGCCCTGAGCTAAGGTACCACAAACTAGAGAAGTTTGCTTATTCCTTAGTGATAGCCTCACGAAGGCTACGACCTTACTTTCAGGCTCATACAATAAGAGTCCGTACAAACCAACCCATGAAGCAAATCCTCCAAAAGACGGATGTTGCAGGGAGAATGGTTCAATGGGCGATAGAACTCTCCGAGTTCGATTTGAGATACGAAACTCGGACTGCAATTAAAGCCCAATGCCTCGCCGACTTCATAGCGGAATATGCAGGTGAACAAGAGGAAAAACCGACCACATGGGAACTCTATGTAGACGGGTCCTCCAACAAAACAGGGAGCGGCGCAGGCATAATATTGGTAGATGAAAAAGGGACCCAGATAGAGGTCTCCTTAAAATTTGAATTTCCAGCTTCAAACAATCAGGCAGAATATGAAGCCTTGATTGCAGGATTAAAGCTAGCAGAAGAAGTTGGCGCCACAAAGGTGACAATCTATAGCGACTCACAAGTGGTGACTTCCCAAATAAGTGGGGAATATCAGGCAAAGGACCCCAATATGAAGAAATACTTGGAAAAAACCTTGGAACACCTTGGGCACTTTGCGGAAACCGAGATCAAGCACATAACTCGGGATCTAAATAGCAGAGCTGACGCCCTGTCCAAGTTAGCAAGTACCAAACCAGGAGGAACACCACCAGGACCGGGAGGAGGAACGGAAGAAGAGCCGGAGGCATCTGCAGGACGAGGAGGAGACTCGATAATTCTCTGTCCCCGAGTCTTCAGGTCTGACTCGGAAAGGACCTCGGGGACGGGAGGATCAACGATGGCGCCGTCAATAACCACCTTGTCGGGATGGAGCGGAGAAAGGTCCAAGTCGGGAGCAATAACTCTGACTTGTTCCAAGAAAATCCTCCAAGACTCCTCGGCACCATCGGCGATAGAGTCCTCCAACTCGGCATATGCGTTCCGAGAATTCAGCAAGTCCTTCCTCACGGCCACAATATCTTGAAATAAGCTGTGGTAGCTGTCTTGCGCCGTCTTCCTCAGATTAGCCTCCAAGGTACATTGGGCCCGTAGCTTACCCTCCTCCTCCTTCAGGTGATCCCTCTCCTTCCTCAACCTATCTCTCTCCTCTTTAAGCTCCTTTTCATGTTTTTCAAAAATACGAAGTCTCCCCTCTAACTCCTCAACCCTTGAGGTTGCACCCAAGGAGCTAAGGGGAGCCTTCTCGAAAATGTCTAAAAGCTTGCCGCAAACACCCGCCGTCCTAAAACTCTCCTCGGCCATGGTGGTGAGGTGGTTTCGAACAGAAACATCATCCATATGTATAAAAGGATAGATGTTCTTTCGGACGAATGCCATAGCATCCGCCTTAACCCCACCATCGAAGGAAGAAGAGCCAGACTCTGAAGTCTTGCGCTTCTTCTTCTCGGGTTCGGAGAGAATTTGGGCAGAAGGGGGTGGTCGGGGCAAGCTCGAGGAAGAAAGTACAATAGGTTGAGTAGGAGTGCCAGTGTTCTTAGGAGGAGGAGGCGGAGGGGGTGGAGAGATGACCACCCCGGACCTAGCCCGGGACTTCGCCTTAGCCTCCCGGACCCTTTGGTAGGCCTCCTGAGCATTCTTTTTTGCCATATCTACAAAAGAAAACAAATAACAACCGAGTTACAAGTCGGTAAAATATAAGGCAACAACTCGTCGGCAAAATATAAGTCGGCGAAAACTACTCGGAAATAAAGAATGCATGCACTACCTATTTGAGATTGAACGAAGGTCGGTGTACCCTGGAGAATTTTCCTGGTATCCAAGTAGGGGGACTTCCCCCACGCCTCCCGGAAAAACCCTACAATGGCCGCCTCCACCTCGTCTAGGTCGTCTAGACCAATCTTTTCACAAGGGGTGGCCGGCAGCCAGTAAAGGGGAAAGCGAGGGGAGGAATGCTCATCCAGAAAAAAGGGGTGGTGACCCTCTACAGCTTGAACCTTGAAGAAGAAGTTTTTGAAGTCGTGGAAAGACTCGTCAAAAAGGGTGAAAATCCTCCGACCTTGAATGGCTCGGAAGGATACCCATTGTTGCTTATTATTTAGCCCACTAAAGGGCTTAGTCATATGGAAAAGATAAAAAAAGATTCTCAAGGAAGTCGGGAAGTCCAGAGCGTGGCTTATAAACTGATAAATCTTCAAAAAACCCCAGGAATTGGGATGGAGTTGAGTAGGGGCAACCTTACAATGGTGCAGAACGGATATCTCAAAATCCGAGAAAGGAAGAAAAACACCCAAACGGGTGATCATGCATTCATATATAAAGAAAAAATAAGGGGTTGCCTCATCAACTCTCCCAAAACAGACCCGGTCTTCAGGACCCGGGATTATCAGTTCATATTTGGGCTCGTCCTCATCCGAAGTACAGAGCCTGTGATGAGTACGAAGATGGGTGACGAACTCAGCGTCGACCAACGGTTCCTCCCCAAGGACCGTATCGTCAACCCACTGAGAAAGAATGTCTACAGAAGCCATTTTTTATGTAAAGAAAAGTGGCAGAAAACCTACAAAAGGGAAAAAGAAAAAGAAAATCAAAAATACGGCCACTAAAGAAGAGAGATTCGAAACTAGAATCTACAGGTCAACCTATCTACTCGCAAAACAAAACATGCAAACATAAAGCATGGCATGAAAAAAGCAAAACTAACCTTTATCCGAAAATGGAGGTTGGAGAAGAACAGAAGTCTTCGAACGCAAGGATGCAGTACGAACAAGATAAGGAGAAAGTTTGAAAGATTGCAGAAACGGAAAATGGAAAGAGAGGGAAAGTATTTATAAAAAAGGCTAAGGGGCATAATGGTAAAAAGCGAGGCAGTCATTAATGAGACTGCACCGTTACCAAAGCCCTCAATCCCTAAATGATCCCTCAACGGACACGACGCTTGAATTGACGTAACTGTCAGAATTCAAAGGTCGCGAAAATCACGTCGGTTTCCAAGATCCGCATTCTCTCAAACAAGTCGACCACGAACCCGAGTTGAATACTTGAACCCAAACTTTAAAGAAAATTTGGGCTCAAGTAGGGGCACTGTTCATACCCTGGCCCAATGATGAGGGCCCAGGACCAATCGAAAGGCCTGATCCATTAGATTAAGCCTAGCAAAGCACCACCTCCACGCAAGAGGTCGGTGTCAATCCCGACTTTGTACGAAGAAGTCGGTTGTGAGATTAGCTGGTAGATAAATACTCATTCAAATGAGTAACCGCCCCTGAAATCTCTCTAACCACTTCATAAAGCCATATCTTAACCTCCCTAAGATAATGGGACGGTTATTATCCTAAAGATACGGCACTACTCCAACGGTGGTTATTGGCTCACCACTATAAGTACACTGACACACCTCAGGTATTCCTAAGTCCAATACTCTCTAAGACCTGCTTACACCCTTGCTAACTTAGGCATCGGAGTGTCTTCGCAGGTACCACCCCCCATTCACACGCGAGCACAAGTCGGACGGAGCCTCCCGAGTTGCGGACTTACCCGGATTCCTCCTCCATCACACACTTGGGCCGCCAAACGCCATCCATTGGACTAATCTCCGGTTACCTACCGTAACAAGTATTATTTTAGTTTTCAATATTTAGAATAAATTCTATTTTAGTTTGTAAAATTTTAATTATCATATTTTTATCCAAAAATATTTAAAATAGTATCGATGTTATTCTACTACAAAATTTTTTTTACACTATTAATTTTTTAAGAAAAGTTTTAAAAAAAGGAAGGAAATAAAAAAATAAAATTTGATATTGTTAAGAGAATAAATATGTAAGAAGGAATTGAGTAAATATAATTTTAACAAAAATATTATTAACAATACATTAATTTTATTAAGTGTTAATAAAACATTTAATAATAGAATAATATTAATATTATTTTAAATATTTTAAGATAAAAATAAGCAAAAAAAACACTAATATTTCTTTCATATAAAAAAAAATCAGCTAAAAATAAGATGATTAAAATATTATAAATTAAAATAGAATTTATCCAAATATTAGAAAACAGCATCCAACATCTATAGCACCGCCAGCACGTTATCCAACATCTGTAGCAGTGTAGCACCGCCACCGACGCTGGCGCGGTGGCACCTGTGACGTGGCAAGATTCATGCATCGGACTCAATTGGAGTTTGAGATTTTATACCAAGTAATTATGAGAGAGATACAGACAACACATACAAAAAGCCTTATTGATAGTAATAATTAGTTACTATTCACACATCTAATATTCTTAATATTCACATAAAATATATGTATTTAGATTGTTTTTTTAATTAGTAGAGTAATTAATTGTTGTCAACAAAAGCACTAATATTAAAATAATAACATTTACTATAAAAAAATATACTGCACGCATACGAAATTGTACTAATAATAAGTGTTTTGAAATCAGTTATGGTAAAACTTTTAACCTTTTAAAAAAATTAATACAGCACAAAACATTGAAAATTTTACAACTATCTTTATATAAAGATATTTTTTATAATAATTAAATGGTACATTCTTAAGAAGTTTTTGATATTTTCGTAGAAAAATATTTTTAATATCGTCGTTAGAGTAGGTATATTCACAAAAAAATTAACTTAGTAAAAATAAAAAAATTGCAGTATATACAAATAAAAATAATGAAGTTTTAAATTTAAAAATAAAAGATATAATATAATAAATAATGGAAGGAGAGAACCAAAAATTGATAAAATAAACAATTTTGTTAGATAAACAATAAAAATTATAAACAATATAAATAATAGACTATATTTAAAATTTACTAAACATAAATAAATTTAATTAATTTAAAATTTAAATTTTAAAATTAAAATCAAATTTTTTAATCTATCATTTAGATTATTTAAAAAAAATGTTGTTCAATTGTTGTCCTATCCTTTTTCTTTAACAAAATAGTAACGCACTCAATAATACGTTAATACTTAATAAATAATACTTTATAATTTCCGCAGCCGGCGGCGGTTGACAATGAAATTACTTGCTTGCTAGTTGCTACCATGTCTGACTTCCAGTAATAACGTCCATGGCTCTTCACTCTCATTAATTTAAGGATACACAATGTTATCAGTAGAAAAAAATTATTAAATACTTAATAAATATATTTAAAATTTAGAATTTACAATTTTTTATATAATCATTTAGTTAATAATTTTAATACGTGTTTTTAGTTAATTTTTTTATTAATAAAGCATATACATACATGCATGCAGTAATTTTACATTAATTAAAATTAATGTGTTGATAACATTCTTTTTCCTAACCAATAATGTTCGGATTTGAACATTAAGACATTGAAAAGTTGACCTGTTAGTATGATCTTTAATATTTGACCGTATGTTGAATTGAAAAACGAGGCAGTATGTATTTTACAAATGATATTTTATGATGAGAAATTCATGGCAAACCATCAAACTAGCCTAGCGGTTATTGAACGTGGTTGAAATTGCAATGTATGTTTTTACTTTTTAATATGAATTTTCATTCATTAATTCCTTAAACTCCTAAAAAAATGCAATCATGTTTTAATATGTTCATTATCCAACTCATTTTTAATATATTTTAACCTATATTTTATACATATAATTAATTTGATAGCAATTTTTTAATAATATTCATAGCATGATTGTATAAATAATATGTGAATTATATGTGCGACATTTTTGACAAAGAAGATGACAAATAAATGTTTCTCCTAGCCTCCTTCTACACATGCAATGCAAGTTGGCACGTGGTTAAGATGGCTTTTAGTTTAACTGTACAGGTAGATTTTGAAGATGGTAAATACAATTTTCCGGCAAATTAAGATGAAAACTCACGTGCAGTCGATTTCATGTGAAGTTGATAGTTGAGAGTCGGTAGATGAAAATTTAGTCAAATCAGTCAAATCATCTAACGATTCTCGATTATCAACTTCACGTGAAGTCGACTACACCTAAATTTTCACTGCAAATAAAATAATATTGAGTAAAATAAAAACTCTCATACAGTTAATGTAAAATTAATAATTAATAATTTTAGATAATAATTTAATCAAACTTGTTAAATCATCTAATGATTATCAATTATCAACTTTACATCATTTTTACCAGTGAATAATATAAATTGTTAACTTCTTGATGGTTGTTCAACTTTGTACAGTGTTAATTTTAATGCAATTAATTAATGATTATTATTAATTTGCTGCTAGGGTCTATATATACGAGACACTTGTAGTGAAGCTACTTCATCTTCAAATCCATTACTTGTTATACACATCATTGTTAGTTGTTGCACCACACAACAATGACGAGTCTCATGATAAACCACCCTATTAATTTCATGGCAAGTAGTGTTATTAGGACACTTTCACAATCACAACATATGCAACTTCCAATGTTACGCCCTACTAGGATGCATGCCTTGGTGAGTTAATTATAGATTTTCTTATAATTAACATAAATTGTTTACATTATTTTTATTTAATTGGGTGATCGAAGATGCATGTATATGTGTTTGATATTTTGTGTTTTATTTTGGATATGGTCATCATCATCAGGCCATTAAAAGTGATCTTGAGATAATGAGGCAGCAGATGGTGGTGGTGGATGATGATGAATCATATGCAATGAAAGGAGGCGAGGGTCCTCACAGTTATGCCAAAAACTCCATTATTCAGGTAATTAGTAATAAGCTAATTAATTAATAAACTTATTAATTTTGATGCATGATAAGTGTAAAATCATTTTATACGTATATTTAATCAGATAATGTAATATTAATAAAAATGATTATTTTTTATATTAACTATATGAATCATCATTTAAAAAATAGTTGTGATTGTACAATTATATATATATATTGTTTGCATTTTTTTCATAATTGATAAGACCAATATAATTTCTCATAACTTAATGCATGGCACCAATAATAGTATATTAACATTATAATACATGGTATACCATCCACATATATATATGGGAACACGATAAGTTCAAAGGAAAGAAAAATCTAGATACGGATAGAGTAAGATATAAAACAATAAATGCATATAATATAAAATTATTATGAAAAAACAAAACGATATGATATTTTATTATCTTGACTAAAAAAAGAAAAAAACTATAAAACATTATATAAAAAGATATCCCGTGACATTTTAAATCTTGTCATACACTATATGTATAATAAAATGCATTTATTTATTTATAACAATAATATAACCTCTATTTTTATTTGTAGTTGAACTCCTAATTTCATATCTCAAAATGTTAATGGATCAACATTTTTAGTAGAAAGCATATTGATTAGTGTAGCTCATTTGATTAAGCACAAATATTAAGAGGTTAACATACAAAGAAAAAATATAACCTCTTAATATTTGTGTTTAATATAGAATTGATTTTTTTACACATTTTAATAAAACCTCCTACCAAATTCTATTTTATTCCTCTAGATAATACCATCTTAATTAAGAGTTATTTTATTAAACTCTATATCTAGAAAATATACATCATTGATATTGGATAATCATTATTAGTTTTATTATAGATAAATAAATTATACATAAAATATTTTATACGAAAGATAATAGATAAAATATTCACACGTATTATATTAAATAATTTAACTAAATACATTAAATTATCTAACAGTTTTCGACTATTTTTTTAATGAATTCAATTTATAATTACAAAATAAATCCGAAATGTATGTTTATTTGATTGCAGAAAGGTTTGATTGATGGCAGTAAAAGATTGATCCATGAAGCCATATCACAAAGCTTTGATCCGAAAGAACATGTTCATGGAAATGATGAACCATCAACACCAATTTGCATAGCAGACTTAGGATGCTCAACAGGACCAAACACATTCTTTGCAATGCAAACCATAACTGAAGCAATACAACAACAATTCCAATCACATGGTCTTGCTTCTCAAATCCCAGACATCCAAGTTCTCTTCAATGATCAAGTCTCAAATGACTTCAACACACTCTTCAAGAACCTTCCCCAACAAAGAATCTATTATGCAACCGCAGTTCCTGGCTCTTTCTGTGGACGCTTGTTTCCAAAGCAAACACTTCATTTGGTTCACTCTTCTGCAGCACTTTGCTGGCTCTCTAAGCTCCCCAATGAGATCACAGACTCAGATTCTAGCGCTTGTAACAAAGGGAGGATTCATTACACTGATGCACCTAAGGAAGTGGCAGATGCTTATGCAACTCAGTATAGCAAAGACATGGGGAATTTCCTCCATGCTAGAGCTCAAGAACTTGTGGAAAATGGGCTAATGCTACTTCAGTTTCCTGTGTCTAATGTTCTTCTTGATTCAGATGTAGACCCTGCTAAAGTTTTTGAACTCATTGGAACTTGCCTTTTGGATATGGCCAAAGTGGTAAGAAGAATAATTAGTAAACCTTTATTTTGTTACATATCTTGAAGAGTGAAAAACAAATTGATTGATTAATTATCATCAATGCAGGGAGTGATTAGTGAAGAAAAAGTGGATTCATTCAATGTGCCTTTGATATATCCTTCTGTTAAGGCTGTGAAAGAAATTCTTAGAGGATGTGATGAATGTTTCAGCATTGAATGGATGGAAATATTGGAATTCAAGAACATGGTGTCATTGCCAACTGTGCAAATATTTGTTTCATGGTTCAGAGCTGCGCTGCAAGGGATGATTGAGAAACACTTTGGAGCAGAAATAGTTGATGAGCTTTTCGAACGCTTTGAAGAGAAAGTTAAGGAATTTCCAGACATCATGGACACAGATAAACTAAAACTTGATGTGCTGTTTGTTCTTCTCAAGAGAAAGAACAAGCCAAGGCCATAGGCTGTGTTATTCAATGTGAACATCATCAGGTTTAATTAGTAAATGAGGATATAATAAAGAGTTGGTTCCATTATTGTACTATTAATTATCTTAAACTGAATATTAATGTTATATTTGAATTTTGCTTAAATATCTAATGATTTATTAGAGGTTCAAAATTTGTATTAAGTCAATAACAGATCAGAGTGGCTAATGATGTTTACTTGCAGTTTTTCAACTTCCAACTCTCCGGTGCCGTTAAATGTCATAAAATGTATAATACATGACTAGTTGATCAAATACGCGATTATTTGTCGCTCAATCCACGTTCTTTATGTTATAAAATATCAAGAATAGTAATAATAAAATATGCTAATGAAAAAAATTATTAAAATTTAGTATCACACATAAAATTAAATAAATGATATAACATAGTTATAATTATTTTATATTTCAGCGATAATGAATGTTATTTAATATTTACCAATTACTATCTTATTCTTCACAACCGGGTAAACCGTGACTATGACCACAAGTACCAAAATATTCATGCCTTGATGCGCACAAGTTTTCTTTAACCCCAAGAACCAGATGAACTTTTTATTAAACAGGGTTCAAATAAGATGTTCCCCTTAACAACATAATTTCCTTTTTAATCCCCTTGTATTTCTCGTACGTCTTACGATCCAACAATTTCCTTTGTTGAGTTTACGGAAATCTACAACATAAAAGTTGACAAGGGACAAACCACATAGTACAAACAATCCCGAGCATGATACTACTCATCACCATAAAAGAGGGTAAGAAATCTTTGAATATGTAGTGATACAAGTATATGTTTTCTGACGAGTTGGCATGTATAGATGGGGGAACCCCACTGCATAAAGTAGAAAATTGGAAATAAACCAACTGTACTTACAACATTTTTTGTATAAACTATTCACAAACCAATGACAATGCAAACTAACAAAATCCAAATCCAGAAACGACCCAAAAAATACACACCGATGCTCCACGCTGGTCTAAAGCTTTAAGATAACAGGTATATCTAAATCCGATTTGTTGAGGAGATAGCTGACGGAAAGAATAATCTCTCTTATTATAGAAGACGGTTGGATTAACACTATTGCTGCTTATAGTATCCACCTTGATGAGGTGGAGGGTATGGAGATGGAACGGTATATGGAGGCCTGGGAACAGAACCAGGTTGCTGAGCTGGCGCATTATAGTACGGACCACGCCATCCAGGATATGCAGGTTGGCCATACTCTGCTGGTGCCTGCTGATGAACCTGATGGGGTTGGTATGGAGCGGCAGATGTTGGTGGAATGTGGTATGGAGGCGGAGGCTGATGCGCTGCTGAACCATATGAGGGAGGGGGATGTCCGTAGGAAGAAACCGGAGGCTGCTCAGGTGGTTGATAATAAGGTGTTTGGGGACGAGGATCTGTTTGTTGTGTACTGGGTCTTTGGTTTTGGCTTCCAACTGGTGGGTAGCTACTACTAAAAGCACCTGAGCTTTTATCTTGGAAACTCAGACCAGCCACTTGTCTTTGAACATCTTCAATCATTTCTCTGCACTGGATGTTCCTTGTCATTACGAAGTCATTGCTCTGCTGCTTTACATTTGTGATCGCATCCTATCAAACAGAAATTTGCATAAATAGCGAGCACTTGTTTTCAACCATATATTTAATCATACTCGGATAATTTCTTGCATAATAGAATTCAATCAACATAGTTGATAAGTTCTAACCTGCAGAGTAACATAGAATTTTAACCCTTCATTAATGTTGTCTTTTATCTCTCGAAACTTGGCTATGGCAGCTTCAATCTGCTTGTAGCATTTTTCACGTGAAGCTGAGATATTACAAGGAAACCATGAAAAGATCAACCATCAGACAAGTAGGGTGACTACACCAAAAAAAAAAAGAAAGGGTAGCATTCTGTATGAAATAATAAGAGCCATTTCAACTAATACCACTGAAATAGAAAAGAAGGCCCATTAATTAATGCATCAGTTTAAACAATTTTCTGCTGCTGGTTAATATTCAGTTTTGTGTACATTAAAATCAGATTCAATATTGAGGAGAACAACCAAATAAGATATACCTTTGTAGTCTTCAAGATTGAAGAGAGCCGAGAATTCATCATTCTGAGCCTGTAAACAGAAGCAAATAGTTGTTAGAATCACATGATTGAAGATTGTTGCTTGCTCACAATAATCAATGTAGTAAGTAAAAAAGGAACCCCAGAAAATTTTGTTCTAAAAAAAAATATCCACCAAGACAGTTTGGGAAATATTTCTCTTCAAAAGTTCTAATATGCATCAATTCTTTTTAAGTGAGCATCAATTCTTTTTAAGTGAGCACACATAATGCAATACCTGGATCTGCATCAACAGTTGCTCCTGTGCCTCAATATTTTGAGCTATTTCTTCACAAATATGGTCATATTTTGCTATTTCCTTCTTAAAGAGATCCTCATGAGAGCCAGTGGATGTCATCAACTTTGGTAATATATCATCCTGAAGATATTTTTAGAAATATAAGCAAAGATAACTAGTACATTTTATAGATTCATGAACCACGGATAACATAGGATGGAAAAAAAAATTCTACAAGCGGCATCCTAATCAGGTGTACCTTTCTTTTCATCTCTTTAAGCATGTCTTCAAGACCAGCCCTTTGGGCTCCAAGAGTTTCTAGTTGCCTCTGAAATAGCAAGCACAAAATTTGACAAGAATTATAAACACATCTAATGCCAATGTTGTAGTCATTTTTTAACATTATAACCCTATGAAACAATTAGAACATATATTATTAATATTCCTTTTGTAAACTGAAATCCCTTTTCCTACTGCTAACTCTAATCAAAATTCCATTCAATTTCACATCTCAAATTTT
Organism: Arachis stenosperma; assembly: GCF_014773155.1. Lineage (NCBI taxonomy): Eukaryota > Viridiplantae > Streptophyta > Magnoliopsida > Fabales > Fabaceae > Arachis > Arachis stenosperma. Next base: position 156,262,770 of record NC_080385.1, read on the forward strand.
CCTCCTGAATTTTCTAGCTTTAGTAAGGTTTCTTAATTACGACTGTACTTGGAAGAAAGCTATTCAGTGCTCAGTACATTGTCCCACGATATGACACAGATAGGATGAAATGAAGAACTGTAAAACAAAAATATTGCTGAAATTGCCAATATAGCAAAAAATCTGTCTATCCAGAAAATTCCAAGAGAAAAATAACAGTTATATAAATTATTGATTCAAGAACTGGTAGCCAATCTTATTCTCTCAAAATCATAATATAACAATCATAAAATAACCATAATGGGACCAAAAACAGCAACTAACCAGGCTCTGCTTGAGAGATCCCACAATAGCATCTTCATTTTGATCTAAAGACATAATCGGCCTTGCCAAGGTTGGAAGTGCGGATTCAATCTGGTAAAGTACATGGGAAGTTCAATGACTGAGCAACATGTCCTAGCCACACCAAAAGCCAAACGAATCATAACAAATAGTACAACAATTTACCGGGCGGGCATCAAGGATTGACATGAATGCCGAATTTTCTCTAACCGAACGCTCAATTCGACCATCACTTTCAGCAGCTTGCTTCAAGTTACCTGCAAACCTGTTCAGCCTATCCTGCAAGTTCTTTGTCAAAGTGCTTGATTGAGGTCTAGTCCATTTTGTCCCAAACTGGCTTCTAAATTGAGAATCTTCTCTTGCTTCCTTTTGCAACAGCTCCTCAGTCTGGACCAATAATTCTTGATTCACCCTCCTTAGGTCCCTCAGTTGCTGCAACTCTGCTTCCAAGCCAGCAGGTCCCCCACTGATCTGCACAGCCTCCACATCTTCTTTGAGACTTGTTGGAAGAGTAAAATTTCCTTCCAAAGCAAGAATAGAATCCGGAAGTTCCATTTCCTTGAGCCTAACTCGTGTTAGCTCACTAGCTTGCTGTAGCTTCTCAGCCTGCATTCTTATAATGTCATCTACCATTTCAGTATACCTGGAGAGGGCCTTTGTACTGCTGTCAGGTACAAGGCTAGCAAACATCTTCTCTTTGCTTGCATCCAGCACCTCACTCATTGCCATTGGCTTCACCATAGAAAATGCTGCAAGAGGTGATAGGGAACTGGGAGAAGGAACTCTCATGAGGTAAACCCTGTCGTTCTCCTTGACAGCCCTTTCCAGGTTTCGATTAATATTGGCCTCTAATTTGCCAATTGCATCGAGAATCTGTGCTGCAGCACCCTTTGAATTTTTCTTCGCCTCAGTTAGCACGTTAATGGCACTCCTGAGTCGCGCAATCTCCTCTGCTATTTCTTCTTTTTCATGTAGCTCCAATCCATACCTAAAGCAAGCTTCAGCATAGAACAAAGCCGATTTCAGCTGGACATGCGCTATCCACGATTTATCAAAATGTGTGTTTAAAGGTGCAACATTCAATGCAGCTAAAGCTTCCTCATAATACAGCCCAACCTACAGCATCCAATTACAAGTTCAATTAATAAGCTTCATCAGCTTATATTCCTAAAACAAAATCAATTAGAATTTCAGAAGTTCAATCAAAGCAAAAACAGCAAAACCAAAAACTGAACGGACCTGCCTAGAGATCTTGGAACAAACACCTGGTGTGCTTCCTTTGGCGATACTGTTCTCAAAGACGCACTCTTGAGCCTGAGCTAGCATCAGCTTCTCAAGCATCCCAGCGCACTCTCCCGAGATGTCCACGGTGGCGGATCCTCCAATGGAGGCTTTCATGGACGCATTATCCCTCAAATAAGCAAACGCCCCCGCGGCTGCGATAAATGCATGCGAGGCCTGGCGGCGGCCGTCCACGGTGTTGCGATCATACGAAAGCCCAATTTGGCTGTACACGGCTCCCAAATTGAAGAGTACGGAGGCCTTCTCGAGATGGATGTTCTGCTGGGAAGACTTCTGCTTGGGCTTGAAGGCGTCGAACCAGACGAAGGTGAGGGCGTTGACGTGCGCCGGGTCGGGGGAGATTGGGAATCGGGTCTCAACGAGGCAGAGGGCTCTGAAGTAGGACTGGAGGAGGTCGCGGCGGGAAGGGAGGGAGGGATCGGTGTGGCGCTCGATGTCAGCGCGTTGCTGCTTTAGGGTTTGGAGATCGTCTTCGAGGTTCTGGGCCTCACGCTCGGAGTAGTTGAATGCGATGTAGTTGCGTAGAGGGCGGTACAGGTCGACGGAATTAGTCTTCTTCTCGAAAATTGCGAGCATGATGTTGGTGGCTCCCGCGGCGGAGGACGACGGCGTCGCGGCCATCGGGAAAGAGAGAAATGCGACGGGTTTGGGTTTGGGATTTGGGTGGAGTAGATGTTTCTCTCTCTCTACCGTTTCGTTAAATCTCTGCTGTCCTTAGTTGTTAAGTTATGAGCTCAGTTTTCTTTCTCTCATTTTTCTTGTAAAATAAATTTATATATTACTTTCTATATTTATTTCTATTACATAAATCTACAGGCAAAAATCGATTAAATGCAAATATTCTAAACACGAATATATATGTCTTGCGTATGATATCAAATAATCAATTTGATATAAGGATTCTTACTTAAATGCTGTTCTTTTTTTACATGAAAACTTTTAGAATAAATATTTAAATCGGTTCCTAATTAATTTTAAACTGACATTTTACTTTTTAATAAAATTTTTAATATACATATTAAATAAATAAATTTTAATAAGATAATAAAATTTTTAAAAAATATTATTAAAAGACAAACTAATTCTCTTACTAACAAAATTGGTATAAAAAGTATAATTACTCTTGTAGCTAATTGTTTAGTTAAAAATATTAGAACTAATATGTATAAATATATACGATTATATATGAACCAATTTAATAATTAATTTTTAGTGTTCACAAACTATCTGGAAATTTTTAATTTTTAACTAATCATCATGAACTTCACATAACTCCGGGTTAATAGTCAATTTACTAAAAGTTGTACACACACGGACACGGTTAATAAGTAATAACTAATCTAATACGCGTAGAGAGAACCCGGTTCGGTTCAAGAAAAGAGAAAGAAGGATAATCACTATTAAATAATTAATTAATGTATTAAGGTATTACAGTAGGGTATAAATAGAGTGCAGGCAAAGGCACGCAGCATAGCATCCCATCTGTTCGTCGATCCTCTTTCTTGAAGGAGCGGAGCAACCCTCTTCGCTGCGGCAACTCCTACCCCAACCCTAACCACTCCTCCCCGATTCGCTTCTTTGCTTAGGTACTGATTCCTTTCCTCTTCAATTTCATTTCTTTTACATCCTCTCTCTATTAGGGTTTCTTGCTACGAATTTATATTGGGTATTTTTTCGCGATCGGTTTAATTAGGGCTTTATTGGCATCATATGATTTAGGGTTCTCTTGGTACTTTTCTTTCCTCTTGGTATAATTTTATTTAGGGTTTGTAGTGTCTGGTTTTAAATTGTTGGGATTTGCATTTCAACGAAAGGCATATCTTTTGATTTGATGCAGATAGAGCGTAATTGCTTAGTGCGGAATTTGGGGTTTGATTGCTGCTAGGTGGATTTTTCTTCTTCCACACATAAGGTAAGAAAAGGAAAGGGAGAGTATTAATGAGTTGCTATCTGTCTTTGAACTGTTGAATTGTTTGATTCGTTTGATGATAGGGATAGGGATATGAGCAAAGACATGTACAAGATTTAGATTCTCTATTTGATATCATTTCAATTTCTATGAATCTCCTCAGTAATTCTTCCCAGTGCAGAAAATAGTTTTCAGTTTTCTCCAGCGAACTGTTTCCTATGTAATTTTGTTTACGCCATTGAATCTTAGCCTTGCCCCACATCCATGAGCATCTGTATTTCTGGGTACGTGTTTCTAAGTGGGTAAGGGAGAATAATGCATACTAGGTATGAAGATGTGATGATTTTATTATTGTTATTATTCCCAAAGTTTTCGGCATCCATTTTATTTTTTCCATATGATAGGTATAAAGATGTGGCACGCTGTTGCTATTGTTGCTTTGTTGTGTTGGTCTTGCGATTTCTGCATATCTTTTTTTATCACAGAACAAATGTTCAGTAGATTTTGACTGGATACTAATCTGGGGATTGTAATGTTTTGTATCATAGGGTGTTTGTCTTTTTTCATTCTATTCAAATTATGACTTGATTTGGTTCTATAACTAACTTTGATTTTTCTCTTCTGTGAGATGCACTTCCGGTCATCATTTTGCCAAAATGCAGTTTTTGAGTTGGGTTTTATATATAAATGGACACCAAACGATTCATCCAGCTGGTTGAGGAGAAGAAGAAGAAAATTATGGAGAGAAAGGAAGCTCCTTTAAAGTGGGAGCAGAAGCTGGAAGCTGCTGCAAAGGCCAAGGCTGAAGCTGAAGCTAAAGAGAGGAGGCTGAAGGCTGCAAAACATAAGAAAAGATCAGGATCCGACAGTGACAGTGATTATGACACTGATGATGAGGGTAAGAAGACCAGTAAAAGATCTCATAGGAAGCACAGGAAGCATTCTCATCATGACTCTGACCATGAGAAAAGGAAAGACAAAAGTTCCAAGCGCAGGGCTAAGAGACGGTCCTCAGAATCTAGTGATTTTAGTAGTGATGAATCTGAGAGCATCTCTGATGAGGAGAGGAGAAGAAAGAAGAATCACAAGAAGCTAAAACATCGACGATCAAAATCAGATTCAAGTGATTCTGATTCTTCTGCTGATGAAATTAGCAAGAGGAAAAGGCATCACAAAAGGCATCGCCATTCAAAACATAGTGAATCAGACTTCTCTACTGATGAAGACGACAGTCCAGTTCGTAGAAGAGGTCATGGAAAGCATCACAGACGACACCGACGATCAGAACCTGGTGAATCTGACTCATCAAGTCATGATGCTCATCGTAAGAGAAGCCACAAAAGGAACCATAAACATCACAAGCGATCGCATAATGTGGAGTTGAGATCATCCGATTCTGATGATCCCAGCCATGGGCGAAGAAGCAGGTCACTGGGGAAGTACTCAGACGAAGATTCTGAAGTAGAAACAAAAAGATCAACACACAAGAAGCCCAACCACCAACCCCATCACTCACATGACAAACATCGGCACTACTTAGATGAGGAGAAAAATCATTCCCATCAGCGCTCGCCAAAAGTAAATGGAGACCATGAAGAGGGTTTAGAGCAAACTGAAACTGATGAAAAGGATGGTGCTGATAGTGGAAGCGGAGCTATGATTGAAAATAACGATGATCAAATTGTTTGATTTAAGCATCGATGTTCTGTTGTTATTTTTTTAGGCGGTGACTATCCATCATTCCATTTCGAGTTAAACAATTTCATTATCATGGGTTGATGTTTGTTGACTAAAACTGAACATGGAAATTCCATTAGGGATATTGGTTTGTTGTACTACATTGATCTTTTATTTGATTCACCTGGAAGCAGCTTACATTTTAATGTTATCCCCTAAGGCACTTTGGTGGGATTTATATGATTCTCTTTCTCTTGCTAATCCTGATTTATGACTAATATCTATTTGTTATCCGTCAAATACCATCCTCAATCAAACAAGATATCTGTTTGTTAATTGATTATCCGATTAAAAAAACAGGCTTTTTTTATTTCATAGTATGTCTCAATTTGATAAGTCAAGGATTAATCTATCGTATATTAAAACTCTATTTTATGATTTATTGTTAGTCAATGAGCTGTTACATGCACAAAACAGAATATAAACTTCCAACATGTATTTAATCAAACTAGTGAACTAATTAGTAGAACAATCTAAAGTTATATCATAACTTCATGAAATATAGTACAGCTTCCCTTCTGTTGTCCATTTGTACTCCAGCTTTTAGGGTATCCCGTAAGTTTGTTAATTTTGATTTTGGGTTTGAAGGAAAATGAAAACGCCTTGTGTAAAATGAAATAATTTTTTACGCTTAATCTAAGTGTAAAAACAATTTGTGGTCAAACCTGAACAACTGTGGTAAGTTTATACCTAATACCTATGTTCAAACTTAACTATTTAAGAAGCGATCAAGAGCTGGAAATTCCATATTGGCTCAATTCCAAAATTGTTTATTCTTTTACAGAATTACAGTCTAAGCTGGGCTGAGATTTACTTGACCCTCAGCAACAACAATGAATAAATAATCATACAGACAGTATATATTTTCAAAAATTGATACACAACAATGCCTAAGTTCTTTTTTGCTCAAAAGTTCTTCAATATCTTCTCACCTGAGACTCCATCCGCAACGAGAATAGATGTCACTTCCTGCAATAGACACATCAATTTTGAGAGAATCATGCATTAGTGTATTGCAGAGAATAAAAAAAAAAAGAAACAACAAAATGATCTTAACATCATGAATAACGAAACCAGTAACCCAAATACTACTAGAGTACGCACCTCAGTCATCTCTTTCTGGCCACAAAGTACTGCACCAGTTGATAAAGGGTTTGATATTTGCTTCACTTTTTTAAATGCCTCCTGTGAAGGTGAATCATGTGTCAGAAAGAACAAAAACACATAATCCTTTTTAATTTTACCCTGTGAAGGTCAATCATGTGAAAATCTAATCTGATACCAGCACAACTTACCTGTACATAGCCTCTCTCCCCACTCCAACTATCATCTGGTTGAGATAACACAGGCACAATCTTCACACCAGAAGATTCCCATTCCTTAAATCTATCCTGTAATATAAAATAGTATGATTGTTATTATAACAAGTTCTAACTGAAAGTCCAAGGTTTTGCTTCTTTAAACCAACGAACAACTCAAGTAACCTGATAAGCCATTCTCTGAAGGTTTCTTGCCCCATAATATAGCCTCACGTCAGACCTTTGAGCAGCGCCAAATCCTGACTCGACAAGCGATCGAATTGGGCTGCACACAAGGAAGTAAACATAATCAGAGTGTAAGGGAAAAATGTAGGATTAATAGAACATTGCTTTGTTGTTAATAGATATTCATCACACAATAGAAAAGGATATTAGGACAATACTCTCAGACAAGAAGAGCAAAGAAAACGTTAAAACAGACTAAAGAACATGTAAGTTCCCCAATCACCCTACAAGTCTAGTAATCTAAACTATGTTCTATCAATCACATTAAGACCAAACTTGGTGCACCAAATTTCGAAACCGCCTGCCTTTCTAGTAGAAGGCAAAACTTCCAAGACTTATTAATCTAATTTAGTAAGTTACAATTGAACTGCACTTCATTGATTTGAAGATGCACTTTATTGATCTCAATCTTCAAGTTAAGCTCATTGGACAAGATTATCAAATTAACATTCTCTTTCCTCCTCCTCAAGCCATTTCTAGTCGAAATAAACAACAATGAAGTGAAATTCCACCACCACCACCAAATCAAAAATTCGAATAACTGAAGGCCAACATAATTTGAGAGAGGAAGAGAACATCTTTAACAGTGGCAAATCAAAATGCCAAAATTGGGGCAAAACACTGACCTAATTCCGGAACCGGTGGCAAAGACGATGACAGTGCCGAATTTCTCCGGCGGGTCGATCCGGCTGATGTCAAACCCATTTCCCATGACCGAGCTCAGCTCCACCACATCCCCTCTCTTCAACGCGCACAGCGCCTCCGCAGTGGACCCCTTCACGCTCTTCACCAAGAACTCGAACGCGCCACGCGCAGATGCCAGCTTCGGCGGCGATGCGATGGCAAGGAACACGGGCTTGGGCGCGTCGGGAACACGTAGCTGAAGGTACTGGCCGGCGCGTGTGTGTGACTCCACGAGATCGGGCGTGGCGGAGATGTCGACGGCGATGTGGAAGAGGGACTCAGCGGCGGGTTCCACCTCAGAGAGCGGAGCCGGGGTCCAGAGGGTGGTGTCCTGGCGGACAGCGGCGCATGTGGTGGCGGTGCGGCGATGGCGATTGTGGTGGAGGTGAGGGCGTAGGGTTAGGGTGAGGCGGCGTAAGATGGACATAGGAAAGGGAGAGGGTTGGCTAAAGTGCGCATGGGGGTGTAGGTTAAGGTTTAGGGAATGTGGGGAGTGTAAGAGAGAGAATGACATCATGTGTTTGTGTTTTTGTTATAAGTGGGAAAGTGGTGTTCGGTGTCTCGAATCAGGCGGCGCCGGAGGTGCATATGTTTAGTTGCGCCTACTTCCTCTTTTTGCTCTTCATGCTCTTCTTTCAATCCTTCAGGCTAAGATCACTGCCACGTGTCAAGCTTTCCAATTTTATATCAAAAATTATTTTTGAAATAGTTTATTCAAGTTTTTAAAAATCGTAGTATATATATTTGATAAATAAAATTAAAAATAATTTTTAGTAAGCGTGAATAATAATTGTATTTAGTGAAATAATTTTTAAAATTTGAATAGACTATAATAAATATAAATATAATAATAAATTTAAATATTTATTAATATATGATGTTATATTAATTTTTTATTATAATAAAAAACTAATTTTAAGAATCTCATATTTAAATATTTAAAAGAACATCTAATTTTAAAAAGTAACAAATATAAATATATTTTTTTATTTACTAAATACAAAATAAAAAAAATAAGTCCTGCTAGGGAGATAGTGGAATATTTGTACAATGTGTACAATGGGTTATATGAGTTAAAAAATGAACATCGCCCATACTATCAGAATAACCATTTAGGTACTATGGATAATAAACATCTTATGTCATAAAAACAGTCATCCCAAAAGGTTAAGCTGATTTTCTGATACTATGTCACGATACCACTCATCCCAAAAGTTTCCGCTAATGGAAAAAAGGTAATACTAATGGTTATATTTCTAATACTGAATCGAACATCCCTAAACCATTGTACACATTATACAAATATTTCATTGGCTCCCTATACTTACTATAAAAAATATTCCCAAAAACAAAAAGGAACTACAGAAATTATTTTTTATATGGAAATAAAGATGATGTTTTGGTTGAATATTGACATTTGAAGTGTATTACAATATTGTGGAAGTTATTCAACACGTCCCCACGTGTTTCAACACGCCCCCACGTGTTGGTCAAGATGTTGCCACGCGTGCAACACGCCCCCACGTATTGGCCAGGATGTTGCCACTTGTCCAACACACCCCCACGTGTTGACTTCCTATCTACAAAATTCACCTATCTGTAATTATTCTAAATAATCCCATTTTCAACAAAAACATCAATATTTTTTTCATATTAAAAAAAATCAGCCCAGAAACTAAGCTTTACAAATATTTCTACAGTTTTGATGCTCACAAATTTCTAACTTTTGGAGACTAATCGTGTGAAAACTAGTAAAGCTAATTTAGAAAATATATAAATAAATAATAACCAAATAAAAGGAAAGGTAATAAACAATCTTAGTTTATAACCTTAGGATTTTAATGATTGAAAAAGAGAAGAATTATATACATCTAATTGACGGATGATTCATATTAAAGAGACTCATTTATAAATTGAGTTTTTCTTTAATTCATTTCAATCAAGTCATCCAGATAGAATAACATAATATTTCTTTGAGTAGTTTTCTCCTATGTATGATAGAGAGGAGTGTGTTCTCCTTTTGTCAAGAGAGAGTGTTATTATAGTCTCCTTGTGAGAGAGAGAAGTTGTAATTCTCAAAGAAAGTTATTCAATTGTTTTCATATTTGATAAAATTTTCTAATTTTTCATCTCTATATTTTGCTGTGTCATTTGTCAGGTACCTAACAGTGATATCAGAGCCAAAGGTTGCTGATTAATATTTTTTTCCGCTGCAAGTTACCGTCTAAAAAAAATGATAGCAAAGTATGAAATTTCAAAATTCAGTGGGAGTAATTTTTCCATATGAAAATTGAAGATAAAAGCCATTATGAGAAAAGACAATTGCGTGACAGCAATTGAAGGTAGACCCACTAGAATTACTGATGAAAAATTGAAGGAGATGGACAACAATGTTGTTGTAAACTTACACTTGGCATTAGCTGACTCAGTTTTATCAAGTATAGCAGAGAAAAAGGCAGCAAAGGAAATTTGGGATGCTCTAACCAAATTATATGAAGTCAAGTCACTTCACAACAAGATATTCTTAAAGAGAAGACTTTATACTCTTCGAATGAGTGAGTCCACGTCGGCAACGAATCACATCAACAATCTAAATACGCTATTTTTCCAACTCTCATCATTGGAATATACCATAGCAGAAAATGAACGTGCAGAGCTCTTACTTCAAAGTCTACCGGATTCATATGATCAGCTTATCATTAACTTCACTAATAATGTTTTGACTGATTATCTTTCTTTTGATGACATGGCTGCTGCAGTTCTTGAAGAAGAATCTAGACGCAAGAATAAGGAAGATAGATTAGAGAACACAAAACAAGCAGAGGCTTTGTTGATGACAAGAGGAAGATCAATGGAGCGTGGTTCCAGTGAAAGTCAAAGTAGACCAAAGTCACAAAGTAAGAAGCAGGTCAAATGTTACAATTGTGGTAAGAGAGGGCACTTCAAGAAAGATTGCAGAATAAAAAGAGTATAGAGAAGGTTCTAAAAGGATCAAGTTCTCAAGGATGTGTTGCGAGCACCTCTGATTATGGAGAAATCCTGTATGGCGAAGCAACAATTGGTTCTAAAGGCAACAAACAGCTCACTGATGTTTGGATTGTTGATTCAGGAGCAACACGGCACATGATTCCTCATCGTGATTGATTTTGTACATATGAACCTGTCTTGGAAGGATCGGTGTTTATGGAAAACGATCATGACTTAGAAATTGTTAGAATGGGTACTGTCAAAATAAAAATGTTTGATGGTTCTATTCGTTCACTTCAAGGGGTAAGACATGTGAAAGGCTTGAAGAAGAATTTGTTATCGATTGGGCAATTGGATGAACTTTGTTGTAAGACCCATATTGAAGGTGGGATCTTAAAAGTTGTTAAAGGAGCTCTTGTGGTAATAAAAGCAGAAAAGATTACAGCAAATCTATACATGCTTGTGGGAGATACTTTGCAAGAGGCAGATGCATCAGTTGCTTCAGCAAGCCAAGAAGAAATGATGATGATATGGCATTGCAAATTGGGTCACATGTCTGAACGAGGCTTGAAGATTCTTGTAGAACATAATCTCATTCCCGGGCTCAAATCGGTAAACTTACCGTTTTGTAAGCACTGCATTACAAGCAAGCAACATAGATTGAAGTTTGGTAGATCAACTGCTCGGAGCAAGCACATATTGGAGTTGATTCATTCTGATGTGTGAGAATCACCGGAGATGTCTCTAGGAGGAGCAAAATATCTTGTATCATTTATTGATGATTACTCTAGGAGGCTATGGGTGTACCCGATCAAGAAGAAGTCAGACGTGTTTGCGATGTTCAAAGAGTTCAAACCAAAGTTAGAACTTGAATCTGGAAAGAAGATCAAGTGTTTAAGGACAGATAATGGAGGAGAATATGTCGATGGTGATTTTCTAACATTTTGCAAGCAAGCAGGTATTCAACGACAATTCACAGTTGCATATACGCCTCAGCAAAATGGTGTAGCAGAACGAATGAATAGGACTCTCCTAGAAAGAGCATGAGCTATGTTGCAAACTGCAGGTTTAGCCAAGTCTTTTTGGGCAGAAGCTGTTAAAACCGTCTGTTATGTGATAAATCGGTCACCATCAACTGTAATTGGGTTAAAGACACCAATGGAGATGTTGCAAGGTAAGCTACCTAATTATTCTTCTTTACATATATTTGGTTGTTATGTGTACGTGATGTACAATTCCCAAAAAAGAACAAAGCTAGACCCAAAGTCTAGAAAATGTATATTCTTGGGTTATGCTGACGGAGTTAAGGGGTATCTCCTGTGGGATCCCACTGCTCGCAAGGTAGTTGTCAGTAGAGATGTGATATTTGCAGAAGATGAATTGCAAAAAGAACAAGAAAATAACAGCACTATTAAAGAGATAATCACTGTTCGAATAGATGAAAAATGTAGAAAAGGTAATCTTTTTGAAGCAGAACTACAGCACGAAGAACAAGAAGCTGAGGCTAATGACATAGAAGTTCGTCGATCCACTCGACAAAGAAGAACACCATCATGGCACTCAAATTATGTTTTCACAAACCATGATGCATATTGTCTTTTGACAGAAGATGGAGAGCCAACAACTTTATGGAGGATATGCGCAATCTAGATGCTTCTATGTGGATGACAGCAATGCAAGAAGAAATTGAGGCATTACATAGGAACCATACCTGGAAACTTGTTGAACTTCCAGCAGATCGAAAAGCCATTGGTAACAAATGGGTTTACAAAATCAAACGAGATAGTAATGATCAGGTGGAACGATATCGTGTAAGATTGGTTGTCAAGGGATATGCTCAGAAAAAAGGTGTTGACTTCAATGAAATATTTTTTCCAGTGGTGAGACTAACTACTATTAGAGTAGTTTTGGCTATGTGTGCTGTATTTGATTTACATATAGAGAAATTAGATGTAAAGACTGCTTTTCTTTCATGGAGAACTTGAAGAAGAGATATATATGCTCCAACCAGAAGGTTTTGAAGAACAAGAAAAAGAAAACCTAGTTTGCAGGTTAACTAAATCTATGTACGGTCTAAAGCAGGCGCTAAGGTGTTGGTACAAGAGATTTGATTCTTTCTTATTAGTCTTGGATACAACAGACTTAGTTCAGATCATTGTACCTATTACAAGAGGTCTGATGATAATGATTTCATCATTCTGCTGTTGTATGTGGATGACATGTTGGTGGTAGGTCCCAACAAAGATCAAATCCAAGAATTGAAGGCACAGTTGGCTAGGGAGTTTGATATGAAAGACTTGAGATCAGCAAACAAGATTTTAGGGATGCAAATTCACCGAGACAACAAAGATAGGAAGATTTGGCTATCGCAAAAGAATTATTTGAAGAAGATCTTGCAATGCTTCAACATGCAAGAATGTAAGCCAATTTCAACCCCACTTCCTATGAATTTTAAATTATCCTCAAGTCTGTGCCCTAGTAGTGAAGCAGAGAGGATGGAAATGTCTCGAGTGCCGTATGCATCAGTAGTGGGGAGCCTTATGTATGCCATAATTTGTATAAGGCCAGATATTGCTCAAGCAGTTGCGGTGGTAAGTCGATTTATAGCATATCCAGGTAAAGAGCATCGGAATGTTGTTAAGAGGATCTTGAGATACATCAAATGGACCTCGAATGTTGCATTATGTTTTGGAGGATCGGAATTCATTGTCAATGGATATGTCGACTCAAACTTTGCAGGTGATATTGATAAACGAAAATCTACTACAAATTATATGTTTACACTTGCAGGAGGAGCTGTGAGCTGGCTATCTAAATTACAGATTGTTGTAACTTTATCTACTACAGAAGCTGAATATATGGCAGCTACACAAGCATGCAAAGAAGCTATTTGGATCCAAAGATTGATAGAAGAACTCGGGCACAAACAACAGAAGATTTCTGTGTATTGTGACAGTCAGAATGCCTTGCACATTGCAAGGAATCCTGCCTTTCATTCAAGAACAAAACACATTGGAGTATAATATCACTTTGTTCGGGAAGTAGTAGAAGAAGGAAGTGTTGATATGCAGAAAATTCACACTAAAGATAACCTAGTAGATGCCATGACAAACCCAATCAACATAGAAAAGTTTGAATGGTGTAGATCCTCATACGGCCTATGGAATACATGAGCAATATGAATTTTTGAAAATTTATCAAAATTAGCTTTAAGTGGGAGATTGTGAAAATTAGTAAAGCTAATTTTAGAAAATATATAAATAAATAATAACCAAATAAAATGAAAGGTAATAAACAATCTTAGTTTATAACCTTAGGATTTTAATGGTTGAAAAAGAGAAGAATTATATACCTCTAATTGACGGATGGTTCATATTGAAGAGACTCACCTATAAATTGAGCTTTTCTTTAATTTATTTCAATCAAGTCATCCAGATAGAATAACATAATATTTCTTTGAGTAGTTTCTCCTATATATGATAGAGAGGAGTGTGTTCTCCTTTTGTTGAGTGTGTTATTGTAGTCTCCTTGTGAGAGAGAAGCTGTAATTCTCAAAGAAAATTATTCAATTATTTTTATATTTGATACAAATTTCTAATTTTTCATCTTTATATTTTGTTATGTCATTTGTCTGGTACCTAACAAATCACACTAATTAATAGCTTAATTAATAAATAGGAAATTCAGTAGTAATCGACAATTCTTGGTCCATAGAAGCAGTCTTAACAAATATATTGCGTTGAACATTTCAAATATATGCGGACTAAGACTTTAGCTTGTGATAAAAACAGATAGCATTTTAAATGAAGAATAACTGAATTTGTTATTAACAAAAATATATGTAAAGAATGCATCATGCCTTAATATATAGATTATCTCTAGGCAGCAAATAACATAAGTCTCCTTGCATTTCACTTCACTGATCGAGGTCTGAGGGATATGGATGTGAAGAAGCTGTTGCGAATTCTTGTATGTCTTTGCTTTCAAATTTTTCTCTTCATCCAAGCTACTCAAGCCGTGTATGTAATTTACCCATCTAATTAATTAATTATTTTCTATGCAGAACCATATATATATATAGCATATACTAATTAACAAAGAGAAATGCTTTTTAATGTGTTAACAGACCCCTTGGACGCTTTCATGATATCCCAAAGAGTCCACCTCCAGCACCAAAAGATGGCCCTAACCATCATCCATGACAATAAATAATCACTCAGAGCCTCACTATATTTATAGCTTTCTGTAATATTGAAGCAGAGAATTAGTACTTTGCTTTGTTTATGCTATTTTAGGATGTACCTGTATTGATATCAAAATGTTATTCATATATCAAAATTAGTGATTATTGTATTTATGTATAAATGCATAGGTGATTTAATTTATTTTTAATGTGTATTTATATTCTAACATATATTTTATATTAATAACTGATTTTAATGTACACAAAACATAATATATGAATATATATGTTTTCATTAATTACACTATCAATGTTGATATCATTTGGCTTTCTTTGGTAAGAATTAGAGTTTCAGTATACAAGACTCGGTTATTTCTACTTTTGACTCTTCCCACTTTGCTGCATAGTGAGTTAATGAATTCAATAGTTTGAATAAGAATAGTAGCTTAATAAATAATCCGAGACTTGAGTGTTACCTACATCAACATCCGTGAAAAGGAGTGTATATTAAAAAATCAAAATGTGGTTAGTCGGTTAAAAAATTATAATCCCATTTTAGTTAACCAGTTTAACAAAATAATTTTAAAAATTATATTCATATTTTTAAAATTTTAATCGGTTAATCAATTTTTATTTTTTAAATTAAAAATTCAATTTAAAAAATTACCTTTTTTAATCAGTACTTTTTTCCAAAATTGTTTTTTTATAACTAATTTTTATTTTTATAATTGGTTAAAAACTAATTTTAAAATTTTTTAACCAGTTAATAACTAATTTTATCATATAAAATTAATTTAATCAATTAACTATGATTAAACTTTTTGTTAACTAAAAAATAAGTTTAATTTTTGAATTAACACAAACCATGCACAACCGTATTCGTAAACTATATATTTAGAGATTTATCACCACTTATCCTACAAGTTATTTCAATATTTCTAATCGGATATTCAAATAGGATATAAGTTTAATAGTAGTACTAATTAAGTAGTAAAATAACGAGGGTAAAATAGTAATACTAATTTATCGCTAGTTTTATCTAAAATAGTAAAACAACGCGGGTAAATGAAAAGAAAAAAAAAATATACATAAAAAACTTTATGATAAAAAAAATATACATAAAAATTTGTAATTATCAAAGTATATCTAAAAAATTATTTTCAATAAAAAAATATACATAAAAATTTCGTAAATATCAAATCCTTACTAATGATATGACGCTTTTGTCCATTAAAAAATATTTTTTGAGTGTATTTTAATATTTATAAATTTTTGGTATGTAATTTTATCCAACCCAATTTTTTTAAGTGTACTTTTATTTATTTACTTAAAAAAAAGTTAAATATCATTTACAAGTAAAAACATGAACTATATATTTGGAGTTTTATAACTTTTATCAGTTATCACCTCTTATCTTAGAAGAGCAAGTTATTTGTAAGGGTAATATTACGTGGTCAAATTATTTTGATAATCAAGTCTATTCAAGCTGATTTAATAGTTTAAAGTTTAATAGCAAAAAATTTTAGTTGAAAAAAAAAAAAAAAGAAGAGAAGAAACATAAAAAGAAAAAAGACTTAGTTGATCTTAGTTATAAAAATAACTTGTTCACCTAACATCTTTAAGTTTAAGAAGATTTTCCAAGTATAAATGTTGAGAATATAATTACGGGGCCTAGAAGATTCAGCGTAAAATTATATGATAAAAACAGATATGCTTTTAAATGAAGATATGAAGAATAAATATATCTGTTGTGAACGAGAAATGGAGAGCACGACTTGATGAATGATCATGGTTGGAAAGCATCCAAAAAATAGACAAATCGGAGAGTGTAAAAAATATATATTATATTATTATATAGTTCTTCGGATAACATCTACATTGTATAAAGAACGGGGAAAAGGGTAGGCTTATTCCATGGATTCACTTTACACAGAGAGAGTTTAGAATTAAGTAGTGTACTATTTTGTTTACAGGATAACAAGAAGTTTTGCAAGACCCGGACGTGACAAAGGTCAGCCAAAGCAACCACCACCCAACCCAGATGGTGGCCCTTATAGACGTCCATGATCAACAACCGATGATGCTGGGGAGTTACTAATTATAATTAAGTATATTACTATGGTGCAATAAATTGCATGAGCTGTTGTATTTGGTCAAGGTCATATGGTAGGATTAATAAATTAAAGTTTACACCAATTTTTTTTTTTAAGAAAGAAGCTCAAGACAACAAGTGAAATCTAAGAAGACAATAAACTGAACCATCATAAAATAATAAATAAAAAATTAACCAACGCAAAGAATACTAATATTTATTTTATTATCATTTTTGGCATTGCCATCAACAATAAAAAAGATCTACACATAATCACTCTTTATAGTTCATATAGGACATATGGATAATTTCATCGATCCTTTTTCTTTTATTCTTAAAAATCCTTCTATTTCTTTGTAACCAAGTGTTTCAAATAATTGCACAAAAACACATTATCCACTTCTTACGCTCCTCCTTGCATTGCTAATTGATATCTCATTCCAACTTAAAAAATGTTCCTTCAACGTCCTTGGACACGACCATTACCTTCCAATAAATGATAACCAAGTACACCAAATTTATCAAACAAAATCACAACCAAAAAACAAGTAGTAATCATATTCAACACATTTGTTACATAACACGCATACAACATCTTTTTGATTAACAACCCCAAACCGACTCCATCTCTCCTCCGTATTGACCCTACCAGTCAATACAAATCAGACAAACAGTTCAACTCTTGGTGGAACTAGACCTTTCTAAATTATTCTAATAAAGTTATAACTTATTATATTCTCCGGAATAATTTTCACTTGCAATATATACTTGCATAAAATAGTTAGTAGAAAATACTCCTTGTTTATCAAATTTTCATACAACTCTATCTTTTTTGTCATAAACAAATTTAATCAGCCTTAATACATTATACAACGAATTCACTAGATCCAACTCCTATTGGAATAGCCCTCGTCTTCATCAGAAATTTTATACCTTGTATTGACACTTTAACCAATAAGATTGAGATTTCTAATGCAAGTATAGTAAATACAGAGTGATTGTACATTGAGATGGGATAGAGGGAGTTGTGGTTCATGTTGGATCATAAGGAGTGGGAATGTAATGTTGGAGTCCACGAACAATTCTTGAGAACCTTCTTAGTTCTTAGGTCAACAACATGGTTGTCAAAACCTGCACCGAGTCATGAAACAATCAACTTTGCTGCAAGTGTCTGTTGCTTAAGACACAAGTTTTGAGGGCCACTTTTTCCTTCAGTACGAGGCAGGCTCAAAGATCTTGGGGCTGACTCTAATCCAACTTCTGATCCAAAAAAGCAGAATCCACCTGCATTCCTCCCTAATTTTTAACGAAAATCAACTTCTAAGTGTTAACTTGAAAAAAAAAAGAAAAAGCAACAGCTTTTCTTCGGTTATTGTATCTTGTTATTCTTTATCAATTTTACGCAAAAACTTGACCATATAGGAAATACAAATTTTATCTTATAACATAGCTTGAAAAGATTTCAGTAGTAAAATTTCAACAGTATCTTTCCTTGTATTTATTTTGAATTTTTATCAAGATATTAATGTTTTAACTCTTCATTCATCATGACCCTTATTACCATACCACTTTTATATAAAACTATTTTCATTACACTTCACATTTTATGACCGTGTCAAATTTTTCTATTCTATTTTTAAGTTTGTTTCACATGTACACATTTTCTTGAAATTTCAATTTTTGTAATTTTGAATTCAAATTCAAAATTAAAAAAGGGATCTCTCTATTCTCTGTTTTCATATTTTTTTCTTCCTCCTCAAAATAAAAAAAAAAAATTTCATTATTTTTTTCTTCTTCGTTCACTTATTTTCCTTTTTCTTTAGTTTTTATTGGTCTTCTCTATTCACTTTTTTGAGACACACCTCCACTATCAGGCGGAGGTATGAAACTTTGTAGAGGATTTACTTTAATCACGAATTCGTAATACTTTGAGATGACGAGTTATATATATTCTTTATTATTTAATCTAATATAAATATTCTAATTTTGGTAATATTTAAAATAATTGTTGTTGTTATACATATGCGTCTTTGTTTGGTATGTAGCTGTAAATGCAGAAAAACCAGAAACTTATTATTGTTGCTGGGAATCTATTTTCAATTCGTTAACAACAATATTTGAAATATTATTGTTGTTATGTATATACAGAAACTTTTCTTATCAGGAGATGGCACAAATTTTGCCTTCAACATGGTATAGTCAAAAGGAACAAGGTCAAATTTGACATGTTGATAATGAGAAATCAATAAATTTAAATATTTTAAGTATTTAGTATTTGTTAAGATTTTTTCTTCCATCAAACACTATAGATCCTTATGGTTATTAATTATTCAGTTAATTTAATTTTTTATTTATATATGTAATGAATATATTTATTTGAATACAATAGTCTAATTATTATGCTCATTTTTTATTAATTTATATTTTTTTATTAATTTTTCTTCTAAAATATTTTATACATAGTTTTCATTGTATTCTTACATGATCTTATTACAAAATTGCTACATTCTAATTATTAGATGATTTTGTGCAGAGATATGATAATTTTTGAATTGATAAAATTTTAAATTAAATCATACGCATATAATCAGCTTCAAAATTTCTCTTATATCATATGTAGCAGTAATTTATATACTACTGAAAAATCATATAATCCTCATAATATGTTTCCATCAGATTTCTTCAATAAATACATAACTATTTGTATAGATGTATCATCCTGTATATCTAAACATAAAGCGAGTTATTATAACTCAATACACACAAACCATATATTCATTAATATTAAACTTGCTATGATAACTCAAATTTATATTCTTAAACACAATTTAACACTTTCATGTTGTATATAATTTTTATAGTATTGATCACACTTATATTTAGTTGTTACTTCAGTGACTTCTCATTCATTTTACACATAAAATAGCTCAATCAATGTTTTGGCACTGATTTTATACTAATTTGTTTTAATAAATTTGTACTCTTAGTTTAACATTTCTCTGAATCATACATTTTTGTTCCTTTTTCTACTATTTTATAACGGTTCTTTATCTACTTTACTACTTAAATTCACATAATTTTTTTTCCATATTTAATTACATGTATCACTTAAATTAGTATATTCTATCTGAATTTTTTGTGTACAATATCATTACTCATAATTTTAATCATCTATTATAATTTTTTTTTCAGCCAATCATTTTAATTGTACACCATGATTATCTTTATGTTCTTCCTCATTATTATTGATTTTTTTTGTGAAAGTCATGATAGTTGTTCACATTATAAATATTGTCCTCCTTCAATTTGTTTACCACACCAAAATAACTCTTCCAGCACTATTACCAAATTAGTTTAATTATATTATTTTCTATTATCTTTCTTTTTATTATTTTAAACGATAACTTCATCTTTCAATTTGCTCAAAGATATTGAAGTTGCCAACAAAAACTAAAACTATAAGATAAAGGTCAGAATCTTAAAATTATGGTCAATATCAACAAACGATCAAATTATTATAGAACACTTATATATATGTTAATTAACATAAAAGCACTTTCATAATGAATAATTTTCATCAAATTTACTATATCCAAATTATGGTTAATCTCAACAAACGATCAAATTATTATAGAACACTTATATATGTTAATTAATATAAAAGCACTTTCATAATCATTTCATAATGAATGATTTTCGTCAAACTTATCAAACTTACCATACCCGTAATACATGGACAATTTACTAGTAAATAACTAAAACAAATGTACTTTCATTATATATTTATATTGTCAAGTTCACTTCATTTTCATTATTCGTCATAAATTACAACGCCGGCGCCATGATATGAATTCGTGAATAATGGCAAGAAAATCAATTATATTAGCTGATTCAATAAATATAACTGGTTGATAACAAAAATTTCCTTTGAACTACGCGGATTCAAACTAAACCCACGAACACCGCCAGTAAAGGTTATTAACGGCAAAATAAACTGTTTGAAGCAACTACAACAGCTTCTCATCTTGTTGACAAAAGAATACAGGAAGTTGACAATGCGCATAAAAATTTTTGCAAGGAACTCAAAAATAGGAAGCACCTGGAATAGTTTAAAGTTTAAATAGTGATGCATTCGTCATCGTTCTAAACCAGGAAAAGTAAAAAATGTACACCTCTTGCCTCTTCCCCTTATTTAAATGACACAAGTGAAAAGAAAGGGGGCGCAGTTGGCCTGAGGCCTTGGTTCATCCCACACTCGGCAACAACATCAAAATGGAACGAAGGAATAACCTGACACATCTTTTCATACTCAAAAAAATGGAAAACTGTCGTTTGGCATCGCCAATGAGAAGTTCCTAATTATTAAAATTTAGGCAATTTAGAAAAAGGGATATGTGTGACTAAGACGCTGATTCCTTAGCAATCTTCTCTGCCTTTGCAATGACCTCTTCAATACCGCCAACCATGTAAAATGACTGCTCTGGCAGGTCATCGTATTTGCCATCCAACACACCCTGTCAATTACACAACAAAAACAAGTTAGTGCCTTATTGGACCATAAGGAAAATGCAGCCACCAAAATAGGATAATAGTTCATGTAACAGTAAAACAAGGGGGAGAAGGAAAAAAGAAATATGTACCTGGAAGCTGTTAATGCTCTCCTTCAACTCAACATATTTGCCTGGGGCACCCGTGAATACTTCTGCAACATGGAAAGGCTGGCTCAAGAATCTTTGAATCTTACGGGCACGGGCAACAGTCAATTTATCATCTTCACTGAGCTCGTCCATTCCCAAAATAGCAATAATATCTTGAAGATTCTTGTAGTTTTGAAGAACCTTCTGGACACCACGAGCAGTTTCGTAGTGATCCTGACCCAAGATAAGTGGGGAAAGCATACGAGATGTGGAATCCAAGGGGTCCACAGCGGGATAGATACCCAGCTCGGAGATCTATATATCAACAAAATCCAATGATTAGTTAATGATAACAAAGGCCATGAGTGCAATAGGTACTACTTCAAGTGATCTATCAAACCTGTCGTGATAACACTGTTGTAGCATCCAAGTGAGCAAAGGTGGTAGCAGGAGCAGGATCTGTCAAGTCATCAGCAGGCACATAAATAGCTTGGACAGAGGTAATTGAACCCTTCTTGGTGGTTGTAATACGCTCTTGAAGACCTCCAAGATCAGTGGCCAAGGTTGGTTGGTAACCCACAGCAGATGGGATACGTCCAAGCAAAGCAGACACCTCTGAGTTAGCCTGCATAATACATCGCAATATAAGTTGAAAATAAACAAGACAAACTACAAACTCAAAAAAAGAAAAAGATATTTTACATATGCTGTCCAGGGATCCGTACCTGGGTAAAGCGGAAAATGTTGTCAACAAAGAGGAGCACATCTTGCCCTTCAGCATCACGGAAGTGCTCAGCAACAGTAAGCCCAGTAAGACCAACACGGGCACGAGCACCCGGGGGCTCATTCATTTGACCGTACACAAGAGCGCATTTGCTTTCACTCTGAATTTTCATGAAACAGCCATAGTTAACAAATTTAAAATTTGAATATATCAGGATGAATATCGAATATGATTCACAAAACACATCCTCATACCTGCTTGTCACCTAGCTTGATGACACCACTCTCAATCATTTCTCTGTACAAGTCATTACCCTCTCGGGTTCTTTCTCCAACACCGGCAAACACAGAGAAACCACCTAACAAATGGAAAAAGTCAGCACATGGTATAGAGATGTACAACAATATCTTACGAACAATGAAGTATATGCTCACCATGAGCCTTGGCAACGTTGTTAATGAGCTCCATAATGAGCACAGTTTTACCCACACCAGCACCACCAAACAACCCAATCTTTCCTCCTCTTTGGTATGGTGCAAGCAGGTCAACAACCTGTAAGGAAAATTTCATGCAAAATCAGTAGCTGGTAGCGAATACTAGGATGTGATAGAAATGATACTACACATAATCACAAATAAAGAGAAAAATGCAGTGATGGCGTCCTTCCTCTAAGGTAAGAAAGAAATGCATGAAAAGAATACCTTGATTCCTGTGACAAGAATCTGTTGCTCAGTGGCTTGCTCAACAAAAGCAGGAGCTTCTCTGTGAATGGGCAAGTAATGCTCAGTTTCTACAATTGTTCACAAAAGAACCATCAGTTGTAAACACCGCAAGGAAACAATGGATAAAAGATGTTCTCTACCAATAAGGTGTGAAAAGGCTTTATTATGTTCTTACTTAGATCACCCTTCTCATCAATAGGCTCTCCAATGACATTGATAATACGTCCAAGGGTTGCCCTGCCAACAGGAACCTGAAAGGCAGGCGGCGGTATAAGACGTCAGTAAATAGGATTAACAAAAGTCATTGAAAAGATCAACAAATATGAAAGATCAGAAGGTGCATAGAAAGGGACCGAACCAGCTGAACTAAAACGAAGAGCAACAAACAATGTCCCATATATGGCTTAATAATCAGATTAGATAACTGTATATTTTGACAAATCAAATTCATGAATTTCACAACACCTATCAACCTAAAAAACAAACTTTGGTTCCATCTACTCACTAATTTTAAGCAACCAAAAATAAATCTTTACACACAGAATCAGAATCTCAGATCCACAGTATACACAACCCACAAAACCTATTTAGAAACCGTATCATTTATCGAAATCAGACATTCAAATCTGCACACCGACACACCAACCAGCTCAGATTTCAGCGAATCAAATCAAATTAAACAAAAAGCAAAGGAGCAGCAAAAAATTCAACCGCAAACAAATGGAAGTCTAAAGCGACTGAGTATTTACGGTGATAGGGGATCCGGTGTTAAGCACGCGCCACCCTCTGACAACACCTTCAGTACCATCCATAGCAATGGTTCTGACAACGCCCTCACCCAAATGCTGAGCCACCTCCAGCACCAGTCTGGAAGAGTGATCTAGCACCTCGAGCGCAGTCAGGATGGGAGGCAAACCCTCCTCGAATCTCACATCGACGACGGCACCGATGACCTGGCACACTTGACCGATCGCACCCTTACCAGTGAACTCATCGGTGATCTTACCTCCACCACCGGATTCCTTCTTTGCGGGAGGCTGTGGTGAGGGAGCGGCGGCGGCCGCCGCCGAGGTGGCATACTCGGCAACGCGGTTGAGGATATATCCGGCGGGAGATGCACCGCCGCGGCTTCGGGAGGCGAGCCTGGAAGCCGATGCGGCAATGGAAGGGTTGGATTGAGATCCGCGGCGAAGTGAAGATCGAATCAGAGAGGAAACAATCCTTCGTGAAGCCATCTTCAGAGAGAGAAGATAGAGAGAGAAGAGAGAGAGAATGAAGAGGGCTAGGGTTTGTGAAGTGCCAAGGGAGTGCCACTATATGCACATTCGGTCAGTGAGGCTAAGCTTACGCTGAAGAATCCGAATATTGCGCTTTTGCCCCGCACTTGTTTTTTCTCTTTTGCAATTTTGCCCCTATGGCCACGTGGACAGCGACGACGTCGTTGGGTGTTTCTACTAGCTGTAGGTTCACTAGGTTGTGTGGGTGTGGTTCGTTCTTCTCCACGCGAATATGTCGTTCGAGCATTCTACTTTGACTTTGACATGGTTTTAGTGACGTGGCAGTGTCACTTTTTTTCTTACTCTTCTATCCTCGTTTTCTCCACGAAAATGGCCGCAAGTTTTTCTAACTTTCCTAAGGCCAATGGACGACAATTTGTAACCTTCTATTTATTAATTCATTCATTAATGACAGAATAAAGATCAACTATCAAAATCGCTGCTAACAAAAATAGGTTTTCAAAATATTTTAAAACTCAATAAAAATATATAATATTAAATATATATTTTAAAAAAGATTTTGTTAGATAGATAATGACTTTTGTAAATAATAGACTCTAAAATTGGCCTAACAAAATAAAAAAAAAAAAGAAAAGCTCAGCATTCATGTATTTTTTACATGGTTGTTAACCAAGTAATTCCCTCCACACGCGCATCCCCACCCCTCACTCGTTTGTTATACACGTGCTGCAACCTAAAACTTTGCTCAACGTAAACCTTCTGCTGCAACGTAAACCTCTTCCTCCTTCTTCTTCTTCTTCCTTATTGATCTGCATTGCCTTCACCGTTCTCCTCTGGTCGTGTTCATCTTCTCGTTTTCTTATTTCGATATGGTTGCATTTATCTTCTTCCTATACTTCTTCATTTTCTTCTTCGATCTGCACTTCTGAATCGAAACAATAAATTACTCAACTTCAAATCAGGAGAGCGATTTGGATTATTCAATTTTGAATCGAATTGAATGGAATGTAATTGCTAATTTGAATTGAATTAAATAGACAGAGGTGTACTGAATTAAATTGAATTGAATTGATAATATGTAAATTGTAGGCAGAGTTATTTGAATTTGATTTTATATAATGGATTATGTTTCGTTCACTCAATACTATACAATTGTTTCACCATGAGTACTGTGTTCGGTTCATTCTGCAGAAAGCTGTTTGAATTTGATTTTATATAATGGATTATGTTACGTTCACTCAGTACTATACAATTGTATTGTGTTCGGTTCACCATGAGCACTGTGTTCGGTTCATTCTGCACTATTCAAAACTCTTCTTCCTCACCTTCTACTGCTTCTTCACCAGAGAGAGAAGGAGGAAAAGACAAAAAAATACAGCAACAACAACAACAATATAATGACGATAGGATTTCAAGGTTTAGGGTTTTAGGGTTTATGGGTTCAGGGTTCAGTGTGTTTCAAACTTTCGGTTCGTCCCGTGTATTAATTTTGATTCACTGTGTTCATAGTTGAGGGTTTAGGGTTTAGGAGTCTAGGGTTTAAGGTTTAGGATTCAGAGTTTTAGGGGGGTTTAGAGTTTACGGTAGTGATCAGGGTTTAGGTTTTAGGGTTTAGCATTTAGTGTTCAGAGTTCAGTGTTCAGGGTTCGGGTTCATGGTTTAGGGTTTAGCGTTCAAGGTTCAAGGTTCTGGTTTTAGTGTTTAGAGTTTAGGGTTCAGTGTTTAGGGGTTCATAATTTTTTGGTAAACAGGAGAGCGATTTGGATTACTCTTCTGAAACGAATCAAACTGACAAAGTTTGGAATATTCAATTTTGAATCAAATTGAATGGAATGCAATTGCTAATTTGAATTGAATTAAATGGACAGAGGTGTACTGAATTGAATTGAATTGAATTGATAATATGTAAATTGTAGGCAGAGTTATTTGAATTTGATTTTATATAATGGATTATGTTTCGTTCACTTAGTACTATATAATTGTTTCACCATGAGTACTGTGTTCAGTTCACCATGAGTACTGTGTTCGGTTTATTCTGCACTATTCAAAACTCTTCTTCCTCACATTCTACTGCTTCTTCACCAGAGAGAGAAGGAGGAAAAGACAAAAAAATACAGCAGCAACAACAACAAAAGAATGACGATAAGGAGAAAACACGTGAAGAAGGAGGAACGCAAAAAATGAGGAGAAGGAGGAACGCGAAGAAGAAGGCGAATAAGAAGAAGACGATCCATGCGTAAACGAACGTGAAAAGAAGAAGAAGAAGCGCGGGAGAAGAAGAAGAAGAAGAAGCGTGGGGGAGAAGAAGCGTTGGGCAAGAGCGATTTCGTGTGTGTTGCGCGCATGTATTTCACGTTTCATTTAATGGTATTGGGTTTTTTTGGTGTTGGACCAACTTGGTTACATGATTACATGGATGTGTAGCATCCCTGTAAAAAAAACATTCCACTCTCAAATTATTTCCTAAACCCTAACATTAGGATAACCATCTACACACATAATAAATTGAACATCCACTTATTATTAACTATGCATGATCGAATCAAAAGGAATAACCATCCAATTAAAAATAATGAACATAATCATATACATATCTATTGAATTAAACATCCGACATATTCATTGTTCACATTGTTTAGTATTCTCATTGTCTATCTATACTTTTCCTTTTTAAAAATATGTTAGATATTAAATTTTGATATGATTTTTTTTTCTTGATATGATTAGAAAAAAATATTTTATCCTTAAAATTTCTTAATCTACACTAAGTATATTTTTGTATGATTTTTTTGTTAATGATCAAGAATATTTTTAAAAGTAAAAAATTTTAGAGATATATTTTTGTATGTATTTTTAAATAATTACTCAAATATTTCTACCAAATTTAATCAAATGCATAAATAATTTTTTAAGTACAAAAATTATTTGTCACTTATAAAATAATAATATTATTTTTAAATTATTTTTGTTGCGTGTTATAATATTTTTCGAAAATATTTTTTATTATTATCAAAAGTAAAAAGTCTTTTTGTTAGCTTCTTCAAGAATTAAATTTTAGTTTAGTAAAGTTTTTTATTTTTCAAAAATAGTTTATGAAAACTAACTTTTAAAAGCTGGTTTTTTTAAAATTGTAGAATATGTATTTAGTAAATTAAATTAAAAATAACTTTTATTGAACACAAACAACAATAAGTATGTTTGGTAACTATAATAGACATTAGGACTACCTTTGTTTATGAGAACAAAATAAGACAAGACACTGAGAACAAGACATAAAATTTTATGTTTGTTTGAAATAAACTAGAATAAATTATGAATATCTAATTTATTCTCATTCTTTTTCCATTCAAAAAATTTGAAATGAAAAAAATAATTATGAAAAATTAACAAGAATAATAAAAAAAATAAAAAAATAAGTTGTGTCCCTTGTTAGTGTTTCTAATATTCTTCCGGTCAGAATGGATATAAAATACACTAACACAATATCTCTGTCCATGTCTTTTCTGTCAAACATGATTTTGTATCTCTCTATTCCTGTCTCACGTAGCCTAGGTGCTTTTAAGATAGCTTTTAAAATTTAAAAATACTATAATACCTTTTAAATTTAGATAATAATTAATGTATGAGATTATATTAGACTTTTTAATTTTAAATGTTTTAAAAAGTGTTTGTAACTTTTAAAAATTTATAATACCTTTTAAATTTAGATAATAATTAATGTATGAGATTATATTAGACTTTTTAATTTTAAATGTTTTAAAAAGTGTTTGTAACTTTTAAAAATTGTAAGTACAAACACACAAACTTTTTAATTTACCAAATATAAAATAAAATGCTTTTGAGCACCTCTTCATAAAGATTCACCAAACCAAGTCTTAATACGATTTTGATAGTATACTTATTAATTAAAATACGTTTTCTTTCCAAATAAGGAGAAATAAAAAATGGCTCGATCATATAAATATATACCCTCTTTCTTTCCCCTTGTACTAGTACTTGAATATAGTTCTTGTTGATCATTCATTATGACTGTACATCATATGTAGTACAAAAAAAAAATCAAAAGAAGAGTAGTAGAATTTGATCATCACTAATTTGCAGCAAGCATGTCTGATTCTTGAAACAACATATTGTCATGAATCTACGGTTCTGTAACCATGTTAGTAGTTTCCTGAGTTGTGTGAACTGTTTTCCTTGCCTGTAAAAATTTTAAAGAATACAAAATGCATCAAATAAAGCACTATTCAATTTATTTGAACCAATTGAAATGATTGAAGAAGCATACAACATATGGTTACCTCTCTATCCCAATCTGTGCATACATTTACTGTAACTAGTGCTATCCCCTGAACAGAAAGTCCACATATGATTCCTATCCAAAGTCCCTGATAATTTCAATTTCCAATTTCAGTTTGCGTAGCTCACCACAAAAAAAAAACATTTAACCATTAGAAAAGTTTTGTGAGAAAGAGACTCACCATCCCTCCCATATGAAACACAAATGCAAATAAAATAGCAGAAGGAATTCCCACAACATAGTAAGCACCAAGGTTTATAGATGCACATAGATTTTGCCAACCACACCCTCTAGCAGCTCCTACAAGAAGCAGCCAAATCAAACTATATATTCAAGGAACCAGCAATATTGGTAACTGCAGTTAACTTTATGTGAAGTTGATAGCTGAGAGTCACTAAATTTGGCTCTCAGCTTTCAACTTCACATGAAATTAACTGCACATGAGTTTTCACGAGTAATATTATTGGTATCATTGTATTGAAGAATTGACTAAAACCTGAAAGAACACACTGGAAGCCATCCAGGAAGTCAGAGAGTGCAAGTAGAGGCATCATCTTGGAAACATATCTTATAACTTGATCTTCATTGCTGTAGAGCTTTCCCCAAACATTCCTCACCAAAATGGTGATCAATGCTATTGTTGTACCCTCTAATATGGCGGTTGCAATCATGACATGAAGAGCCAAGAGCGCGCCTCGTGCATTCCCAGCACTCAGTTCATTTGAAACACGGGTGCTTCAAGTCATAATAAACAACAAAGTTAATATAATTCAATTCCATGGAACAAAGTAATAAAATTGGAGTACTAAGAACCTTATGGCACCACCAAGACCAACAGATATCTGATAAACCATCCAACATGTATTAAGGCTGCCAAAAGAAAAAAAGAAAGTAAGGATTATGTGCATGTTTGGGCGCCATTATTTTGTTAAAAAAAGATATTTTTTCAATAAAAAATATCTTTTTTTTATTTTTTAATGTGTTTGGCAAATTTCTAGTAGTAAAAGTAAAAGCACTGGTAAAATAAAAAAAAAAATTTTTTTGAGAAGATGTAATTTACATCTTTTTTTAAAAGATCTTTTTTCCTTAAAAAAAAGATGTTTTTCATGTAATAAATAAACAAAAAAGTACTTTTATATTGTTATACTCAAACATAATTGATAGCTAAAAAGACCTTTTTACATGAAATATCCAAACATAAAATTACTTTTACTTCTCTATAAGATCTTTTAAAAAAAGATAACTCGAAAAAAGATCTTTTCTTAGAAGCTCACCCAAACAAGCCCTATATCCTATAAAAGTAATATGTAAAAGAAGCTAGTTAAGGATTTACCTTATTGATAAAACAGATGTCTCTAGTTGTGGGTTTGGCAGAAGACCTGAGAGAAGCACAACCATCTCAAACGACCAATATTCAAAGCTGTTGGAAAAACAGATAGGGAATTGAAATAAGAAAATTCGGAAACTAAAATCATATAACTTGAAGATGGGGGTGTGTTAGTAAGCACCCTAAAGTCATATAACTATATAGGAGCCAAGTTTATGCCATGAACTGAAGTTCACTCACTATCACTATGCTGTCTCTTTACCAATCTCTTATCCTCTTCAATTATTCTGCATAGCACAATTGAAAATACTTGAAATTGTTTCTTCTAATTAGCGAATTGTTCTTTGTACTAAGATACATATTCTATAACAATCTTTTTTTTCTCCTTAGAACTTGACAAGACTTAATAGTTATTGGGAAAAGCATATATGAAATTACCATATCATAACTGCTGAAGCAACTCCTAGTTTTATAAAGCTGAGAATGTCATTCAAGGCCTCTTTGGAAACTCCATTCCAAGTTGATGCACAAGCTCTAGAACAGTTTATGTAAATCACCAATAGGAACACATTAACCCAATAAGACAAGCTGATGGCCAATGCTGCGCCTTTGCTACCTAAGTCAAATTCATACACAAAAAGCCAACAAAATGCTGCATGCACCACAGTTGTGATTCCAGAGGTTATAAGCATTGGGAAAACATTGTTTTGAGTCTGCAGAAATCTGTTGAGGCATTGAAGGATGGCATAAGCAAAAAGGCCAGGGATCATCCAGCGATTATATGTTCCGGCCACAGCTGATATCTCATGGTCTTGTCCCATTACAGTGAGAAGGTTGCTTGTGTAAAACCAGATTAATGATAATGGAATACTCAGAGATAGAAGAACAACCATTGCCCTTTGTGTGTGGATTCCTAGCATGTGATACTTCTTGGCTCCATATGCTTGCCCACATAGTGTCTCCAATGCACTCCCCATTCCTAACTTTAAAGTTATAAAAGTGGCACAGTTGATAAAGTTACTAAACAAGTTCAATCAAGAAAGTCTTAAACTGTGATTTCTGCAAAATTTGAAGACAAGTCTATAGGTCTTCTTAAATATATGATAATATTCAACCAAACTGAAGAAAATCTCATGTCCTAAGCTATTCAAGCTGTAATGTTAATAGTTTGATGAACTAGGAGAAAGAGAGGAATAGTGAAAGTTGAGAAAGGGAGAAAAATTAGTTCTTCTCATTTTGAAAATTTAAAAAATGAATGAAGACAGACGACTGAACAAAAATTTGGTTAATACAATCAACATTAAACTAATAAAAAAATAATCTAGGTAATACAATCCAAAGTTAAAGATGTTAAAAATGGAGAGAACAAACATACCAAAACACTGTAACCAGTGCAAGAAGCAAAGGAGAAACCCAAGGAAGCACCAGAAAGAAACAAGTTGCCAAGATGGCCAACAAACATTATAGATATCATTTGTAAGCTGAATTGAAGCAAACTAACTGCAATAAGAGGCCCTGCTAGCCATAGTTGCTTCTTAGCTTCCTCAACAATGTCTTCTCTAAGGCAACAACATTGTTCAAATCTCTGATCATCAGGTTCTTGGTTTGGAGGGCACAGTGGAGTTTCAAGACCCGATTTAACTACTCTTTCCATTGTCAAAGAGACAGGACAAGGCTCAAGGTATTCTGCACCACTAAATATATCTTCATTTTATATGTGTTTGCGTCTTTGTGATGAATAGCATCAAATTTCTACTCCAATCATTCTAAATATTAAAATTGAATTATTAGGACCATGTTACAAGAGGACAAAAACCAACCTCGTAGCAAAGTTGAAATCAAATTAACGATTTATTTAACATATGCTTGTTCGCTTTTCGGTTTGATTAAGCTTTTAAAAAACACCCGTCCGATCCAAATATATTCATAAAGCATTTGGTTTAGTTTGGTTCGATTTTTTTGTGAAACCAATCAAACTAATTAAAATAGAAAAAAGCTCTACATCCATGTAAAAAATACATGGATGTTATCTAAATAATTTTCTCCACATACGCGTTTTCCCATCCCACAGTCGTTTGTTATACATGCGCCTCATATAACATATCGCGTTTTCGTTCTTCTTTTTCTTCTTTGTTCGTGTTCTTCTTCTTTTTCTTCAACCTAATAAAATTCATCGTTCTCCTTTGTTCGCGTTTTTTTTCTTTACTCGCATTCTTTATTATTGATCTGCATTGAATTCAATGTGATAAGCTCCGTCGTTCTTCTTCTTCGTTTTCTTCTTCGATCTACACTTCTGAATGGAAATAATGAATGATTCAACTTCAAACCAGTTGAATGAGGTTATTACGTTGAGGCAGTTAGGGAATGATTGCTGCATGCTATCACAATAATCTTAAATATTGAACAAAGTAAAATGAGGCCACCGAACCGAACAACATTCATTTGGTGAACCGAAATCACAAAGTCCACCGAACCGAACAATGTACATGTGGTGAATAAATAGTGATCAACTTTCAATCAACAAGAATAGTATTTTTTCTCCTCTTCCTCCTCCTCCTCCTTCTTCTTTCAAATTCTTCTTCTTCTTCAACCTAATAAAATTCATCGTTTTTCTCTATTCGCGTTTTTCTTCTCTGCTCGCATTCTTCATTATTGATCTGCATTGAATTCAAAGTAATAAGTTCCGTCGTTTTTCTTCTTCTTCGTTTTCTTCTTCGATCTATACTTCTGAATGGAAACAATGAATGATTCAACTCAAATCAGTTGAATGAGGTTATTACATTGAGACAGCTAAAGAATGATTGCTACATGCTATCACAATAATCTTAAACATTGAACAGAGTAAAAGGAGACCACCGAACCGAACAATATTCATTTGGTGAACCGAAATCACAAAGGCCAATGTACATGTGGTGAATAAATGGTGATCAACTTTTAATCAACAAGAATAGTATTTTGTATTCAATTTTGTATTCAATTGTAGACACTTCTACGGGAGAAATCACAACTGCAAACGGACGACAATTCAAGTTTGGCATTTGAAAAATGATGAAAAAGACATTATGAAACTTGATGGGCATGGACAAATTAAAGTCGAGATAATGACGCAAATTTATTGGTACGGTTTCTGGATATAATGGCCCGTAGAGCAACGCTATAAATTGAAAAGGTCTTTGGTGCTAAAAATGTAGAATGTGTGATAAATTTAGAAAAATTGGTTGAAACTTTAGATAAAAAACTATGAATATGAAGAAATCAAAATTCAGTTGGCAGTTCTGTACAAATTTTTGTAATTAAAATACAGTGATAAAGTGCCTAATTTATCCAGTGATATACTAGATATTTAATTAGTATATTTAATAAGTAATAGTTAAAATTTTAAATATATTTATTCTAGAAGAGATTAAAATTTATTTTATTTGTGTTAAAATTTTTCTTATTTTTTATTATATATAAGTTAGACTTATATTATTATTATTATTATTATTATTATTATTATTGTTGTTGTTGTTGTTGTTGTTGTTGTTGTTGTTGTTGTTGTTGTTGTTGTTGTAGTACTGAATCCTTATTAGTATTTTTTTATGAAAAAATGTTAGATATTATATATTTAAAAAGTTTGATTTTTGTTATTAATGTTATATATATAAATATAATTTTAATTTAATAAAATTGTTCAATTAAAACAAATTAGCACAAATTAGCCATGAATTGTATGTGAAACACAGAGTGAGTTAACCACGAAAATAGTGTGATTAAATAACCCAATGTTAGTTACGAATGAAGTGTTATAGAATTATACTTTTTCGATTTGATTATTCTTATTTAGTCACAGCATTATGCGTGGACAATGATATATAAATTGTGGCTCTTTGAAGGTCTCCACGATGTTTAAAATTATGGCTAATAACACTAAATTGTGGCAAATTGAAAATGCAACCCCTCGATTAGCCATAAATATTCTTTTGTGGCCAATGTATGGTTGTTACTGTTATCTTAGAGTTTAGCCACGATTTTTTGTGTGGCTAAACCCCTTATTTCTTGTAGTGTATATATATATATATTCTATATATGTTTAATTTATATTTTTATTATTATATATATATATATATAAAGAAAGAAAAAGTATGAGGAAACAATAGATTTACTCTACAATGCATACAATGGGGGTTTAATTGAAATTAAAAATAAATTATGGGTTATTAATTAATTTTATTATTTCTTATTTGAAATTTGAAAATAATAGAATCACTCTTAATTATAAAAACAAATCAAATAATTAGGTTAGTACGAGAATTTCTCTTCCCACGCCATCTCCTTCTTGATCAAGCGGCTGCCCCTTACGTATCTTCCCAGCTCTCATAGTAATCCACTGCCCAGCACTGCGTCTCTTTGATCGGCTTCCTCCTTCGTCTACCATAGAACAGTCCACAACCAGCGCTGCTTTCTCCTTCGCACAGAACGCACCCGGTTTTGACTTCTTCAGAATGGCAGAATCGCAAGAAGAACATGTTTCAAGCAAGGGTCCTCCTCTATGCACATCACCTTGCCAAAATTCATTAATGGTGGTCGATATAGTTGAACCGTTAGTTTGTGTAGCCTCTAACGTTTCAGAAAATTTACCAGACGAACCAGAAAATTTAGCCGGTGATGTCGCAGGCCACGATCACAAGTCGAACAAGGTGAGCAATTAGGATCCTCATATTCTGCCATGGATGTTTATTTCGAGTGTAATTTTTTAATTTAGTCACAATGTAAATGAGTTCTTTAATTGTATGGTTATTGAAACATGCAAGTGTAATCAATGAGTTGAGATGCCAAGAAATTTATGTTTGTTTTATATTTAATGGTATCATTACATGCATTGAGGATTAGATGAAATTAATTAATTATTTCATGTTTATATGATTATATCCAAGAAGCATATTTTTCTACGTGTTTTTTTATATGAATGTTAGCTGTCTAATAAAAATTAAATGGCATCTTTATTTGCTAATCATCCTATCTGGGACTTATGTGCTTATATGGATGATGGGATATCATAATTTAATTTTTTGGTATGCTTATATGAATTCATTTTTATCTAAGGTGTGCGTATACTATCCCTACATGATGATCATGCAAGTATATAAAATAAATAACCATAGGGTGATGCAGTGGCTAAATTTGTTTACTGAATTGAAGTGAATGATACTTGTATTTACAACATGCTAACCATGAAATGCTTATATGAGTGTTGTAATCAAGTAATGATATGGTTATATGCTCACTGCATATTTTTTAGTTATATGCTCATATGCTTCCTGCATGTTATTTTAATATTTTTCATGCTTATGGGATTATATGGTTATGTTTATCCTACATTTGCATAGATTAACCAATTATGAAGTTATTTGAGTGGTTTATAATGAATGGTGTGCTTATGTTCTTCCTGCATTTGAAGAAAAGAGTGTGTGTATGTAAATATACATGAAAATAGTTTTGTTTATGGAGTGAAAAAAGAAGCCACTAAAGGGTGATTAAAGCCCTTAAATAATAGCCAAAATGGAGTAAATAATTACTCATGATTTTCATTGAATTAAAAAAAATATTTAATATAAATATTTATTATTTAAATTATTTAAAAAAAATTAATTAAACTGTTTAATCTAATAATAATTTAACAATATAATTTATTCCATACTTTTAAGTTTTAAACATTGATTCTAACATTCTTCTTAGATTGATAACTACAAATAATAACAAAAAATAATAAATTTTAATGGGGGAAGGGGGGAAATTATTTAAATAATACATGAAATGAAAAAATAATTCTCTTAGCTGGATTTGTAGCTATTGATGTGTTTTCGGTGATTGTTTTAGAGATTTTATTAAAATGAGTTTTGATAAGGATCTTCCTCCTTTTGGTTACTTTGTTTGTTTTGGAATTTTAGGCCACACAGTTGTCGGATGTTACAGATGTTGAAAGTGAAGAGAATGAGCTTGGTGATGAGGTATTGTAGTCTAGCTTACTTTTGTGTAGTCATAATGTACATGTTTGATTTGATAACTAATGGTAATTAATATTTCTTTTGGATTAATATAAAATACAGTTACCAGATCATGGTAATCTACAAGAAGACGAGATACCAAGAGTTGGAATGCGGTTTGCTCAGTTACAGATGGCGCATGACTTTTATGTGACCTATGCAAAGAAAGCTGGATTTGCAACTAAGATAAGGACGACAACATTTGACAAGATCACAAAGGCTCCCATTAATCAAGCTATACACTGTAATCGCGACGGGATCCGTGAGTCTCGTGTTAAAGCACCAACGCGAAAGAATACGATTTCAGCTGCTGGGTGCAAGGCAAGGATATATGTAAAGTTTGATAAAGCCGTGCAAGACTGGGTTTTGTACAAGGTTGACTTGACGCACTCACACCCCTGTTCACCGAGAAAGGCAGTGCACTACCATGAGTATAGGCAGCTGACCATGCATGCGAAGTGCGTGATCGAGGATAATGATGAGGCTGGGATTCGTCCAAATAAGACATTCCTTGCTTTGTCAAATGAGGCTGGTGGCCCCTCTAACTTGGGATTCTCAGAGAAGGATGTAAGAAACTATATAACAGCAAGGCTCCGCAATAGCAACGTGAATGTCGATGTCAGGGAGATGATGAGCTACTTCATGAGAATGAAGGACATCAATCCGAACTTCTTTTACGCGGTGAAGTTGGATGAGGAGTGTAAATTTAAGAGTGCAGTATGGGTTGATGCAAGGTGTAGGGCGTCGTATGAGTACTATGGAGACGTCGTGTCAATTGATAGCACGTACAGAACAAATAGGTACGTAGTAGTTAACATAATCGGCCTTCATATCAAGTTCATTTGTGGTCCATTCAACAATCCAAGGCTCGGGTACTCTACATGCATGCAATGGACCATGCTTTAATCGGTGGAAGTACAAAACCTATAAAGAAATATCCTACATGTTAGGAAATAAACCTAAAGCCGTAGATATGTTTTAAATCTAAATAATTTATTGCCATTACCAACAACACAAACATGCACCCCCCACATGTTTCCCGGTTCTCGTCTTGGAATTTCCTTATTGCTTCTCGCAGCCAATGTAATATGTGATATGGCCAATGAAACCTCCTAGGGTTCGAGACATCCAATATTGGAGGGAGGTGCCACGGAGAAATAGTCTGTTGGCTTGTGGGGTTCAGAAACATCTTCAAAACAACCATGATGAAGTACCTTCTAAATGTCATCCTCTGTTGCTCAGTCTCTATTGGACAAGCAAATACAAAGTCCCGCAGTTGGGTTGTGATTTTCTTCTGAAATTGTCTCTTAATTGTTGGGGAATGAAGAAATCGAAAGTTATGAGTGGGTTTTTAGCCAATGGGTGAAGTGCATGGGAACTGCTCCAAAGAGTATCATAACCGATCAATGTCGATCCCTTTACCGTGCGATCAAAAATACTTTACCTGACACACGTCACCGGTGGTGCATCTGGCATATTATGAATAAGCTACCTTCCAAGCTTGGGGGTTACCGCCGGTACGGAGCTTTGTACGGTGACCTAAACGACATTGTGTGGAACTCTCGGACGGAGGAGTCATTTGAAGATGACTGGACTGATTTTATAGATGAGTACAACTTACATAACAACACATGGCTGTCAGGTTTGTTACTTTACGATTACCTTTCACGCTTTAATTGCAATTGGTCGGCATTTGAATGTTTAGTTTATCAGTAATTCTGGATGACAATTAGTTGGATGTTCATTATAGCAAACATTTGGATGTTTAATATATCAGTGATTGTGGATGGTCATTTAACATGTGCAGTAATATGTTTCGTGTAAGCTTTCTATACTTAATTTGGGATTATTTATTTCTTGTAGATTTGTATGATAACCGACGCATGTGGGTCCCAATATATTTCAAGGGTGAATTTGGGCATCAATGCGGAGTACGCAAAGGAGTGAGAGCATGCACGCATTCTACGGTGGATACTTATCCAGTAAAACTAGCTTAGTTCAATTTGTTCATGAATATGACAATGTGCTTGGAGTCAAGGAGCAGAGGGAACTGGAGGATGATGCTGCAGACTCGAGGGGGGTCATCCCTTGTGCAACGACCTCGCCTATGGAGAAACAGTTTCAACTAGAGTATACCACGAGCATTTTTAGGGATGTTCAGATGAGTTTGTGAAGAAGGCTAACTGCAGAGTTTCTGCAATTGATGAACAGGGTCCATTGGTCTGCGTGAAGGTGGAAGAGGAGAAACTAGTCAACGATACTATTCTATGCGTTCCGTACGATGTTCACTTTGGCCGTTCCACACAGGAGCTTCGTTGTGAGTGTAATCTCTTTGAGAGTTCAGGTGTGTTGTGCTGTCACTGCCTTGAAGTGTTCCATTCGTATAAAGTGTACAAAGTACCTTCTTGTTATGTTCTTCCTCGATGGAGCAAAAAGATAAAGCGCAAGCATACATATGTCAAAAGTAGCCATGATGTCAGTCGGTCGGATGAGAGTCATGTTGCATTCAGGGGACTGTGTGCACACTTCTACAATGTTGCCCAAGAGTTTGTAGGTGACGATGAAGAAACAGCATTGATGCATGTTGCTTTGGAAGAAACAAGGGCCAAATTGGCTGCGCACCGTGCCAAAAAGAGGTCCGAGAGCGTGGCAAAAATTCAGACCAATATTGGATCACAGAGTTCGAACGATGTCAGTGTTGATGACATCCAAGGCCCATCGAAGGTCACCACAAAGGGCAGGCCAAAGAGTAAGAGGCTCGGCTCTGCCCTTGAGAAGTCTATCAAGAATTCAAGACCGAGAAAACAAAAGAATTTACCCCCGGTATATCTTTGGCTTAATCTCAACTTTCATTGTTTATTTGGTATAGTACTATCGTAGAACATAACTATTTGAACTTTTTCTTTTTTTTTTGGCAGGTGGTTCGTCCGCACACACTTCAAGATACAAACCATTGTGCTGTTTCTGGCCTGAATGGTCCCGAACAAGCAGGTGGTTTCCTGTCTTTGTTAAGCTCCTTTAACAAAAAGTGGGATTAGTTGGACGAGGTTGTGAGATTGTATATTTTTCCAACTCTGTATTTATAGGATTCATGTTAGTTTCAAGGTTCTAAGGCAGCTGTTGCAGAGGTCCATATGTTAGTATTTGCAAGAAACCTTTTTACATTAGTTAGAACAAACCATTTTACTATTTTTATTTCGTGTAGACTTAATGCATAATGCGTATATTTGGTGGTTATTCTGTAATATACCAGATAATTTAATAAAGTTGTACGTTAATTCTACATGCTTCCAGAAGACTATACTACTAATTTTTGGCTAACAATACTGCATTATTAACTTAAAAATTTTTTTTAATCAAAGTTTTTTCTTATAAACCCTTAAAATTAACAAATATTCCAGAGGACTATACTACTAATTTTTGGCTAACAGTTGACCAATACATTAAATCTTTTAACAAATAAATAATTATATTTTATATCCATTCTATGAACAGTAACTACATACGTTGAAAAAAAAACTGTTGAAAGCCTAATAAAATTCAATTAGAATAAAATAAAATATTATTTAAATGACTAATATTTAGGAAAAACAAAATTTCTTTAGATGAACTATATACTTTACTTGATAGCAGTAAATAATACGGAGCAAAAATATTTTACTAAAATAACAAATAAATAATAGTTATCAAACTAACTAAAATAATTTGTGTTTTAAGTGTCCAGTGCTTGATTTCATATATGATATACATGTTAAATATAATATAATTTTCTCATAAAATAGATTAAAAGTGGATGTTCATTTCCATAGGTAATCTGATGTTCATTTTTCCTCTAAGCATGGATGGTTACCTGTTAGTACTTATCTATGTTACACTTGGTTGTTATGTTTTGAATTTTATCTAGTTAAACTGGATGTTTAGTATAGTAAGGTATCGGATGTTCAGTTTAGCTATATTGGTGGATGATTAGTTGTCACCTATTTCAACATCCACAATTATGCCAACTGTACCAAACAGTCTTGATAAATCCTGGATTCTAATATAGAAAAAGATAGATAATTTCTAGGTAACATAACCAACAAATCATTGTAATGTAGAAAAACAAAAGATGTCCTCGAATCAAGTCTTTCTAATTTGACAAAATAAATCCCTAAGCATCTCAGCAGCAGGTAAACTCAAATAATGTGGTAGTGCATTTCATTGCAACTAATCCTAAGTAAGGAAGAAGTAGTGCATTTCATTGCAACTAATCCTAAGTAAGCAACTTCTTCCTGCCTTTGCGCATTGCCCCCTTCGGTAATCCCTCCGCACGTTCAATCAATGACCGTGTGCTAGGTGCAGTGTATGGTGAACTAACGTTCTTCTTCTTGTTCCGTGGTGCATTGCGAAGAACGGGTTTAACCGTTTCACTCAATAATGAAACAAGCTGATGAACCAATTGTGTGGGGCCACAAATTATGTCTAGCATCAACTCCATCCGGTATGAACTGAGTGAATCCTGTGCATAGGTTTATCAGGCAACCAAGTTAAGAATCGTTACCGTGTTTTTTTTGTACAGCACGAATAATTAGAATTATGAAAGTGTTTATTTAACAAACCTCGTCCCATTCGTAAAGTTCACGATCTTCTTTCCAACTTTCAATGAACTTAATAACACACATGCCACAGTCAAAGCTACAGGAAAACAATATTACTTTTTCAATTATTGAAAGAAATTTTAAGAAGCCTCAGATTTGGGTTATATTTTCATCTCACTTGTTCGGTTGCTTTGGAACCCTAGCGTAGGAACGAGCTGGGCCGTACGGAGTCCGAACGAATCCAGGTATAGCAATGCTTGCCATATCCTCACACAGTCTCCCCTGAAAACCATGGAATGAACATAGTGGAACAACATCATATTGAATTAAATAACATAGCTATATTTTGAATAAAAAAAGTACAGTTTCTTACCACATATGCATCGAGTTTATCCCGTGTGTCATCTTCTGGTGCAGAATGTAAATTGTCGAGTATAACTATGCGCTTCGCATTCACCTCAAATGCATATACCCACCAATGGCCCCTCCAACAATAAGGAAATAACCACTACACCAAACAGTACAAAATGAGAAAAGGAAATCCCCAAAAAAACTTATTCATATCCAAACAGCATTCAATAACCAAACATGCTCGAATTATTTGACAACCTCATTCCAACAGCATAGTATGCTAAAGTCAATCAACCCAATACATCGAAAAATTGGACACAGTGACCCCCCGTTCCAGATTTAAACATGTAAGTTTTAGATGAATTAGCAAACCCGGGTTAGGGATTGGAAATAAATCGTGGGAAATTAATAAACTAGCCGCATAAACCAATACCGGGTTCAATGAGGATACAAACAGTTCAAAGCAAAACAGCAACTCACCCAATTTCTCTTTGCTGCCACTGTCTTGTCAAAGAACCTATTATCCTCACCAAAGCTTGGACTAAGACCAGCATAAATTGGTGTCACATCGTCATTAAATGAAGCAAGGTTATCATCTCGTGTGACGAATTCCTGCAAATTCACACACATAGTAAGAATCCCGATGAAATCTCTTCGAAACTGTAACCAGAAAAATGTAGTTACCAATATTCCAGGACACACGCAATAGAAGTCTCGCTTGAATCTAGATGAGTCAGTGTCGTTAAAAGAGTAGCACATCCATTGAATTACCTACACAATTTATTTAGCTAGTAAAAGCTGCACCCTAATATACAGATGGTGAATAAAAACTCATGATTAAGTTAATGTACTTACGCAGCTGTCGACCCAACTGCGGGGTTTCAAGGTCCATAAGTCCTTCCTTTGTAATACCATGTACTCTCGCCCTTCATACTTAGCTAAATTTTGATCTTTGTCCAAGGACGAGCTAACGATCCATGTTCTGATTTGTTCCTCCTTAGTCTCCCCCAATTTTATATTTTTCAGGGTTGGATGAATTGAATGTAATGGGGAAGGGGTAGGAGTCTTCTCAAACTGTGTTAAACCGAGTGAAAAGCTCGGTCTCCCTGGACTCGGTGTATGGTAGTTTGATTTGTTTGGCAAGAGCGTTTGCAGGGGCTGCATGATGATGGCATTTGTTTTGCGCCCCTGTTCAACACTATTGAATACTTGCTCAAATTCAGGACACTGAACGATCGAGATGTCGAACTCCCTACAAACGAATGCGACATGTAGTTAGCTAAAATTACAAGTTATGCCTAGCTAGACAGGTAATCACATGGCATGGGTATGAATTATAAAGAAGAGAAGCATACAGCAATGTAATCTAGAAACCACTAGCCGGTCAAAATCATAGTCACTGAGCTGGACAAGTGCTGTTGGCGGTGTGCGTGGAGATCCATTTTTTTGGTCAGTTTTTGCTTCCTGCGGACTATTATGATTGCCCTTGAAGACGGGATCTGCTTGTTTCACATCATGTGGTGGAGGCTGCCATTGGAATAACCGTATCCTTCTAGCAAGCGGCACGTCATCATCATCATCAGAATCTGGCACTACCAATGGTGCAGCATTGCTTCCTGCTAAATTTTCTTTTCCAATTGCTTCTCTGCTGCCGCGTCTAGAAAGGCTTTTGCGGACAGGAACCTTTTTCCTCGTGCCTCTCTTGGATTCCTGTGGGGTAATCAATTGTATATCGTCACTTGCATATAAAATACTGAAACTCTTCATCATAGATATTGTCATTTGAATGCAGAAATAAACAAACACGATAATGACGCAGGTTATCCTGATAAACAACTACATGCAGATCACAGCATGTTGCACACCAGCCAATGAAGATTACGTAGGATGCATGAAAATATTAAGAAGGATGCATGAAGATATTAAACCAAAATTAATTAGAAATCATGAAGTGAACATCCAATTCAATTTATAACATGACCTATCATAAAGAAAGCATATCACCTTATCTGACTCCTTATATCTTGGGTGAGATGTAGTCTTGCATTGGATAGACGGAGATTGATCAGTGTCCTTGCAAGGCATCTTACACCCTGCTTTCTCATTAACTGCTTTAGTCGAAGACTGTTTCTTATATTTTTTCTCTTTCATTTGATTGTTGACTAGACCACCCTGTGTGTTCAACATGAGACAACAAACAGATGGAAAAAATAATTTTAACTTTAACGCGCTAAGAAAACTGA
This sequence comes from Arachis stenosperma, assembly GCF_014773155.1. Lineage (NCBI taxonomy): Eukaryota > Viridiplantae > Streptophyta > Magnoliopsida > Fabales > Fabaceae > Arachis > Arachis stenosperma. Next base: position 156,305,651 of record NC_080385.1, read on the forward strand.
ACAAACATATATTCGTTCATCAAAATTAACCATCTCAAGCAATAATATAGTGAACATCAATAACCATATTACAGTGAACATCCTCAATTACAGTCAACCAAATAGGCAGCCCCATAAAGCAAATGTTTCATACATAAGAAACCATCCAAATAAAGAAATCATAAGTTATCTATCAAGTTCAGATTATAACCTAATTATGGTATTCTGAATTAACAAAATCAACTCAATTTAACGCTTATTAAAAATAAGACACAGCAACTGTATTCAAACAAGCTTTCAACATAAGAGCATGTAATCATCATTCACGGGCATTGAATTCAGCTCTGCCAAGCGTTCATTTATAACCACCATGTATCAAAACAGACTATGCAGCCACATAAGGAAGTTAATTTAGGATTTTGTAATAGCAGATTCTATGATAAGGATCAAGCATCCTACCACACAGGTAAAGAACCAATAAATGAGCTCACGAGCTATCAAAAGAAAAGCAAATCACCTTTTTCGCCTTCTTGTAGCTTGGATGAGGTGAAGTCTTCCGTTGGGTTGATGGTGATTGGTCAGTGTCAGTCCGTGTCCTTTTACACCGTCCTCTCTCGTTAACTGATTCACTCGAACTATGCTTGTTCTTTTTTCTCCGGTTCCTTGCATTGTTGATTATGCAGCCCTGTGTGTTCAACATTGTGCAATATAGACATGAAAAAAAAATCAAGGTGAACAGCCATTTGCATTATTGATCAACTGGATTATCAAAAAATACATTATTAGAATTTGAACCTGTGAGATAACATAATCGGCCTTCATATCAAGTTCATTTGTGGTCCATTCAATAATCCAAGGCTCGGGTACTCTACATGCATGCAATGGACCATGCTTTAATCGGTGGAAGTACAAAACCTATAAAGAAATATCCTACATGTTAGGAAATAAACCTAAAGCCGTAGATATGTTTTAAATCTAAATAATTTATTGCCATTACCAACAACACAAACATGCACCCCCCACATGTTTCCCGGTTCTCGTCTTGGAATTTCCTTATTGCTTCTCGCAGCCAATGTAATATGTGATATGGCCAATGAAACCTCCTAGGGTTCGAGACATCCAATATTGGAGGGAGGTGCCACGGAGAAATAGTCTGTTGGCTTGTGGGGTTCAGAAACATCTTCAAAACAACCATGATGAAGTACCTTCTAAATGTCATCCTCTGTTGCTCAGTCTCCATTGGACAAGCAAATACAAAGTCCCGCAGTTGGGTTGTGATTTTCTTCTGAAATTGTCTCTTAATTGTTGGGGAATGAAGAAATCGAAAGTTATGAGTGGGTTTTTAGCCAATGGGTGAAGTGCATGGGAACTGCTCCAAAGAGTATCATAACCGATCAATGTCGATCCCTTTACCGTGCGATCAAAAATACTTTACCTGACACACGTCACCGGTGGTGCATCTGGCATATTATGAATAAGCTACCTTCCAAGCTTGGGGGTTACCGCCGGTACGGAGCTTTGTACGGTGACCTAAACGACATTGTGTGGAACTCTCGGACGGAGGAGTCATTTGAAGATGACTGGACTGATTTTATAGATGAGTACAACTTACATAACAACACATGGCTGTCAGGTTTGTTACTTTACGATTACCTTTCACGCTTTAATTGCAATTGGTCGGCATTTGAATGTTTAGTTTATCAGTAATTCTGGATGACAATTAGTTGGATGTTCATTATAGCAAACATTTGGATGTTTAATATATCAGTGATTGTGGATGGTCATTTAACATGTGCAGTAATATGTTTCGTGTAAGCTTTCTATACTTAATTTGGGATTATTTATTTCTTGTAGATTTGTATGATAACCGACGCATGTGGGTCCCAATATATTTCAAGGGTGAATTTTGGGCATCAATGCGGAGTACGCAAAGGAGTGAGAGCATGCACGCATTCTACGGTGGATACTTATCCAGTAAAACTAGCTTAGTTCAATTTGTTCATGAATATGACAATGTGCTTGGAGTCAAGGAGCAGAGGGAACTGGAGGATGATGCTGCAGACTCGAGGGGGGTCATCCCTTGTGCAACGACCTCGCCTATGGAGAAACAGTTTCAACTAGAGTATACCACGAGCATTTTTAGGGATGTTCAGATTGAGTTTGTGAAGAAGGCTAACTGCAGAGTTTCTGCAATTGATGAACAGGGTCCATTGGTCTGCGTGAAGGTGGAAGAGGAGAAACTAGTCAACGATACTATTCTATGCGTTCCGTACGATGTTCACTTTGGCCGTTCCACACAGGAGCTTCGTTGTGAGTGTAATCTCTTTGAGAGTTCAGGTGTGTTGTGCTGTCACTGCCTTGAAGTGTTCCATTCGTATAAAGTGTACAAAGTACCTTCTTGTTATGTTCTTCCTCGATGGAGCAAAAAGATAAAGCGCAAGCATACATATGTCAAAAGTAGCCATGATGTCAGTCGGTCGGATGAGAGTCATGTTGCATTCAGGGGACTGTGTGCACACTTCTACAATGTTGCCCAAGAGTTTGTAGGTGACGATGAAGAAACAGCATTGATGCATGTTGCTTTGGAAGAAACAAGGGCCAAATTGGCTGCGCACCGTGCCAAAAAGAGGTCCGAGAGCGTGGCAGAAATTCAGACCAACATTGGATCACAGAGTTCGAACGATGTCAGTGTTGATGACATCCAAGGCCCATCGAAGGTCACCACAAAGGGCAGGCCAAAGAGTAAGAGGCTCGGCTCTGCCCTTGAGAAGTCTATCAAGAATTCAAGACTGAGAAAACAAAAGAATTTACCCCCGGTATATCTTTGGCTTAATCTCAACTTTCATTGTTTATTTGGTATAGTACTATCGTAGAACATAACTATTTGAACTTTTTCTTTTTTTTTTGGCAGGTGGTTCGTCCGCACACACTTCAAGATACAAACCATTGTGCTGTTTCTGGCCTGAATGGTCCCGAACAAGCAGGTGGTTTCCTGTCTTTGTTAAGCTCCTTTAACAAAAAGTGGGATTAGTTGGACGAGGTTGTGAGATTGTATATTTTTCCAACTCTGTATTTATAGGATTCATGTTAGTTTCAAGGTTCTAAGGCAGCTGTTGCAGAGGTCCATATGTTAGTATTTGCAAGAAACCTTTTTACATTAGTTAGAACAAACCATTTTACTATTTTTATTTCGTGTAGACTTAATGCATAATGCGTATATTTGGTGGTTATTCTGTAATATACCAGATAATTTAATAAAGTTGTACCTTAATTCTACATGCTTCCAGAAGACTATACTACTAATTTTTGGCTAACAATACTGCATTATTATTAACTTAAAAATTTATTTTTAATCAAAGTTTTTTCTTATAAACCCTTAAAATTAACAAATATTCCAGAGGACTATACTACTAATTTTTGGCTAACAGTTGACCAATACATTAAATCTTTTAACAAATAAATAATTATATTTTATATCCATTCTATGAACAGTAACTACATACGTTGAAAAAAAAACTGTTGAAAGCCTAATAAAATTCAATTAGAATAAAATAAAATATTAGTTAAATGACTAATATTTAGGAAAAACAAAATTTCTTTAGATGAACTATATACTTTACTTGACAGCAGTAAATAATACGGAGCAAAAATATTTTACTAAAATAACAAATAAATAATAGTTATCAAACTAACTAAAATAATTTGTGTTTTAAGTGTCCAGTGCTTGATTTCATATATGATATACATGTTAAATATAATATAATTTTCTCATAAAATAGATTAAAAGTGGATGTTCATTTCCATAGGTAATCAGATGTTCATTTTTCCTCTAAGCATGGATGGTTACCTGTTAGTACTTATCTATGTTACACTTGGTTGTTATGTTTTGAATTTTATCTAGTTAAACTGGATGTTTAGTATAGTAAGGTATCGGATGTTCAGTTTAGCTATATTGGTGGATGATTAGTTGTCACCTATTTCAACATCCACAATTATGCCAACTGTACCAAACAGTCTTGATAAATCCTGGATTCTAATATAGAAAAAGATAGATAATTTCTAGGTAACATAACCAACAAATCATTGTAATGTAGAAAAACAAAAGATGTCCTCGAATCAAGTCTTTCTAATTTGACAAAAATAAATCCCTAAGCATCTCAGCAGCAGGTAAACTCAATATAATGTGGTAGTGCATTTCATTGCAACTAATCCTAAGTAAGGAAGAAGTAGTGCATTTCATTGCAACTAATCCTAAGTAAGCAACTTCTTCCTGCCTTTGCGCATTGCCCCCTTCGGTAATCCCTCCGCACGTTCAATCAATGACCGTGTGCTAGGTGCAGTGTATGGTGAACTAACGTTCTTCTTCTTGTTCCGTGGTGCATTGCGAAGAACGGGTTTAACCGTTTCACTCAATAATGAAACAAGCTGATGAACCAATGCATTGTGTGGGCCACAAATTATGTCTAGCATCAACTCCATCCGGTATGAACTGAGTGAATCCTGTGCATAGGTTTATCAGGCAACCAAGTGTTAAGAATCGTTACCGTGTTTTTTTTGTACAGCACGAATAATTAGAATTATGAAAGTGTTTATTTAACAAACCTCGTCCCATTCGTAAAGTTCACGATCTTCTTTCCAACTTTCAATGAACTTAATAGCACACATGCCACAGTCAAAGCTACAGGAAAACAATATTACTTTTTCAATTATTGAAAGAAATTTTAAGAAGCCTCAGATTTGGGTTATATTTTCATCTCACTTGTTCGGTTGCTTTGGAACCCTAGCGTAGGAACGAGCTGGGCCATACGGAGTCCGAACGAATCCAGGTATAGCAATGCTTGCCATATCCTCACACAGTCTCCCCTGAAAACCATGGAATGAACATAGTGGAACAACATCATATTGAATTAAATAACATAGCTATATTTTGAATAAAAAAAGTACAGTTTCTTACCACATATGCATCGAGTTTATCCCGTGTGTCATCTTCTGGTGCAGAATGTAAACTGTCGAGTATAACTATGCGCTTCGCATTCACCTCAAATGCATATACCCACCAATGGCCCCTCCAACAATAAGGAAATAACCACTACACCAAACAGTACAAATGAGAAAAGGAAATCCCCAAAAAAACTTATTCATATCCAAACAGCATTCAATAACCAAACATGCTCGAATTATTTGACAACCTCATTCCAACAGCATAGTATGCTAAAGTCAATCAACCCAATACATCGAAAAATTGGACACAGTGACCCCCCGTTCCAGATTTAAACATGTAAGTTTTAGATGAATTAGCAAACCCGGGTTAGGGATTGGAAATAAATTGTGGGAAATTAATAAACTAGCCGCATAAACCAATACCGGGTTCAATGAGGATACAAACAGTTCAAAGCAAAACAGCAACTCACCCAATTTCTCTTTGCTGCCACTGTCTTGTCAAAGAACCTATTATCCTCACCAAAGCTTGGACTAAGACCAGCATAAATTGGTGTCACATCGTCATTAAATGAAGCAAGGTTATCATCTCGTGTGACGAATTCCTGCAAATTCACACACATAGTAAGAATCCCGATGAAATCTCTTCGAAACTGTAACCAGAAAAATGTAGTTACCAATATTCCAGGACACACGCAATAGAAGTCTCGCTTGAATCTAGATGAGTCAGTGTCGTTAAAAGAGTAGCACATCCATTGAATTACCTACACAATTTATTTAGCTAGTAAAAGCTGCACCCTAATATACAGATGGTGAATAAAAACTCATGATTAAGTTAATGTACTTACGCAGCTGTCGACCCAACTGCGGGGTTTCAAGGTCCATAAGTCCTTCCTTTGTAATACCATGTACTCTCGCCCTTCATACTTAGCTAAATTTTGATCTTTGTCCAAGGACGAGCTAACGATCCATGTTCTGATTTGTTCCTCCTTAGTCTCCCCCAATTTTATATTTTTCAGGGTTGGATGAATTGAATGTAATGGGGAAGGGTAGGAGTCTTCTCAAACTGTGTTAAACCGAGTGAAAGCTCGGTCTCCCTGGACTCGGTGTATGGTAGTTTGATTTGTTTGGCAAGAGCGTTTGCAGGGGCTGCATGATGATGGCATTTGTTTCGCGCCCCTGTTCAACACTATTGAATACTTGCTCAAATTCAGGACACTGAACGATCGAGATGTCGAACTCCCTACAAACGAATGCAACATGTAGTTAGCTAAAATTACAAGTTATGCCTAGCTAGACAGGTAATCACATGGCATGGGTATGAATTATAAAGAAGAGAAGCATACAGCAATGTAATCTAGAAACCACTAGCCGGTCAAAATCATAGTCACTGAGCTGGACAAGTGCTGTTGGCGGTGTGCGTGGAGATCCATTTTTTTGGTCAGTTTTTGCTTCCTGCGGACTATTATGATTGCCCTTGAAGACGGGATCTGCTTGTTTCACATCATGTGGTGGAGGCTGCCGTTGGAATAACCGTATCCTTCTAGCAAGCGGCACGTCATCATCATCATCAGAATCTGGCACTACCAATGGTGCAGCATTGCTTCCTGCTAAATTTTCTTTTCCAATTGCTTCTCTGCTGCCGCGTCTAGAAAGGCTTTTGCGGACAGGAACCTTTTCCTCGTGCCTCTCTTGGATTCCTGTGGGGTAATCAATTGTATATCGTCACTTGCATATAAAATACTGAAACTCTTCATCATAGATATTGTCATTTGAATGCAGAAATAAACAAACACGATAATGACGCAGGTTATCCTGATAAACAACTACATGCAGATCACAGCATGTTGCACACCAGCCAATGAAGATTACGTAGGATGCATGAAAATATTAAGAAGGATGCATGAAGATATTAAACCAAAATTAATTAGAAATCATGAAGTGAACATCCAATTCAATTTATAACATGACCTATCATAAAGAAAGCATATCACCTTATCTGACTCCTTATCTTGGGTGAGATGTAGTCTTGCATTGGATAGACGGAGATTGATCAGTGTCCTTGCAAGGCATCTTACACCCTGCTTTCTCATTAACTGCTTTAGTCGAAGACTGTTTCTTATATTTTTTCTCTTTCATTTGATTGTTGACTAGACCACCCTGTGTGTTCAACATGAGACAACAAACAGATGGAAAAAATAATTTTAACTTTAACGCGCTAAGAAAACTGAACAAACATATTCGTTCATCAAAATTAACCATCTCAAGCAATAATATAGTGAACATCAATAACCATATTACAGTGAACATCCTCAATTACAGTCAACCAAATAGGCAGCCCCATAAAGCAAATGTTTCATACATAAGAAACCATCCAAATAAAGAAATCATAAGTTATCTATCAAGTTCAGATTATAACCTAATTATGGTATTCTGAATTAACAAAATCAACTCAATTTAACGCTTATTAAAAATAAGACACAGCAACTGTATTCAAACAAGCTTTCAACATAAGAGCATGTAATCATCATTCACGGGCATTGAATTCAGCTCTGCCAAGCGTTCATTTATAACCACCATGTATCAAAACAGACTATGCAGCCACATAAGGAAGTTAATTTAGGATTTTGTAATAGCAGATTCTATGATAAGGATCAAGCATCCTACCACACAGGTAAAGAACCAATAAATGAGCTCACGAGCTATCAAAAGAAAAGCAAATCACCTTTTTCGCCTTCTTGTAGCTTGGATGAGGTGAAGTCTTCCGTTGGGTTGATGGTGATTGGTCAGTGTCAGTCCGTGTCCTTTACACCGTCCTCTCTCGTTAACTGATTCACTCGAACTATGCTTGTTTTTTTCTCCGGTTCCTTGCATTGTTGATTATGCAGCCCTGTGTGTTCAACATTGTGCAATATAGACATGAAAAAAAAATCAAGGTGAACAGCCATTTGCATTATTGATCAACTGGATTATCAAAAAATACATTATTAGAATTTGAACCTGTGAGATAACATAATCGGCCTTCATATCAAGTTCATTTGTGGTCCATTCAACAATCCAAGGCTCGGGTACTCTACATGCATGCAATGGACCATGCTTTAATCGGTGGAAGTACAAAACCTATAAAGAAATATCCTACATGTTAGGAAATAAACCTAAAGCCGTAGATATGTTTTAAATCTAAATAATTTATTGCCATTACCAACAACACAAACATGCACCCCCCACATGTTTCCCGGTTCTCGTCTTGGAATTTCCTTATTGCTTCTCGCAGCCAATGTAATATGTGATATGGCCAATGAAACCTCCTAGGGTTCGAGACATCCAATATTGGAGGGAGGTGCCACGGAGAAATAGTCTGTTGGCTTGTGGGGTTCAGAAACATCTTCAAAACAACCATGATGAAGTACCTTCTAAATGTCATCCTCTGTTGCTCAGTCTCCATTGGACAAGCAAATACAAAGTCCCGCAGTTGGGTTGTGATTTTCTTCTGAAATTGTCTCTTAATTGCCAAATGTGCTTCATCTGTTTTCTGCAGCTCGGGAATTGGCTCTCCTGCGCGAAACAAAATATTTTACCAGTATCACTGCATGTCAACATTGGAATAAGCTTTACCACACAGCGAAAGCTTTACACCTTACATAATTTACACTAACCTCTAGAAGGTATGCCGAATACATTGCCGATAAGTTCTGCAGTAATGTGAATGTCACTGGCGTCTACCCTGAGAGTATCTGTCTCCACGTCATAGGCCCTTGCTAATTGGAGCATGATGCTCTGCTTCACATGCCATTGTGGTACCCGGCGCAGGAAATCAAATTCAATGGCCTCAATCTCAGCTAACTTACCTTGCTCATTATGTCGTTCCAAGTGGGTAAATAAGTTGTTAATGTAGCAAGGTGAGCAACGCGTCTCCACTAGTTTCTTTTGAGCAAAACAAATATGGATCAGCAGAAGGTGGTAATAAAAACCCATATATGTTCATTTAATCTAGTAATCAACGGGATACCTTTTTACCCATCTGGTTTTGTCTTCGGCCGGTTTAGAGATAGGTTTGTCTTTTGCTTGGTCAGCTGTAGTTGCTGTTTTCAACTTGCTGCATTATTGCGATCACTAATTACTTACAGGAAAAGTATTAAAACAAAATCCCCTCACTTCTAACACTCGACTCTCATTCTACCCTCAATTCGAGCAACAATCCAAGATGGTTTCAAAATCAATTCCATGGGCAGTTAATAATTAAAAAAATGGTTAATACTATATAAGAAATACATTCAAATTTTTCGTATTGCAGAAAAGAAAACAATTCTGTTTACAATGAAAGCAATGTAATTTAATATGCCAGCATCTAGCAGTGCTATGTCGTGCTGAATTCACACTGTGGAAAAAATTATACCAAAGTGGCCATGTAAGATCACACACTGAGTGTTCATCCAAAGTAAGTAACAAGGTCAGCCACATTAATTTTATCCAATAACCAGGACCAATGAATATAAAAAAAAATAAATAAACAAATAAATAAATAAATAAGATCAACAGCATACAAAATGATCATAGGAATAAGATTAGGTAATATGAAGGAGCAAGTATACACTACACATATACACCACACAATTCTCAAGAGTCAATCACATGATCAAATAATGACTCTCATAAAGTGGTAGTTCTGGTATATAGTGCTTGATCCGACCCCATTTAACCACAATTATCCTCGTCACATAGCACTCACAATTCACAAAACCTTAATAAAAGAAAAGCAAAAACTACAAAACACTAATGAATGATTCTCTATTGCTGGATTCTCTAGATACAAGACTAGTATATGCCATACAATTTTTTGGTTGATTTAGAAACTAGAGAGAAAATGATAAAGTTCAGCGAGATAAAGAACAAAGAGGGCACAATACTCAAAGTGGGTTACAACTAACAAATTGACAACCAATTCTGGGAAACCTGGAGTAGAAGCTAAAACATAACAATTACAAAATTGCTCTTTGTAACAATAATAATCAATCAATATGAAAGACAATAGCACTCACTAATCTGCAAGCGAACACAAAATTAAAAATTAGGAAAACACTCCCAATTAAATCAATTAAAACAAAACTATCTAATATATGAAGACCACTACCATCTAATAAGTATAAACAATTTTTATTATTCATCACAAATGTTTTTCATGCAAAATGCAATTAGACCGACTCACAATTTCTAGCCTTTAATTTTTTATTATACGTGCTTTATTCTTATTGCATTTTCCCAATACTAATACTACTTTTATCAAAGCCACTCCCCAGTACAATTTCATATTTTAAAATTTTAAATTAGCATTCATTGGTATTGTTGTCAAAGTTGATAAAATTGGAATAAACCATTACAGTAATCTCCACTCATTCATATATAAAAATAACTTTAATCCTGATCAAAAGATGCTTTTGAAATTCTAGGTACCTAAACCATAAGCCATGGCAGTCCAAGGTAGAAAACATAAAAGTCAGCTATTATTTTAATTTCAAAATTCACAATGATGATGACAGCCTAATCTGTTGGCTTCACATGAGAGAAATAAAACCAATAACAGTAGAGTAGTCTACTTATTGCGAGTGACATCTTTATCACTCGTTTTTGGTTATCATCCATCTGATTAGACTGTTTGCATGTTTAATTAGGAAATTTCAGCTGGAGTACCTATATAAATATAAATTTGTTTGCTTTGTTAGCACATTGACATCAAAATAGATTCCTTATTTTCTATTCATAGTTATTAGTCAGGTCTATGTTGTGGTCATTACTTTTCTTTTTTCTATATCAAAATAGAAGGTAACAAGAAGTTCTTATCCTACAGGTAAGGTGGGATGATGTTGAAGCAGGTAGGCATAAAAGGGTTTCTATTAAAAGGGTTTCTTATCCCTCAATATTTGCAAAACTAACCATCCAACAAATATTAACCAATATTCAACGATGGTCAGCCACTATACGTCACGTTACATGCACATGGTCCACACGGAAAAAGACAAAAAATATTCAAAATTAACTCATATATAAACACGATCCCAAACTTTTCCAACCTTTCCCGCGCTAAAATAAAATCATGAAGAACTTCAACAACATAGACTAACTACAAAAATGGCTCCTACTGCTATTCCACCATGGCTAATCACGTATTTCATCAACAAAATCTATCCCTAATCAAACATGCAACCACAATTACTAATCAGAAACTGAACAACCTCACCCACTTACCTTGGATGGTTAGGATTCTTCCGGTCAAGATGTTCGATCGCTTTCCGGTGACCCCGTTCAGTAGCAAGCGGGTATTTCTTGAAGGTCGGTTGCTTCTTTGCTCAGAGACTATGGGCCCCGGTGACGGAATACTCGCAAGATGTTTAGTTCGGCGGTGAGATCTCCCACGCCGCTGTTCTGATCGACGGCTTCACGCCCGGCAGCTGGGTTGCAGCGAATGCCGGTTGTTCAGCGACGGCACCGTGCTGGTTGGGAAAGGAACAGGTCGCTTGGGCTCGCCTGTGACCTTCCTTGCTTGCAGGTTGCGGGGCTCAGCGTTCTAACGCTCTCACGGGTCTCTGCAAGGATTTAGGAGGGTTTGAATATTGGGAGGAGAAACGGCGAACGGGTATTTGGGGAAACAACCAGCGAAACAAAAGGGATTGGGGATTTGGGGAAACAATCAGCGAAACAAAAGGGATTTGGAGATTTGGGGAAAAATTGTAAATAGTAAAAATATGGTAGTGTGTTAAAGTAAACAACCATAATAGGATTAGGATTAATTTTTTGGTTTAATTTTAATTTGGGCCTAATAAAGAGCCCATTGTAGCTATTGTATACATATCTCATTGTTTCCCTAGCGGGATCCCATAAAGAAATAGTAATATATAATTATATATATTAATGATCTTAATTATTTAAAATTTTATATTTATTTTTTATATATAATTTTGATGTAGGATATAAATAAAAAATTTATAATTTATTGATAGATAAACAATATATAAAATTGATCTTTTTAAATATTTTTAAAATATATAAATTATAATTATTGATATATAATTATAGATTATATTCTTATTATTTGAACCATTTCGTGAACTTTCAGTAAGTCGAGTTTAAACTTAAAAAATAAGTTCAATTGTTAACGAGTTAAGTCGTGAGCCAAATTCAATTCTTATGAGCCAAGCTTAAGTTTGGTCTAACTCAACTCATTTTACTTCGAACCCTAGTCATAGTACTCCAAATCAACCAATCATCGTTTATTTCAGCTTGTGCATGACCAATTAATTTGTGACGGTAAGTTTTCTTTAAATGAAAAAAAGGGATGTCAATATACTGGTTGTTTTTTGGTGTTAAGCTCATTAAAAGTAGATTTTTTTTTAGAAAGATAGTAGTTACTAATTTGTATTATGTGGCAGTTTATTTATTTGGTATTTATTACGAATTCTTTAAGAAATTAAATTTTAATAACTTTATTATTTTTTAGAGTTTAGTATTTAAAATTTAGACTATGATCTAAAATTTAAAGTAAAAAAAAATAAATAATTGATATTAACTTAAAAAAACTAGAATTTAGTTATGTTGTGTCTAAAAAATATATGTTAAAATTGTAAATTAAAATTTGTTATTAAAAATACAAAAAAAAGTTTTTAATATATTTGTTTTATATTTATTAAAAAATATTAAAAACTTATACTAATCATTATAGATGTTAGCTAAATCCAAAAAATTAACTACCTAATTAAACTCTAAAACATAATGAGTGTTTATTGCTTAACGTTTTGCTTTAAATGTCCAAGGCCAATCGATGAATGGTTTTTTCACCAGGAAAAGCTATAATAAAGAGTAAAAATTATTTTTTCTAATAAAAAAAATCATGTAGAATATACATTTTTTCATAAATATAATAAAAGTTTTCATTCTTCCTCCAACTCTATTTTTTATCAAAAAAAAAAAAAAATCATTTCTTCGTGACTAAAGTGTTTCTTTTTATTTCTTTGGACTTTAAAATCTAAAAGAAAATGCATACTAATATTCCAAATTAATTTTCTAAAAATTTGTAGTTGGATAATTTAATTCTTAAAAATCTTAATCACCAAATTATTTCATAATTATTTATTTTGTTAGATATATCAATTCTTGTGTCAAATTTTGGTAAAAAATTAAACAAATTAGTTGTTATCGTTATTTAAAAAGATATAATAGTATCTAATTTTTTTTAAAAAAATTTATCCATTTATATAAATGAACAATCTCATGTGAAAATTGATTTTATGTAATGTACAAACTTTTTTATGAAAATTCGAATTAGTACCAGAAATAGGATTGAATTTTATGTTTTAGTTATTTTAAGTCAATATTCTTAGTCAACTGATATAAAAAGTTTTAGTAAATAAATCTATATAATAAAAAATAATACGACATGATTAATAAAAATTATGATTTTTAATCAATAATTAATTAATACAAATATTTTTATATTAAATTTTAAATTATAATAACATAAAAATACATATTATTATAAAATATTGTCTAATATTGATAGGAAAAAAAAATTGATTTAACATTTTTTGTTAAAAGAATAACATGTACAGGACTAAATATATATGTATGGCCATTATTGATATGGTGATTAATATCCGGACATTATTTCCAACGACTTACTTGCAGAGTAGGTGACAGATTAAAGAAGACAAATTAAATTTTACCACATAAAAGAAAGAAAGAAAGAAAGAGGGAATCAAACTTGTGTGTGTTGTTCTATATGACTATGAACATGGAGGAGCCCCTACTGGCACCTAGAGAGAAAGAACTAGAGAGAAAAAGAAGAAGAGGAGTAACATGGAAAAGCTTAATCCAAGAACTGAAGAGTATTTGCATCATAGCAGGTCCTATGGTAGCTGTTACAGCCTTCCAGTATCTTCTACAGATTGTATCTATCATGATGGTTGGTCACCTTGGTGAGCTTTATCTCTCTGCCACCGCCTTAGCTTTCTCCCTTTCTACTGTCACTGGTTTCAGCCTTCTTGTAAGTTCTAACCTCCTCCACCATGCATTCTTCTTCCTTTTTTGTGATTATGAATCTGAAACTTGTTCAATCTTCATTCTTCAATGCACATAAACTATAGGGTCATATCAATAAAGCATTAGTCTTTGTGAGGTCATGTTACATGGAATTATTATGACTTCAGTGGGGTCCATTTTGTACATGTCACTCTATATAAGAATACCAAATATGATTTGTAGTATGAGTAAAGCATTGAATCTCTGCAATTAGTTGATTGATCTGTTTAACAACTATGAACTATCCCTTACATATGAACAGTTAGGGATGGCTAGTGGTCTGGAAACTACTTGTGGACAGGCTTATGGAGCTCAGCAATACCAAAGAATTGGAAAGCAAACATACACTGCCATCTTCTGTCTAATATTGGTGTCTGTTCCTCTGTCTTTCATTTGGATCAACATTGAACAGATACTAGTGTTCCTTGGTCAGGACCCTATGATTGCTCATGAAGCAGCAAAGTTCTTGCTTTGGCTTGTTCCAGCACTTTTGGCATACTCAATTCTGCAGCCATTAGTTCGATACTTCCAAATGCAAAGCTTGCTTCTTCCTATGTTGATAACCTCTTGTGTAGTCTTTTGTGTCCACATACTTCTTTGTTGGGCATTGGTGTTCAAGACTCAACTCAAGAATGTTGGTGGTGCTTTATCATTTAGCATCTCAATCTGGTTGAATGTCATCATTCTTGGATTATACATGAGATACTCTTCAGCATGTGCCAAAACAAGAGCTCCACTCTCCATGGACATATTCCAAGGAACTCGCGAGTTCTTTCGATTTGCAGTCCCTTCTGCAGTAATGATTTGGTGATATATATATATACACATCTCTCTTCAACTATAAATAGTTTCTTTTTTCCAAAAGATTTCTGTAATAATTCAGTGTGTTCATGTAGTCTTGAATGGTGGTCATTTGAGCTGATAATCTTGCTATCTGGGCTGTTACCAAATCCACAACTTGAAACTTCAGTACTATCAGTTTGGTATGTTAGTTACTCTTCTTTCATCTTTTTGTTGTGATTGCACTAATATTCTGTGACTTTCTTTCTGTGCAGTCTTAATACCATTTCAACTGTGTATTGTATCCCTTTTGGAATTGGTGCTGCAGCAAGGTTCAAATCATAATTCACAAAAGCATTCATTCTACAAAATCCAAATGCATGTGTCAATGGAATCATGATTATTAATTCCGTGTGTATGGTGATGATGACAGCACAAGGATTTCAAATGAACTAGGAGCTGGGAATCCAGAGGCTGCCCGGATTGTGGTGATGGCAGCAATGTGTCTTGCAATGATGGAGACAAGTGTAGTAAGTGCAACTCTCTTCAGCTGCCGCCACATCTTTGGATATGTTTTCAGCAGTGAGAAGGAAGTTGTTGATTATGTAACTGTCATGGCTCCTTTGGTCTGTCTCTCAGTCATATTTGACAGCATGCAAGGTTTTCTTTCAGGTGATTTAATTAATAAATTATATTGTGCTGACTCTTATGAGACATGGTTCGTCATGATTTGTGTTTGGTTAATAATAGGGGTTGCTAGAGGTTGTGGATGGCAGCACTTAGGTGTTTATGTGAATCTTGGAGCATTCTACCTCTGTGGGATTCCAGCTGCTGCCACATTGGCATTTTGGGTGAAACTGAGAGGAATAGGACTTTGGGTTGGTATACAAACTGGATCTTTTCTTCAAGTTTCTCTACTTGCTATCATAACAAGTTGCATCAATTGGGAACAACAAGTATGTCCTCTACCCTCTTTAATTTATCTGTCTTGATAATGCATCAGTTGCATCATTTGATTTCCGGCAAAAACTCAGATGCAGTTGACTTCACGTGAAGTTGATAGTTGAGAGTTATTAGATAAAAATTTAGTCAAATTAGTCAAATTATTTAACGACTCTCAATTATTAATTTCATATGAGGTCGACTGCACCAGAGTTTCCACCTTGATTCTCTTATAAAATTGTGTGGTCTTGATAATGCAGGCAATTAAAGCAAGAACGAGAATATTTGAGGGTCAATTTTCAGCAGACACTACATTGGTATGAGAAGCTGGTCATTTGTTGAATTTTGATGATGATTCATGAGTGTTAAGCTTTAAGAACATTTGACCAAGGAACATGTGTTCATTTGAGAGGGTTAATTGAGCATGCAACCTGACACAATGACACATCATATTTATGGACGCCACGTGTCATCAAACAATCCCAAGGCCTTGTAACCGTTACCCCTCCAGAACTTGAAATCATATACAATAATATGCAGCTCTTTTTCAAATATATATACGAAAAAGTGTAGAGTCAGCAATTTTGTTAAATTTTGAAATAATTAGTAAAAAAAAATGAGTTATTGAATAAAATTTCACATCAATTTCACACCAATAACAGTATTTGATAGTTACAAATCATAAAAGTTACTGCCTCTCTAGCATTCTTTTATATATACTTGTTTAAAATCACAAATTAGAAAACTATTCATAAACCTTGTCTCTATCAAACATATATAATCACGACTAAATAATAAAATTTTATAAATCTTGGTTTTAAACCATAATTTATAAATAAAATGAAAAAAATTGTCCCAAATATGATTTAAGTGTTTTTGTAAATTTGAATGAATCTAACTCCGAAACGAAACATAAAGACAGACCAGTCACGAAGTCAGGGAGAAATGATTTAATTTGACAGAATATATAAGTTTTTGTAAAATATTAAAGAAAAATATAAATATATATTAAAAATAAATTTTTGTAAAAGAAATTAACAAAAGAGAAGTAAGGAGAAAACAACTGGCAGCCGTTAGCTGAAATATTATAACTAGTAAACTAGGACTAGTAAAATAAAATAAATATCTATGACTACGGCTAATATATACGAATATCCAATATATAATATAGAGTTATTAAAAGTAGAATCTGCAGAGGGAGTTGCAAGTAATTAATTGCACATTAGTATATATATATATATATATATATATATATATATATATATATATTGTCTTGCGGCAGAGTCACGGTAGCTCAAAGTCATAGATTACTCTATAATTAAATTTGTATAGTCTCTCCATATTTACTTAAAAATTGGAGATTCAAATTTTATTTTTAAGTTTGAAAAAAAAATCTGCATATATATATAGTATGATGTATGAAGTTGATAGAAAGGCAGAAGAAAGAAGTGGGAAATTAAAGTGAGAGAGAGAGTAACATCATATATGATATGATAATGGAAGAGAGTCTTCTAGCGGCAAAGGAAAGATCATCATCATGGACATGGAAGAATGGTTACAAAGAAGAAATGAAGAGGATATGTGAGATAGCAGGGCCCATGGTGGTAGTGATAGCTTCTCAGTATCTGTTGCAGGTGGTTTCAACCATGATGGTTGGTCACCTTGGCGAGCTTGCTCTCTCAAGCTCTTCTTTGGCCATATCCCTCTCTGGTGTCACCGGTTTCAGCCTCCTTGTAAGCTTCTACTTTTCTTTTCTTTAATCTAACATCTCATGTACTACATTCATTTGTTCTGATTTAACATCTAATGTCTTCTTCATATGAGTAGTCCTTTTAAGAGAAAAGGGAAAAATTCTGCAAATTTATTTATTTTATTACACTATTGTTTTGTTATTATTAGGCGGGGCCTTTAGTGTTTGAACTCTTCTAACTGTTTTTGGTTGATTCTCATTCATTGTGGACATTAATCCACGCAATTCCCATATTGGTAATATGCAATTTTTGGACGTAAGAGACATGAATATATGATAGTTCTTCAGAATATCTTTTTAAATTCTATATAGGAAAAGTAAAATCCACTTGGCAGATATATCTTAGTAGTAAGAATAAATTACCAAAATTTTGAATTCGAGAATGGGAACAGATGGGGATGGCGAGTGGACTGGAAACTATATGTGGACAGGCTTATGGAGCAGAACAATACCAAAGAATTGGAATGCAAACATACACTGCCATCTTTTCTCTCATATTGGTGTGTGTTCCCCTCTCTATTCTTTGGATCAACATTGAACAGATACTAGTCTTCCTAGGCCAGGACCCTCTCATTGCTCATGAAGCAGCCAAGTTCATCATATGGCTTATTCCAGCCCTTTTTGCATACGCAATTCTGCAGCCGTTGGTTCGATATTTCCAAATCCAAAGCTTGCTTCTTCCCATGCTTGTAAGTTCTTGTGTCACTCTATTCCTCCATATACCTCTTTGTTGGCTCTTGGTGTTCAAGGCTGGACTCAATAGTGCTGGTGGAGCATTAGCAGTTAGCATTTCAATCTGGTGCAATGTCATTTTTCTTGGATTATTCATGAGATACTCTCCATCATGTGCAAAAACACGCGCTCCGATTTCTCTGGAGATGTTCCGAGGAATTGGGGAGTTTTTTCGCTTTGCTGTCCCTTCTGCAGTAATGATTTGGTAATATATATGATCTCTTCTTGTTCAACCTGTTATCAATTATTCAACTCAAACTGCTTACATTTGTTTATGTCTGTGAATGTAGCCTTGAATGGTGGTCATATGAGTTGCTTATCTTGCTGTCTGGGCTGTTACCAAACCCACAACTTGAGACTTCAGTTTTATCTGTTTGGTATGTTAGTTAAACCTTTTTGCTTTGTTCTTTTATCTTTGCCACAAATAGTTTATATTCATGAGTGTGTACTAGTTTCACAACTTAAAAATTGTGATTTTAATTCATTATTTTTTTTTCATTTTTCTGCAGTCTTAATACAATTTCAACTCTCTATACCATCCCTTTTGGAATTGGTGCTGCAGCAAGGTCTACATCTTAAACATATTCACTCTGCATATTTCAAATGGCAAATTGGCAATGACATACTAATTGATCATACTTGTTTCTTCTCAAATGAATGTAGCACAAGAGTTTCAAATGAATTAGGAGCAGGGAAACCACTAGCTGCTCGTGTAGCCGTGCTGGCTGGAATGTCTCTTGCAGTAATTGAGACGAGTATAGTAAGCGCAACCCTCTTTTCGTGTCGCCACATTTATGGTTATGTTTTCAGCAACGAGGAGGAAGTTGTTGATTATGTCACTGTCATGGCTCCTCTGGTTTGTGTATCTGTTATACTAGATAGCCTACAAGGTGTTCTGACAGGTAAATTTTTTACCTTCATGTCTATCCTTAAGTAAAGTTTTTACTTTTTGCACAAGACATTGATTTTGTCCGAATTACTTTGGAATAGGGATTGCTAGAGGTTGTGGATGGCAGCACTTAGGAGTTTTTGTAAACCTAGGAGCTTTCTACCTCTGTGGGATTCCGGCTGCGGCTGCATTGGCATTTTGGGTGAATCTGAAAGGAAAAGGACTTTGGATTGGTATACAAGTTGGTGCATTTGTTCAAACTGTTCTACTTGCTACCATAACAAGCTGCATAAATTGGGAACAACAGGTATGTTATGTAGCTTTGGAACCTATGCTTGATTTTGAGACATAAGTACATTGTTTTATCTTGGTGGTTGTTACTATTTAGATTTTGGTTAATACAGCTTAATGCCTTTGTTAAAAGGTGATACTTCCATGAAGACATTATCTGAACGGTTTACAATACCATCTTCACATGAAGACGTTTTCATAGAAGTAGCCGCCTCTAATTCTACTTTATGCAATTTGATTCAATTGTATGGTCTGAAACTCTTAAATATGATGCAGGCAATGAAGGCAAGGAAGAGAATATTTGATGGTCAATTTTCAGCAGATAATATACTGATATGAGAAGCTAGTATTGATGAAATAAAGATCAATTATAAATCTTCATTAGTGAGTGACTTGGAGATATTCCTTTCACTGGAATTTCGGAAAAATGTTTTCATGATAAAGAGTTGTATATTAGCTCATCACACCTTATGCATTTTTATGTAACCATGTTAAAGTGATCCCCAAATTATGGAAAGGGATAGGATTTTGGTCTCTAAATTATAGGCCGAAAATTTTTTCCGTTTCGGATTTTTTTGCATAAAAAATCGTCCCTAAGGTTTAACTTGTTTTTAAAATCGTCCTTACCTTAGGGACCAAAATCGTACGGAGATGGCGGCGAAAACAAAGATAGAGGTGGATGGTGGACAGCTTTTTTTTTTTTTCTCTTCTCTCTTCTTCTTCCTTTTTCCCTTCACTGAAATAGAAACTAGAAATATTTTTTTTATAATTTTTTTATTATGGATAATTTGGTCTAAAATTTTAATATTTATTTAAAAAAATAATTTAAAATTTGATTTTAAACCTTAGGGACGAATTTGTATAAGAAAAATTAGAAACTAAAAAAATTTTTGACTTATATTTTAGAGACCAAAATCGTATTTAATCATTATGGAAATGAAGAGTCATACAAGACAAGGGCATGTGAGTGTGTGGTTTAGCTCAAATCCTATGTACTTAATTTTTTTATTCGAAAAACAGTAAAACTTAGACGCCACATAATCTCTCATAAAAACGAGAAGATATCAAGATAAACAATATTAATGTTGTATTAGATAAAATAAATTAAATAAGCCAAGTTGATTGAAAATCACAAGTCCACAACCCATCAAATGATACTAAAGTATATATTTTATAATAATAAATCATAAGATGTATTTGTAATTTTTTTTAATATACATAGATAACGATTTAAAAAAATTGTTTACTAAGAAATTTGTATATTACATGTGCCTGGTTCTCAATCTCCGAGATACATATCTTGGATAGGTAGTTGAGTTGGTCGATTTGAATTCTTCTTATCTGTCTCATAGCAGCTACCAATCACAGAAACATTGTTATGTTTATTAATTTTTTCATTTTCATGGACACCTGTGATCTATTATTTTCAAATAAACAATAATTAAGTTATTTACCAAAATAGCATGTGACAAAAAATAGTGTTATTTAAATGAAACAGTGATCAAGTGTAACACTAACACCTTGATACATGCTATAGTGGTCAAAGCGACACGAATTAGTGGAACACTAAAGCTAGCTGTTCTTTAAAATCGTCACTGGACTTACCTCACACGATTTCTATTATTTCTTTTGAAAAATCAACTACAAAATTTTTAACAAGTTTTCACTCTCTTTTTTTGAAATCTTTAACTCTTTGATAGCTGAGATGTTCTGTTATATTTTTTATTTTATAATTAATAAAAATAATTAAAATCAAATATAACTTTTGTTACAAACCGATTTATTTATACATTAGTCCAATCAGATTTATTTAACTCTAATTAAACTAAGAACAGTATAATTATACTTGACGAATCTTTGACTTCGGATCCATCAAGAAGGACACATATCCACAAAATCTTTAATTGCAAAATACATCTAGTGGTCCAACCTTAAGTTTTAGTAAAAGTCATTTTTCATTACTTCTCTGGAGTATCCTCCAAGTTTAGTCTATAAATGTATATATTCGAAAATTTCCTATAAAAGCAGCCGAAGCCTGTGTGTTTTAGGTATATCAGATATCAGTTTCAAGAACCTTCTTTTAAGACATGGAAGAGGGTCTCTTGTTGAAGCCAAAAGGAGAAGAAAAGGGTTCTTTAGGAACCATAACATGGAGTGTGTTGGCAAAAGAGATTAAGGGTGTTGGTTATTTAGCACTGCCTATGATAACTGTCAACTTATCTACCTATTTTCTTCAGATAATTTCAATTATGATGGTTGGTCATTTGGGAAAGCTTGCTCTCTCTAGCACAGCTATTGCTACCTCTCTTTGTGCTGTCTCTGGCTTCAGTGTTATTGTAACTATTCTTTCTCTTATCTCATATCATAGCCTTCAAGTTTTTGTTTCAGAATTAACTGTGTTTTTTGTTTATCAAACAGTTTGGAATGTCATGTGCATTGGAAACTTTAGGTGGCCAAGCCTATGGAGCAAAGCAATATAGAAGATTTGGTGTTCAAATCTACACTTCTATTGTAGCTTTGAGTCTAGCTTGTGTTCCTCTCTCTCTTTTATGGATCTGTTTGGGGAAAATAATGGTTTTGTGTGGCCAAGACCCTTTGATTTCACAAGAAGCTGGAAAATTTGCTGTGTGCCTTATTCCTGCTCTATTTGCTTATGCTTCACTTCACACCCTCATTCGCTACTTTTTGATGCAGAGTTTGATCTTTCCTCTTGTTATGAGTTCTTGTGTCACTTTTTTCTTTCACATAGCTTTCTGTTGGATACTTGTTTTTGAGTTCCAACTAGGTAACTTAGGAGCAGCATTTTCTCTTGGCATTTCATATTGGTTGAATGTGATTTTGCTTGGACTATATATGAAATTCTCTGCTCAGTGTGAAAAGACTCGTGCTCCAATCTCGATGGAACTATTCCATGGGCTTGGAGAGTTCTTGTGCTATGCCGTTCCATCTGCTGGAATGATTTGGTTAGTTTCTTCCTCTAGAATCTGATCTTATTATATACACACATGCGTTTGTGCGCAAGCTTATCAACCTTGATTTGTTTTATTGTGTTTGATGATCAATGCAGCCTTGAATGGTGGTCATTTGAGCTTCTCACTTTGCTTTCTGGGCTTCTACCAAATCCAGAGCTTGAAGCTTCAGTTCTGTCCATATGGTAAGTAGGACTTGGTCATTGAGACATGAGAGATATTTTTATGTTCTACAATCTCAATTGAAATTGTTACTCATAGTTCAATATTCATATTCATATCCATTCCATTTCCATACTAGTTGTGCTAATGTGATTTAAATGTTGAAATTTTTGTGGCTAGTTACTCAATCACCACGACAATCTACACAATGCCAGAAGCAATTGGCTCCGCAGCAAGGTTTTACTTTTATCATTATGTACATATTGTTTTATACTAGTTATACATTTTTTTCTTTTATCATTGATTTTTGTTTTTTTCTGGTTAATTCTTTCAGCACTAGAGTTTCAAATGCATTGGGAGCTGGAAGTCCAAAAGAGGCACGAGTGGCAGTCGTAGCTGCCATGACTCTTGCAGGCTCACAGGCTCTTTTGGTGAGCTCAATCATTTTTGGGTGCCGAAATATTATAGGTTATGTTTTTAGCTATGAGCAGGATGTGTTGGATTATGTCACGGATATGGCTCCCTTAATATGTGTCTCTATTATATTAGACACTTTACATGGTACTCTTTCAGGTTGGCACTTTTCTTTTTCTTCTTGGTATTATTATTCAATGCACAATCATGTCTTTTTATGAAATATAACACTTGGTCATATTAATATATAGGTATTGCTAGAGGATGTGGTTGGCAGCAATTAGGAACATATGTGAACCTTGGAGCTTATTATGTTTTAGGAATTCCACTTGCTGCTATATTAGGTTTTTGGGTACAGTTGAGAGGAAAAGGCTTGTGGATTGGAATAATGAGTGGTGCCTTCTGCCAAACAATTTTACTTTCTCTCATTACAAGTTGTACAAATTGGGAAAAACAGGTTTGTCCTCCATCTTCTAGTTCTTAGGATGCATTTAGTTTATTAGTTTCTTTTCTATTATTTAGAATGTTTTATTGGGTAGTTTTATGATATGATACCATAATTCTATGTCTGAAAGGTCTAGAGTTCGATTCTTGATGAATTCTAAAGTAAAAAAAATAGTATAAGACAAAAAAATAAAAGAAAAGAAAGCTTATGCAAAAATCAAGCAAATCCAAAAAAAGTTCTTACTTGAAAAAAATGTGAGAGATATAATTATTTATATTGTCTTCTTCTTTTAGTTGTTGGGATGAGTAATTTTATAAGAGAAATGAATGAATATTTTTTAAAATAAAATAGTATAGGTCACTCATATTATTGACAAGTCATTCAAAAACTGATGTTTGATTCTATTAATTGTTGATAAAAATATTTTTAAGTTATTATTTCATACTATATATATTTTTTGTTTGCATTGATATAGTCCAACACATAATTTTAATTTTTTTTATTAAATAATGTTTTTTGGTTTTAAGAAATATGATATCAAAGCAAACAAATTTGATTATATTTATAGAGTTGCATCTAAAGTCATAATAAAATCTTTGATGGTCTTATATTACAGGCATTAAAGACAAGAGAAAGAGTATTTGAAGGAAGATTTTTTGTGGAACATGCATTAGTGTGAAAGATTAAATTGGAGCAAATAGAATAAATTCTTTGAAGCTATATCATTGTCTATTTAGTACTTAATCAATATTAAATGTTTCAGTTTATATTTACTATGAAAATGTGTTAGCGTAATTATCATGTATGTATCCAAAGTAGTTATTATTATTATTAGAAGAAGAAGTATAAGGAGTCAATCGAGTATTTGTACAATGTGTATAATTGAGTTTAGGAATGTTCGATTCAGTAGGATACCAGATGTTTATTATCCCTAGTATCCTGATGGTTATTCTGAATAGTATGGGTGGATTGTATTTAAGAAATTAGTAGTATTTTATTTTGAATGTTTATTTTTTAATTCATATTAAACTAAATAAATAGCTCATTATACACATTATACAAATATTCTATTGGCTTCCTAACAAGATTCTATTAGAGTAATAGTTAAACTTTTAGTTTAATTATTGAGGTATTCTATTTTTAAACAACTGTTTCTTAGATGTACATTAAAATTAATTATTAATTAAAATATATATTAAAATATAAAATTTATATTAAAAATAAATTAAATTATATATTAAAATATAAAATATATATTAAAAATAAATTATATTATATATATAAATATATTATAACTAATTTTAATGTACAAATAATATTTTTAATTATCAAAATTAAAACGATTGAAACGGCTAAACAATTAAAAAAATATCAAAACAACTCAATTTTTTAACAAATTGATTTTGATAAATTGAAACCAGTTAGACTTATTAATTTAGTTGATAATTTAATTTAGGTTGAGTCTAATATATAATTAGATATCTCTATTAAAAATATAGAGATTAGTTCTATTTAAAATTTATATATATATTAAAATTAACTATCAATATATAATATATATTAAAATATAAATATATATTAAAAATAAATTAAATTATATATATTTAATATTTATATATAAATATATTAATAATTAATTTTAGTGTAGGAATAGTATTTTTATAAGGCCAATGCTACGGTGATGAAGAAGTTATTCTTCTTCAGCTGCTGAAGCGATGTGGAGGAGCCATCTGGCTGACGCGTGTGGTATTGTTTCCCATATAAAGACATTGGCTGTTCGAAGGCAGATGATGCACAATTAATATGGCAGAAAGAGATTAATTAGGTGAGAGATTTTTCATACCTAATAATGATGATTATGGTATTAGACTTTTTTGTGCATAACTAGTATACAATTTTTGGTATATTGTGTAGTGGGCTTTTTGTTCGTTTATTTCAGTGAGTGTCCGAGAGTTAAAAATTTTGTTAGTTGGAGAAAATAAAAAGGTTTTAGGTATATATATATATATATATATATATATATATATATATATATATATATATATATATAATGGTAGTAATTGTTAATTTAGTAAAAAACTTTATAAATAAAATTTAAAAGGTTGTTTCACTTTCAATAACTACAATTTGGATAAGTTAAAAGGTTTAATAGAAGTAATTTTATATGTATCTTTAGTTTTTTATTTAAAACATAATATATTTTCTTATTATTTTGGTGTAGAGTTTAATGATATTAATTAAGAATTTTTATTTAGGATTAATTTATATAGTTTAGACTTTGTAGCTTAGGATTTTAAGTTTAGGATTAGAATTATTGTATATGATTTAGGATTTGAAAATTAGAATTTAGGATTTAGAATTTATAAATTACGGTATTTATGGAGTTTAGAGTTTATTAGATTATGATTTAATATTTATGGTGTTAGGGTTTAGGTTTTTATTTAAGAAGTTGAGGATTTTAGATTTAAAGTTAAGAGTTTAATGAATGTGATTAAATGTTTAGGATTTAAGATTTAAGATTCAAAGAAATTAGTGTTGAGAGAATTTAGAATTTATACTTTAGGATTGAAGTTTGAAGATAAAAAAGTGAGTTTATTGATTAAGGTCGAAATTTAAAAATTGACAAGATTTCAAATTTTAAATAATTAAAAATGTATGACCTTAACTTAAAAAAGAATTGTTTCAATTAAAATATAAGTAAGTGTTCATTAATCCAACTAAGAATAATTATAAAGTATCTAACAAAAAAATAAAAATATATTTAATTTATTACGTTAATTGGTTTTATTAATATATAATTGGATAAAGTTTGCATTAATTAAATTAAACGAATTTATAGTCAATATTGTGCAGTGATATTGTTAAAAATGGTGGAGGTGAAATATTTTTAATTGTAAGTATAATCTCCGTTTGGTATAAATTATTTTTATAATTAAGTTTAATTTTTATTTTTTTATGTCTCCCATAAGTTATTTTTGATAATATTAATGTACAATTTGTAAATACCAGAAATCGATTAATGATTTTATTAAATATGAAGATTACAAAAATAATAAAAAATAATAGAAATAAAATATAATAAAAAAAACATAAAATAAATTAAACCTTGAAATTCTACGAATTTCGATAATCATCGTGTTTGTCGTGCGGAGGCGGACTAGGAAGAATTTGATTATGAAGATGTTATTAAAGAATAGGTGTAAATGGTTGCAAGACTTTTCCATTTGTTCGCTACAGATTTAGGATAAGGTTAAGGTTGGGGGGTGATTGGAGTGTTGGGTATTTTTGTTATTTATTTTATAAAAATTCAAACGGCAACGTTTCGGCTCATGCTGTTACTCTTCTTTTTATTTTTGAATTTTCATTTTCTTTCGATGCCCAAAAAGCTATATGATTCACAGATTTCTTGAAAATTTTGTCATTCCTTTTTAAATAAGTGCTCCAAATGATAACAATGAAACTAAACTGACTAACATTCTATTAATTCGACTGCATGATTGACCTCCGAAGCATGTAACCTTATTGTCATTCAACTCTACAAGTGAGGCAGCTTAGTTTAACTCCATTATTATTATTATTATTATTATTATTATTATTATTATTATTATTATTATTATTATGGGTAACCGGAGATTAGTGGGCTGGACTCGTAAGGCTGGCCCGATCGCTTGAGGAAGAAGACCTCCAGACTTGGTTCCGTACTAGGAGCCTTCGTTCGACTTGTGTATGAACGAACGAGAGGGGGTGGTACCTGCAAAGACACTTCGATGCCTAAGTAAGCAAGGGTCTAAGCAAGTTTAGAGAGTATGGGAACTTCGAGATACCTGAGGGTTGTCAGTATACTTATAGTGGTGAACTCATAACCACCGTTGGAGTGGTTCCTCCTTTTAAGGAGGGTAACTGTCTCTTTATCTTAGGGAGGTTGAGATTTGACTCCTGGAAGTGGGTTGGGAGATTTTAGGGACAGTTATTTATTTGAATGAGTGTTATCTGCCAGCTAACCCTCTTTACCGACTTCCTTGCGTCGAAGCCGACCTCTTGCGAGAAGGTCGGTTGCGGGGAAAGATCAACCTCACGGATTGGGCCTTTTTATATTATTTGGATCTGGGCCTGGACATTGGGTCATGGTATGAACAATTATTATTATTATTATTATTATTATTATTATTATTATTATTATTATTGTCAATTTTTTAAATTTTGAATATTTTCTTATAAATAAAAATTAATTTATTTTATTTTTTAATAAGTAAATTGGTCAGAATTTTTTTTTATAACTGAATTTCTTTCTTTGATCATTTAATAATTCAGTTAAATTATTTTTATCCCTGTTTTTTATTTTGTTAATAATGTTATTTTTTGTTTCTTGACTTTTATTTTATTTGTATTTGAATTTTTAAATTTTTTTATTAATTTTAATTAAATTTAATTTTTTGTTAAAAAATAATTAAGCAGATTAATTTGTCAACCTACCAAAAAGTAGAACACACTATCTTGGGAAACATCTTTACACGCGTTCAATATCCATGCACTCCACCTTGTTTCAGCATGAAAAGAAAATTCTTCGTTTCATCACCGTAGCATTGCCCTAATATTAATACTTAATAAGATGAAGAATTATAAAGAGAGGTGAACACTTTTGATTTTTTCTTAAAAAAATACTTTGTGAGGCTCAAACACGAAAGTATTAATAAAATATCAGCACAACTATTATCTTGTCTTTATAATCTTGTTCACACATGTCAGCAAAAGACATTTATAATTAGGCGGATGCTACCGTGCTGAAGTAAGATTCTTTCAGTACGTATTTAAAGTGACTTAGCATAAAGGGAAGTAGGACGCGTGTGTTGATTGTATTGCACGCATAGACACAACCTGAAGCACTACAGTATTGGCAGGAAGGTATTATTCTGGGAGGGCGTAATTACTTCAGCGTAATCAGCAGCTAATGTTGATTAATTATTTGGGTTTGGGCTTTTTTGTTGAACAGGGAAATTTTTGGTTGCTATCGTGAGTTGGAGTTTACTGTACTGACCACATATTATTGGTTCAATAAGTTCAGTATCTTGTTTATATTAAAATGAAATTGGAGACAGTTAAAGATTAAAATTAGGCCTATCAAGGAATAGATATGCTGGTGTTTTTATTTTTTTTCCTTTTTGTTGTCATGCATCATATAAAATATGATATAGACAATGCATAAAAAGAGAAAATGGAAAAGTGACAGTAATAAAAATGAGAAGGAAAGGAAAAAAAATTACATGTGCTCTTATAAAAGTTGTGGTAATTAAAATTAGTGAGTGTATTAATTTCTTAATTTAAAAAACAAGTGTTTTTGTTAAATTGTGTATGGAAAAAAGGTCATTTTATTTTTAATTCAGTAATGTTAGAATAGGACATTAAATGTTTGGTTAAAAATGTTTTGTCAAAGTAAACAAAATGAATTTTTATAAAATATTTTTTTTTTCAAATGATATCTTTTAAAAAATTTTAAAGAAAAATCCAAAATAACCCCTGACAATTATCTCGAAAGACAACGAGGCCCTTGACAAAAAAAACTCAAACCGGCCCCTGATAATTATCTCGCAAGGACAACGAGACCCCTGTGCCAAAAAAGACAACGAGACCCTTGACAAAAAAAAAACTCAAACTGTTCCTTGACAATTATCTCGCAAGGACAACGAAGTCCCTGTGCAAAAAAAAAAAATCAATGTTGTTTTTTTGGACACAGAGGCTAATCAATCCAAAAAAAAATATCAGGGACCGGGTTGGGTGTTTTTTTTCTTGAGGGTCTCGTTGTCCTTTCGAGATGATTGTCAGGGCCGGGTGGGGTATTCACTCAAAATTTTACTAACTTGTGCCCTATTAAGCATACTATAAAAGCAAATATTTTATAAAAATTATTATAAAAATTAATTTTTTTATGTTTTCAATGCAATAAATACATCAAAAGTATTAAAAAATTATTATATTTTTAAAATGTGTCTTTAAGGCACAAGTTAGTTAAATCTTTTTTTAAAAGATTTTATTAAAAAATAAGGCAATTTTATATTTAGTTATCTCATGTAAAATTATTTTTTTATTTATCAATTATGTTTAAGTACAACAATATAAAATTATTTATTATGTTAAAAATATTTTTGTTTAAGTAAAAAAATAAAAAATATATAAATTGTAATTTCTAAATTTCTTTTTAATATTTTTATTTTTATTATTAAAATTTTTTGTGATAGTGAAGAAGAGAGGGAGACACATGACCTGATCCAACACTAAGGCCCAAATCTAAATAAAAGACCCAATCCAAATATTAGGCCTTCACTCGACACCGACCTCCTCACAAGAAGTCGGACCCAACACAGACTTGTCCTAAGGAAGTCGGGATCGAAGATTAGCTGGCAGATAACCCTTATTCAAATATGTAACTGCCCCTAAAATCTCTCAACTCACTTCCAGGGGCCATATCTCAACTTTCCTAAGATAAAGGGACGGTTATCCATATAAAAATGTGGAACTACTCCAACAGTGGTTATTGGTTCACCACTATAAATACACTGACACCTCTCAGGTATCTCTAAGTTCTAATATTCTCTAAACCTGCCAAAACTCTTTGCTAACTTAGGCATCGGAGTGTCTTTGCAGGTACCACTCCCCATTCGTTCACACACACAAGTCGGACGATAGCTCCCAGACGCGAACCTAGTCGGAGATCCTCTCTTCCAGACGTTTTGGGCCAACCTTATCAGTTCAGCCCATTAATCTCCGGTTATCCATTATAACAATGACTAAGAGACAAAAAGTGAAAAACGAACGAGAAATTTGAATTTAAAAAGAATTTATGATATTATCACAATTTAAGATTTAGGATTTAAAATTTATCATTACAGATTAGAATTTATTGTTTAATATTGAGGGTTTATGTTAAGGTTTAAGGTATAATTATATAAATAAAATAAAATATAAATTTTTAATTTAAAATTTAAAATTAAATTTACTTAGTTTGTGAAAATATTTAACTCACACGGAGGAATAAGTTTAAAAATATGGTATTTAAGAAAAAATTCTTCCACCAATATTTTTAAGGGTTCAATGGTTTTGAATATAATTTTATAAAAAATTCAAAAAATTTTGAAAAATACGGTGAATACACTTTTTTTTTGTGTGGTCTTCCTTAAAATATAATTGTTTTTTGAAGTAATCTTAAATCAATAAAATTATTGTAAATTTTAAATTTTTTATTTAATCAATTGCTTGCTTTATATATAATCAATTGTTTGCTTTAAAGAATAAGTGACTAGTGTTATTTTTAAATTAATAATTTCAAATTAAAAAATTACACAAACATAATGGTATTAATCTTAAAATTAAAAATTTTAAATAAAAAAAAAATTTACGTAGTAGCAATTTATTTTTTCCTGTCATGATCATCATCATTATTATTACTATTTCGGTAAGATAAAGGGGCAGAGCCTGAAGTCTTTTTTATTGTTGTTATTATTTTGAAATGGAGCAGCAAAAATTTTAGCCCATAACCACAACCCAGCTCATTCCAACCATGGTATACTAAAGCTTCACTTCAGAACAATAAAGCCCAACTAACTGATTAGAAGATTATGTGCTAATCTGCCTCTAATTAGTCTCGACAATTTCTGTCCCTTCTGTAATTGTCACACAACTTGTCGGGGTCAATGGGAACCAAAACTACACACGTATCCTCTTGGAGCATCCACGACATTTCTTCAGGTGAGGAAAAAGTTTTACTTCCTCACAGTAGCATGACCCTTTTTGTAAAACTTATTACCCTAATTTCAAAATTTGAGACAAAATAATTATGAGACTAAAAAAAAACTCAATATTTTAATAATTTCTTATTACGCATTGATTAATTGCAAAACGGGTAAGCGTTTGCATTCACAAGTTCACAACGGCGCCGTCATTTCCGTCCGGTGCAGTGAAGCCAGCGGCTGCGGCCTCAGAAGAAGAAGAGCGGTAGATTAAAGATGCCGGTGAGAGCGGAGAAGGAGCATCTGAACGTAGTGCTTGGTTCACACCTCGCCAATATCCATGAAACCCTACAGGTGCCGTTCTCTCTCTCCTCCCCTCCCCTTTTCTCTTCGCTTCCGCATGAATGCATGATCCTCACCCTTCCCTCATGCGGTTGATAGGTTTTGGATCAAACGGCTTCTTCTGCTTTGGACAAAGTCAGCTGGGATGACGTCATCAAAATGGGTGATGAAGTTCAAAAACAAGCTACCACAGGTTCACTCTTGACTCTTCTATTGGCCTTTCCCAATTTTATGCCTTTTGAGTTGATTATTCCGAAAGTTCATTCCTTTTTTTGGGTTTCCCTGTTTTAGTTTCGTGATCTTCTACAAAGATTTTAGGCAATAAATAAAATGCATGATTTTCAATAAAATCTATATCTTTTTTTCTTTAAATTATTTCTAGGTTAGGCTAGATGCCAATGCAGATAAATTTGTTACCTTTCAAAATTACCTGGGGTGGTTATCTGTTTTATACTTTTATTCTTTGCAAGTGAGATTGCAATAGTAAATCATTGGTAAGCTTTTCAGAGTTTATGTAACAGCATATGTTTATCTTTTCTGCTGCAGTTGGGATGCTGTGGACTGGAGACAAACCAGGGGCAAAAGCAATTGAGGAGAATATGACAACATACTTCAACACGCTTCAAGGTTTTCTGTTGCTCTCCCATGCCAGTACTGTTGGTGCAGGGCCTACACTGTCTTCCAGTGTTCATGCATCTGTGAAGCAGGTTGTTGATTCCAGCTTCAGGTTGATGAAGGACACTGTCTCTTCATATGGTGAGCCTTCTCACCTTCTCCCTTATACACACCCAACATAATTCATAGAAAAGCATGACAAATAGATAATTTGTGATGTTACAACAAACCCCATATCCAAGACATCAAATTATCTTCAATTACTTTGAGAAATTTGGCGAATAATTGTCTATGTAACATAACGATATCATCTGAGATGTTGACATTACTGTAACGAATTCTGGGAAGCTCAACATACCTCTTGATGTATCATAATACTTGTGTTTTGCTGCTGTCTGGTCTCTTGACTACACAGGATAAACACTGCTATCCAAAATAATATTCCAATTTGGTATACTAAAAGTGAATTAAGATTGGTTTTGGTATTGGATAAGTTATATAGTTAAGGATACTCTCTCATGAAACGCTACTTTAGTACCTGACAGCTGTTAAGGTGACCAACAATATCATTGTCAACAAGGGCAGAGTATGTGGTGGAATGAACTCTCCATTTAGCTTTATGCTATTGTGTCTTTAACTATTATGCATTAAGCTCTACTGCAAATAATTTTATATTAACATTATCATCATCATCATCATCATCATCATCAATGACGTGTATTAATTTAATTTTTTTATATATATGTCAGATTATCTTGTTTCAACTCACTCCCACTTGCCACCTTGAATTATTTCTCAAATCTTTTGGTGCAAAGCTGAAAACCTTACTTTATCTTGTAATGAACACTTAACAGGATCTCATTCTAAAGACCAGAAACTATCAGTTCCTCAATTGGTTGGTGCCGTGTGGGAAGCATGTGATGCCCTTAAAAAGACTCCGGCAACAAATATTACAGCAATTGGGCGAGCAATGACGCAGGTAGCAGTTTCAGTGAAGGATGTTCTTCGCGAGATGAAAGAACTAAAGCCAGACTCATCTGCTGTTCCAGACAACACAGCAGTAGGTGAGAGTTGTGCAGAAGCAACAGAGGATGAACCGCATGATGATAATTTGAGCGAAGGTGATCTGGGGAATGATTTGTCACCCGAAGAGATGAAAGTGGCTGAGAAAGCAATTGTGGTTGTATCTGATACACTTTCAGTCATAAAAGAACTTATTCGCTCCATCACAGGGTTGCTTAAACTGGAGAAACCAAATGACAGTGGCAGTTTTGTGGATTCATTGGAGAAATTGTTGAAGCAGTGTCAAGAACTTGGTCGGCAGATTGATGACATTGGAGCTTGCCTCTATCCGCCACAAGAGATATCTGCTATAAAAGCAGCCACGAATGAAATCAGCTGCATCATTGAGGTTTTGCAAGCAGAGTTAGGAGGGCTTAAAGGTTCATCAGATGCATTTGTGGAGGTATGCAATGCTTTGAAGAGTTCATTGACACAGCTTGCCTCCGAAATAAGTAGTTCTAGTACTGCTGATATAGAAGCCAAAATCGAAAGTATTACATTAAGCAATTAGTAGAGCTGATGTGTGTGCTGCTGCTTTTTCTTTTTTAGAGGTCTTTTTGGGGAGGGTGGGGAACATATTTATGTGCCACAATTTGATTATAAATGACACTTTTGTGAGGTATATATATACTTCTGTTTCTTGTCAACACCAGATTTGAGCTTTAGATGATTATGGAATGCTATCATTGATAATATTTCTTCTGAATTATCAGGAAAAGAATTAGAGCTGGGGTTCAAAAATCAGATTTGTGATTTAATCTCAAGCAATAGGAATTATTCAGTTGTGTTTTTATCTTCAAACTGATACAATCAGAAGGTTGAAATTAAATATCTAACAGTAGCGGCGATGAAAATGTTGCTGTATTATGTTAAACGGAGGCCTCAGTACTTGAGGCATGTTACATGACACAATTGATCTTGAAAATAGTCGGATATTTTGAACCATTTTAAAGATGTGAGATTGAGAATTGGAGACTAAAAAACAAGCCAACAGAACCATTAACATTCAAAGGCATAGGATAATATAAAAATGGATGATTGATTAACACGTTAGGATTATATTTTAGGAAAGGATGGGTTTATAGAATTATGACACGTACAATTCTATCCATATAAATCCCTCTATTATAAATGTTAAATTAAAACTAGACAGAGAGATTTAAAGTTCACTAGTCTTTAATAATTACATAGTGCTATATCACTTAGTGTATCAAAATTATATATCTTTAAATTGTTACTAATGTGATCGGTATTTTCCAAATTAAACTGTTAATCATGTGCCGTAATACATATATAATGTTGGGTAAAAGTCAATTCATATATAAATCGTCAAAACTTGATGTAATTTTGGGACAAATAGTTACATATCCATATCGGACAAAAATTTAAATAAAACATAAATATAGGAAGGGTAATGCTATGGTACAAATTAAAAATATACACTAGATTGCTTCGTGAATGTACACTACATTTGTTCAGGCAGACAAAAAATATTCTTGCACATACTAAGATATGTGGGACAAAGATCACCGTCCTGTAAGCTTGACAGCCCATGCACCACCTAGGTAAAGACCCAACAAAGGTGCAGCTAGAAGAACTTGAGTGAGTGGATCAGTGGAGGGTGTAACAACAGCAGCGGCCACCACTGCTCCAACCACAACATATCTCCAAACTGATAGCATCTGGTCTCCGGACACCAACCCAAGTTGTCCCAATAGGAATTGTATAACAGGTACCTGCAATATGGCTTCAGTTAGTTTCCACTAAAGTTTGGGAGGGGAGAAAGGAGATTGCATTTAAACAACTCTATTCAGATATAATTACACTGTAAGGGATACTAGAGAGCCATCAGAATTTATTGTTTTTGGCCATCAATTAACCATCAATGTTTAAAAGTATGGGCTAAAATATGTTGCTGAATTATTACACTAAAGGAATTGAGTTGATAGTTAAAATGATGGTTAAAAACAATAAATTCTAATCCCCCTCTAGCATTTCTCTTACACAATACTTCTTGACTCCTTGTTTCTTGAACTATAATCTATGAAAAAATTACTATCGAAATGAATGATAAGATAAAGACTACAAATTTGGTGTAGACAAGCCCTATCTTATTATTAGCATTCTTCAAGTTAATAGCATGGCTATCTTTCAAATTCCTATTAGAAGCATACATCAACCATGTTTTGTATAACCCCAAAATGGCCTGAAGCAGACATATTTATATGTAATTATTTCTCTTTCCTATTATGATGTACATTTTCTTTTTGTTGGAGGGGACACACAATATAGCAATCGACTCAATTCCCTAATATGGGTGTCACTCAGCAAGGAGGTGCTATTCCAATCACCATAAATGCATAAAGAAATTATGTAGAAAATATAGGGGCCTAGGGGAAGAAATACCTGGAAAGATAAGCCTGTGCTGAACATAAGGACGAGGACAAACTCAAAGTATTGATCAATAGACCATAACGACTCAACAGCACCTTCAGCGTAATTAACAAAGAAGTTTAAGGCTGCAGGTGTTAGAACTAAATAGGAGAAAGTTATTCCGGCATAGAAAAGAACTGACGAGCCCAATACAATTGGCCCAAGAAACTTTCTTTCAGCTTTTGTGAGACCTGGAAGTACAAAGGCTATAATCTCATACAGTATTACGGGACTTCCCAAGAGGAGGCCACAGTATCCAGACACCTGTAAGACAAAATTGCCAAAAATCAACTCAAGGAAGGTTGTTTCTTATATATTTTTTTTACATGACAGATTTTGATGTCAAATAGATGGGCGTAAAGATTGGGGAAGTTCATGCACAACAAAACATGAAATGCACATATTTCTCACTGCATTGTAGTTAAGTGGGTAGGAAACAGATTTAAGCCAGATAAAGACAGTCAGTTATCCAAATATCATGTTTCTTGTTCTTATAAACCACTATTTATTTGGGTATTCAGTATGGACTCATATGAATTCGAGTTCAAGCCGAGTCTTAGTGACAAAAACAATTAGTCAAAGAACAAGCATAAATTATAATATGGCATAAGCTTTATTTGATAACTAGTTATAATGGCCATATGAAAAAATATTGCGATTGCCTTGCACATTTGTGGTAATGCATGAACTCGCAGTACAGCAATAGTTTGATTTTGCATGAAATGATATCAGACGAAGATATTATCCCCAAAGATTAAGGAATCTTACCTTTAAAGTTGTAAAGAAAAATTCTCCAGGACCTAGCTGAAGAAATCTTACACCCTGTGTCTTCACAGGAGATTCTAGAAGCACTATCAGATCTTTCGAAAATGCAAAGCATCCGAGAATGCTTCCTCCAACAGCTAGAACTGATACAAAGATTCTCTGTCGCAGCTCTTCAAGATGATCAAATATGCTCATTTCTTTATCATCGGGAAGAAGCTCTTTACTAGGATAAAGGAAATCATAGATAGCACTTCCTTCGCCATCTTGCTTAAAATTATCTGGAGCATCTCCATTTGTACCAGGAAGCAGATCCGTATTTTCTAGCATACAACAGTGACAAAATCTTAACCATATATTCAACAGTTGCAGAAAATTATGAGCATTATCATTGCTCAACATTTCAAAGAAATAAATGACAATAAGTAAGCAAAATTTTACCATGTCAGAGTTCAATGATTTGTGGACTTCAATGGA
Organism: Arachis stenosperma; assembly: GCF_014773155.1. Taxonomy (NCBI): domain Eukaryota; kingdom Viridiplantae; phylum Streptophyta; class Magnoliopsida; order Fabales; family Fabaceae; genus Arachis; species Arachis stenosperma. The sequence goes on from NC_080385.1 coordinate 156,342,423, forward strand.
TAAAATGAACAAACTTAAAGAGCAACAACCATAGCATAAATATAAGAAGCTCAATGATAAGTAAAAGACACCTATAAATCCAATTAAAACATTGGTAATGCTACAAATTGATATATGATCAGAGCTCAAAGCCTATAAGAGAAACAATCACCACAAAGCAAAGACAAAAAGACTCGACAATCAATTTAGGTGTAGTTACCGGTGGGTCTTTCTTCAGTGGCAGAGCCAACAGCAGCTGAAGTAGTGTTGGCGAGGTCTTGCTGCTGGACTCTGAAGTCGTCATCGACGGCGAAGCAAGGAAACCTACCTAACCTCCCCTGCTTCCTCCGAGAGAGAGGGAAGCTCAAGCTGATAGTTTTAGAAAAGTTGGAAACCCGCACGGAGGAGGATGAAGAAGACGACGAGGAAGAAGACGACGTGAGGTGGAATCGTGAACGGAGGTCGACGTGGGAAGCGATGTTCATCGGAACGGTTCCCATGGCTTCGGCGTATCGAACGGTTGGTTCCTGTTCCACAAGATTGATATTTTTTCACTTCCGCTTACTCAAACGTCACGTTTTTTCTTTGGTTCGTTTTTTTTTTTTTTCTGGTTGCTTCTTTGGTTCGTTATTTCTTACGTTATTGGGCTTGGGCCTTATTTTTGGGCCAATAACATTGGGCCTATTCAACAAATATATAGGTTCCCGCTCCCGCAACAGTAGAGGAGAACATATTTTTCCCGCCAAATAATCGATCGGCAATGGAGATGAAGGGGGAGAATCACAAAGGGAAGGCGTTGAATCTGCTTCGAAGCAGAGTCTGTGACCCCAAATTCGCGTTCAAGGCACTCTATGATTCTCCAGAGAGCAATTATAGCAAGCTTAAATTCATGATTTCTAGTTCCGTTACTGAGGCTTGCAACAATTCCATTCTCCTTCTCGGTCCTCGCGGCTCCGGCAAGATTTCCGTTTGTTTTCTCTCTAACTAACTACTCTCTTCTTACTCTTTGCTTAACGGTTTCTTCAATTTCGTCGTAACTGTATCCTCTATGTTAGGTGTTGGAGCTTGTCATTCGGGATTTGCTGGAAGAATATCCCGACTCAATTTCAGTGGTATTATTTGCTTTCTCTTTCTCTCTTTCTTTTTCTTCTCGTTTTCTATTTTTGAGTTATTCGTTTCCTTGATTGTTACAGATCAGGTTAAGTGGACTTCTACATGGCGATGACATTTCAGCATTCAAGGTTTGCAATTCTCAAATAATCTGGCTACACTTATTGAACCAGCTCAAACGTAGGATAATCATCAACCCTGAGCTAGCTTAGAGTTTTTTTTTTTCAATTTTATTTTGTGAACATTCACGATATCATTTTCAAATGTCTGTTATGAACTTGTGAATCTACAATTGAGTTGGGATCAGTAGGTTTATGAGGCACTGCTTCCTGTTATAATGTTCCATTTGTTGTCATAATTTATGATTAATCAGGAAATAGCTAGGCAGTTATGTATGGAGCATCAGTTACTATTCTCAAAATCGGTAATAAGACTTAACTTCGCAAGATTTGTCCTATGCTTTTACAACTAGGCTATATGTTAATTATTTTGAGTTTCACTTTTTGCAGGCATCTTTTGATGACAACTCCCAATTTATGGTAGCAATGCTAAAGTGAGTAAACTTTTCTCTTGGTAAAAATTTGAAGAAATAATATTACATTCTGAAGCTTGTATAAATCGTTGTTTTCTAGGGAATGTGGATTAGCACATAAAACAGTCATTTTTGTTTTGGATGAGTTTGACCTCTTTGCTCAGGTAAGGCTATATCTGCTTTCCTACATACATTATTTATCGAAGCTTGTAGCGCAGACTTTGGGTTACAATTTTAGTTATGATCAATTGACTACTTTCTAGGTTTAGCTTTTGGTTACATTTGCCATAACTCTATCCTGATTCTCTGCAGGGCAAACAGCGGTTACTTTATAGCCTCTTGGATGCAATGCAATCAGTAACATCACAGGCTGTTGTAGTTGGCATTAGCTGTCGGCTGGTGTGTGCCTAAAATTATCTCTCCGTTACTTATGAAATTTCAAGTAGTTATCACTTACAAATTCATCACGTCTGAATTTCTATACCTGGTTGATTAAGAAAACTAAAAGGCTTTGTTTAAAATGTTGTCAATTTGTGATTTTAAAATTATTATTATTATTGTATTGGGAATTTTGCAATATTTTGAGAGAATAAAATCCTCTTCATAAAGTTCTCATATAGATCATCATAAAACAAACCAAGATGATCCACCTTGCAGGATGCTGATCAGCTGTTGGAGAAAAGAGTACGATCTCGATTTTCACATAGAAAGCTGCTGTTTATGCCGCCTTCAATGGAAGACTCACAGAGGTAGGTAAACTGTAATTTCCTTTGGATTGGCTCCTGCTTGATATGATGTCGAACAAACTGTTTTTTGACTTCTTGGTATGCAGCTTGCTGGTGCACATGCTTACGATACCAGTAGATTCAAGCTTTCCCCGTGATTATGCTATTGAATTTAATAGAAAGGTCCAAGTATCCTTTTTTTTGCTGCTGCTATCATTTTCAATCTGTTCAGTGTATGTTTCTGTCAGTTAATTCATGTCTATAATAACGTTTCTTATGTTGAGAATACTTACTTTTGTGTTTTCTTCACATTTATGTACCTCGTAAAGAAATCCTTGACAAACTACAGAATATTGTAGAAGACAAAAGGTTCAAAGAAACCTTCAGTAACTATTTAAATTTTGACTCCTCTGTTAAGCATTTGCTAAAGTTCCTGTAAGTGACTTGTTTACTATTCTGTTAGCTCTTGTATGTCAAATAGACCATTGTCATAGACTTGTGAGTTAAATGATATTTCCAGATTCTGTGCTATCTCTCATATGGATTTGAAGACTGGGTTTCTGTCTCTTGAGAACTTCAAAACCGCATTTTCAAGTATTAATAGGCAACCAAAACTGGAATGTCTAAGAAGTACGCCATTTTTTCATATTTTTACTTTATGAATGTCGACACATTCAAATTCTGTTTTATAAAAATACTCTCTTTCTTTCTTTTTCTTTTTTTATGTATTGGTTTATTTCTTCTTGGTCCAGCAGATTCCTCCATTTTAGAACTTTACATTTTGGTTTGCATGAAGAGGTTGGAAGTGAAAGAGAAAAGCTTCTGCAACTTCAATTCTGTTATGAAAGGTAAACTTTTGTGGTGTTATTTCACTTTCCCATTTTTGGCGTCCCTTAACGTGTCTACCTTATGCTGCAGAGTATAAAAGTATACATGATTCCTTCCAGACTTCTGATTACTATGATCGAAATGTCTGCTTAAGGGTAGGTGTATAAAATTTTAATGATTTATCTATTTGAGCCAAACATCTAATATATATAATAAATATAACGCATGATGATATGGTTGTATTTCCTGTAGCTTATGTGATTTGTCCCCAACCTGAAGCTCATCTTTTAACACTTTTGTAGGCATTTGAGCACCTTATAAATCGGGAATTAATATGCTTCGCAGACAATAGAGGGCATAGTTTGTCCGTTGAATATCGTCCTGTAAAGCTTTTAATCTCATCTGCTGAACTGAATCAGGGACTAAGAGCATATCATTCATGCCCCGTAAGCCACAATCTTCATTCTATTTATGTGCCACATTGAGAAATGAGAATCGCATGGATTATCATTGACATCACTTGATTGCGTATAGGGTCATTATCATTTTTTGTTTCACTCTATACGTACTTAGCTTCTTTCATTGTTACACGCCACATATGTAGAGGTAGGTGATGGGACCATAATTCGTTGTATGTTTTGGCAGGCTATTCTTCAAAAGCTAATGGATCGTGAAGGCTAGAACACTCCAAGGGATACTTCTGTTGGTTGATTCGAGTTACAAATGTATGTGGTATGGGTGTCCAAATTGTGCTGCGAAATCAGTTAATTGATCAAAACAAACACAGAAGGCTTTTAATTTTTATTGTTTCTAATTTAGTTTGTACACACTATTTACAAGTCACAAACGCAATAGATTATTGTTACACTGAAGTACATAATTTTTTTCCCGTTACTAACCATGCAATTTTTGTAAGATGCTACATAATTTCTCATTATGTTATCCTCCAGAGTGATTATGACAGTTAACATTTACTGCATGGTTACAGGTTAAGAAAACTTTATGAAGTATGAAAGTGACATAACAGGAGGAAAAAAAGTTACTAATTAGAAAAAGATTGATAAAATACATAAGACAAGTAACAACTCATTTGATGACCACTGGAACAGGATGATAAAAGATAAACCACTAGTAACAGAGTAATAGAAGTTTTCATCCTGCTTTTTCTCAATGTTTATTAGGAGCGACAAGCACTAATATTTAACTTGAAATCATGACAACAGTTAAAGAACAAACAAAAGAATCTACATCTTCATGCTTTGTGAGGGTTCTTTATAACTCTTAGTGTATCTATAACGGTTAATCCGAATCAAATTCTAGTTGATTTGCAAATATACTCTAGTGACATTTTGACATTTTATAGACACAGCAATGAATGCAGCCAAAGAACCTGAATAGATCGTAAAGAGATTATGAATTACGACAAACTAGTTTTAAACTTTTGCAATGTCTTAAGCTACCGTTATTTGTCTTAATGTTGGTCCCGTTTATCAAATTCTTGGTTTTGTTGTGCTGATAACTAACCTCCATCGATCACGTACTAGTATATTCCTTTTCTTGGCTTGTGCTGAAAAAGTTAAAGCAGATCAGTTAATCTTTGTTTATTCGTGTCGATGAAATACTAAATTATGCATTGATCAAAGTGAAAGAACTCTAGACTTTCTCTAATAGCTCTCATAATTTCCGACATTCCTTGCAAACTACAGAAAACATAGTAATTCCAAGATGATTCGGATTCCTCCACGCTAAAGTTTTAAAGGATTCATGTATTTTTTTATTGGAAAAACTTCCACCACTAAAACTTTTTCTTCTCGAAGTTACTCGCACATAAGACTGGTAGCAATTACTAACAGGAAACCAAAGCAACAGTGTCTGTCACTCTGTCTCGGCAAATAAGGATATAGCATACTTTAATATTCACATTTCCATAATGTTTATCATAATTCAATTATAACGAGATCATTTTATTTTCTTCTACCAACTTATAGATATTGTGGGATTTTTCTTATGTTTACTACTTAATATCTTGGACAAAAATGTTAAGAGACAATATATATTTAGAAAAAGACATCAAAACAAAAATTTAAAATTATCTATAAGCTTTTTAAAATAATTTCTTTATTTAAAAAATAAATCAACAAAATAACATCCCAAATCTGATTATTAAGCAATCACAAAATACATATGTACCAACAGATATCCATAGCTAAAGCAATTCTGAAAGCTTGTGACGACAAATTAGCAGAGCTAATGAATTACCTAAGGAAAAAATGTCAAAATCAAATTTCAGAATCCTACAAAATTCTCAAACATAAACTAAAACGCCCATGTAAGTGTCCTCTTTAGTTGATTCGATCTTTCCTAGGTAGTTGCCTTTTCCACTTAGATAACTAAAAAGGGTAGTTGAGCAGCAAATACCAAAGGTCCTCTCCTTGTTATATGAGACCAAACATATCACAATGCTTATGTTTTCCAACTCCTATATAGTTTGTTCCGCCTAAAGTAACCTATAAAGACCATGTCTTTTTTAGAATCCCAGGGACCCTTTATTTTACTAACTAAAACTAGAAGAGAATTCCATTCAAACTTTAGACTTTACATGCGTATAAAATTTGACTAAGTTTGTGATTTAGCATTTCAGGTCGGAAAAAAAAGGGACAAAAAATCCAAAAGAAAAACTCAAATCAAGAGGGAAAAAAAAAAAGAAGAGTAGGAAGAAACACAAGAATGAATATTACTACTATTACTACTATTGTCTCATATCCAGCATCTGCATATGTTGTGAGGTGTTGTTCCAAACATGAAAGGCATAGTAAGCAACAACCAAATAACATCATGATTAATGGGACTACTCTAAGGTCTTCGGCAGTTAAGGTTGTTGAGTCAGTTGTCGCCTCAACCACTCTTGATCACTCTGTTGTTACTGTTAATGGGAACAATAATGGACAGCGCCAGAATATCCCAACAAAGAAGCAGCTTGTTGATCCTCATAGGCAAGGTCTCATGGTTGAAGGTGGAGTTGGTTATAGACAAACTATTGTTATTAGATCCTATGAAGTTGGACCTGACAAAACTGCAACACTTGAGAGCATCCTCAACCTTCTTCAGGTAATTATTAATTGGAAAAAGATCCTCACTTTAGAGGAGCTTGATCCTTATTGAGTTTACTAGTCAATGTATTAAGTTCTACGATTCGAGTTTACCTAATCTAATCTGCACAAGTATATGCGAACTCTCGAGTTTGATAACCTTGAGTACTATTCATTTTTTATATGTAGGAGACTGCATTAAACCATGTGTGGATGTCTGGACTTCTTGGTGATGGATTTGGTGCAACTCATGGAATGATAAGGAATGATCTCATTTGGGTTGTCTCAAGAATGCAAGTTCTCATTGATTATTATCCAATTTGGTAAGCACAAGAAGTTATATTTGTATCACTCTTTGGTACTTTACCAAATGTCACATTCCTGCAAACCTTTTACCTTCTTTTATTTCTTATGGATCACTTTTAATGTCAAAAGTGGAAGTATACATCTAAAGGTGGTGCATATAACTTTTGTAACCACATGAAGTAACTTGCATTTCTAGCAATAAATTTTATACAGGAAGAGAGAGATAAATAGTAAAAAATTTCAAACTTCAACTCTCCTTGGACAATTAGTACTTAACAAAATTTCTTAGTTTTTTATGGTTCTCCTAGAAGTTTTCTCCATATTCAAAAACTTTTGTCCTATTCCCCTTTTAACTTTTAGCAGCCGAAATTACAGATATGCAACTATATTATAACAAATCAACAACTTCATTAGAATATCCTGTTTCTAACATTGTTACTGCACATAATCTCAGAAAGTTTGCCGAAAGAATCAAAGAAAACTTAATAAGTTTATTCATACTAGTTTTGCAACCATGTCTTGGCATGACACAACCATAAGAACAAGTGATGAAATTCTTTAACTTGGTGGCAGGGGAGAGGTAGTTGAAATTGACACATGGGTTGGAGCATCCGGCAAGAATGGAATGCGGCGCGATTGGCTGATCAAAAGTCAGGCAACCGGCCACATTTTTGCTCGTGCAACAAGGTATGCATTTCAAGAACAAACACACTTCTGAAAATATGGAATTTTCTTTTTGATGTTGTGATTGAGTTTAGCATTGTATCCACTCAGCACATGGGTGATGATGAACCGAAAAACGAGACGCCTCTCTAAGATGCCTGAAGAGGTGAGGAATGAACTTGTACCTTGGTTTATTGAGAAGCAAGCAATAGAGGAAGAAGCTCCAGAAAAGATTGTCAAATTGAACAAGCAAGCAAAATACATGAACTCTGACTTGAAGGTATAAATATTAAATATACATACAAGTTTATGGCATTTTTATGCATTAGTATTTTCTGCTACCTTGCCTAGGCACAAAAATCCTATAATTCAGTAATGAATTTCTTTGTTCCTGTCTGTTTTGCAGCCCAAAAGAAGTGATTTGGACATGAACCAGCATGTTAATAATGTGAAGTATGTACGATGGATGTTAGAGGTAACAAAATTTATAGACACATTTGTTCTATTTGGTAACTCTCTTAGAACACAATAAATGTTAAAAGACAAAAAAAGTTGTTTTTAAAATAGTATTTATCTCATTTTTTAAACAAGTATATATCTCTTAATATCTTTAAACTTTAACCATGAAATACTTTCACAGACTATTCCAGACCATGTTCTAGAGAATCACCAATTATCAGGCATCACACTAGAATACAGAAGGGAATGTGGGAGTGCAGATATAGTTGAATCATTATGTGAACCTGAAGAAGATGAGATGGTTAGTAATATAATGGAACAGCACTACAACACAAGTTTACTCAATGGCTTGTCTTTGGCATCATCAGCAGCAGCAGAGATTATAAATGGTGGTGGAGTCCTCACTTGCATTGATCAAATTCAAAGGCCAATAAGGTATACACACCTTCTACAAACCAAAGGAGAGAAACAAAATGATGAAATTGTCAGAGGCAGGACTTCATGGAAGAGGAAGCTCTCTACCATGCATCTTCCACCTAATACTATATGTGGCATGTAGTAGCCATTGGGAACTTACCATAAATTATAGTTTGGCATGCTTACCAAGAAAGCTTGGAAACTTTGTGAAAACTGTGAAGTAATTATATGCATTTCAATGACTTGTATTTTAAGGGTATTTATTAAGAAAAAGTAAAAATATAAAAAAAAATTATTAGAAATATAAACTTTTAAATGTTTTTATTTGTTAATGAATACCCTTAAAATACTTGTATGCTAAATTCTAGTGTTATTTGTACTTTGTAAGTGTAAATTGTTTATGTACATTATAGATACACAGAGATTTTGACTCCATCCAACATTGTCATAAGCTGATGAGTCTTTCTCTTTTTATAATGTCCAACAATAATCTCCACTTTTATATAAATAACATTGTTGATTTAATAAGTAGTTAATATGATTGTATTTTAGTTCTTATCAGCACAGTCCCATACAACCATTAACTTCCTATTAACAGCATAATTAGCTCTAATACTTCATTTGCTATCGAAGCATATTTTTGCTATGCTTATGTTTGAGTTAAGTTTTAAAGTTATCTTTGATATTGGTATCGTATATTAAAATGGTTCCTAATATTTCATTGCATTAAGTACATCCTTGAAATTGGCAAAAATGCACTACAACAACGTTCTGACATGGCTCGATGACGTGGACCATTAATAATACGTGTCACCTCATGATTTAGCTACGTGTAATGATATGATAACGGGTCGATCAATGGCACGTGACATGCTGACATTGACGGTTGTGCCACGAGTCACAATACTATTTGGTCACATGTTTGCTTGTGCCACGTATCGCAATATTTTATTCTTCCATGTGTCATCCGCTATATCATTATTATAGATGCATCAAATTGATCGGTCACCTTACACTAAGTGACTCATTTTAGTTGCTGAAATTTAATATCGTGCACTAAATTAGTCCATTCGCTGGAGTTTTGTTCTCATATTTTATAAATTCAAAATTCTCAATATTTTTAAATGTTTTAATTCTATTTTTTCACATGTTTAAATACAAGTATTTTTTATAAATATTTTAAAATTTTAATTTTAATCATACAAATTTTTTTCCATAATAATTTAATATTAATAAGATCATCAACTCAAATAACTATATCATTATTTCTTTTTATAAATACCCCAATAAATTTGGATATTTCTCAACTCAATTATTTACACCCAACTAATTTCAAATAAGTATCATAACAATAGTTTTATTATTTAATAAAAAAATTATATGATTAATTAAAAATATATTTTTTAAATAAAAAGATGTGTATCAGGATCAGTTTAGGACTTGACTCGCTTTTCTTTTCTCTCTTTTTTTTCTCTTTACCTTTTCTTTTACTTCTCTTAAACATAATCGTTAATGACTGGTCATACAATTTTTTAATTCAACACAAAACACTCGATTACTTCTATGGCCATAGTCTCATTACAGTTTCAACTTTCAAGTACATCACAAAATGTTGGAAGTAATAATATTTAATTCATGTTTCAATCTTAGTTTCAACTTTTACTCGTGACCCACTTGATTATTAGAGCAATATATTACAATTGGAAAGGCTGAAAATATTCACGAAATGAGATCACATCCGGATGTTAAAAATGTCACACTAAATCAAATGCACACAAATGGCTCCATTCAAAATTTCATTCAAATGAGTGATTACAAGTTTAAGAATAATGATTCATTTCCAAGGAACAGAGATTGGCCAATTCACTAAATATGGTGGAAACCTATTCATAAGCCTCATAAGCACTATATTCATTCCTCTATCATATCAAATGAACCCTAATATTTGCTGCCCCAAGAAACTATGACCTACTAACCTAGGAGAATAATCACTTAGACATTTACAATTATGAGGTAGATAAATAGTATTTACACCATTTATGGAAATGGATACCCATAAAAATCAAGAAGGAATCAAAGAATAGTGCACAAGCAAAAAATACCAGGAAAAAAATAAGAAGAAAAACTCTATCGCCTCTTCTTCCCTAGAATTAGGTGGGGATGCCAAGACCACAATAGTAGAAATGTAACAATGGCCACGCCTACAGATGACCAGAATATTACCAGCCATATCGGCATCGGTTTCGGGTACAAACCTGGCAAAACACAACGAAGGCATAGACGAAATCAACAATCGAAATATCGTATACAAGACATAAACACATATAAAATATGCAGATAAGAGACCTACCATGTCCAAACTTGATACAAATCAAAAGCTCAACAATGCAAATAGCAAGAGAGAGCCAACAATATGCTCCAACCTTTTTGACTGGCTTCCTAAAAGATTCGGAATGACGAATAAAGCCGACAAAGTAAAATGTTAGAAACAATAGATGTTAACGTCGGTTGAGATTCAACATGCATAAACTACGCAAACAGAAAAATGTAATTACATTGGGCCGGGAGAACAAGAGAGATGGAGAATGAACCTGTCTTGAAGGTATGTATTGTACTCACGAATTGTTGGAATTGCAAGCAGCCACCATAAAATCAACCTATATATAACTACAGAATTTCGAGGAGGTATCCAGAGACAAAACTTCAAAAAGAATGTGTTGAGCTCTACTGTCAAAAATACAATACAAAGACTAAGCACTTGAATAAATCGCCAAGGACCAAGCAACGGATGCCACTCGTCTTTATCCCAGTGCGCTGGTGTGAACTGGCCCAATGTTCGTTTCACCTGATGCAAATTTCATGTTTAGAAAAAGAAAACAAAACAAAGATCACATTCAGTCCCCTACCCAATTATAACAAATTCAATGTGGACAAAAAATCCAAAATTCTGTCGAGAACTTCCATTGGTAGTCTGGTTTCTTTTTCTTTTCTTTTTAAAGTTGAAGTGATTATGCTAATATCACAAAATAATTACTGATTTTTGACACAGCAGAAAATTAAGAGTATTTGTCCAAATCACTGAGACATCAATCTACAGAAAGCAAAGATTCAAAAATAATGTGGTAACTAACAAGCAATCAAAATAAACACATACCTTTCCTATAATATTAGGCTGGCGGCTCAGACCAACCCACTTGTATGTTTTCCCATCAAAGTACCTCACAGTATGCATTCCAGCCCAAATACCTGTATGTTAATCCAAGTAATGCGTTACAATCAGATCTGAGAATGCAATGTCAGATTGCATTAACGAACAAAACTCTGCAAGAATAGTAAATCCTCCATTTGGTTCAATGAAGATATTAAAAGATATCCACCAAGGTTACTGCCTCAAGCTTCCAGCATTTGAGGGGCTGACCCTGTTTGTGAATCAAGAATGCGTTGAGAACATATTAAAGTACAATTCAATTACTATATGCAACGTTTCAGATGTGGTGATATAGCCACCATGATCGTTCTTCAATTAACAAATCAAAAGCTGCAATTTTTGCAAAAATGATTTAAAAGAAAGGAATTCAGAGAACCCTTACCGAACCAATTGCAGATGAATATGTCAAGAATAATACTATCCCACCAGCACTCGTTGAAATTCGGTAACATGTGACGAAAAGTAAGCTGATGACACAAACACAAAATAGTTTATAAACAATAAAAGATAATATAAAATAGATATGAAGAAACAAAAGTATTAAGGGCTTAATCCACAATGAAATGAAATTTCGATGAATTCTTATTATCAAGGGCTAACCTCCATCATCTCAAAACCAATCGATAACACCCAAAGAAGAGGCTGATTACGAATCAATATAGCCTTTCCCCACCAGCCAATAATATGAGCTAGAACAAACTCATCAAAAAGTGTTTCCTAGAAAATGGACCACAATACATAAGATCCAAATTCAATTTGTAGAATGATATTGAGAATAAATGGGGAAAAAGAAGGACAGGAAAAAAGTAACCGTACATAAAGATTCTTAAACTTATTTGCAGGGTTCTCAGGTAGGTATATGCGGCAATCAGCGCCATAAGATCTTTCCGGAAGTTCTGCAAAAATCATATAAAATCATTACAAATTCTGAACATAAAGGTATCACAGGCTGGATCCACAACCACCAAACAGAGTTGATGCAACAAGCTCAACCGAGAGTTAAAGGCTAGACAGAAGAGACCAGATTGAATTACCGATGCCAAGATCAGGATGAAGAAACTTCATAAACTGCCGAGCATTGTCACGCGTCTGTAAATAACAAATCAAGGCCGCACATGTTAGTCCAGCGCACATTGATTCAGTTTAGAGAGATCAAAAAGTGGCAGGAATCATGTACATAAGACAGAAAGTTGGTGCAATCTAAAAGATGCAAGTTTCAAAAAATAAAAATGCAAAGAATCAACACAAAATAGCATTTTTAAATTTCTCATTAGTAGAAAAGCTAATTTTAAACTTGATATGCATGCATCATACATATTGACATTTTTCACCAAGAGCATTTCCAAAACAAAACATAACAGCAAACCTGAAAAAGCAAAAATGTGAGAGCAACCAGGTAAACAACAGCCATCCCATGCACCAAGCGCCAAATAGCAGGATGTGGCCTAATAAGAACCCTGAACAAAAGAGGACAAAAAAACAAGTTTATACGGAAATACTCTCAAGGATTGATGAAACTACTAGTTTTGCTGAGCTAAGTGCTCATCTACCATCATTTTATATTCAACAGGAGCCAGTATAAATTCATAGTGTCGCAGGCTGCAACTTAGTAGAAACATTTAGGTATGATTATTTTAAGGATTTGTAATGGACGAATTCTATTAAACTACATTACTAATTAGAACTTTCAGTAACTTCCTTTGCCATAAAATTAAAGAAAGTTATTCACACTGTGCTTTAGTTAAATGACCCCCAAACCATCAAATCTTGAATGAGACCTTGCCTATATCAGATTACTTGGGATATTAACTTACATTCCTAATGGTGATAAAAACTAATACGTATAACAGTTGAATCATTTTCTGCATAATAAATATAAAATTCTCCCAAACATAATTTCTAATTCAATGGGAAAAAAATATTAAATGATAAATTCAGGAATTAAAGTCTCAAACACCCTCAAACCCAGAAGCTAAAAATTCAGATATTCAATCCCCAAACCCCAAGGTAAAGGCAAACAAATAATCATATCACGGAGGAAATCCACATGAAAGACCTCAAAACAATCTCTTAAGATCAAAACTTAAAACGCACTAAATACACCAGACTACTATATAACATGATAAAGGAATTACCTTTGCAAAACTAATGTATACATCCAATTCATTAACAATATAAATACATGAAAAAAAAAAAAACACTACACAAAATAAGTTCACATTGATTACTCACGTCGAAGGAGCTTGAAGCAGGCAATAAGCAAGAAAAACAGCAATCATTGCCCATATACCCCTACAGAGAAAACAATTTTGTGATCATTTAGCATTGTACAAAGAAGTAAAAAATTTAACAAAGCAGCATGATCATCAAATGTCAAATACCAAACCTTTTAACGGAAGTGACAATATCACCAGATGCATCTCTTTCTGGATCAAGTGCCCCACTTGCCCAACTGACATATACAACCAATAATATTTCAGAAAAACAAGAACTTTTCCAAGTAATAAATACAGAACTTTACTCATTAGCAATAACATAAGCAGAAGAGTCCTCACATAAGAAAGCAAGCACCAACAAGTAACAATGTGATTGTCCGAGGCTTGTATGCCCAAGCTGTCCAAGGATCAAGCTCTTCATCAGCATCAAGCATATGGGAATTTCCATTTTCTTTAACATGATGATCTTGTTTCTTTACTCTTCTATGACCGTTGGATTCCATAATCAGTGTCCAGAGAAATTACTCTCTTAACTGGAATCTAAGTCAAAGAAGTAATAACATCTATAGATGCAAGATGCTTTGACAAATAGCCCGAGTTCTCTAAATCTTTAAAGACCACACCTGAAATTTACACAAAAACAACAGATGAGTAACAATATCTTAAAAGCTGACCCTACGTTTCAGTTTCTGTGATGGAAAAGAAATCTCAAATCTCAAACTTTAATATATGAGATAACACATGGAACACTAGCAAGACTTGCTAATGACAGGTAATTGGTGTTTAGTGAAGCATCACCAGCACTCGCTGACATGAGAAATACATATATACACACTTTGAAAATAACAACAGGTGCGTACAGATTTTAAACTAAATCCACATATATCATTATGCATTTATGCAGTAGTAAGTTCTATTATATACATGCATGATAAGTACAAGCTCTAAGTGGAATAAACACGAGAACTCTATCTACTACTAGTACTACCTGAAGAGAGCCTAGAAAAGATATTTTTCACAAAATTATCTATAGCATCTATAATCTATAATAATATAAATTTTGTAAAAAAAGAAAAAAAAATCATATTGAATCACAAAAAGAAGAAAAAAAAACAACTTAGGGTTCAAAATAAAAAAGAAACTAGAGACTGCAGACTGGAACATTTCTGAGCTGAAAACATATCAATTCAAACCCCATATTTGTAACCTGTAGTATGTGGAGACAATTTAATTTCAAACATCTATTGAGAAACCAATAACAAAGAAGAAAAAGAAGAAGCAAATAATAGAACTCCACAATATTGTGCATGTCTGAATATTATTCCTAAAAATGAAAAGAATTTAAAAGAAAATTGAAAAAACAGCAGAGCAGTACTACCCAATAGAGACGACAGCCACATGCATATCAGAAAGAAGCACACTGATTAGTATCAAATTCCATTCAAAGATAACCATCTAGACCAGGAACTTTGGCAAACAGTTAAACCAAAAATATATTAAAAAAACCTCCTAATTAATAGAAACGTTTCTTTCACCGCATTTAATTAAGACCAGAGGAAATATTTAAAATTTTCAATCCATGCCATCTGTCGATGACAGTTATGGCACCATCATGGATCTAAATCTGGCATCTGTGGTCAGTAACAAAAGAAACCCCATTGCAACAGTGCATAATTCAACACTGTTCAGTTCAGGTGCATGTAAACAAAATAGATACCGATTTGGACCCTGAATCAAAGCTGAATGGTTAAGTAAGGTGAACCCAAAAATACAAAAAATAGAACTTTGCAAACAAAATTTTGATAAATTCGGACGAAGCAGAAATGGAAAAGGAAATTAAGAAAAATAAGAATGACGTACACTGAATATGAGGAGCTAGTAGAGTAGATTCGAAAACTGAACAATCCAAAAAGAAAACGCATAACTTATTTGCATTCACAGCGTGTGTATTTATGAGAGAGAGAGAGAGAGAGAGAGTAGTGATGTTATTATTCTACAGTTATGATTTGCGACGAAAAAAAAAAAGTGACGACGCGCAATAACAGAGAGAAAAAGCGAGTTGGAAAAGCATGTGAAAATTGTATATATCGCGTTGTTTGTTTCAGAAGATGGAATACTTACGTATTTGGAGAGAGAGAGAGAGAGTGTGTGTGTGACGGTGAGATGAGGCAGACAAAGGACCCCCTGGCCGTACGATTTGAGAAAGGAGAAGATCGCAGCCGTCGGATGAATTAGAGAGAGAAGAAGAGGAAGTTTGAGTTTGAATTTATAAGCAATGAATGAATCGAAATCAGGGAGAAGGAGGAATGAAGAATGATGGAAATTAGAGTATTTATAGATTTGATTGAAGGAAAGGGGGTGTAGAGAGAGTGTGGTGTGGTGGTTGGTGTTGTGGTTTGGGGTCGCAGGAAGCAGGAGGGTCTGCAACAGCGGCGAAAAGTGGAGAGAGAGAGAGAGAGAGAAAGGAAGTACGACGGTCAAAGATAGATTTGAAGATGTTTTAGATACGCACGATGGTCTCTCATCAATCATCCATGACCATCACCACCATCATCATATCAACCTTCTCTATTTTTTTTTTTAAATTAGCGGTGATATTCGAATTCCCAACTTCTTTTAAATAAGTACGGAAAGAATATATTATTTAAATTATCAAAAATATTATTTATATAGTTTAAATTTTACTTTAGAATTTTATTTTTAAATAATTTTTTTTTATATTTATTTTTAATTTTATCTATAAAATCAATGGTAAAAAATCATATTTTATTTTTTAAAGTAAAATTCAAACTTTAAAAAATCTAAATTTCATATATTAAAATCAGTCACTAAAATTAACTATCTATAATTTAATTTATTTTTAATATATATTTATATTTTAATATATATTTTATACTAATAACTAATTTTAGTATACACATAGCATAATCGTTAAATTATAACTCATTAACTTCAATTTTTTTGGTTACAAAGTCAATTTTTAGAAAAGAAAACATAATAAGATAATAAAATAATATATAAATAAAGATTAAGTAAAAATTTATGTATAATTATTTTTATATAAAATTAATAATTAAAAATTATTAAATTATAATTTAATTAAATATATTTAATTATTTAACCATTTTTGTTATCCACTTCAAATAAAAATAGTTGCATGTGAATTTTTATTTAAAGTTTAATTAAAAAATAAACTTTAACTATTTATTCATTGATACAATTATTTTTAAAATATTTAAAAGGAAAAATATAAACAATATATTATTAAAGTGATAAATAGTTTTATATCCGACAACTACTTGTATATTTAATTCAAATAATTTTAGAATATTTGAATTTTTTTTAATACGTGTATACAAAGAAACGAAATTTAATTTTTATATTTTTTTATTTAGTTTTCAAAAAAATACTCAATTATTCATAAAAATAACTGCAAAAATCTATTTAACATAATATTATCGAATTATAAAGAAAGAGTCATTATATTTCTAATCATACTTGTAAATGTCTGTAACAAAATCTGATATTTATGTTTTTTTTTTAAATATATATAATATTCGATTATTTTTGTCATTTTAAAAAGAATAAAAATATTTTTGTCATTTTAATCTTTTATGGATATTTTTATTAACGTTTAAATCTTATGAGATTTCTTTTGATGATTTAATATTTTAAGAAAATATTAACTTATTATTAGTAAAAAAAATAATTGATTCTCATTTTCTTTTTTGAAGTTTACTAGTAAACTAACTATTTTATTGATTTAATTTATTAAGGTTAACTTTAATTAACATGTGAAATATAAATTATAGTGAAAAATTTATAAATTTTAACGGTTAATGATCGTAGTTTCAAGCATTTTTAGTGTTAATAAATCAATGAATTTATGCTTTTATTATTTATAAACAAAAAAAATAAATGGCCGTTCAATAAAATTATAGGACATGTTTTTAAATTTAATAAGTATTTGTAAAAATATAATTCACCTATTTATAGGATACATTTTAAACTTTTAACCATTCAGAGCGATCGCGGCATGAATATGAAATATGAATGTGTTACTTTGGTTGACAATAATGCCCCTGTGTCTAGTCTTTAATTCATTATTCCACCATATGATATAAATTTAATGTTGAACGAACTAAGGTTTATTCTGATTCCACGCATTTATGCCGTGGGACACTGTAGTAAATAGCAACCTCCTCCTTCTCAAGGAATATTTTATAGAACCTTGTTTATTTTAGTTTCTCAAATTTTATAATTATTAATAAGTAGTTAATAAAAATATTATTAATTTGTTTACTATTACATCCTTTTTCAAATAGTTGTTTCTCTCATTTTTGGATTTCTTAAAAATTGATATATTTTTCATTATCTGGTACAAATAAATTTTTTCCTCAACTGTATATATATTTGTCATATATTTTTTGATTTTTTTATTTTATATATGAAAACTAATGGCATAGATTTTTTCAGAGTACAAAAAATTATGCCATAAAAAATAAAGAATGCCTCATTTTACTCACTGTTCGTGTATTAAAATATTTTGTGCATTATCATCCTTTGCATTTACCATCTTAAAAGAATCATAAATAAAAAATTACTTAACAATGCAAAAATAATCTCTTTTTATAATATATCTTTTAAAAAATTATTGAATGTGAAATAACAATACATACATGCATACACGGATTATTACAAAGTTTAATAACTAGATTTTGAGGGTTTTCTTCCCTCCCCTTCAAAGCATTCATTAATTTACTGGAGTTAAGTTCCACTTTAATTTATGATATTGACGATTTTTCAATCGTTATTATTTAGTCTTTTATATTAAAAAATATATTAATATAGTTTTTTGTGTATTTTTTTGTCATTAGAATTCAATACCATTAGTAAGATAACTCAAATTTTATCACGTTAAACATATTAAAACAACATCGTATATATTTTGTTATTAAAAAAGATACTAAATAACGTCGTTTGAGAATTTGAACAATACTAAAACGTTATATTTCTCTTTTACTTTTTAATATTATTCAAACCCTGAAATGATATTATTTAATACTCTTTTAGCGCCAAAATATGTACAACATTATTTTAATATATCTAACTTGGTAAGACTTAAGCTATGTCACTAATAATATTGAGAATGATTATATTAATACATCTTTTTAAATTTAAAAGACCAAATTATAAAATTAAAAAATCAAGAATTAAATCAGTATAATTCACTAATTTTATAAATCCAAGTGGGGTTTAACTCTAATTTATTGTGATTATGAAAATTCATATTATACATTCCATTTTTCCAAAGCAATTTGAGTAATGACAAAGGAATTATAGTACAATGAGATAAAAATTTAGAAGTAATTTGAGGGTTGAGCTGACGTTATTTGTTTCTTAACATTATCCGATGTGAGTTGGAAAATATCCTTGTCCATTGAGGTTTTATATAAGAATATTCCATTTTTAATTTTTATGAGAATATAATCAAACAACAATAATACATTGTGGGGTAAGGTCCAATTGCATGCCACAATGGCATACGTACAACACCGGAACAAAAATTTATTTTAAGTCAATTGACAATAACTACTAATTCCATTTGCATCTTTAATTTCTTTCTACCTGTCCACCTCAACAAACCCTTTATGAATTTATACAACTATTAATTAAAAAAAAAGTATTATTTTGCATAATTTTGTATTTCATAAACATCTCATTTAACTTTGACCATTGATGTGTGAGGTCATTTGATTAAAACAAATTCTATAAATTTAATAAGATAACCAGTATATATTGAAAGTTATCTATTTTTTTAATTTCTACTAGATTAATAACTCTTATAATTACTAGCTAGTTAGGATCTCCAACTTTATTTTATTTTATCTATTTTTATCCTTAGCTCATTAACACGTTCTATTTAACAGAATACCTTCTAGCTAGAAAAAAAAATGAGAAAATTTTCTATATTATTGAATCACCAATAATGCTATTAAAAAGTTATTATTTATTTTAATGGCTTATATTTTAGATTCATACTTCAAAGAAGTTTATTTTTATTAAATTTTGCATTCTAATTAATATTTTATAAAATAAGAAAAGGCTATATATAGAAAAGTATAAATATTTTGGCATTACATTTCAAATTGCGAGAGTTCATAACTCTAATAAAATAAAAAGTTGTTTTACGTATAAGATATTTGCGGGGTTTAAAATTCCCATAATCAGAATTAAAATTCCTGCAACATAGAACCGTTTGAGGTCTTTAGAAACCGATGCAATTTAGTTGAAACTCCCGCAAACAGCGGAGGGCAAAAAACTGCTGTAATTCTGAGTTCAAAATAGCGTAGGTTCCAAAAAAACTCTCGCAAGTTATTGCAGGGTACCTAACTGCGTCATTTTACTAAACTTCCGTTACGTAACTTGCGTGGATTAAAAACCCCCGCAAAACAAAAAAAAACTCCCGCAAAATAGCGTCTTTTTTGTAGTGTTAAGTAATTAGTGAATATTATCTCAATATACTTTAATTATGGAAGGTTCCGGGTAAATTATTAAATTATCTCGAATATTCTAGTGCTAAGTAAAAAGCTTAAATGATAAAAACAAAAAAGGTCCTTCATTTCCAAATTTGGCATGCTCCTCTTTTTCAATGTCTTATGTTTTCTTTTGTTAAAATTCGCCATTAACAGAGAATCCTAGAAAAATAGTATTTTAAATTTTTACTATATTTTTATTCTGTAATAACATTTTTTTATTCTCTAGAAATATAAAAATATTATTTTCCGAAAATACTATCATAGTTCACGGTTCTTTTTATTTTTTATTTTTTATTTTTTTTGAAGCACAAGTGAAAAATTAAAAGAGAAAAAAAATAATTACGGATTACGGAATATAAAAAAGCTTGAATAAGAGAGCTTTCTATAATTGTTTTTTTCTAATCAATGGGTTGTTGATGCATAACAGATTCGAATATTCGAAATTTATTTAAGCATAAACAAGTATTACTATAAGGTTAGTGTGGGTGAAATCAATGTCCTTATTAAATTGGTATAAGACCAATTTAGTTAAAATTTATTTGAAATATAATTAAATTATTCACATTCTTCTTTTTAGTATTTTAAATTTTTAAAAGAAGTGATTTAATTTTATAATATAATATAGAATTTTTATAACAGAAAAATTATATAACTATTAATATATTTCATTCTATTTGGAAAAATAATTTGATGGCAAAATTAGACTCATATAATAATTAACACTGTAAACCATAATCAAGAATTTGATACGCTACCGTATGCATGGCCAAAGAGATTAATCTTCTGATCATATAAATATATAATACTTACAAGGACGTAACCTTGGAAAAGAAATAAAAATAAAAATAGCGATGTTATTATATATATGTTGGACAAATCCAAACATAAGTACATGAAGCACCTTTGCCTTTGTTTAATTTGTATATGACAGTAAAAGGAGAGTGGGTGGACATTGATGTGTATAAATCTGGAATTAAAATACTCGTACTCCTTAGCTTCAATTAAAGGACATAGCAAAATCTGTTGTTTAATTAAAAATGTACCATAAACTATGATGTACTTATATTAATACGGATATAGGATATAATATGACACGAAACATATAGGTATATAAATTTTAAATTTTTATAAAAAATATATATATAAAACATAAAATATTTTTTAGATAAATTATAATAATATTTTAATATTTTATTGATATTAAAATATAAATTAATTTTATAACTATTATTAATATTTTTAATTAGATAAAATATTTAAAATATTTTCTTAATAATTAATAATATATATTATTTTTAAATTTATTTTAAAATATATATTAAGAATAAAATTGGATATATTGACATATGATTATATTTAAATATATTTAAATGTGTTTATAATTTTTTTTATTTTTTATTAAAATACGATTAGACACAAAAAACATGTGTGTCAAATAAATATCGATAAATAATATCGTATCTAAAATATAGACACAACAAATCAATAAATATTCATAGTTCATAGACTATAACCCTTTTTTAATATGGAGTAGTAAATGTGTTTGTGAATCGAAAATATTATTTATCCAACAATGATTCAGCCTTTAAACATTCTATCCTTAAATTTAATTATTCTATTATATTAAGTTTTTAATCAATTAATTAATTATGTTTCTTATTTTAAAAGAATCACTATCAATTTTATCATTATTATAACTATTTCAGTAAGGAGAATTTCAAAAAACCAAAAAAAAAGTAGCATTTTTTATTTTAAAATAATTTAAATAATTAACCTGCATCATTTATCAATTTTTTCAGCTCTGTTCGCATGTAAACTTGAAACTAACGAAATTATAAAAGAGTAAATTAAAGAAAAAGTAAACAAAAGTAATTAAACAAAACCTCATAGTTTCCGGTGCAAATAAATAACTACTACAGATCAAGGTTAAAGATGTTGATAGAGAAACCACGGAAAAGACCGTAGAAGACGCCGGCGACGAAGATTAAGTTGGAGGCAGCGACATCTAAGCTGCAATGAGAGAAGACGACGACGACGATTTTGATATAAAAAAAAGGTAAGTTTCCTAAAAAAAAGTAAATTATTTTTTATCTTCATTTTATTCCAATAAATTTAGTTTAATTTTATATATACATTTTGAAATGTGACTTTAATTTATTTTTAGATGTATTTATGATTTATTTTGTTGTATATAATTATATTATTTTAGATGTATTATAAATATTCAATGTAATATTTTAAATATATTTATGATACATTCAAAATAACAAATAACAAAATTAATTTATCAACTAAATAGTATCATATTCTTTTTTGTATCTAATTATATTTTACTTCTATAGACTTGTGTTTGAACATTATTTTTTTCTTTTTTCTCGCGTGATTCTTTTTTGTGGTATTTTTTATTATTTTACATATATTAATAACA
Organism: Arachis stenosperma; assembly: GCF_014773155.1. Lineage (NCBI taxonomy): Eukaryota > Viridiplantae > Streptophyta > Magnoliopsida > Fabales > Fabaceae > Arachis > Arachis stenosperma. The sequence continues at coordinate 156,364,922 of NC_080385.1, forward strand.
CATTTAAAATAATAAAATAATATATAAAAATATTTTTGATACACATCTAAAATTTATTTAAATTTATATTTATATTTTTTAATATAAATAATTATTTAACACATCTAAAATAATACACAAAATAATTTTAGTACACATCCGAAAATCTTTCAAATCTATGTTTGTATTTTTTTAATATAAATAATTTTATAACACATCTAAAATTACAAAATTGCATATTAAATAATTTTTTAATACATCTAAAACTTATTTAAAAATAATTGTGTTCATTATTTTTGTGACTTAGAACCGAAAAAATTATATATACTAATCTTAAAATCGAAAATATTGATTTTAATAGTATTATTTTAAAAGCAAATGACAATAATAAACCAAGGGAGTCAAATATTACAGGAATCAGCCAAACCAAAAATTATTTCATTCAACATAATTCGAATCAGCTGGGTTCGAATTATACACAAACATACGCACACACTAATTCAAATCAACCTTATTCGAATTACACACAGTAATTCGAATCATGGTGATTCGAACTACACCCACGCACGCGTTTTCAAATAATTCGCTGATTCGAATTATTCATTATGCTGTTAAAAAATTAATAATTTATTAAAAATTTAATAATTTAAAAATTAAAAATATATATTTATTTCATACATTAAAAAAAAGCTAACAAAATATTTAATTACGAGACTTCTTTAAAATATTAATGAGCTATCAATTCAAATTCCATACAATACTCTTTTGTCCATTTTTAATAGCTCATGAATATTTTTTAATAAATTTTTTAAATAAATTTATTTAAATTATACTACAAAAAATATTTTATCTTATGCAAAATAATTTAAAAAAAATGACTTAAAAATGTTAGGAGTATTATAAAAATCTGTAATGTTTTAATGACTTAGGTAAATACATGTATGTACTCAAATTTTAAATAAAATACTCTACATAGTCAATAATAATTTAGAAATGAAAGAAAATATTTTATTCTATACAAAATAATTAAAAAATATCTTTTATTCTATACAAAATAATTTTAAAAAAAAATGGCTTAAAAAATGTTATGAGTACTATAAAAGTTTGTAATATTCTAGTAATTTATGTAAATACATGATAAAAATATATTTTTTTAATTTCTAAATTATTATTGACTATGTAGAATATTTTTTTAATGTATAGGATAAAATATTTTTTTGTGGTATAAAATAATTTTTAATGACTTAGGACATTAAAGAAATATTCTACATAGTCAATAATAATTTAAAAATTAAAAAAATATTTTTATCATGTATTTACCTAAATCACTAGAATATTACAAACTTTTATAGTACTCATAATATCTTTTAAGCCATTTTTTTAAAATTATTTTGTATAGAATAAAATATATTTTTAATTATTTTGTATAGAATAAAATATTTTCTTTCATTTTTAAATTATTATTGACTATGTAGAGTATTTTATTTAAAATTTGAATACATGCATGTATTTACCTAAGTCATTAAAACATTACAAATTTTTATAGTACTCCTAACATTTTTAAGTCTTTTTTTTAAATTATTTTGCATAGGATAAAATATTTTTTGTAGTATAATTTAAATAAATTTATTAAAAAATTTATTAAAAATATTCATGAGCTATTAAAAATAGACAAAAGAGTATTGTATGGAATTCGAATTGATAGCTCATTAATATTTTAAAGAAGTGTCGTAATTAAATATTTTGTTAGCTTTTTTTTAATGTATGAAATAAAATATATATTTTTTAATTTTTAAAGGAAAAACTACCATTTGTACCCATCAACTTTACGAACGCTGACAAAAGTACCCATGGTAGAAGAAAAGTGACCTTGTACCCATGAAAGGCTGGATCCGTCTGTCGATAGTACCCGAACGTCATTAAAACGTTAGCTCCGTTAAGTTAAAAGCCAACGTGGAACGTTAACTGCTTACCTGGCATTGAATCAGCAGTCTAACGTGTCCAAGCATAAATATACGGTTATAACATCACCCATTCCCCTAATTTATCTTCAACTGATTCCCCAATTTCAATTTCAAAATCCTAGAATGTCTAGGAGAAGCAGAGGTAAGCAATGTTCTTCGAATGGAAGCATCAGCGAAGAAGGGACTTCATCTTCCAAGAGGGGTGAAGAGAAGACTTTGTCTGGGAGATGCTTTTGTGGACAAGGTGTGGTGTTGCTACAATTTGGAACCTTAACAAATCCTGGAAGATGGTTCATAAGGTGCCCTCTATGGAAGGTAAGTCTTTTTGTTTTTGTGCTTCTGATCAAATTAACTTATTTTGAATGATTCCTTATTCCTCCCTTTCACACTACAGACGATGGATTGCAAGTATTTTGTATGGGTGGATAAGATTGACGGAGGATGGGAAGGACTGGCAAGAGCCCTTGTTAGAAAAAATCAAGATAGCTCCTGTAGTAACCATGAGGTCAATCTCAGTGGGCAAAGAAGAGAGATTGAAGAGAATAGTGTGAAGATCTTGTTAAAGATAGGGAAGCTCCAGGGTGAAATTAGAAGTATTAGGTCATGGATTATAACTATTTTTTTGAGTTTACTGATTTGTGTAGGGCTGAATCTGCTCCAACTAATCAATATGTAACTGTGCTTATGGTGTATGTTGTCCTGGGTTCTTTTTGTGCACCTTTTTTGTTTCAATGATGATGAATTTAGAAGCTGATGGGTGTCGATGATGATAAACTTTGAAACTCTGTTACTATCTTCACTTGTTGTGGAAAAAGTCAAGTTGAGTAATGACATTAATCTCCATGATTGTTAATGTATTTGATATCTGTTAGATTGGAATTAACTCAATTTGGACCAAAAAAATAAATATAAATGTCGTGATCTGTCTTAATCTAGCCAGAAACATGGTATTGTAAAATACATAGCAAAGTTGTAACCTGAAAATGGAACTAAATATTCATTCCATAAGATATAATAAATCCTGAAGTAATTTACTCATATGCAGTTATCAACAAAAGGAGGATATGAGTTTGATGTAGCAGTAACAAATCAAATGTACCTAATAGAACATTTACAAACCATGAACATGAAAGCATCAAGTTGTGTTGTTTAATTACCAGGCATAAGTTACAAAAAAAACCATAATATAAGAGTTCATAGAGCTCTCATTATAGTAAGTACTTCATCAAAAAACAAATTCACACAAGAAAATCCTATTTGTTGGATGTGGAGTTGCTGCTGCCACTGGAAACCCCGTTGTTGTTGCCACTTGAAGATGCTCCTGTTGGTGGACGGAACTCCGATACTGGCCATCTGCCTGGTTTTTGAATTGTGGACGGTGGAGTTGGCATGAATTGCATAAATCGTGTAGTGGTACCTCGGGTTGCAGCATGCATTGTTTGTCTGGGAAAAAAATACTTCTTCCAAGGTTAATATTGAACTTTCTTACAGCTTTCTTGAACTGTTGCAGAGTCTCGAACTCCATTTCAAGCTCCAGCCTCACCTCCTTAACAGGTGCATCGGCATTGCCCTGTGGAAATGACCTTCCCTGGTCATCCTCATCACTTCCAATGCTGTGGAGGCCCTCTGACTCATAGCAATGAACACCAGCTTCATCATCTGAATATTCTCCCCCATCCACCGGAATAAATACTGACGGAGGTTGATTCGGATCTGCATTAGGGATAAATGTTTGTCCAGTTGGAAGGGGTCTCTTAGTAGATCTCCTTATCTATTTTCTCCTACTACCTCTAGTACCCTCCTCTGTGTTGTTATTCTGTGTTTCTGGGGCATTTACTGTGGCGGATGGATTGGTAGAAGGGGTGTTGGGTGGGGGGGTTGGATGCGGTTCAGGCATGGCTTGGGAGAAGGGTTGATTCTGTGGTAAAGGAACATATTGGGTAAGGAATTCGTCTTGTGGATCATCAGAGGTAGAGGGTGGCTCTGTGTATGTTGGTGACTTTGGCGGGGCATTGTTGTCAAGCGAAATAGATGGTGCTGGAACTGTGTTTGGTGTAGCAGATTCTTCAGATACATTAACTGTGTTTGGTGCAGCTGGAACTGATTGATTTGGGCTGGCATCTGGTTGGGCCTTTTCTATACCATGGGTCTCCTCTGTAATTTGGGCTTCAGTATGTACCCCTTCCAGGTGAAGAATTCTTCTTGGACCTGTTGCCTTCTTTGGAGTTGGAGTCCTCCTGACACAAACTTTCCTCCTCCTCCTTGATGGAGTTACATTAACCTGATCAGGTGCTTGTACACCAGCTTCTTCATTCGTATCTACAACATCTGCTTGGCTAATTGGGTGCTCTGTGTATAATTCAATCTTATGTCCATTCTCCACAGCAGCTTCATACATCTTAACGACATCCATGTCAAGTCGCAGAAGCCTCAAACCACCCTCAATTTTCATTCCAGGCTGTCGCCAGTAGAAATCGGAGATGATTGGATACCCAATGTCTTTCAGGAGGTCACTAATAAAGAAGCCATTCAGAGTATCCACGTTAACTCTCTCCACCTCAGTAATTTCACCTTCTGCATAACATAACTTGCCATCCGATCCCCTTTCAAGTCTACCTCTATGGTGTATTATTAACGTGATATGTGTCGTGGTAACCATTTCTGTCAAAAAAAAAAAAGAATGAACAGTCCATATCAATACACCTACTATTTCAACAAGGACATTCAACTAGCGCATGACCAAAGTTTAATCACAATCATCATTAAAAAGTTCAGTATACAGTTGCACTTTATTTAAGACAAGCAATAAGAGAAGCTAAACTGCAATAGATAGTATGAATACAAAATACTACTTTTTGAATAATAGTATAAATCTTGTAAAAGCTATATCACTCAACTAGATGTACCCAACTACATGTTCTAATGATTCCACTAATAAACAAAATCACAAAAGGCACTATAGCTATTATATTGATAAGGTACATTTGTGGACTCATCCAATACACTGATAAAGAGAAAAAAGAAAATTTAATAAACCTATAAACAATTGCTTCTTTGTTTAAAAATTGAAAACTGAATTTAAAAATCATTGCTTCTTTGTTTCATGATGATATTACATCCACCTTATTTAACATAGCTAGTTAAGCTACTGCTGAAATCACCTAATAGGATAATGTTGTAGAACGAATTCCAACAAAAAATGCAAACATGACAAGTTCTTATAAAGTGAAATTTGAACAAACCTGCCAAGAGTTCCATATGACCAGTTCCCGTAGCTCGATAAGCAACAAGATCGCCTAGAAATCGTCCCATTATTTGAAATTTTAACTAAACTTATTCATCAGCCCAATACATCCATTAATCCTTTCCATTATTTATTACATGAAAAATGGAGTTTCAATTATTGATTTATAGAATAATGTTTTGAGATATATATGTTATGATGTTTGGTGAGGAATACGTAATAGGCTATGCTTGCTGCCAACCCGTGTAAAATAAGAAGAATTTACCAAATTATATTTTGTTAGGTACGTATCTCTTCATTGAGTGACAACAACATATAGATAACTTGGTGTAAAACAAGGACATTCACCTAGCGCATAACCAAAGTTTAATCACAATCATCATCACAAAGTTCAGAAAACTGCATATTTGTGAATTAAAATGCCTAATGAAAACAAAACTTAAGCCCTATACTGATCAGATATAAGTTTTAAATAAAAAACTTCATTCAGGCGATATATCGAACATGTGGTGTGCAGCAAATTCAGACAGCGTGTTTAGTTCTATGTTGGCGTCAAGCAACCCAGAAAATTCAGCCACAGCAAACAAGTGAATAATAAAACACAGAAATCATGTAACTTAACCTACCCAGGTCACTAAAACGGAATGAAAAAGCAACAAAATTAAAGAGAAGAAAGACAGGGAAGTAGTGAAAGGGAATTGAACCTGCGCTGATGAGAGGGAAGGATGAAGAAATTGGGCGACGTGGAGGAGCGGCGGTCACATCGGCACAAAAGTTCCCCGCCCTTGGTTCCTCGCCGGATTGGAAGATGCAGAGCAGGGGCTGTTCGCGCTGAGACAGAGTAACTACGCGCAAAGGAGAAGAAAATGGAAGAACGATTGGGTGATGATGGTCGTCGGTGGTGTTTTGGGCGGACGGAGGTGGTTGGCCGGCTTGTTTGGTGGCGTCGTTCCAGTACGTGGTTCGCGTCTCTCACTCTACTAGGGCATGCATAAGGGTGGTGAGTAAGAAGATGGAATGGCGCAAAGTGAATCTAACGTTTCTCTCTCTCTCTCCTATATCCACTTGGAAAGTTCTTAAAAAAATTAAAATTAAAATTCAAAAGCCAGGTAAGTAGTTAACGTTCCACGTTGGCTTTTAACTTAATGGAGCTAACGTTTTAATGACGTTCGGGTACTATCAACAGACGGATCCAGCCTTTCATGGGTACAAGGTCACTTTTCTTCTACCATGGGTACTTTTGTCAGCGTTCGTAAAGTTGATGGGTACAAATGGTAGTTTTTCCATTTTTAAATTATTAATTTTTTTAATAAATTATTAATTTTTTAACAGCATAATTCGAATTATACCATGAATAATTCGAATCCGTCAAATTCGAATTACTTGAAAACGCATGCGTAGGTGTAGTTCGAATCACCCTGATTCGAATTACTGTACGTGTAATTCGAATAAGGTTGATTCGAATTAGTGTGTACATGTGTTTGTGTATAATTCGAACCCAGCTGATTCGAATTATGTAGAAATAGAGTTCGAATTTAGCTGGTTCGAACTACATATAAACTTGCATTGGTGGATTCATGAAGTAATTTTCAGTTTGGCTGATTCTTGTAATATTTGACTCCCCTTGGTTTATTATTGTCATTTGCCCTTATTTTAATTTTAATTTGGTTAGTGTTCAATTTTAGTTTGTTATTTTTGTTTTGTTAAATTTAAATTTAAATATTCTAATTTTAAAGAGATATAATTTTAAATTTTAAATTTTAAATATATAAAAAAAGATTTAAAACATAATATATGAAAATAATTATTATAATAGATAATAACTGAATAAAAAATAAGTTACGATGAATATCTAATTACACTGTTTTCGAGGGTAATTAACGACCCTTTACAAGGTTACAATAGAATTGACCTTTGATATTTTTTGGCAAAGTAGTGATGGAAAAGTGGATACATTAGTATTTTTCTTAAAGGAGAAAAAAGATAAGGTGGCGGTAGGAAGTAGTAGAAAAACCTATATATACCACACGTCCTAATCAACCATCAACTAATGATATCAGTACAGTTATCCTGTATGTACCTGAAAAAATGGCCTAATGTCAGTTATCTTTTTGTTAAATAAAAGTGCCTTCCTATGTCATTTTCTTTTTCTTTCTTATATATGTTAATTATATTAATAATAAGAGATAAGCTAAGTGTGGTAATAAATAGGATAATTTAAATAAATAAATGGTTCGAAATTTAAAATTTTACAGATATTTTAAATTAATTTTTTTTATATGTCTGTCCTAAATACTTTTATACAAAGTCGAATCACTTAAATTTAATTAGCATACTGAGTAGTAAATTAAATCAATTTGATTTGATTTAATGTTGGAGAAGCGTGTAATATATAAATCGAAATAATATAATTTGATTTATCGTTATGTAATATAAAATAGTAAATTGAATCAGTTCTACTCAAATTATATATTGTACAAATATAATTGGTCATTTTATACTGTATAACTATTTGTTATTTCTAATTCTGAAAAAATTTAAGTTTTAACTCCTATACCACTTTAGAGAGTTATTCTTTATAATAATTTTTTCAACATCAAAAGTCTCCGTAATGATTCTTTAGATGATAATGAGTCAAAGAATGATTTTTAATGAATTTTTATAAATCGTTTGCGGTTCCGTTTTGAATTTATAAGATTGTAAAAATATAGATTTTTTTTTATTTGAACTAAAATACAAAATTTGAACTTCTATTCTTATTCATTTTATTTTTTTATATTTTATTTAAATCCAAATAAAGATATCTTTTTATTGACATTTATGTTAATATAGAATAAATACAATTAACTTAAAAATAAGAAATATCATAAAGCTGTATAAATAGTAAATATAATGAATTTGATTTACATATTACACCCTTTTCCAACAATAAATCAAATCAAATTGATTCAATTTACTACTCAGCATACTAAATTTAATTCAATTAATTTAATTTGCATGTAAATAGTGTAAATTAAATTGATTCAATTTACATAAAAATATTTAAACGTGTATGACAAAAATGGATTTAAAATATTTGTATAATTTTAAACTTTAAATTATTTTATTTATGTAAATTATCCAAATAAATAAATTTATTTAAGTGATAAAGGTCCTCTAATTTTATCCCAAAAAAAGTACACACAAAGAATTGCATAAGACACTTTTTAAAATATTTTTATAAATAAAAAAATTATTTTTCTAAATTTGAATCCAAAATCAGTAATTAAGATATTAAAGTATTTATCATTTTGATTAATAAAATATTTGTTAAAATTAAAAAAGGCTAGGGATGGATTATTAAAAAGAAAAAATAAATAAGTCATCAAACTATTTTTAAAAAATAAAATAAAAACACTCACTAGGGATAAATAATAATGTTTACTAATACATGCACTTGGGCAGATACAACAACAACAATAAAAAGAAGAAGACGTGTATAGTGATGATGATTAAATTAAGAATAAATAATTGACAATAAAAACATGATTAGACGCGTGTAACATCGAGTGATATATAGAAAGATTTTGACTTTGTTGGATATGAGTTATGAGTTAAGGGTCTGGGGCAAGCTAAGTACGTAGGGATAGTAAGAGAAGGGTTAGTTCACGTGCACTCACACACCATGGCTGGTTCAGGCATGTGACACAGACATGCTTTTGGTGTTTGTGTGTGCCCGATTTTGCAGTTTCCCCCCTCATCATTCATGTACGATCCCTTTTTGTGGGCTCTCTTACTTTCTATTTTTCATCATGATCGTGACATCCATCCACCAATTAACACCACCTAATAATAATCATCTCTTTTCTTTATTTTAACAATTTCACTTGCTAAATTTACTTTTCATATTAGCTTTCCATTTTATGAATTTACATCCTTTAAAGTTTGAATTTCACTTTAAAGAATAAAATGTAATTTCTTATCATTTATTTTATAAATGGGACCAAAAATAAATATGAAAGAAAAACTATTCAATAATAGAAGATCACACTTTACTCTCTAAAGTGAAATTCAAATTTTAGAGGATTCAAATCTCGATTTTATGGTTATCACTTTGTTATTTAATCAATTTACAACGACAATTATTTTTTGGGTGAAAACTCATGTGCAATCAACTTCACGTGAAGTTGATAACTGAGAGCTGTTAAATTATTTGACTGATTTGACTAAATTTTCATCTAACGACTCTTAGATATCAACTTCACATGAAATCAACTGCACCTGAGTTTTCATCTTATTTCTTGTTAGGGTTGTAATTGATTTATTTATATATATAATATATAATAAAATACAACTATATTAGGTATGCAGTAAAATAGTATTTTAATGACCAATTTTAATATATAAATAGTATTTTTGAATAAAATATGATTTGCTCCCACTAAGTTTTTGGATACAAATAAGCAAAATAGATTTATTATTGATTTTGGTTGACTGACTTGTAGTGACAGGGATTACTATGACAGTTTTATTACCGTAGCCTTTAGTGTGAATTTAAATAATTGCTCAATCACTTTAACAAAATTTTAGGGCATCTTCTTTTAACTCTCCATTGTTTCTCAACGAGGATACAATAACATCTAAATTGAAAACATGATCTATAATAATTTTGGAGTTTTGCTAGAATGGTTTTTACGACTCTCATGTAATTTTTTCTCTTATAATAACAGTACCCAAAACTCTTATTTAATTGTTTATGATTCTTTTTCTAATATGATTTTTCTTCAATTTTAATTTCTGTTGATATTAAAAATTATTTTTTTCTAGAATAATTTTGGTGTAGTTATATTTTCTAGACTTCCACCTCGTTGATTATTAAAAAAGAAAATTTAAATTATGATATAATTTATATTTGAATTGAAGTAGTTTTTCATTCAAAACTTCTTTATATGAATAGAGTTTTCTATGGCTAATTTTCGAAATTAAGACCATAAGATTCTTTTTCTGAATTGTTCCTCCCCAAGATATATATACTTGGCAAGAGAGTTTAATTTTGACCATACAGTCATCTATCAAATTTAGTGACTTTAATAAAAAAAAAAAAAACCACCTTCAGTGTCCCTTACAATAACAATCTTTAAAAATTCATCTATATAAATCTGGCAAGAATACTGATCAATTTATCATTTTATCAAAAATCTTTAATCATCCTTCCAATAATAATCCTTACTGTTTCATGTGCATATAAATCTGGCAAAAATATTGATTATTTCATCATTTTATCGCCATGCATTAAGCTTGTACCACTATAAGATAATTTTGGAATGGAGACTGATTTTAGCGATTAATTAAATTGATTACTAATAGTGACCAATTTTGAGATTGATATATTTTTTCTATGATAATAAAAAGTTGGTTGTTAAATCGGTCGCTAAATAAATTTAGCAGCTACTAATGAAGCAACTCAAGTTGATCGCTAAATTGGTCACTAAATTATAAATTAGTAAATAATTTAATAACCAACTTTAAAATTATTTTAACTGATTACTGTAAATTTGTCATTATTTTTAAATTTTGCGGTCAAAATATTAGCAACCACCCAAATCTGTCCGTAAAGCGGTCACTAATGATTTAGTGACTAATTTTAATCATTCGCTCAATAATTTATTGTAGTTATGTTTTAATAAAGCATAATTTATATATAATTTTGTTGAAAATTCTATCGTCAATGAGATTAATATTTTACAAAAAAACAGTCTTAAAAACTAATATTGTACAACTAACATTACGGTCAATATTTAACATATAACAGAAACAAAAATCATCTAAAACTTTTTAAAAAATAACATCCGAAACACAACTAAACGAAATATTCAAAATTAAAACTCTACAAAAGCTCGTATATATTTAATGAATTTTATGATGAACTTATTTGATACCTTATTATATAAATAATATTAATTGAATTTGTCTATTATAATATATTAGTTTTCTAGCATTATTATTCTTTATATAATTTAATTAACGCTCCTATATCTTTACTTTGTACGACAACATTTAAGATATAATTATTTAAATTTATTTAAATTTAATATCTAAGTAGATTTGTTTAATTTTAAGATTAAATTTTTATATGTTGTTCATCCTATTATTTAATCAATTAGAATTACAACTATATATTTGAAAATTGAAGGAATGAAAACAAAAATTGATGTAATTAAAATTGAAAAGTAAAAGAGCATAAGCATCCAACCAACCGTACCGAAAAATTAATAATTAAACATGAGGCATGAGTGTGTTTGTGTGTGTCGTCTTTTTTGATTAAGTTCCAGCTTCATACAGTTAGTTGCCTCTGCTGTTTAACTCAAATAATTAGGTAATCTGACAGCGAAACATATGAATAGCTAATAATAATTAATGCCATCCGTAGCAGCCAACTAGCCATGCATATAGGTGGGGAGGAATATTGACTAATAAACTGTCAGATACCACCCTTTAATTTATTTAATTATTTATATATTAGAGGTATAAAGATACATGTTGGTGTCATTTCAATTTTGGTGTCTCCTCTCCAAGTGTTTCAATGGCACAAAAATGTGCCATTAATTATTAATTAATTTCGTGCCTTTTTTTTAAGAGGAGTGTTAGATCAGTAATTTTTGTATTTTGTAATTATCAATTAGTCATCAATAGTTTTTTTAATGGTGTAAAATTATATTTAATGATAGAAGATCACTCACTTTTTTTTATGGTTAAGTGCTAGCCACAAAATATAAAAATTACTGATCCCTTAGACTTTTTCTTCTTTTAATTTGTGTGTGCTGAATTCTTCATGTTATATCTTACTTAGAATAAAGTAATAAATAAATTTTTAAAAATTTATGTTATAGGCAGATTATTCTTTTAAAAAATAATTAATAAAATCTTTTAAAATAATAAATATAAATAAATTAATTTAAATTATATTTTTTATCTTAATTATAGAACTAATTTTAAGATAATGTGTCTATATACATTATTTTAAAAAATTTTATTAGTATTTTTTTAAATATTAATTTATCCAAAATATCAGTTCTTAAGAATTTATTTATTAGTTTACTCTATATATTATTTCTTCAATCCACATATACGAGATTGTGGGAATTATTTAGATATATCAATGCATTTAAGGATCTAATTTAAAAAAAATAATTCTATCCTTTGGGAGAAAAAAAGAATTGGACAAAGAGTATGTAAAGTTTTACTTTTTAATTTGTATATGGAAGCTAAATTGGTGTTGGACTCGGTTATGGGAAGGAGTGGGGCTTTACATTGGTGTGGTGTCAGGCAGTAATGGAAATCGGATCTTGCGATTTCCTAACCCACTTCATAAAAAAATTACACACTACTAACAACGTGGATGGTCCGATTTTTACCTTCCGAAAATTCAAAATTTTACCAACTCCAATTCGAACGCTACAATTTGTTGAGCCAAATTTGAAATTCAAAGAACTCGTACGGTTCGAATTCTTTGATCTGACACTCACAAAAAAATTGCCCCATAAATTGGTCTGATACCCCATGACTTCAGATAAGATACGCACAAGTCTTTCATATCGAAAAAATTGAGTCGTATCTATACCTTTGAATTTATATTTTATTTTGACTATGAAATTAAAATGCAACCTTAGCCTTTTCAATTCTTAATTAGGATAGTATTTGTTTGTTATTTAAGACATGTAAAATGACATTTTTTTTTCTTTTTTGAAAAAGAAATTTTCTATATTTGTATGTATATATATATTTTCAAAACATGGAGACAATGCAACAAAATTAGAACAATGAGATAAGAATTTCTTATCCACATTATACTAAGCACACCTCTATTTTCCTTTATATCCTTATTTTTGTCTATTTTTTATCCCATTATTTCTATATATTTTGTGTTTAAAGAATAACTTGTAAAAATTATTTAAAAGATTTTTTATATATACAAATGTAATAAGTAACTTCTCATGTCAATATTTAACTTGTTACATCAACATTAAATAGAACAAATCAGGGCTAGAAGCTAAAGTAGATAACTTTAAAATTTACTGAATCAAAACAAACAAACAAAAAATATTTTTAAAGTATGTTACATACATTTTTAAAGATCTTATTTCTGATATCCATTTTGATTTGAACATCATAATATTTTTATATGTACATTCATTATTTATTAAGACCAGAGACCGTAAAATTTATCAACCCAAAAAACTTTGAATCCCAATATTCTAAATAACTCATCATGAACACTTTTTTTAATCTCTTAACTATTGCATTATATATATATATATATATATATATATATATATATATAAAGTTATTCTTTGAGTAAAATTTTTAAACTTTATTTATTGTTATATATTTTGCCTAAAAAAAATAAAAAATATTTTGCCACCAACAAAATTATGTTAGTATATATGTTACCATATACTTGTAATATGTATAAGTAGATCATTTTTTAACATATATACCATTAAACCTATCATATATGTTTTAATTTTTCAGCCTAGCTTTTACTTTATCAAAGACTCAAAGTCAAGTAAAAAAAAAAATTACTCATTGGAAAATATACCATAGATATACAAAATATTTCTGAGATTGTGAGTTGTGACTATAGAAAATTTTTTAAATTTACTTAAAATATCGATATTTTAATATTTTTAACAGTTAATTTTAATTAATATATTATTTATTTTTTATAATTAAAATCAATTAAAATATTATCATTTCAGGTATACTTAAAATTCTTTTGTGAATATATATATATATATGGTTGATTGTTTTGTTGGTTGGTATATAGTGTTTTTGGTATAAATAAAAATGAAGGCATGATGCAAGAATGGTATAGTACAAGTGTTGCTAACATTCATGTGAATGTGACCCATAAAGCATCTCAAATATCAAATTTGAGAGAGGGAATATGTGAACCAAAGAGACCAATTAATATTGTATGGTCACCTTTCAAATGTTAGTGCTTGTTTTATCCGCAAATATCACTGTTAATTTTGTGGTTTATTTTCGTTTTCTAGACATATCACTGCTGCGCATGCACTTTAATAGACAACATTTGTATTAAGCTTTTTGTATCCATTTCACTTCATTTTCAAATAATGCAAAGAAGATATATACTTTTAGTTTTCTCTTCTTATAACATTTTCTCCATTAACAATTCCTATACACACACGATGGCAATTTAATCTTTACTTTTTTACTTCTATTGAGTTACAAAATGAACATTTCTCATACTATCTAGAATAATCATTCGAGTATTAGGGATAATAAACATCTTTTCAAAAGCTTAAACTGATTTTGGGATTCACCAAGACTCTTGACTTTTCGGATCTAGCGCTCTAATACCATGTCATGATACCACTCATCCCAAAAGTTTCAGCTGATGAGAAAAGATAACACTAATGATTATATCTCTAATACTCCATAAACCTTTATTGTACACATTGTATAAATATTCTATTGACTCCTCCTACTTTCTCTTAAAAATATTTACTTAATGCAGGCAAAAAAAAAAAAATCTCGCTCTCCCCTAGTAAGTCCTGTTAAAAAATATTTTATATCTACTTATATATATAATTATCAGTTTCCTTTAATTAATTTCATTAAATAATTTATTTACTAGTATTTTGATTATAAACAAAAAATAATTTAATTTTAATGCACTGAAACCATTACACAATCGTCTAATTACATCTGTTTTTTTAGATAACTATTTATATGATTAATATAAAATATAATTATTTGTAATATGATATTATATAATTAATATAATATAAAATTATTTTACACTCATGGTCGATTAAAATTAAATTGATAGACAAATTTGATTTATGAAAATGTTAGTTAATATAAATTTGATGATGTCTACGTGAGCAATGCATAATAATTATAATATTTGCACCACAAAAGTTTAAAAATCTCAATCCAACCCTATTCCAGCCCCCCAAAAAAGATAATCTATTTAATCTTATCAATAAAATAAGAAATTAAATTAAATGCGACATCTTTCTTATTCCATTTTTTAATTAAAAAGATGAAATACTTTAGTCAACTTTGATACTGTACTAACCAGCCACATGCAACCGAATTAATGAGAGTAGTCTATATAACATATATATTTTAATCAGTCTAATATTTTTTTATGAACAAAATAATTTAAATAGAATGAATAATGACATATAATTATTTTTATATAAAATTAATAATTAAAATTATTAAATAATTTAATAAATTTAATTTAATTATTATTTAATAATTGTTAATTATTAAGTTTAGATTAAGACAATTGTACTAGTATTTCCACCTTTAAATAGACCAAGTTTTTTACAAAATACGTTTTAGAAGTAATAGGTTTTGCGTTATTTTAAAATTAGAAAAAGTGTAACATAGGCACAAAAATTAGAACCAAGAATACTTTTTTTTAATAACAATTAACGAAAGGTGAAAATTCAGATGCAGTCGACTTCACGTGAAGTTCATAATTGAGAGTCGTTAGATAAAAATTTAGTCAAATCAGTCAAATAACCTAACTAATCTCAATTATTAACTTCACGTGAAGTCAATTACACCTGAGTTTCTACTATATTTAAATATCTTTTAACATAATTATTATTTGTCAAAAAGTTACCTTACTCAAATAATTATTTTCGATAGTAGTCGTGAAAATTGGTCTTCTTTTTTTTTTTAAAATAACTGAGAGCCAGTAATTAATAATCCACGTGTCAACAGGAGAGATTTGAAGTTTGAACTAGAAGCTTTGATAAAGAAAGGGGTGTTAATGCTGACATGATTGATTAATATTTAATATTTTGCTTAGCTTGGAAAATAGAAAATGAGAGAGATATAAAGATTGATTTGATATTCCACACTCTAGGAGAAAAAGGTTATATTAAATTGCATCTAAACCTTAGTCAAAAAACAATCAACAAACGGCACGCAAATAGGCTTTTTTTTTTGGGTATCTACTTTTAGTACTGTGTATATATTTGTTTTATACTTATAGAAAAAATAATTCCGTGTAAAGATATATAATAATTAAATAATTTAATATATTTAATTATGATGTTTATATTATGCGAGTGATTTGCATTTGAATAGTGACGATTTGTTTATTTATATGTTATCGTTGTGTTTAGTTTAATTTAGCATGATGATGCATGTGGCATTTGTTTGTTGAGGGAACATGATGAAAAGAATAAGCAGAAATCAATATCATTGTCTTTCAATTTGGACACGAAATTAAACTAAATAAGAGATGGATATAAAACTACGTCACACGTACACTTTCTAGTCCCAACATCAAAAAACAACGTCTGCTTCACGTAATTACCATTCAGCTTTTCTCAATTCGGTCTATATTGGTCCTTCCAATAACCCATTTTCTTCTTTACAAAAAAAGGCCCAAGAAATCAAATTTCCTCATATATATCTATATATTATTATATTCTATATTATTATGCATTGTTTCATCTCGTGGAACACATGAACGAAACCCTGTTCTTAGGTTTATTGTTTTATTTGTTGTTTAAAAAAATAAAATAAAATACAATTTGCATACACCTCTTTTTTCAAAATTCAATCTCACACTTAAAATTTCTCTATTCTTTGATTTCTCTATCAATAAGAAATAAAATAATTATATATTTGATTTCAATAATACGTTAAAATTAAATAAATGCATATATTATTATATTACATGTATTTAATTTAATTAGGGAAATTTCGAGACAAATTCACTTAGAAAATTTGCGAGGACAAGTGTTCTAATGTAATTTAAAATTTTTTTGAATAATACATAATAGTAATGTTTATTTATTCTCACTAAATAATTAAATTATTATAAAATTAGTTAAAATTTGAAAGAATATTTATTTATTAGTGTTTTTTCTTTTAAGGTTTGTTTTAGTTTTGTCCATAATAACTATATTAATTGAAAGAATTTTTTCAATTATGAACATCATAAAGAGTTGGTTTAATTTGTAATAATCAGAGATAAATTTTTTTAAATAATATAATTGTTTAATGCTTAGTAACATATAAAAAGAGAGATGTTTACTTGTATTGAAAATGTAAAGATTATTTATTTCTTTTAAATGAAAATTCTAAAAAAATAAAATTTTAAATTGTATGTTATTATTTAAATATTATTTTAATACTTTAATTCGTTAGTTAGATAAATTAAAGACAAATAAGATCTTATAATAATAAAATATAATTTATAAAAGTTATTGCCATGTTATGTTTATACTTTGGCAATTATACTATATGTACACACAAAATTAGTTGCTAAATTAGTTATTTGTATTCATGTTAAAATATAAAATAATTATTAAAAATGAAATAAAAAAATACTTATATTTATATACAAATATATTATGTCTAATTTTATAGTGATTTAATTTTTGATATACACATACTATTTTTTATACTTTATTTTTACTATCAAAATTTTTATAGATGAATTATATGATTTCTATAATTATATATAGTAATTACACAATTTTAATAACACTTAAAAAGTAATGTTAAAAATAAAATTACACTTTTTAAATGTTTATAGTGTCACTTAATAATTGTTACCAAAATTATATATATAACCATTATACTCACTGTATAATTACATTACCCCCAAAAAAAAGGAAAACCATATAATAATAGTCACGGTACCACTAAATAGATAATGAAAATTATGAATAATGTGAACAATAGACTACATTTCAGACTCATTAAATATAAATAAATTTAATTAATTCAAAATTTAAATTTTAAAATTAAAATTAAAATTAACTTATTATTTACAATCTCATATACTTTCTATTAATCTTGATGTGATCACGTGTGAATACAAATTAATTAAAACGTGAAAAGCACACTCCATAAGTTAAGATCTCACATTCTCACCTTACTATGCCCCGCTAAGATTATGTTTTAATTTGACTCTGTGATTTGGTAGGAAATTTGGTCACCATATCCGATCTTAAACACCACTTTAACACGCATGCATGATCTTTTTCGGTCAAATAAACTCAACAATTAATTACCCTTTCATACTTACGATAGTCGTAAAGCATATATAGCATATGCATGCATACTTCACTGTGTATCTAAGAATATATATATAATAATATATGCATACTAGCTAGCTCACTAGTCAAAAAAGATATATCTTTATAATCATTGGATGCATCTCAAATGGGTATAAAATTAAATTGTTTAAAAGGATTCAACATCACTTTTCGAATTTAATTTGTCTCTTAAACAAGATCACGATAAAAATATATGCGTCACCACACTTTATAAATCATATGAAAAAAATGTGGTAATTAAAGCAAGAACTTCATCATTCCAAAGTGGAAACTATTTTGTGGTGGGAGCTACCTACCCCAATGCAATGCAAATCCTAATTAGATTTGAATTATAAAAAATACTGTTTATATATTAAAATTAATAAAAAAATAAGTTAGTATTATATAAAATATATATTAAAAATTAGTTAAATAATATATATTTATACACAAATATATAATATTTAATATTAATAATTAATTTTATCGTAGATTTAACATTGTTGTTCTTTTTAAAGGAAAGATTTAGGATATCTAATTTGCACGCATTTGACTACTTGACTACTTGACTTTATTTGTTGATATCTAGAGACTAGAATCATGGAGGACATCTTAAATCTAAGTATAGTAATAATGATCATTGTTCCATCATGCATTATCATATAATTTTTTATTCATTAACTAAAATGTCCTTAATTAATGTCTAAACTTTAGAAATAAACCAACAATTAAACAGAAAGATGAACCATCGATCCCGATATAATTAATAAGAAGTTCCTCGCAAGCTATGAGAGAGAGTAGTGGGAATAGGGAGGCATCGGGACGGGTTTTTACTCTATTTGACTTCGTCCTGCTGTATAATAATTTGCATAAAATTTGTTCCGTTTTTATCTGTGAGTAGTAAAATGTTGAACTCTAATCTGCTCCTGCAGGTATCCGTCCCGCTCCTATAATTATTAAAATTCAATAAATAAAATTAAATTTCAAAATTTATATAACCATCATCATATAGATAACATAAATAATTAAAATAAAAATTTAAATATAATACAATATTATTAATCATTTACTAATTAATTTACATATATTATATATATTATATATATGCCGGGGCAGATAAGGACGAGTATTACCTAAATCCGATTCCGTCCGGCCCCTCCTAAAAACCCGCCTTGTTCAAAACCCGCCCCGAGCAAGTAGGAGCGAAGTGGATATCCGCGAATTTGAGTGGGGCTGCCATCCCTAGGTGAAAAAAAAAAGAGTGAAAATTAAAAAAAATTAAATTTAATAAAAAAATATATATAAAATTCAATAAAAATAGAATTTATACACTAAAATAAATTATTATGTATTTATATATCTATAAATATATTTATAAATAAATTTATTTTTAATATATATTTTATATTAATAACTAATTTTAATATATACTTACCATAACTTAAAAAAAAACCTAAACTTTTGACTTACATACACATAAAAGGAGGTAGCAATTATATCACTTCCCTCCCCCCGCTAAGCTGCCACCACCTTTTTATTACACTAAGATTATCATTCAGTAAGCATGCAATAAAATGGAACCCATAATTAAGAGATAATAAATGAAAGAAAAGAAGTAAAGGTTATTTAACTGAAAAAAAAAGGTACGTAGTAGGATATTGTATAGGTGATGATTATTTGAATTAAACCCTATATAGCTTTGTTTCAACTTTCAACACCTTTTTATGCGCTCTTAATTTCAAAAGGTGCAATTAAGCTTATCTAATAATGACATAATTAACCTTTAAAATTTTTTTCATGCTATGTGTAATGAGAGGTGTCATGTCATGTGCAATAATAATATGGCATTATCACCTATCAATTGACCATAGAAAGACTTATAGACTCTAGCCACACTATATTATGGAGGGATGAACTAATCATGATAAGTTATTTGAATAGTTTAATATTTTATTAACAAATAATAATTACCAATGAGTTTGAAAATGATGTGGAAGTGACGAGAAGGCCGGCATATGAAAGGGATACATGCATGCTGCAGTTCCCACCTCCTAGATTAGGCCTTAAAACAATTATTCCTAAACTAGACATACATAACAATGAGATTTAGTTTTTAGTATTAAAAAATTTGGATTGGTCCGGTAGTTAATTAATATTTTTAAAATAAGTGTTGGAATTTAAAAATTTGTAAATTATACTTTCACTACCACAAAAATGGAATCTAGCCACTAAATTTTAACCACGAACACTGAAACGTGATAAAAATAAATGAACATGTCTTATATTTAGCACGAAACATTGTCAGAGTGGCTAAAATTTAACATTTTGCCACAAACAATATTTATCGTAGCCTTTCAATTTAAAGTTTATACTCCTCATTATTTTAGTAAAAGTGTTTTTTCTCTTCTCCTAAAAATAAAAATCAAATTATAACCTCTTCCCTTACTTCTTTCTGCTTGTTTTTCATGATCAATTTATAATATTTTTTTTAAATATCCTAACATCAACACATATTTATGAAATTAAATTTAAAAAATAAAAAAAATTTAGATAAAACAAATAATTATAAAAATAAAAGTTATATTCTAATAATTAAGTTAATTATAAAGATAAAATTTATCTAACTAAGATAAAATAATTTGGATAGGTAATAAAAAATTAGTAATTTTTAAGTAAAAAAAATTTTCAGTAAATTTTTTACAAAAAATAAATTATTTTATTATTTGTTAAATTTAAATAATTGAAGATAAGTAAAAAAATTAGTTTTTTATTTATATAATTTAATACTCACTACATATATTTGTGAGTACTGTATTCTTATTATATGTATAATTATTTTTTAAAAAATTATTTTATGAAATTATAAATTAAGTTTTTTATTTATACTATTATTTAATTAGAATATACTATTAATTATTTCTTTTGTAATTATTATTGTAGATAAATATTAATTTTACTGTATGTTTTACTATGTTAGTATGTAAAGATAAATTAAATTTGTCAAATACAATAGCAAGTAATTAATATTTAGTACTAATTTTTTATTATATTATTTTTATTTTAATGAATCACTTTTCTATTCATAATATCCTTCGTTTTATTAGGTCACATTTTGTTTCACATAATTTTTTATTTCATTAGTTAATAATAAATAAATTAATTATTTTTATTTTATTTTAAATTTTTATTTATAATATTAATTACATTTTACTTTATATTATCGTAACAAAAATAAAAAATAAAAAATATACAAGCTCAAACTAACAAATCAAATTCTTAATTGGATTTAATCATTAAATAAAAATAAATGAATATCATTTTAAAATAAAATATTTTAAAATATATTATAGATAAAAGTTAAAACGTAAAAGGAGAAAAAAACTCTAATAAATCCTTAAATCGAAGGTATTGGGAATCCTTCTCCTTCTGCTTAGCTTCAATCCCCTTTTTTTTGAATCTATCTTCTCATATCTGTCAGATTTCGATGATTCTTTGAGTTTGGTTATCTTCCTTCAACGACACTCAGGACATGCATTGCTTCAGGAAAATGTGTGTGACTTTCTTAGTGGCTGGGTTTCTAAAAGGAACGGTCTTTAGCCACGCAATAATATTACTGATACAAAATTATTGCACAAATTGGACGGAGATTTGTGACAAACTCATATTTTCGTGGCAAGAATTGTATAAGGCTTTCACATCTTCGAAATTTTGATCTGGATGTTTTTATAACAATAATATGAGATAATTTAATTTTATTATTTAACAACTATTAGCTTTGATGGTTTTATACGTTTAAGGTTGATTTATAGTGATAGTGAGTAATATAGTATGCACTAATATTAAAATGTCTAATGCTAGAAGATAATATTAAATATTGAATAATTATTTTTGACTAAAGTTATGAGAAATATAATAAAAGACAATACAAAAACTAAAGATAAGAAGATAATTAGCTATTTTTTTTATTAAACTTATGAAAAATCTGTTAGTAACAACTTAAATTATAGAAGACATCTTTTTTTATTAATTGTTTGAAAAATTTATCATTGACGACTTAGATTAAAAAATAAATTAAAAAATAAACACTAAAAATTATCCTTAATATGGGATTTTTTAAAGGTTTAATAAACTTTCCATTCCAAGTATTGTCTAATTTTTTTTTAACTAAAATATTAATTTTTTTTAGTTTTTTTTTTAATCACTCTTTTCACTCTGAACTCAAAACAAAAACAAAAAAAGAAGTACAAAATATATCAAGGGATCAAGCAAAAATTGATTCATCACCTTTCTAATAAATTGATTCACAAAATACAAAATAATGAACTAGTTTAATTTAAAATTCAAGATCGACATGAATTCATATCTGATTTAAGTTGTCAATCTTACTTGTAAGAAAATTAATACTAATAAATTAATGATTATGTACTCACTTCTATAAAAGTTCTTAATTTTATTAAGTAGTAACATAAACGAATGTGTAAAATTTATTAAATAAATTTTATAATTTTTCTTATAAAATTAAATTTTAAATATGGACTTAGTAATTAAAATTTAACAAACATTAAATTTTTTAGGTAAAAATATTTACAAAACCGAGTTAATGTATAACTCTTACTATTGTTTCGTGCAAAATAGGAAAATAATTAAATTATAGTGCATCGTTTGAATCATCATTCACATGTAGTGAGAAATTGTGAGGGTCATATATTTATTAAAATGATTTTTACGTTATTTAATATTATTACAAAAATTAAAGATAAAAATATATAGATTAAAAATTTAAAATTAAATTTTTAATCGTATTTGACCGTTAAAAAATAAATAAATAAATAACTATTGTATTAGAAATAAATTAATATAAGATTTATTTAATAGATAATAAAAAATAGAATTAAAAAAAGATTTTTAAAATTAAAAAAAAAAGGTAAAAAGACGGCAACAACAACCATGACTATTCTGAATATTCAAGATTTAAAATTTCAAAGTGCGCTTAATTTTTAATATATCCTTTGGCGGAAACTTAAGATAACCACCCATCACTCTGTTCACGTCTTATTTTGAATATGTTACTCTATAGCACGTGAAGGTACTTCCTTTAACACGTTATATGAGTCGTCTCATATGACAACATTCTTCAAATAAAAAATACCGAACAATTTTTTTTCATTTTAGTGTTATTTGTTAGTTTGTTTTGGCAGATTTTCTCATGAAGCAAAAACGTAATAGTTCAGGAGAGACCCTTCTAGCAGAACTTCGACAACCACAAAATATCAACAGTAATGAAGAATTTGCAGAGGGTTTGGATGAAATAAATCTCGACCAAGGGGATGCTGGATCTTTGGTATAGACATGACGAATGAGCGTGATACAGTGACTGCACTCACTAAAAAAGATCATAACGACCCTTTAGTTGTGAATGTCAAAGGTAGATGCAATTTCAAATTTTTACGTGATTTTTTTATGTTCTAATCTTTGATTTATTTCTTTTATTCAATGTTGCATTCGTTTATAGACACTTCTACCGGAGAAATTACAGCTCGCAAAATGAGTGCCATTCAAGTTTGGTATTTGAAAAAAGAAGAAAAAGTCATGATGGAACTTGATGGCCATGGACAAGGTCGAGATAATGGCGCAAATTTATTGGTACGGTTTCTGGGTTTAATGGCCCGTGGAGCAACGCTGTGTCCAATTTCAATTCAAAGATGGGATCAGATGCCTGAAGACAACACAAAAAAGCAGTGGAACTATATTGAAGTAAGTATGTATACTTTAGAAAAAACCAAAATTTTTTCTGCCTTTTAAAATTTACCTTTATCTTTTTAATTTATGTGCCTTTTCATTTTTAATGTTTAGTTTTGTTCAATTCTTATATTTTCCCATTTAATTTCCTGTATATTATTTTGATTTCTCTTCTGTGATTTTGGAATATGATAATATTATATTAGCTTGAAAATTTTGATATGTCTTGTACTCATCAACTATTTAGATATCATGTTCTCAAAAGATGTGAGTTATGCAAACATTAAAAAAAATAGCTTAAGAATAGTTAATAAAGAGAGAATTTCCGAGAGAGTACTACTTGAAATAGACAAAATAAGAGGATTGGATCTGGTATTAAATAAGAGTGATGATACCTTATTTAAATTTGGTTGTATTGTTGGAAATACAAACAATGTTGATAAACTACGAGTGTTTTGAAAAATGCATGCTGGCTAGCTTGATTAATAGTATTTGTACGTTTTAAAAAAGAGATAAAATGAGAGGAGGATATTAATGTTATTGGGAAAGTGCATGTATCTGGCTATATTTTTATTAGGTCTACTTTAAAAAATTCATTGTGTAGAATTGGTTTGTTTTTTCACTCATTAGGTCTGTTTTTTATTTTTTATTTTTAACTTAAAATGTTAAAATAAGTAAAGGGATGAACAATATAAATTTTAACATTATGTATAAATATTTTGAAGGAAAACTTTGAGTTTGATTATGCTGCTGGCATTAAATGGGCACTAAGAACATTGGGTGATCGATGGAAAGCCTACAAATATTTGTTACGGAATATTTATTTTTATCCTAATAAAACAAAAGAAGAAATTCTAGCAACTAAGATTGATTCAGATATACCTCCTATTGAATGGGCGGCTTTTGTGCATCACTACACAAATCCTAAGACAAAGGTAATAGAATAATGTTTCTTTTAGTAGTACTGTTATATTATTATTATTTTTTTATTACAGCTATCTTTTTTCTTGTTATTTTTATAACAATATTACCTTTATTTTTTGTGATTATAAATTTTAGAAACAGTGCTTGCAAAATAGAAATAATCGAGAGAAGCTTCAAGTATCACATGCTGGTGGTAGTAAAAACAATGCTAGAAGAGCAAATGAAATGGTATTTTAACGTTTATTCCTATTGTATTTGTAGTTGTTCTAAAAAAAGCGTTGATAATGTAACTGTCTTATGATAGGAAAAAAAGTTAAGAAGACCTGTATGTCTGAGTGAAGTTATTCTGTCGACTCTGGTGAAGAAGAATGGAAATTATGTAAATGGTGGGCACAATTTAGCGGTAAGTTATTATGTTATTTGTTTTAGTTTAATGTATAATTTAATTTTATAAATTAAAACTTGGTATACACTAATCTAATTTTTTTTCTTGTGTAGGAGCAAATATTAGAGCATTTGCCTGAAGATCAAGAACGTGCTGCTGCTGAAGGAGTACCTTCGAAAGTGTTAGCTCATCCTAATGATGCAATTGGAAAGGTCTTTGGTGCTGAAAATGTAGGGCGTGTGCGAGGTTTTAGTAGTGCTGTATGTCCAGTAGGTTTTGGCAAGTCTAAGCGTATTTTTGGATTTACAACCGGAGGAGTCTCCAGCAACGTATCTCAGCAGCATGTGTTAAATTTAGAGAAGCAGGTTGAAACATTAGAAAAAAAGTTAGACGAATATGAAGAAACCAAAATTCAATTGGCAACTCTGCACAAATTTTTATCATTAAAATATGGCGATGAAGTACCTAGTATGTCTGGTGATATGTCAGACATTTAGTTAGTATAGTTAATAAATAATAGTTAAAATTTTAAATATATTTATTCTAGAACATGTTAGAATTTTAATTATTTATGTTATAATTTTTCTTATTTTTTATTGTATACAAATTTAGACTTGTCATATTATTATTATTATTATTATTATTATTATTATTATTATTATTATTATGAATCTTTATTATATTTTTTATTAAAAAATATTAAATATTATATATTTATAAAGTTTGACTTACGTTATTAATGATATATACGTAAATATAATTTTAATTTAATAAAATTGTTCAATTAGCCACGGTCAAATTAAAACGAAAGCTACATATTATGACACAATAAAAAAGAAGTTAATTACAGAAAAAACGTAGCAAATTAGTATAAATTAGCCACGAATGGAATATAAAAACCAGTGCACGTTAGCTACAAAAATAGCGTGTTTAAATAACCCGGCGTTAGCCACGCAAAATATTGTAGCTGAAAAATCTGGCCTGCACAAATTAGCTACAGATGAAGTGTGGTAGAATTATACTTTTTAATTTGATAATTTTTATTTTGCCACGACATTAAGTGTGGGTAATGATATACGAATCGTGGCTCTTTGAAGGTCTCCACGGTGTTTAAAACTGTGGCTAGTAACTCCAAAATTGTGGCAAATTGAGAATGCAACCCCCTGATTAGGCACAAATATTTTTTCGTGGCCAATGTATAGTTGCTACCGTTATCTTGAAGTTTAGCCATGATTTTTTCTGTGGCTAAACCCCTTGTTTCTTGTAGTGTTTTAATAATGTTAAAGAATCAAGATCATTCCAATAAAAAATCAGCTAAATATCTTTAGGTGAATCCAAAATTTTTATATGAATGGTGTTTATGTTAGGCATTAAGATATTTTTTTTCTTTATAAATTGGATGGTTCTGAATCAGAATCAGTTTTCTGATGTATCATATTTTAGGCATTTGGAGAGGGAATGAGAGTGAAAAGACGGAAGCTAATTGAATCAGTTACGTTACAATGATACTAAACGTATCTCTTCCTAATTTAAATGTGGTGAAATATTTAATAATTAATATTTTAAATCATAAATAAATAAATTTAATTACTATATTTATAATTAACTGAGTTATTCCATTTTTAGTTGATTTGGAGTTAGTTCCATATACTTTTCCTTATACTTTATGTATATAGTAATTAATTATAAGTAGTGAATTTTTAAATATAATTTTAATTTACGATGAATTAATTTTTAATTTAATATATTAAAAAATATTGTAAAAAAAAGTATTAAATCACTTTTAATGCATGAGTTTCTCTATAATTTAGTACGTGATTGCTTATCTTATCATGTGTTAAAATATGATATTTTACAAAAGAATTTCTAACTTCCAATTTCCCAATCAAAGCTTAATTAGTTCAAATTTATTGTATATTTATTCACCAAATTACTTCATTTCCTTAAAATAAATTTAGGTGGGTTGGTCAATATAACATGTCACAAAAGATTAAAAACAAGCATACAATTATTTATGAAGAAACAAAATCTTCAAATGAAACAAGAAGATAATAATAATGTGAAACTTAAAAAGATACTTTTTACTTTATTTTCCCCCCCTCTTATTGTGAAAAGAATGAAACGATAGGCCTTATAGCCTGTGTTTCCAAAGGATCAAATTAAGGAAGAAAGCAGGTTTACTTTAACCGGATCGTGGGGTTGGTTTGCCACTCATATGCTTTCTACAATAATTAAACAACAACTAAAAGGTTAGAATATTAATTATTTAATCTAATGGAACAATCTCAATCACATAACATTCATTTTAAGGATATAAAGTAGGTGTTGCTCACATTATTAGTTGATGCGCATGAAATTTGACTTGTACAGTTTAATATTAAATATCAAATCTTCGAGATTAATTAGCTCATATATATATTTGTGTGTATTTTAAAAATTAATTATTAAATTAATCATTATATATCTATATATAAATATATCTCTCTGAATTTGGCCATGTCAACCTTAAAAAACTTGGATGATATAATCTCCTACCACTTGTATTGATGCATGGAAGATATTACACACATTTACATTTTTTTATGAGTTGTATTATTCAAGTATCATCTTGTCCTACCTCACCAAGTTATCAACAAAAATCTTTTTAAAGTGTTTATTATCATGTTTCAAAATAATAGTGTTTCATGTTCTCATACAGGATTGAATCTTATCTAAACACTATTTTCTTTCTCTCTCTTTTTTTTTTGAATTATTTTTTTTAATTTTCTTAAAGTTGGTGTGGGAAGCTAAAGCTTTTTCTACAATTGTTTGTTCCTTAGAAAACAGAAAAAGAATTTTGGTATAATATGCATTTTTTTTAACAAAACAGGCCACTTGTAAAAAATATGAAATTCCAGAAGTATAAAGTATAACAATGACAAATATAAACTAAACATAAATTTACTAAGTTTTAATTTCTATCTTTCTTGAATTGATTAGAAGAAATTTTATTTTATTTTTTACTCTCTTTACCAATGTTCTTAAATTACTCTTTAATAACTACACTCTTTTTAAATTAGACAATTCTATACACATAAAAATAAGGACATTCGTTAAAATCCTCACAAATTATTATAAATAAAATTGTTACTAAATTAATTTTAATTAAAATTTAACGGATATTTTTAATATAAAAATTACATTATCTCAAAATAATAATATCAGAGATTGTATTATCTTAAAAAAAAGTTATATTGTCCTTCGTGTGAAAACTCAGGTGTAGTCAATTTTATCTGAAGTTGATATCTAAGAGCCATTAAATAATATGAATGATTCGACTAAATTTTCATCCAACGACTCCCAGTTATCAACTTAGTTGATTGTACTTGAATTTCCACCCTTATTATAACATGGTTAGCACAACTTTATGTGTTCAACAAAGCTAAGATCCGATTAAAAGGAGTTCAAAATTCAAACAATGCAACAATGTGATTCCCACCACTGAATGAGGACATGGAAAAAAGAAGAAGAAAAAAAAAATGGACAAGTGCAAGACAAGTATTCACTTAAGTAGCTCTTAACCTGGCTGGCATTTTCTTATGTCGAATTCAAGATATATACATGTTCCTAATTACATGTCATATCATATAGTATATTATTAGTGATGAGTTATGGCTAAGGATTTCCCTGGCCACAATGTGCAGGTGGCCCAACACAAGCACTAACATTGGAGTCATTTTCGTAACAGTTTGCAAATTAAGGCCACAAAACAATCAATAACGTTTGCTATATACATATATGAATAGAGCTTAATTCAGACAACAACACAACAACAAAACAGTCACTTCTGACTTTAAATGTCTTTCTCTTGGAACCCAGCAAGCAATGCTTTACATTTCTCTACTTTAAACGTTTTTAATTAATGAGGTTCAAATGTTCTCTCATCAATTTTTTTCCCTTTTCAATTAGCGACACTTTAATGGGGACCCCTGCCCAGCCTGTCTCATAACCTAATTTGCTCAGATTCCATTGTGTTTTTTTTTGTGTGTAAATTATTTATAAGCATACCCCCACAGGTAAATCAATGTCTCATTCTCATCTATCTCTTATTTTCTAATTTCTCTTATTATAAGTCATAAGTCAACTCAACCAATTTCTCTTATTTTCTAATTTTGAAATTCAAAAAATTAGAATAATGAAACGATTTTTTTAGGTTTAATTATTCTGTCCGTCTCTATAATTTCATTGAATTTTCAATTGGGTCTCTATACCATATTAGATTTTGTAAGTAAATTTCTGCCGTGACAAAAATGTTAAAATTAATGGAATATTTTATTAAATTATACAGAATATTTAGTAAAGTATTAGACATAGTTTTGTTTAACGAAATATTCAGTTAATTTTATCGTTTTTTGTCTCTGTAGGAACTTAACTACAAAATCTGATATGATATAGGGACTTAATCGAAAAGAAAAAAAGTAGAGACCTAATTAAAAATTCAGTAAAATTACAGAGACCGACAGAATAATTAAACCCTTTTTTATTCTAACTAATTAGCTGTAATTGGCTAATTACACTTCTAATTGGTTCTTTAGAAGAATTGATCTCAATTTTGCTCTACTTATTATTATCTATTATTTTAAAATTAATTGATATGCATGCAAAGTGGAACATTAAGTACAAAGTAAAATATTTAAAACATTGATCCGACATCTCTATTCTCTAATCACATTTAAAGACATAGAAAGGTTGTTTAATTTGTTCACTTCCAAAGTGGTGGCAGAAATATGTTCTGATCTCTTTAATATATTTTGGATTGGTTTCTTTGAGAGGAAGAAAAACACACAGATTAGTTCAGAAGATATTATTATATATATTAGCATATGATATAATTTGAATATAAAGGAAACGGCATTGGGAAAGAAATCCAATTGGTATAGAATATACAAGGGTCAATGAACCTTAGCCATTTCACCGCCAATATTATTGTCACAGTCACATGCAACAAGTTTCCTACAATGCCCATTTGTCTTCTATTTTCAGTTTCATCTCAGTCCCTGCTTTTATTTATCACAACAAATATATATATATACATGCAATTTTTAATTTTATTTAAACAGTCTCTGTAACCTTGGATGCTGCCGTTGATGGCGGTGGCAACTGTTTAATTATTATTTCTTCTCAAACATTGGATCATTTTGAACGGACAATTTTTTTTAAAAAATTTGTTTTATTAATAATATAGGATATTTCAAACAAGCTAAGGGTTCATCAGCATCCGAGGAAGTAGTGGATAAGAAATTTATGTGAACATGAAAAGGATTAAATCAAAGTGAGGTTGGATTATAAATTTAGAATAACTAAGGTAATAGACTAGTTGTTTTCCTACGATATCACAGGTCAGAATTAATTCAGTAATTTACGGACTAATCAAAAGTTATTGTATGTATAAAATAAGATTTAAACACTTAAATTTGTTTTAAGTAGAAGGGTGAGTTGAACCATCGACTGAGCCATTGGTTCGAGTTTAAATTCTAGTAGTTGAGAAAGTTGTTTTTTTTTGTTAAAAAATTCTTCAATGGGCTTAATGAGATTATATTAAAAGCCCAACCTGAATAAGCCCAATTTGAATAAACCGAAATGTTATGTTGGATTCGAAGTTAAGGTCCATTATTCTCAAGAGTATTTTGGTCTTTGGAGGCCTGCAGTGGACCAGAGAAAAGCCCTGCTATTGAAGGGGACAGGGCCCAAAACAAAAACGCTCTACTCGTAAACGTTTTAGTTTTTTCTCTAAATATATAAAATAATTTAATTTTGCGAATTAAAAAAATATTTTGATACACTACTATATAAAAAAAATATGTAATAATCACATAGGTCGATATTCATATTTCATACAGCCTCTTGGCCATGTAATATTTAATAATCATAAAATGCTGATTTGAACTTCATCATACAATAATGACGTGATTTATCTTATTCCAGATATGCAAAATATATATATATATATATATATATATATATATATATAGTGAATTTGTTATATTAGTAAAAGTATTTTACTTAACAAGTTAATTTATAAATGGAATATGAAATTATATGACAGTTGAAATGATTAAAAATTCAAAGTGAGAGTGAAAATGTATGAATGAATATGGTATGGAATTGATTCGGCGGGTATGGGAGTGTGACGTGGCGCGTTGCGGTGGAGAGAGGCATCGCTTCATCTCGTCTCGTTGTCACTGTGACTCACTTGTTCGTTGGTTCCCGCAAACTGCAAACCCAATCCAAAAACTAGAAACAATTGAAGCTGAAGCTGAAGCTGGAGAAGAAGAAGAAGAAGAAGCAACAGCAGCAACAAGAAAGAGCCATTGAAAGTAGTGCTGAAAAAAGAACCGCGAAACTTGCAAAACGACGCCGTATATAGTGACCTAGCTCAGTTTGTATGCCCTTCATTATTCTCTCTTCTTCACAACCTTCTTTGTTGACCGCCAAAGCCCTAAAACCTTCGATTCACGCCATGAAGGACCGCCCTACGCTGTCCTCTTATGGCGCCATTTACGTTCCCCCGCACCACCGCCTCCGCTCCGTCATCACTTCCGCCAATTACAACTCCTCCGCTCCCTCTGTAGCCAAGCTCCGCGATCACCGTGGCGCAGCTCTAAACCCTAGACCCGTTGCGTCAGCTGCTCCTACCACTGTGCATCGCTCGCAAACGACGTTGCCGGAGCAAATTCCTGACAAGGGGAATTCGCGCTTTGTTTCAGCTTACGACGACGTGGTTTCCGAGGAAGGCTCCGATCGTGAATTCGAGGCTCCCTCATTTCGGGTGAGCTTATTTATATAGCAGTTTTTCGTTTGTTTGTTTTTGTTAGCGTAAAGGTTCTCTGTATGGAATATCTTGAATTATTGGTTAATCAAATGTGGAGGATTTTTTGCTATAAAAGTGTATATACCTGTTAAGTGGAATTTGATTTTGATGAATAATATCTCATTTCTTGCGGTTGCTGCTTCAAAATTTGCTTGCCAGAGTGCTTCACCAAATGATAATGTTGATGAGTGGAAGAGGAAGCTAACCTTGCTCTTAAACGACAAGAGTAAGCAAGAGTTGTTGTCCAGGGAGAAAAAGGATAGGCGTGATTTTGATCAAATTGCGCTTTTGGCAAGCAGAATGGGGCTGTATAGGTATTCTGCATTTTTATTTTATAGCTTTTTTGTTTAAATTTATTTTCAGACCTGACTATTAATGCATGTGTTATATCAATATGTCTTGGTCTTTGTGTTGGAAATCTCAATTACTTGTATTTATGGCAGCCACATGTATGCAAAGGTTGTTGTCTTCAGTAAGGTTCCACTTCCAAACTATAGATATGACTTGGACGATAGGCGGCCGCAGAGGGAGGTATATTACACTGATATAGTTGGTTTCTCCACTTTTCCCCTTGCTCTGATTGCAGACATTAAACAGAAACTGAAGTTATCCCAAATGTTCTTGTTTTTCTTCTTTCCAATGTTGTATTTCTTTTATTTTCTTTACTGGATTGAAGCCTAAGGAACTTAGATCATATATCTTGATGAAACTCTCGTGGAAAATTTATATATGAAATCAGCCTTAGTAAAGCTTTCAAGACTTGACAGGTGAGCATGCCTATAACTTTGTTAAGGCGAGTTGATGCATACTTTGAGGAACACCTTACCCGAAAGTCCAAGATGAAGGAAAGCTTTTCAGATGTATCATTTACAAGATCAAGCAGTAACAGTAGTATTGGTACAGATGAAGGGCTTTTTGAGCACCCTGAGCCACTTGCATCTAGTAAGGCTGTTGGGGAGAAAATACTTAGGCGGAGGAGCTTGCAAATGCATGATCAGCAGCAAGCATGGCAGGTTACATCCCGTAAAATATAGAATAATGGCATATGTATTACTGTTCTGTGGTTGGGCTTGAGTGCATTTTTGAATTTATTACTGCTTCCATCTAATCTGCTTATGGAATGGTACCTGTTGAATTTCCACTGCTAGGGCTTGAAAGGGATTGTGCAGTTGTGATTTGTGAAACCATTTATTCAGTTTTCATAAAGATGACAAGTCACAGTTAAGGCTTAGGAAGTTAGGATGATGGTTCCATCAATTAACTAGTTTATAAAATAATTATTGTTACTTGTGCCCAAGTTATGTGGTTTTACATTATTTTTTTTTGTATTTTTAATTGCTTTGTGGCTGTCAATTTGGTTAGCATTTGTACTCTACAAGTGCTTATAGATAAAGGTTTTTTGGATTTATGCTGCATATCGATGGGGTGTAATACTCTATTTGATGTTTTTCAAGGATATGTAATGAGGTTTTGAAACCAGTGGAATGAAACAAAATGGCTTGGGGGTCCTTTACATCCT
Source organism: Arachis stenosperma (assembly GCF_014773155.1). NCBI lineage: Eukaryota > Viridiplantae > Streptophyta > Magnoliopsida > Fabales > Fabaceae > Arachis > Arachis stenosperma. Next base: position 156,398,608 of record NC_080385.1, read on the forward strand.
CCCTTACCATTTCAGGAATCTCCAGAAGGAAGAAGAATGCTAGAATTTCGCAGGGGTCTCCCTGCTTATAAAGAGAAAGAAGCAATATTGTCTCTCTTATCAAGAAATCAGGTTTGTTGAGTAATGGTATTTTGTTATTTTTAATCACTGACTAATTACAAGCTGTATGCTATTCCTTTTGTCGAGGCTCTATTGTGTATCCTCACAAACTATTTCGGTAAAATTATCATGTCATTTTTTAAATGAAAAATATTAGTTAATTTCTTAGTACATTTTGGTAATGTGACTTAACAGTAATTCATAGTCTTAATTTCAATCTTTTTTTTCTATTATTATTATTATTATTATTATTATTATTATTACAAACAAAAACAACAACAACAACGAAGTCTTGTCCCACTAGGTAGGGTCAGCTACATGGATCAAACGACGCCATTGAGCTCTATTATGTATCATGTCTACAGAAAAGCCGTTTATATATAGATTTCGTTTGACCACCTCATGGATGGTCTTCTTAGATCTTCCTCTGCCTTTCACCCTTGTCCATTTTCTATCTCGTCTACCCTCCTGACTGGGTGCTCTGTCGGTCTTCTTTTCACATATCCAAACCACTTGAGACGCGATTCTACCATCTTTTCCACAATAAGTGCTATTCCAACTCTCTCTTATATCTTCGTTCTTTATTCTATCCAATCGCGTATGATCACTCATCCATTTCAACATCTTCATCTCTGCTACACTTAACATATGTTCGTGCTCTCCTTTAGCCGCCTAACACTCTGTACCATAAAGCGTAGTTGGTCTGATAGTAGTGCAATAGAATTTACCTTTAAGTTTTAAAGACATTTTTTTTGTCACATATAAAACCAAACGCACTCCATCATTTTGACCAACTTGCTTGGATCCTATGATTTACATCCTGTTCAATCTCTCCATTATCCTGTATGATGTACTCAAGATACTTAAAACTTTTAATTTTTTATAGGATGTTTTCTCTAATTTTCACCTCTGTATTATGGTTTTCCCTTCGACGACCGAACTTACATTCTATATATTCCTTCTTGCTACGGCTTATGCGCAGACCATACACTTTTAGAGCTTCTTCCATAAATCCAACTTCTTATTTAGGTCTTCCTTTGACTCTCCCATAAGGATGGTATCATCAGCAAAAAAGCATGCACCATGGCACATGCTCTTGGATATTAAAATTTTTAATTATTAAATGTCATATTGTGCAGGTAGTTGTCATCTCAGGCGAAACAGGTTGTGGCAAGACAACTCAAATTCCACAGTTTATTTTAGAATCTGAGATAGAATCAGTTCGAGGAGCTGCTTGTAATATCATATGCACACAACCAAGACGCATATCAGCTATGTCTGTTTCTGAAAGGGTTGCCTATGAGAGAGGGGAGAAATTGGGTGAATCTGTGAGTTCCTTGTCCAAAAACCATTATTATCTTCCTGCCTATGACTCGTCTCTGTTTCCTTGGGAATTTTAGTTTTTTCTCATGTCTGTTGCTTGTTCTTGTTCTTTTTCTTTCTCTTTTTCTCTCTTTGTGAAAGGTTGGATATAAAGTTCGATTGGAGGGTATGAAGGGGAGAGATACCCATCTTCTCTTTTGCACCACGGGCATCTTATTAAGAAGATTGCTAGCTGATAGAAACTTAACAGGTGTAACTCATGTTATCGTGGATGAAATTCATGAGCGTGGGATGAATGAAGGTAGAATTTGAACTTGACTTTACTGTTTAGGTTTCAAAAGATATTTGCATATTCATATTCTTGTTTTTCATGACAGATTTTCTGCTTATCGTCCTTAAAGATCTCCTTCCGCACCGACCTGAAATGAAACTGATTTTGATGAGTGCTACCCTAGATTCAGAGCTCTTCTCTTCTTACTTTAATGGGGCACCAGTTATGAATATTCCGGTTTGTCACAAGAACTGAATATATTCCCAATTTGGGCTGTCATGGGGGATAGTTGTGCCTTTGGGTTTTCTATAGGGTTAATGGGTCTTGATGGTCTATGTAGGAAATATAAGAATGAGACTGTTTGGAAGTATGGAGTGTATGGGAGCAAACTAAGCATGATATCTTCATTATTGGAATACAATTGCTTAAGAGTTTTAGCATTAAGAAGTTTTTATTCTATTTATTTGGGTTTAAACATTATTAACTGTAGAGTAAACATTCATTTTGATCCTTGAAATTTTGTGTCATGAATTTTAGTCACTAAATTTTTGACATCAAATGTGTCCCTGAAAATTAATGTATCACAATAGTCCTTATTAGTTGTTTGACATCAAATAGGTCTGCAGAAATTAAAGTGTGATATTATTTTAGTCCCTAAAATATGGATGTGACATACTTTAGGGTTCTATTTGATGTCAAAATCATTTTATGGCTGTTATGATATTATATTTGGATTTTCGAGGACTAAACTGCTACCACTCTATTTTTCAATAATTAAAATGCATGTTCATTCTAAATTATATTCCTAGTTTGCTGAATGAAAGGAATAGGATAATATTTTGGTGCCAAAGTTTAGAAGTTTTCCTATTTCTTATTGGTTTGGTGGATGTGCTTACTAATAGGGCTTCACATATCCCGTTAGAACTCATTTTTTGGAGGACATTCTTGAAATGACGGGCTACAGATTGACAACTTCTAATCAAATTGATGATTATGGTCAAGAAAGGATGTGGAAAATGAACAAACAGGTCCCAAGAAAGAGGAAAAGCCAAATTGCTTATGTTGTCGAGGTAATCTTGAAATTTGAACTTCAGTTGATTGTTGATCGTATAGTAATTTCTTAGTTTCGGTTCATTTTGAAAAACATGACCAGGATGCTATTAGAGCTGCTGATTTCAAAGATTACAGCCCACAGACACAGGAGTCTTTGTCGTGTTGGAATCCTGATTGTATTGGATTTAGTCTCATAGAATATATCCTATGCATGATATGTGAGAATGAAAGGCCTGGTGCTGTTTTAGTTTTTATGACTGGATGGGATGATATAAGCACTTTGAAAGAGAAGTTTTTGGCTCATCCTGTCTTAGGAGATCCAAATCGAGTTTTGTTGCTTACCTGTCATGGCTCAATGGGCAGTTCAGAACAGGTAATGCTTTTGTCTGTTGATGGATTTCCGTTTAAGTTGATGTAGTAATTACTCTGGATCATCAGATCTGCTATAGATATACTGTAATAATAAAGGAATTTTTAGTTTGAAATAAAAAGGTCAATGATGTTTGCATCACAACAATCCCTTATTGATACCTTGTATGAAATTACTATTCACAATGTATTACATGCATAATCTGTTGAATAAATTAAATATATGCATTGCGTTTCACAATATTTAGATGGATTATATTTTTTCTGCATTGGATATGCAGAGGTTAATATTTGAAGAACCCAAAGATGGAGTAAGAAAAATAGTGCTTGCAACAAATATCGCTGAAACGAGTATCACAATAAATGACGTTGTTTTTGTGCTTGACTGCGGAAAAGCAAAAGAAACATCATATGATGCACTGAATAACACGCCCTGTTTGCTTCCAACATGGATCTCTAAGGTTTCTGCCCAACAGGTGAGGCTAGACTTTCAGTTAATTTCGTACCTGTCACCAATCATTTGAATATTTAGACCCTTAGCTTCTCGCATCATTATATATCTGGATGATTTGTTTTGTTTTTGTTGTTGTTATTATTTTATTAACTGATTCTTATTTTTCTAGAGACGAGGAAGAGCTGGTCGTGTTCAACCTGGAGTGTGTTACCATATCTATCCTAGATGTGTATATGATGCATTTGCTGAGTATCAATTGCCAGAAATTTTGAGGACACCCTTGCAATCTCTGTGTCTGCAAATAAAAAGTCTAAGACTTGGAAGCATACCTGAGTTCTTGTCTAGGGCTTTGCAGTCTCCGGAGATCCTTGCGGTAATGATAAATTCGATACTTGTATGGTTTAGAACACCATCATTTCATGCACAATCTTAAAATAGACAAATTTATTTAATTGTGTTGATTATTTGAATACAAATTTATATCTCAGTATCTTGGTTAATTAATTTTATTCACAGGTACAAAATGCTATTGAGTATTTGAAAATAATTGGGGCTTTGGATGAGAATGAGAATTTGACTACTCTAGGTAGGTTTTTCCATCAGGAAAATCCCTTCCTAGCCTCCTTCTCTCTCTCTCTCTCTCTCTCTCTCTCTCTCTCTCTCTCTCTCTCAATATGACGAACACTTACACTTGCTCTTTGAATTGACAGGGTCCTATCTGACAATGCTTCCCATGGAACCCAAACTTGGCAAGATGCTTATATTAGGGGCTATCTTCAATTGCCTGGATCCAATATTAACTGTGGCTGCTGGTCTTAGTGTGAGAGATCCTTTCCTAACACCACTGGACAAAAAAGACGTAAGTTTATTCCTGTGTTATGACTGACTGATGTGTAAATGCTAGTCCTTTTTATCCATTTTTATTAGAGGCCATTGAAACTTCACCGATAATTCTTCTTTACTGATATTCTCTCTTGGCATGAACATATTTTACATTCTTCACTGTAGCTTGCAGAGGCAGCAAAATCTCAGTTTGCTGGAGCATATAGTGACCACCTTGCACTTATAAAGGCTTACGAGGGTTGGAAAGATGCAGAATTAGACATGGGAGGATGTGAATATTGCTGGAAAAATTTTCTTTCAGCACAATCAATGAAAGCCATTGATGCTCTTAGGAGAGAGTTCAGATGCCTGCTCAAGGATATTGGATTAGTTGATAGCAATACAGCCAACTGCAACTTGTGGAGCTGTGATGTGAATCTTATCCGGGCAGTTATTTGCTTTGGTCTATATCCTGGAATTTGCGCTGTTGTGGTATGTCTTCTTTTAATATATACCGAAGAAGTCGTTTCCCTTCTAACTCATGGTGGAGGAAGTTGGGACAATTTACTGATGTTCTTTTCCATTTCTCTCTTTTATCTCAAAAGTTGATGCTTGTTGACAACCACGCACACAAATAAATCATGATTATGCTCTCTCTGAAGTTACTTTCTTGAAAGACACTGATTTATCTACTGGCTGGGTGGGGCTTATTTTGATTATACATTTTCATACATAATTGTATATACGAAGATACCCAGTTAAAATATTTTAAATTAAGTAATTAGTGTTTCATTGAGTGTAATAACAAAATATAATTAATAAGGGTTATTTTCACCACCTCTTTTGTGTGTGTGTGTGCGTCTTTTTTTTCCCTTTTTTTTTTTGGGGGGGGGGGGGGGGGGTAATAGTATATTTAACTTAAAAGTATTACTATTCTGAAAGTGTTTGGGGGACATTGTGTGGTATATTCTTATTCTTGTTTTCGGACTGCATAAAATAAATGAAGTGTAATTTCATGTGCAGCACAATGAAAAGTCATTCTCTTTGAAAACAATGGAGGATGGTCAAGTGCTCCTATATTCGGTTAGTTCATTCAAGTCATAATTTGCTGGTGGTTGTAAATTCTCTGCACACTTTTGGATGGATTTTTTATGTTGACTCTTCTAAGATTTTGCTTTCCCTTTTCAATTGTATGTTTATATTTCATTTTCTAGAACTCCGTCAATGCTCGGGAAACTAGAATTCCATATCCATGGTTACTTTTTAATGAGAAGATAAAAGTGAACTCTGTTTTCCTCCGCGACTCCACAGCTGTGCCTGATGCAGTGGTGCTTCTGTTTGGTGGAAACTTATTGAAAGGGGATGCTGTGAGTGCCATGTGATTTCATGATTTGTTATTGGTTCTCATTTTTATTCAATATTCCAAAGGATGTACAGCTTCAGTTCCCATCTATGCTCTAGTCGTCTGATATTTTAATGGAATTCCATCCTTTTCTTTCAGGATGGCCACCTAAAAATGTTGGGAGGATATCTGGAGTTCTTCATGGAACCTCCTGTTGCTGATCTGTACCAGTGTGTAAAGAGAGAACTTGATGACTTAATTCAAAGAAAAGTAAGTACATATTAATTTCATGCTGCTAAGAGCTTTTTTGTGATAAAAAAGGGGCAACCCGGTGCACAAGCGTCCCGCGTTTAACGCAGGGTCCGGGAAAGGGCCGCAACCAAGGTTGTAATGTACGCAGCCTAACCTGATAATTATATCAGTGGCTGTTTCCACGGCTTGAACCCGTGACCTTGAGGTCACGTGGAGACAACTCATCCGCTGCTCCGAGGCTCCCCTTCAAGAGCTTTTTTGTGATAACTAACAATTTCTTGTTGTAGATGGAAGTAGCATTTTTGGTGCTTAATGTTCACATTTAATTTGATTTTTTCTCTTGTACTGGGCAGCTACTTTTTCCAAAGATGAGCATACACTTGTATGATGAACTCCTATCAGCAGTGCGGTTGCTGATTTCCATAGACACATGTGAAGGCAAATTTGTATTTGGTCGTCGGGTCTTTAAACCAGCAAAGTCAACAGTGATGACCACATCACATCCAGCATCAATTTCAAGGACTGAGAGTGGCCCTGGGGGTGATAATTCTAAAAGTCAGCTCCAGACCTTACTCACAAGAGCAGGATATGCTGCACCCAGCTACAAGACTAAACAATTGAAGAATAATCAGTTTCGGGCTACAGTTGAGTTCAACGGAATGCAGATAATGGGCCAACCCTGTAGCAATAAGAAAAGTGCAGAAAAAGATGCTGCAGCTGAGGCCTTGCAGTGGCTGATGGGTGGAAAACAGTCAGGCAGTGAGTATATCAGTCACATGTCCAAGTTGCTAAAGAAAAGTAAGAAGGATCACAACTGAGTAGTCAACTACAGGGATCTCAATGGAAGGGTCAGGAGAGCAAGGTGAAGGAACTGTTGTTGACGACTTGTCCTACAGCCTTACCCGTTTCATTTCTTTTTGGATATAGGGACAGACTTTCGGCAGTGACGTTTTTATTGTATGGTCTCGGATCAGAGTCAAATTTGTTCATACCAAAACCCAAGCCATGTCCAATCTGGCGTGTATCGTACTCGTTCAATTTGAAGTTGGAAGATAGTAATTTTTTATTGAAGTAGAATGGATCTCCAACATGAAGCAAGGAATTGCCAATCAAATCTTTGAGGATATTAACTGTCCTATTTGATGCAATTGCATCTTGAGCGAGAAAACTGATGGTTTCGGGAAGAATCATTTTACAACAGCAGGATGTAGCAGATACCATTCATCATTTGGAGGGAAAGCGAGGATGGCGAACATTGAGTGAGAAGTGATTCCATGCTTGCACCCTATTAATTCTTTGTACAGTATTATTGATAAGTGATATATCCTGAAATCTGTCATGGAGGACCTCAACGAAGCTTTGTCTTTGTGCTGCGAAAGCAGAATGATGGTAACTAGTACTGCATATTTGGCCGTCGAAATATAAAATTTGTTTCCATTTTTTGCAAATACGATAGAGTGAAAAACATAAAGAGTTAACTAATTAAACTTCAGCTAAAGACGTTAGGCCAGAGGTGTCTTGTTGCCAGCTTAGAGTTGGAGGAAACCAAAATCTTACAGTTTCTGTGGGAAAAGACTTGCAGACGTATGGTTCACTGGTTTAGTTTACTTGTAGATTGTTACTTCTCATTCCGGTACATTTGTTCTTCAATATGCTGCCTCTGCTATGAGGCTCTATGGTTTTTCGTGGCTCACAAACGATATGAATTAGACATATTTTCATTTTCATGTCTTTACAATTAGAGTGAATCTATTCACATTCTCTCCCGCCCCTAGGGAGCAGTGTGTGTTGGATTATATTGGATTTGAGTGAAAAATTATTTTAATGATATGTCAAAATATGAATGAAATAGAGTAAATTTTTTTATTTTTTTTATAATATATCTAAGAAATTTTTAATTTTTATAAATCAATTCTGTAAATCAAATTTTAAATTATGATTTTAAAAAACAGTTCAGTTAAAATCTAAAATGATATATATTTAATCAAAATATTCATAGATAATATTTTTTATTTGATAATGGTAAAATATTTTATTCTTATACTCTTAAATATAATTTAATAATAGTATAAATCTTTTTGTCATTGTGTTAAAGATGACATTAATTTTTTTTTTGTGACTAAAGATAACATTAATTTTAGTCCAACAAAATCAAAGTCAAAATTAAGTTAAAATGAAAAATTAATTTATATCAAATCTAATCAAAAGCAACTAATTTATCTATATCCATTTAACTTTTCCTTAATTTTATCTACCGCTATTTTAAAGTAAGTTCGAAATCTCTTTTTAAACAGTAAACATGGTTAAGAAAAAAAAAGTCAAACCTGACTCTTGATTAACTAGAAATTTGAATTAAGGTATTAAACCAAACTAATTTTAAATAATAAAATTAATTATTAACAAGTTACAAAACTAATAAATCGATCATTTAAAAAATAACTAGCTTTTTTAATTAAACCAAACTAATTTTAAAAATTTTTTTTCTTTAAAACGGATTCTTTACCTGTAAACCGATTTTTCTTTTAAAAATTAATGAGTATCTATCTAAATAAGTCCCTCGGTAATTTTGTATCGGATATTTTTGTTCTCAAAAAATTTTTATTACGTTGAGGTCTTTGAACTTTACAGAAATAAAACATAAGTTTCTACTTTAGTATGACCCATTATTTTCAATTGGACAAATCAGTCTTTAAAAATGTGAGAGAAGGACCTATATATTTTATCTTTGTAAAATTTAAGGACCTATGTGTAATAAAAAATTTTTAGAGATAAAAACGTCCAATATAAAATTTCTAAGGGACCTATTTAAATATATACTCAAAATTAATTATATACAAAATCAATTTTAATTTATAAATTAATTTTTGACAATTTAAAAAAAAATCTAAAAAACCAACTAGTGATTTTCTAAAAGGTAAATCTAAGTCATGTGCTCACTTTAAGAAGAAATGATAGTTTAGTTCATAGATTTGAGAAGCAAGATACAACCACCCGTTATATCATGACCTGAATAGACCACTATAAAAAATAGCATACTATAAACGAATTTATAGATAGATTTAGTATAGGATAAAATTTGTTGAAAATATTCATCTATAATAAATTATTTTTAAATATTTTACACAATTGTGCAATCATAATCGTTTTCTTAGCTGATTATTTACGTGGTCAATACAAAAAGTAGTTATTTTTATTAATATAATGTTATGTGATTGAATATATATATAAAATAATTTTAAATTGACTGTGTATCAAAATTAAATTCTGGATTTAATTTAAAATTTGAATATGATTTAATTTGATATAATTTGGATTGAAACAGTTTAATTAGCTTCTTTTGTGGTTCAATTGTTGATAAAACAAGATTTTAACTGTAACATTATTATAAAATATAAAAATATTTCAAGTCAATGGGGGAAAAATTATGTATATAAGATGTTTTTATGTAAGAATAATGTTAAAAAAAAAGCTTCAAAATTATTGTTATTATTATTAGTTTTTTATTATTAAAGAATATATTGATATAGTCCTATGGATGCATAGAGATGAGTAATAAAAAATAGATGCATAGAGATATATAGATGTTCATTTAGAGTAAAAAAAAAAAGAAGACAGGTAGATTTAATTTTCCAAACTGGCAACGTAAGATATTGAAATTTTTCAATTTTTAATTGATCAAAATTTGATAGAAAAGATTTTGAGTTCAAACATAAACTCGTTTGATATCTTGTTCCGAAATCTTTTGGCTTACTTTGATATAGTGTGATCTAAACTTAAAATATGAAAAAATCATATCCTATCCATTTTTTGAAAGATGGGAAAAAAAGATAAATAAAAAGATATAATTGTGTTGGGCAGGTTTGGTATTTCCGCATGGTAGTTGTCTTTTGTTTTCCACTTGCATCAGCTTCACCTACCGCGGACTGACCGAGACGGAAACAAACAAACATAACATAAACCCATCACAATCATCATAACATAGTAAGTCATATTAGTAATCTCACAATCTCTCTCTCTGCAAAACCCAACCCCTTTCGTTTTCTCTTTGATCGAAGCCATGGCCGCGTGTGCAAGCTTCGCCAAGCTCAACTCCTTGTCTTCCCCCTGGATCTCCAACAACTCCTTCTCTTCCCGCAGCGGATCCTCGTCTCTCCTCGCCACTCGCCGTGACTCCCTCCCGATCCGCGCCACCTCTTACTCCGACGAACTCGTCAAAACCGCTGTTAGTCCCTTCTTCCCCCTCTCTCTCTGTTTCTTCCACAACATTCTTCAACGCGTGCTCTGATTCTTTTCTGCTAAATTCTCTCAAAAAACTGTTTCTTGTATTGATTATTGGTTAGCGTCTCTGATTAGAATTTTATTGTTTTTAATTTTGTTTATTAATTTACTTGTACGTTGTTGGACTTTTTATGCTACAGTAAAGTCATGCGAGCTAGGTTATGAAAATATTTTGTCTTAAGATATGTATTTCCTTCTTCTGTAGTGGGCTAGGTTTTAGTTTAGTTATTGGTAGATGGTAATAGCATATTGGAAGATTTCCTATGATTGTTTTCTTTGTTGGTGGTATAGAAAACTATTGCATCTCCTGGTCGTGGAATTCTTGCCATTGATGAGTCCAATGCCACCTGTGGGAAGCGGTTGGCATCGATAGGATTGGACAACACAGAGGTCAATCGTCAGGCCTACAGGCAGCTTCTGCTGACCACACCCGGCCTTGGTGAATACATTTCTGGTTCCATTCTCTTTGAGGAAACCCTTTACCAGTCAACAACCGATGGAAAGAAGTTTGTTGATTGCCTTCGTGAGGAGAACATTGTGCCTGGCATCAAAGTTGATAAGGTTTCTTGTTTCAGTAATTCTTTCATGTCACTAGAATTCTGTCTTACTATTGCTAATTAGTGATTAATCCTTTTTTCTGTCTCCTTTTAGGGCTTGGTCCCACTACCAGGATCAAACAATGAATCTTGGTGCCAAGGGCTAGATGGATTGGCTTCAAGATCTGCTGAATACTACAAGCAAGGTGCTCGATTTGCCAAGTGGTAAGTCATTCTTCATTTATTCTCTAAGAAATTTTCTTGGGGATAAGATCTGTTGAAATTGAATGTAACTGATTGTTTGCTTTTGTATTGTACAGGCGGACAGTTGTTAGCATTCCATGTGGTCCTTCTGCATTAGCTGTTAAGGAAGCAGCATGGGGACTTGCACGATATGCTGCTATCTCCCAGGTATTGTTTAACTATTGACTCTCTTTCTGTTGAAATTAGCTCATTCTCATAGTAATAGGTGCATTTCCTTAGTTTATTCTTTTGGTCTCCATGCATATGTGGAAAAGTTATTGATTTACCAATTATATTACATTTATGGACATCATTTGTGTTTCTTTGCAGGACAATGGCCTTGTTCCAATTGTAGAGCCGGAAATTCTTCTAGATGGTGATCACCCGATTGAGAGGACATTAGAAGTGGCAGAGAAGGTCTGGTCAGAAGTCTTCTTTTATTTGGCTCAAAACAATGTCATTTTTGAGGGAATTTTGCTCAAACCTAGCATGGTTACACCTGGGGCCGAGCACAAGGAAAAGGCTTCTCCAGAAACCATTGCCAAATATACACTTACCATGCTTAGAAGAAGAGTTCCTCCTGCAGTCCCTGGAATCATGGTACATCTATTGTTCTCTGTTTCCTCTTATCATAAATTAATACGTAGCATTATGATCGTGTTGAGTGCATGTATCGTGTCTTTTAAGATTTGAGATGATGCTAATTTTAATTACTTTTTACATTTAAGATTGCATTTGTACTAGAATTTGGAAGTTACAATCACTATCATAAACCGTAAATTATCTTCTGTTTGTATTTTCAGTTCTTGTCTGGTGGACAATCCGAGGTGGAAGCAACACTGAACCTTAATGCAATGAACCAAAGTCCCAACCCATGGCACGTTTCATTTTCATATGCACGAGCTCTGCAGAACACTGTGCTCAAGACATGGCAAGGACGCCCTGAGAATGTGGAAACGGCTCAAAAGTCTCTTTTGGTGCGCGCAAAAGCAAACTCCTTGGCTCAGTTGGGAAGATATTCTGCCGAGGGTGAAAGCGAAGAAGCCAAGAAGGGAATGTTTGTCAAGGGCTATACCTACTAGAAGCCTTTGGCACATAAGTTAACCATCTTTCTCGTTCCTAATTAGCAGCAGCAAAATCTGAGAAGGACTTAGATGGTGTTGTATTTTTGTTTTCCTTTCAACACTTAGAAGAGTTTGAATAAAGTGGGAGCAAGTAAGCAAGCTTTTCTTGGTGCCACTCCAGGTTGGCCTTAAGTTTAATTTCGGAATTGGAAAAAACAAAAGTAAAACGAAGTTTATTACTTAGTTATTATTTGTGCTATTATTCATAGCTTTTGTTCAATACTCAATAGTGCCATTTGTGATAGGAAACTAAATATTGGGCTGTATATCAGATCTTTTATGAGTGCAATATTTAGTATTGAGAAGTGCGAATAATTGCTCAGTTTTTCTTCGTTAACTAGCATTGTTTCTTTCCTTTGCCACAATATTTAACCAAAACTGATTTAGTAATATGTAGATGATTTGGCATTTTCTCATTTATATTAGTTGATTAATGACCTATGCAAAATAATGCTTTATATTACATTAAATAGGATTTTTATAATAGAATAAATAGTCAAATCAATTTTTTGTTTTGTTTATATAATAATAAGTTAATTTTTAAATTGTTGCATACACAGTGAAATTCGAATCTTCGACACCTGTTTAAACAGACTAATGAACTAATCACTAGATAGATAAATCTAACTTAGTTAGTGACAAATGAACTTTGATGAACTAATATGGCCTCTTTTTCTTTTGTATCCCTAGTTTTAGTAGCATTTTATCTTCATCGTTTTTTATTTGTATAAGCAAGAGAAAAGCAAGAGAAAATGTTGGCCTTGTAATAGCCACATCCCAGGTTCGAATCTCAGCAGTAGGAGTAGGTGGGCTATGATAGAACTTTTAGTGTGTAATTGTGTATGACCAATAAAAAAGAGAAAAATAGGTTTTTTTATCTAATTAAATATATGAGAAACTTTTATTCCCAAAATACGCACTAGCTGAAAACGATCCTGAAATACGCATGCACAATTCGTGTCCGGCGACCAAGAAATGAAGTTTGCCATCACTTCAAGGAAGACGCCAACGAAATGGAGCAGGGACAGCAGCTTTCCACATTTTGTTGCTGCCATGCACGAAATGGAGCAACCTCGCTGACGGCGCACACGAGGTGGTGCACCTCAGGGGCAGCGCATGCGAATTGGCCCAAGCTGCTGGCGGCGCCAACGAAATGGAGGACCTCGTCCCTGGCGCCAACGAAATGGAGGTTAACGTAGCAGCTGCACATGCATTGGTCATGTTGGGAGGCAGGAGACACTTGGGAAGGGAGCCAGGACCATTATAAAAGGGTTGTGAGGGAGGGGACCTCATGCACGGTTGAAGGGATGATAGGGTAAAAAAAATTTGTATAAGTGGTAAAAGGAAGGTAGGAGGAGGTGGGTGGGAGGGCAGTGCTAGGAAAAAAAATTTTAATATGAGTGGGGGAGGGGTTAACATAGAGGAGAACTTGAATCGGTTGGACGAACATCATATAGCGGCACATTTATTCCTTAAGGTTAGTTTACGTCGTTAAGCTGATTATTGTTGTTTGAGATTATTAGACATAATTTTTTCCATCTTTAAACATTTTTGTAGAGTATTTTAAAGTATTGTATTTATTGCTATCTTATGTTGCAACCGACACGTGTCCTTACTCCTCATGGCACGCTCGTCAATGTTTTCATGGTAGATCCTACAGATCCAAACATGGAAATTAGGCGGCAGAGGCTTGAGTCTTATCTGAGACGCACGGGATTTTACCATGTCTCTTTGATCAAGCGCTTCGAGTACGAGAATCCACTTATTAGTGTCTTTGTCGAACGATGGCGACTGGAGACACACACCTTCCACCTCCCTTGGGGCGAGTGTACGATAACCCTAGAGGATGTAACAATGCAGCTAGGGTTACTTGTTGATGGTTAGCCTGTTAGTGGTACTTTGAGGTCATGGAGCAAGTTTCACCAAAGAGATATTTGGGAATGGTGTCATGAACTTCTAGGTGAGGTTCCTGCCGGCCATGTATGGACAACGAAGTTCAACATAAAGCTGAAGTGGCTCAAAACTCGTCTTCAGCAGATGCCGCTTGACTTAGAAGATAATGGCCTCATGCAATATGCACGGTGTTACATACTTTACTTGTTGAGAGGCGTGCTTCTTCCAGACAAGGCGAACAATACGGTGCATGTTCGATATCTGCCGTTATTAGCTGACTATGATGGGATCTGCACGTACAGTTGGGGTAGCGCCATCCTCTATTGGTTAAATCGTACTATGTGCTTAGCAACAGAGTATAGTGTTGAGGGTATGGCCAGTTGTCATGCGTTGCTCATGTTGTGGATATATTACAGATTACCTTTTTTGGCACCGAATGTCACGACACCGTATAGTTTTTCTTTAGCCATGAGGTATGGTATATGTCTTCCCACTTTGTGACTGTTATCAGATATCCTTTGCGGTTGGAAATTCCCTTTTTTTTTTAATTTTGTCCTTGTCCAACAGGTGGGCAGGCAAAAAAGGACAAAATGACTATGCTGAGTAGTGCTTATTGAGGCACTATCTGAGGTTGGACAAGGGAACGACCAGAAAACCTGGTGAAACATGACGCTATCACGGTCAAGGGTGTTTCCGACATAGTACGGAACCGTTTGGAGGTCAACAATTGTCCCTATAAACCAATGTTTTACTTAGTCAAAGTTGTTAAGGAGTAAATGGACAACGAATAACAAAAACCATACGAAAGTAAATTGCAACGAATACCTGGGACGAAAGCTTGCAGTGCATTGAAGTATCTGTGCAACTGGTCATAGGACTCGTCCTAATCACCATAGATCCTTCCGACTGCCTTCTGCTTTGCGTGCCAAACCTTCTTGTAAGACACCTTGTACCCGTACACTGACTCTACCGACCCTTGCAACACCTTTACACAAATAGTCGCATCAGCATGCACCATGGGAAATATGTGCTGGCAGATGACATTGCTATCTAGTTGAACGTGGTTTTGAGACATCGAACTTGCCAAGCAACTATGAGGCCCATCGTATTTTTGAATTTTCCAGAATCTGGAAGACCTTGTCTTCGCAACCCGCACCATCCAACGACATTAATCACCGAACTGCTTGCATCGACATACATACCTCCTTTGGTCCGACTTTACAACCTTATACTCTGTACTCCTACGGATGTTGTAGTTTTTGACTGCCAGCATCGCTGATTTTCGGTTCAAAAACTTTAATCCAATTTCGAGCTCCATCTCGCCTGACAGAGCGTAACTGTTAGGTCTGTCCTCTGCGTTATTCGAATACATTGCTCCAAGATTCAGGGATAGGTAGTGTGCAGGTGTGCTGGAGGATACACCTCCACCTACCGGTTCGACAGGTGTTGGAGGAACGGAGTCGCGATGCAGAGGTTGCGTTTTCGGAACGGCTTCTGCCTCATCACCACTGAATTCTTCAATGTCATCCTCGTCAGAAGTTTCAGCAATGCCAACATCGGGATGCCTATCGAACCCAAGTAAGGTTGAAGGGGAGGGACGCGGTTCCCGTAGATTTGCATTCTGTTCCCGCACAACAAACGCATTGAAGCTTGGACTACAAGCCCTACTTATATCCGGACCCGGTGCAAAATCAGCCGCTCCCAGATTTCTCACCCCTTCCACATTATTGAAACTAGACGAGCTTCCGCCAATATCCTGAATATTCATACAAAGCTCCAACGAATATATCGTACCTATGCTGCGATGATAAGAGAACATTATAGACACCTGCTGATCAGATTTTATCTACATTTTTTTATTCGCAAACAAGTTGGCTACTGCAACCGGCATCCTGTAAGTCAGCTTTGTGATTTTTTTTCCAACCATTCCGGTATGAATCAGAATCAGATTCTTCAGATCTTGCAACAATGTCTGTGGCGGAATCACTATCCATAATGGATCGTCGCAAACGAATGTTATCCCTTCTGCTGTATGAGAAATTTTTCCATTGGGATATATAATTAAATACACGTTCTCAGAAGTCATATATAAAACAAACCAATCTGAATACCCAAAAAATTCTAAGAGAGAAAGAAGCTTGTGAACTTGAGAGAATATTGGAGAGTAGGAGGAGAATGGATACAGAATGGCTTCCTCCGTGGTTCATCCAGCAGCGTTTATATAAGCACACCACGATCCCATTTCGTGTCCAGTACACTAAAAGTGTTCCAACTCAAGTGCGCTGCAGCTGAATTGGAGCCAACTCGTGGCCGCCGTCCCCGATGTCACCCATTTCGCGGGTGACAGCCACAAAATGGCACCTGGACCATTTCGTGGCCGTCGCCCTAGAGTTGGAACCTGCTGCTTCTTGTTCCATTCCGTGGGCGCTTCACCTGAAATCACGATGAAACCCATTTTGTGGGCGGTGGGCAAGACTTGGGCCTGCGTATTTCAGTAGCATTTTCCTGCCGTATGTATTATGGGAATTAAAGTTTTTATCATATCTAATTATATAAAAAAGCCAGAAAAACATAGAAAATAAAAATTATATAGTAACATTCAATTATGGACAAACATAGGGTTTTATCCAAATGACTTTATAGCTCAAATGATATAGTTTCTCTATACTTATCTAAGAAGTCACAGTTTGAATCTCTCTATCTTTGGTAAAAATAAAAATTTGAAAAAAAAGAGGGTTTTATAATATTTTTATCTAGACCCAAAATAAAGGTTATTTTTAACACTTATAAATCAGCTCAAAATATCAAAATAAAAAACTCAATAGTTTTTGAATAAATAATAACTAGGAGTCTTAATTTATTTTTAATTATTTTTAAATACTAAATGAATACAAAAATATATATTTTTTAAAATTAAAAAAATTAAAATGATCATTAAAAGGATAATTTTAGATTTTCAATAATTTTTCTTTAAATAAATCTTTTATCAATAAAACATTCAAATATAGACAGTTATCTTGCCTTAATGAAATATACATATTATAATTAGTTCTTTAAATTAGTTTTTGAAAAAAAAATTTGTTCTTAAAAAAGTTTAAATTAGTCATTTTAGTCCTTTTAATACTTTTATTACTAACGATATTAAAAGACACCGCAATACATACCTAATAATCTTAATAAGCGGCTAAGATAATAAATTTATAAAATTAAATCAAACTAACCCCAAATTAAAGAATTTGAGAGTTTTAAGTTCTTCTCTTCATTTGATTTTGATTTGATATAATTTCATAAACTTATCAAGTTAATAATTAATTAAAACTTTTATATGTGTATTGTAATATTACTTAACTTATCTAGGGTGGCAACGGGGCGGGTAGGGGCAGGTTTTTGCACTACCCGACCCCGCCCCGCCGTACATCAACGCGTATAGAACTCGTCCTGCTTCTACCCGCGGGTAATAAAACGTTGAGCCCTAATCCGTCTCACCCCTACCGTCTCTATAATTATTAAAATTCAATAAATAAAATTTAATTTCAAAATTTATATAACCATAAACACTTACATAACATAAATTAAAGTAAAAATTTAAATATGATACAATATTATTAATTATTTACTAATTATTTTATATATTAAAATTATATATATTATATATATAGCGGGGCAGATACGGACGGTATTACCTAAACCCGCCCTGCTCTGCTCCTCCTAAAAATCCGTCCCACTAAAAATTTGCCCCGATACCCACTCTGAACGGATAGGAATAGAATGGGTACCATAGATTCGGGTGGTATTATTATTCCTAAACTTATCACATTAATAAATTTTAATGCCGTTCATACAAAAATTAATAAAAAAATTAATAAAAAAACTAACGTAATTAATTTAAAATATTTAGTTACAAATTTTTTTTTTAAAATATTTAAAAAATAAATCTGATTAAAAATATATTTTATGACTAATTTACAAAACGAGTGACCCTTCAAATTATATTCTTGGGAAGAATAATTAATTCTGGTTTTTATGTTGATTAAGATCTTGAGGTTTCAGCAGTGAGAAGCGACTGACAAGAGAAGAAGAGCTTCCACATGGAAGTGAGTCTGAGTCAGAGACTCTCTTCCGCTCTCAAAAATTGAACGTTACTTGCTCTGAACCCTAAACCACCCTCAATGTTCTCATAACATATAATAAAGCCCTCTTCTTTTTCACTCTTTTCTCTCAAAAATGGCTCATCAAAACGGTTCATTTCCCCGCATAACCTATCAGCAACAGCTTCAGCTTCTTCAGCAGCAACAGCAGCAGGTTCTTATTCAGCAGCAGCATCATCTTCAGCAGCGACACCAACAACACCAACGACAACAACAACAACAACAACAACAGCTGGAACAACACCCCCGCGTGTCCACCAACATCATCGCAAACGGACACGTGGCTGGGCCACAGAATCAGAGGTTATCGTTGACGCCATGTTCGACGCGATTGCGCTCGGACCCAAAGCAAGACCACAAGCCCGATAACTACGAAGACCTGCAATTGGGGTTCGACCCACGCGTGTTCAGCTCGCTGGAGCAATACATGCCACCCGACATGCTCAACAAGCCGCGTGATGTTAAGGCTCAGTATATGAGTAGCATTCTCATGCGATATTCCTCTGAGGGTGATCGTGTTCGGGTATCATTCAATTTCCCAGCTTTTCTCTGTTTTGTTCAATTTATTGGAAAGTAAGGGTTTTTGAATTTGGGTGGCGCGTGGTTTTGTATAAAAACTTGATTTTGATGTTGCCCTTGATTGGAAATGCAGTGTTGCTTTGACTTGGGGAGATTATGAGAGAATTTAGCGGAAGATGTTGTGTATTTATTGTTTTTGGAGTGGGAAAGGAGAAATTTTTATTCTGTTTCAAATTTCAATCCCCTTTTTGCAGTGATATGAATACTTTACGTTTTCCCCTATTTCGTGCTATGTTTTTGCCTTTGGCGTTATTTTGTTGTTCACATTTTTCACATTTTGTTGTTCTTTGTTGGACTGAACAGATTCAAAAGCACAAGGAATATAGGCAGAAGATCATGTCCACTTATCAAGTAAGTTTTCTTGGGAATGGGTTTTGGTTTGTCCCTTTCTAACTAAATTTTGATGGTTTCATTTATGATCTTTAACTGTTGGAATGCTGTTCATGGGATAATCTAAGACTTCTGATGGAGGCACTTATTTATTGGAACCTGAAACGATCCCATTTTGATGCCAGAATTTGCTGACCTGAGAACTGTTATCTTGTCTTCTTCTCTATATGTGGCATGTGTGTGCTAATTATTCATGATCTTACCAATTGTTGACTGCACCTTTCTTTTGTAGCCATTATATAAGGAGATATATACCATGGATGCTGAAAACTTTTTTGTGCCCTCGTTTCTCGATGCAATTAGAGAAAATACGGAAGCAGGTTTTAGACGAATACTGGCTGAACCCACAAGAGGAATTTATACATTTGAAATGCTTCAACCAGAGTTTTGTGAAATGTTGGTATCTGAGGTATCACAATTCTTTCCGCTCCCTTTCAAGTGTGTTATCATATCTGCTCTACATTTGCATTTTATGTTTTCTCATCAAGATTTGATTGCTTAGGTGGATAATTTTGAAAGATGGGTCCACGAGTCCAAAATCAAAATCATGCGACCTAATACAATGAATAAATTTGGTGTTGTTCTTGATGACTTTGGCATGGAAAGCATGCTTGACAAACTGATGAAAGATTTCATACGTCCCTTATCACGAGGTTATTTTTGTTTATCTTCATGAGAGACTCAGAATTAACATAAAGAAAAACTAAGTAAACAAGTTCGTGTACTTACCCTTGCAATTTGAAATTTTGTAGTTTTCTTTGCTGAATTCGGTGGATGCTCTCTGGACACTCATCATGGATTTATTGTTGAATATGGGATCCACAGGGATAGAGAACTTGGTAGGTTTTGAAGCTCAGTATTCTTGTGAGTTTCTTATTGCCTAAGGCTTGGAATATGCAACTTTTTTTTGTTCAAAGATGAAGTTATATGCATGTTGTTTCCAGCAATTCTACTTAGGGTTTAATATTAACTTTACAATACTCTTTATGGTATTTACTTTAGCGTTTAATGTTAAGAGCTCCGATGATTCTATGAAATGCAGAGATGCCAGTCAGTTTTGTTGAGTTTAGTAGGATATCTTTTCTTCGTCCTGACTGGACTGAATTTCAGTTATTGTCCAATTTATGTTTATTTTTAAAATTCAAGTTCAGTCTAACAAAAGATTGGCACTTGTTGCCTTATATTTACTGTTCAATGCGGTTAGATATTTTCCTCTTGCTGATTTAATAGTATACTCAATCTATTTCCTTCTTGTATTGCGTACCCGTATGCTTACATATGTTCTCTATCATACAAATGTATTATTTACTTTGATTTCTTTCACACCAGACTTCTGTCTTCCCTCTCAACCCTGTAGCTTTATTAGCCTTTTGTTGAAGTCTTAAGAGCAATATTTTTGCAGGCTTCCATGTAGATGACTCAGAAGTTACCTTGAATGTTTGCTTGGGTAAAGAATTTTCCGGTGGAGAACTGTTCTTCCGGGGTGCTCGATGTGATGCACATGTGAATTCAGATTCCCAACTAGAGGTATGTTGACATCTTTACTGTATTTTGGACTCAATACCATGTATTTAGCTATATATTCTTCAGCATGTATGAATACATTCTTAAAGTTAAACTGAGAAATTAGTAACATTGATGATTCACATTATTTGAATAAAAATTCTGGATGTTACATATTCCCCTGACTCTGCTCTTGCTAATAGCTGAATAAGAGGTTCTCCTTTTCCACATCATGTTATCTGTTAAAATACAGATTCTTTCCGAAGTTTAGATTAAAAATTATGTATATGTTTTTTTCTTTGTATAGAAGCTTAATACGGATATTCTAATTTGTCGTGTAAGCTGAGACCTTAGACCATCCAAATTGAGAGCAATAACGCTTCGTGTTTGTTGGGGTGTGATTAAGGCAAAAAATGCAATAGCAAGCGCTTCCTAGATATTTTGAATTGAGCTGTTGATTTCATATAATTCATGCTCTACATTAAACGATATTATAGCAGTATTGGAATAGTATTGACTGAATATAAGTACTAATGGATTTTATTTGAACCTTTGTTATAAACCCAATCAAATCCTTGTAGGAGATCTTCGATTATTCCCACGTTCCAGGACAGGCAATTCTTCATAGTGGTCGTCATCGGCACGGTGCCAAAGCGACAGTATCTGGGAAGCGAATGAATTTGATTCTGTGGTGTAGAAGGTATTTGCATCACTTGTTTCATTACCTAAGGAGATGCAAATGAATAATCCTGGCCCCTTGCATCATTGAAATAGCAAATTTTTCGTGTATGCCTATTTCAAAGTATATAGATTATAGATTGCCATCGAAGTTTTCTTTCTTTCTTTTTTCATCGTCTGTTGGGGCTTAACATAAAATTGAGTTCCAATAAACATCAGGAAGATTTAAGCTTGATATTATGGTATTATCTATGGTAAATAACATCTGCATGAACCGTCGTGTAGCTCAACATTTAGAGAGATGATCAAGTATCAGAGAGCGTTTGCTGGCTGGTGTGGAGAATGCCGGCGCAAGAAGAAGGAGAGAGAGCGGTTATCAATTGCAGCAACCAAACAGGTAAGAAGCCTTTCTGAGATACAGAGGAACTCCATGGCTAATCTCATAATTGTTCATACATGAAACTAATTTAGTTCTTGTCATCACTTTTCAGGAATTGCTTAAGAGAAGAATGGCCCTATAACCATGCACATCGAAATGGTGCTTGTATAGTTTCTTTTTTATTATGTTTATGAATTATGAGAATGTCAACTTTTTTTTTAGGTCAATTGAGAATATCAACTTTATGTATAGAAGAAATACCCTTTCCTCCTCCTCTCTTTCTTGTCACTCAACCGGCCTTCTCTCCTTTTTGTTTTTGGTAATTCTGGATTCGGTCTGAGTTATGTATTTTCAATAGGATTAATGTGATTTTGAGGCTCAAGTAGTAAGGGTGTATTTTATAATGTTAATGAACACTAGTGAAAAGGAATTATTAGTTTTTACATTTGAATGTTACATATAGCAAGAAATTAACTTTTGTTCCTTTTTCTTTTTTGAAAGTCATATACACTTTCTTCCTTTTTAAGTAGTTTCAATTTAAGAAGGTATGTTAACGAAGGTTAGTAATAATACTTGGAAAGTAACTTCAATTTAAACTGCTATTCGTTGAAACCAAATTAAGAGCTTAACCTTTTGCTTTTAAGTAGCAGGATAGAAAGGGAAATTGAGGAAAAAGAGAGGGTATTGTGGAAAAATTAATCAAATGATGGTTGAAGAATAATACTAAGACTGTTGTTGTGAAAAGTGTGGAGGGCCAGAGAGAGAAATTGTTGGTGTGGTGGAGCAATTACTCAGAAACCAATCGAATGTCTTGTTTGAATCCTGTGAGTGGTGTCACATTCACATTGGCTGAAAGTAACTACAAATAAAGAACCTCTTTCACTTTCCAAAATGAAGTTTTCAGTTCAGTCTTCGCTGTAACCAAACTGCCAATTTGACTTAACTGTCACAAGCTAGCACCTACTTTCCATTGATATTTTTTCTACTTTTCATGTGCGACAAATTAAGCTACTATACTCCATATATCATTTTGTTAAGCCTTTCAAAACTATCAGAATTTATTATTTTTAATCATCAGTTAGTTATTAATATATAGGATAAAACATGTTAAATTATTGGATTTGAATATTCTAAAATTTGAATTTCACTTTAGAGAGTAAAGTGTGATCTTCTACCCTTAAATAATTTTTTTTTCATATTTATTTTTTGTCCCACCTATGAAATCAATGGTGAGAGATCACACTTTATTCTCTAAAGTGAAATTAAAACTTTAGAGAATCCAAATCCTAAATTATTATACTAAAAGAGTTGAGTTATGAATTAAGTAATGACAAAAAATAATAAATTTTGATAGTCTTTTAGCATTTTTGTCGAATCTCACTAAGGAGTCAATGGAGTATTTATACAATATGTACAATAGGCTATTTATTTGGCCTTATGAGTTAAAAAATGAACGTCTAGAGTAAAATACTACTCTTAATATATGTATTATAATCTTGAATATTATTGTGAAAAGGGATATTCTTATGATGAGGAAATTGAAGAGCAAGTTCCTTCAAGAATGGCATAAAAATGTTGAGAGGGAGCTATATTGGTGCTTTTATGAGACATTGACATGCATAATAATGTCTTAGCCGTGCACACTGCACAGTGCATATCCACCAAGATATTAGGACATGCTCACCTGTCAACCCTACCTTATGTTTAATAACCACTCAATCTTATGGACTATATTTCTCTAATCTGTATATTAAAACTTTTAAAGGATTATTTGAGGTATTAAGCATATATATTTAGCCTTCAACCATATTATTATAATCAAAGGAGCGCTTTATTCTTATAAATAAAATTTTTCAACACCAAATGGTGGTTGTATACATCTTAATATATATATATATAACAAAAATAGATCTTGTAATTCACTAATTCTGACACAAATCAAAATTTACACTAACGAAGAAGAGATGTCTCTGTCCAGAGGAAAAAAAAAAAGAGATATCGACTTCATTATTTTAGTATCACTTTTGAAGTTTTGATATACCCATCTTTAATTATTAGGTATTTCGAGATAGCGAGTTCATTATTTCACTACTAAGAATTTCACAAAGATAGATATTCAAGTATAGTTATCTTTGTATAAAATTAATAATTAAAAATTATCAAATAATTTAATATATTTGACTAAATTATTATCTAATAAATATATGTGAGTTTTCGTCTTTCACAAAATTATTGGAGTGAGCAATCCAAATAGTAGCGAAAAATGCGAGCAAGCATTCATTCCTTTTATGAAAATTGTAAGGAAAACTTTAATAGTTAACGGTGGCATCCATTAAGAACATCTATACCCGAGTTAAGAAGAATACATAATAAAAAATGATGAAGATAATCAACGTTATCTTGAACTTTATATGACATTTTTTTCGCAATAGTCTTGTGAAGCTAAGTTTTGATGGAACTAATAACGTACCTGCTTAAAATTGTTAGTGGAAAAGGCATCATTTTTTTAAAAAGTCTCTAACAGACTTTGTTGTCAGGCCCATTATTACACCCAAAAAAAATTTTTATCAAGAAATATTTGTTAATAGACGCACATGTACTCAAGGTTGTCAAATTTGCAAATTTAGGTAAATTCGTGAAACTGATTTAAACTCGACTTGTAGATTTGTATGAGTTTATTTGTTATAATATTTTTTTTGTAAAAAATATATATATAATATATAAGATATATGTTTACTCAAATATAGGCATTAAAACTCAACAATTTTAACATAAAAAAACATAATAAATTAACATAATACTATAATTATAACAAGTATTCTAGAACATACATTCAAATTCTTCAGTTATTATATAGTTATCCACTAACAGTTACAAAGTTATTCATTATCAAAATTGATAAATTCATATTTGAGATTTCAGAGTTTTAAACATTCTGATTCAATAACAAGTAATAATTAACTAGCACTAATAGGTAACAACTACAAATTACAAGAAGTAACAATTAAAAATAGACTAAACTAACACTAACAAATAACAACTACAGCATGCAGCAATTCAATAACTATTTCTCTTAAACATACATGAATCTGAATGGTTGAATGGAGTAGGCTTAGTTGAAGAACTAGGCATTGCTGTGCTGTGCAAGCAGACAAGAACGAATGACGACAGAATACACGACTAATCAGCAGAGGACACGACGAACGAAAGAGGATGTGATGAACGACAATAGCGTGACGATGGCAGAGGCTCCACGAGTTCACGAGCTTTGATGCATAATAGAGTTAATAAAGAGTAGAATGAGAGAGTAAGAATGAGAAAACAACGGAGAGAAAGATAGTGACGAGCTATTTAGAGAACGGCAAATGGCAAACGGTAGCGAAAGCTGAGAGAAGAGAGTAACTGAATGAGTGCAGCGAAAAAAATGAGAAATCTTGTTTAAATTACGTTCATACGTTGCTCCATTTTTTTTTTAGACTCAAAACGGGTCCATTTTTGCGAAAAAGACCAATCAAAATAAACTGGCTAACTAGCTCGTAAACTCGCAAGTTTGACCGAATTTATCCGAGTCTACCTGAATTTACCCAAAAATAAATTTATGTCTGAGTTAACTCGAGAGTTTGATAACAATACATGTACCTTATACTTATCCGTATTGTATTATCTAAATAAATAATTATTACGTGTAGACTGTTTTTTGTTTCCCTTCATTATTAAAATGTATGTATCTCTGTCTAAGCTCTTAGACACATCTAATAAACACGGAATTTGATTCTAAGATTCCTCTCTCGAGTGTTCGCTATAGCCAGTTCGTATATGCAAAAATCAGGTTATAAATTATTATTCCTATAAAACATAAGTTGAAATATAAAATATATATTAAATAATATATATATTTATATATAAATATATAATAATTATTTTCATTTCTAAAGCTTTATTTTTCTTATATAAATGATTTTAAGTATTTAACGTAAGCAAACAATGTGAATTTAATCCACTGAGCACTGACTCCTGCATGTGTGAAAAGAATGAGTGAGAAAGAGAAAAAGAGAAAGTAATGATATTATTGTTTAATTTTGAGTCTTAATCAGATAAATATAGCGTGGCTTGAAGTTGAAGGTGCTTCTCTGGTGACTAATACAGTTGACCAATTGATTGAATCAAAGACTCTTTGGATACCTAATTCTAATTTCTAGAGAATCTTCTGGATACTCTTTCATCCTGAAGCTTCCTGCAGGTTAAATAAAGTATACTTTTATTATATTATGTGTTTTGATATATATGATGAGTGCATATTCTGATACAATTGAAATAAAATGTTGGTTATTTAATGATAATGGTGCCAACTCGCTACCCGCCGAGACCCCTCGAAAGCAACAGTTTTTGTTTGTGTCGTTTTCGTTGTTACCTTTCTCTGTTGCCATCTATGCCCTTCAACACTGCTTCTACCCAATTTCTATATCTCGCTCGACTCTTCTATCGTTTTTTAAACTTTTATTTTCAAGGTTCTACAGGCAGTTGTATTCATTTAAAATTACAATCTCTCTACGTTTATAATTATATTTAATGAAAATATTTTTATAGATGTATTTAATAAAAATATTTTTTTATTATTATATTTAATAAAAATATTTTTATAAATATATTTTTTGAATGTATCTCTTTATATATATATTTAAAATATAATAATTAATTATTATTATTAATAAGTTGATAGATAATATATTGATATTCTATATTTTTTTTAAAATTAATATCTAAAAATTATTAATAATAATTTAGTCAAATTTATTAAATTATCTAGTTACTTTTAAATATTAATTTCATATATAAAAATAACTACATATAAATTTTTACTGTAAAAAATAATAATTACGCTGATTAATTTCGATCAAATGTGGTACGACTTCGGTCAAACTGGTTTAAACTAATTACTTGTATATAAATGCTTAAAATCTATTTTTTATATGCTAAAAATTATAAATTATGTTAAAAATATTACCATTCACATATTTCTTTTTAATTATCAGTTTAAACATGTAGGATAAGTATAGTTTCATAATATAATATAAAAAAAAAGAATATACAAAATTTTAAACAAATCAAAAGAGAGTTTTGTGTGGAAAAAAATTAGAAATATAATTATTTATGTATTTTTTTGGGTAAAAAATCCAAATAAGCCAAGGAGAGCTGGAAATTACCCAAATCAGCCAAATCAAAAATCCACACCTGAATCCACCAGGACGAATTATTATATAATTCGAATCAATTAGATTCGAATTATGCTATCAAGTAATTCGAATTGATATAATTCGAATTACAAAGAAGGAAACAAATGAAAGTAAATCGAATTGAGTTAATTCGAATTACAAGGAACGAAACAACATGAAGTAATTCGAAACAAGTTGTTTCGAATTATACTTTGCTAATTCGAATTTAGTTAATTCGAATTACTAGGTTAGTTTGTCATACAACCTAATTCGAAACGAATTGTTTCGAATTACATATATATAGTGCGAGCCAGGGCTGTATATATATGCTGTGAACTCATGATGCTCTCAACAAATAGGGGAGATGGCTAGTGAGGAGAGTTTCCTAGTTGTGGTACATTACAGAGGGTCGATTAAGAGAAAAACTCGGTCCGGCGTGAAGTTCACTGATAAGGATCCCCTATGTATTATCGTGACGCCAACAACTACCTACGATGCTCTTGTTAGCTCCGTGCTGGAGAAGTTTGGTCTTGAAGGAGTTAAAAGGGTCAAGAAGTTTTTCTACCGCATTCCAACAGCGGTGCTCCATGACACCGTGAAGTTTGATTATTTCACAATCGGTAGTGAGGAGGACTTGCAGGTTATGTTTCTTTCTCGTAGGCAGTTTCCCGAGGTAAGAACACCAGAGCTGTTGGCAAAGTTGGTTGATGTGGTATCTAGCTCGGGTGGTTCGAACCGGAATGCCAATACTATAGCCGCGGTTGCCGGCTCGAGCTCGAGACCTGCTATTGCTTCATCCTCTGCTCCTGTGTATGGGCCACCGATGCAGCCTGTTGCGTCCCCTTCGTTTGCCGTTGATCTGAGCGGCAATGTTGGAGACGAGGTTCGGTATGGGGAACATATTCCCACCGAGGTACACTATCCCACACCGGCTGGTGTTGGTGATGGTTTGTTTGATGATCCAGATGACGATGACGTTGAGCCGGATATGATCGCTGATGAAAGCGGCGATGATGTTGGAACTACTGTTCCGAGAAGGGCTACAGGTGGATCTAGTTCTGGCACACAGCAGTATCCACCCCATTTTTCCTCGTTGGACCTGGATGCCATGCGGCAGGACGAAAACGCTCTGCAGCCCTCAGGATTTGGCGCTAGAGATACCGAGGGGTCTGCCGGTATGAACGAGTTCCAGGTTGGCCAACAATTTCAGGATAAAGATGAGGCGCTGTTGAGTGTGAAGACGTACAGTATCTGCCGAGGGGTCCAGTACAAGGTCGTTGAGTCTGACTACCGCAGGTATGTGGGAAAGTGTTATGAGTTTGGGAATGGGTGCACATGGCTAATTCGGTTGAGTCTCCGACAGCGGAAGGGTATCTGGGAAGTGAAGCGATACAACGGACCGCATACATGTCTTGCCAGCTCCATCTCCAGCGACCATAGGAGTCTGGACTACCATGTCATATCCACCTTCATTACGCCGTCACACTTTGGGTTCAGGCCTACGTACAGGAGGGTATGGATGGCAAAGCAGAAGGCCGTTGCCGTCATATATGGGGACTGGGACGAGTCGTACAATGAGCTCCCTAGGTGGGTTTTAGGAGTTCAGCTGACGATGCCTGCCACTGTAGCCGTCCTCAGGACTTGCCCTGTTCGAGTTGGGGGACAGGTTGACGAGTCTCAGGTTTATTTTCATAGGCTGTTCTGGACTTTCCCCCCTTGTATCCAGGCATTCCCTCATTGCAAGCCTTTGGTGAGTATTGATGGCACCCATCTATATGGGAAGTATGGGGGAACACTGCTAGTCGCCATTGCACAGGACGGAAACTCGAACATCCTCCCCGTGGCATTTGCACTAGTTGAGGGTGAGAATGCTGAGTCATGGTCTTTCTTTCTTTCCCACCTCCGTGAGCACGTGACACCTCAGCCGGGTCTGTTAGTTATTTCAGATAGGCATAACGGCATCAAGGCAGCCCTCGAGGCTCCGGATGGGGGATGGCTACACCCTGCTGCGTACCGGGCGTTCTGCATTCGACACGTTGCAGCGAATTTTGCCTTGACGTTCAAGGGAAAAGATGCCCGGAGGCTTCTTGTTAACGCCGCATATGCCAAGACCGAGGTGGAGTTCGACTACTGGTTTGACATTCTGCGCTCTGAGAATCCGGCAATGTGTGACTGGGCGAACCGAATCGAGTATTCGTTGTGGACACAGTACTGTGATGAAGGTCGGAGATTCGGGCACATGACGACCAATATTTCGGAATGTGTCAACTCAATCCTGAAGGGGGTAAGAAACCTCCCTGTTTGCTCGCTGGTGAAGGCCACATACGGAAGGCTAGCTGAGCTATTTGTCCGTAAGGGTAGGGAGGCCGAGGCTCAGATGGGTACTGGACAACAATACAGTCAATACCTAGTAAAGTGTATCGAGGCCAACCTGAGGACAGCCAGGTGCTTCACGGTGACTGTTTACGACAGGGATAACTCAGAGTACACCGTTGCTGAGACGACTCCGACAGGTTCATTCTCTCTTGGTACGTACAGGGTCTCGTTAGGGTCTAAGACTTGTGATTGTGGATACTTCCAAGCACTACATTTTCCCTGTCCGCACACACTGGCATGCTGTGCTTATTCACGACTTACATGGCAGCCTTACGTCCACGAGGTCTATCGCCTGAGTTCTGTCTTCGGTGTCTTTCAGATGGGATTTACACCTCCCATTCCAGAGGGTTTCTGGCCACCTTACGCCGGACCTACCGTTATACCGGATCCGAGTATGAGGCGTGCGAGGGAGGGTCGTCCTAGATCCACAAGAATTCGCACCAACATGGGTGAAGCAGATCCTAACCGGCCAAAGAGATGTGGCCTCTGCAGGCAGCCAGGTCACACCAGGCGTAGTTGTCCACAAGCCGCAGGCCCCAGCGGGACTGCTGGAAATCAGTAAGATGTTTGGTTTGTCTGTTTTTAGTTGTTAATCTATTAGCACTTATCTTCTACTTCAGTTAGCAATCATTGTTCTCCGTGCAACTAAGTTGTTTCCAATGAGTAATGAAACTTGTTATTCGTACCAAATATTTCTGTTGAATGTCTTTTAAATGATTGAAATTAATATCCAAAACAACCAACATTGTATCATGGGATGACTGATAAAGAATAACATAACATCAAACTATATTTCATAACATAAAATTAGAATACATCACACTAAATGACATAACAAAACATCAAAGTACATAACATAACATCGAATAACATAACAACAAAGTACATACCATAACAATGATAACCAACCAATAAGGTACACAATATACATATAACATGACATACACCACTATCCATATATCATCTAAATAGGTGCGATCCAGTGCCGCAACGGCGTGGGACCCGTGTGCGGTAACCCCTACGTATAAGTGGCTCCTCATCCTCAATCGAGTCGTCGCTGTCATCCGGAGCTGGCTCTCTCGGGGTCATAGGCACAACATGCACGGGTCTGGATGATGACGGGCCGGCAACTGAATGTGACCCAACAGTCTGGGCCGATGCTGGGGTCCCACCCATGGCAAAAGGATGCGCAGCAACTACCGTGGCAGGCTCGTTCAGATCTACATCCAGCGGTGCCTGTGCCCCTGTCGTATGAACCCGTCCAGCTGCAGCCTCATCCTCCTGCATGATGGTCCGGATATCATCAAGGAAATGCGGCCCACCGAACTCGGCCACAACGCCATCACTAGCAAGGAAGTCTCCAAACATCGAGCCAGGACTCACCCATGGAGTGCTCTCCTGAAGGGTATGATCATCACCGGGAACATCTACGAAATAATCTCCAAGACCTCCACCACCAAGCCCAGCATCAGTGTGACTCGTGGGATCTCCCATACCAGATCCACGCGGCCCACCATCATGCCCGCCATGATGGGCCCTATCCACCCCCGCAACATCACCTATCCCAGGCATCTGGGCACCCTCTCTAGCAGCACCCACCCTCCTCCTGCCTCCACGACCACGAACTCTCCCCCCACCCCTAACTGGGTCGTCGACGTCATCCATAGCCCGATCCACCTAGTTCCACTCATGCTGGCTACGACGTGTCCCAACTCGTGCTCTCCGCTCAACACGACGTCTGTCAGGAACATCCTCGACCCGGTCCATATCTGGAAGTCGGCCTGCACCCCTCTGCGTCGCCGCATCTGGAATAGGAACACCTCTCGGATCCCCCAATAACATCTCAGGCGACAAAAACCTCTTTCCGTGCTGATACCACCATGTCAAGAACTCATGTGACGGTCCGGGGTCGGGCACGATGTCAAACTATAGAATGTGATCCGTACGCTCCTGCCAGTGAAGATGCCACTCAGGGTACTGTGCCGGGAACCAACGGTCACCTCCTCTCCCGTCCTTCGACATCAGGAAGTCGATGTTCAGGGCGGGAGACGGTGTGGGCTGAACGCCGCCAAACTGAGGTAAAACTCTATCAACCTGATGCCACTCGACAACCGCAAAATAAACCAGGGACGTTCTGCATCGCCATAACATGGTATGCCGAGGCTCCAAGACCTCAGGATGGACAACCTGGATGACGTCGAGTGCGCTGTAGGGCATCCATATGAACTGAAAAAATCAAAATAAAATCGTTTGTACACTTATGTCAGAGCTATAAACTGAAACAATGACTTCAGATACACAAATGTTCTGCGTACTTACCTGCCGAGGCTGTAACAAGTCGATCTTCATGCGAGCCATCTGTACCCGAGGTCCCTTGTTGCTAATCCCAGGATTGTAACCAGACCATCTGCGTACGAGAAAATAGAAGAATTTTTTGCATAATTGAAAATAAAAACAAGAAGAATATATAGTACAAAACAATAACGGTACCTCGAGGCAAGGGGCCAGCTGATCTCATCATACCCAAATGGTCTAAGAGTGGGAAACCTCCAGAAGATCCAAGACTGTAATAACTGTAACGGGCCAGCTAACTTCACCACATGTCTGTTGGCGACTCGGCACATGCACATGTACATCCATGCTAGTGCCGCCGACGCCCAACTGTAGCGACCCATCTCCTCAAGCCGAGCAACATAAGGTAGCCATCTGATGTGTATACAATTGCTGGACTTGTCGGCAAACAGCTGCGTACCCAATAACATCATGATATAGGCCCGGGCAAAGCGCCTAACTGTCTCCTCATCTGCCCCGTCTGGACACTCTGCAAATGTCTCCTGAAACCAGGTGCAGTTGACTGCGAATTTCTGCACCTGGTTCTCGGGAGGTAAAACACCGAGCAACTCATGGAACCACTGCCAAGCAGGTCTCCCACCCTCAATGTAAAGGTGGAAGTCGGTAAGGCAACCACTAACGTAATCTCCGTCGACTGGCAACCCCAGCTGGTATGCGACGTCCTGAAGCGTGATAGTGCACTCTCCGAACGGCATGTGGAAGGTGTGCGTCTCAGGCCGCCACCTCTCGACGAATGCGCTGACTAGGGGCTCGTCTAGTCGGAACCATCTGTCGTTCAGTCTCGCAAGATGGTACAGTCCGGCCATCTGCAAGTACGGAACGTACCTCTCATCAAGACGCATCCCCTGCTACCGCCTAACGCTGGATATGCAACGACGAGGCTGGCCAGTACATAAACCGCATAATTAGAACAGATGCACAAACCACTAACATAAGCGATATATTTTATATGGAACCAGAAAATAAATCATGATGGGTAAAAGATATATGAAACAAACGACCGACATTTCATACACAAACCGCTCACTCAAACCACGTGCAAATACCATTAACAAAAACAGATGCATTTTCACATTTATCATAAACCACTACCGTTAACCGCTAACCATCACTGAATCCACTATCCAAAACCGTTAACAAAAACCGAGTACAAAAATCGCTAACAAAAACCACTGGCCTAAACCGCTTGCTTAAACCGCTAACACTAAAATAAACCGCCAAAAAAAACCATTAACAAAAACCACTGTCCTACACCACCAACCTAAACCACGACCCCAAACCGCTAACCATCACTAAAACCACTATCCAAAACCATTAACACAAACCGCTTACAAAAAATAATTTCAAATACCACTAAAAAAAACTACTGGCCTAAACCACTTGCTTACACCGCTAACACTTAAATAAACCGCTATAAAAAACCATTAACGAAAACCACTAGCCTACACTACTATCCTAAACCACTATCCTAAACCACTAACAGTAACATAAACCATTATAAAAAACCATTAACAAATACCGTTATCATAAACCGCTTTTATAAACCACTAACCTCGTCGTTGATCACACCGGCGATATGAGCTACTCCATCCAAACGATAAAGCCTTCCCGGATCGTCCCCCATCGACAAAAAAAGCCACTCTGGTCGCACTCGTACTGAACGTTGGTCTTCTTCTGTGGGATTTGGTGGGGTTGGAGAATGAGAAAGTGATTCGAATGAACTTGGCTCGAACTCCTGTTATAGCCGAATCCCTTGTAATTCGAATCAACTTGATTCAAATTACTATGCAACTCAATTTTCAACTAATTCGAATCAACTAGATTCGAACCTCTCTAATGTGCACTTCTCCTAGTAATTCGAATTAAGTAAATTCGAATTAGGTTGGTATAATTCGAAACGAGTTGTTTCGAACTTCATTAGTTTGTTTCCTTCTTAGTAATTCGAATTATATCAATTCGAATTACTTGATAGCATAATTCGAATCTAGTTGATTCGAATTATATAATAATTCGTCCTGGTGGATTCAGGTGTGGATATAATAATTATATAATGTAGTTTCCAAAATATCTATAATGGTTTGGTTTATTAGTTAAAACTTATACTATAAATAAAAATGTTATAGGCACACTAAAATTACTAAATCAACTATTATGAATTTATTATAAATAATTAAATATATGTATTTTTAATTTATTTTTAATATTTATTTTTTATATATGACTGATATAGTATTTTTTTGTACATGTATTATTGTACTGTAAAACACTTCTAATTGAAAGTGGCGCCATGCACTTTGCGAGTTTGCAATAACTGCAAACTAAATATTTGTAATTTAAAATCAAATATGTAATTGTGATTCATTACATTCAATAGATTATATCATTATACACTAGATAGCCGTGGTTTCATCTCCGAGCTGGAGAGCTCCCCGCACTCCACGCCGGTTCCACTCCCAGGTGGCGCCTCTCTTCCACGGTGGCACCTGATCCATCTGGCTCCTCGCGTTGACGCACCCATGTGCTCTTCTGTCAGTAGTCGTCAGCCATCCCTTTCATCTTCTCTCTCACGCAAAGTCGCTTCCTTTTCACCGAATCAGTGAGCCAACCTTCCTCTTCATGGATCTGCTTGAATAGGTAATGATTTCGTTGAACCCTATCAGCTTTGCTTTCTTCTTCAAATTTCGTTTCGTCTGCGGTACGAAACTTTGTCTGCGAGTTGTGTTCTCCTGGAAGTTTGTTCCTCGCCGTTCATCTGGGTTACTGTTTTCCCAAATTCCCGGCAAGATTGAAGATCTCAGATCATCTGTGATGAATTTTGTTGTCGGTTCGACGATTGATCTAGGTTTTACTGTGTACGGTTCCTGAAATCCATGATTGTGCAAATTCTGATCAATTTTTGTATCTGTTCTATGGTTAATTGAGAATTTCTTTTCTAGGGTTTGTGAAATTCCTAATCTTGCAAATTGTCATCGTTTTGGTATCTGTTCGATTTTTAATCCGCATGTTATTGTCTAGGGTTCCTGAAATTTGTAATTTGCATATGTTTTGTGTTTTTCATGAGTATATTTATGATTTATTACTTTTTTTACATTCGACAAATCACTTGAGTTTTTTAACTGTTTTCTGTTTTGAGAAACATGTTCTGTTCTCTATGTTTGATGTAATGTTCACATGAAAAATGTGGTTTGGATACATAATAAGGTTGTTCTATATATTCTTTATTGGGAATCCGAGATTTGGGCAGCTGTAACAAGGTCTGAGGTTTGAATCTCATCCTTTTTATGAGTGTTGATGTCATTTCGAGATTTTTTTTTATCTAAACTTTTTTTTCCCACTCATCTGTTGTTTTGAATGTATCCTTACCTAACACATTTACCAACTCTGATTGTGATGAGTAGAATCATTGTTTGGGGTAGTTGATTACTGTTTTCGCCATGATCTTATGAGGTGTAGCTGCACTGTTGTAGGTATGGTCTCATATCTCAATTTCTGGTGTGTATTGCTTTATTTCTTGAGAGTTTCACTTGTTGTTCCTTTTTTTCTGTTGGTTCAGGTTTATCTCCTCCTTGACCCCAAGTTAAGAGGTTCATTCAGAAAAGAATGGCCTTCTGCCATTAAAATGGCTTCAATGTGTTCTTTCTGTAAGTAGCACATGTCTTTCCCCAAAGAAATAAGTATCCAGCAGCTGGTCTTCCTGTCAAAATGTTTTTTTTCACATTTAATAAGGTTGTGCTATATATTGTTTATTAGAAATTTAAAATTCTGGAATCATTATGAAGCTATGAGGTTTCTGTCTCATCGTTTTCCTGAATGTTTTTGTGATTGACATCTTTTTATTAGTGTTTGTGTATACTTTTGCTTCTATTTATCTGTTGTCTCAAATTTATTGCTACCTAATACATTTACTAACTCTCATTGCCAGCACTACAATCATTATTTGGGGTAGTTGGTGACTGCCTTCCCTTTTCTTGAATGACGTGTAGCTGCATTGTAGTAGTTTTGGTGTGAAATGTTAATATTTGGTCCCTATTTTTTAATTTCTTCAAAAGTTTACTCCTTTTTGGTCGGTTCATGTTCTTGCTTAGAATTTTTTGTAGTTCCTGTTAAGTTTCAGTTTTAACTCATTATCAGAACTGCATTTGTTATTTGCTGAATTGTTTGTTGCATGTATTTCTGTTTTTTTTTCCTGAATATATTTTTAATTTTTTACTTTGTTTATATTCAACGAATCCCTAGACTTTTTATACTATTTTCTGTGTTCTGAAACATGTCCCCTGATCTATGTTTGATGTTATATTCGCATGAGAATGTGGTCTGGATACATAAGGAGGTTGTGCTCTGTATTTTTCATGTTTTTCCCTTGGTTCAGCTTTTGCTGCTATCATTAGTTGTCTATATTTTATTGAATGGAGATGATCATGTGAGAATGCCTATGAAAGTATGGGCTTTGTATGAAACCTATTTTCTTTTTTGTGATATCATTGTTATGAATTTATATATAGCTTTTTCCTCATTGAATGAAATATTTGGTTATTCAACTCAATTTGATTCTCATTTTTTTTAAATTATTTATGTAAAAATTATTTGCTATTTCACCTCTTGAAAAGAAATGGGGTCTTTCTCTTGAATTTGAGATGTCATTCCCAATGGATTTGGCTTTCGTAGATTAAGATTGTATCATTTTGCTATTTTTCCGCACTCATCTGTTGGTTTGAATGTATCCTGACCTAACCAATATATTCGAACTCACAATTTCTGGTCCCTATTTTTTGATTTCTTCAAACCTTCACTTGTTTTTTCTGTTTTTGTATTGTTTCCGGTTTTGGTTCTATGATTAGCTGTCTCTATGCTATTGAATGGAGATGAGAATGTTGGAATGCCTATCAAGGTATGGACTTTCCATCAATCCTCTTTGGTGATTACTGATGTGATTGATATGAATTGATTCATAGCTTTTTCCTCATTGTACCTAATCTATTCATGAGTGATTATGTGATTCACAAAAATGATGTCTAACCTTTTGTTTATTTGTTTTTTTTTTCAGGTTCAACTGAATTGGATTAGATTTATCTCTTCCTTGTTTTAATTCTGTTTTATTCTTCATCTGTTAGATGGAGATACAGCTGCTTGGTTTCAGGTTAACACGTTCCTTGATAAAAAAATTTCCTTGTGCGATTAAAATGTGTTCATGCTATTATTTGTCTAAGTAGCACATGTTCCTAGCCAAAGAAAAAACTATCCAGCCGCTGGTTTTCCCATGAAAAAGTTGTTTCCACACATAATAAGGTTCTGCTATATATTTTTTATTGGAAATTGGAAATTTGGGTAGCATGATGAATGTATCAGCTTTCATTATCATCTATTTCATGAATGTTGATGTGATTGACATGTTTCTATTCGTGTTTGTGTATACTTTTGTTCCCATTTATCTGCTGTTTCAATTGTATCCCTACCTAACACATTTACCAACTCTGATTGCCATCACTAGAATGATTGTTTGGTGTAGTTGCTGACTGGATTTTTTATGGCCTAATGACATGTAGCTACAGTATAGTAGTTGTGGTGTGGTATATCAATTTCTGGTCCCTATCTTTTTATATCTCGAAATTATCAATTATTTTTCTTGCTTTTGTGTTGTTTCAGCTTTCGGTTCTATGATTAGTTGTGTATGTGCCATTGAATGGAGATGAGAATGTTGGAATTTTTATAAAGGTTTGTTCTTTTTATCCCATCTGTTTGGTGAGTTGTGATGTGATTGATATGAAATGAATCATTGCTTCTTACTCATTTTTCCGCACTCATCTGTTGGTTTGAATGTATCCTGACCTAACCAATATATTCCAACTCACAATTTCTGGTCCCTATTTTTTGATTTCTTCAAACCTTCACTTGTTTTTCCTGTTTTTGTATTGTTTCCGGTTTTGGTTCTATGATTAGCTGTCTCTATGCTATTGAATGGAGATGAGAATGTTGGAATGCCTATCAAGGTATGGACTTTCCATCAATCCTCTTTGGTGATTACTGATGTGATTGATATGAATTGATTCATAGCTTTTTCCTCATTGTACCTAATCTATTCATGAGTGGTTATGTGATTCACAAAAATGATGTCTAACCTTTTGTTTATTTGTTTTTTTTTTCAGGCTCAACTGATTTGATTAGATTTATCTCTTGCTTGTTTTAATTCTGTTTTATTCTTCATCTGTTAGATGGAGATACAGCTGCTTGGCCTCAGGTTAACACGTTCCTTGATAAAAAAATTTCCTTGTGCGATTAAAATGTGTTCATGCTATTATTTGTCTAACTAGCACATGTTCCTAGCCAAAGAAAAAACTATCCAGCCGCTGGTTTTCCCATGAAAAAGTTGTTTCCACACATAATAAGGTTCTGCTATATATTTTTTATTGGAAATTGGAAATTTGGGTAGCATGATGAATGTATCAGCTTTCATTATCATCTATTTCATGAATGTTGATGTGATTGGCATGTTTCTATTCGTGTTTGTGTATACTTTTGTTCCCATTTATCTGTTGTTTCAATTGTATCCCTACATAACACATTTACCAACTCTGATTGCCATCACTAGAATGATTGTTTGGTGTAGTTGCTGACTGGATTTTTTATGGCCTAATGACATGTAGCTACAGTATAGTAGTTGTGGTGTGGTATATCAATTTCTGGTCCCTATCTTTTTATATCTCGAAATTATCAATTATTTTTCTTGCTTTTGTGTTGTTTCAGCTTTCGGTCCTATGATTATTTGTGTATGTGCCATTGAATGGAGATGAGAATGTTGGAATTTTTATAAAGGTTTGTTCTTTTTATCCCATCTGTTTGGTGAGTTGTGATGTGATTGATATGAAATGAATCATTGCTTCTTACTCATTAAATGAGAAATATGGTGATTCAACTCAATTATCCTCCCTTTCCCTCCTGAATTTGAATTCAAAAATGTGACATTGTGTCCTGAATTTTTTCTATAAAAGGAATGTGGGTGAAGCACATTGAATGCACAAACATTCTGCTGTGTTGTATTTCCTCCTAAGTTATATTTATTTATCTCAGAAACTTACTGTTTACATTTTGATCTATTTCATCAAGTCATTTTATCTCCTTTCTTTTTATTGCAATGCCTCCTCCATTTGATATGATTTCTAAGATGCATCCTCCTAGAGAGGCTTGGAGGCTGAAAGTTAGGGTTCTTAGGCTTTGGGTTGTACCCTCTTTTGGTAACCATGAGGTTCCTAACTCAATGGAGATGATTCTCCTTGATGAGCATGTTAGCCCCTATTAGCTTCTCTTTTAAATATGGTCTTACTTGTTGTTTTTTTAAGTTTTCAACTTTACATTATGTGTTTGATGTGTTTGATTATTCTGATTTTCTTCTTTTGTTCCATTTCTAGTGTGGAAAAATACAAGCTACAGTCAAGAAACCACTGCTTAATAGGTTTAGGGATCATATAGTTGAGGGACAAGTTTATAGAATGGCATATTTTACTGTTGTCTCAAATCATGGTAGTTATAGAGCAACTTCTCATGAATTCAAATTGGTTTTCCTTCACCGAACCACTGTTGTAGCTGTTGATGAAGATGTAATCCCTAGGACTTGTTTCAACATGTTTCCTTTTTCTGAGCTGTTGAACATGACCCAAGATTATGATTTCTTAGTTGGTGTGTATAACTTCTTGCTTTTCTGTTATTGAAGTTTTTTTAACAAATCATTTGAATAGTTAATAGATTGTGTTTATTTGGAATAGATGTCATCGGTCTTTTAACTTCAGTCGGAGAAGAGAAAGAATATGCAAAAGAGGGGAAAATTGTGAAAATGATTGCATTGGAATTAACTTCAAAAGAGTATGTTGATTGAGTTATTTTCTGCTGCTTTCTCTTTATCTTTTAATGATCCCTTTTGCTTATTTTCTGTTTTATTCTTTGTTATCTTTTGAGTTTCAGTGTTACAGTGCGATGTGCATTGTTTGGGGATTATGTTAATCAAGTGAATAATTTTCTTGCCTCTGGCTATGTGGAGCAGCCTGTTGTGGTGATTCAGCTTGCAAAAGTCAAGTTCTTTAGGGGTATTTTTTTTCTGTACATCTCATGGCTGCTAGAGGTATTGTCTCCAATAAAGTTTGCTAGACTCTTTCTTTGTTGTTGTGTAGGTCAAGTAGGTGTTCAAAATGTCATGTATGCGACTCAAATGTTATTTAATCCTGATATTCCTGAAGTTGTTGAGTTCAGGCAGAGGTTAGCATGCTTTATGTACTTGATGTTTATTGTATTCTTTATTTACAAGCTATGTGGAGTAACAAGTACAAGTATTTGCATTGATTTTTTTTTAGTATGATTGATCAAGGTGTGAATGGTACCCATCCTCTGTTTATTGCAAATGAGGGTAAAGTTCTCTCATTGGAAGATGATTTCATGCGTTTAACTAGGAAATGCACTATTGAAGAGCTTCAAGATAACAATCAGGTTGTTTTCTTTTGAGTTAGTTGTGTTTCTGTTTCTTTTATACACAAATGAACCGAAAAAGAAAATCAAACAAGATTTTCCAGATCTGTTTTTTCATTCATGCTGTTAGTTAACTTTGAAATGCCCATTGGATAGGAGGGTTCTTTTATCATCTTTGGTGCAATTCAAGGTATTGTTGAGGATGGAGGTTGGTGGTATTCTGCGTGTGTGTGTGGGAAGGGTATCTATCCTCAGAATGGTGCATATTACTGTGATTTTTGTTTGAAGCACATAACTAATGTGACTCCAAGGTTAGAAAATTTGTTGAAAATGTTTTCTCATATTGTAGAGTGGATTGTTTATAAAAATAAGGTTTCCTGATTCTATTTAGTTGAATGATGGTGTACCTTTTTATTTTTTCTCTGTGCAGATTTAAAATTAAAATAATAGTTGAAGATCATACTGGTGAGGGTATTTTCCTTCTCTTTGATCGTGAGGCATCTTATTTGCTTAAGAAGTCATGTGCTGACTTGTTTACTGAGGTTTAAAGAGATGCAAGTGTATGTTTTTAGTTCTCTTTTGTGTTGTTCAATTTATGGTTTGGCATATTTATTATTCAAACTCTATATTTCTTATGTATTACTGTCAAAACAGCTTATATGTGGGGATACTTATCCTCCCATATTTCAAGTGCTCATTGGAAAGAAGTTGCTTCTCAAGGTTGATACCAAAGGTGTCCCACAGGATACATTTTATGGGACTTTCCGAGTTAGGAGAATTTGTGATGATTCAACTATTATTGCGATGTTTGAACTTCCCGATTATGACGCTGATGACGAGTGTACTCCAAAAAAGGTTAGATATACATACAAATATTTTTAGATCCTGTTAATTCATGCTTAATTTTTTATTTTTTATTTATTTATGTATCTTACTGTGATGAATTTCTGTTCTGCTCTTATGTATTTTTAAACTCTTATGGCATATGAATAGGAGAATGATTTGCACAAATATGTTCCTTGTGGAAAAGGGGATGTTGGTATTAAGAAGGAGTTTTCAGATACTTTTATCAAGAGTGAGAAAGATGCTGGTGAGTGTCCTGGGATTTTGTGTAAATCCCCGATTCTTATTGATTTTTTAGCTGGAAAACAGCCTGCTGTTTCTGGAGTGACTGAGTTTGTTGCCTTAAATGATGGTGAATATGGAAAAGATGAGAAAACACCCAGCAATAATGCTGTTAGTGATGATCTTTCTGCTGAACTCGATATATTGCTTAGCTCAGTGGAAAAAGAAACTCAGGTACTCATGGATAATAATTTTTCTTCTTATTCCTATCTGTGGTGTTCCTAACTGTATTTTGTATTCTTGAGTCAGTTTAATACCTTTTTTTTATTTCTTTGTCATAGGAGGTGTTGTCCCATGTTGTTGATTCATCTTCGCAATATGGAGAGAAGCTTATTCATGAGAATCATGTTGTCAGTTGCAAGGGAAAGAGGAATTTGAATCCTCAATTTGAAGAGGCTGCTGTTGATGTAGATGGGCGTGGGTTGAAGGTTGCCAAGGTTAATGGAGTTTGATTGAAGCTGTGGAATTGAGCTGCTGTGTCTAGGTGTAGGTGTTTTATGTATTCTATATCTATAAGTATTTAGGAAGGCTTGTGATTGCAAATAGGTGGACATGTAATGATGCTGGCTGGATGTTATTTTGATTTCACTTTTTTGGATTGTGTCCAACAAATAGGACTGTCAGATATAGGGGTTTTCGTATATGTTGGCTCGGGTAATGTGCCAAGTTGGTCTATTCTCAACTCCTTTTTTGTAATAGTGACTCTGCTAGGGATTGGACACATTTTCAATGTTGTACCCTCTTTACGTTACATACTAGGATATGTGGTCATATTTTGGATTACTCTTTATCATAGGGGTGATAGGCATATGTAATTGTCTATATCACTATCAATCAATGTTTTAATGAAATGCAGCAGTTCTTATTTGTATCTCTTTATTGTTGTATAAATTTATCTTTTTATGTTGGTTAGTTATTGCTCTTCATTATAATACACTATTTCTTTTATTTTATGCGTTATCAGAGGTGTGAAGGTTTATGAGTGCTTTGTTGGTGTCTTTGACAACTTTTTCTGCCAGCCCCCTCTTTCCCTCCCCCGTTCCTTTTTTTTTTCCAATTGTTCCTTATAGTAACTTAATAGGAACTTAATGATGTGCATGTGTTCTTCGGACTGAATCAGGCATACTTCTTGGCTTATAGTAACTTCTTCAACCTCTTGTTTTCTTTAGTACGAATAACACATATGTCTCATAACTCTATTCGTG
Source organism: Arachis stenosperma (assembly GCF_014773155.1). NCBI lineage: Eukaryota > Viridiplantae > Streptophyta > Magnoliopsida > Fabales > Fabaceae > Arachis > Arachis stenosperma. The sequence continues at coordinate 156,441,066 of NC_080385.1, forward strand.
CTAGAGAATATAGGCGAAATTCTTTAAAAAGAAAGCGAATGCAAAGTCAACATCGAAATGCAAGTGGTTAGTACTGAATTGACTTTAATGATATTTTTAGTCTTTTCTACTCTAATTTTTAGTGATTTTGTATCTATGTGAGTGTTTGTAACTTTTCTTCATTTTGTAATGCTCTAGAGGTGCTTGATTCCTCGATGCCTACCCTCACTTTGAATGATTATATGGGTAATTTTTATTGTTCTCTTTATATTTTTGTACTTAATCTTTGTGTTTATAATAATCTATCTATTTATTTTATATGTTTTCAATGTTTCTATTTCTTCTTATATTTTAGAAAATTTATTTGAGGTGTCCCAGAATGTTAATCAGAGTTCAAGTTTTATTTTGTCAGGTATAATAATATCTTTAACTATTTGATCCCTCTTTGATTTTTTCCTGTTAAATTATATTTTAGGTTTCTTTGATTTATGTCTAATAGCAAATGTTTTTAAGTCATTTATTATTGTTTTTTTATGCTGTTACACCTAAAAGGGTTAACTTAATTATTAGTAATCTATAAAATTTATAATTAAATATATGTTTGTACTTCTGTAAGATATAAAGTAGTCAAAAATTAAACATACGTCAGTAAAAGATATAAAGTAGTCAAAAATTAAATAAAGTGACTGTTAGGTCCATCCTTATATTTTTTGCTTTCAGATTAATTAGGCCTTGAATAAAAAAATAAATATTAATTTGGTCCTTCAAGATAGTGAACCATGAATATATTACGTCTCTCAATTGTTTTATTTATGATGTTAAATTTAGTGTCATACTTGAATGTTCTTACTAATTTTTCATTGGTTTTTCTGAATGAATCGGCAGCTCTGATCTGGTTCTTCCTGATATCTTTTTACGTCATAATTAGTAATTTAGATTATTTCATTTTAATGTTCGTAGTTAGTATCAGTGATTAAAATAATAAAACAAAGTGTATTCTAATGTTGTTAAAAATTAAACTCATTTTGAATGTGCATTTAGTTTTATTTATATTTACTTAGTTCATAAATGAATGTTTTATTTTTATTGATTTTCGTATTTTATTATATTTGTGCTGTTCACATTCCATGTTCGTTATTAGATAGTTAATTGATTTCTTTTTGCATGATTTATTTTTGTTTATATTTAGTTGTTGAATTTATCTTTACGTAAGTTTGTCTTATTCTAAATCAAAATGGATGATATAGACCAATCAGAAATATACGATCCTTCCGTAAATTCATTCAGTCAAGTTAGTTCTGTTATTGATCATCCTCTGTTCTTGCAAAGTGAGATACGAGGTACATTCTCTTTCTTAATTCATATATTAATCAAGAATAGTAAATTAGAAACTTTATTTATTTAGTTCTAAAACATCCGATTGTGATTATGTCATGAGATATTATTCAATTAGTGTAAAATATAAATAATATTTTCTGACGTATTTTTTCTCACAACACTCAAATGAGTAAAGTATTTTTTTATATTATATCTTTATACTAATAGTTTATTCATTTTGTGTTGAGTCTATTTCGTGTCATGTAATTCGGATGAAATCCTATTATTATTGGGTATATTTTTCTCGGTTTTATGTTTACCAGGTTGCCTTGATGTTGGTGATCCTAACTATGAATGTTCAATTTGTGGCGCGTGTTTCTGGTTATTAGAACGTGTTGAAAGAGATTCTACAGTTAATCATCCTATTTTTACTGTTTGTTGCTCAAAGGGAAAAATTCAGTTACCTTATCTCCAAAGGCCCCCTTATCTCCAAAAAAATATTCGATCTTATAACAGTATGTTTGCCTTCACGTCTCTTGGCGGTAAGGTATTGGATTCAGTGAATGATGGGAGAGGTCCACCGCAGTTTATAATAAGTGGTCAAAATTATCATCGGATTGGAAGTTTGCTCCCAAATGCTGGTGAGAAGCCTAAATTTGCACAATTATACGTATACGACACTCAGCATGAGATAATTAATAGGCAACGAATCTTTGGGTATGTGTGTTTGATACATTGTTGTTAGTCTTTCTATTGTATTTTCCTGATGTTTTGCTATTATTTGTATTGGAAAACATGTTTATAGATATGACTTCATAGTTATACTGTGTTTTGTTTATAATGTGCTATTAGTCATTTTTTTTAATAATTATATATCAAAATATCTTACAATTGTATTTTATATGGGTTTTAAATATATTTTTTTTGGTTAATATATATTTCTTTTAGGCAAACATCTGAGATAGATAAAGAATTGATAACTGAGTTGTTGCAAATGATCGATACTCATAATGTCATAGCACAGTCATTTCGAAGAGTTAGAGAATTCTATCAGTGTCATCCATCTGAGATTTTCTCATTGAAGTTGTATTCGCAACGGAACGTTGATCGAAGAATGTACAGTGCTCCCTCTTGCGATGAAGTTGCTGCTTTAATTGTTGGCAATTTTGATTCGTCGGATCATGGTCGTGACATTATTGTTCGATCTACTGCTGGTCGGTTGCAACGTATATATGAAACTCATGCTCTATATTGGCCCTTACAGTATCCTCTGTTGTTTTCATATGGTGAGGATGGTTATCAGTTGAACATTGGTTATCGAGGTGAACAGTCTGGATATATTTCTGGAAGGAGAACAAGAGTTTCTCTCAGGGAATTCATATGTTTTCGTCTGCAGATTAGGGAGCATGAAGATGGAATTATTCACAAGTGTAGGCGGTTGTTTCAACAATTTGTTGTTGATTGTTTCACGATGATTGAGTCCCAGAGGTTGTATGAGATTAGAATGAAGCAAAGTACAATTAGAGGAGAGGTTCTTCAAGGAATAGAGGAGGCTATGCGTCGTGGTGATGATGAGGCTTCTTCAATTGGGACACGAATTATTTTGCCTTCCTCCTTCACTGGTGGTAAACGTTATATGTTTAACCGTTGTCAGGATGCCATGGCAATTTGTAAACATTTTGGCTATCCAGATTTATTCCTAACTATTACATGTAATCCAAATTGGCCTGAATTCCAGCGGTTCACAGAGCGAGAGCGAATTCCCATCGCTGATCGTCCTGATATCTCTTGTCGTGTTTTTCATGCTAAGTTGAAGTGCCTCCTTAGCGATCTGAAGGAAGGTGTGTTTTTTGGTCCACTTAATGCAGGTATGTTCTTTTCTCGCTAAGCATTTCAATTTCTGTTTGTTGTTGTCGGACATGCAGTTGTTTGGTTCTTTAATATGTTTTTTGTATTTTTTAGGTATGTATACTATTGAGTTCCAAAAAAGAGGTCTACCTCATGCACACATGTTACTCTGGCTTAATGGAGAAAGCAACTTACAAAGTGTTGAAATTATTGATGAATTCATTTGTGCTGAGTTACCCAATCCACAGAAATTTCCATCTCTTTATAATGTTGTCACCAAGTACATGATCCATGGTCCCTGTGGTGCACTTAGACCGAGTTCTCCTTGCATGAAAGATGGTAAGTGCTCAAAATTTTATCCAAAAAGATTTGTTGACCAAACGAGTTTTGATGAAGATGGGTATCCAATATATAGACGTCGTAATATGGGTGTGACAGTGAAAATCAACGATGTTGATATTGACAACAGATTTGTTGTGCCATATAATCCGCTATTGTTGATGAAATATCAAGCTCACATAAATCTTGAGTTTTGTAACAAGTCAAATGTCATTAAGTATCTTTTTAAGTATGTTAATAAGGGTCCAGATCGGGTGACTGCAACTGTTGCAGAAAGATATGATGTTGGTGAATCTTCTCAGGTGGTTGATGAGATCAAACAGTATTATGATTGTCGTTATTTGTCACCTTCTGAATCCATGTGGAGGATTTTTGCTTACGATATTCATCAAAGATGGCCGTCGGTACAGAGGTTGACTTTTTACTTGCCAAACCAGCAACATGTTGTATTCGATGATGCTGATAGCACTACTCATGTTTATTTGCGCAACAAAGATTTGCTTACGATGTTTACGGGTTGGATGATGGCCAATAGGCGGTTCACGGAGGGGCGGTCTCTAACATATGTTGAATATCCAGGTAAATTTGTATACTGTTTGAAGAGCAGGGAGTGGAAACCAAGACAGAGGGGATTCTCTATTGGAAGACTGAGTTTCGCTCATCCCTCCTCCGGTGAACTTTTCTACCTGCGGATGCTTTTGAATGTGCAGAGAGGTTGTACCAGTTTTCGAAGTATAAGAACTGTGAATGGTGTTACTTATGATACATTTCAAGAGGCATGTTCTGCCATGGGTTTCTTGATAGATGATAATGAGTATGTTTCTGCTATTAAGGAAGTCGCTGAGTTAGCGTCAGCTGCACAGTTAAGGAGGCTTTTTGTGATCTTGCTGCTATCTGGTTCCATGGGAAGACCTCTATCAGTTTGGGAGCAAACTTGGGCTTATTTGTCTGATGATATTCTTTATCGCAGAAGACATGAGCTGCAATACCCTGGTAAGATTTTTTGATCATCATGAATTTATTACATGACAAGTGGGCACACACGCATGCACACAGTAGATAAGTTATATTATGGTGTTAATATTTATTAATTATTGTTAAACGTAGATCTAACTATGAGTCAGGATGAGTTACAAACGTTTGGTTTGTTGGAGATTGAGAAACTATTGCAGAGTAATGGAAAATCATTGAGAAATTATGCTGGTATGCCGGTTCCTGATAACTCTTTAGTCTCTCAATTTAGCAATTTGATGCTACTACGTGAGTTACAGTATGATACTGTTTCTTTGTCTCGTGAGCATGATGCAAATATATTAAAGTTAAATGAAGAACAGAGGGTGGTCTACGATAAAGTTATTGATTGTGTTTCGAATAAGAGACATGGATTCTTTTTTTTTTGTATGGGTTTGGTGGCACTGGAAAAACTTTTTTATACAGAGTTTTGTCAGGTAGATTGCGATCTGAGAAAAAGATTGTTATTAATGTTGCTTCTAGTGGTATTGCTTCTCTGTTGTTACCGGGTGGTAAGACGGCACATTCTATGTTCAATATTCCCGTTGAGATTACTGAAGATACTGTTTGCCGGATTAAGAAGGATAGCCCAAAGGCTGAGGTATTTCGAATTGCCGATTTGATTATTTGGGATGAGGCACCCATGACTAACAAATTAGCATTTGAAGCGCTCGATAGGACGTTGCGTGATATAATGGGTTCGGTCTCTGATAGGAATAAAAATTTACCTTTTGGTGGGAAGGTGGTCGTTCTTGGTGGTGATTTTAGGCAGGTCTTGCCAGTTATTCCAAAAGGTTCGCGTGCTGAGATTGTTATGGCTTCCATAAATTCTTCTGTTCTTTGGAAATATTGTGAAGTTTTGCGACTAACAAAAAATATGAGGTTAGGAATCGGGTTTGAACAATCAACTGCTCAGGAGTTAAGGTTGTTTTCAGATTGGATACTTCAAATCGGTGAAGGTCGTTGTGGAACAGTGGTCAACGAGAAACTTTTTGTTGATATTCCTTCTGATCTAATCATTCCTGTCTTGGAAAATCCAGTGGAAGATATTGTAAATACAATATACCCGAATTTGGTTCAGAATTTTCGTGATCCAAGTTTCTTCCAAGATAGGGCAATACTCGCTCCGACTGTCGACAATGTTGAAGAGATAAACAATTATATAGTTGATTTGTTGCCCGGTGAGGAGAAAAATTATCTCAGTGCTGATTCGATATGTGGTAGTGATGCCTATTCTGATGTTGATGTTGATTGGATAACTGTTGAATTCTTGAATCAGATTAGGTGTTCTGGTCTACCTAATCATTTGTTAAAGTTGAAAATAGGTGTTCCTATTATTTTGTTGAGGAATATTGATCCGGCTGGTGGTTTGTGTAATGGAACTCGACTTGTCGTGCGAGATCTAGGGACAAATGTCATTGGTGCAGATATTGTTTCTGGTAGCAATGTTGGGGACAAAGTTTTTATCACAAGAATGAGTATGATTCCTAGTGATACGGTTATACCGTTTAAATTCCAACGTCGTCAATTTCCGGTTTCTCTGTCCTTTGCGATGACAATCAACAAGAGCCAGGGTCAGACGTTATCAATGGTCGGTTTGTTCTTGCGTCGTCCTGTGTTTTCTCATGGTCAACCTTATGTGGCTCTTTCCCGGGTTCGGAATAGAAATGGTCTTAAGATTTTACTTTGTGATGAAGGATTAGATGATGCTGGTAGGACTGAAAACGTTGTATTTAAGGAAGTTTTTGATAAGGTATAATGTTGTTTGTTGTTATATCTTTAATCTTGTCTCTGTAATTATAGTTTCTTGATTTTTATCCATATTATATCTTCTGTTAGAATTGTTTTTGGTGTGTTCTGTTTTCTATTTTTATTGTATTTGGTTCTATATTTAGGTGAAATTCTAATTTGATTTCTCATATTTTAAATATTTATTTTAGTGTAGAATAATTTTGCATGATTTTAATATTTTTTCAGTCTTAATTTGATGCAAATTCTTTGTATCAGAAAATATTTTGTATTAAACTATTGAGATTTTAAGTGCTTAATTATGCATTAAATTGTTATGCATTTATTAAAGTCTATCAGTGTTCTTCTTTTATATTAATCTTTGGTTTCTATATAATATAATCAAACGGTGTATATAAATATGCGATTCTCTATGACTAGCTAATTGTAGTTCTTATTTAAAAGGTACTTTCTTCTTTAGTTTATGAATTTGATGATTTGTATTTTTGTAATTTATTTTGCTTTCTTTTTTTTAAATCCATTTTTTAAATATAATTATCTTGTTTGATATGAAAAGGCCAATTTTTTTTATCATACGTGTGGTTTCATCTCCAATCGGATAGGTATCCGCTTTCAGGGCCATATACATCAAAGTTGTACGTTCTTCTCCAGTGTGGCTTATCCTTAGCAAGGGTGCATGTGCTCCTCTTTGGTTTCGGCGTCAGCTTTTTTTTTTTTTTGCGATTCCTTCACGTAAGCTATTTTTTCTGCAGATTTAGTTGATCAGGGAATCATGAAATTGAAACCAAGCTCTTACATAGATAATAATATTTTTCGATATATTATGTTTCTTTTTGAAAATACAAAATTTTATTAAAGTGTTATGCATTTATTTATTATAGTCTATCAATGTTGTTCTTTTATATTAACCTTTGATTTATATATAATATAATCAATCAAATGTTGTATATAAATATGGTACATTCTATAAGCAGATAATTGTTATGCTCATTTAAAAGATACTCTGTTCTTAATTTATTATGTGGTTTTCATGGTATTAAAATTTGTTAAAAAACTTCATTATTTATTTCTGTAAATTTGGTATTTTTTTCTAAATAAGTTGAAAAAAACTGTATTGTTAATATATTGATAAAAATAAAATATCATAATTTTATTAATGAAAACTAATTATTTATGTTTTTATACAAAGAAATAGTCACATGATACCAGTGCAAAAATGATTTTAATTTATCATACAAAAATTTTATAAAAATTTAAATTATATTCTATTTATACAATTTTAATTTATTTTAACTATTTTTAACATATATATTTAGATAATAAATATATTATTAATAATAATTTTTTTATAATGTTATATCTAAAATTTTTCTTAGCATCTCTTAACATCATTTAGTTAATTTATCCAAATTTCAATTAATTTTGTTTTTTTCTTGTGTTAGTTAAAATGTATCTTTTTTGATAGATAAACCAGATTTTATTTCTAAAAGAAATCAATTCAAATTATTTTTTTATATTGACTTTTATTAAAATTCAAAAATTAAATATCTAAAATGATCAATATTTTTTTGTACTACTAATCTAAAAAAATTTTTGCGATTCCTTCACGTAAGCTATTTTTTCTGCAGATTTAGTTGATTAGGGAATCGTGAAATTGAAACCAATCTCCTACACAGATAATGATGTTTTTCGATATATTATGTGTCTTTTTGAAAATACGAAATTTTATTCAAAAATTTGATTATTTACTTTTTAAATTGTAATATTATTTTTTCGAAACAAATTAGACATAGGTTATATTCTTAATATATTAATAAAAAAAATATATGACTTTCTTATTAATAAAAAACAATTATTTATCTTCTCTTAAAAAGGAAAGTTAGATGATATCAATGTAAATTTGATTTTAATCTGTCAAAAAAATTTGATTTTAATCCATATTATATATTTTGTTAATAAAAAATTCTTGGTGCCTTCTGTGTTCTATTTTTTATTATTAATTTGGTTCTAATATTTATGTCTAATTCTAATTTTTTTGTCTAATATTTTAAGTTTTTTTTTTAGTGTAAAATAATTTTGGGCAGTTTAAATTATTTCAGTTTAAATTTTAGTAAAAATTATTTCTATTATAAAATATTTTGTATTAGACTATTGAGATTTAAAGTACTTAATTATGGACTAAAGTGTTATGCATTTATTATAGTCTATCAATGTTGTTCTTTTATATTAACCTTTGATTTATATATAATATAATCAATCAAATGTTGTATATAAATATGGTACATTCTATAAGCAGATAATTGTTATGCTCATTTAAAAGATACTCTGTTATTAATTTATTATGTGGTTTTCATGGTATTAAAATTTGTTAAAAAACTTCATTATTTATTTCTGTAAATTTAGTATTTTTTTTTCTAAATAAGTTGAAAAAAACTGTATTGTTAATATATTGATGAAAATAAAATATCATAATTTTATTAATGAAAACTAATTATTTATGTTTTTATACAAAGAAATAGTCACATTATACCAGTGCAAAAATGATTTTAATTTATCATACAAAAATTTGATAAAAATCTAAATTATATTCTATTTATACAATTTTAATTTATTTTAACTATTTTTAACATATATATTTAGATAATAAATATATTATTAATAATAATTTTTTTATAATGTTATATCTAAATTTTTTCTTAGCATCTCTTAACATCATTTAGTTAATTTATCCAAATTTCAATTAATTTTGTTTTTTTCTTGTGTTAGTTGAAATGTATCTTTTTTGATAGATAAACGAAATTTTATTTCTAAAAGAAATCAATTCAAATTATTTTTTTATATTAACTTTTATTAAAATTAAAAAATTAAATATCTAAAATGATCAATATTTTTTTGTACTACTAATCTAAAAATTTATGGTTCCAGAATTTTGATTTTATTAATATAATCCTCTCAATTTAACCATAACCCTAATTAAAGTCCTAAAACACGCTTCCACTTCAGTTCGATAGTTCTCTTCTTCATCGCGAAGCTCATTCCATCCATCGCACCATCTCCGTAGCGTCTCGCTGGGCTGAAGTTTAGGCTTCTCTATTGGGTTTTGGTCACATGCAGATAAGGTATTTGTATCTCTGCGATTCCAATGGATTCCACTGCCAGGGTGTTCTTCTCTTCGTTGCGTGTGTTCTTTCTCCACCACCAGGGTTCCTCTGTCTCTGTCTTCTGATCATTCACCATGCTCCTTCTCCATTTCTCTGTTTGGATAGCAGATGTCGCCACTACGGCTCAAGAGGTATTTGTGTTGTATGGTTCCATTCTCCTCCTTTTCAATCTTTCTGGTTTCGTTCTCCACTTTCAATTTTTTTTCCTGTTAATTGTTACTGTTTCCTTTATCCATCTTTTATTCTTCACTTGTTTGGTTTCTGATTTAATCATGGTGATTGTAACTTTTTTTCCTAAGTCAATGGTTCTCTTCTTTGTTTGTGGTTTTGGTGTTTTTGTTGAATTTTTTGTTCTTGGGGGTTCTGCTGATTATATTTTATATAATTTTGTTTCTGGTATTGGACTGAAGTTAAGTGTGGTGTTAGGTATACTAGGCTCATGAAATGTTGTTTCTGCTTTATTGTGAATTGTCAAATCAACTATATGTGGTAGGTATTTGGTAATTTGTAACAGGCTTCTTCCCATAATTTTTTTTTGCTCTTTTCCGATGTGTATTTGGTTACTTGTGATATCTTCCTAAATGATGTGTGTAGGGATATCAATCTATATATGCCTATTAGTCTATCTCTGCCCCATATGTGAAGCTTTCATTGTAAGCTTTAGTGTTTCTTAACTTTGGGAGTTTAACTCCAACATATCTGTTTATCTTCTCATCTTAGTGGTGAAATTTCTCTGTATATCTTCTCTTTTTGGTGTTCTTAACCTATATATGTTGGGAATGAATAACCATGTTGATCTGGTGGAGAAAATCACTCCCTGGAGAGAATCATGGAAAGTGCATGTTAAAGTTGTGAAGTTGTGGTACCACAAGAATCCTGGTTTGGATGCTTCTCAAAATCTGTTGCATATGGTCTTAATGGATGAGAAGGTAAATCTTATTTTATGTTTGTATTTCCTTAAGTTGTTGGAAACTTTTTTTGTTTTTAAATATGCAGAACGGAATTTTATTGTTGGTTGCAAAGTGATTTGTTTTGTTGTTTTAGTTTTTTAATCAATTGTTTTTATGCTGTTTGGATAGCTAAATATGTTAATAAATTCAAAATATGAACGATTTTTTTTCAAATCCAGTTACACAAGATCCAAGCAACCATTAGAGATCAGCTTATATCAAAGTTTGCTTCCTCTTTACACGAAGGGGATCTGTATTTGATGAACCATTTTACAGTTGTACCAAACACTGGTATGAACAGAGTGACCACTCATCGTTTCAGACTTTTGTTCCAATACAAGACCTCTGTTGTTTCTGTGGTATCTCCAAGGATTCCGCATTCCGGTTTGTGTTTGAGATCAATAGATGAAATTTATCAAATGACAACCGAGCACAATTTTCTTATTGGTTTGTACAAGTTTCTTGCTCTACCTTTTTATTGTCATAGTATTATGTTTTAACAAGTCTGGTTTGTAATTCAAATTTGTAAATGTTTCAATGTAATTATTAGACTTTGTTGGGATTATTACTGGTGTTCGAAAAGAAAGAGATGTAGCATCATATGGGAAGCTGCTCAAAGTAGTTGTGCTAGAAGTTTTCAGTCATGGGTAATATGTCCCTTACTCCTTCCTATATCAGTAGTTATGCTCTATTCATTCAATTTATTTTTGTTTTAGCATTTATGTTTATAATAATAAATATATACTTAGATTCTTTTCATCTTTTGAAATTTATTTCTTCAGCAAAAAGGTCCAATGCAATGTCTTTGGAGATGCTTGTGATCTCTTGGAGTATGATAAATTACAAAAATATCCAAGATCTCCGTTGATTGTGCTCGAGTCTTTTAAAATCAAAGCAATTGAAGGTTAGTTTCAGGCATATTCAGCGAATTTTTTATCTAATATCTACTTTTCTGATTTTTTACCTTTTAAGTTAAATATGGTTTGAGGTTAATAGAGTAAGATTCTTTGATGCAGGTGGAGTAGTTCTACAGAATGTGATCAATGTCTCTAGGTTATTTATTAATCCCGACATTCGTGAGTCTGTTGAGTTCCTAAGCAAGTTAGTTGTGAAATAATTATTGTAAAGGTTTAAGCTGCTGTGCTTATTTTGTTGGTATTCATGTATATGTTTTGTCTCATGAAGATTAGTTATTGTATATTTTTTTTGTAGATTTAGTGTATCCAGTTATGGATTCTCAAGACTTGTGACCAATGATCTTGGATACTTAATTTCTAAAGTTGATGGTATTTTCAATCCCAAAGAAATCTGTGATATTCAAGATATTCATTTAGATAACGGGGTACTATTTTAGATTACCAAAGAGTCTATTTAATACTTAAACTTCAACTTCTTAAACATGTTTGTTGGGTTTATATCATTGTCTTTAAAATTTTATAGGGTGCTCATTACTTTGTTATTTGGACAATTAATGAAGTTATAGATGAACCAAATTGGTGGTACTACTCATGCGTGTGTGGTCATGCCGTTGTTGACCATGAGGATCTCTACCTTTGTGATGCTTGTGGTTCATGTGTTGAACATGTGTTGGTCAAGTAAGGTTCATATGTAAATCTACTATTTTATAGATTGATTATTAATTTTATAGATTTTTGGTTAGTTCTTTGTTATGCTTCACTCTATGTGTTTTGAAGCAGATTTAATTTCTTGATTTTAGTTATGATTCTTGTTTCTTAATTGTCTTAGATATAGGATTCGTGTAAAGATTCATCATCGTGGGTGTGCTGTTTTGTTTGTTTTGCTTGATAATGTGGCAACAAAACTACTTGGAAAAGCGTGTGCTGAAGTATTTCTCGGGGTAGATGAAGAATTTCCTGTTGATCCTAGTGTGCTTGCAGTATGAACTTTTTCATATTGAACCTCATTCAGTGTTTGTTAATTTTATTTTTTGTGTTCAACTGTATTGATTCTTTTATATTAAATTCCGAAGGTCTGTCGGTCATATTCTCCAGAAATGTTTGGTGTTGTTGTTGGAGAGGAGAAAGTTTTCAAGGTTCAAATTCTTTCTGGAGTTGATCCAGATTACTCTGGGTCCTTTAAAGTTGTAAATGTGTTTAGTAATAATCTGGAAGCAGCTGCAATCCATGATTATGTGAATGTATGATTTCTGACCCTATGTTACAACATCTTGATGCATTCCTCTTTTTTCTTGATCAATGCATTCGATACTTATTCTAAGTAAATTATCCCAGGCAAGGCTTCACGATCCGATTTTTGCACCAATCTATGATGCCTATTTGCAGTACGCAACTCCGGAAGATTACAAGACTCAAGTAGTGTGTGATAATTCTATTCAATCAGAAACTATTGAAGATATTATTACTGATCTGATTTCACCCAATCGCTGCTATTCTGATGTTGAGAACGTATATTATTTATTCTCATTTGTGATAAGATCTCCTTGTCCTTTCTTTTTTATTATTCTTGTTATATCATATGCTGAAAACTTAGTAATTGATAGTTTTGTAAATTATTTGAAGTTTGAAATGCTATATTTCTTTTTTGTGTGCTGGCAGGGTGGTTTCGTTTTTATTTTGGGAACTATATCATCTGTTTTCAAGAAACATAAGTGGTGGTTCTCAACTTGTTTGTGTGGTTCTCTTGTGTCGGCTAATAAACAAAGTTTATCATGTGATCTATGTAAGCTTCAATGTATTGATGCTGTCCCAAGGTGTTTTCTTCTTTAGTTTTATTCTGTTTTCCTCTGTTTTCGTAACTAATTATTATTCCAAACTTAACTCAAAATTTTCTTGTTTTCTACTGGTTTTTAAGATTTTGCTTGAAGATTGTAGTGTCTCATGCCAATGGGAACAATATTTTTGTTCTTAAAGATCGTGAGGTTGTGCAACAAATAAAGATTAAATGCTCGAGGTTCTTGGATAGTCACCCAGAGTTGAATCAGGTTCTCATCCTGCTGTGGTTTTAATTAGTATATAGTTATATAGATATATAGATATAGATATAGTTAGTTTGTATGTTTTGACATTCCTAAGAAATACATAACCTATTATTATGCTCTATATTTTAACTGTTTTGTTTTTTTTTTATTTTTCGTTTTTAGGGATCTTATTGCAAAGTTGTTCCATTGAAACTAATTTCAAATCTTTTGCACAAAAAAGTTGTATTCATGGTTGATGCTAGGCCTGTGGGTTATGAGATGAATCGATCTGTGTATATTGTTCAACAAATTTGGGATGATGCCTCTGTTATTAATGTTTTTGAGGCTGCTTCTGAGATGAATGATGATAAGGTTTGGTTTTATGGTTTTTATAAGTTGTTTGATTATTAGTATTTAAAAATATCAATAACTGAGAGGATTTAAACTTTTTTTTCAGATTCGTGTTTTGGTTGATTCTTTGCTTGAAGTTGAAGACGCTTTAAGCCAATGTGGAAGTGATCATGACGCTGTGGAGGATCTGCATGCTTTTTAGTTTAATGTGTTGACATAGTACTTGAAATTGTTGTTTGATTTCTGGTTCTTAGAATTCTAATATGGATATAATTGTGATAGTTACGCATTTAATGAAAGTACTTTTTAATTAGAAGAAACGAAAATGTTCGTTTATTTGATCAATTTCAGATGAATTGGCTCAGTAATTAATTAATTATTACTTTGTTTATAAATGTAAGAATAAATTATAATTGCCCAAAAAGATATAGATGCTGGTTAATTCTTCATTTTATATTTACATTTTTTAATGTATTTAAGCTAAAGTTAAATTTAATTGTTATTAGCAAATATATATTTTGTTTTCATTTAAAAATTTATTACATTTCAAATTGAAATATAAATATGGAAGCTGGTTAGCTCCAAATACCGAACTTATTTTGTACAAGAACTCTGTTCTTCATGAAAGGTTTTTTTTTTCTTGACAATGCAGTCAAAAGACAAAATATATTGTAGTTGCAAGTGTATTCTTTTTTTTTTCAGAATTATTCTGAATATGTCGTGATGGTAGGGTATTTTTACATCAACTGTTTCATCAATCATTAAAGCTATAACACAAAATAATATGTATTTTAAATATTCTTTTATATAACATAAGAACTTCTATCATTATACTTACATTTAATTAGTACTATAATTTTGTTTTAGGAAAAACAAAATTTATTTATATTTTCATATTATACACCTAATATATATTTAATATTGATTGATTTTTTATTAAGATTCTGATATATATTTTTTTCCTAATTTAGTACATAGATTTTTAACTTTTATTTCGTATATTAATTTTTTTTTTTTAAAGTTCAATAATTTCTTTTGTTGTTCATATACGTTAATTTTAATATCTGAATAGTATTTTATTTTTGTTTTAGACTTCAACCTCATGTTTAAAATTTATAAAAGGATTTAAAATTAAAATACATTTATATTTAAAGAATTATTTGTATTTTTTTCTGTCAATTTATTTAAAAAAAATTAAACTTTAAATTTATCCAGTTTGGCCAACACTAAATTGGAATGAAGAAGATCATTGTTGGGGTTGAAGGGTAAGAAGGGAAGGGAAAGAGAGAAAGGAGGTTGCGTGAACGATTCGGTAAAAGCGAAGGTAGGTTGCGTGAGAGAGAAGGTGAAAGTGGTTGACGATTACTGTAGGAGCACATGCATCACCGAAAGAAAGGGGCCAGGTGGAGGGGATGACACCTGTTTTTGCATCAGTCGTCTCATCAATCACTAAAGCTATAACACAAAATAATATATATTTTAATCATTCTTTTATATAACATAAAAATATTTATCATTGTATTTACATTTAACTAATAGTATAATTTTGTTTTAGACAAAAAAAATTATTTAAATTTTTATACTATACATCTTATATATATTTAAAATTGATTTCTTATTAAGATTCTAATATCTCTTTTTTTCATAATTTAGTACATAAATTTTCAACTTTTCTTTTATATATTGTTTATTTTATTTTTAAAGACCAGTAATTTATTTTGTTCTACAGATATGTTAATTTTAATATTTTTGTACTATTTTGTTTTTGTTTTACACTTGAAACTAACATCTGAAATTTATAAAATAATTTAAAAGATAAAAAAATAGTCTCTCTAATGGAATGGAACATCAACAGTCATCTTCCTCTTAAGTTTCTCCTTCGTTACCGAGTCCTCGGCCCTACGTTTCTCTTTCCTGCTTTTGCCGGCTGTTGGCACTCTCCCGTTCCTGCATGTTTCTTCTCTGTGGTTGGTGTGACCCCGAATTGCGTCTCACCATTCTCAACCAGTTTTCTTTATCCCTATACGGTTCGTGTTTATGGATCGTTTCTTGGATTATCCAATGTCTCTCTCTGTCGGAAATCTGTGCATCAATGTTACCCACTTCCGTCGACCTTCTGGGTCTGAACAATTCCGTCGGAGCGGTATTCCTATCATCATCGTGTTTTATTTTATTTGTTTCCTTTTATTAAAAATATCATTCTAATTTACTAATTTTTATACTCTAATCTGTTGGTAGATGAAGATGTATGAGAAATCAATACAGAATGGAGCTGGTTCTGGATCTGAAATTTCAACCGGGTTCCACTGAAAATCGAGAGTGGGTTTGAAAATTTTGAAGAAAGCTAAGTTACATAATTTCTCTTCTGAGTTATTTGTGTAGAAACTGTGTTCAATTTTGATGAGTTTTTTTATTCTTCTTATCAGCTGTTTTGGGTCGATTCTTTTCATTCTGAGTGCTTTGACGTAGTGATTGAGAGAAGAGATTCAAGTGGGAAGCATGCAAGGGAGTATACTGTTTATACAGGGGTATTGGTTCAGTATAATTGTTTTCATTTGTATGGGTTTTTTGCGTGTTTTGTTGATTTTCAATTGGTCTGGGTTGGTTTGACATTCATTTTTTTTTTTTGGGTGTAATTTGTACTTTCTTTGTTAGCTCTCTTGGAGTTTCAGCTGAACTATAGGGCATCATTGATAAGAGTTTATAGCTTTTTTTAGTTTTATTTGGGTGAATCTTCCTGATGTGTTCTATCTCAATACTCATATTGGTGGGGAATAGTATATCTACATAGTCAAATATATCATGAATCAATAGATATGGTTGGTTTATAGATAATAGATAGATAAATAGATGTATCTAGATTCATAGATAGGTGATATTAGATAGCTATATGTAGAAGTATGAGTATATGTTATTTAATTATAGGTATGGGCACATTGAAAGTCATATGTCAATCAATCAATCAATCAATCAATCAATTTATGCAAGGAGTTCAACATAAACGTGTTCTACAAGCTTTGGATTACAGGGTTGCCCCTTCTCTACTATAAGTAGTGATGAGGTGATGGAGTATTGCTGATCTCTCAGAAGCTATCATTTGTTGTTTACTTGTCTCTTCTTTTGCATTCCCTTTCATTGAGATAATACTCGGATCTAACACAGTTTTGCCAAGCTTTTGCTTTCTGTTTTTATCATCTACATTTTTTCATCTCTGTTATTTTTTATAAGATGATGTTGCTATTGATGCTATTAGAAAAATCTCTCCATGGAAGGAAAGTTGGACTATTGAGGCTAAGATCTTGTCCATTTGGGAAATGCTACGGTTGTTAATGAAAATATGCAGACACTATTACACATGGTCCTCATGGATAAACAGGTGAATGTGTGTTTGTGTGTCTCTGTGTGTGTATGCCTGCCTATGTTGTTTCAAAACTCATTTTTTAGTTAACTAAATTGTGTTTTTAAAATTCTATATGTGATTTTTTAGCATCTAATATCTCATGGTATAATTATAAAGGCTAAGGTGTTTTTTTTTTCCTTGTTTTTTTTTAAGCATCACAAAATCCAAGCAAGTATTGAGGATGATTTGATTTCAACTTTTATTGATCTGTTAGAAGAAGGAGAAATAATCATTATTTCTGACTTCAAATACCCAATCTTGGATTGGTGAGGGTTCAAGGCATCGTTTTCGCATCCTTTTCAAGTGTACTACCTCTGTTGTTGCTGCTTCAGTACAGTGATATCCAACCTGGTTTAAGTGTAACTTCTATAGACCAGATTCTTCAAAAGTGCATTGATTATGAGTACTTAATAGGTAAATTTCATTTTTGAAATATAACCATTATAAAGGTGTGTTAAATTGTAATTAATAGAAAATCAAGCAAGTGTCTCGTGGTATTCTATCTGAGGGTTTAATCCTCTCTTCTATAATTTGAGTAAACAGATTTTATTGGGGTGCTTTGTGGATTGAAAAAGAGAAGGGATGTTGAGAGTAATGGAAAGATGTTGAAAGTTCTGACCCTTGAAGTTTTTGCTGATGGGTATGCATTGTGTTTCTGTTTCTCATCCTTAATTTTAAATAACCTTGTGTTTGTTTTTCTTCTTTTTTTTATTTATTTTTTCTTTTTACTGCTCTTGAATTAGTCTATTCTTGTCCATCCTTTCTTATAATGATTACCCAGGAAGAAATCTCCTGCAATTTGTTGGTGATTGTCCTGCTCTTTTAGACATGAATACTTTGAAAAGGTACCAGAGACCACCTGTTGTAGTTCTGCAATCTTTCAAGATCAAAGTCAATGGAGGTGAAGAGTTGTCCATGTTGCACATGTTTCAGTTTTGAATTGTTTAAATATTTTTCCTATACGAATGAATACTTTCTTTAAGTAATAATTTCTTCTTATTGTCTTTTGTGATTTGTAGATAAAGTCACTCTCCAAAATGTCATCAATATTTCCCGAGTTTTGATCAACCCTGATATACAGGAGACTGTGAATTTTCTGAATCAGTTAGTTTTATTCAGTTCTCTTTAAGTTTTGCCTCTCTAAACTTGAAATTTGTGCCTCCCTCTCTATCAGTCTCTTTCTCTCTATCTGTTTCTGTTTTTTCTCTTTCTCTTTGTAACTCTCTATAAGTTTGTTCTTGAAATTCCTTAATGCTAATTTTAATTTTTTTTATTCATTTTAAATAGATATGGTATTGGGAGCCACCATTTCGGTAGACTCTGTATAATGAGGTTGGGGATTTGGTATGTGTAATGGATGATGAATCTTTTGATTGGAAGCTAATACGCACTATTGATAATCTTAAGGCCAACAATGAGGTGCGCACTATTAGTTTTTTAACATGTTTTAGTTGTGTGTAAGACATACTCGTGTTAATTGATTTTTTTAATTTGTATACATCCCTTGCTTATTCAATTCATAGTTTTATTTTTTCTAATAGGATGGACAATACTTTGTGGTTGGAGAAATTAAGGAGATTGTTGAAGATCCGGAGTGGTGGTTTTTTTCTTGTGTTTGCGGTCATCCTATTGTAGGTGATGACAATGTGTTCTATTGTCAGCTGTGCAGCAGAGAGATTCAGCATTTTATGATAAGGTAAATCTATGTTATGATTTACAAATTGACTTTCATGTGTTCTGATTCAATGTTATAAGTTGCCTTCATGTATCACCCTCTTCTGGGGCTGAAAAATAAGTGAATCTCATATTTACTTTCTTTATTATAGTTACAGGATTAAGATTCTTGTTGAAGACGGCACTTCTTGTGGAATGTTTGTCTTGTTAGACAGCCCAGCCACTAAGCTCTTAGGGAGAACCTGTTCTGATGTTTTTTTGTTGTTAGAAGATGAAATCGATGTATGGTTTATTTACTTATATTTTATTGCTGCATACTCTATGGATAAGTATCTCTTATACTTTATTTTTGTCGAATAATTAGTGATCACTTTTCAATATCTATGACAGAAAATTGAGCACCGATACTGTCCACAATTTTTTCATAAAATGCTTGGCAAAGAAATTATTTTCAAAGTCCAAGCAAAGAGGATTAGTGCTCATGGTTATTGTGGTACCTTTAAAATTATCAATGTCATTACTGATTCACGATTTTTCAACAAAGTTCAGGCTGATCAGTGCATCAAGGTTAGTGCATCAAGGTTACTTTTCTTTGTTTATGTTATGTATGGATATGGATTAATTGGAGGAATCTTTTTTATACATGGTTTCTCAATCCCCATTTCCTAATTATTTGGCTGTTGTTTAAATTGGTTTCCTTTACATACCAAGATGGTTTTGTTTCATATTTTATAAAGTTGGTTGTGTTTAATGATTAATGTTTGCTTTCCAAATTTTAAGGATGTTAGTTCTGATTCGATCTTTAGCCCAATATTTGAAGACTTTTCTCGGTATGGACAGCTTAGATGTTATGAGAACCAAGTGATATCTGGTGTTCAAATGCAGTTGCATAGCATTAAAGAGATTCTTGCTGACATTCTTTGTGCTAAGGTGTATTCTTGTTCATCAAGAAATGTTAGTAATTTTTTTTTTCAACCATCTGAAGTCTGTTTCAACATGTGTGGTATGATAAGAAATGTATCATAATATACCAATTATTGTTTTTCTACAGGATCATATTTGTATTTTGATCGGTGAGATTATAGATGTTCTTAAACATCAGAAGTGGTGGTCCTACTGTTGTCTGTGTAATGCACCTGTTTCTCATATTGGGAATGTATTTTATTGTTATGTGTGTAGAGTTGAGTGTGTTGATGCCATAAGAAGGTATCTATTCTCTCTCTCGGAGTTGTTGGTGCCAGTTTTCTTTTTGCTTTACTGAATCTTCTGCACATGTTTCCCAATGTACGTATTTTTTATTTTTTATTTTTACATTACTTAGGTATCGGATCAAAATTATTGTTTCTCACTCAAATGGCAGCAATGTTTTCATACTTGAGGATGATGAGGTGATGCAAATAGTCAAAAAGAGTTGTTCAGACTTTTTGATAGATGAAAGAAAAAACTCCCAAGTAATCATTTTGGTTTTAATTTAATTTAGTTGTTCTTCTTTTTGGTTTAGTATTTATGGTTCAGGTGTGTGAATTTTGCTAATGTCCCTTCTTTTTTTTTTCTTAGTCAACCGATGAGTACACTCTTCCGAATGGGATAATTTCTCAGTTGATGAACAAGAAAATTCTGTTCATAGTGGATCCTAGACCTGTTGGATATGAATTGAACACATCTCTTCACGTTGTTCGTGCAATATGTGATGATCTTGAAATTGTGAAGTTTTTGGATGACTCTAGCAATGATAATGAACAGCAGGTGATGAGATTGTTAATTGAATCTGATGTTGAGTTAGTGGGATTTTTTTCTAATCAGGTCAACCTGATTTTGGTATATTGTTCTGTGTTTTTCATGTGTTATGTGTTAATGGTTTGTGATGTTATTCCTTTGTTGTTCAATTTAGAAATTTCATCTGGATCCCTTTGTTCCTCATTTTCCTTTCGAACTTAAGAATCCAGTTCAGTTTCACTCCAATGCAAGCATTCAGTGTTCATCGAGCTCAGGTGCTACAGTGGGACAGGCTTCACCCATTTCTGTTCTCAACTGGAATTGTTGGGTATTTGTTGAACTAATTCACTTTAATTTTTAATCTCTTTTTAAAGTATCTGAACAGTGATAGATACATACCTATATATGTATTGCTTAAATTTTTTTACTTTATTTGTTTAATTTTTGTTTTGTTAGTCTTCAATGTTTCATTCTACCTGGTTTGTTTCTCATCTTGATTTATTTTATTTGTTTATTTATTTATTTAATTATTTCTTCTTTTGTGGTGTTTTCATTCGATGTTCTTATATTTTGTTGTGTTATTTGTAGAATGTTAACCATGATTTTCATGCAAGAATCTCATCCTCACAAGGTTCAAATTTATTTGGGGGTCATCAGCCTCTCACTATTAGGGAAGAGCTTCGGAGTGCTTTTGGACAATGTGAAAATCCTGCCGAGGCTGTTGAAAGGATGGATGAGTGTAGTGGCTAATATTTTGTTACATTAGAATATATATATATATATATATATATATATATATATATATATATATATAATTCCAACTCTTTGAAGAATTGCCAGAACTTTGTTTAGTTGTGTTAAGTACTTGGGAAAATGGTAAAATCTGTTGTGAATATATCTATTTTGGTATGTATTATCAAGACATTTCTGGAGTTGTGATGTTTATCAAACTTATTGTTCTATTTGATATATTTTATTTCTATGTGTTGTTATTTTCTCTGTGTGTTGAATAAACCATGGTTGTTATGTATATTTCTTTTTAATATATCTATAAATAATTAGTGAAAAAAATATTACTTTGTGCATTTATAAATAACAAAAAATAATTATATATATGTAAATTCATACATCTATCTATCTATCTATCTATCAAACAATAGATAGCCGTGGTTTCATCTTCTTGTTGGCCACCTTTCCGCGTTTCACGCCGGTTCCAGATCCAAGTGGAGGCTCTCCTCCAGCGTGGCAACCCCACCTCAACGCCCATGTGCTTCTCTCTGTTTTCGCCGATCAGCTGTCTCTTCTCCATTCATGCATGCAAGCCCCCTTTTTTTCACGAATTTGGTTAAATAGGTAATGATCAATTCGAACCCTAGATCCCTTGCCTCCTTCTCCTAATTTTCTTTCTTCCGCCCTACGATACATTGTCAACAGGCTCTGTTTTTTGGGACTCTGCTTCCCCGCTGTTCATCGAAGGTTAGGGATTTCGCCATAAACTCTCAAATCGAAGCTCTCCAATCAATCAATCAGCTACATATTTCTGGGCTCTTTACTTCCAAACCTCTTTTCTTCTTCATCCTTCTTCTTTTTCTTCATTGTGTATCCTGTCTTACATGGTTATTGTAGGTTTTAATGTCTAGGGTTTTGTGGATCTGCTATTTTGGAAATTGTGTACTATTTTAGTGGGTTTCTGAGTTCATGTTCTTCATTTCATTCTTTGAAAGTTGCTGTTAATTTGATTATGATTTATGATTTGGGTTCATCTTCTTCATTTCATCTTCTTCATTTTCTCTTTGATGTTAATTTGATTATGGTTTCTCCTTTTGATATATCACTAAATTTACTCTTTACTGTTTCATATATATATATATATATATATATATATATATATATATATATATATATTTTAATAAGTCTTTGTTCTTTTTTTTTTCTTTCCTTCTTCTTCTTTCTTTTAAATTTTTTTTTCTCAAATATATGTTATACAAAAAATTAAAAATAGAGATACAAATTTTTTTCTCACATATATCTTTTCTTACTCATATTAATGGATTACATGCTCCTATGTAATCTTTTCACCCTTTTTAAATTTCATCAAGTTAAAAAGGTTAAATGATTTTTTAGTTTATTCAAAAAAGTTCATGGGATGTATATTGTTAAATTTACATTTTACTCTTTCTTATATATATTTTTTTAAAACAGAGCTCGTGCACAGCATTTCGTAGGGCAGAGGAAAGAAAATTAGGAGAAGAAGGCAAGCTCTTAGGGTTCCAAGTAATGATTACCTGTTCAATCAAATCGGTGAAGAAGGGAGGTTGCGTGAGCAAATCTGTAAAAGCGATAGTTGATGGCGGAATGACAGGAGCACACGCACCCCCTGAAGACGAGAAGCCACGCTGGAGGAGAGGCCACCGTGGAGGAGAGGCGCCACCTGGGACGCTTATGTGTTATAATTTTATATTTAGATTTAGATATCTCATGTAAAAGGATATTTTTTAGTCAAATTGGTTATGTGTATTTCTTATTTATTTATCATGTGAAAATATATATTTCAAACAAAATTTTAAAAGATAAATTTCAATTACTAAAAAAAAATCTAATGAATTTTTTAGTAATTTTACTTTTATTATTAAAAATATATCAACTCTACTAAAAAGTAAATAAAAATATATTATTCATCCTTTTTTATTTTTTCGATTTAGTAGTCATCCAATACTCAAATACTTAGTTGGTTTTATTAATTTTTTATTGATATATCTAAGTTATCTATGATAGTACTTTAATAGTGTATAGTTAGATATTTTTTTGATAAAAAAAAAAGTTTAAAACTTTATAGGCAGCAAAACGCTGCGGTTCCACTCAATGAGACAATTAGCAAGCCCTAAGTGCATCCTCCCGTGCCAGACCTAGCATTCCAGAGTCCAGGGCGCCGTTTCAATCTCATCGAGCTCCAGAGAGCCCCTCAGCTCCGTTCAGCGAGCGCCTCCTGCCGCTGCCATTGTTCGTTCGTACAGCTACCGTCTGCGCGCTCACTTCCCCTCGATCGCGAAGCAGCCATCGCAACCTTGGAAGGCTCGATCGCGCGGTAGCCATCGTAACTTTCGAAGCCATCGTCTACTCCAGCACTCTTGCATGCTCTGTCTCCCTCGGTGTTTCTGTCTCCCTTGGTCACTCAGTGTCTCTGTCTCTGTCTCTCGGTGTCTCTGTCCCTCTCCCCAACCACAGTCTCTTGCATGTTCTCTAGGTAATTTTTTTTATTAACTATCAATTTATGATTGAAGTCTGGTATAGTGAAACTCTGTGAACTCTGATATAGTGAAACTGTGTTACTGAAATAGTGAAGCTCTGTGAACTCTGATTCAACTGATCTGAATCTTTATTTGAAAATTATTTTTTGGTTCCTTGATTTTTAGGTTGCTTGCCCGTTCAATTTGATGGGATTCTGAATTTTGGTTTAAACTGTGATTGAATGTTCTTTGGTTTGGGTATTTTTCACTTTCCTGGAAGCTTAGCTTTTAATTCGTTGAGATCAAATTATTGTTTTCAACTTTGGTGATTTCTAGATATTCTTTTTGGTTGCTTTCTTTTTAAATGTTTCAATTGGTGTTATTGTGTTGTTGGTGTGATTTAAATGTTCTTTTTGATTCTTTCTTTTGATCGACTGCCCATACAATGCTTGATTGCTTGGGTTTGCTCAGTGATTACATTTGATTATAAATTTTATATTTATAACTCTATTAGTGCTTTATTGTCTGTTTCTATAGTTAAATTTTATTAAACTTTTCTGAATTTTCACTATGTTATTGATTCAAAGTTTTTTTAGTTTTGTTCATTGTGTGGTTGCACCATCCCACCTCTCAATCTGTGCTGACTTGCTGCCCCTCCTCTGTGCTGGATTTTTATTTTGTTTTAGCTGTTTATGTTTTTGTTTCAGGTCCATTAATTGATCATAGGGAGGAGAATGAATAACATGCTTTTCTTCAGCTTTTGATAATGGATAAAGAAGTTAGTTATTATAGCTATTTTGATAGTTCTGTTTAATAAGTTTGTATAGCAAAATTTTAGTCATCTGAATATTCTACTAACTGTTCAATGCATAAATTTAATCATGCTTCTTCAGATGCTTTTTGAACTTGGCTTAAATTAAAACTTTTATATGATGTTGACTAGAAACATAAATTGAGTTTACTAATTCACATGTCTTGAGTGTTAGTGTTGATATTTTCTTATCTTATTTGTTATCAGTTTTAATGTTTTCTTTGTGGCTTTTGTTTCTATGTGAAAATTCTTAAATATCTTCAATTTCCTACCTGATTTAAGGTCCTACAAATGACATGCTTTATGTTTTGTTCTTTAAGTTTCTATATTCAATTTTATCGCTTGTTTTTCTTGAATTTGTTGAAATTTTCTGTTAGGGTTTACTTTATTATAATGCCCTCTTTTGCAGTACGAGACAACGTCCTTTATTTCTTCTTAAATCTTTATATCAAGCCTCTCTATTTGACAAGTCTGAATGGCCATGGATGTTAATAGAGAAGATCCAAATAGGTATGGTGCTGAGCATTAGAGAATATGTTTTCTTTGCTGCATTTTCAATTCGATTGAAGTCTCATTTGCTTTTCCATTCAATATATTTCATAATAACTTATGAAAATTTTAATGTGAATTCAATATCGATGTAATGCCATCTATAGTGTTTTTTTTTAAATTCTTACTCAGATATTTTTCATGTTTTAATTTAATTTTATTGGCCTCTCATTTGTATGTGGGCTAGATTTCAGAAGTTGTTGTAATTTATACAATATGTATGTTAGTTTTCTAATGTGGTCTCTTGGGTATTTTTCATTATTGTGCTTTTAGTTTGTTGCAATTTTTTTTGTATACTTAGTTAGTTGTTTTCTTCGTTAAAAGTCTCGGTCTTAAATTCTAATCGTGCCTTTATATGCTAATAGGAGGTTTTTAGCAACCCAGGCATATTGGCCCAGCGAAAAAGAGCTGGTTTTCAGATTTTCTGATCTCGGTCAGCAGGTAATGTGATATAATGGCCAATGTGCAATTTTCTAGAGTAGTCTCAATCTCAATTAATTAGATTACTGATTTGGCTTTATGTTCTTTAATTTGTTATTTTCTATTATTTTCTTCATCTGTGAGACTGATTGCTTTGCCCCTTTGTCGTTTTTCTATGGATATTTTTTTAAAATTCATTGAGCTATTTACTGAACTAGAATTTTCTCAATTATTTATTCTAAAGTTTTCTTCTCATTATAATGTTAGTTCATTTACGTGATTATTGTTCTCTTGTGTTGCTCAGTTGGTAATAATAGTAGATTTAAAATACCTCTATTTGCTAAATAATTAGGTAAGATTATGTGAAGCTTTTTTAGCATGTTTAGTTACAAGAGTTAACTTTGTTAAGAAATCTGAATATAGGGTGATAGAGCTCTTCCCTCAAATTTTGTTTCAACTCATGGGGAAGGATTCGGGCCAATATTCTATGTCATTGACGAGTTAGATAATTGTTTATCATTGGAGGTGATCAAAAAGAATGATCAGTTGCTGATAACTGAGTACTCATTTGAAATGATTAGAACTTTCTATCTTATCAATAGACCAGCATGTGTTCAATTTAGGTACGTTGGTTTTGGAATTTTTTTTATTTCATTGTTTGATAAAGACAACCAACCCATCCAAGTTCACCTTGATCCTGATTGCTATGTTCCTGAGCTAATGGACCCAGAGACACTTGATAATGTGTCAAGAGTCTTCCACATAAAGTATACCAGGATGAAAGAAGACTCATCAGCTGATGTCATTGTTCTGTCTGGGTCTGAACCATCGGATGAACAGCTTTCATCGGATGGTGATGAAGACAATGATCAAGATGGGTCACTGGTTGGGGATAATCCACATAATCCCATAAATTTGTCTAGTGGCAGCAGTTTATCATTGGAAGTTGATGAACACATTAATGTGTCAAACGAATTGCCTGATCCTAGGTAATGCTACATGTAACTATTTTCCTTTCTTTTGTATTTTAATATCATTTGATAGCTTTTTATTTTTTACTGTTGTGATTAAGGTTCATATTATCTTGAATTAGATATGCTCCAGAGGTTTCTTATGAAAAGAAGATCACAGCTTGGGATGTTGGACAGTCTAGATTGGTAAGTTGATCTTAAAGAGTGTTTTCTTTTTTTTTTCCTACAAACTTATTGGATGTTCTTCCTAAATCTGTTATTCATTCTGTATAAAAATATTATGTTTATGTTAACTATGAATTATTTGTTGCAGTATTTGGCTTCAAAATTTGCTGTGTATCTTAAACCATTTGGAGATGGTTCGATTTGGACGATCATTGGTCCAGATTCCAATGTTGAGAAGAATGTGTTCTTTTTTCAGTTACTGAGGAGTCGAGGAAGACGTACAGAATGGAAATTTGGGGTCGGGTGGAGTGAATGTTGTAGAACATATAATTTAAAGGAGGGTGATACCATCACTTTGAAACTTAGCTCGATAGCTAACCGTCAGATAGAGTTATCGATTCAGCGTTGTTAGGCCTCCTATGTATAACTCTATTTGATGGATATTGTGAATTATATGTTAAGTTGTCTTGGAGATATTTTATTTTGTGTTTAATGAACAAATTTATATATATTGTATATATTTTGTTTTGGTAATAGTAAATATCCTGATGTTATGTGTTCTTAAAATAATATGTAATAGTAAACTACATCTCTATTGTACTTTTTTTTCTGTTTTTTTAGTGTTTAGCAATTCTTTGAATATTTTATTAACTTTTATTATCTTACAAAACATGTTATATATTTATTGACATATTGAATAATTGTTGTAATCTATTTTTTATTTAGTTAATAATAATTTTGTAATTATTCAAACTTAATAGAACATATCTATTTGTATAGAATGTATTTTAGTTATATTCTTAATATTTTTTTTTAAAAAGTTTAAATTTCGTGAATCCCGTGCATTGCACGGGTTATCACGCTAGTTAATAATGACTTAATGTGGGTTTAATAACGTAACCTATTTATTGTAATGTTAATATAATTGCGTTGAAATTAAATTTGATGAAACAAAGGCACACCCTAATTACATCATCTCAACTTTGAGATTATATTTGCATGTGATGTGGTCCTTGCACAATTTGAATCCTTCTTATCGTGTAATTTTGTGTAGTTAGGTGACAAAGATTCAATTTACACAAAAAAAAAATGTTTAAAGTTTTATACTTTTTAATAATTTAATCAAATTTTTCCACCAAAATCTTTTTATAAAGTTTTTAAAAGTTAAAAAACCCTCTATTATGTTTTTACAATTAAAAAGATGATGTGCTTGTTTTTAAGTTTTCAAATGTTAAATGTATTTTTGAAAATACTTTTGAAGATATTTTTTAAAATTAGTTCGTGTGTTTTCTAAAATAAAAAAAAATTCTAATATAACTTTATATATTGATAAATATCTATATTTATTCTCATTATTTATTATATTTATTATATATTAAAAATATTTTAAATTAAAAAAATATAAAAAATAACTTTTGTAGTTTTAACCTATTACAAATTATTTTTATTTTAATTTTCTAAATAAAACTACTAAAATTTTAAAAAATAAAATCAAAGTTAAGTTTAATGAATTACTCCAGAAAAACCAAAACTTTGCCGAACCAAATGTGAAACTAATTAGTAGTGCTTACTATACGTGGGACACTCTTACCTAACTCCATTTGTATGTGGCTGTATCATGAGTGATGCTAGTAAATTCTTACCAGAGATTAGAGTATTTCAAGGTCAAGTAATCAAATTAAAGAAAGAAAGAAAGAAAGAATTAATATTGAGAAGTTGTTAGGGCATTGCTATTGTGTCTAAACCGGATTTGTGATTTAATTTCCAAACTTAATTAGCTTGACTTGACTTATATACTGATGAATTCGGTCAAGATATTTTGGATTAGTTAAATTTTATATAAGGGTAGAGTATTAAATTGGTCTTTTATATCTGGACATAATTTTGTTTTGGTTTTTAAAATTTAATGTGTCCTATTTAAATTTAAAAAGATTTTATTTAGTTTTTATATAGTTCTACCGTAAGGTTAAAATTAAATAATTAACGAAATATCTTATATGATAACAGTACGACTGTGTTTGTTTTCGAGAACAGGACAGGACAAGACACTAAAAATAGGATAGGATAAGACACTGATGGACAAAGACACAAAATTTTGTGTTATTGTATTCTGTTTGGTGATAAACTAGAACAAATTATGAAAATTTAATTTATTCTCATTTTTTTTCATTCAAAAAATTTGAGATGAAAATTATAATAATAAAAAATATAATTATGAAAAATTAACAAAAATAATGAAAGAAAAAATAAAAAATAAGTTGTATCCTTTGTTAATGTTTTCTTATCCTTCCTGTCAGGATAGACACAAAATACACTAATTTAGTGTCTCTGGACACATTGTCTCTGTCCATGTCTCTTCTGCAAAACACAATTTTGTGTCTCTGTGTGTCCCTGTCTCAGTATCCTGTCTCTGTAAACAAACGCAGCCTACAAGAACAAGGTCTATAATGTATAATCTGAAGAATAATTACAAGTTTCAGAGGCACAAAATCACCAGTGGATGTATTAATATATTTATTTATCATTTTTTTTACAAATTAAATAAAATATTTTCTATAGAACTAAGAAGAATGATAAATAAATGTATTGATGCATCTGTGAAGTCAAAATTAAATAATTAACCAAATATCCTATATGATAGCAGTACAAGAACAAGGTCTATAATGTATAATTTAAAGAATAAGTACAAGTTTCAGAGACACAAAATCAACTGTGGATACATTAAGATATTTATTTATCATTTTTTTATAATTTAAATAAAATATTTTCTATAAAATTAAGAAGGATGATAAATAAACATATTGACGTATTTATGATTAATTTTTGCCTCTGAAATTTATACTTATTCACTATATTATTATTATTATTATTATTATTATTATTATTATTATTATTTAAAATATTTCGTTAATTATTTAATTTTAACCTCACAATAAAATTATATTAAAATTAAATTTTTTTTAAAATTTAAATAAAATATTTTTAAACCATAAAAACTAAAATAAAATTACGTCAAAAATATAAGAAACGAATTTAATCCTTTATCCTTTATATATTTATAGAAAAGATTGGTTTAGGCAATTGAGATGCATCAATCAAATAATTGGAGAAATTGCATGGTGTGATCTCATAACAATAGGTTAGGATAATCACCGAGTGAGATGGGACTACTTGTCTACTAGAAGATAAGAAACCTATGAATTGAAACTCCTTCAATTAGTTAATTAATAAGCCTTATCATCGTCATCATCAAGTTGTGTATTACCCGCCAACATTATTTTTGTCTCTTAGCTCATTTGCCCTTTTCCACTCGGATTTCAATCACCCAAAAGTGTGTGTAAGTGTTGCACTTAATATATGGTTATTTCGAGATAAATATGGGTAAGCTTATTGGCTCATGCATGGCTTTTTATTGGTGTCTTAATTTATGTTTTTTTAATTATTTTTTCAATAATTAAAAAAATATTATATCCATATAAAAAATCAATCAACAAAATATTTATTATATATTTGTATATAAATATATATATTATATATTATATTTTATTTTTAATATATATTTTATATTTTAATATATATATTATACAAATAATTAATTTTATGATTATTTTTTTATATACACTTAATATGTTAATACCTAAATGATAAAACTTAAATATAACATATATATATTGTGTGTTATTTTTTTTTAACATTAAAAGAATATATTTAAAATTGAAAAAGTCTAAGGGGCCACTAATTTTTATATTTTTTGGCCAGCACTTAACCATCAAAACAAAAGTGAGTGATCTCTCACCATTAAATATAATCTCATACCATTAAAAATACTATTGGTGGCCAATTAATAGTTATAAAACACCAAAATTACTGACCCCTTAACATTTCTCTTTAAAATTTTTTTAAAAAATAATAAAAATAATTAAGAGAATAAATTATGACTTTTAGCTTTCTTTTTTTTTTGTTTCATATGCGCTCGGTTAGTTAATATTTTCAAAGTATAGTCAAATATAAATTGTTTGTATATATATGAAAAGCACATATATAACAAATTAAGTCTTTTAAGTTGATAAGGTTTAATTATTTGAAATTATTGGCTTATTATTTTTAATTAAAAATATTCCAATATTTTTCTTTGTTAGTTAGGATTTTCTAGCCAATACTTTAGGCCAACAATTTTACTTTTATATTATTAGAATTTATGATAATATAATACTCTTTGGATATTACGTATACGTTTGCTAGCTAATTAAGTATTCTTCCAAAAACTAAAAAGACATGATATTGCATTAATAATAATAATAATAATAATAATAATAATAATAATAATAATAATAATAATTCCAGTCTCATTCGTTTATTAGGGTAAAAAATCTTGCAATTTTAGATTTAACCATTTTAGCAAGCATGAGAGTGCATATTAATTTGTTATGTATTAGTGACGAATAAATGGATTAGTCCGATGCATTTGATCTATTTTTGCAGCATTCACATCTAGCTGAACTTTGTTGTATATTTTAGAGGTATATAAAAAAATAAAAATTTGTGTGCAGTTAATTTTATGGGTGATTTAGAGCCGTAAAAATATAAAAGTGTTTGAGAAAAAAAATGATAAAAATTGATAGTGGATGAAATATAATTAAGGCCTTAATAAATCAATAAAAAAAATTGTAAACAACAAAAAGATAAATAAAGTACAATATAGTGATCAAAGAAAATGTATATAATAGTGTTGTATTGTATACATATCGAATTTAAATTTTTATATAACAAAAAAATACTTGACTGAATAAAAAAAAGATTTTAACAGAGAAAATTTAAAAGACAGTTATGAAATAACCGATTTTTCGAAAAGCCAGACAGTATGCTACGAAATGATAACTTTTTTTGAAGGAGATATAATTTTTTTTAATATCTCTCATCCATCTTTAAAAGAAATATCACAATAACTCCTAAAAAAAGGAGATGGTTATCCATCACTAATAGTGAAATTATTCTAACAGTAATTATTGGTTCATTACTTATAAATATACTGACATCTTTTAAGTATATTCAAATTTTAATACATTTAAATCTGTTTAATCTCTTACTGACTTAGGCATCCAAATATCTTGCAGATACTACTTGTTACGGTAGGTAACCGGAGATTAGTCCAATGGATGGCGTTTGGCGGCCCAAGTGTGTGATGGAGGAGGAATCCGGGTAAGTCCGCAACTCGGGAGGCTCCGTCCGACTTGTGCTCGCGTGTGAATGGGGGGTGGTACCTGCGAAGACACTCCGATGCCTAAGTTAGCAAGGGTGTAAGCAGGTCTTAGAGAGTATTGGACTTAGGAATACCTGAGGGGTGTCAGTGTACTTATAGTGGTGAGCCAATAACCACCGTTGGAGTAGTGCCGTATCTTTAGGATAATAACCGTCCCATTATCTTAGGGAGGTTAAGATATGGCTTTATGAAGTGGTTAGAGAGATTTCAGGGGCGGTTACTCATTCGAATGAGTATTTATCTACCAGCTAATCTCACAACCGACTTCTTCGTACAAAGTCAGGATTGACACCGACCTCTTGCGTGGAGGTGGTGCTTTGCTAGGCTTAATCTAATGGATCAGGCCTTTCGATTGGTCCTGGGCCCTCATCATTGGGCCAGGGTATGAACAGTGCCCCTACTTGAGCCCAAATTTTCTTTAAAGTTTGGGTTCAAGTATTCAACTCGGGTTCGTGGTCGACTTGTTTGAGAGAATGCGGATCTTGGAAACCGACGTGATTTTCGCGACCTTTGAATTCTGACAGTTACGTCAATTCAAGCGTCGTGTCCGTTGAGGGATCATTTAGGGATTGAGGGCTTTGGTAACGGTGCAGTCTCATTAATGACTGCCTCGCTTTTTACCATTATGCCCCTTAGCCTTTTATAAATACTTTCCCTCTCTTTCCATTTTCCGTTTCTGCAATCTTTCAAACTTTCTTCTTATCTTGTTCGTACTGCATCCTTGCGTTCGAAGACTTCTGTTCTTCTCCAACCTCCATTTTCGGATAAAGGTTAGTTTTGCTTTTTTCATGCCATGCTTTATGTTTGCATGTTTTGTTTTGCGAGTAGATAGGTTGACCTGTAGATTCTAGTTTCGAATCTCTCTTCTTTAGTGGCCGTATTTTTTGATTTTCTTTTTCTTTTTCCCTTTTTGTAGGTTTTCTGCCACTTTTCTTCTTTATATAAAAAATGGCTTTTGTAGACATTCTTTCTCAGTGGGTTGACGATACGGTCCTTGGGGAGGAACCGTTGGTTGACGCTGAGTTCATCACCCACCTTCGCACTCATCATAGGCTCTGTACTTCGGACGAGGACGAGCCCAAATATGAACTGATAATCCCGGGTCCAGAAGACCGGGTCTGTTTTGAGAGAGCTAATGAGGCGGCCCCTCATTTTTTCTTCATGTATGAATGTATGATCACCCGTTTGGGTGTTTTCCTTCCTTTCTCTGATTTCGAGATATCCGTTTTGCACCACTGTAAGGTTGCCCCTACTCAACTCCACCCCAATTCATGGGGTTTTTTGAAGATTTACCAGTTTATAAGCCACGCTCTGGACTTTCCGACTTCCTTGAGAATTTTCTTTTATCTTTTCCACATGACTAAGCCCTTTAGTGGGCTAAACAACAAACAACAATGGGTATCCTTCCGAGCCATTCAAGGTCGGAGGATTTTCACCCTTTTTGACGAATCTTTCCACGACTTCAAAAATTTCTTCTTCAAGGTTCAAGCCGTAGAGGGTCACCACCCCTTTTTTCTGGACGAGCATTCCTCCCCTCGCTTTCCCCTTTATTGGCTGCCGGCCACCCCTTGTGAAAAGATTGGTCTAGACGACCTAGACGAGGTGGAGGCGGCCATTGTAGGGTTTTTCCGGGAGGCGTGGGGGAAGTCCCCCTACTTGGATACCAGGAAAATTCTCCAGGGTACACCGACCTTCGTTCAATCTCAAATAGGTAGTGCATGCACTCTTTATTTCCGAGTAGTTTTCGCCGACTTATATTTTGCCGACGAGTTGTTGCCTTATATTTTACCGACTTGTAACTCGGTTGTTATTTGTTTTCTTTTGTAGATATGGCAAAAAAGAATGCTCAGGAGGCCTACCAAAGGGTCCGGGAGGCTAAGGCGAAGTCCCGGGCTAGGTCCGGGGTGGTCATCTCTCCACCCCCTCCGCCTCCTCCTCCTAAGAACACTGGCACTCCTACTCAACCTATTGTACTTTCTTCCTCGAGCTTGCCCCGACCACCCCCTTCTGCCCAAATTCTCTCCGAACCCGAGAAGAAGAAGCGCAAGACTTCAGAGTCTGGCTCTTCTTCCTTCGATGGTGGGGTTAAGGCGGATGCTATGGCATTCGTCCGAAAGAACATCTATCCTTTTATACATATGGATGATGTTTCTGTTCGAAACCACCTCACCACCATGGCCGAGGAGAGTTTTAGGACGGCGGGTGTTTGCGGCAAGCTTTTAGACATTTTCGAGAAGGCTCCCCTTAGCTCCTTGGGTGCAACCTCAAGGGTTGAGGAGTTAGAGGGGAGACTTCGTATTTTTGAAAAACATGAAAAGGAGCTTAAAGAGGAGAGAGATAGGTTGAGGAAGGAGAGGGATCACCTGAAGGAGGAGGAGGGTAAGCTACGGGCCCAATGTACCTTGGAGGCTAATCTGAGGAAGACGGCGCAAGACAGCTACCACAGCTTATTTCAAGATATTGTGGCCGTGAGGAAGGACTTGCTGAATTCTCGGAACGCATATGCCGAGTTGGAGGACTCTATCGCCGATGGTGCCGAGGAGTCCTGGAGGATTTTCTTGGAACAAGTCAGAGTTATCGCTCCCGACTTGGACCTTTCTCCGCTCCATCCCGACAAGGTGGTTATTGACGGCGCCATCGTTGATCCTCCCGTCCCCGAGGTTATTTCCGAGTCAGACCTGAAGACTCGGGGACAGAGAATTATCGAGTCCCCTCCTCGTCCTACGGATGCCTTCGGTTCTTCTTCCGTTCCTCTTCCCGGTCCTGGTGGTGTTCCTCCTGGTGGTGGTGATTCTTCTGCAGCTTCCAAGAAATAACTTCTTTTATTTTTGTTGCTATATGGGGGCCCGGCCTGTGGGTCCCCCCTTTTTTAAACTTCTATTTATCTGCTGGTGGTTGTGAACAATTTGCTTCTGGCCTTTCAAGGCCGTAAACAAAGTATTCTGTTTGTTTCCCTTTTTGGATAAGGGTTTTAAACAAAATAAATGCCCCTTTTTGGATAAGGGTTTTCTAATCGAAGTAGGTGCCCCTTTTTTGGATAAGGGTTTAAGTTACTTTGCGTGCGTACATGCTTTTCTATTTTGAAATATGTTTGATCTTTTCGAAAAACCTTCTGCTAGCTTGCATTATTTTTTCGAGCCTTTTTCGTGGAAAGGCTTGTATGCAAGCTTTAAACTTTTCAGGTTGTCATATCCCTTTGGCTATCCTTTATACTCGACTTTGCTTTAGTGAGTTTTTGTGACTTAGGTTATTTTTGCGATGCGTTTTTCTTCCACTTGGTGTTGTACTCCGATCTGTGGATCAAAGTTTTCCAAGTTTCTCTACTCGGGATCTCTTTCCGACTTATGAGTCGGGTGGGTTCCCGAGCTTTTACGACCGACTTGTATAACCTCTTTACACCGACTTGTACCTCGTCGTTTTATCCTGACGACCATCTAGGTCGGTTCATGGGATTTTCACGCTTTGTCGAGCTTAAGTCGGCGCGTTTCGTAGAAAGACTTAGAAAGATAGAGGAGGATATTATAAGAGATATTATGAAAAAGATCTTTATTAATCGAGAAGGTACTTTTTGCTACTAAGGGTTCTGACAGCATATTTTCCCTTAGCCTCTACTATGATGCCTCGTTAAAAACCCTTCTCCAGAAAAAACCCTTTTGGGAAAAAATCATGAAGTTTGGGAAAAGAGTACATCAGGGAGCAGAGTTCGCTTTTAACTATAGTACCTTTTTAAATTACAAGCATGCCACGACCTTGGTAACTCAGTGCCGTCCAGGTCGGTTATTTTATAATAACCTTTCCCTAAGACTTCCTTGATTTTGTGTGGCCCTTTCCAATTTGCGGCGAGCTTTCCATCTCCTGATTTGTTGATCCCAATGTCGTTTCTAATTAGGACCAGGTCATCTACGGCGAATGTTCTTCGAATGACTTTCTTGTTGTATCTGGTAGTCATCCTTTGCTTTAATGCCGCTTCTCTTATCTGGGCGTTCTCTCGGACTTCGTGGAGCAAGTCGAGCTCCTCTTTGTGCCCCTGTACATTTCCGACCTCATCATGGAGAATTACCCTTGGGCTTTGCTCATTGATTTCTATGGGAATCATGGCTTCTATCCCATAGACTAGTCGGAAGGGTGTTTCTCCTGTGGTGGATTGGGGGGTTGTCCTATAAGCCCATAATACTTGGGGGAGCTCTTCGGCCCAAGCTCCCTTTGCTTCCTGTAATCTTTTCTTTAGTCCTGCCAATATGACTTTGTTAGCTGCCTCGGCTTGCCCATTGGCTTGTGGGTGTTCTACCGAGGTGAATTGATGTTTGATTTTCATACTGGCAACCAAACTTCTGAAGGTGGCGTCGGTGAATTGGGTTCCATTATCTGTGGTGATGGAATAAGGTATCCCATACCTTGTGATGATGTTTTTGTAGAGGAACCTGCGACTTCTTTGAGCAGTGATAGTGGCTAATGGTTCTGCTTCTATCCACTTTGTGAAGTAATCTATTCCCACGATTAAGTATTTAACTTGCCCTGGTGCTTGAGGAAAAGGACCTAACAGATCCATCCCCCATTTTGCAAAAGGCCAGGGGGAAGTTATACTAATGAGCTCTTCTGGTGGAGCTACGTGGAAATTTGCATGCATCTGGCATGGCTGGCATTTTTTCACAAAGTCTGTGGCATCTTTCTGCAAGGTCGGCCAATAGAATCCTGCTCGGATTATTTTCCTTGCCAGTGATCTTGCTCCGAGATGGTTTCCGCAGATTCCACTATGTACTTCCTCTAACACCTCGGTGGTTCTTGAGGTTGGTACGCACTTCAGCAATGGTGTTGATATCCCTCTTCTGTAAAGGACATTTCTCACCAAAGTATAATGTTGTGCTTCCCTTCGGATCTTTTTAGCCTCTTTCTCCTCTTTGGGGAGGATGTCGAACTTCAGGTATTCGACTAAGGGGTTCATCCATCCGAGGTTTAAGTCGACTACCTCAAGTACCTTTTGTTGATCCTCTGTTTTTGATACCGAGGGTTCTTGGAGGGTTTCCTGGATCAGGCTTCTATTGTTTCCTCCGGGTTTGGTACTTGCTAACTTGGATAGGGCGTCAGCTCTGCTATTTAGATCCCGAGTTATGTGCTTAACCTCGGTTTCCGCAAAGCACCCGAGGTGTTCCAAGGTTTTTTCCAAGTATTTCTTCATATTGGGGTCCTTTGCCTGATACTCTCCACTTATTTGGGAAGTCACCACTTGTGAGTCGCTGTAGACCATCACCTTTGTAGCGCCAACTTCTTCTGCTAACTTTAATCCGGCAATCAAGGCTTCATATTCTGCCTGATTGTTTGAAGCCGGAAATTCAAATTTTAAGGAGACCTCTATCTGGGTCCCTTTTTCATCTACCAATATTATGCCTGCGCCGCTCCCTGTCTTGTTGGAGGATCCGTCTACATAGAGTTCCCATGTGGTCGGTTTTTCCTCTTGTTCACCTGCATATTCCGCTATGAAGTCGGCGAGGCATTGGGCTTTAATTGCAGTCCGAGTTTCGTATCTCAAATCGAACTCGGAGAGTTCTATCGCCCATTGAACCATTCTCCCTGCAATATCCGTCTTTTGGAGGATTTGCTTCATGGGTTGGTTTGTACGGACTCTTATTGTATGAGCCTGAAAGTAAGGTCGTAGCCTTCGTGAGGCTATCACTAAGGAATAAGCAAACTTCTCTAGTTTGTGGTACCTTAGCTCAGGGCCTTGTAGAACCTTACTTGTAAAATAGACCGGGTGTTGCCCGACCTCGTCTTCTCTGATCAGGGCTGATGAGACAGCCCTGTTTGCGACGGATAAGTATAGGACGAGGTCTTCTCCCGGTGCTGGTCGGGTTAAGACGGGGGGTTGGCTCAAGAATTTTTTGAATTCTTGGAACGCCTCCTCACATTTCGGAGTCCATTCAAACTGGCATCCCTTCCTCAATAGGGAGAATAATGGAAGGGATTTTAGTGCTGATCCTGCCAAAAACCTGGAGAGGGCTGCAAGCCGACCGTTGAGCTGTTGAACCTCTCTTAAACAAGTCGGGCTCTTCATTTCTAGGATGGCTCTGCACTTGTCGGGATTGGCCTCGATCCCTCTTTGTGTTAGCATGAACCCTAGAAATTTTCCTGCTTCTACTGCGAAGGCGCATTTTGCGGGATTTAATCTCATCCCATGCAACCTTATAGTGTCGAAGACTTGTGAGAGGTCGGTTAAGAGGTCGACTTCTTGTTTGGTTTTTACTAACATGTCGTCGACGTATACCTCCATTAGGCTCCCTAAATGGGAGGAAAACACCTTGTTCATCAGCCTTTGGTACGTGGCTCCTGCATTCTTCAGTCCGAATGGCATGACCACGTAGCAATAATTGGCTTTTGGTGTGATGAATGATGTTTTCTCCAGGTCGGGTTCATGCATCGGGATCTGGTTATATCCCGAGTAGGCGTCCATGAATGATAGGTATTGATACCCTGAGCTGGAGTCTACTAGGGTGTCAATACTCGGTAGAGGATAAGGGTCCTTAGGACAGGCCTTATTCAAGTCGGTATAGTCGACGCACATTCTCCATTTGCCATTCTGTTTTTTGACTAGCACTACATTGGCTAGCCATGTCGGGTACTTGACCTCTCTAATAAAGCCGGCCTCCAGGAGCGCCTGTACTTGCTCTTCTACTATGGAGGCCCTCTCGGGGCCGAGCTTGCGTCTTCTTTGCTGTACGGGTCGGGAACCTGAGTAAACCGAGAGCCTGTGAGACGTGAGCTCGGGATCAATCCTGGGCATGTCGGAAGCCTTCCAGGCAAAGAGGTCGGAATTAGCTTTTAGGAGTTCACCCAACCTTTGTTTCAGGGTTTCCCCTAGGTTGGCTCCTATGTAAGTCGTTTTTCCTTCCTCTTTGCCGACTTGTATCTCCTCGGTTTTTCCACCCGGCTGGGGTCGTAGCTCTTCTCTGGTTCTTGCTCCACCCAATTCTATGGTGTGGACTTCTTTGCCTTTTCCTCTCAGATTTAGGCTTTCGTTATAGCATTTCCTTGCCAATTTCTGATCTCCCCTTACCGTTGCTATTCCCCCTGGAGTTGGGAATTTCATGCAGAGGTGAGGAGTTGATACCACTGCTCCGAGTCGATTAAGGGTAGTTCTGCCAATTAAGGCGTTGTAGGCTGACCCTTCATCGATGACTATAAAGTCTATACTCAGAGTCCTTGATTTTTCCCCTTTTCCAAAGGTGGTGTGAAGGGGTAAAAATCCCAGTGGCTTTATTGGCGTATCCCCTAACCCATATAGAGTGTCGGGGTAAGCTCTCAATTCTTTTTCATCTAACCCTAGCTTGTCGAAGGCGGGTTTGAAAAGGATGTCCGCCGAGCTTCCTTGGTCTACTAGGGTTCTGTGGAGATAGGCATTGGCTAGGATCATGGTTATCACCACAGGATCATCATGCCCGGGGATTATCCCTTGCCCATCTTCTTTTGTGAAGGATATAGTGGGGAGGTCGGATGCCTCCTCCCCGACCTGATAGACTCTCTTCAGATGTCTTTTGCGAGAAGATTTGGTGATTCTGCCTCCCGCAAATCCTCCTGAGATCATATGGATATGTCTCTCGGGGGTCTGTGGTGGAGGATCCCTCCTGTCCATATCATCCCGCTTTCTCTTTCCGTGGGTGTCCGACCTCTCCATGAGATATCTGTCAAGCCGACCTTCTTTAGCCAGCTTTTCTATCACATTTTTGAGGTCGTAACAGTCGTTGGTGGAGTGACCATATATCTTATGGTACTCGCAATACTCGTCGCGACTTCCCCCTTTTTTGTTTTTAATAGGTCTTGGGGGTGGCAGCCTTTCAGTGTTGCAGATCTCTCTGTATACATCCACTATAGAAGTCTTTAGAGGAGTATAAGAGTGATACTTCCTGGGCCTTTCGAGACCGGGTTCTTCCTTCTTCCTGACTTCCCTTTCCCTCTCCCTAGAGGAGGAAGTAGGTCCAGGTCGTGAACTTAGGTCTCTTAATTTGGCATTCTCTTCCATGTTGATGTACTTCTCGGCCCTTTCTTGTACATCACTTAGAGAAACGGGGTGTCTTTTAGATATGGACTGTGAGAAGGGACCTTCTCTAAGTCCATTGACTAACCCCATTATTACTGCCTCCGTGGGCAGGTCTTGGATTTCTAAACATGCTTTATTGAACCTTTCCATATAGGCTCGTAGAGATTCTCCGACCTCCTGTTTTATCCCCAGGAGGCTCGGTGCATGTTTTACCTTATCTTTTTGGATTGAGAACCTCATCAAGAATTTTCTTGAGAGGTCTTCAAAACTGGTGATGGATCTTGGGGGAAGGCTATCGAACCACTTCATCGCTGCTTTCGACAGAGTGGTCGGGAAAGCCTTGCATCTCGTAGCGTCGGAGGCGTCAGCCAGATACATCCGACTTTTAAAATTGCTAAGATGATGCTTTGGATCCGTAGTTCCATCATAGAGGTCCATATCAGGGCTTTTGAAGTTTCTTGGAACTTTTGCCCTCATTATGTCCTCGCTGAAAGGATCTTCTCCGCCTGGGAGTTGATCTTCTCCTTCATCGCGGGAGTTCTTGAGAGAGGATTCTAGCTGCAAGAGTTTTCTTTCTAACTCTTTTCGCCGTTCCATCTCTTCTTTAAGGTACCTTTCGGTTTCCTTTTGCCTTTCCCGTTCTTGTTCCAATTGCTCCAGGCGGCTATGGACCAATCCTATTAGTTCAGCTACGTGGGATGGTCCCTCTTTTTCTGATTCACGCCCATCTGAGGAATTTACCTTCGGATTCTTTACTCCGGAGGTACCCTCTCTATGTTGATCATTGTCTTGATGTTGGGCTGTGTCTTCATTGTCATTGCCCATGTCTAGATTCTCTTGCTCAGAATCCGTTTCGACATGGCCTTCTTCATGGGATCTTTCTGCCATCGAGGGATGATCTCTCGGGTCCCCGGCAACGGCGCCAATGTTACGGTAGGTAACCGGAGATTAGTCCAATGGATGGCGTTTGGCGGCCCAAGTGTGTGATGGAGGAGGAATCCGGGTAAGTCCGCAACTCGGGAGGCTCCGTCCGACTTGTGCTCGCGTGTGAATGGGGGGTGGTACCTGCGAAGACACTCCGATGCCTAAGTTAGCAAGGGTGTAAGCAGGTCTTAGAGAGTATTGGACTTAGGAATACCTGAGGGGTGTCAGTGTACTTATAGTGGTGAGCCAATAACCACCGTTGGAGTAGTGCCGTATCTTTAGGATAATAACCGTCCCATTATCTTAGGGAGGTTAAGATATGGCTTTATGAAGTGGTTAGAGAGATTTCAGGGGCGGTTACTCATTTGAATGAGTATTTATCTACCAGCTAATCTCACAACCGACTTCTTCGTACAAAGTCGGGATTGACACCGACCTCTTGCGTGGAGGTGGTGCTTTGCTAGGCTTAATCTAATGGATCAGGCCTTTCGATTGGTCCTGGGCCCTCATCATTGGGCCAGGGTATGAACACTACTCCATCTTTTTAAACACACAACTCAGACGACAGCTCTACAAATAAAAAATTATTCTTTCGAGTATTTAGACCTTATATCCAAGTCCAAATTTCATCCGAGTTTAAGTAACTCCAGAACAGTTACATTAAAAAGAATTCAAGTGCCATTACAGTATATGTTAAAAGAAACGCACATAAAACATATATATATATATAGTGATCAAGAACAAAGATACAGTAGGTTGGCTATACTAAAAATTTCTAAGAAATAGAACAGACAATAAAAATCAAATTCTCAATAATGTGAAATTAGTACATAAAGGAGAGCAAAGATTTAAGTATAAAAAATAATGAGAAGGGATGGTAATAAAAAATGAAGGAAATTAAATTAAGTGGGTGACTTAAAAGATGACCATAATACGCTAAATTGAAGTACTGGATAAGTGGACATTTTTAAGAATAACAAGCTAATTTTGGTGATATAAAAGGGATAATATGCTTATTAATTTTAACACAGCAGGTAAAATTTGGATATTCAAAAGTGATAATTGACTTGTGTGGATGTGGCTGAAGAGGATGAGTTAGCAGTGAATATTCAAAAAATTAAACTGTGCTTCGTTTTAAATGTATGTAGAGGTGATAAATGGGTATAAATTTATTAGGTCAGTCTAGTCCGTCAAAAAATACGGGTTAAACAGAAAATTTGAGACCGTCACACTTTAAAATTTTGTCTAATCCGAATTGTTTAAATTGCGAATTTTGGCGGGACAAGAGGGGTCTCCTAAGCAGGTCTAGTGTTTTTTTTTTTTTTTTTTTGCTAGGAACATTTTTTGAAGATATTATAGTTTAGTGGTTTAGATTATTTTTTATGTTTGATTGATTATGTTCTAAACTTATAAATGTTTAATTATATGTTTTAGATAATGTTTATTTTATTTTAAATAATATTGATTTTATTATTTTGTTTTAAAAAGCTTAGTTTATAATTATTACATATTTATAATTTTAAAGATTTTAATATTTGTAAATCTAAAAATTATAATTTTTTATGTTTTTAAAAATTATATTTATTGAAATAGTTATGAAATTATATATATATATATATATATATATATATTAATATTTAATAGTGTTCATACCTGTTCTAACATTGAGGCTCAGGATTAAATAAGACAAAAAGGCTCAATCCATGAGATTGGCCTTTTCACGTAACCGACCTTCTCAGAAGAGGTCGGTTTGACATAGGATCCATCATTAGGAAGTCGGAAACGACGGTTGGTTGGCAGATAATGCTTATTTGAATAAATAACTGTCCCTAAAATTTCTCAACTTACTTCCAGGGATCAAACCTCAATTTCCCTAAGATAAAGGGAGGGTTATCCTCCTTAAAAGGTGGAACAACTCTAACAGTAGTTATGGGTTCACTATTATAAATACACTGACATCCCTCAAGTATCTCTAAGTTCCCATGCTCTCTAAACTTGCTCAAACCCTTGCTAACTTAAATATCGGAGTGTCTTTGTAGATACCACCTCCATTCCGTTACACACACAAGTCGGACAGAGGCTTCTAGACGGAAACCATGTCAGAAGGCCTCCTCCCTCAAGCGATTAGCGGCCAACCTTACTAGTCTAGCTTACTAATATCCGATTACCCATCTTAACAAATAATAAAAAAGATTAGGTGAGACAGAATGCAATTTTAGAATCGCTTCATTAAACGAAACGGAATGGACCAACCTGTCAAAAAATAAACTTTTGGCAGAACAAGGACAGGCTTCACTATGTCACCTCTTATTGTTTGTTAGACTAAGTTACTGTTTTTTTTGTATAGAATTTTATTTTAAAGGCTTTGTTATTTTTAATGGCAATGCCAAAGAAATAAAATACTTAACAATCATAGAGTAGTTATATTTCTTTTCTTTTAGGTTGAGTTTGTATCGAACAATTTAAAAAAAATTTAACGATTCTCAACTATCAACTCTATTTACATATAATATTTTAAGTATTTAATTTCATTCATCCTATATTAAAAAAAAAGTTACTTTCATCTCCTTAACAAATATTCTAAAAATACTTAACAAAATGCTTTAAATAAAATAAATTGTGAAACGTAACCCCATGATTATTGATTAATTTCCATTGCTGTAGCTCTATAATAAGTGGTTGCTTTGTGTCCATTATATTGCTAGAGACTAGTTTAAAGCCACTAATAGTGTGGTCGGCAGATACGCGCTTCTCATTGGACGGCGTGGATTGGGTCAATGCGGATTAGTCTAAATTATTTATTCATTTATTAACTGTTCTTATTTCTTAATTAGTTCTTAATCATTTTATAACTAATATATACTTCTGAAACCTTAATAATTTCGTTTAGTGCATTTAATTACTAGTTTAAAGTCTGAACACAACATACACAAGTCACCGACCCTCCGCAGATCTCGCAAAATCTCTCTGCGTTGCAAATCTTGGTTTATATATCATTTCGTATTTGGCCATAATGGCTCTATCTCATTAAACAAATTAAATTATTAATATCGCGTTTAATTTGTATTTCTATTTTTATTTTTTAAAATTTGTAGAAAATATTAAAGACAATAAAATTGTGTCTTTTGTTTTAATTTTTTATTTCTTTTTTCCTAAAAACTTTTAAAATAAGAAACATTAAAAAAAAAAACTAAAAATGCAAACCAACTATCTTCTTAATTTCTCTTAATTGATATATACTTTACCATTTTTATAATTAGTAGTTCATTATTTGACTTAGATATTTTAATTCCATACCACAAGATTAAAGTTGGCACAAAAAGGCACTAATGGATTTTTTTTTTTAATTACAACTCATTAGAGACAAATTTAAAGCAAGTTGCAGGCAGAATCAATATACAAACATGGTTAATCAATCTCTGACG
Organism: Arachis stenosperma; assembly: GCF_014773155.1. Classification (NCBI taxonomy): domain Eukaryota; kingdom Viridiplantae; phylum Streptophyta; class Magnoliopsida; order Fabales; family Fabaceae; genus Arachis; species Arachis stenosperma. Next base: position 156,485,280 of record NC_080385.1, read on the forward strand.
AATAATAATAACAATCCATTATTAGAAGTCAATGAATTATAGTTCAAAATGACATAGTTTTTTTGTATTTATCTAAAAAGTTATGGGTTCGAATCTTTCTATATTTAGTAAAAAAAATCATTATTAGGAAACGCCCTATCTCTTTGATTTTTATCATTCAAAAAAATGTAATGGAAACTGGAAAGTATTGCATAGATAAGTAGCCTGGCATATGCAAAGCTGCCCAGTTTTTATTTTTTATTTTAGTGTATTATTCTGTTTCCATTGCCACCGATAGTGCAGCATGTCTCTCTATATTACTAAATTTCTACCATGGTCATTCTTATTCACGGCTTGTACTAATTTAATTTTAAAAATTTTAATTGTATTATTGTGGTCTTTAAATTGAATTATCTTTGATTTTTGATTTTTTTAGGATTCACTTAGCAATAATAAATTAATATTTTTTGGATTAATATAAAAAAATTATATTTTTATTTGATGTCTAATTAAAAATTGAAAATGATGTCGTTTTGATACTTGTGAACATGTAAAACAATTTTAACAGCGATCAAATACGATATTATTTTGATTTTTATTGGGCGTCAAATAAAAATGTTGTCGTTTCACACTAATTCAACGTGATAAAGAAGTATTAGTTTATTATTGTATTTGCTAAGTTCACATAAAAGGTAAAAGTTCAGGTGCAGTCAACTTTATGTGAAGTTGATACCTGAGAGTCATTAGATGATTTGATTGATTTGACTAAATTTTTATCTAATGACTCTGAAGTATCAACTTCACATGAAGTAGACTTCAAATGAGTTTTCACCCACATAAAAAAAGTTAAAGAATCACTATAGTGTTAAGAATTTAATCTCATAAATAAACCACAATAATACAATTAAAATCTTAAAAATTAAATAAGTCGAAAATCTAAAAGCAAGGTCAATATAAGAATTTAGTTTTTTCTACGCCAAAGAAATAAAGCCTCCTATAAAAAAAAAAAAAAGAGATAATGACCTTCCTAAATCTTATTTTTTTTAAAATTATTTACAAATTTTGATTTAGCTCCCTAAAATATTTAATTTAATTTTTTTACATCATAAAATTAATTAGGTTTATTCTAAAGTTTATTCTAACTCAATCCCTACTCTACATATATATTTATTTATTAATTAGGTTTTATGTCTATATAAAGGTACAAGCATATCAAAATAGAGAAATATCATCTTTTATACAAGTTACTTAAATAAAATTATTAAAATTTAAATTTATCAGATTACAATTTTTTAAAACGACATACGTATTTTTAAATTGAATTATAACGATTTTAAAAAAAATGACACTCTACATAAACTATTTTTAGATATAGCGATTTATACAAAATACATAATCACTACACCTTTTAATTGTTTTTGCTTTGCACTTTTTTTATGTAATTTGTACTACTCTATAGTAGATTATGTGTAAAATAAAAATCACTACAAAAAAAATTACAAATATATCTACTATTTTAAAAAAATATAATTAAATAAATTTAAAGTCTAATTAGTTTATTTATGCACCTTGCTATATATATAATGTATATCTTCCATTTCTTCTTCTCTTTATACTGAGTCATTCCTTTGAAAAATTTAAATTATGACCAAATGTCCAAATCTAAATTTGTTAGTCATAATGGGGTGAGTATAAAAGAATTTCCAACGCTTCTTTTCTATATATGATTTTTTGACAATCGCTAGTCATAAAGGTTTACTTTGTTTTTCTACCAATTATTTAAATTCTCTCAAACTCTTCACGGTCTATAGTTATTTGTTTGCTATTTTAACTCTTTTTGGGTTGGGTGTAAGGGTGGTAACATGTATTTTATTTGTAGGTATTTAATCTGATTTAATTTGTTCGAATAGAATTGTTAATTCGATTACCGCAGATAGAATAAGATATGAGTAGAATTCTCGTATGAATCAAATATAATATAAGTTAAATTTTAATTTTATTCGACTAACTCACACTCTATGATAATCATATGGACAAAATAAAAAATTTATAAATTAAAAATAAATAAAATTACAACAAAAAATATTTTTAACTTATAAATAAAATAAAATCAAATTTATATAAAAATTTTAATTTATAAATAAAATTAAAATTAAATTCAAATTTTATTCTATCCTATTCATTGCTTGAATGTAATTTATTAGTAATATGACTAATATCATTAACTATATTTGGTCATGTAATATGCGTGCGTAGCATATTGTTATCTGAAAGGCATGGATTATATACACCTACAAATTAACTAATTGTTCATGCATGGAAAAATACAAAGTGGGTTGGAGCGAAGATTCGAAATGTGTTCGTATAAAATATATATTAAAAATTAATTAAATAATACGTATATTTATACATAAATATATATTAATTCATTTAGCAGTAAATTTTTAGTATGGGAAAAATATGTTTATATTGCTAATCAATGATTAATCAAGAGTCAAGACACAGTTTCGGGGTATTTCAGGGAAATGAGGTTCAAAACCCTACATGCTTCTATCTTCATTCCTGATTCATGTGGTGTATTTGAGGCATGTGGGATTTCCTTTGTTTTTTTTTTTTAATTATTATTATTAATGATGAAATCGAAGGTACATTATATATTGTATCATAATTTTGTTTTGGATTTTTTTTATTTTAATAAATAAATTAATTATAATAATTATTAAAATAAATCATTTAAAAAATATTTACTAAAATAAATATATTTCTCTTAAATAAGTATGGAGAAACTATGTCATTTGAATTATAATTTATCGGTCCTTAACACGTTTATTCTGAAAGCACATGAGTATCCAGTTAAACAGCCCACTATTAACACGGTTATTTTTTCTAACTACCCAGCAGGCTAGTATCTGCTATTTAAAAATTTAAAATATAATTTAAATACACGTGATTTATTTGATGATCCAGTTAATGAAGGTCAAGACTCTATTAGCGTATGAAATCTTTTCTACTTTAAGTTGGTGGTACAAAATTTATTACAATGTGATTCTGGTACATAAGTGTGCTCCATAAGGTAGCTAGAGCCAGCAGGTTCTTTCGATGAAATAGGAATTGACTTTTATTCATTAACGAGAATCATCCAACCAATCAAAAATTCTTTCTAAGATAAACTTATTTAAATTATATTTTAAATTTGTATGTACTTTCATGCAACAAAAGAAGGGCAAATCACTCATTTAAACCAAGGGGATAAAAAAAACACATGAATCAGCCAAATCAAAAATTGGTTCATCAATCAACCAAAGGACATTTTTATGTAGTTCGAACCAATTTGGTTCGAACTCAATTTCCATGTAATTCGAACCAATTAGGTTCGAATTACACCTTGTAGACGTTTGCCAAATAATTCGAACCAATTAGGTTCGAACTCCAACCATATAATTCGAACCAATTAGGTTCGAATTACACACATTAAGTAATTCGAACCAGTTTGGTTCGATTTACACCTACTATGGTGGTTCGAATGAGTGAGGACCAGACCTGTATATATATAGTGTGAACGTGAGTTGCTATCATTAGAGGGGAGGTAAGATGGCTAGTGAGGAGAGTTTCGTAGTGTTGGTTCACCACAGAGGATCCATTAAGAAGAAAACTCGTTCCGGTGTGAAGTTCACTGATAAGGATCCTCTCTGTATTATCATAAGGCCTACGACGAGGTATGAGGACCTTGTTAGCTCTGTACTGCTGAAACTTGGTCTAGAAGGTATGAAACGGGTTAAGAAATTTTTTTATCGAATTCCAATCACAGTGCTCTAGGAAACCGTAAAGTACGATTGTTTCACAATCGGGAGTGATGATGACTTGCAGGTCATGTTTCATTGTCGCCGGCAATTTCCAGAGGTGAGGACACCAGAACTGTTGGCAAAGTTGGTTGACGCGGTGTCCAGCTCGGGGGATTCGAACCGAAATACCACTACTTTAGCCATGGTAGCCGGTTCTAGCTCCAGACCAGCCGTTGCATTTTCCTCCGTCCCTGCGTACGAGCCACCTGTCCAACCTGTCGCCTCTCCTTCGTTCGCTGTTGATCTCAACGGGAGTGTAGGCGACGAGGTCGGAGAAGGGGAATATCCGTGGACCTCTTTACAGTGTGTTGTACCGGCTGGGGTTGGAGATGGATTCTTGGATGATCCAGAGGACGATGATGTCGAGCCGGATATGATTACTGATGACAGTGGCGATGATGCTGGACCAAGTGAGCCTGCTGGGGCGGGCGGTAGTTCTAGCTCTGGCACGCAGCAGTACCCTCCACATTTTTCCTCTTTGGACTTGGATGCCATGAGGCAGGAGGGGGTACCTGGGCAGCCGGCTGAATTTGGCGCTAGAGATGCTGAAGGGTCTGCAGGTCTGACAGAGTTTCAGGTTGGTCAGCAATTTTCGGATAAAGAAGAGGCCCTCTTAAGTGTCAAGACTTACAGCATCCGTCGAGGGGTACAGTACAAGGTCGTGGAATCTGACTATCGCCTGTATGTGGGTGGTGCGCGAAATTGTGATCACTACACAACTTTGCACAACTAACCAGCAAGTGCACTGGGTCGTCCAAGTAATACCTTACGTGAGTAAGGGTCGATCCCACGGAGATTGTTGGTATGAAGCAAGCTATGGTCACCTTGTAAATCTCAGTCAGGCAGACTCAAATGGGTATGGTGATATACGAATAAAGCATAAAGATAAAGATAGAGATACTTATGTATATCATTGGTGAGAGCTTCAGATAAGCGTATGAAGATGCTTTCCCTTCCGTCTCTCTGCTTTCTTACTGTCTTCATCCAATCCTTCTTACTCCTTTCCATGGCAAGCTTATGCAAGGGTTTCACCGTTGTCAGTGGCTACCTCCCATCCTCTCAGTGAAAATGTTCCTATGCTCTGTCACAGCATATGGCTAATCAGCTGTCGGTTCTTGGTCAGGCCGGAATAGAATCCATCGATTCTTTTGCGTCTGTCACTAACGCGCCGCCTGCTAGGAGTTTGAAGCACGTCACAGTCATTCAATCATTGAATCCTACTCAGAATACCACAGACAAGGTTAGACCTTCCGGATTCTCTTGAATGCCGCCATCAGTTCTCGCCTATACCACGAAGATTCCGGTTAAAGAATCTAAGAGATAAACACTAGAGCCTTGTTGCTTGTAGAACAGAAGTGGTTGTCAGTCACTTTGTTCATAAGTGAGAATGATGATGAGTGTCACGGATCATCACATTCATCAAGTTGAAGAACAAGTGATATCTTGGACAAAGAACAAGCGGAATTGAATAGAAGAATAATAGTAATTGCATTAATACTCGAGGTACAGCAGAGCTCCACACCTTAATCTATGGTGTGTAGAAACTCCACCGTTGAAAATACATAAGAACAAGAGTGATCATTGGTTTCGGCCCCAGAGAGGGAACCAGAAGAACCAAGATGAAAATTAGAAAAAGGTCCTACTTATAGAAAACTAGTAGCCTAAGGTGTACAAAGATGAGTAAATGACATAAAAATCCACTTCCGGGCCCACTTGGTGTGTGCTTGGGCTGAGCAATGAAGCATTTTCGTGTAGAGACTCTTCTTGGAGTTAAACGCCAGCTTTTATGCCAGTTTGGGCGTTTAACTCCCATTTAGGTGCCAGTTCCGGCGTTTAACGCTGGAAATTCTGTAGGTGACTTTGAACGCCGGTTTGGGCCATCAAATCTTGGGCAAAGTATGGACTATTATATATTGCTGGAAAGCCCAGGATGTCTACTTTCCAACGCCGTTGAGAGCGCACCAATTGGGCTTCTGAATCTCCAGAAAATCCACTTTGAGTGCAGGGAGGTCAGAATCCAACAGCATCTGTAGTCCTTTTCAGTCTCTGAATCAGATTTTTGCTCAGATCCCTCAATTTCAGCCAGAAAATACCTGAAATCACAGAAAAACACACAAACTCATAGTAAAGTCCAGAAAAGTAAATTTTAACTAAAAACTAATAAAAATATACTAAAAACTCAACTCAAACTACTAAAAACATACTAAAAACAATGCCAAAAAAGGTACAAATTATCCGCTCATCAGTGGGCAAGTGTTCTGAGTTCGGCAATGGGTGCACATGGTTGATTCGGATTAGTCTCCGACAGCGAAAGGGAGTTTGGGAGGTGAAACATTACAACGGACCGCATACTTGTCTCGCCACCTCGATTTCCAGCGACCACAGGAGTTTGGATTACCATGTGATATCGGCATTCATTATGCCAATGGTTAGGGCTGATGCATCCGTCAGCATCAAGGTGCTCCTAAATGCCACCGCCACACACTTTGGGTTTAGGCCGACTTACAGGAGGGTCTGGTTGGCGAAGCAGAAGGCTGTTGCCCTCATCTTTGGTGACTGGGATGAGTCGTACAACGAACTCCCAAGGTGGGTGTTAGGAGTCCAGTTGACGATGGCTGGTACTGTTGCAGTCCTAAAGACGAGCCCTGTTCGTGTCGGTGGACAGTTGGACGAGTCTCGAGCTTATTTTCACAGACTATTCTGGACGTTTCCACCGTGTATCGAGGCATTCCATCATTGCAAGCCCCTAATTAGTATTGACGGCACCCATCTGTATGGCAAGTATGGGGGAACGTTGCTTGTCGCGATTGCACAGGACGGGAACTCCAACATACTCCCTGTTGCATTCGCATTAGTCGAGGGTGAGAATGCTGAGTCGTGGTCCTTCTTTCTCTCCCACCTGCGTGAGCATGTGACACCGCAGCCGGGTCTGCTGGTTATCTCGGACAGGCATAACAGCATCAAGGCCGCGCTTGAGGCTCCTGACGGAGGCTGGTTACCTCTGTCTGCATATCGGGCATTCTGCATTCGACATGTTGCGACAAATTTTGCTCTCACCTTCAAGGGCAAAGACGCAAGGAGGCTACTTGTGAATGCGGCGTACGCTAAGACCGAGGTTGAGTTCCATTACTGGTTTGATATTCTTATGTCCGAAGACCCGGCAATGTGTGACTGGGCGAACCAGATTGAGTATTCGTTGTGGACACAGCATTGTGATGAGGGGCGTAGATTCGGACACATAACGACGAATATATCTGAGTTTGTGAACTCGATCCTCAAGGGTGTACAAAACCTTCCTGTGTGCTCGCTAGTGAAGGCAACATACGGAAGATTGGCCGAATTATTTGTTTGCAAAGGGAGAGAGGTTGAGGCGCAGATGGGAACCGGACAACAATTTAGTCAGCACTTGGTGAAGTGTATAGAGGCCAACTTGAAGACGGCTAGGTGCTTCACGGTTACTGTGTACGACAGAGATAACTCCGAGTTCACCGTCGCAAAGACAACTCCGACTGGTTCTTTCTCACTAGGTAGCTACAGAGTCTCGCTTGCATCTCAGACATGTGACTGTGGATACTTCCAGGCACTTCATTTCCCGTGTCCCCACGCACTGGCATGCTGTGCCTACTCACGGCTTACATGAGAGCCTTACGTCCACCAGGTGTATCGTCTTAGTTCGGTCTTCAGTGTGTATCGGATGGGTTTCACACCTCCCATTCTGGAGGGTTTCTAGCCACCATATGACGGGCTGACTGTCATCCCTGACCTCAATAAGAGGCGTGCGAGAGAGGGTCATCCGAGGTCCACTAGGATACGGACCAATATGGACGAGGTAGATCCGAACCGGCCAAAGAGATGTGAGCTTTGTTGGCAGCCGGGCCACACACGTCGGAGTTGCCCACAGCTCAGAGGAACAGAGCACACACGGGGGCATGATTAGGTGTTTTGGTGGATTTGGTACTTTTGTTGTTTTAATTTCCCGTTTAGGATCCACTATTATCGGTTTTCTTACTTGTAGTTGGTGACTGATAGAATTTGTTAACGTCAGTGTGATGTACTTTGAATGGGATTTTAGTTAATGAATATGTTCTTTCTCCACAGTTTTAAACGAAATGTATGTCTAATGCACACCGGAATAAATAACTGTGCGAGTTTTATTAAACCATGATGCAGAAACTATGTTCGTAACTTAAATTGCTGTGTGGAACGAATTCTTAGTAATTCGAACCATCTTAGATCGAATTACTTGCTAGCTATTTCTTCACACTAATTCGAACCTAATTGGTTCGAATTATTTGGCAAACGTCTACAAGGTATAATTCGAACCTAATTGGTTCGAATTACATGGAAATTGAGTTCGAACCAAATTGGTTCGAACTACATAGAAATGTCCTTTGGTTGATTGATGAACCAATTTTTGATTTGGCTGATTCATGTAATTTTGTTATCCCCTTGGTTTAAATGAGTGATTTGCCCACAAAAGAATTTTTTATGTACTCTCATCTAATAAACGAAATTTCAAATTTTTATATAAATCCTAATAAAAAAACAACGGTCATATTTTAAATGAACAGTTTATATTCTCTATTACTTAAAATGGACTGTTTGTCTTTTTTATTATTTAAAATCGTTCATCTTTCCTATTATTTGAAACGTTCCATTTTTTAATAGCTTAATCCAATTTAAATTATTAATATTTTTTATTATTTTTAAAAATTATATTTAATTATTTATAAATACATATATCTCGTTTACACTGTAAACGAAATAAATTTTTATGTGATGTAAACGAGATATATGAAAATTTAAAAAAATACACATATCTCGTTTACCGCATAAACAAAATACGTACAAAACAAAATACATACAAAATTATCTCATCTACTGTATAAACGAAATAAGAGATGAATATTTATTTTAGTAAATATTTTTTAAATTATTTATTTAAGTAATGATTATAATTAATTTATTTATTAAAATAAAAACTTCTTTTGTTTTTTGTCTTTTATTTTATTTTTTTAAAAGAAAATTGTAGCTAAAATGAAAAATCTTCCTTTCTAGATAGATTTTCTTTAAATATACAATATATTTTATTGTATATTTGTAATATTTCCTTCTATTTCTTGAAAAAGAAGAAATGCATAAACTACAAGTGATGCATGGTGGTTCTGCACAAATTAAATTATAATAATATCCCCCTCCTTAATACATATTTATCTTTTAAAATAATTACCTATATAAAAATATTTTAATATAAAATAATGACTAAAATATTAAAATACATAATATTAAATAATTTAATTAAATATATTAAATTATTTAATAATTTTTAATTATTATTTTTAAATAAAAATATTTTTATATGAATAATAAATCTTTTTTTAACTATGACAAAATCAATAATTATATAATGTTTTGGTATAACAGTAATGTCATCCGTACGATTTGTTAACATAATTGTGTCTACCTAAATGTTAAAATATGATATTTTCTTTTATATATATTAAATTTTAAATCCTAAATTTTAATTGTATAAAATAAAATATTTGTTAAAAGAGTTGGTTAATATTAAAAAGAAATATTAATCTCTTAATTTTTTAACATATAATATTAGTTCAACAATTTATAATATTTAACTAAATTATTCAATATAAAATATTTAGGTGTCAGAAATTACTTATAATATTAGTTTCAGAAATTTTTAGAGGCAAGCAGTTAGGAGTAGTAGTGGGTTGGGTTACTTCACAAGAGTTTGTGACTCAATTCGTTTTAAACTTAATTCGACTCGTCTTATTAAACATGTTAGGTTTGAGTGCTTTTATAAAATTTATTAGTTAAAAGGGTCATGCCACAAATTTAAAAAAAAAAAGTTATGAAACTGATTAGATCAGTTCGTCAAAATATTTTTTGTAAAAATAAGTTATTTTTATTTTAGATTTTTTATACATTTATGTTAATACAAAATAAAGATAATAAGAATTAATAGTCAATATTAATTAAGATAATAATTTTTTATTAAAAAAAAGTTTATAAATGTTCGGTAGTCGGGTGTCAGACAAGTCGGGTGATCAATGATAGGGGTGGCAATGCGTCGACCTGGGAAGCGTTGGGCTAGGATCTGCCGAGTAGCCGAGCTCTCGTCACAGGAGGAGATGGAAAAAAAGGGGGGGTGCCACCTGCAAAGACACTCAGACGCTCAAGTCAGTTGGTGTGTAGGTGGGAGGTGTGACAGGTGTAAAGGTGACATACCTTGGGGGAAGGACAGGTCCTTCCCTATTTATATCGTGTCAGAGGTGGGCCCCGCAAGGACAGGCCCATCTTCCTCGAAACTTCCTCATAGCTGCAGCGAGGAGCTGGCAGGGACGCGTGTCCGGGTCACGTGGTAAGGCGCATGTGCACGACCGCTCGGGTCGGGTACTCATCGGGTCGGCCCAACCCGGGGCAGGTTGGGCCAGGCCGTTACAGTGCCCCCACGCGCCGCTAATCGACCGTTCAGGTCGTTGGAGGCGAGTTATTTCTCCTTCCGTTGTCGTGAATTCGTTCGTCCGTGTGGGGGACGCGCTGCTCGCATCCGTTCGCGATTTGGGGCGTTCTTTTGTCGCCTCGTTTCTCGCGAGGGGCATTAAATGCTCATTAAGGGTCGAAAAAGAAACCCATGCGTGCAAAGACTGTTCTGCCCCCAGCCTTTCGCGCTTCCACAAGGCGGTTTTAAACAGTTTGCGTTTTGTTTTCCTTCTACTTGCCTTTCTGATCACACTGCCCATTCCTTCTTCCTGCATTTTCACTATCAGAAGTTGTCTTCATCGTTGCGCTCTCGCTTTTATCCGAACTTCCTCGATCACCCAGGTAATCATCCTTTTTTGCTTCAATGGTAGCTTGCATGTCTGTTTATGCCTGTTGTGGGTATCTTTTCTGTGTTTGTTTTTGTTCTTCATGGATGCATTTTCTTCACGTTTTATTTTTACCATCTGTGGTGTGTCATGGGGGTTTTGCGCCATTGTTTTGGCCTTGGTTTTGTTTAGTCCCCCTTGTTGTCATGGCACGTGGGGTTTCTTTAGGTTTTCCCTGGCTTCCGACCTCACGGACTAACCGCACGGTGCCCCCACTGTAGGTATGCCTCGTGTTGTTAGCCGAGCGTCTAGCTCCGCCGCGGGTTACGACCCGTATGCGTGGGTGCTTTCCGACCTCAAGAACTCTCCCAATCAGATGGGTGAGGAAGAGCTCACGGAATTTCGCCAAGCCGAGTATCTCTGTGGGGGTACCGACGAGGAGGCGAACTATGACGTGTACGTCCCTGCCCCTCACGAGCGGCTTTATGAGATTAACTTTCATGCCCCCCGGGTTCCCGATTGGATCTGGTTCTACAAGGCCATGTTCACTCAGGTGGGGGTTCGCATTCCCCTTTCCTCCTTCCAGATGGACCTCCTGAACCGAATTTCGGTGGCTCCGTCTCAATTGCATCCGAACAGCTGGGCTTCCGTTCGCTGTTTCGAGATGGTGTGCGAGTACTTGGAGTTGCCGACCTCCGTTGACGTCTTCCTCTTTTTCTTTAGTCTAACAAACCCTTCGAAGGAGGGGAAACACAAGAAAGGTTTCATGTCCTTTCGGTCCGCCCAAGGCCGGAGGATCTTTGGTTTGTTCGAGGACTCCTACCACGGATTCAAGGACAAGTATTTTAAGGTCCGCCCGGTCAAGGGTCGTCACCCCTTTTGGCTGTCTCTGGAAAAGCAGCGCCTCATCCCGACGTATTGGAGTTTCGGGGCGGGGTCTAATCCTTTTATCAAAGTCTCTTATAACAAGATGTCGGCCGTGGACTGGCGGGTGGCCGACATCTTGTGGGCGGTTCTTGGGAGGAACAATGTGAATCCACACCTCCTTATGGGTAATCGGGAGGCCGCTCGAGATTATATTCATGAGTTTTCTTTGTCGTGTCATTGTCTGCTTAAATGTTCCGTTGTTGCTTTTACTAATTCGCTTCTTGTTGTTTGCAGTGGGACTTTCTGCCGAGGTGACCGGCATGGATAACCTGTTCGAAACTTTCCTTAAGGACGACGCGGGTGAGGAGACCGGAGGACAGGAGGCGATGGCTCCTCCAGAAGCTCCTCCGGAAGTGCATCCTCCCGAGGTTGAGACGTCTGCGAAGGTCGCCACTCCGACTTCTGCAACCCCGATTCCTCCAGAGGTTTCCGTTCCCGGGCACTCGTCTTCATCTCGTCGTGAGGAGGAGGAGGAGTTGTCCATCATCCCTACTCCCAAGAGACAGAGGTCGCATTCCAGTCCCGAGGGGGTTTTAACTGTTATGGAAAGGAACTTTGACGCTGGGACGTTTATAGATACCCAGCTGCTCCCGGGTACGGAGGATCACTTCCATGGCACCGACCTCTCGGGGCAGGCTCGGTGGATGTACCGTACCCTCCTTCGCGGCGCGGCCATAGCCCGAAAGGCTGAGTCTGAGCTTTCTGGTATGGCCTCGCTTCGTCGGAAGCTTGAATCTGCTGTTGATGCCAACAACAAGTACAAAACCCAAGTTAAAACGCTTCAGGATCGGTTAGTTGAAGCGGGGAGTAAGCTCGACGCCGCCCAGAAAAAGGCTACTTCGGCGGAGGAGAAATTGAAGACTGCCGACGCCTCTGTGGCCCGCTTGATGGAGCAGGAGGCGACTTTGAAAAACCAATTGAGTGCCGTGCAAGGTCGGGTGTCCATTCTGGAGAAAGAGCGGGACGAAGCGATGGCGTCCGCTAAGGCTGCTCGGGAGGAAGCCGAGTTGTTCAAGCAGAAACACAAGGAGGTCAGGGAGCAAGGGAAGAATGCGATTTTCACGACTGAAGATGCCCTCAAAGCTCAAGTGAAAATTATTTCTCCGGACTTCGATGTGTCGGCAATTGGTGTTTTCAAGACCATCAAGGATGGGAAGGTCGTCGATATGCCGAAGAAATAATGTTTGTACTATTAAACTCTTCTTTTGTTGAACCTTGTACTGTGACTTTTGGTGCCCGTTAATGGGCTTATGGGATCGTTTACCCGTTTGTTTAATTTCTAGTTTTACTTGCTGTTGTCTCGTTTCCGTTTAGTCGCGTTTGCCGTTTGTGGCGTTCTTTTTGTTAAGGTCGTTTACCGCGTTTGTGATCTGAGGGGCTCCCAGGGTGATCAGTCCCGGGGCCGTGTACCCTTGTTTTCATAGTAGTCGCTCGAGAAGTTAGTGATAATCATAGGCAAAAAATCGCTTCTCAAAAGGTTAGTGATAACATAGGCAAAAATGGCGTATGAAAATCGAGCAAGTTTAATCATTATAATTGAGGGTATTGAAGTACTATTACAGAAATGGCTTAGGAATAAAACCTTCTCAAGTTATCCGCATTCCATGTCCTCGGGACCTCTTTGCCGCTGAGTCTTTCTAGCTTGTACGCTCCTCTTCCGATTACCTCTTTGATTCGGTACGGTCCTTCCCAGTTTGCCGCCAGCTTGCCTTCCCCAGGGGTGGACGGGCCGATGTCGTTACGCCTCAAAACGAGGTCGTTCTCTTCGAACTTTCTTTTGAGCGTTTTGGCGTTGTAACGTAAAGCCATTCTCTGTTTTAGTGCCGCCTCCGCCAGGTGGGCCATTTCCCTGGTCTCCTCTATCAGGTCCTTTTCGACAGTTTCCTCAATTCCCTTCAGAAGTAGTCGTGGGCTCGGTTCCCCGATCTCTACTGGTATCACTGCATCTGTCCCGTACGTTAGTCGAAAGGGCGTTTCTTTAGTGGAGGACTGCTCTGTTGTTCGGTAGGACCATATGACTGAGGCGAGCTCGTCGGCCCAAGCGCCCTTTTTGCCGTCCAACCGTTTCTTGAGCCCTAACAGGATGATTTTATTCGCGGACTCGGCCTGGCCGTTTGTCTGTGGGTGTTCCACCGAGGAGAATCTCTGCTTTATGCCCAGGCCGGCGAGGAATTCTGTGAATTTTTTCTCGGTGAACTGTGTCCCATTGTCCGAGATGATGACTTCCGAGATACCGAACCGTGTTATGACTTGTCTCTACAAGAATTTCCTACAATTGGACGAGGATATACTAGCCAGCGGTTCGGCTTCTATCCATTTCGTGTAGTAGTCAATAGCAACTATAAGGTATTTGACTTGCCCCGGGCCTACGGAAAAGGGTCCTAAGAGGTCGACTCCCCATTGGGAGAACGGTCGGGAGGACGTTAGCAAGCTGAGTTCAGAGGCCGGCGCACGATGGAAGTTGGCATTTTCTTGGCACTTGACGCACTTCCTGACAAATTCCATGGAGTCGGTCATCATTGATGGCCAATAGTATCCGGCTCGGATTAACTTCCTCGCTAGGGCCTTGCCTCCTATGTGGTGGCCGCAACACCCCTCATGGACTTCCCTAAGGACGTAATCCGTCTGGTCGGGGTGTAAACACTTCAGCAGGGGGTGGTTGAACCCTTTTCTGAACAGCTGACCCTGGATGATGGCATATCTGGCAGCTTCCCTTCTTAGCTTCTTGGCGTCTTTTTCGCTGTCGGGGAGCTTGCCGTTTTCTAAGAAGTCGGTGATGGGGTCCAGCCAGGAGGGGTTTAGCTTTGTGAGGTGTAGTGCGACCGCCGGCTCTTTCATCTTCCCCTGGATGAGAGATCGGTTGCCCTCTCCTGGTTTGGTGCTGGCCAACTTCGACAGGAGATCTGCCCGTGTGTTCTGTTCTCTCGGAACGTGCTGGATCGTGACTTCTTCAAACTTCCGGCTCAAGTCCTTGACTTTTTCCAGGTATTTCTGCAGTATGGGGTCCCTAGCTTGGTAGCTCCCGTTCACTTGGGAGGTGACGATCTGCGAGTCGCTGCATATCTCTAACCTCGTTGCCCCAACTTCTGTTGCCAAGGCCAGTCCTCCTATAAGGGCTTCATATTCTGCTTGGTTATTTGAGACGGGGAACTCGAACTTGATTGACTGTTCGTACACGACCCCGGCTGGGCTCTCCAAGATGATCCCGGCGCCCCCGAACGCTTGGTTGGAGGCTCCGTCAACATGGAGCTTCCACCGTGTGCTCGTGTCTTCGGTCGGATCCCCTGCTACTTCTACCAAAAAATCTGCCATCGCCTGCGCCTTGATAGCTTGCCGGGGTTCGTATCGTATGTCGTATTGGGAGAGTTTAATGGACCAGGTCATCATTCTTCCCGCCAAGTCGGGTTTTTGGAGCACTTGTCGAATCCCTTTGGTCCGTTCTTACGACAATCTGGTGGCTTTGGAAGTATTGCTTTAACCTCCGCGAAGAGGTCAGGAGTGCCAGAGCTAACTTTTCCAATTTGTTATACCTCAATTCTGCCCCTTGTAGGGCCCTGCTGACAAAGTAGACTGGTTGCTGCTTCTTCCCTTCTTCTAACACCAAGACTGCGGCCAGAGCTTCTCCTGTTATAGCGAGATAAAGGTACAACGGTTCCCCATCTTTTGGCTTCCCGAGGACCGGGGGTGCCGCCAGAATTTCCTTAAAGTGCTGAAAGGCTTCCTCGCATGCGGGTGTCCATTCGAACGCTATTCCTTTCTTCATGAAGTTGAAAACCGGTAGGGCCTTTGTTGCCGATGCTCCGAGGAACCGTGACAGCGAGGCCAGCCGTCCCGCTAACCTTTGGACGTCCTTTATATCGCCCGGGCTCTTCATCTGGAGTATGGCTTGGTATTTCTCCGGGTTGGCTTCCACCCCTCTCTGGGTTATCATGAATCCAAAGAATTTCCCTGCTTCCATGGCGAAAGCACATTTGAGGGGGTTCAGCCTCATGCCATGTCGCCGGAGGGACGCAAAGACACTTGCCAGATCGTTTAAGAGATCGTCAGGTCGTGTCGTCTTCGCAAGGATGTCGTCCACGTAGACTTTGACTGTCTTCCCTATGAGGTCATGGAATATCCTATTCATCAGCCTCTGGTACGTTGCCCCCGCGTTTTTTAGGCCGAATGGCATCACCTTATAGCAGTATATTCCTTAAGGCTTCTTAGAGCTTTGCATCAATGAGGAGGAAATCGACAGTATCTTTGTATCTTTCTTGTGTGCGGATCTGGATCTGGGTGCAGCGTTTTTGGCCGTCACTACGTTTATTACGGTGAGGCCGTGATCTCCGCCTTCTGGCTTTGGCCGTCGCTTGGCCGAACGGGTTTTGCCTTCCTCATCTTCGTCGTGATAACGTCTCCTTGGCTCCCTGATAAGGTGGGAGAAGGCTGCTAGTTTGCCTTCTCTTATCGCTTGTTCGAGTGCATCCTTTAGGTCAAAACAGTCCTGCGTCAGGTGACCGTAACCTTTGTGGTAGTCGCAATAGACGTTTTTGTTTCCTCCGGTGCGGTCCTTGAGCGGTCGGGCCTTCGGCAGGATTCCTTTCTCTGCTATTTGTTGGTAGACTTCCACGATGGGGAGCGTGAGGGGGGTGTAGTTGGTGAATTTCCCGACTCGGGGAAACGTCCTCGGCGTCTTGTTTGGCGCCTCTTCCCTGGTTCGCTCCTTTGGCCTGTCCCCGTTCCCGTGTTGCCGTGGTTGATTGTAGCCGGACTGCCGTTTGTTGGCAGCCACAACTCGGCTGACTTCCTCATCGTTTATGTACTCTTTGGCTACCGTCTGGATCTCGTGCATTGTCCAAACCGGCTTCGTGGTAAGGTGTTTTCGGAAGTTCTCGTTGAGGAGGCCGTTCGTTAAGCAAAGACTGGCCACCGAATCGGTCAAGCCGTCGATTTCAAGGCATTCGTCGTTGAAACGATCTAGGTACCTCCTTGTCGGCTCTCCCTGTCTCTGGGTAACCCCCAGAAGGTTGATCGGGTGTTTGGCCTTTGCTATTCGTGTTGTAAACTGGGCCAGGAACGCGCGGGTGATATCCGAGAAGCTGTGGATGGACCCCTGTGGGAGGCCGTTAAACCACCTGATCGCGGGTCCCGCTAAAGTTACTGGGAAGGCGCGACATCTTACCTCGTCCCCTACCCCCTCCAGATTCATCCTGGCCTCAAAGGCCGTGAGGTGTTCTAGAGGGTCTTGGGTTCCGTCGTACCTCATGTCCGTTGGTTTGTCGAAGTGTTTCGGCAACCGGACTTCGAGGATAGATCGGTGGAATGGGGTGGCGCCCATTATCACGGGTTGTCGTGTTCTCCTTTCCCCGTCTTCGCGATCACGCGCGGCTCGGCGGGTTGATCTTCTCCTGGAATAGATGACCGTGTCATTTCGTCTTCTCGGGATGGGTGATTCCTCGCGCGTGCTCTCCGTTTCCGTTCGGGATGCGGGGGTACGCCGCGAGCGGCTTCGGTGGGAGTCTTCTTCTTCTCTTTCGGGGGATAGGGTGTAGCTGGGATCAGTGGTTCGTCCGTCCTGCTCCCGATCGGCCAACTGGCGTTCTAGGTTCTGGACTCTGTGGCGCAGCTCCTGCATTATTATGGCGATGTCGCCGTCTGTTCCCCCGAAAGGTCGTGTCCTCGTGTGCTATTCTGTGTGCTGTCGGGGGGACCTCCGCCGCCCCCTCAACGAGGCGACGGAGGCTGCCCCCTCCGCTCCAGCTCCTCGAGCTTGGTCTCCGAGACCCAGCGCGACTTCCATTCGAGCGTTGTCCCCACAGACGGCGCCAATGTTCGGTAGTCGGGTGCCGGACAAGTCGGGTGATCAATGATAGGGGGTGGCAATGCGTCGACCTGGGAAGCGTTGGGCTAGGATCTGCCGAGTAGCCGAGCTCTCGTCACAGGAGGAGATGGAAAAAAAGGGGGGGTGCCACCTGCAAAGACACTCAGACGCTCAAGTCAGTTGGTGTGTAGGTGGGAGGTGTGACAGGTGTAAAGGTGACATACCTTGGGGGAAGGACAGGTCCTTCCCTATTTATATCGTGTCAGAGGTGGGCCCCGCAAGGACAGGCCCATCTTCCTCGAAACTTCCTCATAGCTGCAGCGAGGAGCTGGCAGGGACGCGTGTCCGGGTCACGTGGTAAGGCGCATGTGCCCGACCGCTCGGGTCGGGTACTCATCGGGTCGGCCCAACCCGGGGCAGGTTGGGCCAGGCCGTTACAATAAATTATAAGTATAATTATGATATGTAACTAAATATTGATATATAAATAATTTTTTATAAATTATGAATTATAAATTTTAGAATTTATTTTTTTGGTGACTATAAAAAAAGTTTATTGTTTTCTTTTTTTAGTTCTAATTCATTTTTTTAGAATCTTTTTTTTATAAGTTTATTGTTTTTTGAGTTCTAATTCATGAAATAAATTTTTCAAATCTTGTGGACTTGTTGAATTTTAAATAGAGATTTGAACCTGAAAAAAAGCTTATAAGAGATAATAGACCTAGATTTAGATCATCTATTTATAATATGGGTCAGATTCCTTAAAGCTCGACTCAACTCGACTTATTTTTACTTTTATCAATAGTTATTTTGACCAATATTTAACCAGCATAAATATTAAATTATTTTTAATAAATAAATTTTATAAATTTATGTATATAAATTTTGATAAATATAAATATAAATTATATTAATTAATGTGTATAAACTTTAATAAATATAAATGATTACAGATAGTGACGGTAGAAAATGATAATATTTTGGGATAATATATAATTGCTGGATTAGTTTTGCCCTTGTGAACATTTGTTGTTTCTATAATTTATAAAGTGTAGCAGGGATTGCCTTAGGTATTGGGTAAACACAGCATATGCGAAGGGCGTACCTACCCGTCAAGTACCTAAAAGGACCACACACTTTACCTTTTCAATCACCTAGACGACAAACCAAAACTAACATTCAATATATTAAATTAAACAAGAGAAGGTAGGCTATATATATATATATATATATTCGCTTCATGGTTACAACTTACAACAATGATAAGAAAAAGATCATGTCCTTTAAAATATTAGGAATTAAAAATTATTCATAATATTTTGTCTAGGTAGCTCCTACAGAATATACATTACGCATGAGTACCAATATCATGTTATCTTGTTTCCCTTGTTTTATCTGTTGAGTTTTTTTAAAGAAAAAGAAAGGAAGAAAAGAAGATAACCAAAATAATTATGTTAAGTATATATTAAAATTAATTATCAAAATTAATTATTAATATATAATATACATTGAATAGAAAATATATATTAAAAATAAATTAAATTATACATGTATTTATATAGAAATACATATATTGCTATAAGATCGGCTATATTTTATAGTACGGAGTGTTGGGCGGTCAAAAGGGAGTACGAACATAAGCTGAGTGTGATAGAGATGAAGATGTTGAGATGGATGAGTGGTTATACGCGATTGGATAAAATAAGGAACGAAGATATAAGGAAGAGAGTTGGAGTAGCACCCATTGTAGAAAAGATGGTTGAATTGTGTCTCAGGTGGTTTTGACATGTGAAAAAAAGACCGATAAAATATCCAGTCAGAGAGTGGATAAGATAGAAGATGGACAAGGGGCGAAATCTATATGTAAATGGTCTCTCTATAGATATGATACATGACAGAACATAATAACGTTATTTGATTCATGTAGTCGACTCCACCTAGTAGGACAAGACTTTGTTATTGTTGTATATAGAAATACATGATAATTAAATTTAGTGACAGATTTTAATATTTAAATAATATTTTTATAATAAAAATATATCACATTGATCAATTCATGAAACAAAGTAACTTTAATATGCAACTTCTATCAGATGATGAGTATATCGTACTACCTACGTTGAATTGTTCACATTGTAAATGACTAAATGAGATGAATGAGGATTCCCGGAAAAAAGAATTTGAAGATTGCGGATTTACAAATCATCAATGGCATTTGGCTAGCTATCAAGGACGATGGGGGGACACACAATCTTAAAGTAGTCGAGGTAAACGAAAGAATAAATCAAAGATTCTGTATGCTGCACTTATTTAACTTGTTTGACTGAAACACATCATGTTACTGTCACTAGTAGCATATCCAAAACACCACGGTTATTGTTGTTTGAAACGTGTTGTTAACACTAACGCTTTTATTTTTGGGGGAAGAAGGGGGAGGGGGGATGCACATGAACCTTTAGAAAGTTTAAATAATAAGCTTAAAAATGCAAACAAAGAGAAGGCGGGGAAGAGAAAGAACATTATAAAAATGGAAAAGAACATTTATTGTATCTCTAGAAGATCTTGTTCACATTCTCATGTTATATATAGAGTAAACTTTGTTCAATGTTCAATGTATGAAATAATAAGGATCACATGTCCATTTGCTAAATTTGCTCCCTTCTAAATCAGCACACATTGCATTGACTAGTAGGGCATGCCCTAGTAAAAGAAAAATAATCCATATTGGAAAAATCCCTAGTTACTTCTTGTTACTTGTTACTAGTCACCATCCAAGCCAAGCCCCTTTTGCCTTGCAAAGTAAATTTTCGCCCTTGGATAAATAATAAAATTAAAAAGTGACAGTTACTTTAATTATATTTTTTATAATTATTTAGATGATAAAAAATAGTTGTTTTTATTAATATTTATAATGCTAATATATGAAAATAATGATAGGAAGAAATAGGACCCCACAACACATGGGCCTTGACGAAAGCCCTTATAATTGGTGTGGCTCTCTCTCTCGCAGTCACCTAATCCTCACCCAAAGCACACACAGCCATATATACAGATTTTGAAGCAACCTCGCAATTCACATTTTATATTTCATCAAAACGAAAACCAAATTAAAACTCAATTACAACTCTAATAAATAATATTTATAGCATTTGTTTGTTCTGTGAGAGACAAAAAGTTCATCATTCATATATAACTAGCAAGAGAGCCTCTTATTCTCTTCCAATCTAAACACCTCTTCTATTTCTCAATTTCACAAAAAAGAAAAGAGAGATGGGTTTGCAAAACCAGCTAAACGACGTGTCGTCTGGTTCAATTCCACTGCTGCTGATTGCGCACATAGCCACCTGCGTCAACTACCTCCGTTCCATGCTCTTCGCTCTTCTCCAAACCCTAGGTCTCTCTAGGCTCCACACACACCAGATCGTCGACGACGGATTCTTCGCCACCGTCGGATCCGGCCTCGCCGGACTCATCATGCTCTCCGATCAGCTCGCCGTTAACAACCGATTCTTCTACACCTACACCGTCGTCGACCACGCCGACTCCGACGCCTGCGTCGTCTGCCAGACCAACTTCAAGGAAGGGGAACAGGTACGGATGCTTCCCTGCCGCCACGTCTTCCACCGCCACTGCTTCGACGGCTGGCTCCATCACTTCAAGTTCAACTGCCCTCTCTGCCGCTACCCGCTACTCTCCGACGAGCGCGTGGCCCTCACGGAACGCCGCGTCGGTCGTGAACTCGTCTCGTGGTTCTCCCTTCGGTGATGATGCGGCGTCGTTTTGCTCATCCAATCTTCCCTTATACCAATTTTACCCTCTCTTTTATCCTTTTTACCTTCTTCGCGGTGGTTTTCACTTTTCGCAGAGTTGGTGTCCTTTTTTGTTTCCTCTTCTCGGATATTAGGTTTTTAAAAAAATTTATTTTAATTAGGGTAGTTTTTTTTCTCTTTCTTTTGTTATTATTTATGAAGGGATTTTTTTTTGAAAGGGCTCTCTGGGGTGGTGTGTGCCTGAGAATCCTTTTTGGGGCGCTGTAAATTTTGGACTCCTCTGTATTTATGGGTAATAATTGGAGACCTTGGGGAAGATTTTATGCAATATCCTCCATAACAGAATATATATTAGCCTTTCCTTTTCCATCGCTCCCCCTTGTTTTTATTTTAATCAAAGGAAAAAACAGTCTCAACAGAATGGAAACTTCTTCATTCACACCTTTGCTATTTTTGGTTATTCAATATGGATAAATAAGTCAAAGGAAAAGGTAGTAATTAAGTAAATAATGCCATTCATATCTACTATCTTCTATCTAGACTACCATGATAAACAATTAAACATGCTACCGACCGTTCTAGCCACTTAGTATTTGTGAAACTGCTTTCTAATATTTGTTTTTTTCCAGTGTATTATTAACAATTTAAGCTTAAAATTAGTGGAAAAAAGGTCTCAAGTTTTGTCAGGGTTAGCAGCAATAGTGAACCCAAAGGTTTTGGAGATTTTCCAATGAATCAGCTTCAGATTCACTCTAAGCAACTATTTCTTTTATTTGTGAGTAAATATTCTTTTTTGTTTCTAACCATTTGGATTATAGACAAAACGCACTTTTACTATTTGAAATTAATAAAGTGGACATTAATCTCTGTTGAAAGGTGAAAACTCAGGTGCAATCGACTTTACGTAAAATTGATAGTTGAGAGTTGTTAGATAATTTGATCGATTTGGTTAAATTTTTATCTAATTACTCTCAATTATCAACTTCACATAAAGTCGACTGAGTTTTCACCCTATTAAAAATACTCATCGCGATCTTTGCAACAAAAAAACAAACGGTGGAGCGTTGATATATCAGTGACTAGTTCATTCTGATTTTATGCATTCATATTTCATATTCGAGACTTATTGACTCTTGCACAATAACCAAAACGACATTCATCTACCATTTATATTATCGGCACTGTCGATAGTTTCTTTATTGCTCACTTCCTCCATGAGTACTCCCCTCACTCTTCCGACCTCCCAACAAAAATCATCATCTTTGAGTGTTGCACCACCATTTGGCGATCGTATGGCTACTGTCACAATTGTCGGCGACACATTCGAAGCTTGCCTCCATCCTCCACCCTAAAAATTTTCATGCCATGAATTACACCAAACTTGTGGACTTCAAGGCAGGGACGGACATTAGGATGGCTTTGGACTCCAATTTTTTTTAAATTAATAGTAATAAGTTATTTAATATGATTTAATTTTTTTAAAAAAATTATTTAATATTTAGTTTTCGGGGTGCATATGGGCTGGGTGAAGCCGGGTTTGATGGGACCCAGATCCGACCCGAAATATACACCGGATCTATTTATTAGACCCGAACCCGACCCTAGACCCAATGAAACCAATACATTTTCGGGCCACAATTATATCGGGTGAAAATCGGGCCGTTAACATTACATTACGTTGATACCTTCTTGTAAGCTAGCATGTAAAAATATCCAAATTTTCAAGACTCCAACCATTATTTAACATGGTAAAATTCACTTAGAAAAATATAACAAGAACCAACCATTCTTTAAAATTAAAGCATAACCACAATCAATACTAAAACAAAACCACAATCAATACTAATATTGTCTAATAATACCAAATAGTTAAATCAATACAAATAACACAATATTATGCATTAGTCTAAAATCTTATGCATTCTAAACATAAAACATTAACTTATAGTCTTATAATGACTAATAACACAAAATATTAAGGTTTACAATACTTAAATTCCACATAAGAATATTCATGATCCATCACTAATAACACAAAATATTAATTGTGTATGATGACCGGGCCACCGGGCCGACTTCGGGTGACCCGAGCCATGGCCCGGACCCGACCCGAAATAATGACCGGGTCTATTTTTGAGACCCTTACCCGATGAAATCACATCAAATTAGCCCCTAAAGTGTTCGGGACTAGGTCGGGCCTTCAGGCCGGGCCGAGTCTGTGCACCCCTATTTAGTTCAATATAAATAAAAATCCAGTCCAACATAAATATTAATGATTTTTAATATCTAAAAAGTAAGTAACAAAAAAAAAACGGAAAAAAGATATTGTTACTAATATTTTTTAATAAAAAAAAATTTCAAATTCTATAAAGTAGATTCTTTTTCTTCTTGTGACCGTCTTTCTTGATTCATTTAGTATTAATTTTCTCTGTTTCAACTACTATAACTAAAAGATTTTTTTCAACTATGAATATTGTGAAGAATGACTGAGAAACAAAATGAAAGATGAATTTCTTGCTAATTGTCTTTTAATTATATTGAAAAGAAAATTGTTAAAAAATTTGACACATATTCTATTATCGATGAATTTTATGATATGAAGAATCGACCACTTCATTAGTAAAAAGTACACACATATTTTTTACACTTTAAATTATATTCTCTATCGGTATATTTTTGTAATACATCTTACATTATATAATTTTTTGTATAATTTTTAAATATTATATATGTTATTGGCCTCCACAATAATATTTTTGAATCCATTTCTATTTCAAGGTGAAACTACCGGCATTGAAGTCGAACTCCATCAAGATCTGGAACTAGGTTGCGAAGTAGGTATCTATTGATGGGAAAGAAGAGGACGAATCAGTCTCTTACCTGCAAAAAATTTCCAATTCTTTTCTGCCAATTTTCCAAATTCAAGCTTTCATATTTTAATTTTCTAAGTTTTCAAGCACTCAATACACTTTTTAATTCGATTTCTCAATTTCTTTTTAATTTTTTGTTGTTTAAAAAAGTTTTTAATGCACTTGTTGAGAAATAAGTTGCAATCAACTTTGCAGAAAATGAAAAAGAAAAAAAAATCCTAACAAGTTTGATCGAGGAAACAAAGATAATGCTATGAAAACAACAACGTTTTGAATTGGTTGCAAAAGGCGATTAGTCTTTATTTAGGAGATAACTCTATGTGGACTAGTCACTGACACGTCAATACCTCACCATTTACCTTCCATGGATTGAGTGCTCTTTGGCAGTGTTCCTTTCCACCGTTTTCATTTCTTGTAACCATTAGAACCACCGCATCGCTCCCTCCTCATTCTGCCGCCGCATGAGCCACCGTTTGAACCACCGTATCGCTTTATCCTCAATCCACTGACGTGATTGCCGCATTTGGAACCACCCCATCAGTGCCTCATCATTTCGCCCATTGTACGAGCCGTCCTTCTTCGTTGGACATTGTCGCCTTCACTACCGCGGGATCTGCATCGCCGAACACCATCACGGCTTCCATCCGTTGCGACGTAGCCACTGCCGGGCCCCCATTCGTAACGCGCGATCAACTATTCTGATCTATGGCGACTCCTCCACTTGCAATGCGTGACCTCCATAGCTTTCTCCTCGCAACGCGAGTCCCCACTATCTACGCAATGCCGTCTAGGACGTCGTCACCGGCCACCCTGCAGTCTTCTCCTCTTCCTATTTAGTTTTGATTATTCTTTTAACTAGTTTTTTATGTTTCTTTTTCCTAAATTTCGGACGATTTTTTATTAGTTTTGGATGATTCTTGTTCATACCCTGGCCCAATAATAAAGGCCCAGGCCTAGTCCAGAGGATTGAGCTTTGCTGAGCACCGACCTTTGTACTAAGAAGTCGGTCTTAACTACGATCTACTCTAAAGAAGTCGGGACAGAGAACAGTTGGCAGATTAACATCAATCCAAATGAGTAACTGCCCCTAAAATCTCTCTAACCACTTCTGGGAGCCATATCTTAACCTCCCTAAGATAATGGGACGGTTAACACCCTAAAAATATGGCACTATTCCAACGGTGGTTATTGGCTCACCACTATAAATACACTGACACCCCTCAGGTATCTCTAAGCCCAATACTCTCTAGACCTGCTCACATCCTTGCTAACTTAGGCATCGGAGTGTCTTTGCAGGTATCACCCCCCATTCACTCACATACACAAGTCGGAAGGAGGTTCCAGCGTGCCAACCTGCTCGGAAGCTACCATCCGCAGACGATTGGGCCAACCAACGCCATCCATTCTATTAATCTCCGGTTACCCACCGTAACATTGGCGCCGTTGCCGGGGACCCGAGAGAACATCCACTGATGGCGGACAGATCCCACGAAGAAGGTCATGTGGAGACAGATTCTGAGCAAGAGAATCTGGACACAGGCAATAACGATGCGGACTTCACCCTCCACCAGGAAATTGACAATCAGCACAGAGAAGGCACCTCTGGAGTAAAAAACCTGAAGGTGAACTCTTCAGAAGGGCGCGAGTCAGAGAAAGAAGGACCATCCCATGTAACTGAACTCATGGGATTAGTCCACAGCCGCCTGGAACAGTTAGAACAAGAACGGGAGAGACAAAAGGAAACTGAAAAGAACCTAAAAGAGGAGATGGAACGACGAAAAGAGTTAGAAAGAAAACTCTTAAAGTTAGAATCCTCCATCAAAGGTCGCAACTCCCGTGACGAACAAGAAGAGCCGCCCTTAGGTGGGGAGGATCCTTTCAGCGAGGACATAATGAGGGCAAAAGTTCCGAGGAACTTTAAAAGCCCTGATATGGAACTCTATGACGGAACCACGGATCCAAAGCATCACCTGAGCAACTTCAAAAATCGTATGTACCTAGCTGATGCTTTCGACGCTACGCGATGCAAAGCCTTCCCGACCACTCTATCGAAAGCAGCGATGAAGTGGTTCGATAGCCTCCCCCCAAGGTCAGTTACTAGTTTTGAAGACCTCTCAAGGAAGTTTTTGATGAGGTTCTCAATCCAGAAAGACAAAGTGAAACATGCACCGAGCCTCCTGGGAATAAAACAGGAGGTCGGAGAATCTTTACGAGCCTATATGGAAAGGTTCAACAAAGCATGTTTGGAGATTCAAGACCTGCCCACAGAGGCAGTCATAATTGGGTTAGTCAATGGACTCAGAGAAGGTCCTTTCTCACAATCCATATCTAAAAGACACACCATTTCTCTAAGTGATGTACAGGAAAGAGCTGAAAAGTACATCAATATGGAGGAAAACGCTAAATTGAGAGACCTGAGTTGGCGACCTGGGCCCCCTCCCTCAACAAAAGAGAGGGAAAGGGAAACCAAGAAAAAGGAAGAACTCAGTCTCGAGAGGCCAAGAAAATATCACTCTTATACTCCCCTGAAAGTTTCTATAGTGGATGTATACAGAGAGATTTGTAACACTGAAAGACTGCCACCCCCTAGACCCATTAAAAATAAAAAAGGGGGAGCCGCAGCGATTACTGTGAGTACCATAAAATATATGGTCACTCCACAAATGAATGTTATGACCTTAAAAATGTTATAGAAAAGCTGGCTAGAGAAGGTCGGCTTGATAGATATCTCATAGAAAGGTCGGACGGTCATGGAAAGAGAAAGCGAGATGATATCGACAGAAGAGACCCACCACCGTCGACTCCTGAGAGACATATCCATATGATCTCAGGGGATTTCGCGGGAGGAGGACTCACAAAATCCTCTCGCAAAAGGCACCTCAAGAGAGTCTATCAGGTCGGAGGAGAGTCATCCGATCTCCCCACCATCTCATTCACTAAAGAAGATGGGCAAGGAATAACCCCTGGACATGATGATCCAGTAGTAATAACTATGATCCTAGCCAATGCCCATCTCCACAGAACCCTAGTAGACCAAAGAAGCTCGGCGGACATCCTTTTTAAGCCCGCTTTTGACAAGCTAGGGTTGGATGAGAAAGAATTAAGAGCCTACCCTGATACCCTATACGGATTAGGGGACACGCCAATAAAACCACTGGGATTTTTCTCCCTCCACACCACTTTTGGAAAAGGGGAAAAATCAAAGACTCTGAGTATAGACTTCATAGTCATTGATGTCGGGTCAGCATATAATGCTTTAATCGGCAGAGCTACCCTTAATCGACTCAGAGCAGTGGTATCCACTCCCCACCTCTGCATGAAATTCCCGACCTCAGCGGGAATAGCAACGGTAAGGGGAGACCAAAAGTTGGCGAGGAAATGCTACAATGAAAGCCTAAATCTGAGAGGAAAGGGCAGAGAAGTTCACACAATAGAGCTCGGTGACACAAGGGCCAGAGAAGAGCTGCGACCACAACCGGGAGGAAAAACCGAGGAGATACATGTCGGTAAAGAGGAAGGGAAAAATACTCATATAGGAGCCAACCTAGGGGAAACTCTGAAACAAGGATTGACAAAGCTCCTAAGAGATAACTCCGACCTCTTCGCCTGGAAAGCCTCTGACATGCCTGGGATAGACCCCGAGCTCATCTCCCACAAACTCTCGGTTTATTCGGGATCCCGACCTGTACAGCAAAGAAGACGCAAGCTCGGCCCAGAACGAGCCCTAATAGTAGAAGAACAAGTACAGGCGCTCCTGGAAGCTGGCTTCATCAGAGAAGTCAAGTACCCAACATGGCTAGCCAATGTAGTGCTAGTCAAAAAACAAAATGGTAAATGGAGAATGTGTGTCGACTATACCGACTTAAATAAGGCATGTCCCAAGGACCCTTATCCACTGCCAAGTATTGACACCCTAGTGGACTCCAGCTCGGGGTATCAATACTTATCATTTATGGACGCCTACTCGGGATATAATCAAATCCCAATGTATGAGCCAGACCGGGAGAAAACATCTTTCATCACACCCAGAGCTAATTTCTGCTACGTGGTCATGCCATTTGGATTGAAGAATGCAGGAGCCACATATCAAAGGTTGATGAATAAAGTGTTTTCCCCTCACCTGGGGAGTCTAATGGAAGTATATGTCGACGATATGCTAGTAAAGACTAAGAAGGAAGTCGACCTCTTGTCAGACCTCTCACAAGTCTTTGACACCATAAGGCTGCACGGGATGAGACTAAATCCCGCAAAGTGCGCCTTCGCGGTGGAGGCAGGGAAGTTTCTAGGATTTATGCTAACACAAAGAGGGATCGAAGCCAATCCCGATAAATGTAGAGCCATCCTAGAAATGAAAAGTCCGACTTGTTTGAGAGAAGTCCAGCAGCTAAATGGCCGACTTGCAGCCCTCTCCAGATTTTTGGCAGGATCGGCACTAAAATCCCTTCTACTATTCTCCTTATTAAGAAAGGGATGCCAGTTCGAATGGACTCCTGAATGCGAGGAGGCGTTCCAGGAGTTCAAAAAGTTTTTAAGCCAACCTCCTATTCTGACCTGACCAGTATCTGGAAAAGACCTCGTCCTGTACTTATCCGTAGCAGACAAGGCTGTCTCATCAGCCCTGATAAGAGAAGATGAGGTCGGACAACATCCAGTTTATTTTATCAGTAAAGTTCTACAAGGCCCTGAGCTAAGATACCACAAACTAGAGAAGTTTGCCTACTCCTTAGTAATAGCCTCACGAAGGCTACGACCTTACTTTCAGGCTCACACAATAATAGTCCGTACGAACCAACCCATGAAGCAAATCCTCCAAAAGACGGATGTTGCAGGGAGAATGGTTCAATGGGCAATAGAGCTCTCCGAGTTCGACTTAAGATATGAAACTCGCACGACGATTAAAGCCCAATGTCTCGCCGACTTCGTTGCAGAATACGCAGGGGATCAGGAGGAAAAACCAACTACATGGGAACTCTATGTAGACGGATCCTCCAACAAAACAAGAAGCGGCGCAGGCATAATATTGGTAGATGAAAGAGGAACCCAGATAGAGATTTTCCTAAAATTTGAATTTCCAGCTTCAAATAACCAGGCAGAATATGAAGCCTTGATCGCTGGATTAAAGCTGGCAGAAGAAGTCGGTGCTACAAAGGTGATGATATACAGCGACTCACAAGTAGTAACCTCCCAGATAAGCGGAGAGTATCAGGCAAATGACTCAAATATGAAGAGGTACTTGGAGAAAACTCTAGAGCACCTTGGGCATTTTGCAGAAACCGAGGTTAAACACATAACTCGGGATTTAAACAGCAGAGCAGACGCTCTGTCCAAGTTAGCAAGTACCAAACCAGGAGGGAACAACAGAAGTCTGATCCAAGAAACCCTCCAGGAACCCTCAGTAGTAAAAACAGAAAACAAACAAGAAGTACTTGAGGTAGTCGGTTTAAACCTCGGATGGATGAACCCCTTAGTCGAATACATGAAATTTGACATCCTCCCTAAAGAGGGGAAAGAAGCTAAAAAGATCCGAAGGGAAGCACAACACTACACCTTGGTGAAAAATACCCTCTACAGAAGGGGGATATCGACGCCATTGTTAAAGTGTGTGCCGACCTCAAGAACTGCCGAGGTATTGGAGGAAGTACTAGTGGGATCTGTGGAAACCATCTCGGAGCAAGGTCACTATCCAGGAAAGTAATCCGAGCTGGATTCTACTGGCCGACCTTGCAGAAAGATGCCACAGAATTTGTGAAAAAGTGTCAACCATGTCAAATGCATGCAAATTTTCACGTAGCTCCACCAGAAGAGCTCATCAGTATCACTTCTCCATGGCCCTTTGCAAAATGGGGAATGGATTTGTTAGGTCCTTTTTCCCCAAGCGCCAGGACAAGTCAAATACCTGATCGTGGGAATAGATTACTTCACAAAGTGGATAGAAGCAGAACCATTGGCCACCATCACCGCTCAAAGAAGTCGGAGGTTCCTCTACAAAAATATTATCACAAGATATGGGATACCTTATTCCATTACTACAGATAATGGAACCCAATTCACCGATGCTACCTTTAGAAGCTTAGTAGCCAGTATGAAAATCAAACATCAGTTCACCTCGGTGGAGCACCCACAAGCCAATGGGCAAGCCGAGGCAGCCAACAAGGTCATACTGGCAGGGCTAAAGAAAAGATTGCAAGAAGCAAAAAGAGCTTGGGCTGAAGAGCTCCCCCAAGTGCTATGGGTTTACAGGACAACGCCCCAATCCGCCACTGGAGAAACGCCTTTCCGACTAGTCTATGGCGTAGAAGCAATGATACCAATAGAAATCAATGAGCAAAGCCTAAGGGTAATTCTCCATGATGAGATCGGAAACATACAGGGGCACAAAGAGGAGCTCGACCTGCTCCCCGAAGTCCGAGAAGATGCCCAGATAAGAGAAGCAGCATTGAAGCAAAGGATGACTACAAGGTACAACAAAAAAGTCATTCGAAGAACATTTGCCCCGGATGACTTGGTCCTAATCAGAAACGACATTGGAGTCAACAAATCAGGAGAAGAAAAACTTGCCGCTAATTGGAAGGGACCATACAAAGTCAATGAAGTCTTAGGAAAAGGTTATTATAAAGTAACCAACCTGAACGGCACTGAGTTCCCAAGGTCGTGGCATGCTTGTAATAAGAAAAGGTACTACAGTTAAAAGTGAACTTTACTCCCTGATGTACTCTTTTCCCAACTTCATGATTTTTTCCCAAAATTAAAGGGTTTTTTCTGGAGAAGGGTTTTTAACGAGGCATCATAGTAGAGGCTAAGGGAAAATAGGCTATTAAAACCCTTAGTAGCAAGAAGGTACCTCCCCAATTAATAAAGATTTTTTTCATCTACAATATCTCTTATAAACTCCTTTCTATTTTCTAAGTCTTTCTACGAAACGCGCCGATTTAAGCTCGACAAAACGTGAAAATCCCATGAACCGATCTAGATGGTCGTCAGGATAAAACGACGAGGTACAGGTCGGTGTAAAGAGGTTATATGAGTTGATCGTAAAAAACTCGGGAACAATCCGACTTATAAGTCGAAATGAAAATCCGGGTAGAAAAGCTCGGAAATACTTCGACCCGTGAATCGGAGTGAAGAACCGAGTAGAAGAAAAATGCATGGCAAAAATAACCTAAGTCATAAGAACTCACTAAAGCAAAGTTGAGTATAAGGAATAATAAAAAAGAGATCGAAAAACCTAGGAAAAAGTTTAAAGGATGTCCTAAAGTCCTTAAACAAAAGGCTCAGAAAAACAGACAAGCCAAAGGGAAAGGTTTTCAGAAAAAGATCAAGGGGACTTCGGAAAATCAAAATCAGGAAAGCATACACGCATAAGGTAAACTAAACCCTTATCCAAAAAGGGTATTTATTTTGTTAACTTAAAAACCCTTATTAAAAAGGGTATTTTTTAATATTTTGTTTACGGCCTTGAAAGGCCAAAAGAAATTGTTCAACAAACACCACCAACCAAAAATAAATAAAAGAGTTTAAAAATGGGGGACCCACAGGCCGAGCCCTCAAATAGCCCACAAATCATTTTTTAGGAAGAAGAGTAGACGGATCACCACTACCGGAGTCAGGAGGAGCGCCACCAGGACCACGAAGAGAGGCATCCATGGGAGATGAAGAGGAAATAGGAGGAGGAACTGCTGAAGAACTCGGAGCATCCTTCCCATGAGGAGGAGACTCAATGATCCTCTGCCCTCGAGTCTTCAACTCTGATTCAGAAACGATCACAGGGACAGGGGGATCAACTATGGCCCCATCAATAACAACTTTGTCAGGATGTAAAGGAGAAAGATCCAAGTCGGGAGCAATAACTCTGACTTGCTCCAGGAAGATCCTCCAAGACTTCTCGGCGCCATCAGCAATAGAGTCCTCCAACTCATCATATGCCTTCCGAGAATTCAGCAGATCATTCTTCACAGATACAAGATCACTGAATAAACTTTGATAGCTGGCCTGCGCTGTTTTCCTCAAATCCATCTCCATGTTGCATTGGGCTTGCAAAACCTTCCCCTTCTCCCGGAGGGAATCTCTCTCCTCCTTCAGTTTGGCGACTTCCTTCTTCAACTCCCCCTCATGCTCTTGATACGAGCGAAGCCTTCCTTCCAGCTCCTCGACCCTCGAGGTCATCCCTAAAGAGCTGAGAGGAGCCTTCTCAAAAATATCCAAGAGTTTGCCGCAAACCCTCGCCGCCTTGAGACTCTCCTCAATCATAGTGGTAAGGTGGCTCCGAACGGACATATCATCCATGCTTATACGAGCATGGGGGTAGATATTCTTTTGGACGAATGCAAGAGCATCCGCCTTAACCTCACCAGAAGAGCCAGACTCTAAGGTCTTGCGCTTCTTTGGCTCAGGGGAGGGTCGGACGACGGGGGGCGGTTGAGAGAAAGCTGAAGAAGAAATCACAATGGGTTTAGAAAGAGTCCCAACGTTCCGAGGAGGAGGAGGAGGAGAGATAACCCTAGTACCACCAGTCCTAGCGCGAGACTTTGCTTTGGCCTCCTGGACTCTCTGGTAAGATTCCTGAGCATTCGTCTTCGCCATTTCTGAAAAAATAAAACAATAGCTAAGGAATTAAACAAGTCGGAAAGTTCAATTAACGAGTCAGGAATCTAACAAACAAATGAAAGCTACCTAGCTGCGCTTGGATAAAGGTTGGAGACCCTTGGAGAAACTTTTTAGTGTCCAAATATGGGGCCCTCCCCCACACTTCTCGGAGGAACCCCACAATGGCAGCCTCTACTTCATCCAGGTCATCCAGACCATATTTCTCACAAGGAGAGGCCTCCAGCCAGTATAAAGGAAAGCGAGGAGAAGAATTATCATCCAGGAAAAAGGGGTGGTGACCCTCTACAGCTTGCACTTTGAAAAAATAATTTTTAAAGTCGTGGAAGAATTCGTCAAAAAGGGTGAAGATTCTCCGACCTTGTATGGCTCGGAAGGAAACCCATTGTTGTTTATTGTTTAGCCCACTGAAGGGCTTGGTCATATGGAAAAGATGGAAAAATGTTTTCAGAGAGGTCGGGAACTCCAAAGCATGGCTAATAAATTGATAAATTTTCAAAAAACCCCAAGAGTGGGGTGAAGCTGGGTAGGGGTAACCTGACAGTGTTGCAAAATAGACATCTCAAAATCTGAAAAAGGTAGAAAAACACCCAGACGGGTGATCATGCATTCATACATAAAGAAGAAATGAGGGGCCGTTCCGTTGGCCCTCCCATGGCAAACTCGGTCCTCTGAACTTGGGATAAGCAATTCATACTTAGGCTCGTCCTCGTCCGAGGTATAGAGCCGATGGTGAGTACGAAGATGGGTAATAAACTCAACATCAACCAACGGCTCCTCCCCTAGGACAGTAACATCAACCCAATCTACGGAGGCCATTTTCTTTTCCTAAAGAAGACGAGGAAACCTACAAAGGGAAAAAGAAAAGAAAAAATCAAAAACAAAGGTCTCTAGAAGGGAGAAAAAGGAACCAAGCAAAAGCCTGCAAACCTACTTATCTACAAAATAAAGGCATACAAAAAATATGAAAGAGAAAAAGAAACTAACCTCTCTTTGAAAATGAAGGTTGGAAGAAGCAGAAGTCTCCGAAACACAAGAATGCAGCACGAACGAATGAAGAACGAACGAGGAAAAAATTTAGAAAAATCGCAGAAAGAAGATAATGAAAGAGAGGGAAAAGTATTTATAAATACTCTAGGGGCATAATGGTAAAAACGGGGCAGTCATTAATGAGAGTGCACCGTTACCAAAGCCATCAATCCCTAAGGGCATCCCTAACGGACACGACGCTTGAATAGACGTAACTGTCAGAAACAAAAGGTCGCAAAAATCACGTCGGTTTAAAAACCCGCGTCTCCTCCAAGAAAGTCGGCTACGAACCCGAGTAAAATCCTCGAACCCAAGTCTTAAAGAGATCTTGGGCTCAAGTAGGGGCACTGTTCATACCCTGGCCCAATAATAAAGGCCCAGGCCTAGTCCAGAGGATTGAGCCTTGCTGAGCACCGACTTTCGTACTAAGAAGTCGGTCTTAACTACGATCTACTCTAAAGAAGTCGGGACAGAGAACAGTTGGCAGATTAACATCAATCCAAATGAGTAACTGCCCCTAAAATCTCTCTAACCACTTCCGGGGAGCCATATCTTAACCTCCCTAAGATAATGGGACGGTTAACACCCTAAAAATATGGCACTACTCCAACGGTGGTTATTGGCTCACCACTATAAATACACTGACACCCCTTAGGTATCTCTAAGCCCAATACTCTCTAGACCTGCTCACATCCTTGCTAACTTAGGCATCGGAGTGTCTTTGCAGGTACCACCCCCCATTCACTCACATACACAAGTCGGAAGGAGGTTCCAGCGTACCAACCTGCTCGGAAGCTACCATCCGCAGACGATTGGGCCAACCAACGCCATCCATTCTATTAATCTCCGGTTACCCACCGTAACAATTCTTTTTTCTATGTTTTATATATTTTTTTATTTGAATGATTCTTTTTATTAGTTTTGGATGATTCTTTTTCATATGTTTTGTATGTTTTTTTTTAGGATTTGAATGATTTTTTATCTTATGTTTTGCTATGTTTTTTTTTTGGAATTTCGAAATTTTTTTAAAAAGAAGTATTTGAGTTTGCATAATAAATGATAAAAGGTAAATTAAAAAAATAATTAATAATTATTAATATTTTATCTTTTATATTATAAAATTTAAATAATTATTAATTAATCATTATTAATTAGTATAGAATGAAATTCAAAACCACTTATTGACTTATTTTTTGCTAAACCATCTCTTTATTCCCTAGCGAAATTCTTCTAAAAATGTTCAGGTACCCAACACCAACAGGCTCTCTAAAATTCATGTTTAGACATTTGAGGAATTATTGATTAATAATTAAATATTTTAATTATTTTATCAAGACGTATAACATATTTGATAACAAATAAAGAATGTAATAAAATATTCATTATGAATAAATTCCTCAATTATAATTAAGCTTTTAATAATTGATACAATTGTGCGTACTTTTCTAAATATTCAACCGAGTGATGTATAAAAAGCTAAGTACAAATTAAGGTACTATTTTAATTTAAAAAAAATATATAGGATATTACGCATGAAAACGATGTCACATATAAAACGCGTATTGTCAATTACTTATATATATAAAGAAAATATAAGTGGTACGAAAATTTTGTACCATTGCACGAATGAATTGAATGGCTCTACTAAAATGTTCTCATCCCAAAAGAAGTTGGCATGTCTCATATGATGAATTTGGGATGAGGAATTAGGGTGCACGAGAAAATTTAGGGTTATAAATGAATCGGATAATATATGCATATATGTGATAATTATTCGTATTTGATTTAAATTTTATAGATATTATTTGATCTGTATTATAATAGGATCGGATTGCGAATTTAATAGTGATATTCGCGGATTCGATTCGTAAATCCGTATATCCGTAAGTCTCATATAAATAGTATAGTTTAAGAAAGTAAAATCTAATATGATATGAATTTTAGTGTGTTGTTCTATGAATTTTATGATATCTTGTTTTTAATTTTTTATGTTGTACTTTAACTTAGAATAATTAAATTTAAATCTTGTGTTATTATTTTTTTTTTGTTATTCAAAAAAAAAATTTATTGATAATATTTAGGAGTAAATAGGCTTAAACAGGTAAAAAAATAGATTTTCTAGAATAAAAAAGGACATCAAAATAATTTTTTGAATTATGCAGATATACCCGATATTCGATCCGATCCATTTCAACTTGAAAAAATGCGGATATCGTATCCGATCCGATCTGTGTGCGATCCTACGAAAAATAATTCCGTTAAAAAAAATTAACATTACTTCATAGAATGATTATTTTATTAGTAAAAAAGTGTAAAACATTTATTTTCTGTTACTAATAGTGGGCACTAAAATTACCAGTAATATGCATAGCTGAGGAGTTATTTAGCTCAATGTCCAAGTTCTGAAATCTTGTGTTGTTCATGTTCTGTTGTTGTAGCCACACATCACCAAAGCAATATAAGTTTAAAATTTGTTACATTCCATTACATGAATTTCATAGCACAAGCTAGGAATATAATGTAACTGGCAGATTACTATGACCAAGAAAGAGATGGATTGCAACTTAGATGACATGACAAAGGACAATTTTGCGGTGCTTTAATGTGTGGGGGACGCCACAGGCCACAGGGCACAAGCCACATAGCTAGCAAAAGATTGGGTTGGCCCCTATCATTATCATTATCTTCATCATAAATAGCTCAACGTGGAAACATCAACTTGCTCCTTTCATTTCTTATTGGATGCAACTTTCATCTCTCTTGTACAAACGTGTATCTTGTTGTTTCACATGCATTCACAAAAATGTTTTCATTGTTGGACACAGCAACATACACAAGGGATGAAAAACAGTCAAATCTCATAATCAGATGTTGCTTTTATCATTATTGTTATTACTATTTCATGAGAAAAAAAGGGATGAGTCATTGGTCTTATTTGAGTCAACATATTGGAACCAACACAAAGTCAATTCTAGTAACATGTATCCTAACATAGAGGATTTGAACAATGAATATACTCAATTCGCGTCGTTCAATTTGGGTACAGATGAAAACAAATGAATTATGATCTAACAACCAATCAAAACAAAATTTCAAATCTAAAACTTATGTTAAATGGTTGGAAATTGCAGCTCCTTATTATTAGTTACTGGAGATTGCTCCGTAACACATGATTTGCTTAACTTCATTACTTAACTGATCCAACTTTTCCTTTCTATTTCTTGCCAGAATACTCTGTTTAAATTTTCCAATGATAC
Source organism: Arachis stenosperma (assembly GCF_014773155.1). NCBI lineage: Eukaryota > Viridiplantae > Streptophyta > Magnoliopsida > Fabales > Fabaceae > Arachis > Arachis stenosperma. Next base: position 156,522,182 of record NC_080385.1, read on the forward strand.
TAAAATCGTATAACAAATTTGTAATTTGTACTGGTCTTAAATTGGAAATTTTGGCATGGATTGATTTATGAGAGAAGTGGAACTTGTATGTTATGGCACTGGCACATGCACATATCTTGGTATTGAATCAGATTTATTAAATTCTCCAATGACGAAAACCTAGAGATAATCTCTTGTGATTTGAGAGGCTGATGGAGATCCTATAAACCCTACTTCCCATATAGGAATTAATTAAATAAATCTCATACCTTGCTAGTGTTCCCTAAAAATCAACCCCAATATATTGAACTTCCAAACTTGGTCTCATGTGGAACTAAAGTCTCATACCTTGCTATGGGATCATAACATTATTACTAGTCCAACACTCACGTGCAGTTGTCTTTATGTAAAGTTAGTAATTGAAAATTGTTAGATGATTTGACATATTTGATTAAATTATTATTTAACAATTTTCTATTATTAATTTTACACGAAAATAACTGCACGTGAGTGTTCATTTTAATACTATTCGCATTGTTCAACTTGAACTGAGATACATGGTTGATGCTCTATTACCAATTGATGAGTAGAATATTGGTACCACTTAATAGCCATCTCTTAATTAAAAGTTAAAAAAGGATTGATGAATAGCAGTTTCTGTAGGATATTGTTTAGTTTGAAATATTAATTCATGTCTACTAAAATATATATATATATATATATATATATATATATATATATAATAATTTATATTCCTACATGCGGTAACGATAAATTTCTTGATTCCTTACTCTTGACAGTTGAATTTCATGCACATTAATAAGTAAGGATTAATGCTTCCAACAAGTGCAAAATTATCATTATCATTATCATGCAACTAAGACTATCCATTCTTCACTGCTTTCTGAATTCTTATACACCAATTAAAGGATAAAGCCAAAAAAAAATCTCAGAATCGTCTCCTGAATTAATATAATATAGTATACAACTTTACACATGATGCAGTAATACTCTTAGAGGATAATGATTAATGTAATGGAAATTAAAGGCCTCTTCCATTTCAGCAGTCTTAATCACGTAATTAGAGATGATTAATGTCAAGAACTTAAAAAAGGAAAGAGGGAAAGAACAAGGGGGGGGGGGGGGTTCATCTGCTTCATATTAAAGCTAATCATGAATAAATGAAATAAATAATGTTTAGTAAAGATTGCTTTATTTATTTTGCTTTTGGGGCAGGGCAAACCAAATTGGTATACTTTAGATCTGGTTAACTGCTAGAAGAAGCGTTTGTCCAACATGTCCCAGGATCAGAGCAGCTAAAAAGAATAGCTCTTTTTATTCTTTTTTCACATCATAACTACCCTGAATGCCCTTTTGGGTTATTGGGTAGACACATAGACATATATGACATAAATTCAATATTCATTAGATAGAAGAACTTATCAAAACTATTTTCATTATTAATCCATAATTATTAAGCACAGGAAACCTTTATTTATTATGTCCTTCCATTTTTGTCATGCACAAATAACTCCAATTCATGAATCCAATTGAGTTATTCACCATCTCTTTATGGAATATTCATTTATCGTGCATGTAATTCCAATTCTTATATATAAATTAAAGTCTAAAGTGGAGAACCTACTTTCTCTCACCAAAGTCATATGTGTATACCCTGTTGCTAGCTTTATCTCTTTCTCATTATCATTCTTTTAATATTTTTAATGTAATCATTCTATCGAATGAAGAGAAATCAAAAGCTGAAGATCCAAATGAAAGCAAAGCAATAATGTAAAATCAAAATCCATATATAAAAAAGCAAAATACATTGATGAGTGTAAGCGATGCATGCCAGTAGCATTGAGTCCTAAACTAACCAATCCAAGCCTTTAACGCTTAAATTCCCATAATACCCCATTTGACCAAACCAAATAACCTTGAAGCAACCTCGTATGCATCTCTTACATCCATCCCACACGATAACAAACATCAAAAACATAATTAACACAAAAGCAAAGAAGTAATATTAATAGAAAATGAAGGACCTAATAGTAATTAAAGTAGTGAAAGGCAGATTCGGACCGCTACCCTCAATTCCCCGCAATGCAACGATAACACTCTCCCAATTCTGCAAATTAGAAAGTCGGGAGAGTGCAATTGCAAAGCCTTTTTGTTTTCTTGGTTTTTTATTCGGCGTCACCTTTTACCTATATTTACTGAAATACCCTTGCACCAAACACCACCACCACCGTCTAGTAGGACGGAGCAAGCATCCTCACGAGGTACCCTTATTGAGCCCATTTCTGTGGAATGAAGGAAGTGTTGGAAGAATAGAGTGTGAGTGAGAGTGAGAGTGAGCATAGGGAGAAAAGAGTGACATGATGGGTCGTATATAAAGGCGAGATTATAGCTTTTTGTTGTGAATGAATTCTTATTCTTATTTAAATATAAGGCATGTGGAGGAGGAAAAAAAGTGAGGGGTTGAAATTGTTGGTCTAATATGGTTTGTGGGGAATGCAAAATACTCCACTAGCTCGGTTTCCTAGGCTCTTGCATTTGTAAAGCAAAAATGAAGAAAATTGTTGAATGAATGAAGATGTTGCAAGTATTTGTTGTGAGTTATTATGGAGGGGTGTGAGTAGTGGGGCATTACCATAGATATGGGGGCCGATGATTGGCCCAAGGTACAGCTAACCCCACCATCTTCTGCCCTTCAATTTCATCCCCCCCATCATTCACTAATCAACACCACCATTTTCTACTTTCATGCATACCAATGCAATACAAATAACAATACTATCTAGGGGACTACATACAAATAACATTCTTATGGAATATAGACAATAACATATTTTCTTGTTACAGTCATTTTAGTAGAATTATGTTAGAGTGACCATAGTAATTATAATATTTTAAAAAGTATTGTTAAAATTAAAATAATATTTTTTTTTGCTAAACAATATTTTAATAAAATTTATCTTGAACCAAATAGATACTAAAATATAATTCAGTTATATACACTTTATACTAAATATAATACAAAAATTTAATTTAATTTTTGTCTTTTAGTTTTAGTCTTTCTTTCAAAAGCAACCTTACATATATTTTGGTAATGTACATAGATAGATACAGAAGAGGAGAATAAACGTAATTCTATCCTACATTCTTGTCGAAAAAATCAACTAATTTGAACAGTAAGGTCATTAAGAGTAGTTAAGGCTTAAGAAGCAAAGGTACTTGTAAATATATTCTTAGCACTAGGTTTGTTTAGAATTTTCCTTCACATGGAAAAGTGCATTTGAATAGTTGAGCAAACACATTGAAATTAGGAAGTAAACTTCATAGTGAAGAATTTTCCAAGGGAAACCAACATGCATTACTTCAAGTCTAGTGTGTACTCCACAAAATGGACGTCAACATTTTGAACTAAGGCTATCCGCATAGCATGCGTGTTTGAAATTTTATGTGTATTAGTAGTTGAAGTAAATCTCAACATAACGAGAAAAAGACAATTCAAAATTACAATACATATATAAAATAAAGGGGCTTCAATAAAGCATGCAAAATAGTATTATTTATCCCCAAATAAAAATGTAAGAAACTTGCTAATAATACGATTGATGTGCCTAGCTATGTATATACTTATTCTCAATTATTGTGTAATGATAATAATTAAGATAATTATTATTCATAAAGGTGAATGATTATCTTCTTGTTTGTCCTCTAGCAAGAAGGAAAAAAAGAAAAGAGGAAAATGGCAGATGGAGAATGAAGTTGAAACGTAATGGATAGCAAAGTCGTTGTCTGAGACACATGAAACACCCTTTTCATGGAGCATGATAATATGGTATGCACCTCAATCATCACCACTTTACTATAGATTTGGCCACCACAATAATAGCTCAAAAAAGAAAATTAAAGCAACAACATTACAAAAGCATAGTTAGAATAAGTCAGCGGTTTAGATTCCTTTTCTGTTCTTTTTTTTTTTTTTTTTGCTATTTTTCCAATCCACATTACTCTCTTAATTATAATAATTTACGCCATGCAGTAATTGTAACAAGTGCACTGTAAACCTCGCTATCATGATTGGTACAACGAATTCTCCAAATTGAATTTAATAAAGAGGTGTATGTGGCCCAAATTGTGTTGAAATTAAAGGAATGAAGTTGTTGACATTATGAATAATGCCAAATCATTGTGATGTTGCGTCTTGGTTTGATTTTCACTGTGATAGCAAAGAGAGAAATAAACAAACGTCAAGGTAACGACAATCATAAGAGAAAAACACTATATACACAACATATATATTCGTATAATATTTATTTAATATGTATTTCAATTAGAAAACACTATTGGTACATAATACAGTTTTGATATTGTACGTTATAAAAATAAGAATTTAGGCGATATACCTCAGCATTACGTCATAATTATGTCATTAGGTTTAGGATAATTCATTAATTCTACTTAGTACTAACCCGACCCTAAGCAAGGATAGAGAACGTGCAACGCAACAAGGAAGCGGCGCGTGAGGGGGTCCCTTCCAATGCAAAACGACATTGGATCCCGCATGAATGCAAAAACTCGCATTTCCCTTTTTAACCTTAGCTTCATGCCATCATTTTTGCCTCTCATTAGCTTAATTAATTAAAAGTTAGGGGTTAATTTTGATGTATTAGTTGTGCAATTATTATTAAAGATATAATTATTTATATTATATTTTTTAATTATTTTAAATTTTGGAGATGAGTGATTTTTTTGATATAGTATCAAAATCTTATGTTGTAAAAATTAAATAAATAAAAAAAAAGAAAGTATTAGATATATAAATTATTTATGTTGCCTCTTCTTATCAGTTTAAGCTTTTGAAATGAGCGATTTTAAAATATAATTATTTTTGTTAATGTGGTATTATATAATTAGATACACGTGTTTTTTATTAACAGTGTATTAAAATTAAATTTATTAATTAATGTACCACTAATAACAATGTGAGTATGTGTCGTGTGAGTGTGAGTGTGACTATGCATGATGCAATTCACTTTTAGGGTTATAAATATATTGTAGGTTTGTATGTGAACACGAATTTCACATTGATGCGAGAAAAGTTCTTTCACTGTGGGCCTTGTCTTGAAGTGGATGTTGCTAAGCAGAATATAGAATCCAATGTAAGGTAAGCCAACCCACTCCATGTTTTTTACATTGTAACTATTTATATGTCTACGTATAAGGGCTTTTCCATCTCTTCGTTGTTCCCAGCACACACACACCCAATCTGTAATGAATTGAAAATAATTCTAGAGATGATACTTATCAATTCGCAAAAGTTATAGGGAAATGAAAATCAGAATTTGATTGAATTATCGTTCATAGTACGTAAAGTTTGGATTCATGTGTTGACTTCCTCATTTGACTTGTCCAAAAATTTCACAAATGAATAACTTCAAATTATCAGATGATTATGTGAGTATAATCTGCTTTCTTCTGTGAATATTTTTTTTTCAACACCTTCAAAGTCCACGGTAATTCTTGTATTTTGAGATAGTTGGAGAGATCAATTTGCTAGTAGAGAATTTTTTATTTTTTTCTATTGTACCCAATCGTGGATTTTAAAAAAATGCAAATGAGTAAATTGAAACTACTAACAATATTAATATAAATATTATTAAAGTCAGATTGAGAAAAATCAAATATTTTCACCATTCCAGAAGATGGTTTTAGCATCAGATTAGAACAAATGAATACAATAATTGTTATCCCGCACGTAATTTCAAATGAAATTGGACATTTACGCATTTCTCACAATCTAAATTGCTCCTTTTCCATAGCTATCAACACAAATTTTGCAACTTATAAATTATAACACGACTAAAAATCAAACCCAAGTGGATTAAAGTCCAAAGATTCACTTTGACGATTCAGATATATCTCTAGTTTTAAGAAAGACGTTATATTTAAAAAGTATTGAAGATATAATAACAAAAAATTTTCATCACTCAATTTGATGCCAAATAATTTGACTTTATGAATTTAATAGCTCATATTATGATTCTTTTATTAAAAAAAATTACAACATTAACTATATATAGAGTTCTAACTTCTAAGCGAATTGGACTCGTGATAAAAGAAAAATAGACAATTTACAATATAAATGTTATATTGTTGAATTTAAAGGATTAAGTTCCAATGAATGATGTTATTGTTGATGTTCTTAAATTTAAATGATGTGTTATTATTAGTGATAGATGAAACAAATAATTATTAAATATAAAAATAGTGATAGTAGATAATGATATTAGAGTCACAGTAAAGATATTAGCATTATTTTTATTCGAAAAATAAAAATAAAAAACCATTTTAATTCAAAATACAGTGTTGGTGACTATATTGAATAAAAAAAATGTTAGTGACAATTTTAATTTTAAGGATCAAAATAGTATTTATCCCTATTTATTATTATACCTATAAAAATATTAGTTGAATTCGAAACATTCTTTTTACAGCTAAAATAATATTGTTTTAATTATTCTAAGGTTAGGTACGATTTTAGTCCCTAAAATTTAGGTAAAAAATTTTATTCGTTTTTAACTTTTTTTTAATTCAAATTTGTTCTTAAGGTTTAACTTGATTTTAGAATCGTTTTTTGGATAATTATATCATTAGTATCATCATCTCCATCACAACCCTATCATGTTTTTCTTCTCACTCACGCCTTCAAGAGAGAGAGAGATGGAAGACAGAGAAGCCTCGTCCTCGCCTCGCTCGTGTTCTTCGTCGTCGTCGTGTTTCTTGCGTTTCTAACATCACCGACGTGCCTCCCTTTCTCTTCTCTTTCTGCCCTCCGTCGTCCAGACTCACAGTCACTATCACCACGCAGTTTCACCGTCACTGCCATCATATACAATTTAAGATTTAAGTTTCTAATTTTTATTCTTATTCATCACAGTCCCTAATTTTTGAACTTATCACAAACTCGTAGATGAGCTAATAGAGAATTTTGTAAAACATGAGTAGCGGTATTCTTGTTCTTGTGTTTGGATTGTTGTTACTTTTTTTGGTTCTTTGGTTTTGAGAAATTAGAGGAAGAACAAGATATTTATTGTTCTTGATAATTTTTATTTTGATGATGATGGTAATGATTTTCTTTGCTTGTTAAAGTAGTGTTGTTGAATTGCTGTTTTGGTTTTAATTTATTTGAAATTATTGTTGGAGAGTTGAATTTTCTTGTTGGATTCATAAACAGATGGTGATGGAGTGGTAGTGAGTGAGGTAATGATAGTGAGAAGAGAGAAACGGGTTATTTAGCAGCGGTAATAATAATAACCGTATGAAGAGTAAATGATGACGGTAGTAAAAATTAAAAAGAGAAAAAACAATATTTTTGTTATTAAAAAAAATTAATTTATTTAAAAGGATAATTTTAAAATTACGTTAAATTTTAAAGATAATTTTGTATATAAAATAATGTTAAAAATAAAAATTTTTTAACCTAAATTATAAAAATTAGAATCGTACTTAACTTTTATTCTAATAAGTACAAAATAAAAAAAATTACATTATAAATAAAAGATTAAGGTAGCGTTTGGTGGAGAGACAGAGACAGAAAGACTGAGACTGAGAGACAGAGACTAAGAGACAGGGATTGAAATAAATCTCAGTATTCTGTTTGGTGCAAAATGAGAGACAGGAATTGAAACAAGAATGAAACTCTAATTTAATTTGTACAAATGGTAAAATTAGAATTAATTAATTGAAATGAAAATATTTTAGGTATAAAATGTTATTAAAGTTTCAATCTCCATCTCTAAAAATTTCAGTCCCCTGCGTCCCTACTTTTTGGAGGTACTGAAATACTGAAATTTTAGAGACAGAGACAGAAATTTTAGTACCAGTCTCTGAACTAACAAACACAATACTGAGTCTCAGTCTCTTAGTCTCTGTCTCAGTACCTGGAAACAAACGCTACCTAAAAGTTGACAATAATAGTTTTTGGCCTTTCAAATGATAAAACCATTTTGCATATAAGATTTTATTCATGGACCAAAAATTTAACCCATTGTACACATTGTACACTTAAGCCATTGGCTCCCTAGCACTACCCTAAGAAAATAGAGCGGTTAGTCGCATCCAGTGACTTCCAATTGATTCAAGCAACGGTCTAAATGTTCACTGTTCAAATTCTTTTTTGGTCATACACTATTCAAATCTTTTTTCTTTTTTATTCTTTACAAAACACACACACTAACACATACATTACTATTATTATGGATTCTATATTTCACTTCCTGAACTTAATCGAGTATTTAAATATGGTGTAGCTCTTTTTTTTATAAAGTAGATTGGACAGCTCCCAATTTTAAATATTACATTCATATATTATACACTCATATAAACTATTTATACACACTACATGAGAATATACACAAATAATTTTATATTTCTCTATGAGAAATTGAACTTGGTGTAGTTCTATAAGAGTCAAACAAAATTACCATCTAATCCAGACCGCGGCTGCACTAACTCTGAAAAATCTAATTCTACTGCACTACTTAAATGTTAAATAATTTTTTTTTTTTTGGTGATTGAAGAGGCTGAGTTCAAAAAAAAATAAAAGAACAAAATTAAAAAGGAGTGGGAGGGACATTAACAATAGTCAGAGCCTTGTTAATGAGCCCCATCAGCGCTTGGGCAATAAAAGATTTCTTATTTTGTGTAAATATTTACAAAAAGACAACCCAGACCAAAGGAAGAAAGGATACCTTATTTAGTTATTAGCCTTGTTAATTCCTTGAAAACAAATACAATCATAAATGAAAGGTAAGATCTCGACAACAATTATGCCTGTCAATTTAATTTTTTAAACTGATATTGTCAAATATAATTTATCATCATATACTCATTAAATATTTTAAACACAAAAATAGATCTTTAATATTTTAGGAGATCGATATTACAACATCATTATATTTATTTTTATCGATCACTAGAAATTTAAAGGGTTTTAGTAGAACTTAATGTTATAATATCGAATTCTTTTTCTATTATTAAAAATTTTTGTAGATTCTGTTTATATCATATTCTAAACAAGTCTATTATACAATGCCAGCTGGAAGATAAGAATAAGTTTTATCTCTTGCTGACTTAGTTAGATAAGTGACAGTGGTCACTTTATTTTAGTGCGCTTAATAACTATACATAGTAAAGACTCTTACTTTAATAGACGAACGACTTAAAATAGTCTTTTAGAAGGGTTCCATCACCGTCTGAGTAGGATGATGTGTTATCATAAGCCAACTTGACAGCTCTAAAATTCATATTTGGGTCATGTAAGTAGGTAATTGGGTCTTCAGTATTCTCCTCATTAGGATCTTGGACATCTTGCAGATATGGATCATATAGGTGTGCATCTGGGCTTTCAGTGTCATTGGGTATCCCTGCATCAATTTTGATTAGGTTAGGTGGTGAGGCATATACTCTAGCATCTTCAGAATTCATATCTTCATCAAGATTTTTGTTTGAAGTTCGGAGATGTATGGATGTGCTAGGCTGATCAGAAAAGTTCTGTCTTGACTTCAGAACGTAAAAGGAGTACTATCCAAATCGATTAATTATTCCTGAGGTTATGAATCTAAACTAAAACTCTTGGAGTGTGGTTGGAACTAAGGTTCTGAAAACCGAATCGATCATCGAACCGTTCTAGCTACTGGTTTATAGGTTCAACCGGTTCGACTGTAGTTGAACCGAAAAAATCGTTTTATAATAAAATAATAAATAAAATATAAATAAACACATGAAAATATAATTATAGTCTAATTAAACTTTAAAATATCATTCAAATTAAAAGTACTACATAAACCAGAATGTTATAATCTCATTCAAATACAAATTCAAAAGTCAAAAAACAAAACAACAAATCAAACATAACATGGAAACATCAAAATGATACAAGTTTTGTCATCAATCATCAGATTTTCATCCATACCTAAACATTACCAGCAATCCAACCCAATAATCTCAACTCTCAAGTTCATAACAAACAACATCCTAAATTATTAAAAATTATTCACAATTACTCAACAAACAACAAAATCCAGTTCAGTAAACAAAGTAAAATCAGTTCAGTTATCAGTAAACAACAATTATTAACCAAAGCAGAATTAGTTGAATCTTGAATCAATTCACAGTTACACACTACACAGTTCAAAGAAAAATAAAATAAGGAGACAGAGTTCACAGTTTCAGAATTCATCATGTCACACTGTAGTGACTTCAGTTCACACTTCACAGAGCTTCGTACAATCAACAAATTATTAAATCAAACTCATTAGGGAGACAGAGACATGGTAAACTGAAAAAAAAAATTTTAAAAATTACCTGAAACTCTGGAAGTTCGAAGGCACCTTCAAGACTTCAACAGAACATGCAATAGGGAGAGTGGGAGACAGCGACACTAAGTGACCAAGCAGTGGTGGAGCACCTTCAAATGGACGACGACTGCTTCGCGATGGAAGTGGCTATTCGAAGGAAGGACTGCTGCGCAACAGAGGTAGCTTGGCGAAGGAACGATGGCTGTTGCACGATTAGGTGGCTGTTCGAATGAATGACGGCGGCGGCACGACGCGGTCGCTGGACGGAGGTGAGGGACGAGGACGATCGTGTGAGAGTCAGAGAGGCGTTCCCAGATCCCAGTTCTCACTCTCAGTTCTCAGTTTCTGAAGCTCGAAAAGAAAGGGGAGGATCGAATTAGGGATTTAAGGCACCAGAAGGCATAAAACGGCAACGTTTTGCTGCCCAGCCAAAAAACCGGCCGAGTCACAGTTCGGTTCGACCGACCGATTACCGGCCAGTTCACCGGTTCAATTCCAATTTTTAATATTTGCGATTTTGCTGTTTAACCGAATTATTTTTATGTGCGGTTCACGGTTCTATTGGTTCGACCGACTGATCTGAACCGGTTTTCAGAACCTTGGTTGGAACATCTGAATGAGAGTCTGTCAATTACATCTTTTTTTCTTTATATTCTAGGTTGCCAGAGTTGACAAAGTCAATCTTAAATGCCTTGGCCAAATATCTTTGTTAACTGTGACAACCTAAAATATATGGAGAAAGAGATGTAATTGAAGGACTCTCATTTAGATCAGATGTTCCAACCACACTCCAAGAGTTTCAATCCAAATTCATAACCTCAGAAATAATTAATCAATTTGGACAGTACTCTTTTTATACTCCGAGATCAAAACATAACTTCTCTGATCAGCCTAGCACATTCAGATATCTCCCAACTTCAAACAGAAATCTTGATAAAGTCTGAAGATCTAAGTGTTAGAACATATGCCTTACCACCTAACCCAACCAAAATTGATGCAGGGATATTCAATGACATTGAAAACCCATGTTTAGACCTATATGATCCATATGTGCAAGATGCCCAAAATCATAATGAGAAGAACACTAAAGACCCACTTACCTACTTACAGGACTCAAATATGAATTTTAGAACTGGCTTGTGATCACACATCATCCTACTCAAATGATAATGGACCATTCCAGAAGACTATTTTAAGCCGTCTGTCTATTAAAGCAGGAGTTCCCACTATGTATAATTATTAAGCGCACTAAAATAAAGTGACCATGGTCACTTATCTAGCTAAGTCAGGAAGAGATAAAGTTTATCCTTATCTTTCAGCTTGCATTGTATAATAGACTTGTTTAAATTCTGTAAGATATGTTTGTCAATCAGAAATTTCTATAAAAAGAAGGGCTCATCTCAATTATAAGATATAGTATCAAACATTATAATATATTCATCATTTTCTATCTCACAAAATGTTATAAATCTCTTTTTTTTTTCTCAAAGTTTAGCTAATATTGTTTCCTTTTTTTTTATCTAGTGTCATTAAATATCTAGACTTGCCTCTTATTTTAAAAGAATCTACTCATCAAAATATGGCATATATAGAATCTCTGAAAATTTTTCATAGTAAAAAAAGAACTTAATCTTATAACATTATATCTGCTCAAATCTTTTAAATCTCACCTAATATAATAAACGATAAAGATAAATATGATAATGTTGTAACATTAATCTCTTGAAATATTGGAGATCCACCTTGTAATAAATATGAAAATATACTTAATATTTTTTTTTTTTGCTTTAAATATACTCAATGTCCTCGTGGAACTGAAGTTAAAATATTAAAACAAAAAGTTAACATAAGAAACCATGTGTTAGGTAAAATGTTAAGAGGATAAAAATTTATATCTAATTATTTTTATGCGAAGTTAATAATTAAAAATTATTAAATAATTACTATTAATTTCATATAAAGAAAACTATATATAAATTCTTATCTATTAAGAGAATATATTAGTTGGTTTCTTAAAACTTAAAAGACCAACTACCTCTGTATAATAATGTATATATTTTTGGATGCGAATGAAAAATTGAAAATAATATATAAAATTTTTTAATAATTAAAAATAATAAATTTTAATTATCATCCAATTTTTTAATAATATATATATATATTTTTTGTATTTTCAGAGCTGAAGTCTAAGAAAAGAGGACCTACAGGGTAAAATAGCCCTTCTTTGGTCATCTTTGAAAATACTAAGAAGTTGAGGATATATGAGTGAGAAAAAAAAGATCATGAATCTGCAATTCTACACCCTAAAGCAACTTAACTGCAATTGTGCGAGGTCCTTTATCTTTATTTTGATGAAGTTTCTTTCGTCTTCGTCATTGTTGCCCATTTCCGATTGTAACAACTTGTTCATTCGAATCAAGGAAGAATTCCATAGCAGAAATATTTACCTCAGAAGCATTCGACTTATTTTGCGGAATGAAATGAAATAGGTATGTTGTAAAAGAATTAGCCATAGCAATTGCAGAAATAGAAATAGAGATATAAAGCGAAAGAGAGAAGAATGGAAATAGTGTTAAATTACCAGAAAGGAAGGGAAGGGGGAGAAACAAGGGAAAAGCAAATTGGTATGGGAGGTGTAGGGAAGAAGCATTGAAGGCACGTCACATTCATTCATTCCTTCCCAATCCCCCCATACCAACGCCTTCCCCTAATCTTGTCTCCCTTTTCCGTTCATTCGCCACTTCCTTCCATCCATCACTCATTCTCACCTTAAATAATAAAGTAAAAGAGAGAAGGAATCTTGAATTGAGGGCTGTGATTAAAAGAGGACAGACGCGTGGCAAGTCTGATTAAAACATGAGATTCCTTCAAGATAAGCATTCACCCGACACCTCTGCCCCACTTCTTTTCAAATAATTCAATTCATTGCTTTCCTACCCGCCAAATCAGACCCATCATTTAGCTTTACTCAATTATTCATCTATTTAAATTTAAAGCAGTTTGACACTCTTACAAATCTAAGTTTTATTTAAATAGATGTACGGCTGGAAGTGAGCCGTGTTGAGTCGAGCTAGATTAAGCTCAAGCTTGGTTCACTAAAATTGAGCTTGGCTCACTCATTAACAATCGAGCATTCTTTTTAAGTTCAAGCTCGGCTTATCGAAAACGCACGAGCTGACTCAAATAATAAAAACATAAATACAAAATCTATAATTTTATATCAATAAATTATAACTTATATATTTTAAAAAATATTTAAAAGAATAATTTTATATATTGTTTATCTGTCAATAAATATAAATTTTTTATTTATGTCCTATTTATATGTAATAAATAAATATAAAATTTTAAATAATTAAGATCATTAATATATATAATTATATATTACTATTTCATATGCATATATATAATATTAAAAGTATAGACTAAATGCGTATAGGATATGTGTATTAATATGTATATAATCGAGCTAATAAGCTGAGCTTATCCAAACTCAAGTTCGGTTTATTTAATTTATGAGCTCAATTCCAGTCTCAAGCTTGGCTCACCAACTCACGAGCTTAGCTTATCGAGCTATTAACGAGCCGAACTCGAGCTGGCTCATGAGCTGACTTGACTCACTTCCAACCCTAAATAGATGAGTAAGTTAACCACGGGATGAACTCAAATATATTAACATTAATTGGACATAGCTGTCGCCTTTATTCCTTCAAGCCAAATACTCGAAATTAGATTGTTGATTTCCTAAGGGTTTTAGAATTCTGGATCCAATTTTCACCATTTGTTTCTGACCAAGAATTATTCTCATATTCATTAATATGAATTTTTTTTAACTCAGTCAGAAAATCCACACAACGAATACGCATTAGTATAGGAGTTGCACATTCAAATACAACTCCATGCTCATCCATTTTTATGTTTGCATTTACAAACACACTAATAAATATATTTTCGTTATTATCCATTTGTAAGATAAAAAGAAAAGAAGGATGAGAAAATGTAATGGTTTTACCAGAACAGGATCTTTATTTATATAGAACTCAAATTTTTTTTCTTTTTATATCTCATCTTCACACGAAATATTTACTATGACACATCTTGTATCCTCTGCAAACGATATATGTTTTTAATTTTTCACACGTTAAACAATCCAGACACATAGTGTACTACTCATTGTCACTGGGGAGAGGACAATATTTAACGTGTTGCATTGTTCGGAATGCATTATTTTATGACAATTACTTCCATGAAATATCTCTTCATGATCTTTATTTTAAAAATGGGACTTATTTATTTAGTTATATTTTAAATAAAAATAATATTTTTATAATATATAAAAATTAAATTCTATAATTTAATAATTTATTATTTAATAATTAAAATAAAATATATTTACATAATAACAATTATAAAATTTTTATTAGAGCAACTTTCACAAACCTAAAAAAGTAAGGTGTGGGACTGTATTGTAATATTGTTACTGAGTTACGACAAAATTGAATGAAAAACGCACTAAACATCATATGCGAGTTGTAATGTCAAAAGTTGTATTAAATGGAAGACCAAGACCCGATTGTTGTGTCAATTACCATGCTCACGGGATGCTTTTTCTCCGGCTTATTTTTTTATTTTTATTTTTCCCTCGATTTTTGTTTCCAAGGTGTGATCTAATTTGGAATGTATTTTACTGCCATTAAATGTGGCGGTTCGAACTTGGCTTATGCAATATACAGGCGTTCTTATGAAATTCATCTACTAATTTGCTGCAAACACACCTCACCAGGAAGCAGCGAAAAGGAAGAAGAAATATTGATGGTCATATAAACCATGAGGTTAGTATGTAATAGAGGGTTTTGTTGTAAATATATATAAATTCTCAAGTAATATTTAAATTATCTTCAATATTAATTTTAATTTTATTTTTATTTTAGATATTATAAGATGACACATAAATATTTATAAGATTATTTGTTATAAATAATGATTTAAAATTTGTGCTTTCAATACTTAATCTTAATTCAATTAAAATTTTATATTATTTTTAATTATTTCATCAACATAATTATATAAGTGACAAAATTTTAAGATGATATCAATTTTATTTCATTAATTAATTCTATTATATATTTCAATTCTAAATTAATTTATCTTTTAAAAATATTAAAAATAATACTCTAAAAATACTTCATTACAAATATTCTTATGTGTTTGCTCTACTATTAGTTTTGTTTTGTTTTTATTTTCTTATTCTATTTTTTTATTGGTTTATTCTTATTATTTATTTTTTAATCATGTTGCTGTGTGTCAGGCTCAATCTAAAAAGTAAAAGCCCTCCTGTATATATGATTCCATGTTTTCTAATGACATGTTATGAAAACTTTGTTTTAAAACAAAATTAATCTGGATAATTTATTTATTATATAGTTCAAGATATTAAAATAGATTAAGATCTATTAATATTCGTTAAAATTATTTATTATATTTAAATATTTATTATAAAATATTATATTTTTATTATTTTAATATTTTTTAACATCTATAAATACTTTTGTATACTTTATTATTTTACACAATTTATATATATACATAAATCTTGTCATGCTCTCTCCTACCTTTCTAATATGAGTAAAGAAAGGCTCATTAGTGTACACCGTTTATACATGGAAAACATATTCAATTATTCACACATATTCCTAGGAAGCAAGTTGCAATTATAGAGTTTCGACCAATCACAAGTTGGCTCATTTTTTTGGACTATTCAATTTCTTTATAAAAAAATTAAGCTTATTAATCACACAATTCGATTAGTGTAAAAAAAAAAATTTAAATTTTGATAAAGATAATCGAACTTTTTAATTTATGTTTAAAAAATTAAAAAAATTGGGATACACAAATTCAAAAATCTAATTTATATACCTTAATTTTTTTAAAATTTTTAATACAAATCAGACCTTCTAATTTGTGTATCAAAAAATAGACAATCCAATTTTTGCTTATAACATTACAATTGCATAAAATATCTATACACTTCATAACTGCGTGCTACGCAATTCTCCTTTCCATATCTAAATTAGAAAATGTCATAAGTTCACAACACATTATCGAGCAAGCATTTAAAAGAATTGGTACCATTTGTTGAGGCTAATCCACCGTCTGGCCAATGTTGCTCACAAAAAAAAAATTATCTGGACCAACATGCACACTATATATAATGGTGGACCAACAAATTTATTCTCTAGAATTAATTTCATGGTATGCTTACCATGGAGTAAAAATTCACTAACGAACTAGTTTAGTTTAAATATGTACCCTTTAATGTAGATTAAAAAATAAATCCTTATCATTTAGTTTGTTCTAAATTTGTGCTCTATGTTCAGTCTAGTTTTTAAATAGATAAAGTCTTAGCATGGTATTTAGGATCACAAAATGTTTTCTTAGCACTAAACGTATCATAGGAAAATTGAGATGTTTGGCTTACATTATAGTTACATTTATTTTGCATTATAAATCTATGTTGGTACGCTTAAAAATTTGCGTGTTTAGGGTTGATCAAATAAATTATCCAAGAGAGATTTGACGGCTTTCATATTGTATTTAAATTATAAATTCAGGCTTAGTTTGGGGTTATGAATAATTTTATTTTTCTTTAAAAAATTAGTGTACCAACTGGTCATCACTGATGTGAATTTTGCTTTGTGAAAGAGCATATTGGATGTGAGAATTTTTTAAGGTAGTTATTTGCCATTTTATATACACGTGGTTTTTTCGTAGTCTAACTTGCAAAATTTGGTTATAGTCCTACTACCCTTGTAGTTTACAAGTGAAATTTTTATACTATAAATCTAGGTTCAAATCCCATTTCTTACATTTTAAAACTTTTCTTTCCACTAACTATATTTTTATAGGTCAAGTCATTTTGTTCAACGATTTTTTTATTGTTCCTTTTATTTTTTTTTCTCTTTTTTTTTTTCCTTTAGTTCTTACATCTATTATCATGTAAAAGAATAGTTTAATTTTTATAATAACTCCTAACTAAATGTATTAAGAAAAATATATACAAAGTCAATTTATTTTAAAATTTATTTATTTTCTCATAATATTAAAATTAGAACATATTAAATAAATTATTTATTAATATGTATGTATTTTACATACAGTATTTACTAATTTGTTTTAAATGCATATATAAAAAATATTGGAGAACAAATATTTTTAGTTATGAATGATATTAAAATATTATTTTTATTATAAATTTTTATTTTGATATGATACTTGTTAATAATTTTTTTATTAAAAATAACAAAAAAATTAATATTACTAGATATATGATACAATATTTGATTGTATAAACTTTTAGTTTTAGTCCTCTTTATACAAATTTTTTAATTTAAATTTTTTAAAGTGAAACAATTAATAAAATGTTGGCAGTTAAAAGAGAGTGGTGAAAAGAAAATAGAATACAGATGTCCCCTTTCTGTTGTTAATGGTGGAATATGAAGGATCAAGCGGTAACTATTAGCAGCGATAATGATACACAATAATTTTTAGAAACTATTTAACAGTAGTTCCACTTGAAACATAGAGGATAAAAATATCTAGTACTGTATATATTTATTATTAGTAAGCATACCGAACAGGAATCGTGGATCTATTGATCAATAAGAAAATTTAGCCTTGTCGTGGAGCTCTGTTTAGTACAGATCAACAAGGAAAGCGAGCATGGAAACAAAGCGAGTATTAATTTTAGATGTTAGAACAATTAGTTTATGTTGAAATAAGTGGCAGTGAGATCTGTTATAGGAATGTGGCCAGATCCAAAGTATTAGTATTATTATAATGACATGTTTTATGAGGATAGAAACTAGAAAGATATTAAACATAAAAGGAGATGCATTTATAAGAGTAGATATGGCTTACCAAAAAGGAATAAGTGAGAGGGGAGAGGCGAGTAGAAAGAGAGGAACGAGAGGAAATCATAGGAATGGGTGGAATCGGCAAAATAAATAGAAATATCATCCAAAAATTCAGATGAGATTTGCTATGCTAATTTGCCGGTCCTCCCATATCCCATAACTTCCTCAAGCTCTTCCCTCTTTCCCTTCTCTCTCGAACAATTTGGGATTTGGATGCACTAATTCCACAAATTAATAGTGCGGAGAGAGCCTTGGTCATGGCGCGTGCAAGTGAGGGTAGGTCAGCTTTCTATAATAAAGCCAGTGGAGATTACATTAGACGGGGAGCACAATGACCAAACTGGGACCACTACCCTCTATTATTGTTTAGACTTTAGAGATAACATGGACACGTTTACCGCTACAAACGGCTGTGCAAGCAAAGTTCAACATTTTTAGTTTTTCTGTCGTCCTACTCACTGTTTGCCTTCTAAGCAATTAGGCATTGCCAATTCATATACAAGTATATCAGTGTCTTAGTATTAATAATCTCTTAAAACATTACAATTTTGGTTGGCCATTTGACTTAAGTGCTAATACGCCAAAAATATTTATAATCATAAAAAGGAATCCGTAGCCTGGCGGCGTCCTTGTTTTTTTTGGTCAAGTGGGCCTGGCGTAGTCTAATGATTTACTCTTATGCTGTATCTTTCGGGGTCGTGAGAAGTTATGAGGCCCAGGATACCTACAATCCTATAATTGAGTTAACCAAAATTATCTTGTAGTTGAGGCCCAAACATGAATGGTAATACCCAGCCCTTGGCTGGTGCATTCACAGCCCAAACATTCTTCAACTTGCTCAGGCCGAAAACAACACAATCTTAAAAGCCTCTTGTAATACTCTATTTTTATTTTTTATTTAGGAGAATAATGTTTGCATCGTTTTTTTTTTGTATATATCTATATTTTTTATGATACAAAACACAATTTTTCTTAATTATTAAAACTCACTTTTAATATTAAAGATAAAAAACAAAAATGATATGAAAAAAAATAATGTATATAATATTTTTTTCCCATGAAGTCTATTCCTAAGGTAAATGTATTTATGTTTATAGTAAAAGAGATAGTACAAGAAGCAAAAATACCGTACAAGCAAAAAGCTAGACTACAAGAAACATATTACAGCCACAATCAGAAATTGCTTGCTTTGCATTGTATCAAAAAAATAGCATCATTACTAAGCGTACTTTCCCTTGGTTACTGGTGTGGGATCACCAAACGGATTAGGTATGAGGTATCCAAAATGTCACCATAAAAAAAAGAGTCCAGATTCAAAAGAAAAAAGAATGACGACCAATAATATTCGCCTCAAGAATCCTGCTATAGATCTCACCTTGATGCGAACCTCTCTTTTTCTTTTTCTTTGTTTTTTCCCTCTTGCTTTCCTTTGCTATTCATTAGGAAAGTTATTATTAAACTTTTTTTTTTTCCCTATAATGCTTGTCTATGTCTGTAATTACACAAAGAAGAAAATTATTATGTATGGTCTTCAATTCGTTGAGTGATATGAACATGTCCATTCTCTCCGTGGGACTTAGCAGGTATCTTATCTATCTTTCGAGCTTGATTGTTCTGGACTTAGGATGTGATATAGCTTTCTCTTGTTCAGTGAGTGCGTGGCGGAAATGGCATCTATGGCCATATGGACATACAACACCAGCAAGGACCATCCTGCAGACCTCAGTTTTGTAGCGGGGGTGGCGGATCACTGGGCGAAGCTCCCCTATGCCGTGAGCAAATTGGCAGTGGTCTCCATATGGGCATGTCCCTGTTTCCTGCCATTTATTGCACAGCTCAGTCTTGAACATCCCTTGGTTATAAACCACCATCTCAAGAGGCTCTTCCTCTGTCTTCCCTCCACGCACATATACCTTTTGCTGCACCATACAAAACATACGCAAATATTAAACAATAGTCAAACCCTATAGATCAACCACCAACAAATAAAAGATAGTAACTCCTCTTCTGGATGACAACAATTGAATCTGGTTGTCGTCAGCCATATTGATGTCCTTTCGATATTGTAATTTCGTAAACAATTGAAAGTAAAGTCATGATTCTATTTAAGTAGCTACATAATTAGTGTGTGTGTATACCCATTTTACCCATATTGGTAGTGTCCTCAAGTTATTTTTTGCCTTCATGTAATAAAACTTTGAACTTACACACCACCCGCAGCATCACCGGCGGATTGGATGTTGACAGTAGATTGCTATCATGAATATTTTAAAAGTGATTATCATGGTATTTATAAAAATTAGATATCAATTTATAAACATCACAGAATTAGCCTATTTTAAAAGTCATCTGTATATGAAGAAAAAGGTAAATATTTGACCCCTTAAGTATGTCTCTATCTTTCTCCATCATGCTACTGGTAAATATGCAATAATAAATTCATCCTAGATACACATGCAAAATATATAGTTATTGTACAAAGGTAGAGAAGGTACTAAATAGCCACAACTTTGCCAAAAATGGAAAAAAATCAAGAAGCCCACCTAACGATCCTAAGCCAAAGGTACCAATACGCAGGTTACTTATTCAGACTATCACACAAAATGCTTCAAAGTCGGGCTACTAGTCCTCTTTTGTGCCTCAAAGCAACTAGAGCGAATGGGGTCGGGTGAGCTTACCTACAGCTAGAGTGTGCTTGCACCCTTACAAAACAAGCACACGCATTTTTCTAATTATATATCCGTCATTTAGAAAACAACCAAACTACTCCGTTCGTTGCAGCTACCAGGTTATGACGCTGACAAGCAAGGTTTTTACATAACTTGTTTCCGAAGGAAAAAAGGATTATCAAGGCATTTCAAGTTCGGTAAATAACGATAAAAGCAACAATAATCACACACACCAAAGCAAAGAAGATAATTGACTAATACTAATAAATAATATTAATAAACTAATTAATTAAAAGGAAAAAATATATAGCGCGTGAGTTTTACGTGCTTACAACGGCATCAGGTGGAGTGGAGGAGACGCGTGGGCGAGTCGTAGGCTTAGTGCGACAGGTAGTGGTGTTGGTGGCAGTAGCCGCAGCAGCAGACTGAGCCATCTTCAGGTAACCATTGGACCTCACAGATATGCTCTTTGGGAGAGAGAACCTCTCAACCTCAACGCCGTTGTTCTCAATCACGCTCGTTGGACTCTCGTCCGAAACTTCCTGCTCCTTATTGTTATTGCTATTATTGTTGGTGTTGTTACTATTCCAATCACCGCAATTCTCTTTTCCTTCCCCAATCTGAAACCCGCGGAATCCATGCACCACGTCGAACGGCGTCGTTTGACCCTGGCAGGAGGAGCCGCCACCGAATTGGTTCTCCAGCGAAGCCTGGATGACGAAGTTGAGCTGCTTCTGGAGCTCCTTGTTCACCGCACGGAGATGCGCGTTCTCTTGCCGCAGAGATTCTACCTCCTTGGAAGTCTCCACGAGGCGATTGAGGCACATGCTGTGACGATTCACCATGTCCTGGTGCTTCTGTATGACGCAAGAGTCGTACGAGTTGATCTGAGTTCCCGACTCTGAGTACGGGTAAAGCGAGCTGCTGCTATTCGCCGAGAGCGACGGATTGTCGTTCAAGAGAGCAGAGTAGAACGAAGCCAATGCGCCGCCATTGGACTGGATTTGACCACCGCCAGTAGCGGTGTTGGCTCCAAATCCGCCATTGGAGGAGGGAGAGCAAGCTTCCTTGTTATGCATTTTTTTTTCTCTCCTCGATGCAAGATTTATGCTGTAAATATCGCGATCAAATATATGAAAATATCAGAAACTTGACTATAAACTAATTAACGGAATCAGTCACATTTCTTTAGCTCATTCGTACATCAAATTTCTACGTCGCAATTGCTTTACAGAATCATCAAGAATTCACAGAAACTGTTATAAATGTGATCGAATATATATAAACAAAAACTAAAAACAAAACGCGATGATTCAAGAAATGAACATGATATTGATGAAACAATCATTATATAACAAATATAAAACTATGATAACAATAAATTGAAATGGAAAATAACGGAATAGAGTAAGGTCCAATTGAGATACGAATCAGAGTTTGTGGAACGTAACATGGACGCTAAGGGCAAAGAAGAAGAATCCCTGACCTGACGTCGTCGTCTGGTTCTGAGCTTCTTGAGAGAGAGAGAAAGGTGGAAGAAGGGTTTATATAGTGGCGATGAGTGAGAGAGGGGTAGTGTGTTTGGTGCGAGGGAAAAAAACCGTCTCCGACACACTTCCTAACAGAATGCTCTTTCGGACCCTTGTGCAATTATCGAGGGGTGGGAAGTGATTTTACCACGTTAGCCCCTACTCTTTTCAGTAGAACCCGGTATCAGCGGGGGCTGTTTGGGTAATCTAGTCTGGTGGGGCCCATGGAGCTGAAAGGCACAGGTTGCTGACTTGCTGTAGAGTCAGGTCTCAGGGTTACTACTCACTACATTGCAATTGCAAACTTTTATTCTGTAGCTCCATCAAATGATAATGGCCGGAGATATGGAAAGAAGCTACGTGTACTGTTGTACATAGTACATACTAATATACTATAGGTACAACTGGAACACCGATATTCCTAGGTACAGCTGATAACTTTCCTATACTATACTACATACCATAGTGGTATTGTAAACGAAAAAAAAAAGAAGAAAAATATAAATTATTACATCATTTTTGTTTTTTATTATGTTTAAATTATGTATATTTAATATGTTCAAATAAATAAAATTGGTCTCATATATTTAGCTACACTTAATATATAAGTAACAGAAGATTTTACATAGAGGCTAGTTTGTACTTACATGAGTATGTGAACTCAGAGTGAAAGAGATAGCAACGGAGGAAAGAAATTTTAAAAATAGAGAAAATTAAGAAAAAAAATAGTGGAGATAAAATGAGTACAACTTTTATAGTTTTATTTTTTTGGACATGAAAATGAATCAATGTTTATCGGAAAAAAGAAAAGGTTGTTAAGATGCATATAGTGAATGATTTTTTGGATTCACAATAACTTAAATTTAGATACATTAATTTAAAGATATGTACTTAGATTTTCAAAGAAATTAGATTGGAATAAATATAATTTAGTGAATGTTGCACTGGGAGGCTTTCTTTTTTTTTTTTTTTTCCAGAAAATTGGAGTTGAATCATGAAAAAATTGCATAATTATAAAAAAAATTATTTCAAAAAGATAGATCACTAACAAAAATATTTCAAAATATTTGTTGAAATCATATGTTCAATTTATTTGGATCAGATGGGTAATCTATTTGAGTCTGCATTTATCATTGAACTACATACACTTCAGTAATTCTCATATCAATTACTATTGTATTCATCTTTTCAACTCATTTCTATTCCATCAAATATGTGATTGTTTATTTTTTTCTTAAAACAATCAAATCAGGAAAAGTTAGATTAATTAGGATTTGTGGTATATATATGATGGTTGGCAATATGAAATGATGTCCAACTCTAATCAACATTCAATCACATCGAAAGCACACAATAGGGTCCCACCTAGAACATGTATTGTATATAAAGAATATAATGACTTTATCGGTTCTAACAGAAAACATAATAAGGGGGAGAGATGAGATAGTTTAGAGAGCGTATTCAAGGTGTAGTTGCGGTTAGAAGAGGCATTTGATTATTTAATGCTTGATTTTGAAGTTATTTTGAAGGATCGGAGGTTATTGGCTGGTGGTCTTTGGCACATATGTTTCCAATTTTCAAGTCATGAGGACATCTTAAGCCACATGTCATTTAGGAAGATAGAGCCCATCATACTCTTTTCTTATTTCTGAGGTGAAGGCAAAGGTGCTTGCTTCTTAATCACATTTACAACAACCTCTTCTTCTAATCGCTACTCTATCAATTCAAAATCTTATATCAAAATGTTTGGTGAAATGGTGAATAAAAGAACACAAATACATGGTACCAATAAATCATTTTTTTTTAAAAAAAAGCAAGATTAAATTCCTAATCCCATCCATAAAAAAGTAAAGTAGTTAATCAAAATTTATAAATAACAAACTCATCTTAAAAAAAAAACAGGCCCACGTTAGTCCTCGCATATAGTATGATTTTTACATCGAAAGACTAATTTGTTGTCCTTTTATTGCGATAAATGAATTTGTAATTTCTAAATATTAAAAGATAACTAATCCGGATATTGATTTTTCCTCCAATGAGTGAAGGGCTTCCTTTGTGTCACGGTTGTTAAGTTAGCCACACAATTCTTCTCATAATGACTTTCCATAAAACAAGCAATGGTCAGATTACATTTCCTTTTCATTACAGCTTCGGTCCATGCAGACTATTATAACTAAAACAATCTCAATTAGCTGTTCTTGTGGTTTTGTCAAGCCTAAGGAGCAGATGTCCCTTTCTCTGTTTTGTCTCAATTCACAGAGCTACAACTGAAAATGGCTGCTAGCAGATTTGAATGGGAGACTAATATGTGTAGATCTTATCCCTTATTACTAATTAATTAGAAGCACACATGTTAAATCTTCCAAATAAGAAGTAGTATATTAACATTATGGTGCTCCCTATACTTGTTAGAAATATATAAAAGTATGTGTATGATGAAAATGAAAGAATCAGTTGGTGAAATGAACATGAAAATGGATAATACATTATATATATAAAAAGCATTCACACGCTATTGCTAGCTAAGGTCAATAGCTTTCTGCCTTGGCAGTGCCTTTCACCTTCTTTCTTACATTAGCTCCAGGTTTCCCAGATGGGAGTCGAACTTGCTTCTCGTTCCTGGAACCAAAAGAATATAAACAAGAAAAATGTGAAAAATAGTGGCATACATATATCAGTTACTAGGGTAGATCACACTGAACTCCCCTAAAGTTAATTAAAGGACATTACATACGGCACACTTCAATTTATACAATACAAAGGTATTGATTATAGTTATATGGAACGCAATATGTTCCGATACCAGAACAGGTTGGTATTTTAAGCCATAAGGTATGCCATATGTAAAATATTTTATGTAGAAAGTATACTTATGATGTTCCAGTATGGATTATGAAATGGTATGCACGAATTAGTATGCAGTAGATCACCTAATTAGCTCATATGACTATGATATCGAATATTATATAATTTATATCTCAGGGGAGATTAGTGTAATTGACCCTAATTGGTATTTCCAGGCTCATCCTGCATTATTGCGACTATTAAAACCAGCATGGTAACAATAATAGTAAGCTCAGATATTAACAACAATACTGAGATGGAGATTGATGCAATTTTCTTCTGAAATCGAAAGCACCATAGTATGTGATTGTTCAAAACAAGGAAGGCTGAAGGGAGATAATTAGCACTTACCGTCGAGATGGATTCTCTTCATACATGAGAGTGAGATTTTGTGTGGCCTCCATATGTGATATCTCCAATTCAGCTGAATTTCCTAAATAGCCTTTCTCTTCACTGCAGGGAGAAAGGGCACCGTCATTGTGATAAGTAGGATTGCTTGCAGCCCAGAATCTTGAAACAGACGATGACACAGTTGACTCGAATGGTCGAATTGTGTGTGGAGGATCTGTGCTTCTTGGATAATGCTGGATGTTGGTACTATCGATATCCTTGTTCTCATGAGCTGATTGCAAGATGGTAATCGATCTGGCTGCCGAAGAATCCTTTCATCACAGACAACAGCAATAACATTAAAAAGTAATTTATTTCTGAGGCAGGATGTATCATTGATGTTGTTACATTCACATCTTAGATAGTTAGATTTTAAACACTAGCTCAATCATCACCACCTGTCAATAATTGATTATAAGATTTTGTTGAAGACCAAATGGAATCAACTTTAAATTAACAAGTTCATATGTCCTTCTAAATGTATTTTATGCTTGTGCTACACAATAACGGACTCAAACCATTGCACCACATATAGAAGGCTACAAAAGCCACTCATTTTTCTATTTTATAAAACACTATATTTGTAAAAGGCTGCAATAACTTTTACATACATATGCTAACTTTGTAACTTCGTTTACTTGTTTGGAATCACTAACAACAATGAATGACAGCAACGAATTTATGCAAACATAATTCATGTCTACAAAAAGCTATCCATATGATCCATGTTCTGCTCAAGCTCATATAAAGTATATGATGATGCTTTAATATAACACGCGTTGAATATAATGTTAAGATGTTAGAAATTTCAGAGAGCAGAAGGTATAAATTCAGACCTCTATTGCACTTAGATTGTCAATATCTGACTTATCAATTGACATATCCTTCTCTAAAGAGGAGCAGGAAACATCATTATCATCAAGCAGTGCTCTAACTGGATCTTGATCTCCAAATAGTTCCTCAAAGTTTTGGAATGTTAGATCAACGTCAGGTATGTTGAAATCATCTCGACAAACAAGTTCTTCACATATCCCAAGGTCTTGTATGTTTTGGGACCACAACTGCAAAGATTCACAAAAAGAATTTTCCAAGATGACCAAAAATCCAGAGGCTTGAGTATTGAATCGATAAAATGACAACCAACCTCATTTGAATAAATAGAATGTTAATAGTCACTGCAACAAAGAGTATACAAGTGTTTGCTTACACTGCTAGATGTCAGACATTCAATTCATTTGGCTTGTCTTACTAGTAAATTTGGGGTGCTTTGAGTTGCCTATATAAGGCATACAATCTTAGTTAACATCAGCATAAAATGTTGAGCATTTTGAGATTATTTTCTTTTTAACTGGATTATTAGACTAAAAAGAGGAAAAGAAAAATTATGTATTGCACATCTTTATGAACTGAACGCCATATTTCTATATGATTTGGCACTAAGTCCCTTATCAAAAGCATGCTTATCACTGCAGAAAAGTCCAGAGCAGCAGAATAAGTTTGTAGTTATAGGCTGACCTGATTACTTCGGGGTGGACTTTTCCCTGTCCAGAATAACTCTCCATGTAAGGGAAGATCTACAATTGAAGGTAAGTTATCAAGCTGAGAAAACGTAGAAGGCAAAGGTTCAGGATTCAGCTCCACTGTGTGACTGTCTTTTTCCAGAACATCCTTTGAATTTTGTTCTTGCTTATTGAACTTTTCATCTGATTTCTTGATAGTTTGATATGCTGAAGAAGTTAAGTCTGTTTCTTCTTCAGGTCCATTTATCTTTATAGTTTGATCAGTATTCTCATTTAGCTGAAGCTGTTTTAAATCAATAATCTGCTGCAGAATCTTTTTTCGCTCTTGATCACTGTATAATATCTGCAAGACGACTTATACCAGGTTTCAAATTCTACAAAAACAAAGGCTTAAATTCAAGCATCCTTTCATTGCATAAATCCAAAAACAAAATGAAAGCAATTAAAGTATAGGTCCTTTTCAACTCTCAACTAATAACCACTCCATATCGATATTCATTTTCAAAATGAATATCAAAGGTAAACTTACATCCAGTGATCCAACCTCTGTATCCTCATATATGGGCTGCTTTAAGTTATGTATTCGCTTCAGATTTTTGCAATCAATCACTTTTTAAGTACCATTTTGTCTGTTAATTTAAAAAATTTACATGGCTAATCAATATATATAATCATCAGGCATACCTGACCTTGTCGACTGCTCGATCCCCCATGAAGTTTGGCCTTTGATGATATTCGACTTCTAGCCCGTACAGAGGCTTGTGCCATATTTGAATCAGCGGAAACACATGAAGCAGATCCAAACAAATCCTCACAGGTGATGTTTTCCATCTCATTCAAGCCAAAACACCATAGCATCGCAAAGTCTTTAGCAGAAGGGCAACCCATGAAACTTCTGATAGCTCGTTTTCGATGTGGTAAAGAGACATCGTGCAGCTTCTGATCACACTCTTGACAAATTAATATTTTGTGATCCAAACACTGCACATAAGCAAGATGGTACCTACAAGAGTTACAAACAAGGGTCCGAAGATGCCGGCTGGACAGTGCATTCGCAAAATGCACCTTTGAATCACAGGATAGACACAGATAAGCTGCATCAGCCTTACAATAAACAAGTGGCCTCAAATCCGTGCAGAATTCGCAGACCTTCTCCATTCCCTTTTGGTTTTCAAACATGAAAATGAGCACTGAAATTGTGAAACTCCATGCTATGCTGCCAGCAATTTGAATGTAGTAGAATCCAGATATTAGCCTAGCTGGTCTCAGATAGATACAGAGACATTTTCCATCAAAGGCAAAGTCAAGTTAAGGAATCCATTCCGTCCTGTCTAAAGCAAAAAACTAAAAAACAAAATGTAAAATATAAAATAAAAACAAATCAGAATACAGCTAAAAAGAAGACCATAAGTTTACATCAAAATATAGTTGCATGGAGTTGAATCCTTACAACAATAATAAAAAACGATGGTAACCAGTAATAAGGCAGTAAAAGTCAAACTTCAGATCCTAGTTCTGTAGCTCCAATTTTGTTGGATATCCGAAAGGGAAAAGTTGCATAGTCAATTAAACTGTTGCATGCGGAACACACTGTAGTTATAGTATGATAGTTGTCATCATCACTCATCAATAATAATCATCACATTCATGCACATGCCCAGCTTGGAAAATTCCAAATTAATGGTAACTTAGCAACAGCAAAGCACTGTAACCTCCCAAAAATGAAAAATACCAAAAAAAAAGGCAAATAAAGAAAAGAAGATCGCAATTATTAAAGTTCCCAAAAACAAATAAACAGTTATAAAATCCCAAAGTTAGAAAGCAGTCCGTCCTTGTAAGAGAGAGAACTAGCATGAAATTCTCGTGAAACTCAGAGAAGCAAGCAGGCGGAGGAGCTGACTTCACAAATTACATGGAAAACTGCAAAAGAAGAAAGGAAGAGACGTACCCGTGATTGTTTCCCAATAAAACCAGCAACTATTTTTTTATTTTTTTTCTCTCAAGAGGAAGGAATTGAATTGATCCAACTAAGTAAGGAGAAATTAGGGAGTTTGGGAGAAGAACTAAGAAAAGAGAAGAGTGTGACGAGTGTGAGGTCGTGTAATGCGTTGTATGAAGGAGAGAGGAGACATGCGTCGCTGGGTTTGGGTGTTGGTGGTACGGTCGTTGTAGGTGTTTGCCCCAATGGTGGAGGTGACGTGTCATAAAGAGAGTGAACTTTCCAGCGTGGAAGGGAAGACGTGGACAAGGAGTGGTGGGGTCCAGGGACGTTATCCGATGCATAGTGTAGTGCGTGCCTCACCCTCCCTCACATGTGAAAAGAAAGGTCAAGGTAATGGTAATGTTGATCCGAAAGTTCATCACTCCGCCAATCAAACTTCGCCTTCTAACTTGCGAACCGGGATGGGCGCGGGGAACCTTGTAGGACCCACACCCCTTCAACCCACCCCCGTGATTCACGAGCCACACCCATCTTAACCTTTTCCATCTATCAAGAGTCAACACTCAAGAGTCAAGGCTTTGTTATACTATCACAGGACAAACTCTCAATTTATTTGTTAATTTTGGGCTCAACGAAACACAATTTGAAATCATTTCCGTTTTGAAATGTCAGTATTAAGTTCATTGCGCATTTGAATCTACAGGCAAAAGCTTTGAAAATAGGGACAACAGGTAGTGCAGAGAAAAGAAAAGTGTCGGTGCCTACAACTATTACCACAATTTCAGAAAACCTTCAATATATGAAAATAAATGGGTATTACTAGGTTTCCACTTATATGCATCAAATTGTGACAGTCAATGTGATTATTTTTTCCACGAAATATGAAGTTGTTTATACTAGCACGGTGGGTACTTCAGCCCATTGATTTGCAAATTGCAACTCTTTAAATGTTTTCTAAATTCTAATTGAAAGTAAATCCTCGCTATGTACGGCGTTATCCATGTAATATATAGATTTATTATTTTTGTTATTATTATTTTGACAAATTAATATATATATTATTATAAACATAATGCACCACATCAAATGGCATCAACTTGATAAATTAAAGTAATAAATATAGTCAATGACGACTTAATATAAAATATAAATACATAATGGAAACTACAAAAGAATAGAACAAGGAGAGAAGAACAAAGTGGTTCGTTCGTCCAAGTTCAGTATCCCTGAACAGTGAAGACTATTTACCATATAATATCGAACTAGAATATGGATTCCCCTTCCCAAAATTTAAATCAGCATCGTTTCATTAGTTTGTTAGTTGTGACAAACAAAAATCAATCAAACATGGGGATTTTAAATATTGTGATAAGAATGAGTACGTGGATGCTATTTATTATGGGCGGCTCATGTTCTCAAAGATGAATGCATTAAAGAAATTTGAAAATGTAAATCTTCCTTCGCCTATAAATAGAGAAGCAATTGAGGGACAATAACACACATCAATAAACAATTCTCGCTCTCTTTATGTTGCAATATTTCTTTCTCTCTTTTTATGTTTCTTTATCTTATATTTGTTACCTCTTCTTTATTTATTTATTTAGTTATTTTATAACACGTTATTAGCACGAAACTCTAACGAAGTTTTAGGAAGACTTCAGGTAACAAATTTTTATTATGTCAAAACTCTTTCATCTTGAATATAATACTCTTGATATATTTGGAAATAATTATTTATCATGGATATAGATGTTGAAATCCATTTTGATTCAATGGATCTTGAAGATACCATTAAGGCTAAAAATAATACATCCCAGAAGGATAAAAGTCAAGGCCATGATTTTCCTTCATCATCTTGACGAATGATTGAAAAACGAATATCCCACATTAAAAGATCTTACAGATTTGTGGAAAGACTTTTAAGAAAGATACAATTATGTGATACTTCCTCAAACCCGATATGTTAGAGAAAACTTTCTTGACCTTCCATGTCTCGAATGTGCTCCTGCAGCAGCAGTATCGAGAAAATTTTTTTTTAAAATATTATGAGTTAATTTCTTGCTTTCTTGTTGCTGAACGCAACAATGAGTTACTTTTAAGGAATCATGAAGCGCGTCCAGTTGGCGCCGCCCCATTTCCTGAAGTAAATGCGGCAATTAACCCCAGAAGAGGTAAATGGTAAGATTTTGATAACAAGAAAAATTATGGAAGAAAAAGAAATTATGTCCACAAGAAAGATTTTACCAGAAGTGGGATAAAGAAAGAAATAATAGACAAAGTATATCAATTAAGGATAAATGCTTTCGTTGTGGTGGAAAGGGCCATTGGTCACGTACCTGTCGTACTCCAAGGCACCTAGTTGATCTTTATCAAGCATCCTTGAAAATGGATGACAAAGAAAAGAAAACAAATTTTGTTTCAAATGATGAAAATTCTACCACTCATTATGATGTATCTAATTTCTTTAAGGATTTTGAAGGAAATTTTGCCTATTTGATCAATGATAGAATAGTTTGATATATGTATGTGTTTGTTAAGTATTCATGTGAATAATTTTACTGTGCACGTACTTCTACTAATTTTATTATTATTATCATTTATTTTTTGAAGAAAAATGGCAAGGACATATTCTGAAGATATTTGCCTTGCGGATAGTGCAAGTTCGCACAATATTCTTAAAAGTGATATATATTTTACCCATCTTGTGCCAAAAGAAGAATATGTTAATACTATTATTGGCTCAGGCAATGTGATAGCGGAAGAGCTATAATTTTGTTTCCTGGAGGAACAAAATTTATAATAAATAATGCACTATTGTCTACCAAGTTTCGAAGAAACTTGTTGAGTTTTAAAGATATTCGCCGAAATGGATATCATATTGAGACTATGAATGAGGAAAATCATGAGTACTTATGTATCACAACTCATGATTCAAATAAGAAAGTTATATTAGAAAAGTTGCCTCACTTTCATCTGGGTTGTATTATACCAATATTAGTGCAATTGAATCACATGCCATTGTAAACCAGAAGTTTATTAGCCCAAATGAATTCATAATTTGGCACGACCGATTGGGTCATCCGGAAACAACCATGATGAGGAGAATTATTGAAAATTCCCATGGACATTCACTAAAGAACCAGAAGATTCTTAAAACTAGTGAATTTTGTTGTGCTGCATGTTCTCAAGGGAAGTTAATTTTAAGGTCATCACCAGTAAAGATTGGATTTGAGTCCCCTGAATTCCTAGAAAGGATTCAAGGTGATATATGTGGACCTATTCATCCACCTTGTGGATCTTTTAGATATTTTATGGTCCTGATAGACGCATCTTCGAGATGGTCACATGTGTGCTTATTATCTTCTCGCAACCTGCCATTTGCGAGATTACTGGCTCAAATCATTCGATTAAAAGCACCATTTTCAGAAAATCAAATCAAAGTAATTCGTCTTGATAATGCTGGTGAATTTACTTCCCAAACTTTTGATGCTTATTGTATGGCTAATGGAATAAGTGTTGAACATCCAGCAGCTTATGTTCACACACAAAATGGGTTAGCATAATTACTTATTAAGCGCCTCCAATTGATTGCTAGACCCTTACTTATGAGAACAAATCTCCCAACTTCGGTTTGGGGCATGCTATTTTACATGCCACAGCATTTATTCATTTGAGGCCAACGAGTTATCATAAGTTATCTCCTATGCAATTAACTTTTGGCCAGCAGTCAAATGTCTCCCATTTAAGAATATTTGGGTGTGCGATATATGTTCCCATTGCACCACCTAATCGCACCAAAATGAGACCCCAAAAAAATTGGAGATATATGTTGGATATGATTCTCCCTCTATAGTGAGGTATCTTGAGATACGAACGGGAGATGTATTTAAAGCCCGATTTACGGATTGTCATTTTGATGAATCAAAATTTCCAACATTAGGGGAAGAGAATAAGCTTCTTGAAAAGGAACTTAATTGGAATGCATCATCGTTGATGCATTTAGATCCTCGATCAGGGCAATGTGAACTAGAAGTTCAAAAGATTATACATTTGCAAAGAATAGCAAATGAATTGCCTGATGTATTTTCTGATACAAAGAGGATAACCAAATCTTATATAGCAGCGGAAAATGCCCCAATTCGAATTGATGTCCCAGTAGGACAAGTAGCCATTGAGGCAAATTCATGCTAGAAGCATGGCAGGGCAAAAAATGCCCCAATTTGAATTGATGTCCCAATAGAACAAGTAGCCACTGAAGCAAATTCACGCTAGAAGCGTGGCAGGCCTGTCGGTTCCAAAGATAAAAATCCTCGAAAGCAAAAAGAGGTAAATACTATTCCTGTTAAAAAAGACATATTAGAGACACCTGCAGTTGTCCAAAATTCTGATATAATGTTAACGCCAGAAGACGTTCAGGTACATGAAAATTGTGAAAATGACGAGATCTCGATAAATTATGTCTTTACAGGAGAGAAATGGGACCGAAATAAGACAATTGTCAATGAAATATTTGCATATAATGTGGCATTGAATATCATGCATGAAAGTAAGGATCTTGAGCCAAGATCAGTCGAAGAATGTCGACAAAAGAATGATTGGCCAAAATAGAAAGAAGTCATGAAGGCTGAGTTAGACTCACTTGCAAAACGTGAAGTCTTTAGACCTGTAGTCCGTACACCAGAAGATGTAAAACTTGTTGGATACCAGTGGGTATTTGTGAAAAAATGAAATGAGAAAAATGAAGTTGTGCGCTACAAAGCCTGACTTGCTGCACAAGGTTTTTTCACAAAGACCCAGTACAGATTATGAAGAAACGTATTCCTCTGTAGTGGATGCGATAACATTGCGTTATTTGGTCAGTTTATCTGCATATCCATTTAATGGATGTGGTAACAGCCTATTTGTACGGCTTATTAGATCGTGATATCTATATGAAAGTCCCTGAAGGACTAAATATATCTAAACTATCCAATGAATATTCACAAGGGTTATACTCAGTTAAATTACAAAGATCTTTATACGGTCTAAAGCAATTTGGACGAATGTGGTATAATAGTCTTACTGAGTATCTGGCCAAAAACGGATTCAAGAATGATGATATCTGTCCATGTGTTTTCATAAAGAAAACCGCATCTGGATTCATTATAATTGCTGTGTATTTTAATGATTTAAATATCATTGGGACTCTTGAAGAGATTCCAACAATTATTAAAACTCTGAAAGAAGAGTTTGAGATGAAAGATCTTGGAAGTATTAAATTTTGTCTCGACCTGCAGATCGAGCATACAAAAAATGGGATCTTTATTCATCAAGCGACATACACAGAAAAGATCTTGAAGAGATTTTATATGGATAAGTCACATCCATTAAGTACCCTAATGATCGTAAGATCTTTGGATGTGAAAAAGGATCAATTCCGTCCTAAAGAAGAGAATGAAGATATCCTTGGTCTTGAAGTACCATATCTTAGTGCCATTGGAGCGCTAATGTATCTTGCAAATAATATGCGACCTGACATATCATTCGCGGTGAAATACTTGCAAGGTATATTTCCTCTCCAACCAGAAGACATTGGAGTGGAATCAAGCAAATCTTTCGATATCTTCATGGAACGGTTGATATGGGATTATTTTATCCCTATGGATCTAAGTCACTATTAGTTGGTTATGCAAATGCTGGATACTTGTCTGATCCACATAAAGGGATATCTCAAACAAGATACCTGTTCACATATGGTGAAACATCTATATCATGGAGGTGCACGAAACAGACAATTGTAGCAACATCCTCTTATCATGCTGAAATACTAACGATTCATGAAGCAAGTCGCGAGTATTTTTAGCTCAGGAGTTTGATCAAATATATTTTGTCATCATGTGGACTGATTGATCAGAAGATAGCTCCAACTGTCCTGTTTGAAGATAATAAAGCATGCATTGTTCAACTTAAAGGTGGATACATCAAAGATCCGTTCAAGTGATAATCTGGCAGATTTATTTACAAAGTCACTCCCAAAATCTTCATTTGAAAAATTGGTACATCATATTGAGATGTGTCGATTTCGAGATGTTAAATGATGTCGACAAGAGGGGAAAACTGTACTCTTTTTTCCTTGGTAAGGTTTTTTTCCATTAGGTTTTTCTTGACAAGGTTTTTAATGAGGCAGTTCCCGTCACAAAAGATTTTGTACTCTTTTTCCTTCACTAAAGTTTTTTTCCATTTGGTTTTCTTTAGTAAGGTTTTAACAAGGCATAATCCTAAATGACATCCAAGGAGGAGTGTTGTGATAAAAATAAGTATGTAGATACCATTTACTATGGGCGGCTCATGTTCTCAAAGATGAATGCATTAAAGAAATTTGAAAATGTAAATCTTCCTTCGCCTATAAATAGAGAAGCAACTGAGGGACAGTAACACACATCAATAAATAATTCTCTTTCTCTCTCTTTATGTTGCAATATTTCTTTCTCTCTTTTTATATTTCTTTATTTTATATTTGTTACCTCTTCTTTATTTATTTATTTAGTTATTTCATAACACCAAAAACTCCAAATAGCGTTTTTGCATTTTTTTTTTCACAGAACTATACCAAGTAGCCGAGAATCTTCTACCAAAAACTTTAGCTAAAACGTTCCCAAAAAACATATGCTGTACAATTAGGTCAAATATTGTCAATATGTTCGGCTTTCTCCTACAATACAGAGACACAATGATGACAATAAAAACACTTGACGACAAAAAACAGAGGCTCCAAAATGCCAGGATGAGCATCCCTGATTGATAGACCTGAATGAAGGTACATTAGATTATTAGTAAGAAATCAGATTATAAATATTTTCAAGTTACAATTTGGGGCTCTGCTAACTATTTTTACAATAGACCCCTCCTACTTTTTACTTTGGATACACATCAAAATTCATCATTGTGACACATTTAGAGTCAATTCAAGTCGTACACAGCATCACCAAATAGTATTATAACAAGATTACAGGAATGAATAATTTGTAGAAGCTATAAGATGTCTCACCCTAAATCAGCTTGATTTCACATGAACTTCAATCATGTCACCATCTTCCATCCCAAGGGTATCCGGGGTTTCGGATGGACTGATTTTATCACCATCAAATGATAACACTATCTTGTTTTGATCACATCCCAGTTT
This sequence comes from Arachis stenosperma, assembly GCF_014773155.1. Lineage (NCBI taxonomy): Eukaryota > Viridiplantae > Streptophyta > Magnoliopsida > Fabales > Fabaceae > Arachis > Arachis stenosperma. The sequence goes on from NC_080385.1 coordinate 156,558,500, forward strand.
CTCAGCATACATTTTGAAAATCCTTTCAAACTTGTCATCCTACAGAGAATTGAAGAACAAGATTCAGACATCAAGCTGAAATATAAAAAAATTATCTCCACTCTGCCAAATTATCATAAAATATGACCTAAAAAGAAATGCAAAATCAGATCTTTCTAAACTGATCTTTTAAGCATCACAAACTCTGGTTTAAATGGTGCAAACTGAAATTCAATTTATTTCATTTCAACATATATAGCAGAGTCACCATGTCCTACATTTCAACACAAGTTTTAGTTACAAGTTACAACCTATATTTGACCACAAATGCAAAGCACTAACTTTTTGGAAGAGCAGACTCTAGTTTTGAAATTACAAAGCAATAAGAAATACAAATAGTACAATGACTACACGAAGTATAAGTACTGGAGAAATTATATACCCTGTACACACGAACTGGCTTCTTTTCGCTCTTGTCTTGAATTGAGATCAAAATCTTAGGTCTTTCTGCAGGTTTTGATGTTTTCTCACTTGTATCATCCATGGAAGACTTCGGTGAATCACAGATTTCACTTTTTTCAGACTCCTCAACAGTTTTGAACAAATCTTGAAGTTCTTGCTTCTTCAATCTACATAGATGAATAAAACCTTATAAGAAACTCTACCAAAAACGTGGTAGGTTTTCTTTTAAAATCAAAGATAACTGAGCATGTTTTCTTCTGTTTCAACTTTCAATTAATCATTACTCTTATCCACATTATTAACACACAAACAAGAGGGAGGTATTACCAAAAAAAAATCTAAACTGTCACAGTTCATCATTTCATTACACAATATAGATATTAGTGTGGATCATGCAACATGCTTACTTGGTTATATAGTAATAATCGCAAGGATCTGGCAATTGTAAAATGAAAATTAGTTTGAAGAGTAAAAAATGCACATAACCTTAACTTCTTGAGTGTTGAATCTTCATCAATAGACTTGTGTGCATAAGTGGAGACCTTTGGTGGAGGAGGCAACCAATCATCCTCATCGTCAATATCCACCACCGGCACCGGCTTCACGTCAGTCTTCTTCTTCTCAGGCACAACCTAAATCCCAACAACAGTTTCAATAAGTTCCCAAATTGCAGAAACAATCAATTGCAAATAGGTGAAAGTCGGAGCAATGCTGTAATTACAGGATCATGAGAGGTTTTTCCCTTCTTGGGGGGAACAACATCCTTATCATCATCATCATCTGCTGAGATTCATCAACAACAATTAAGAATTCAAATTCAACTTCGACTAAGAAGCAAAAGAGAAGATATTTTCGGATTCAAACCATCGTCGAGGGAAATGACGGGGGGCTGAACGCGACTGTAATCAAACAAGGGCTCCAGTTCATCGGCGAATTGGTCGTCCTGCATAGAGAAAAGAAAACTGAATTAGGGATTTGAGAGAAACCCTAGGGTTCATAATTGGCGGTAATCCTTGATTTGAGTTTGAAAAACCTCACCGCCATACTTCACGACTCACGACCCACGCGCCCTTCTGGTGCTTGGCGGCGTCTCGAATCGTATCTTTTGGTTCTTGCTTCTATAGATCTATTTCTTTTTCTTTTTTTTTTTTTTGACTAGATCTATTTCATATTTTAAAATTGAAGATCAACATATATCTCAGAATAGTTCAGTATTTCAATGTATTAAAATTAATTAAATTTATAATTTATATTTAACATTTAGAAATTTTTTATTTTATAAAAACACATCAACACAAGAATTAATAAAATTATTTTTTATATCATCTATTTAAATAAATGATCATTAGCAAATAAATTGGATTTGATTGAACGATCATGTGATAAAAGTATTAGATTATAAATGTACCAAAATTAAAGTTCTTATAAAATTACTGAAAAATAAAGTTAAGTTACAATAAATAAGATTGGTTATGATATCTTTAAAGTGAATGTAAGGTTTAAAATGAATATAACTAAAGTTTATTAGGGATAGGCTTGACTAAATTTATGGAAAAGTTTAGGAGGCAAGTAATTTATTAAATTCTGACCAGTATGTAATCGGCAAAGAAAATTGAATTATTGAATGAAATTTTATACAAATCTCACACTATTAAAATCATTATTGATAACTACAAATCACAAAAGTTGCTGGTCCCTAGTATTCTTCTAAATTTATTAGTAAATGATCAATTTTTAGAATAATAATAATAATTATGAATAATGTTACACATTCAAGTATTTTTATTAATCAAGTCTAACTAAGTTGGTTTAATATTAATAAAAATTAAAAATATTTGAGGAATTAGGTCACGAAACCGAATGGTATTGGAGAATGCACAGCCGCCAGAAGGGGAATCTCCCCAAGAAGAAGACTGGAGGCTTCGCAGTGTTAAGAAAGCAAAGCCGAATGGGGATGAATCATTGCCGGATGCGGATGACAACGTGGAATTTGTTAGAGACGGAGAAAGTATGATCATAGAAAACCCCAATTCCAGCCAGGGGATTCAATCGAGTGAGAACAAGAGCACCCCGCTTGATGGGTGTGGACCGAGGATGAAAGATCCGGAACAAGTGAGTACATACAAAGACAGGTTGATGTCGGATGATACGGAAATTGTGTTGTCTCCAACAGAAATTGTGCAGTTAGTGGCTGAGGATTATGGTTTGGAGGAGATGGAGGATGTGAATCAGGAAGAGGAGGCTCCCTTCAATCCAAAACCGGTAGTAGAAGTCTCCTTGGAGGAATATGATCAGTGGTGCAAACCATGGAAACTTTCTCTCATCGTGAAGCTGCTTGGCAAGAGTCTGGGATTTCGAGCGATGGAGGCTTGGATTCGGAGGGCTTGGTCACGGAATGGAGATCTCAAAGTAATTGACTTAACAAGTGATTTCTTTTTAGTGAGATTCATGGATGAAGGTGACTATCGACATGCCTTATTTGAAGGTCCTTGGCAAGTTGCAGACCACTATCTGTTGGTGCAGAGATGGAGGCCCCTGTTCTAGCCTTCAAATGATTTTGTCCAAAAAATTGCGGTTTGGGTGCGTATTCCCAAACTGCCTGTGGAGTTGTATACTGATAAATTTCTATGGAGAGCTGGGGAAAAGATAGGAACAATGTTAAAGATTGACCAGAATACTTCCATTCATTCTATAGGAAAATTTGCACGTTTGTGTGTGAAAATTGACCTGAGGTGCAAACTGGTTCCAGCAATCAAAGTACTGGGTCGCGACTTCAAAGTGGAATACGAAGGACTACATTTAATTTGCTTCGGTTGTGGCCGTTATGGTCATAAAGTTGAGCTATGTTCGGAAGGAGGGGTAAGGAAGGAGAATGTTCAACCACCATGCACTGATGGTGGTGGTCAATCGGAAAATGTTCCGAAGAACTTGGTTGTGAAATCCACTACTTTGCCAGAACTTTCGAATTCAGTTAATCCAGTTATAAATAATGTGGAAGGGATATTGGGGTGTCAAATCTGAATGAAGATATGGAAAATGGGAACACCTTGAATTCTTTTGGGCCTTGGATGATAGTTAAGAGGCCCCAAAGAAAAAATATGAAGAAAAAAGTCTCTGGGCTTGATCTAAATAAGGGAGTTAATGTTGCACTGGGCTCAAGGTACAAGGTTCTAGACCAAATAGAGAACCAGGAGTCGACACAAATGGACTTGGTGGGTAGGCAGAACGAAGCTCATCTGGAGTCCAGGGTCAAAAAACCTCAGCACAATAAAGCTGCTATGTTTGCAAAACCTGCCACAGTAGGAAAAGAAAATAAAAAACCATCTCAAAAACCTCATACTAATCAGAGTAAAGGGACAATAGTTAATACGAGTGTGTCTACTTGGAAGGGAAAGGAGATAGAAGGTTCCAGCTCTACAGAGGTCCACAATCGGAGAAAGAAAAATTATTGGGATTCTATTAATTTAATTAAACAAGCTCAAAGCATGGGAAGTAGTGACGGTTGGGAGAACGGGATGTTTTCTGGGGTTCAAACTCACTTACCCTCCATGGAAGCTTCTGCGATGGTGGAGCAGCTTTGCCTTAAACCTGGAGTGAGGAATTCGGCAGCAAATCCCCCTGATCCAGGAGCAAATCAGAACGTAAATGCTGGTAAGTCAGTTTCAGCTATATCCCATATTGGGGTGCTTTCAGATAACATGGTGGCAGATATCGCCACAGCGGCTACGCCAAATGCGCAGTAATTTCTGGCCGTTTGGTCCCTCGTCTCCTTTTTATTGCTGCTTATCATGAATATAATAAATTGGAACTGTAGAGGTGTGGGTGGTAAAGGTTTCTCCAGATTGGTGAAGGACTTGTGCAATAGATTTTATTCTGATTTTCTTTGTTTACTTGAAACACATATCTCGGGGGCGAAAGCGGAGAATGTGGCTCAAAAATTTGGTTTTTTGAATTGGCATCTAGTGGAAGGATGTGGTTTCTCAGGCGAAATCTGGCTTCTGTGGAATGGTAGTCTCTGGGATATTCATGTTATTGAGTCACATAGGCAATTTATTCATCTTAGAGTTTCTTTTTGTAATGAACAATACTGGTATCTGACGGTAGTCTATGGTTCACCTCATATTGGACCAAGATCCGAATTATGGGAAAATTTGCAAAGATTAGGGGATCTGGTGCATGGTGATTGGTGTGTGGGGGTGATTTCAATTGTGTTCTCTCATTGGCAGATACAGGGGGTACCTCAACTCTCTCCAAGGATCATGCTCGCTTCTCAAATTGTCTCTTTGAATGTGGTCTCCAAGACATTGGCTTCCAAGGACAGCCATTTACTTTGCAGAGAGGTAGTATTCGAGGGAGATTAGACAGGTACGTTGCGAACCCTTCTTGGGTTCAAAAATTTAATCATGCAGTAGTAAAGCACCTTCCGAAACTGAAATATGATCATGCCCCGTTATTACTTGATTTGAGATCTTCCAAAAATCCTGGCTCCTCTACTCGCCCATTTCGGTTTATTGCGGCATGGATGACTCACAATGATTTTAATAACTTGCTAAAGAGTAGTTGGGATGTTGATAATCAGCTGGAGGTAAATATCTCCACTTTCATGGAGGCTGCTAAAATTTGGAATCGAGAAGTGTTTGGTGATCTAATTAAAAGAAAAAATCGGCTACTGGCGAGATTAAATGGTATTTCTGCTCATCTCAGTTTCACGCCAAAACATTTTCTTGATAATCTTCAAATCCAGTTGTGGAAGGAATTGGAAACTTTGCTTATTCAAGAAGAAGTCTACTGGAAGCAATGTTCTAGGTGCAAATGGATTAATTATGGTGATAAGAATACTGCTTATTTCCATAGCACAGCATCTGCCAGGAGGAGAAGAAACAGAGTAACCATGATTAAAAATGCAGAAGGACAATGGATCGATGATGTGCAACAAATTCAGAATATTGGAGCACAACACTTTCTAACTCTGTATACTGATGATGGGAATTGTGAGAAACTAAATGCTCCAGGCTTGTTTCCGACTCTATCATATGAGGAGCAAAACCAGCTAGGAAGAATGGTGACTGTTGAAGAAATCCAATCTGCTATGTTCTCTATGGGAGCCTGGAAGGCGCCGGGTCCTGACGGCTTGCCTCCGATGTTTTATCAAAGTAATTGGAAATCTGTTAAAACCTCAGTGGTAAATTGGGTTTTTCGGGTTTTCAACAATCATGAAGAAATTAAAGTGGCGAATAGCACTTATATCTCGCTTATCCCGAAGATTGACGCTCCAGAAACTTTTAGTCACTTTCGGCCTATTGGGCTTTGTAATGTTTCGTATAAACTCATTACAAAGATTATCTCTCATCGGCTGAAGCAGGTTATGCCCAAATTAAGTGGCCCCTCCCAGTCAAGTTTTGTCCCTGGCAGGCAGAGTGCAGATAATATTATCATAGCCCAAGAGGTCATCCATTCCATGAGGATCAAGAAAGGTGCTTGCGGTTATATGGCTATTAAGATAGATTTGGAGAAAGCTTATGATCTTTTGAACTGGGAGTTTATCAGGGATACTTTAATTGAAGCTAGACTGCCAGAGAATCTAGTTGACCTGATCTCTCATTGCTATTCGTCTGCGGAGATGAAAGTCCTGTGGAATGGTATCCTGTCCAATTCTTTTACTCCTTCCAGAGGTATTCGACAAGGTGATCCTATGTCACCGTATCTCTTTGTTTTATGTATAGAAATATTGTCTCAGATTATCTCCTTTGCTGTTAATCATAATTTTTGGGAGCCGATGGTTTTGAATAGAGGTGGGCCGAAACTCTCCCATTTTTGCTTTGCTGACGATATTGTTCTATTCGGGAAAGCTTCCATGGAGCAGGTTGAAGTTGTACAGGGCATTCTGGAATTGTTTTGTAAATGTTCGGGGCAAAAGGTAAATTATGTTAAATCCTGTGTCTACTTCTCTGATAATATGTGCTTCGCTAGGAAAAAAGAACTGAGTGATGCTTTGGGAATGAGGCTAACAAACAATATGGGTAAGTACCTTGGAGTCCCTCTCCTTCATGGTCGTTCCAAGAAGGAGGACTTTCAATTCATATTAGATAGAATGGCTAATAGACTTAGTTCGTGGAAGGCTAAAAATCTTTCTCTTGCGAGCAGAGTTACTCTCACTCAATCAGCACTGGCGTCTATTCCTTCCTATGTCATGCAGACCATGAAACTTTCTCTAAGTATTTGTGATAGCATTGATAAAATCTGCAGGAATTTTTTGTGGGGAAGTGTTAGCTCGGGGAGGAAACCTCGTCTCATGAGTTGGGAGAAAGTTTGCCTTCCCAAAAGCCAAGGCGGTTTGGGCCTCAGACCGGCTATAGTGTTGAATAATGCAAATCTTATTAAACTGGCCTGGAAGCTAATCCATAATAAGGATGTGCTATGGGTAAAGATAGTCCGCAACAAGTATGGATGTGGAGATGACTCCCTGCCACTTATCACAAAACATCTATCTTCGTCTAATGCTTGGAAAGGTATCTTTCATGTTTGGAAGAAGTTTGTTGACAATCTTGTTTGGAGACTTGGGTCCGGGGAAAATGTTAACTTCTGGATTGATCATTGGATGCCAGGGGTACACCACCTGATTGATTTTGCTCAGCCCGAGGTGTTTCCTAATATGTTGGAGGAACGTGTGTGTGACTGTGTATCAGACCGGAGGTGGGATCTCAATCGAATTGCAGTAGTCCTAGGCGACGATTGAATTCTCGTTTTTAGGTCGACGAAAACACCTAAATCAGAGATGGGAGAAGATATTCTAGCATGGCTGTTGACATCAGACGGTGCATTTTCTATCAAGTCAGCTTGCTCTCTTTACCTAAGCCCTTCAGTTAACTCTAAAGCTAAGCTATTTTCGAAGATTTGGAAGCTTGAAGCTCCCCAAAGGCTGCGTACTTTTTGCTGGCTTGTTGCAAATGAGGTGCTATTAACAAATGAGATTAGAGTCAAAAGAAATATGGCCCAGGATGGATCTTGTGTTAGTTGTGGTGAGGCAACCGAATCGATGCTCCATGTGATCCGAGACTGCAGAGTCGCGAGACAAACATGGATGAGCATTGATGCCAGATTGAGATTTGGTAACTTTTTCAACACCCTCTCCTCCCTTGGTTGTTGGAGAATTTATCATCCCAATCCCTCTTCAAAGGGGTTCACTGGCCCCTCCTTTTTGTATGCACAATGAATGCACTCTGGCTTCGTCGAAATAAGGTGATCTTTGATAGCGATGAGGCCGTAGCAGAGAATAGAATTTATTTTTTGGCTTTTCACTTAGCGAAGGATTACTCTTTGGCACAGCTCGAGCTTGCTCAGAGCAGGAAAAAGATTTGCTATTTCATTGAAAGACAGATCAAATGGAAGCCACCAGATCACCTGTTTATTAAGCTCAACTCGGATGGCTCTGTGTTAGATGGAGGAAGAGTAGCTTGTGGTGGGATCCTAAGGGACTCTGATGGAAGATTTATAGCTTGCTTTAGTGCGAATTTGGATGGCGGAATAGTGACGACAACAGAGCTTTGGAGAATTTTACTAGGCCTGGAGCTAGCTCTGAATATTGGTTGCTCTCATCTGATTATTGAAGCGGACTCCCTTGTTGCAGTGAAGCTTTGTCTCCAGGAGGATATTGACTTACATGCTACTAGATCTTTAGTCTTGGCTATCAGAAACAGATGCAGCAGGCTTACTAGCTGGAATATTCATCACCAATTTCGGGAAGCAAATACTTGTGCTGATAGGTTGGCTCACTTTGGTCATAGTCTTTCATCTGGCTATCATATTTTTTTCAATCTGCCTTCTTGTATTTCCTTAGCTTTTCATGCTGATTCTATAGGTATTGCTCTTCCTAGAGTAGTCTCTATTTAGTTTTCTTGTTTTTTTGGACGTTTCTGCCCCCGATGATCATCAAAAAAATATTAATAAAAATTAATTATGGATAATATTATTCCAAATTTTATTATTTAACTTAATTGGATTTAGTTCATAAAAAAATTTGGATGAATAACATTATTCTAATATTATACGTATATTTTTTTTGTCAGTTAAGTTAGTCTAATATTAATAAAAATTATTCTCATCACTCTTATTTATCCATTTACCTAATTTTTATTATTTAAGTTGGTTAGACTTAATTAAAAAAAATATATGTGTAATATTTTTAAATTTTTATATAATTGGAGTTTAATTTGGACAAGTGACTTTGAGTTCTCTAGTAAAAAAATATTTAAGTGATATGCATGAGATCCTATATTAAAATCTCATTGTTGGTAACAGAACCAATAATAAATAAAAAATAAAGTGATAATTAGATCTTCGAAGATGTGTTAATCTTGGACTAATTAGTTCTTGAAGACAAAAAGTATCAGTTAGACTCTTTAAGATAATAAATGGTGGATATGCATGTCCTTCTGTCAATCAATAATACAGAATGAAATGAAATTGTCTATATATTTTATTATTTACAGTGGTATATGTCTTGTTACTATCAATGAGTATTAAAACGATGTAATTTTAGATAGTGAAACATTTATTATCTTTTGAGTTTTCATATATCTTTTTATCAACGACTCTCTTTCTATTATAAATTCTATCAAAACAAGTGAAGTTTCACTCCAAAAATTGTTATCTACATAACTATTTTTCATAGATAGACACGTCAGAGTAATTAACAGTACATATAAACATCACGTTAAATTTTAGTTGATGAATTGATAAAAAGACATCATGTGTCCATAGTTTGTTATCCTAAAAGACCAATTGATACTTTTTTCTTTAAGACTAATTAGTCAAGACCTAATGATCACTTTACTCATAAATAAATAAACAACAAAGATGGGCTACTTTTGAAAAAAGTAATCCATAAATAATATTCTAAAATTCTTGGGGGGGACGGATTTTTTTTATTTATAAACAAAATAAATATTTTATTTACCAATATGTATACTGTTGAGTGTACCTATATTTTTACACGGCCTTACATAGGTTAAAAAACAATTGAACATAGAGTTCGGATACGAGATGTGTTACAAGTAAAAAAAAATAATGCGAATATGTTTAACTGGATTAGATTCAATTAAGTCGTTAATTTTAATTATATCCATCTAAATTTTAAATTCAAGATTTTATGATTTTAAAATATTTAAATAAAAAAATTCCTTGGGGGGACACATGGAAGAAAATATTTTCCTTGAATCATGAACTTTGCAATGGATTGTTTGGACCTGGATTTTCTTCACTACTTGCAACCTATTCTGATATGTTGTAGCAGCTGCATTGTGTCCTGTTATATGTTTAATCCAGCTGCTAATCAATCTTCACTAGTTCTCTTGCTTGTTAAGGATTATAATCAAACATGCATTCAAGGGACACAGATTGGGACACCATTTCTTGGAGAAACATCCTTCTCATCTTTGAATTAAGATAAGACCACTGATGCCTTGCCTTGTTCTTGGGAATGCTAGAAAGTAGAATCCAGAAACCACTTCATTTCAAGGTAGCATGGAGTGTTTCTTAACAAATTATACATCAAAAACATCTTCGTTTATTTAAATTACAAAGAAAATATAAATCAATTAAAATTCATCTAAGATATTTTCTAGAATAATGTTACAATTCTTCTAACCCATGGATAGGAATCACCTCTCTTTAACCTTAACAAAATATTGCAATAATTTTCACAAATAACCTCGGCTCTATACTGCACTATTCATTCATCATTAAATCACTAAACTTTAGTATTTGAGGTTGGTTACAGGGCCTTTAAACCAATGCCTACCACTGATTATCCAGTAAGAAACCACTAAAATTAGCAAACATCCAACGGCCACAGGTGTGTAGTTAAGTGTCTTTATGGTTATTGGGTAGGAAACAGGCAGTGAGAAGAGTACTGAGATTGTCAAAACCCATAGAACTGCAACCCAGCCCACAACGAGCCCAAAACGGCCCAAATTGAAAGGCCCAGGCACAAAGTACTTTGCTGCCAGTGTCACCCTGAAGAATATTGGGAGTGCATATGCTATGTAGAGACCAATTGTTGCTATGGACACCATGGCCTGAAATGCTACCATACTCCCCAAAGACTGCAATACACAGAAATCACACTTTGTTATAAAAAGACATAAAATCAATTAAAAATAGGCCAATTCTCCCATGCCTTTAACTTTGGTGCCCAAATTGCCAAAGTTGCTTTTTGTAGTAAGTTTTAAATATTAAAAAATTATTTACTTTTATATTTTTTAATTTAAATATTAATTTTTATCTCTTTTTAATAAGTTAGGCAAGTGTATATAGGCACCATAGCATACACCTTAAAAATAATACCAGGTAACAGAATTCAATACATACCGTTAGGGCCATGCAAAATGCTATAACAACAGAAAGCCAAACTGCATTTATAGGGACATCCTGCTTATTAACTTTATGCCACAATGATGAAAATGGCATGGCCCCATCTCTTGAGAAAGCAAAAGTCATCCTACAAAAATTTCATGCATTGTAATTTGTAAATTTGCAAGTAGCTAATGAATTAAACACTAATCCCAAACGCATGGGTTAGTTAGTTACCTTGAGTTGCTGGTAACTGAACTCATACCACAGAAAAATATGGCAATAGCAATAATCACCAAGCACATAATACCCCCAAATCCATGGCCATATCTTTTCTTGAATGCCATATAAAATATTTGAGCAATGGCATATCCACCAGCATCATTGTCTTCACTCAACAGGTAAGGGATGTTAGTAACTGCAAAAGTAATTCCTAGTATGTAACCAAATCCAACAATAATGGATATTGCAACAGCCGTGATAATTCCTTTTGGTCCATTTTCATCAGCATTTTTGGTTTCCTCTGTCTGAAAATTGAAAAAATAAGTGTAAACAAGAAATGATCTTAGTCCTAAACTCTTAATCACAGTGGAAAATCAAGAGCAAATTAGAACTGAAATGTTTTAAGAGGAAGTATATTCATTGTAAATAGTAGAAAAGATTTACCATATGAGCTGATGCATCATATCCAGTTAGTGTATATTGAGCCATCAGAAGTCCCAGCAAAAATATATAGGGTTTGCTACTGATTCCAGCACCATTATCAGCATTGAAATGAGTGAAAACAAACTTGGCACTAGCTCTTTCCGTTGCAACAGTTGGAATCAGAATCATAAGCACAAAAACACCTGCAAATTTTTAGCCATTCCAAATTAGAGACTCAAAACTGAGAAATGAACTTAGAACTAATCAATTCATTCAAAAATTAAATAAAGATCAAATAGGTATGTCCTTGTTCTATACCTAAAATGTTCCAGAAAGCGGCCAATTGTCCTAAAAATGATAACAATGAGATAGGAAGGCTGTTTATGATGCCATGGAGGAGCAAAATTCCCCCATGGATAGCAATAACTACATATTTAGATGCTTCATATCCTCCACCATTTTTGCCACCAGTACTAAGGAGTACAATAACCTGAATCAGTTGTGCTAGTGAGAAATCTACGCTTGTTGTCACTGCCCACTGACCAGCAATATTGAACCTGCAGCAAATGTAAGAGTGCAATTAACTAGTGATTATACTTATATGATATTATGCAGATTAAGCATTAAACCTCGTTTTCAAGTGTATGGCATGAGGGAAAGTTACAAAATTAGATATTTACATATTGTAAAGAAGGGATGTTATAGAATCAATAGAATGGTGGTTAAATGCAGTAGATTTCAAAACTACAGTTAAAAATTGGGTAATAAAGAAAACAGGGAAATTAAAGCTGCAGAAATTTCATTTGACTATAACTGAACATGATAATATGAATATATGATTATGATTGTACTACTGAATAGTTATATGGCTTAAATGTACTCCAAATTGATTCAGCAGTGATACAGAAGTAGAACTTGAAAATTGAACATAGAAAATCTTGAGTATCTTCTTCTCTAATAGAATATCATGATAGTGTCATCAAATTGCAAAACAAAGAAACAAGCAGCTTCCTTTGAATTTAATTACATGAACACATGAAGGATACTAGTTGCAAATAAAAATAAAGAAAGCATATAATATAAAGGGAAAGAAGGGGAAAAGGTTGACTTACCAACCAGTGATCCAAGAAGCAAAGGGTGCCCATGATGGACCAGCAAGCTTAGCACTCCAATAGTAGAGACCACCAGAAGTTGGATACGATGAACAAATCTCAGCCATTGATAGAGCAACAAACATGGTGAAAGCACCAGCAATAAGCCAGCCGTAGACCAATGAAACAGGTCCACCATAGTTCAAGCCAGTGTTGTAAAGTGTGGTTACTCCAGTTAGAATCGATATAATTGCAAACGAGAATGCAAAATTCGAAATCGCCCTGCAAACTCAATCATTATTAATCAGAAGCAAAATAAAATTGAAGAGCAAATGATATGAGATGAGCCAAAACACTTACGAGAGGTCACGCTTGAGCTCTTGCTTGTAACCGAGCTCTTGAAGACGGGCAAGTCCAGAATCAAGCGGAACACTACCGTCACCGCCGCCTCCGCCATTATCGGGAGCCACGTGTGACGGGAGTGTCATGCTTTTGTTGCCGATAGAGTTAAAGGGACATGCAAATTAATAAGAAAAGAAAGGGTGCATATAAAATTATAAATTCTCCCTCTTTTTGTGAGGATCCTTTAGCTTTGGATCTATTGTTGACTAAGCTGCATTCCACGTTGTTAATTATTACATAATTGTTTATAAGTATGAAATCAAAACCCGGGTCTGATAGGGCCCACTCACACACTATACTTCAATCACACGCGTTGACCAAAAACAAGTTGCTTGTCCGCTCTGTATATGTGTTTCGATTCGAATGTGCAGCAAGTTGGGTGGTAGAGAAAGAAGGCGAATAATAATGCGACTAATACATTTTTTTAGTTCGAGTCCCTCACACGTATTAACTACTAGAGTTAGTTATCCAGCCTTCTGGTATTATAATGTTGTAAGTTGTAACTGATTAGAGAGTAGATGTGCTGCCTGTATGTAAGTTAAGATGATGTGCACCAACTAAATTAATTCGTTTCATTTGTTTAATAAGGCATCTGATTTTTTTTTAAATATATTTTTATAAATTACTTCATACAATTGACTTTTTAATTGATATATTGAAATCAGATGATGGTTATGATGATGTGGGTTGTGGACGGCCGGTGGATGTTAATAACTTTCACATTGACAAAAAACACCATTGCTGACTTGCTGTGAACATGTGACAAATAACAAAAGAAATGGCCGGAGAAAAAAAGATCAAAGACAACACACAATATAATATGATGATAACATATTCCCAACAACCACAATGGCAGCCACAAGTTGACCCATAGGCCATAGCAGCAAATGGTACAATATATAAATATTTTTTTTACTCACGAACATTTAAGTCTTCAAAAATTAAAAAATACATTACTTTTTCAAAATTTGGACACATCAATTTCTTTAACCTAATAAAAAATAAAATATGATTTCTTTTTCAAAGACTTAAATTTAAGCGAATCAAAAGATCAAAGACTTATTTGTACTTTTCTCTCGTTCTTTAAATTGTTTCCATCCTCTCTAATTAATTGGCAGTATTGAAGTATTGATATGCGTAATACATTCTGGCAGTATTGCTAAGTAACATGGGATGAGAACCAGCCTAGCCGACCCCGACAGGATTCTTGCGTCTCAATTGACTTTCTTTTCCCCTTAGCTCCTTTCTCTAACAAAACTCCAATTTACTATTTAATTTCCAAAATTATGGACAATGATGGAAGAGTTAGTTTAACAAAATTGTCTCTAAATCAAATCCACGAGTTCCCATCACACACGACATTTCTTAGAGCCTAAAATAATATTAGACTGAAATTAACTGAAGAACCAAATTGACAAAAAAAATCTCCATCATTTAAGAAAAAAAAAACTGACAAAATTTTTAGACGTAATTATGAGTCATTTATCAACATATATCTCAAATTAAGAGAGGCGAATATAAAATTTTGCTAAGTAAAGTGAACAAACAATAAATATGGGGCTACATCACTAGTTTTTATTACTTTCAGAGGGACAATACACAACTTCTTTGTTTACAATGTCCATGTATTGGAAATGAATAAAATTTAGTTTTTTATATTGGATATTGGGCCTGTGAACCAACGGCGACCACTAATGATCCAATAAGAAACAATAATAATAATCAAACATCCAATAGCAACAGGGGTATAGTTAAGTGTCTCAATGGTTATTGGGTAAGAAACAGGCAGTGAGAAAAGTACTGAGATTGTGACAACCCAAAGAACTGCAACCCAGCCCACAATGAGCCCAAAAGGGCCCAAATTGAAAGGCCCAGGATCAAAGTACTTTGCTGCAAGTGTCACCCTGAAGAATATTGGAAGTGCATATGCTATGTAGAGACCAATTGTTGCTATGGACACCATGGCCTGAAATGCCACCATGCTCCCAAGAGACTGCATAACGGTCAAAATTTAGTTTAGAAATGTGGCATCATAACATTTACACTAAGATATAATTAAATTGAAGGTATAAACTCAACTGCAGTTAACTTCATGTAAAGTTAATAACAAATTTGATTAAATTGTCATCTAACAGCTCTCAGAATACATACCGTCAGTGCCATACAGAATGATATAAAAACAGAAAGCCAAACTGCATTGATAGGGACCTCTTGCTTGTTAACCTTTCGCCACAAGGAAGACAATGGCATGGCCTCATCTCTTGAAAAAGCATAAGCCATCCTTCATTAACAGCTAAAGATATTAATTAAATATCTCTCAAAGTGCTCTGATGAATTAATTATAAGTAACTTCAAACTAGCAATATTAACATAAATGATACAGAACAAGAGAATGTATTTGCTCTTAGAGCACACAAGAAATTTTAGTAATATTCTAAGGCATGGTTGGTTACCTTGAGTTGCTGGTCACTGAACTCATACCACAAAAAAATATAGCTACAGCAACAATGATCAAGCAGATAATCCCTCCAATACTATGACCATATCTGTCCTTGAATGCCATATAAAATATTTGAGCAATGGCATATCCACCAGCATCATTGTCTTTACTTAACAGGTAAGGGATGTTAGTAACTGCAAAGGTAATTCCTAATATGTAGCAGAATCCAAGAACAATAGATATTCCCACAGCACTGATAATTCCTTTTGGTCCATTTTTATCAGCTTCCTTGGTTTCTTCTGTCTAAAAATTAAGCTAAATTCTTCAATAACTTGACTGAAATTATGTTACAAAGGAAAAGTAGAAATGAAGAGAAAAGATTTACCATATGAGCTGATGCATCATATCCAGATAGAGAATACTGAGCCATAAGAAGTCCCACCAGAAATATGTAGGGACTGCTACTGATTCCGGCACCATTATCAGTATTGAAATGAGTGAAAACAAACTTAACACTAGCCCTTTGTGTTGCAACAATCGGAATCAGAATCATAAGCACAAAAACACCTGAAAACTTTGCCATTTCAAATCTCCAATTAGACTCTCAAAATGCTCTAATTTTCCCATGTGAAATGAACTTAGAAAAGATAAACATAAATAAAAAAGGATAAGTGTTCAAACCTAGAGCATTCCAAATAGAAGCAAATTGTCCAAAGAATGATAGCACTGAGATAGGAAGGGTGTTCAATATACCGTGGAGGAGCAAAATTCCACCATGGATAGCAATAACTACATACTTAGATGCTTCATATCCACCTCCATTTTTTCCACCAGTGCTAAGCAAAACAATGACCTGAATCAGTTGTGCTAATGAGAAATCTACACTTGTTGTCACTGCCCACTGGAGATTCAAAGAAGCAAAAAAGTTAGAGCTTCAAATTAATTAGAAATCTTCATCCCACACTAGGATGTTGAAATTCTTGTCTAGAATACTCTAATTCTCAAGAATACCTGACCAATAATATTAAACCTGCATTGAAAAACAAACCAGACAGAACACATGTTAGAGAAATTAACAACAGTTGGAAAGGTTCATCAAAGAAAAACAATTCAAAATGAAGGAATTGGTTACAATACCAGCCAGTGATCCAAGAAGCAAAAGGTGCCCAAGTTGGGCCAGCAAGCTTAGCACTCCAATAGTAGAGACCACCAGAAGTTGGATAAGCTGAACAAATCTCAGCCATTGATAAAGCAACAAACATGGTGAAAAAACCAGCAATAAGCCAGCCGTAGACCATTGAAAAAGGTCCACCATGGTTCAAGCCAGTGTTGTAAAGTGTGGTTACTCCGGTCAGAATCGATATAATAGAAAACGAGAATGCAAAATTTGAGATAGCCCTGCAAAATAGTGTATGCTTGAGCGTGCAATAAATATAAAGACTGAACTATAAATTTGTGATCTCATTTTAGTAAATCACAACCTTCTTTTGCCTGAAGTCTGAATTCAAAACATACTTTTTTTTCTTTTATTTGTTAGTTAGAATTCGAAGGAGAAGCAAGGTAAATGAAAGAAAAGAATGGAGAGGACTTAACGAAAGATCACGCTTGAGCTCTTGCTTGTAACCAAGTTCATGAAGACGTGCATGGCCTGAATCAAGAGAAGAAGAAGCGTCGACCACCACATTTGTTTGAAGTGTCATGTTGAATACAAGACTCCACCAGTTAAGAGCTTGGTTCAACAAATTAAGCAACCAACAGAGAAGCAAATGAATAGTCAAAGTTATAGTATCTGTTTTACTCAAATTTTGTTAATGTTTAAAAGATGGAAGAGTATAGGTGAACAATGAAAATATTAAATAATGTAAATAATAGATATATTGGATGTTTATTTTACTAGTGTATGGATGTGTATTTTAATATTAAAATTTAGAAGGTTAATTTAAAGGTGTGGTGTGTTTTTATTTGATTGGTGGTTGTTCATATTGTTTAATAAAATCATTGTCTCCTAGTATTCTCCTTAAAAGAAAACGTGTGTATCTCAATATCGCAATTATATCATCAATAATAATTTAAAAGGATTTAAAGTAATAAATAAAAAAATGCAACGTGCTAGAGGCAGAGTAAATTGTAGAATTAAAATAAATAGAAAATTAAAGAAAAGATGAAGAAAGAAGCATAAATTTAAAAGAGAAGAACAAATAAAAGAAGAGAAATTTTATTAATAAAAACAGGAATGAAATAAATTATAAGTGTTTGAGTTAAGAGAAATGATTTAAAATTTCGAATTTTACTATGTGGTGCCAGGGAGTTGAAAACGTTTTGGGTTTCTAAGTATTTTTTTAAAAAATACAATATGTTCCTAAAATTTTATTTATAGACTAACTCAATGTCAGCTAATAATTACTTTTTATATACCACGAAAAATTTAAATTACTCCATAATTATTTTCGCACTTCTTACTTGATGTGAAATTTAAAAATCAAATAAATAACTAAATTATCATATGACCTAATTTAATTAAAATAAATATAAATATTATATATAGAGACATCATTTTTTTATATAATTTTTTTATAAAAATTATATTTTGTCTAACAGTATGGTTTTGTGATTGATAAAAACTCCATGTTGATTTAATACGAAGTTGATATTTTTTTTTTCATGCGAAGATTTTTTGTTTTCATTATGTAAGTCTAATATTAATCATTGGATGCTAATTTTCTCCCATCCAATTTTTGTCGTGATTATATAAATATCTACGCTGACCCTCCATAATTAACACAAAAATACTCTCACTACTTTTCAAATGGATATTCTCACTCCAATTTTAATAATGTCATTTTATTTTTACGAATTAATACTATATACAATCTAAAAGAAATCATGTGGAGTGACATTATGAAAAAGAGAGTAAAATTATAATTTCTCCTATTTCATGTGTACGATGTACGAAGTGTAAAACTTAAGGTAACATAATGTATCATTCTATTGTAACCGTACCGTATATATAATGAAGAAATGGTTATAGTTAACTAGCTATAATTCGAATGACATATAATTCAAATGACATAGTTTCTTCATATTCATTTATTTAAAAATGATGGGTTCGAGTTTTTTTATCATTGATTAAAATAAAAAAAAAGAAAGTGGTTGTATGTCACATATCACAAACAGCTAAGTCTGAGAGACAAAGAACACGTGCACGTATCCATTTTTTCCACCATAAAAACAATGAAAAGAGACATCATCATATCTTATCCATTAATAATGCAATTCCTTCAACTCCGGACATACAGAGACCTAAGCTTGTTTTGGTGGACCACGTCTCCGTTTTCTTAGTTACATCCCCTTCTCTTTTTGTTTTTGATTTAAACTCTCAGTATTTTGGTAATCAAGATTTGGGCGTGAATAGAAAGAAAACTCCAAACTATGACAATTCCCAATTACATTGTCAAATTATCAGCACAAAATGTTGACAAAAACAAAAATCAACAAAGAAAAATTCAACACTTTGACCAAAGCAGATTTTCTTAGTATGATCTTCAAAGTTTTTTGTACAAATATCAGAGGCTGATATCAGCTTCTGACATAAAAATAAAATGGCAAGAGACATTATTATATTTAAGTCACCAAATAATAAATATGATGAATACAATATATTTTTTTTTCCATACAACTCACACACACTCTAAGACACTCTACTTAAAGGTTTTTCATTGACTCCATTGAAACTAAAACCTCAAAATGTGGTTTATATTTTATCAGATGAATTGGACAAAATTCACTCACACACACAACTTCAGTTTTCTATATTGGTTAAAGGGCCTTTAAACCAATGGCAAGCACTGATGATCCAATAAGAACCTATAAGAATAATCAAACATCCAAGAGCAATAGGGGTGTAGTTAAGTGTCTCAATGGTTATTGGGTAGGAAACAGGCAGTGAGAAGAGTACTGAGATTAACACAACCCAGATAACTGCAATCCAGCCCACAATGACCCCATAACGGCCCAAGTTGAAAGGCCCAGGCTGAAAATGCTTTGCTGGCAATGTCACCTTGAAGAATATTGGAAGTGCATATGCTACATAGAGACTAATCACTGCTATGGACACTGTGGCCTGAAATGCTACCATGCTTCCAAGAGACTGCATTACAAAGAACAGATTTCAGTTACAAATAGCATTAGCTAAGATGAATTTAGTTAGCAGTTAGTTATAATTCTGTTATTTAGTTTCTACTTTCTGTTAGCACAAGATCCAGATAACTAAATAATTTTTCTTAGTAAAACATAAAATACATACTGTTAGTGCCATGCAAAATGAAATCAAAACAGAAAGCCAAACAGCATTTATAGGAACCTCCTCCTTATTAACTTGATGCCACAATGATGACAAGGGCATGGCCCCATCTCTTGAGAAAGCATAAGCCATCCTGTACATTATTTAAATATAAGCAACTAGAGAGATTATAAAGCCTCTAATATGCAAATACCAAATGGATAGTACCAAATTTCAGGTACATTTACCTTGAGTTGCTGGTAATTGAACCCATACCACAGAAAAATATAGCAATAGCAACAATAACCAAGCACATAATACCCCCAAATCCACTGCCATATCTTTTCTTGAATGACATATAAAATATTTGAGCAATGGCATATCCACCAGCATCATTGTCTTGACTCAATAGGTAAGGGATATCAGTAACTGCAAAGGTAATGCCTAGTATGTAACAGAATCCAACAACAATAGATATTCCAACTGAGCTGATAATTCCTTTTGGTCCGTTTATATCAGATCTCTTAGTTTCCTCTGTCTGAAAATCCAAGTTTTTAATAAAAAGAAAAATCTTAGTCCAATAATTTAATCATTCAATTCAACCAGTCCAAGGCAACATATACTATGAGAATAGGCAAGAAAAAAAAAATAGTGAAAAAGTTCACCATATGAGCTGATGCATCATAGCCAGCTAGGGTAAAGTGACTCATAAGAAGTCCCAGAACAAATATGTAAGGTTTGCTGTTGATTCCAGCCCCATTATCTGTATTGAACTCAGTGAAAACAAACTTGACACTTGCCCTCTCCGTTGCAACAGATGGGATTAGAATAATAAGCACAAAAACACCTGAGAGTTTGTCAAATTCCAATTAAATATTCAAAGTCTTCTCCCCTTAAACTACTGACAAAGAAAATTCAAATAGGAAATTTCTTCCTACCTACAACATTCCAAATAGCACCCAAGTGTGCCAAGAGTGATAAGATTGAGATAGGGAGGCTGTTTATTACACCATGTATGACCAAAATTCCACCATGGATAGCAATAACTACATATTTAGATGCCACATATCCACCACCATTTTTGCCACCAGTACTAAGCAGAATGATAACCTGAAGCAGTTGTGCTAGTGAGAAGTTTATACTTGTTGTCCCTGCCCACTGCAAATGAATAGAAATTCAAAACTTAAGAGATTCAAATGGGTTATCAAAAACCTTCAACTTACACAACTTTGACTCTGCAGTAAAAGTTGAAGGATGATGAAATACTAAAGTATGTGATTTTTCAAGAATACCTGGCCAATAATATTGAACCTGCATGGGAAACCAATATTATGTTACATGTAAAGATTGTTACAAATAAAAAAAAGATGAGTTGGATACAATACCAGCCAGTGATCCAAGAGGCAAAGGGTGCCCATTGAGGGCCAGCAAGCTTGGCGCTCCAAAAGTAGAGACCACCAGAAGTTGGATATGCTGAACAAATCTCAGCCATTGATAGAGCAACAAGCATGGTGAAGATAGTAACTACCAACCAGCCATACACCATCGAAACTGGGCCACCATAGTTTAAACCAGTGTTGTAAAGGGTGCTTATACAAGTAAGCACTGATATAATAGAAAATGTAAGTGCAAAATTTGAGATGACCCTGCACATTGGATGAAATAAGGAATCAAAATATGCTATTTTTGGGTTTGAATTGCAAACTACTTAGCAAATGAAAGGTGATAAAGGAGAGAACTTAACGAGAGTTCACGCTTGAGCTCTTGCTTGTAGCCGAGTTCATGAAGACGGACAAGCCCAGAATCAAGAGGAGCAGTTTCATTATCAAATGGAATTGTCATCTTTTCACTCTTTAGCTTTGCTTGCAGTTGCACTAAGCAGACAAACAGAGAAGCAGTGTCTTAAGGACTCGCCGTTTGATTTATCCCAGAATAAATAACGTTCCAAGTTGTCGTTTCATGCTCAATTTTCATCCATTTTTTTTTGTCGTATCCTCTTTACTGATAGAAACTCACGTACAAATTTTTTTATTTAAAATTGATATTTAAAAATTATTAAATAATTTAATAAATTTAAATAAATAGATTTTCAATAATTTTTAACTTTACATCATATAAGAATTTATTATTTTTAAAATATTTTGTGCAGCGGTAAACAAATATTTTAAGTCGAAGATTGTTAAGGGACAGTAATTTTTATGATTTGTAGTCATCAATTAACTATTAATAATATTTTTAATGATGTGAAATTTCATCAAATAATGTAAGGTTATTTATTTCTCTTTTGCTAATTATATGTGGCCAGAATCTAATAAAATTACTATAAGTCATTGAAAAGCTGTTGGTAGGGGGTGTGCATGGCCCGATCCAGCCCGAAGACCCGACCCGACCCCGAATACTTTAGAGGCTATTTTGGTGTGATTTCATTGGGTTTAGGGTCGGGTAAGGGTCTCAAAAATAGACCAGTCATTATTTCGGGTCGAGTCCGGGCCATGGCTCGGGTCACTCGAAGTCGGCCCGGTGGCCCAGTCATCATCATACACAATTAATATTTTGTGTTATCAATGATGGATGATGGCTATTCTTATGTAGAATTTCAGTATTGTAAACTTTAATATTTTGTGTTTTTAGTTATTATAAAACTATAAGTTAATGTTTTATGTTTAAAATGCATAAGATTTTAGACTAATGCACAATATTGTGCTATTTATATTGATTTAAATATTTGGTGTTATTATACAATATTAGTATTGATTATAGTTATGCTTTAATTTTAGAGAAGAGTTGATTCTTGTTATATTTTTCTAAATAAATTTTACCATAGATTGGAGTTTTGAAAATTTGGATATTTTCACATGCTAGCTTATAAGAAGGTATCAAGGTAATGTAATGTTAACGGCCCAGTTTTTATCCAGTTTTCACCCGTTTTTATCCGGTATAATCGTAGCCCGAAAGTGTATAGATTTCATTGGGTCTAGAACTAAGTTCGGATCTAATAAATAGGTCCAGTATATATTTTGAGTCGAATCTGAGTCATATCAAACCCAATTTCACCCGACCATACACACCCCTAACTGTCGGTACGAAAATCAACTGTCCAAAGTCAAATTCATTCTAAATTTAAAAATAAAAAATCATTAACTAATCTAAATCGGTAATTGATATTCTTCAACTTCATTCCGTACTATTTTTTGCCAGAATAAATAACGCTATAGCTTTTCCTTTATGGCTGACTTTCCCTACAATTTTTCTTGTACCATTCTTTAAAATATTTTGTGCAACCTTTACAAATGTTTCTTTTATTGTTAAAATGTAATGATTTTACTATAAATTTTTGTGATTTTTTGTAAATATCAAAAAATAATTTTAAAAATAACAAATTTTGAGATCAAATTTTGGTTTTATTTTTTGTATAAAATTTTTAAATAGTTAGCCATATATTCTCACAAAATTTTGGATGAATTATACAAGTGATTCGTAAATACATAAAGTTATTTACTACTTAAAAAAATTGAGAATATTTTTATCATTAATAGAATAATTTTATTATCAAATTACATGGTATTTTGAATTTAATTTTAATACACGATACTATTGTATAATTTCTTTTAGATGAATAATTATTTTTTATTAAGACGTTATGTAACGAGATGCACTCATATATTTATCCCCTGCATTGCAAAGTATCAGTAACTGTTGAAATAGAGAGAAAAAACAAAAAGTAGATGACGAGAGGGAATGAAGAATCCTATTGGTAACAGTTGATTTTTCACATTCAACAACAACCGAAGATTTTTATATTTATACACAGCTTCTAAACTTGATGAATTAGAGAGTTAGTTGCAACAAATGGCTAATAATAAGTTTCTACACTCTTTTAATTTCTAACTACCTTTTTACTTTTGGATGCTTTGCTAAGTCAGCTTCCATATTTTTCTAAATGCACTTACGTCAACCCTACATTTTTTGGGTGTAATTTTGATAACGTTATGCAATTAGATGCATGTATGAGTATTATTATACCAAAATTAATCGGTATAAAATAATTTTATATATACATCCAATTATATAACATCACATTATATTAACAGATTGAATGATCATTCAAAAAATAAATATAATTGTATAACTGTTTAAATTTTACACTTGCATTAAAATTAAAGGCATTTGATGATTTATCCAAATATTTTCTTTCAAGTCATTAGGAAGGTAGCTACGTCAAACTGTGCAGAGTATAAATTTGTAATCTTATTTTATTGGGAATAGTAAATTTATTCTATATTTATATATAAATATTTTAATATATATTTTCTTTTTTAATATATATTTTATAAAAATAGTTAATTTAGCGAACTATTTTTGTAAATCTTTTTTATTTGTTTGAATTTCAGGGAGAAGCAAGGCAATGAAAGAAAAGGAGGGAGACGACTCAACGAAAGATCAAGCTCTTTCTTGTAACCGAGTTCATGAAGAGTGAAGACGTGCATGCCCAGAATCAAGAGAAGAAAAAGCGTCGGTGGATCACATCTCACTTTTCTTATTTACATCCCCTTCTCCTTTTGTATTTTGATCTAAAGTCTTGGTATTTAGGTATTCAAAAGAAAAATCACAATTCTTAATTACAAGGTCAAATTATCAACCCAAAATGCTGACCATAAACAAATATCAACACTTAAACCAAAGCAGATTTTCTTAGTATGGTCTTGAGTGTTTTTTATATTAATATTAGATGCTGATATCAAATTCTGATATGCCAAGAGACATTATTATTATTATTATATATAAGTCACTAAATATAATGAACACAACTTCATTTATCTATATTGGTTAAAGGGCCTTTAAACCAATGGCGAGCACTGATGATCCAATAAGAAACTATAAGAATTACCAAACATCCAAGAGCAATAGGGGTATAGTTAAGTGTCTCAATAGTTATTGGGTAGGAAACAGGCAGTGAGAAGAGTACTGAGATTATGACAACCCAGATAACTGCAACCCAGCCCACAATGAGCCCATACCGGCCCAAGTTGAAAGGCCCAGGCTCAAAATGCTTTGCTGCCAATGTCACTCTGAAGAATATTGGAAGGGCATATGCTATATAGATACTAATCACTGCTATTGACACTGTGGCCTGAAATGCTACCATGCTTCCAAGAGACTGCAATAGAATTATAGTTGACAGTAGAGTTAGATACTTGCCAAGAACAGATTTCATACACTCACATAGCATTGTTTATGTAGAATTGGTTAGCTCACAGTTAGTGGTTAGTTACAATTCTGTTATTTAGTTTCTACTTTCGGTTAGCACAACACTTGTACTAGAGACTATAAACTGAATAGTGCTTATGAATCTCTAGCAGAGTTAGATAAATACTAGTTCCTCTACATTGTTGCCAAGGACAAATAAGAGAAGATGTAGTTTGAAGAGCATTTTGAAATTTAAAATATTTAATATTCCTTAACAAAATAAAAAAGCACATACCGTTAGAGCCATGCAAAATGAAATCAAAACAGAAAGCCAAACAGCATTTATAGGAACCTCCTCCTTATTAACTTGATGCCACAATGATGACAAGGGCATGGCCCCATCTCTTGAGAAAGCATAAGCCATCCTGTACATTATTTAAATATAAGCAACTAGAGAGATTATAAAGCCTCTAATATGCAAATGCCAAATGCACAGCACCAAATTTCAGGTACATTTACCTTGAGTTGCTGGTAACTGAACCCATACCACAGAAAAATATGGCAATAGCAATAATCACCAAGCACATAATACCCCCAAATCCATGGCCATATCTTTTCTTGAATGCCATATAAAATATTTGAGCAATGGCATATCCACCAGCATCATTGTCTTGACTCAATAGGTAAGGGATATCAGTAACTGCAAAGGTAATGCCTAATATGTAACCAAATCCAAAAACAATAGATATTCCAACTGAGCTGATAATTCCTTTTGGTCCATTTATATCAGATCTCTTGGTTTCCTCCGTCTGAAAATTGAAGTTTTCAATAAAAGAAAAATCTTAGTCCAATCCTTTAATCACTCAACCAGTCAAGTTAAATTTTAGAGATATTAGTGACTTAAATAGAGGTTAATTACTTCTGGATGTTGGCTACCACAATGTGTTAGTTTCTTGATAGTTACCATCCTATATGTAGTGTGTATCTCTAATGTAAATCTAAATCTCACCATTAACAAAATCCAATTCTAACTTTCTCAATTTTCCCTTTGTTTATCTGTCAGCATGGATTATAACAGTAAATGAATAGCACCAATATTTTTGAAGTTGAAAATCAACTTATATAAACTAATACTTAAATATTCACCATATGAGCTGATGCATCATACCCGGCTAGGGTATACTGACTCATAAGAAGTCCCAAAACAAATATGTAAGGTCTGCTATTGATTCCAACCCCATTATCTGTATTGAACTCGGTGAAAACAAACTTGGCACTCGCTTTTTTCGTTGCAACAGATGGGATCAGGATAATAAGCACAAAAACACCTGAAAGTTTTTCAAGTTCCAATTAGATATTCAAAATCTTTTCCCCTAAACTGAAAAAGAGAATTCAAATAGAACATTCTTCCTACCTACAACATTCCAAACAGTACCCAAGTTTGCCAAGAGTGATAAGATTGAGATAGGGAGGCTGTTTATTATACCATGTAGGAGCAAAATCCCACCATGGATAGCAATAACTACATATTTAGATGCCACATATCCACCACCATTTTTCCCACCAGTACTAAGGAGAATGATAACCTGAATCAGTTGTGCTAGTGAGAAGTCTATACTTGTTGTCCCTGCCCACTGCAAATGAAAAAAATTTCAAAACTTGGTCAAATGGGTCATCAAAAACCTTTAAAAATACTAGATTATGTGATTTTTCAAAAATACCTGGCCAATGATATTGAACCTGCATGGGAAACCAACATTGTGTTATATATACTCAGCAACTCATCATTTCTACTAGTGGAGAGGAATGAATTATGAATTGGCTCAATGTGCGACGAAGAATGAGTATGAAGAGAAATTTCATACCAGCCAGTGATCCAAGAGGCAAAGGGTGCCCATCGAGGACCAGCAAGCTTGGCACTCCAAAAGTAGAGACCACCAGAAGTTGGATATGCTGAACAAATCTCAGCCATTGATAGAGCAACAAGCATGGTGAAGATACAAACTACCAACCAGCCATACACCATCGAAACTGGACCACCATAGTTTAAACCGGTATTGTAAAGAGTACTTATACCAGTCAGCACGGATATAACAGAAAATGTAAGTGCAAAATTTGAGATGACCCTGCATGTATAAATTTAGGAATCAAAATAAAAAACCGTGAATCCAACCCAAAACAAAATGCAAGTACTAAAACAAAAACTTACCAAATTTTATTAGTCAAGACAATCAATCATGTTTAGGTATTGAGATTCTATAGTGATGTTAATCCATATACAAAAAATCAAAATTAAAAATATTGGTTAAAAGAAAAAGAACTTACCACTCAAAAGTAAAAAATAATAAAATTGTTTTGTGGAAATGAAGTAAAATCAAATTCATTCAGCACTAATTAAATTTAAACAACTTTTCTCAATATCAATTAAACAAAATTTAAACTAAAACTTCTCAAACAAGTAGTTTATTTATAAGTGAAGTGAGTTTCTAATAGTAGTATTTCAAAATATCCTATTCTTGGGATCTAAATAGCAAACTAGTTAGCAAATGAAAATGAAAGGTGAAAAAGGAGAGAACTTAACGAGAGATCACGCTTGAGCTCTTGCTTGTAGCCGAGTTCGTGAAGGCGGACAAGCCCAGAATCAAGAGAAGCAGCTTCACTATCAGATGGGATTGTCATCTTTTCAGTATTGCTGCTCTGTAGCTTTGCTTGCAGCAGTTACACTAGGCAGACAAACAGAGAAGCAGGGTCTTTAAGCACTCGCCGTTTGATCTTTGCCAGAATAAATAACGTTCAAGGTTGTCGTTTGTTGCTGACTTTCCCTCCATTTTTTGTCATATCTTTCTTTAAAATATTGTCCGGCCATTAACAAACATTTTATTTCGAGTCATTGGGAAGTTAGGTACGTCAAATTGTCAATAGTCAAATTAAAAAATCATGACTACTATAATTGATATTTTTTAACTTGAAAATCCATTTATACTTAATATGACAATTATATTATGTGTATATAAAAAAAGTAATTATTAAATTAATTATCTGTACAAGTTAAACAATATACGTATTTATATATAAACACATGACCATTGATTTTTGTAGTTATGATGACTCAAAACATTTAAGGTTGCTCTTTATAAAACTCTTGGGGACTTCGTAAATATGAACAGCGACTAATATGTATTTACAGATTTATCGGTGCTTTGCTCCTTGTTTATTCAATTATTTTTCTCTCACATTATGCTATTTTAAGGGAAAAATTAAACATGACAAATTAGTTTTGGACATTTAAACCTAACAACAATTACGTTTCACTAATAATCATTCAACCAACGATATATGATGTATAGAGTAGTGTTAGTATATGTACTGGAAACAAGTGACTGTAAAAACTAAGCATTATATAAAAAGGATAACGAACTTACAAGATATTTCTAATCCAATAAGAAGCTCAAAAGTTAAAACCAAAGAGATCGACATCCGCATATATATCTAACAGGATGATGCTAATGTCTATTATCTGCAACTAAAACTCAAACCCGTAAAATTTTTACACCCGGTGATCTTTCCAATCTCTTTACAGCAGTCAGTGTGTCCTGACATTTTGTGGTGCGCCTAACATGGGGCTTGAATCCCAGCTATTGCTTCGTGTATCTCCCTCCTGGTGAGGTGGGATATACAAAGTTACTGCCTGAAGCTCAGAGGACTGCACTCGCTGGCTGTCATTATTGGCGGAAGAGGGTCGAGCGGCATTATGAGATTCAGCCAACATCCGGAAATATGCATGAGGCCCCCACCCTGCATATGTGACAGTATCATATTATTCTTGAAAAATGAAATCAAGTAATCATTCATGAACAACACTTGTGTAAACAAGCCAAACGAAAAGCCATCTATGCTTCAAGACACCTGAATAACAGGGCCGAGGATCTTAGTCCTTAGACAATTAGACAAAAGATTGGCCGCATAAACAAAGACGCTAATCCATTGCTTAAATCGAAAGAAAACATCAAGTGACAAATTTTCACTCAGCTCCAACAAATTTACGTGGCAACAGTTCTGCAAAATATATTATTTACTAATCTAATAATAGTTTTGTTAATATTTATAGAAGCTTAAATCATATTAGGAACAGCATCAAATCATATGATCATAGAATATATAGGACAC
The DNA here is from genome assembly GCF_014773155.1 of Arachis stenosperma. Taxonomy (NCBI): domain Eukaryota; kingdom Viridiplantae; phylum Streptophyta; class Magnoliopsida; order Fabales; family Fabaceae; genus Arachis; species Arachis stenosperma. The sequence continues at coordinate 156,587,502 of NC_080385.1, forward strand.
AGAACATGTTAAACATTCTTTTTTTGCAACACATACTAAACTTGCAGTATAAGATGTTAGATGTGACAGATTTTGCAACACATACTAGAAAGGATAACAATTCATAGTCATACCATCAGTGTCATATGGTGGTGGGAAGAATTGCAAGTAACAAAAGGAAGCAATTACACTCCCTGCATAGCAAAAGTCTGCATAAGAAACTTTACCAAAAGATTTACTTAAATGTTAATAATAAATTTAACTTTAAATAACAAACCTATTAGGCCTCCAGCAAACACATCTTGCCAATGATGCCAATAATCATCAACACGAGAGACAGCAACCATAGATGCCATGAGGATTGGAAAGAAAACAAGACAGAGCTTTGCAATGTGACCGCTACGATCAAACGCCCTAACTTTTCCAGATAGATACCAAGACAGATAAACAAGACCAGCAAAGGACCCTGGATAAAACATAAAATAATTAAAAAAAATAAAAGCAAAAAAGGAGACTTTATTTTCTTATATTGTTGTCATTCATGTAGGAAGTAGTAAATTACAAAACAAGAACAGAATAACACATTCTTGAGATGGACCACCACACAAAAAATGCCAACTCTACGGGAAGCCTTTTTTTCAAAAATCACAAGGTTGATAAACTAACTATTCTAATACCACCAAAACCTCAACCTTTTGCGTAAGTATATTATTCTTAAATAGGGTTCAAAGATTCTCGTATCCTTATTCTTTTTAACCAAACTCATCCATGAACAATTTCTGACTTTGTAGTTATACTAAAGATTTTTGAATTAGAAAAAAGAATATATTAGAAGAGAATGTAATTCTAATTTAAGATCGTCAAAGGCTACATACAGGAGGTATGTCCACTTGGGAAGCTTTTGTGCCCTTCCTTGATAACACTTTTATCTCCAGTACACATAACATCAGTTGTTACTTGATCATACACCTGATATGTCATGCACCAATGTCATTTTTATTCAGCAATGAAATACAAAGTGCAACATTAAAGGGAATAAAACAGGCTCAGTAGTTGATGTTGAAAACCCACCCCTTTTCCATTAGGAAAACAACGCCAGAAGAAATCTGGCCGTGGTCGTCCAACACCATCTTTGATAGCATCAGTTATCACAGCAGTAATGAGGACTGCATATAGAAGGCCTGGTGTGCATTTTACAATATGTTCGTGTATCAGTGATCTGCAAACAGGAAGGATAACAAATAACAAAAAACTTTTACAAGGTTCAGAGACGTACCCAATATAGCATGGTGAAAGTCATAAACATCCTTTCTAATGAAATAGTAAATAAGAAAGATGACCAGCGGCAACAATATTGCAATGATCTGCTCAGAAAGTACACAGTCAAGAGATTATATCTTGAATGTTGATCAAACCAATGGGTAATATAGCTTTAATATCTGTATAGGTGTAAATTTCTTTTAAGACCATTCTTGGAAATACAACATACCGGAACTGCCCAAAAGGGAATAGTATTATCTTTCAATGGGTAGCTAAGGTCTGTCATCATATCCCGTCCAACAAAACGATGGAATGGCTCTATTATATTCAAGACAGCATCAATGATCACAAGAAGCAAAAGAATAAACCAGTCATGCATATGTATTCTTGCCACACTAGTTCCATGTGATCTGATAGTGTGTGTACCCAATTGAATTTCTGGCATTTCTCTGCTTCCAATGAGAAAATAGGAAGAAGGAATTAAGGTACCATAAAATTTAAGGAAATTTACCAAAAGCAAAATCAGAAAGGAGAACAAAACAAACACACTGTTACAAATCATGTGAAACTGACAAAACAGAACACTAGCGGGATAGATCCTATTAATTCAGTAGATAGGATTGGGGAACAGTCTTCACCCAAGAAGAAAGAAAATTCACAATCCAGAACTATGTAGTTTGGCGTCTGAATGATTTTTCTCCACTTTTTCCCAAGCCCAATTTTGTACACAAAGACACCTCAAATTCTTAGAGTGACAAGTTTTTTAGAGTAATAAACCTGAATGTATAGTTCCATTTTTTCGGTTTTTATTTATTTAATGTTGTGCCTCATATTGATCTCGAGCAAACATGTAATCACTACCATTGTCAATTTGTCATTACCATTGAACCACAGTATATTGTTATGCATATGATTTCGTTGATATATTTTTCATGCTTAGATTGGTAAGAGAAATGGAAAAGAATGTAAGGACTTTTAGACTACAGGTTCCAAAAAAGGAGGAGCAAAAAGAAGATGGAATGAGGGTAGGTAGGAATGTGTTATATAAAACACTTTAACAGGTAGGTAGGAATGTAGGTTCACGGTTCAATTTGGGGTTGAATTGCAATCAACGAAAGCAGCATTCAAATTAATCATATTCACGGGTAAGATATTGACTTTAATAAAATCAAGACAATTTATTATTGACCTATCCCAAAACGATGTGACAGTCGCAAGCTCTGAGTTCTCTTAAACCTCCTCAGGGGAATGCAAAACCTTTAGACATCTAATTAGCCAAGAATGAGTCAACACACGATTTCTTAGCACCAGAAATATATAATTACATATACACCTATATAAAATCCAAAATTATCTAGATCGCACGGTTAATTCCAGCCACAGAATTCATAATGATCACGGTGTAAGTTTTCTGTGCCCTAGCTATTGAGCAGGCACCGGTATCATCAAGTTAATAACTATATGCAGTGCGTATAATCTTCAAAAAGTAATCATAAAGAAAAAAGGAGAGTTTTCTTCCTTTTGCTAGCTCAAACTCATTCATCGGTCGAACAGGTAAAGAAAAACGAGAATTGTCTCAAGGAGTTCCACAGCTGGAAAAAGAAAATAAAAATAAAAGAAGATCACATCCAACTCTGAATCTCTGATAAGTAAAATCATCAATTGAGAAGAGTGTTTCAGCAATCAGCACACAAATCCAACCGTTAATATTCTGTGGAAGCGGTTTTCACGGGAAACAAGAGCATTTTCGAGGAGGAGTCAACTTAAGCTATCAAATATCACACAAGTCGCGCTTAACAGAAAATTAAGAAGCAAAAGCGTGAAAAACCGAGACACAAAAGTGAAACGTGCAACGAACAAAGAGGAATCACAATGCGAAGAGATTGAGAGAAAGTAACTGACCTGCAGATTCAGATGCACGTGTTCGAGATTCGAGGCTAAGCAGAAGGAAAGAATGATATGAAAATGCGTGGGAGAGAATGCGCGTTTGTGGTGATGTAGGAGAAAGGAAATTCAAAAAAGGCGGAAGCAGCAGAAACAATGGAGAAGGCGCGTGGAGTTGTTGAACAACGCAAAGCGGTTTCGCGATATTCTATCTTTTGTATTCTCCTCAATTATTAGGAATTTGCTTCCTTCATGATTTCGGGTCAGTTATTCTATTTTCTACTTATGAAAGGGAAATAGGGAATTTGAACTTCATAATTGCTGATTAGAATTGTTACGACTTACGAGTAATCTTCTTCGGTTCTTCCTATGTCACCTTTTATTTGTTTTTCGTTATTTACAACTAATTATTTGCTCTCTACTCAAACTCCCTATAGAACACCGAAAAAAAAATGAAAGAGGGGAGAAGAAAAAAAAGGAACAGCAACCGACACGGTCACACAGACAGAGTGGCGAGAGAACCTTCGGCATAGAAAGAAGCCAATGGTGTAATAATAAATAAATTTGAATAATTTGATTTTTTTTTTCTTTCGTTTGGAAAGGTAAAATACAATACAATTGTTAAAATTACTATTATTGCGTTCACAAATCATAACTACTCAAGGCAAGAGTGGATATTTTCTATATGCACTTTAACTTCGTAATCGTATCTCAACCCCGCTTTGCCCCTTTTCCTTTTTGGCTTTTGCTTTTTCTTATTTGGATTTAGTCAGTTATCCATTCAAACTCTATCAACTCGTTTGCAACTGCAAGGGGTTTAATTCAGATCCCCTTTTTCATTAATGAAATTTTGACTAATTTCAGTTTATATGTGAAATATATTGTTTAATTCTCAGAACCTAGCGGACTTTATTTTAGCTATAGACATTTCTTATTGATTTTTTTATTAAATGGGTGGGTGGTTATTGCTTACTACTCCAGCAACCTTTTGATTGCTAAGAAGAGGTGACAACTGATTTGCATATGATTATTTCCTCAGGCATACACCTCAAATAATATATAAAATAAAATACATACTGTCAAGGAAAAGTCTCCTTTCTTTCCCCTATGATTCATGATTTATTTAATGTTTAGCTGAATACCATAGTGAATAGTACTTGCTGTAATAAGATTATATAATAATATAATATAGTACATAACCTAGAGGCTCAAGTAATAAGTTTATTCTAAAATTAGTAGAAGATTATAGGAGTAGATTTTCTCTTTTTTTTTTTTCAATTGTCTAGTTAAAGAGTTTAAGATAAGAGATCACACTTTACCAAATAATTGAAAAAAAAATTAAGAAGATTCATTTTCGAAGATAATCTCGTGCAGGCCCTTTAGGGCTACAAGAAACATGTTCTTTTATTGGCTTTATTGTTATGCGAGCAAGCAGACAATGCAGCTGGCTGGATATTCGTGATAACTTGGAAAAGTGCATGTGCATCTTACAAATTTATTAATGCTTTTGTTTATCATCCATTACTTTCATGGAAATCCTTATAAGCACTATACCATTCCTCCTCTCCTTTTGAATTGTTCAATGCTCACATATAAAACTCAAATCATATAGCACATTCAAATTTAAGTTTTTACAAGAACCGTAGTAGATAAATAAATTTTAACAGAGTAATACTGATGTATTTTTGGTTTGAGGCGTCAAATTATGACTTGTGAGTAATGGTGAACAGGAAGCTAGAACATTTAGAACCACGGTTATTATTCAAATGCCATCAAGTATTATTCATATGTTAACACTAATCTAAAGAAATTCTTCCACTAAGCTACGTTCTATCTACTTAATAAGCGGAAAAGCATGCACCATTTTCTGTTTACCCAGCAACAGTGCTAGTAATGCATGAACAGAAACTGCACAATATTTGCTACTTTGCTAAAATCAAGTGTTTGCCGTGTAGACTGAGAACCTCATTTCAATTTACACAAAAGCAAAGTCACAAGGATCAAAGGAGAAGATTAACGCAGAAGAATTCATCAGATCACTTCTGTCCAAGCTCCATCGCTTCCAAGCTTGGGCTATGATAAGTGAAAGGGGGCAATGTATCACCATTTCTCCTTGGTGCTTGATTCACACCCCCTGGAACCTCCATGGTCTGCACAAGAGGTGAATCCCGGTTCGTGTTTGAATTGACTCGTGCTTCCTCCATCGCCTTGAAATATGCATAGGGACCCCATCCTGAAGAGAAACAAATTTAAAGTCAGCTAGAGGAATCTGCTTCAAACTAGGAGTATATGATACATTGATCCAGACATCATGAATGGCCAAAATTTTAGCTTATTGGTAAAGGTGGTCAAACACAACCACATGGCTAACCTGAAGTTAGTGGCCAAATCCACCTTAATATTTTTTATTTGTCATTGAAAATGTTATCAAATCCAAAATCATGCAGAATTTAATACTAGTACAACCAACTTCCACCTAACTACACTTATAGGCCAGAGGCATCCGTTCTTATTCTCAGTTGAAAATTGAAATAATGATTGGACGACAAAAGTGGCACATTAAGCACAAATGCGACTTCGTTACAAACTAGATTATTGCTACAGTGTTCAAAGCACCTGCAAGTGCTATATATGATATCTCTAGGTAACTTGAATGAGGAGATTAAAATTTTCTTCTAAATGAGGGACAGAGGAAAAGGCCTTGAAGAATAGTGACTTTGAAGGGAGAAATTGCAGGTGACTAATTAAGCAAGGCTCAATGTTTTATCTTGTTTGCTATCTAAAATAAGTTAACTTCTCAAGAAGTATCTAATAGGTATAGGGAGTGAGAGGGTATAGTAAAAAGTAAAAACTATAAGAAAATTACAATATCACAACAATCTTCTATGATAGTTTTCGTATGATCCCAACATATTAAGGTTTCTAATATCATAAGACTTAATTTTGGAAATATATTTGTGAATCAAAAACTTCGGAGAAATCAACGTAAACAAGGTTTGAAATACTGAAGAAGTCAAACAGAGAGATGAGGTGTTACCATCATCACTATAAGGGGGAGGGAAGAACTGCATATAGCAAAAGGTTGCTACAACCAGCCCTGCAAGAAACACAATCAAATGAGTTTCACTTAAATTTGATCTTTCAGCGCTGGGACTAAGCCATTTTTAAACTTTTCTAGCTATTTAAGTCATTAAGAACAACCTAGAAGACCTCCAGCAAAGACATCTTGCCAATGATGCCAATAGTCATCTACGCGAGAGATTCCAACTAGACAAGCAGCAAGTATCGGAAGAAACACGATGCATAGTTTTGCTACATGCCCTTGGCGATCAAAAGCTTTGATCTTCCCAGATAGGTACAGCGATAGAAAACCCAATCCTGCAAAGGACCCTGCAGAAGTGAATATAAGTATCAGGTTCCACACAGAGACTTTTTTCTGAAGGAATTAGCTACTGATTTGATGAGTAAATTAAGATATTATTTTATGTACTTAACAGCACACGAGAGATATTGGCTATAATAAACTTCAGCACTGATTTTGGAAAGAATTTGTTGCTACTGTCTGAAAATTTTAAGTGAATGATGATTACCAATTTCGTTAGATTTACAATATGCGATCTTATAAGAATACAAACATTACTGCATTTCACCAATTTCGTGTTTCTTAAAGATTATCAACCCAGTTATATGTGAGAGCAACTGATTTAATGTTATGATTCGACTTCACTACTAAAAATGCATTGTTAATTCCAATCTGCTCGGACCAAAAGCTTGTAGTAGAAGAGAACTGTAAACTTTTTGTTGCTCACATGATGTATGACCGCTTGGGAAACTCTTGTGTCCTTCTTTTATATCACTTTCCTTACCATGGCACACTACACCTCCCCATTTGTCATAAACCTACAAGGTTAATGGAATAGAAAATAACAAATAAGTAAAGACCATTCCCTCTGTACGAAATTTCAGCAGTTACAGTTCTTGTAAAACCATCTGAAAACTCCTAATAAAATGAAACCATACAAGTATATAAAAAAGATAGACAAGGAATAATCCAGAAACTCTATACAAGAGATGGACGCATCCTATTATCTTTATACCTTCTATGCCACCATTACCACAACAAAATGGGGCCAAAATTCACTTGGGAGAGACTAAAACATTGAGTATGAGAAACTATGATCAAGTGGTTATATTAGTATATATATGTAACGACATTGTCCATTAAATGATAGTTGCTAACCTCTACTCCATCAGGGAAGCAACGCCAATAGAAGTCTGGCCGGGGCCGACCAACTGCATCTTTTATTGCATCGGTCAAGACAGCGGTAATCAGAACGGCAAACAGGAGCCCTGCTAGCAATGAAGTACAACATTATTACCAATTCATCAACAGCTTTAATTTGTGTATGTGAAAGTATGCAAAATACGAAGTTTACCTAGGACACTGTGATGCAAATCATAAACATCTCTCCTCCGCATATAGAAGAGAAGAAAAACAGCCATTGGCAACAGAACCGCATATAGCTGGACACATCAAAGAAGGGAAAAACATATCAACCATAATTACTTGCATTAAATAAAAATATGCAATTAGCTCAGGCCATTATTATTAAAACATAATTCAAGTTCATGCAGGCGTAATGAAATGAAAACAGAAATCAAAACAAAGCAAGGGATCCCCTAACATGGAAGCAATTCAATGAGCTTTTAATTCTGTCTAAGGAAGGGAACTTACAGGAACAGCCCATACGGGAACAGTGTTCTCTTTCATGGGATATTTAAGGTCTTCCAACATGTCTCTTCCCACAAAGCGGTAAAACGGGTGAATGACGAAAAGAATAACCTCAATCACTATGAGCAACAGCAATATGAGCCAATCATGAAGGTGATTTCTTGCAAGTGTAGCCCCATGTGATTTGATTGTGTGAGCAGAAGGATCAACCCGGGGCATCCGTCCCTGCCGGAAGAAACAACCAAGAGAGAAACATCTAATTTAACAGAGGCAACATTTGAGTACAAAATGGTCACATAAAACTACTCGGAAAATTTTCCTCCCGCACCACATGATTATTGCATGCATCAATCAATCAGCGTAAAATTCTTCAGTTGAAGAAACAGTAATAAACTGGGAAAATTATGTTGATTAATACATACGAAAATGGTCGATAATTTTTATTTTTGGATCTAAGTTTCTTACGGATCAAGAGGAGTCTCTCAAGTTTCAACCCACACCACACGCATCCTAATTAGAAATGGACCACACGTCTCTATCCCTATAAATTTGCTGCTACCTATTTGAAACAACCACTGAAAGTTAGGTTATTCCATGCTTCAATTAAAATTCAAGCATAATCAGGTCTCCATCATCAATTAACCCTGCTAAAACGTAAATGAAGTTACCAGAAGATAATTTTACCTGCTTCGAAGTTTTAACATCCTAAACCAAATCAACATTAAATCCCACTGGTACGGCGGAAAGAATCAAATGAATATCCAAATCCAAATTCTGAGTTTAAATTATTGTGGTAATATAAGTATAGAAAAGAAGAAAATGAATAACTACCTGAAACGGTGGCCATATTCTTCCAAAAGATATGAAGCCCCGCCACGCCATGTGTATAAAAGTATAAACGAACGAGAGCACTCACGAGATTCTGGTTATTAACATGAAGCACACAAATAGAAACAAAAAGGTAACAGTTAAGACTGAGTGAGAAGTTTTATCCCAAACTGGAAGGAAGGAAAGGAAGGGAAACAAAAGTAATCGTAATCGTAGAGTACTGTTATAGTGAGAGAATTTAAATATACTCAACTCAAGTCTTTTTCCTTTTTTGTTTTTTAGTTTTGTCCCGGAAAATTTGAAATAAAACCCTTTTTTTTCCGAGAAAATCTGGTGACGGAAGAATGAAACGTTGGTGGGTGAGATTAGAAATTAGAAGTGAAACGAACCTTCCACTTTGAAATGAATTTAATTTGGCGGGGGCGGAGCGGTTTACCCCTTTATCCAATCCTACAACCGAGGTAACGAACTTTTTCAAAAATATTTTTAAATTAATCAGAATCTTCTTTCTTTTTTTTTTTTTTCTCTTTTCTGCTAATATATATAGATTCTGTGAATTGTTAGTAGTTGACTACTCGCCGGTCAAAATAACAAATGAATTTAGTTTTAATGGGTAACAATTATAATTGTTAATATGTTATGTTTACCCCTTTGTGTAATTTTTTTTACACTAATAATATATAAATATAAATTATCCATACAAAATTGAAAATATTATATATACATAAAATTAATTTTATTAATATCTTATCATTTTAGTAATATATTCTAAAAAAATTATATATACATGTTCCGGACAAAAAAGAACATAATCGATGAAACTATCAAGGTCATGGCTGACTTCACGGAATAATGGCAAGATACCACAACGATTATGTCATTAAAGCTTGTAACTGCTCAAATTTCGGCAATAATATGTTGCAATAAGCACTAAATGTCGAAAAAAAGGCAGCTCTAGAAGGAAAATGTTAGAAACAAAAGAGTAATTTGAAAGAGTGTATTATTCAGGTTGTGAAAAAGTATAATGTACAAAGGGTATATATAGGTGCTAGAAGAATTAGAGTAATAAAAATATACAATCCTATAATTAATATACAAATATGCTATATAAATATAAATGATACTAATTGATTTAATATTGATTCTAACTTATTCTCTACCATCCCCCCTCAAACTCAAGTGAGGGCTAAGGATACCATCTTGAGTTTGGATACCAAAGTTCGAAAATGAGTTGGATGATGAGCCTTCATGAAGATATCAGCAATCTGATCTAGTGTTCCAACAGCGATGAGATAAACAACATCAATAAGGATGTGTTGCCGAACAAAGTGACAATCAATCTCAATATGTTTGGTGCATTCATGAGACACATCATTGTGGGCAATCTGAATAGCACTGCGGTTGTCATAAAAAATATCAGTTGAGGTGCACTGCAGTGCACCCAAGTCTTCGAGAAGCCAACAAATCGAGATAACCTCAGCAATGGTATCAGTGTGAGCACGGTATTCAGCTTCCGTGTTTGATTGAACAGTGGACGTTTGCTTCTTAGCTTGCCAAAAAATGTGAGAGTCGCCAAGAAATAAACAATAACTAATAGTAGAATGACTATCAGTGGGATCACCAGCCCAATCAGCATTTGAGTACGCCTAAAGGGATAAAGATGAATATGTAGAAAAATAAAGGCCATGAAATAGGGTTCCTTTGATATAGTGAAGAACGCGAAAAACTGCCGTATAGTGAGTAGTACGAGGAGCTGATAAGAACTGGCTAAGAACATGAACCGGATAGGCAATGTCTGGTCGGGTGACAGTTAAGTAGACTAGTACTCCAACTAACTGTCGATAAAGAGTATGATTATCCAAAACAACGCCATCCATAGGAGTAAAACGAACATTAGACTCAAGAGGAGTAGACTCAGTGCGATTCTTTATTATACCGGCTCGAACAAGAAGATTCGAAGCATACTTAGTTTGAGAGAGATAGATACCATCATCTTTGGATATGACCTCGAGACCAAAAAAATAACTGAGAGAACCAAGATCTTTCATCTAAAAAATACGTTGAAGGGAGGCTTTGAGATCAGAGATACCATCAACATCATCTCCAGTAATGATCATGTCATCAACATACAAAAGCAGAAGAACAACTCCACATTCACTTTACGAATAAAGAGAGCATTATCATGAGGGCTGCAAGTGAAACCGAGATTGCATATAGTGGTGCTGAACTTGTCAAACCATTCGTGAGGAGCTTGCTTAAGACTATAAAGTGTCTTGCGAAGGAGACAAATTTTGCTAGAAGGACAAGGATAACCCAGAAGGGGTTTCATATAGACTTTTTTTTCAAATCTCCATTAAGAAATACATTCTTCATGTCCATCTGACTTAGAGACCATTTTTTGACCGTAGTGACAAACCCCAATTTGACGGTTTATCTTGTATTGAATTTAGGGGATTTTCTCACCTTTTACCCACATTTATTCAATGAAATAGCATGGTTTTGTATATTCTCCCTTATTTGTGCTTAGATGTGAAAACATGCTTTTTAGGTCTTAAAATGAATAAATTTAATTCACCTTGATTTCATTAGATGCCTTGATATGTTTGTCAAGTGATTTAAGGTTTAGGAGGCAAAGATTGAATCAAGGGAATGAAGAAAGAAGCATGAAAAGTTGGAGAACTCATGAAGAAATGAAAGAACCGGAAAGCTGTCAAACCGACCTCTTCACACTTAAACGACCATAACTTGAGCTACAGAGGTCCAAATGATGCGGTTCCAGTTGGGTTAGAAAGCTAACATCCGGGGCTTCAAAATGATATAAGATTTGCCATAGTTGCTACAAGTATGGTGGCGCGCACGCGCAAAGTACGTGCACGCGCCGTTGCTGCCACCTAGTTCACTTAAAGCAACATGTGGCCAGTGATTTTAGAAGCCTTGTGGGCCCAATCCAACTCATTTCTGATGCTATTTAAGCCAAGGATTGAAGGGGAATCAACATACTTTTCATACTTTTCATACTTTAGAAGTTAGTTACCAATTAGTTTAGTTTAGCTTGGTAGTTAGTTTCTAAAGAGAGAAGCTCTCACTTCTCTCTAGAATTAGGATTAGGATTAGTTCTTAGATCTAGGTTTTAATCTTTGCTTTCTTCTACTTCTACATTTCAATTCTTTGTTGTTAGATTCATCTTCTTCTACTCTTTTGTTATAATTTCCTTTATGTTGTTCTTACATTTTGTTGTAGATCTAGTATTGTTCATTCTACATTCTTTCAATTCAATAAGAGGTAATTCATAATAATTGTTCTTCTTGCTTTTTCATTGTTAATCTCTTGCCTTTGTAGTTAGATCTCTCTTTAATTCTTGCAATTTATGTTGTTTACTTTTATTGCCTTCTATGTGTTTGATGAAATGTCTCTTATAGCTATTAGTTAGATTTTGTTCCTCTTGGCCTAGGTAGAGTAATTAGTGATACTTGAGTTGTCTAATTCCTTTGTTGATTGATAATTGGAGAGATTGCTAATTGGTTTGGAGTGCACTAAAGCTAGTCTTTCCTTGGGAGTTGGCTAGGACTTGTGGCTCAAGTCAATTCATCCACTTGACTTTCCTTTATTTAGTAAGGGTTAACTAAGTGGTAGCAATGAACAATTCTCATCACAATTGAGAAGGATAACTAGGATAGGACTTCTAATTTTCATACCTTGCCAAGAGCCTTTTATAGTTGTTAGTTTATTTTCATTGCCATTTACCTTCATGCCTCTTGTCCAAAACCCCAAAACAACTCAAACTAATAACAAGACACTTTATTGTAATTCCTAGGGAGAACGACCCGAGGTTTGAATACTTCGGTTTATAAATTTAGGGGTTTGTTTTAGTGACAAACAACTTTTTGTATGAAAGGATTAGCGATTGGTTTAGAGACTATACTTCAACGAGATTTCATTAGTGAAATTCTAAACCGTCAAAAATTCATGCATCACGTAGCAATGGCAATAAGAGCTCTAACAAATGTGAGACGAGCAACAGGAGCAAAAGCCTCTTCATAGTCAATCCCATACTCTTACATACAACCTTGAGCATCCAATTGTACCTTATAACTGTCAATAGAACCATCAGAGTGAGTCTTGATCTTGTATATCCATCTACTTCCCACGACTTCCTTATTAGAAGGAGGATCAACCAAATCCCAAGTGTATGCTTTTCCAAGTGCTTGTATTTCTTCCTGCATTGCTTGTTGCCAATTTGAATTTGTGGAGGCTTCTCTAAATGACTTAGGTTCATGTTGATGAAGAATAGTAGAAAAATAATGATAATCAAGAAGATGAGGAGGTGGATTTCATACCATAGAAGAACGTGTAGAAGGAGGAGGCATGACGGTAGGAGCAGGATCGTTGTCCGGTCTGAAATCATCAGGAGATAAAAAAGATAGAAGAACAAGATGCTGTAGAGGGTGACTCGAGAAAGAATCTGTAGAATCATCACTAGGAAAAAGATCAATATTGGGGTTAGTGAAAAAATGTGACTAAGTAGAAGGAATGGACTCAAAGGAGGATAACCGAGAAAACATGTGATGCTCCTAGAAGACAACATGATGAGATATACAAATACGTTTAAAGAGAGGATCCCAACAATAATAACCATTGTGTTCAGTGCAATAACTAAGGAAACAACACATACGAGCCCGAGGTTCAAGTTTACTATGTTCATGAGGCTGAAGAAGAACAAAATAGACACAACCAAAAACTCGAAGAGAACTGTAATCTGGAGAGGTATGATAAAGACGCTCAAATGAAGTAATGTTACCAAGAATAGAAGAAGGAAGTATATTGATAACATGAGCAGTAGTAAGAACAGCTTCACCCCAAGTACGCTTAGGACACGAAAAAGGAAAAAGCATTGCACGAACAAAGTCAAGAATATGACAGTGTTTGCGTTCAACTCGTCCATTTTGTTGAGACGAACTAGGACAAAAAAATTCAGACAAAGTACCCTGTTTTGCAAGAAAGGTTAAAAGTTTGGAATCACGATATTCTATAGAGTTATCGCGTCAAAAAACCTTAATAACCTTGGAAAACTGAGTTCTAATCAAATTAACCCATGTAAAACGTGAATAATCATCAATAAAAATGACAAAGTATCGAGCTCCTCCCATAGAAACGGTGAGAGCGGGGACCCAAACATCAGAGTGAATGAAGAAAAAGGAGAGTAAGCAAGAGAGAAATTATTGTGAAAATATAAAGCAGGTTGTTTGGCAGTTTGACAAGAAATGCAATCAAAAGATTCATTAGGAACCTAACTCAAAACACTCTGAGACACAAGAGAAAGCAATTTTTCTAAAGAGTTGTGGGCAAGACGTTGATACCATAAGTGAAGGGTAGATGGAGAAGAAGCAGCACAAAGATTTGGCACAAGAAGAATATGAAGATTCTCGAGTTCAAACAACCTTCCAACCTTACGTCCAGTCCCGATGATTTGTCCCTTCCGACGATTCTGCACATGACCAGAAATGGAAAAAATGACATCAAAACCCAGATCAACAAGTTGACCAACAGAAATAAGATTAAATTTTAATTTGGGAATATAATAAGTATCAGAAGGATTAAGAGTTGACTGGGAGATAGAACCCTTATGTGTTGCGTGCAAGAGAAAACCATTAACAGTATTGACAGAAGGTGCATTTGTAGTGGTAGACAAAGACGAGAAAATATTATGCAACAGAGACATGTGATTAAAGCAACTCGAGTCAAAATACCATTTAGAATTACCTCGAGGAGTAAAAAAAGCAGCAGGAGTATTACCAGAAAAGGAGAGAATATGCTGAAGAAGAGACACAATATCAGATAGAGAGACATGAGATGAGTTTAGAGGAGCAGAGGTGGTAGATTCAGTAGTAGTAGCAATAGCAAAAGCATGCACAATCTTGGAGAAGTTAGGACAAAATGATACTTGAGTTTATCAGGACGTGGTGGGCGAGTAGGACAGGTAGTAATCAAATGTCTCGAGAGCTTGCAATAATAGCAGAACAGCTGTAAACAATGGTAGCTAATTGCCTAATGTAACCTTTTTGGTGACATGTGCGACATTCAACAGAAGGACAGTCAGAGAAGTGGTGCCCGGAATGGTTACATTTTCGACAGGATTTACCTTTTTTGTCTGTGACAGCAAAAATATCTGACTTTTTCATAATAGTAGACACAGAGATAAAAGATAGGAGAGAAAACTGTAATTTCGAAGCAGAAAATGAGAAATCAGAGTGCAGAATCAGAAAGAGCTCACCAAAAAACCTTAGGGAGGGTCCCACTGTCTGCCACGTCAACATCCACGTTAGCAGATGGATGCCACGTGGGTACGTCTGAGTGGAGGGGAAGGACACACTGGCGAGTGAGCTGGAACGTGGGTCAACTGTCGGACTGGGTTGGGTCCAGGCGCGGGCTGCCGGGTCAACGCGGGCTGCCGGGTCAGCGCGGAGCAAAGGGGTGACATGTGGAGAACGTTGGGCTGTTGATCGCGGAGCCCAATCTCACGGCACAGGATGAATCTGGAAGGAGAAGAATACTGGTCACGGCACGGCAGCATCTTGCAGCGGCGGATGATGGCAAATCTAGATGCGTTGGAATCACGACGATAAGACGAATACGGTGGGAACGGCTGTGACAAACCAAAGCGTCAAGAGAGGATCAAAAAACGAGGCTAAAGAACACAATTGAAGGAGAAGAAACAAAGGGGCTATAAACAAATTTACATGGAAAAAAAACCTATGATCTTGATACCATGTTAGAAACAAGAGAGTAATCTGAAAGAGTATATTATTTAAGTTATATTATGAAAATATACAATATACAAGGGGTATATAATTATATATATAGGTGTTAGAAGAATCAGAGTAATAAAAGTATACAGTTCTATAATTAACATACATATATGCTATATAAATATAAATGATACTAATTGATCTAATATTAATTCTAATTTATTCTCTAACAAAAAAGCTAAAAGGGAGAAGCAACTAACAGATAAACACACAAAAAAAGGCTTTCATCATCAAATACTTTACTGACTTTAGCATCGGAATATGTTACAATTTGCCTTTCCGGCTTGGTTCTACACTTGACGAAGTTGGGATCTCCGATCTCCACCTCTACAAATCGTGAACTCGCTTAGAGCACGAACGATATATAAAAATAATTTATATATCACGTATGTATACGTTTGTATTCTAATATTTTATTCTATTCAAATGATTAGCTAATTATTCATCAATTATCACACATTGATTAGGTTTAAGTTGAGATTTTTTGTTAAATAAAAATCGCATTAAATTTAAATTTTTTAAATTTTAGATTTTTATTTGAAAAGATAAAATATAATTTTTTACTTTTAAATATTTTCTCTCTCGTATTTTCTTTTAATTTTATTTATAAAATAAATAATAAAAAATTATATTTTATTCTCTAAAATAAAATATAAAATTAGATTATCCGGAATAATGACTCCTTAATGATCTTAACTGTTGAGCAGCATTCTATTGATTGATTACCCTTCAACTCAATCATACGAATTACCAACGTCTTCTTCAATGTTTACGATCTTTACAATAAAAAGCTGTCATGGACAATTTTGTATGACTTTTATCACATGCTTGCAAAGGTATATTTGCAAGAATTATTGCCGATGGTCAAGCTAAGGGCAATAGTTTATTTTAATAGTTTTAGTATATGTAGAATGAACCATGGTTAATTGTTCATGTTAATTAAACAGAATATTACATCTAATCTAACTGTTGATGAATTCTGCCAAAGCAATTGAAAAATTAGAAACATAGTATTATTTTATAAAGATATTAAAATTCAGTTAATATAACTTAATTTAATCATGTATTAATGGATAGGACTAGGTCGATGTGCGTACATTATACAGTATACACTAATATATCTAATTTGATCTTGATATATTAAGTCTTACCCAAATTTTCAATACTTAAGGAAGTGATTTCTTGTTTAATTAATTAAAAAAAGTAGGTGATAATATTCAGGTCTATCAACTTAATTCTATGGTGGATAATCACTCAGCGTCTACATATCACTCTTTTTAGTCTTTAGCAAAACGGGTCCAACCAAATAAATATAATTGCAGAAAGTTCACAAGTCTTTTTTTCGTGATGGGACCAAGTGTTTGTATATGCATAAATGTCACCTTTAAGACTATATGATAAAATGTAGAATAATAACAATAGTATATAGTCAAATAGGTATTTTGCATCAAATATTTTTGTTTTTAACAAAATTTTATTATATAAATATTCCTAAAATTTATAAAGTAAAATATATAAATTTCTATCTTAGATAAATACGTTTTTAAAAATATAATAAAAAAATTTATATAGCTTATTTTTATAAATTTCAAAAATTTTAATACAATAATTTTTTTTTGGAAACAAAAACGTCTTATGGGAAATTTTTTAAAAATCTATTTGATATATACTCTAATAATAAGAATAATTACTTAATTATTTTTTTTTGGTGACTAGAATAATTACTTAATTAGTGATAAGGGTTTATATCCATAGTCAAATTCTTTTTATTGCTAGTAGTGACTTTCATTTTGGAGGATCAAAATTCCACGCTAATACTGATTATTAATTGATTAATAAAGTGGTGTTTATAAAATCAGCCTGCGACGCGATATCTTGTGGAATTAGTGGAAGTTCAATATCAAATTAACATCGTTTGCCCTACTATTTTAACATACATCTTAAATATAAAAAGATTTCATGAACTTACTGATAGGGCCGTTAAAATGGGCTAAACCCATCAGGCCAGCCCGTTTACCCGTTTAAATGGGCGGGCTTTTCCCCTAAAATTAAGCCCGTTTAAATGGGCGGGCTTTTCCCCTAAAATTAAGCCCGTTTAAATTTCGGGTTAAACGGGCTAGCCCGCGGGCTAAACGGGTGGCCCGTTTAATTTTTTTTTTTCATTTTTTAAAAAAAAAAGTAACACTTTTAGCTAATATTTTTCCCGATCCGACCCAAAAATCCGACCCATCAACTAAAAAAAAAATTTTTTTAATGGTTTTTGACCTAAAAGTGGTATTTTTTGTCAAAATATTTTTCAAAAAATAAAATAAAATGATAAACGGGCTGGCCCGTTTAACCCATCGGGCTGACTATAAATGGTCCGGGCTAAAAAATTTTGGCCCGCGAGTAAAGCGGGCTTAAATGGGCCAGCCCGTTTAACCCATAGACTTAATAGACTGGGCCTAAATGGGCCGGGCTAGCCCGTTTGACAGCCCTACTTACTGACTTACACGCCAATCCAATTCGCGCAAGCATCATTCATTTGTTCATTATTGAAACAGAATAGAGTTTGAAGTTCATATAATAATACAACGTCGAGGTCACTAATTTTAAATATTATTTGTTGTAATAAATAGAATCCTGTTAAGGAGTCAATGGAGTATTTGTACAATGTGTACAATAGACTATTTATTTGGTTTAATATGAGTTAAAAAAATAAACATCTAAAATAAAATACTACTAATTTCTCAAACACAATACACTCGTACTATCGAGAATAATCATTCGGGTACCAAAAATCATAAACATCTGATTCCATTGTCAAACTCTTGATAGAGGCAATTGTCACGATTTCATTCCCTTAACCTTGCTCCCTTAGCCGTTGCCGGTTGCCGGTTGCCAGTTGCCACGCATGCATAAAAATAAAAATAAATGAAAAAGTCAAATATTGGAGTTATGGTGGTGTCCCCTCTTTGCCGTCCACTTGTTCTTATTTTTCTAAGCTTAGGCCAAGTTGATTGGTTTTAGGAGCTGTCTGTGTCTAAATGCATTTTTAACTCCATCAAGGATCATGATTTTGGTTTACTTCTATAATATATTAATATCTATCCACTATCCGGTATGTTCTAGTTGCCAATAATTACTCTGATTCATTGGTCCTTACCGTTTATTTCACCTAGCCACCATCCTCTGCTTACCTTCCATGCCTTTGTCATGTAAAGGAGGATAAAGAATAAAAAGAAATAAGTGAAGGTAGGTTCTATTCCTCCTCATTAGGACATATTAATATGCTGCAACAACTTTTGATTTCATTTAAAGATATGTTGCTTGAAAATAGATTACTATATACACAAGATATAATCTAAATATTCGAATGAACTCATTACTTTACAACTGAAGTTGCTTATTTGTTTTTGTAACTCTTTTGTTTTTGGTATCATTTGTTTTTACAACTTTTTTCATAATTTTTTTTTTGTTTCTTATAGACTATAGTATTCTCCAATCCGACAGGTCAAGAACTAATCCTTCATTAAGAATTTATGCTAATGAATTGTTGCATATACAAAATAGAATTCGAAGTTCCGACATTTATTTAAGCGAACTAACTACTAGAATAACTCAACTTTTTTTTTTTTTTACAACTTATTGCTCGTTATCTATGTGTTTGGTCAGAACTCAATGTCCATTTTTTTTTGTGACTAACTCAATGTCCATTTGAAACAGTTGTTATCCTTTTTTGTTTTTTTTTTCCCTCGTGTTGTGATTGAGAGTTTCTTTATCTATATGTTTGGAATTAAAAATATGAGCTAGCTCAACTTAATTGGGCCATGTGAACTACAGAATCATGTATATGGGAAGAGGAGTGGCCCAAACGAGTTGTGGATTAGCATTTAGCGATTGGCAGAATCTTAGTAGACAACATTATTTACAGCCCGACCGAAAAAAGAAGACAAGCAGAATCAAAACAAAAGAGGGGACAATGGCCATTGGCCAACAATGTATCTGATTTACCACCATACTGCAATGTTCTAAACACGAATCATCACACATTGTGAACATCCTCATAATTATCTTTTCTTCTCTTTGATGTGTTATGTTGAAAATACCTTTTCTATTTGATTTCTAATTCCAAATAAGCCTGTCTTTTTATTTTCTCTTTTCCCTTATAGGTTGATTAGACAATCATTAGTTCATTACTATGTGATTCAATGGCTTCTACAAATGGAAACAGTCCCTTAGATCTTTTTGTTTTTGGTAAACCATGTGTGATTTTTATTTATTTACTACATGAGAAGTATATTTACTTCATTAGATGGACTTGAAACTTGAAAGTAGCTCGAGGTGGATATGACTAGTAGGATGAATTCTAGTTAATAAAAGGTGAAAATTGAGGAGTAGTCGACTTTACGTCAAATTGATAGTTGATAGTTGTTAGATGAAAATTTAGTCAAATCTTTTAACGGTTCTCAATTATCAACTTCATGTGAAGTTGACTGCACCTGACAGTTAAGAAATTGGAACTTCTAATTAATTTGGATTAGTCGTTTAAAGAAGTGTTCGAATCACGCCTTGTGCATGCAGCAACTAGCTAACGACAGACAAATCTTTAGATAGAGCTTCGATCTGCGAAAAATTAGTCTTTAACATGTCGAATTGGAGATATTCGGGCAACCAAAGAAAAAAAAGAAATTGAAAGTTCTAGAATATTCTACTAGAAAAAGAAGAAAGAGATTGAGGTGCTGTAAAAGAGGTGCCAGCAAGAAGCAGTTGGCAACACATTTGGCTAATTTGGGCCCTGGGGCGGGGGGCATGGTATGGATGAATTCTTTTTGGATATTAAAAAAAAAAGAGAGAAAGGAAACCAAGACAGCCTGAAAAACTTGATGGCGGCCACACTCTGTTGTTGACACCATTGCACGCTTTTCTATGTTCCCATTCCTAGTACCAAAATGGCAAAATTAATCGCTTCCATGTACGGTAGTTATTATAACGAACAGCAATTGATTCGGTCAAAGTATTGTGTTAACTTGTTAGTAGATCAGTGATTCAACAAGGTTATTAGTTGAACGATAAATTATCATTTGTATTCATGAAAAATATTGATGCGGACAAATGTACTCATATAAGAATAAAAAGATAATTGTAAGATGGTTTTTGTGTGTCAAAAATATTCTAATAGATTAATTGTGTAACTCAAATTCGGATACTCTAGACACACAAAAACCATTTTCTGTGATTACAATTATCGTTTTATTCTTACATTGGTACATTTGTTAGTATTTATATCTTTTATAAATATAAATATTAATTTATTCTTAGTTGAATCGTTTATAATAACTTATTATTACTGGTGTATTATTCATTTTTTTATAGATTAAATATAAATAACAATAATAAATTTAATTTTAATCAAGATGGTAAGTATATATGCTACTATGTTAAAATTAAATGATTATGGATTCAATTCTTAGAGTTAATAATTTTTTTTCTTATGAATTGTATACGATGAAAGATATTTTAAAAAGATATTATGTAATAAATTTCTCCTTATCAATAGATAATCCAATCAAACCTGACGTTTCTATCATATTTTTTAAAAACATATTTTTGTTAGGAAATTAATTTTTTCAACTAACAACCAAAGAGAAATAAGAGTTGATTATTGATTGAAAACAAACTTGTTTTCTAATTTTTTTCTTTAAAAAATATTTGTTGACCTAATTATAATAAAAACAATATTTTAGCTTCAAAACTGGGTTTTGTTTGGATAAGCTTGTTTTTTAAGCCAAAGAAGGACTAGTCTTGCCCTTAGCTTGCACAGAAAACAAAAGTCAAGACACTAACTTCACTTCATTAAGCTCTTTTAGCCGCTATTCTTAAGTCTTAACACATATCCCTTCAAGATATCGAAAAAACGTTTTATGTAGGACCTTAGAACCATACGTAGAGGTTAGGCAAAATGGGAGAAGCTAAGGGTCATAATTCTTGCTACCACCTATGAGTCGTGTGTAGTTAAGTTATTAAAACTTGTGTTTGTTTATAAGAATATGATAAGATAAGATACTAAAAATAAGATATAAAAAAATAAATATATAAAATTTAATATTTTTATATTTTATTTAATAATAAAATAAAATAAATTATAAAAATTTAATTTTTTTTATTTTTTTATTTAAAAATTTAAAAATATATATAATAATAAAAATATATTTATAAAAAATAATAAAAAAATAAATTATACTTTTTATTAATATTTTTGTATTTTTTTTATTAAAATAAATATAAAATATATTAATTTAATATTTTTATTTATATTTTATTTATTAAATATAATTTTATATTTCAATATTTCTATTTGAATGTCCTGTTTCCTGTAAATAAATACAATATATTTACTTAGATAATTTTATAAAGCTCGGGGAAAAAAATAGTAAATTACTCATCACCATATTATTGGACCCACATATGTATACGGTTCGAGTATTCAAGCTGCCACCTCATGCTGCATGTAATAATTGAATGAAAAATGCATAGAAAGTTAGGAGAGTGGGACCGTTTCCCATTTTCATCTCCTTTTGTGAAGACCTATAATGACTTAGGCCGAATATTCTTTTTATTTTTTATTTTTTGTAGACTTAGTAAGCAATAAGCATTGTAGCCACATGTCCAAATTCATAATTTCATGTCGATCTTTTTCTATGCTCTAATATAAGATCATCTCAATATGTATGATGATTTAAATTTTGACTGAAACCTTGCTATAATGATGCACCTTTATTTACATGTATGACCCTGCTGCTGGTAAAACCCCACATATATTTATTCTTTCTACATGTTGTCTCTTAACATATTATATCGTTCAAGACCGGATCTTGTGTGCACATAAATGCATTATAATGTAACCAAAATTATAAACAAGACTTTTGTAGCCAGTTTTGCCTTGCAGCGAGATTCATATAACATTTTTCCCTTTAAATTATTATTTGCTATACTTGTGCATAATGTAATATAATAGCTAATTTTTATGACTAATTTTTTAAAATAAATAATATTTTTAACCCCATTTATAGCTATCTTCGTTTTTTTTTAAGTAAAAAACAAACAAAACTATATTTGTGCATTAGGTTCATTTGTCTAAAATAAATCCATATATATAATCCAAACCTGATAAGGTAAGACATGAAAATTTATAAAACAAAACACTAAACAGCTCATTGGGTTGGCTTTCTTCTTTTATGTGTAGTTTGGCCATAGCGGTTCATTTGTTGTTGATTCCACCCAATTTGATAAGATCCTCTCTGCTTGTAATTATATTCTCAAAATTTCAAATAATAACAATTCCCTTAAAAAATTATAATTTAATTCACGTTAAAGAAATCAATTTTATATTCCGTAATTCATTTTACTTTATCATGTAACTGTTAGGAAATTATTTGATTTCCTAACTTATTTGTAGGCAATACATATATCAATTATAATCACAAATGATGCTATTTTAAATTAAATGACTTATATAATGGTGATCTCATTTATTGTTATAAATGCTAATTGAATAAGTCATTATTACTTTTGATTTGGAATTAAATGAGAATAAAACTGGATATTATCTTTGGTTCCTTAGATAATTATCTTTTTGGATTTTAGATATATTATCTTTTGGGTTTTAGATACTATTTTATTTGGGCTTAAGGGTTTAATGGGTGCTATGCTCAAATATAAATAGACCTTCAGGATTTCGGTCCCCAATATACCAAAGCCGCCTTTGTTGTTCTTTTCCCATCAAAAGAGTTACAGTTCAGCCGCCTAGGAATACAGAAGGCTTTGGTTGAGGAAGATCGAAAGAACCACAAGATTCAAATTCTTCCGATCGTATGATTCATGTTTATGAATTCAGGTACGCTTCTTCAATATGGATGATCTGGGTTATTGAAATTAATTTATTCCAACAAATGGTATCAGAGCCATCCATAATTTAGTCATAAAAAATATCAGTATTTTTTGTAATATTCTTTCGATCGATATATATATATATTTATGTATGTGCGCGTTATATATATATATATATATGGTACTGAGGCACGAGCACAAGGATTATTTTTTTTTAATGCAAATATTCTGTATTGCACAAGGTTGCGAGAACCGGACCAGTCAATAAACCGGTGAGGTCACTGGTTCAATGGTTCACTGGTTTGACCGGGGTTCAACCGGGGTTCAACCGATTTAATTAAATATTAAATAAAATTATTAAAAATTTTAAAAATAATTTTAAATATATAAATTCAATAATTTCTAACTTAATAAAATTTAAAATTTCACATAATAAATTATCCATAACTTAATATTAGAAGTTCACAAACAACTTCAAACATCAAAGTTTATAACTAAAAAACTTCATAGATCATTAAGGAAGAGAAATATAGTGACATTAAGAATTTGAAAAGTGCCACGTTCAACTCTTAAGTAACAAGTTTAAAAACAGCAATTTCTAGAAATTTGGGTAGCAAGTAGCAGCAAAATATAAGCACATGAATCCAAAAATTGCAATTAACATGAGAAAAGCATGGATTGCATGTACAGAGGCAGCATCAAACTTAATTTCACAAGTATAGTTCAGCAGGGCAGCAGGTAGAATCAGGTCACATGAAACAGAAACAACACAGTAATGATCACACCAACATCATTCAGCAAACAAGCAGTATTAAGCCATGTTGGATAATCAAGAACGGAGCAATTATCAGGCCTAGAATCCTCTAACCACAACCTAGCTACCTAACAGCATATATATCTATCTATTCTAACAAACAGAATTATTAAGAACTCCACAGAACATGAACTCCTCCTCTTAGAATCCATAGTATGAGCAAGTGAAGGCTCCAGCAGCTGATCATGGAGTAGAGTTCCATGCCGTTCAACCATTCATACACAACTTTCCCCACCAATGGACCGTATAACACATACTGTATTTATCAAATTGAAAACACATAAGTAGTTAGACTTATTCTATATACATAACAGATGCATCACATAATATAATATACCTTGAATAATCCAAAATTCTCCCATGGCCAGCTTGATAAAGGAGCACTACCCATTTCACTGCACTAGGTTCTGCTAGTTTAAGATATTTACAAACCTTGTTAAATGTATGTATGGTATCTTTCTTCTGAGAAAAAACTCTTACTTTTGTAGCTTTCTTTTCTTTCTGTATTCTCCTAAAGCTGAATAGAGCCCCAAAAAACTATGGTAGTCAACAAGCAGAAACTGGAAAAGATCCCAAAACCAAACAATAATGATAATATCAGAGAAGAAGGAAAGAAAACAAAAAAGAACCAAATTATTTTTTGTTTCAATTGGGGATCTCTTACAATCACCACATTTGAGCTACAACTAGAAGCATTTATTCCTACATCACCTATTTATAAAGGCATATCAAACTAGTGTATATATGTATCAAGTTAGTTCAATGCCCCCTGGCCCCAGGCCCCCTCCTCATACATGTCTCTTTCTCATCATTCATACCAATTTCTTAATTCTATATTATGATTAATCAGCAATCTAACTAAAATTAATAACAGAATTAATAAAAAAAAGTAAAGAAACAGAGCAGGAAGCAGGGATAAGGCAGGGGACCTAGAATGTAGCAAAGACAGACTAGAAAATGGAAAGGGAAAGAAGAGCAGAAGTAGTGCCGCCCAGAGTTGGTGGTGGCCGGCTGAGCTCGCGGCGACGCAAAGAGCGGCGCGAGCGGCGGAACAATGCAAGGCAGAGAGATTCAGCTTCTTTCTGTGGCATTGACGAGAGCTGAGTGGGGGCAGAAGCGTTCGAAGGGAAAAGGAGAGGCGAGAAGAGAAAAGGTAAGGTAAGAATGGTGGTCAGTTTTCCGGATGATGGGTCGCCGGAGACTGCTGTTGTTGGCTGAGAGCGAGACGAGGAGGAGATGAGGAGGCGGAGGTTGCTGGCGCCTGGCTGAGAGAGAGAGAGAGAGGGGGGAAGTAGCACTGTAGTGGGTTAGGGATTTGGGTGAGTGAGACTCATGAGAGGGAGGGAGAAGGGAGAAGGGAGAAGGGATGCCGTGGTGGTTGCTGGGAGCTGATCTTGACGGCGGTGTTTTCTCTCAAAGGTTAGGGATTTGGTTGGAATGTGAGAGTGAGACAGAAGGGAGAGGGTCGGGTGTTTTGGGGGGTGGGGTTTTTACGTTTTTTTTTTTTTGAGAACCGGTTTTTGATCCGGCCGGTTCATCCGGTTCACCGGTTAACCACCGATTCGGCCGGTTTTTAAACCGGTTTTTTGCTAGACGGTTTTGCGTGTCAACCGGACCGGCTATAAGACCGGTTCCCGGTTAATCCGGTCGAACCGGCCGGTCCGGTCCGGTTTTTAGAACCATGGTATTGCAATTCTTTATACACATACGTTTACCATGGTTGTGCTACTGTGCATATATGTATGGCTCTATTAAGCCTTTTGGTGTGGGTTTAATATGATTGCGTGTATATATATATTATTGCCCGCGCATATATATATTTTACTGCATCTATTTTTTTTTTAATTTGATATGATAATTGATTTATCCTATTAATTTAGCATACAATTGATTAATAATTCTTTTGGGATATAAAGATTATTATGTATATATCACTTATGCGAATATTGATCTATTCAAAAGAAGATCTATATTTGGCCAAATTATATGTACATATTAATAATATTTGAATAATAAAAAAAATATTTTTATTGTTACATAAGGAAATTATTAACAATTTGGATTATTATACCCATCTATTATAAAGATTTGGTTTTAGAATAAATTGATTGAACATTATGCTGCCAAAGTAGCCTCTTTTATGAAAATTGATTTATTTAAAACATTAGGAATATGGTGATATGTAATTCATGCGAATATTGGTCGGCCCAAAGGAAGGTCTATATTTGGCCGAATTACATACACATATTGATGGTAAATACATGTTTGGGTAACTAATTAAAAAATAAAGTAATACTTATTATTTATGCGAACAATAATCGGCCCAAAGGAAGGTTATTGTTTGGCCAATTAATAGAAAATATGTGCGGTAATAAATAGGTTGCGAAGTTTAAGTCTCCATGTGCGCAATAAGTCGGTCCAAAGAAAGGCTTAATGTGTGACAGGAATTTTGACAATATTTGATTACTGCAATGAGAGTATCACTTACAGTTAATTTTTCTATCCAAAGATTGAAAATTAATGTTGTACTAGATATCTCAATATGGATTTTTTACCCATTAATTAACTAATATTTACTGCATGTTCCTTTTGTTCTAATCCAGAAACTATGGCTTTAGCTACCAATGTTTCTGCGCAAATTAGCAGTATTCCTATGCTGAATGGTTCAAACTTTAAAGTTTGGAAAGATACCGTGGAGATTGTCCTCGGTTGTATGGATCTAGATACAGCTCTTCGAGAGGAGAAACCCACTTCCACTCCGGAAAATCTCAATGAGGTTAAAATAGAGAAGTGGGAGAGATCCAATCGAATGAGCATTATGATCATGAAATGTTCAATTCCTGAGGCGTTTCGGGGCTCAATTACTGAGGATAAAGATGCCAAACAGTTCCTAAAGGATGTTGAAAAATTCTTTACTAAGAATGAAAAGGCAGATGCAAGTAGTCTTTTGAGCAAACTTGTCTCCATGAGGTATAAAGGTAAAGGGAACATAAGGGAGTACATTATGGAAATGTCTCATCTTGCTTCAAAATTGAAAGCACTAAAGTTAGAGTTGTCTGAAGATTTACTCGTGCATTTCATTTTGATTTCTCTTCCTGTACACTTTGGGCAATTCAAAGTGAGTTATAACACTTTGAAGGACACTTGGTCCTTAAATGAGCTTATATCTCACTGTGTGCAAGAAGAAGAGAGGCTACAGCAAGATAAGACTGAAAGTGCTCACATGGCTTCATCTTCTCAATATAAAAGAAAGCGTGATACTACTGCGGATGTGCCTTCTCAACAGAAAAAGGCTAAGAAACAAGATCAAGTTTCAACTTGTTTCTTCTGTAAGAAGGTGTGACACATGAAGAAGGATTGTACCAAATATGCCACCTGGCGTGTAAGGAAGGGTATAATTCTTACTTTCGTTTGTTCTGAGACTAGTTTAAGTTATGCACCTGTTGATACTTGGTGGGTAGATTCTGTTACTACTACTCATGTAAGTGTTATTATGCAGGGTTGCCTATGGAGCCGACCGCCAAATGATGCTGAAAGATACATCTATGTGGCAGACGGCAATATAGTTGCAGTCGAAGCTATAGGAACCTTTAGATTATGTTCCACGAGTGGATTTTACTTGGATTTATTAGAGACATTTTATGTACCGTCATTTAGACGAAATTTGGTTTCTGTTTCTCGTTTGGACAAATCAGGTTATTTTGTTCGTTCGGAGACAATAAAGTCAGTCTCTTTTATAATTCAAATAATATTTGCTCTGGTCATTTGGTGGATAATCTATATAGGCTTAACTTAAATTCCTATAATAATGAAATACTGCAAACGGGTACAAAACGAAAACTAAATGAGAATTCGGCATCATTATGGCACAAACGCCTAGGTCACATCTCTAAATAGAGAATACAGAGGCTCGTGTCAGATGGAATTCTTGGACCCCTAAATTTGGTGGACTTTAAAGTCTGCATTGAGTGCATAAAGGGGAAAAGGACAAACGAAAGGAAATTAGGTGCCGAGAGAACTAAAGATGTCTTAGAACTAATACATACCGATATATGTGGCCCATTCCCTACTGTCTCTTGGAATGGACAACGGTACTTTATTACGTTCATAGATGATCACTCTCGTTATGGGTATCTATATTTAATTCATGAAAAGTCCCAAGCCTTGGATGTTTTCAAGTCTTTCAAAGCTGAAGTTGAACTTCAACTTGGAAAGAAAATTAAAGCTGTCAAATCTGATCGTGGTGGTGAATACTACGGAAGATATGACAGTTCAGGTGAGCAACGTCCCGGGCCTTTTGCTCTTTTCCTAGAGGAGTGTGGTATTGTTCCGCAATACACCATGCCAGGCAAACCTAGCATGAATGGTGTTGCAGAGCGAAGGAACCGAACTCTTAAGGACATGGTGAGAAGTATGATTAGTCATTCTCCCTTGCCTGAATCACTCTGGGGAGAAGCATTAAAGACCGTAGTGTACATCCTTAATAGGGTGCCAAGCAAAGCAATTAACAAAACCCCATATAAAATTTGGACTGGGAAAAGGCCCAGTATAAAGCATCTGCATATTTGGGGATGTCCAGTTGAGGCGCGACCTTATAGGCCGCATAAAAGAAAATTGGACTTAAGGACAATCAGTTGCTACTTTGTTGGTTACGCTGAGCGCTCACGGGGGTACAAGTTTTACAATCCTACATTAAGGTCTATTTTTGAAACGGGAAATGCGAGATTTCTTGAGGATGTTGAGTTTGGGGGGAAGGAAATGTTAGGAATGTTGCTTTTGATGAGGATTCTGTAACTGACAATGACCAGGTCTTTGTACCTATTATTGTTCAAGACACAGTTATAGTACAAGAGCACAATGAGAATCCTACTGTAGATCCAGTTACAGTACAAGAGAACAATGAGAATATCGTTGTTGCTCAAGATACTGCTACAGCACAGTAAAATAATGAGAATCCTCCTCAATCCCAATCCATACAGCAAGCTCAACAACCTCAAGAAGTGTCAATAAGGAGATCCAATAGAGAAAGGAGAAAATCCATCTATGGTCTCAAACAAGCTTCCCGTTAATGGTATCACAAGTTTAATTAAGTCATTACCTCATGGTTTTGAGGTAAATATTATAGATGAATGTGTATACCGCAAGTTCAGTGGGAGTAAATATATCCTTTTGGTCTTATATGTTGATGACATTCTACTTGCTAGTAACGATATAGGCTTGTTGCATGAAACTAAGAAATTTCTATCGGACAAATTCGAAATGAAAAATTTTTTTTGATGCCTCTTTTGTATTAAGAATCGAGATACTAAGAGATTGCTCTCAAGGTATTCTTGGATTCTCACAAAATAACTATATCGAAAAGATTTTAAGTAGATATGGCATGGAAAGTTGTAGACCAATGGACACACCCGTAACTAAAGGAGACAAGTTTATTCTCAAACAATGCCCTGAAAATAATCTTGAGAGGACAGCAATGCATGATAAACCTTATGCATTAGCACTAGGGAATTTAATGTATGCTCAAGTCTACATACATCCTGATATATCATTTATAGTGGGAGTGTTAGGTAGATACTTGAGCAATCCGGATATGGATCATTGGATAGCTGTTAAACGCATAATGCGTTATCTAAAGAGAACAAAGGATTACATGCTTATTTATCGGAGATCAGAAAATTTGGAGATCATTAGGTACTCTGATTCCGATTTCATGGCATATGGTTGCGAAACTTTGTCACTAAAGCTTCATATAGTAGATGACATTGAAAGGGCCATTAAAGATATTTTGTGACAATAAGTCAGTAAGTACTATACTCCAATAACAATAAGAACTTGACAAAATCGAAGCATATAGACATCAAGTTTCTTAGTTGTCAAGGAGAAAGTTTAAGAAAAACAGATTTCCATAGGACATATGGAAACAGAGTATATGCTAGCAGACCCATTACCAAGGGATTGAACCCTAAAGTTTTTCATGAGCACACTGCTCGGATGGGTGTCAATATTTATGATGCCTTGGTTTAGTGGGAGTTTATTTCATGCTATATGTCCTATGACAGATATTGAGTTATTTTTCTGCAGAATTAAGTTGATGGTTTATTTCATGTTATATGAAATGTTCATTTTGCAATATTTGTATTGTGTTTGATCTCAATAAAGTTGGACCAGCTGGAAATAGACATGCATGAGATCATTTGGCATGTAATTTCCATATTACTCATCCAAATTTGATCTATGTCGTTAAGTATATTAGGATGGTGATTGGCGTGGTTTAGTCACGGCATTTAATGTGATAAAAGCTGCGGTAGTTCCATATCTAATGTATGAGACGGACCAGATTGTTAAAGTAATGAAAGAAATAGCATTCAGATGCGCGCATAAAGTTTATAAAGATGTGATTATATCAAGAAATAATATATGTATAGCCCAAGTGGGAGATTGTTAGGAAATTATTTGATTTTCTAACTTATTTGTGGGCAATACATATATCAATTATAATCACAAATGATGCTATTTCAAATTAAATGACTTATATAATGGTGATCTCATTTATTGTTATAAATGCTAATTGAATAAGTCATTATTACTTTTGATTTAGAATTAAATGGGAATAAAACCGGATATTATCTTTTGTTCCTTAGATAATTATCTTTTTGGATTTTAGATATATTATCTTTTGGGCTTTAGATACTATTTTATTTGGGCTTAAGGGTTTAATGGGTGCCATGCTCAAATATAAATAGACCTTCAGGGTTTCGGTCCCCAATATACCAAAGCCGCCTTTGTTGTTCTTTCCCCATCAAAAGAGTTACAGTTCAGCCGCCTAGGAATACAGAAGGCTTTGGTTGAGGAAGATCGAAAGAACCACAAGATTCAAATTCTTCCGATCGTATGATTCATGTTTATGAATTCAGGTACGCTTCCGCATTATGTTATATTTTTAGTGATTCAATATGAATGATCTGGGTTATTGAAATTAATTTATTCCAACAGTAACAAATACTAGAATAATAATAATAGAGTGTAGTTAGTAATTGAAAAGATGTTAGCTAGCATTTAGATATTTATGATTGTAATTGATGAATATATCTGTAAATACTTTGTATCTGGTATGTTTTACACAAATTTAACACATAATTCTATTTCTTTACTTTTTTTTTTCTCTTGAGAAAGAGAAAAATACATTTAACTTCTTTAAATATTTTTTTCTGTATTTGATTATTTGTTTTTCTCTGTTACTTTCTAAACTCACCTAGCCTATAGGTGAAGTTAGAAATTTTTGTTTCTGCGTTTAAGAAATTCTTTGTGCAATTAATTAATTGAGTTTATTTTCTTTTTTTTTTAATGCTATCTTTTCAATTTTTTTAGTCTCTTTAGTATTAAGATCTTTCATATATATATAATTATATTTTTTTAATAAAATTTTTATTTTTTATTTATATGAGTTTTTTTTTTTATTTTTTATTATATTTTATTTTTGTTTTGTATAAAATTTTTTATTTGACTCAGGTATATTATGTTTATTATTATAAATTTATTATAATATAAATTATTAATCACATTAAAAAGATAAAATAAAAAATATTAATTATAATTAATAATTGGATACTGAGAGTATTAGAAAAATTATGAATAATATAATTTAACAAAATATATTTTGACATATTATTTTTATTTTTGATATAAAATATATTTATTAATTTTATATGTTATTTTTATTTAATAAATAAATATTAATTTTTATTATAAAATTGATCAATAAAATTTATTTAAATGACTAAAATAAAATAATACAAAATAATTTTTTTAATAATTTTTTATTTAAAAATAATTTTGAATAATATAATCTGAAACAAACTTAATTTTATACAATTTTATTTATAAACTTCAATCTAAATATACACAAAAAATCTTTTTAAATTCTGTTTAAATTTGTAGCATTATTATCAGTTCGTGCATCAAATTAATTAAAGTAAGCATAGAATTTTGATACTGAGACAGGAACAAAATACTGGTTAGAATCCTAAAAATATCTAGGAATATTGAAAAGTTAGAATAAATTATCATTTACTAACAAAATTTTCTTCCGATGAATAATGCACAGACACATCAAGCATAGACACGTCAAGCATGTATATCCTCTTATGATAATGAAAATAACGAATTCTTAAAAAAACAAATAAAAGTAATGCTAAATTAAGATTTTTTTAGGAGTGCAACGAAGATTAATAATAAAAAATAGGGTAAATACCCTTTTCGGCCCCTGAACATTTTAAATTGGGACATATCGCACCTTTATCATTTAGAAATCTCTACCCGATTCTCAACCAACGACAAAAGTGAACGAATCGACACCTGTGACCGGTTGCTAACAGGTTGCCTGGATGACGTGTCAGGTGGAGGCTGAGGTGTCAATTGAATGTGCCACGTGTAAGTAGTAGTTGTTGCATGAACTTAAAACCCCTCCCTGCAACTCAAACGGCGTCGTTGCATTGGGTTAATATTCCCCCATTCTTGAATGATTGAAAAGGTTTAGGGTTTGCATCTTCTGGCTATGTGAGAGGACCAACAACGGTGGGCATGGCAACTGCAAATTCTGGTGCTTCATTCAGTGGCGAAAAAAGATGCGGTGGTGGTGACGAGAGTTGGGGCAGTGGAATGAGTGCCGATGGAAGCATTCTGGAAGGAGCGTCGAGAAGGATGAAGAAGAAATTTGTTTCTCCAGTGTGCAATTGCGGATCATACGCCATTTTGTTTGAATCTGGAACTTCAAAAAATCCTGGGAGGTTTTCTTTGGTTGTTCCTATTTTAAGGTAAATTTTTTGGAAATAATTTTTGTTTGGGTTGTTGCGTTATTTAGGTAACTTGTTGGAGCTGAACAGTAGGCATGTTTGATGTAGAATAACACAGGACATTGCAAATACTTTGCCTGGCTAGATGAGTATGTTGTCTCTTTTGTATTGATGAGGTGGTACAAGATGGAGTATCGGACCCAACGAAAAAGATGGAAGAAAGAATTGCAGAGATAGAGAAAAAGATGGATGAGGTCAAAAGCAATGAGAAGAACAGTGGTGCTCTTAGTAGATGGAAAGTGTTTGGGTTGATTTTGCTGGGCATTGTAATAGGAAAGGGATGTAGTATAGTAACAGCTGCATAATGTTAATATGCCTTTGACATTGTAAATTCAGTGTTTTGTAATGGGGGCAATGTCTGGATGTAGTGAAAGAAAAGATTGTGAAATTGTAATGAACTATGTTTCTGGATTAATAGAGTTTGTTTAGTCAGTTATGAGTATTTTATGCATTTCATGATTTGTGTGAAATTAATTGACAGAATCATGGTAAACCAAACTGAAAACACAGTAAAAATGCACATTTACACAAGCATTAAACATTGTTATTTCACATATCCAAGCCATGTGAGGCAAAGTTTCTATAAGGTAACACAGAAGGTACACCAGACAAAGTTTACAAAATAAAATTCACACACTATGTGAGTCCAAGTAGTTTTCCAAAAAAATATGTCCTTAAACATATGCAGTTTTTAGAATTCTGGTGCAGCAGCCAAAAAACATAAACAGGAAGACAAACAGATAAGTCTTATAGTCTAAAATTCCTAGTTAACTAAGTCTGCTTTGGTGGCCTCAAATTTGGTGTTGGAATGAACTTCAATAAGTCTGAAGAGGTTCCTCCACTTGATGCAGCAATTGTTTTCTTGGTGATGGCCTCAAGATTTTCTGGTGTAGATGCTGGTTGGTGGCCTGTTTGTGGAGACAGAGGACCTGGTGGCCTAAAGGTCCTCATCTTGGGCCTGAGTCTGGCACTTGGCTGGGATGGTGGTGCAGGAGTGGGCTGGGATGGTGGTACAGGAGTTGGCTGGGCTGTTGGTGCAAGCCACTTCACCTTGTCTGGGCTGGTGGTACAGGACTTGGCTGGGCTAGTTCACCTTGAGATTGCTATGCAACAACATCCAAAATAAGCTTGTAAGTAAGAAAAAAAATGAATAAACAAGTTAGACTGCATAGTATACTATAACATTTACCACTGGAGGGGCAGATTGAGAAATTGGCATTTCCTCTTGTGGAGCATGTGGCCTCTTGGGCATCTTTTTCTTATTCTTCTTTAGCTTAGCCTATTCCAGGAGTAAAACAATAATATGTCAAACCATTCAGTTCTAAACAGACACAGCCAATGACACCAATAAACCTAAAGAACAAAAAACATAGCAAAGTAAAATTCAGATATCTAACCCTAATTTCCTCTAAAGTAGGGTTCGGCCTCTGATGCATGGGTTTGTTCTGAGCTTGGCCAGAAGTACCACCCTGAACAATGAGACAAGAGTTTAATTAACAAGGTAGTATTCCATGGCTGCAGAAAGAAAACCAAATTATGGAGAAAATTATTCCATACCTTGTTAGTTCTCCTCCTTTTTGGTTGCCAGTTAGGGTTTTTAGGTGCTCCCTTACATGTTTTGAAGTAGTGGCCAGCCTCTCCGCATTTGCTACAGGTAACCTGGAAGGTCCTTCTAACCTTGCTGCCATCAGTTGGAGCTGGAGGGGTAGCTGATTCCTTTCTCCTCTTAACTGATCTACCAACAGGTCTCACAATTTTTGGTGGATATGCCTTCAGTTGGTCAGTTGGTTCCCAAAACTCCTCACTGGGTACAGAGTTGATACAGATGTCATATGTCTTCCTTATTGCCTCCATAGTTAGAAATGGAGACACGAAGTCTTCAGCTGCTTTTACCCTCACTCTGGATATGGCTGCAACAGTATGAACACAAGGTACACCTACAGAACAGAATTTAGCAATTATAACATCTGCTATAGCTCAACAACATTGCCAAAAAAATTGAAACTGATTTGACATGCATACACCTAACCTGTAAGATACCATAAGTTACATGTGCAGGTTTGATTTTTCAGGTTAACCCCCAGCTTGTGTGTACTCCTGGAAACCTCAAACACAACCCTGTCATTGTCACCACACCATTGAGCATTCCACTTGTGACTTTCTGACTTAATCCATTTGTCCAATTTCATTTGTTGTACTGGAGCCAGCTTTCCTTTATATGCCCTTAGGATCCTCTTGTGTCTAGCCATTTTGCTCATAACATGAACCCGTAGCTTCTCACACAGTGTTAGGATTGGTTTCTCCCTAGCCTCCACAATGACTGCATTCCATGACTCACACATGTTGTTTGTCACAGCAGCGTTCTTAGGATAGTGACTGAAAAATGCCCTACACCATACCTTAGGTTCAAACTTACTCATGTATTCCCAAGCTCCATTACTCACAGTTTTCAACCTATCCATAGCAGCCTTGAACTGAACTGGAGTTGTGCTCCTAGTTGCTTCCCAAACACAACCCTTAACCTGTTTGTCCCTAAACCTCTTTTCACAGTTTTTCCACATATGCAGCACACAGTTCCTATGAAATGCATTTGGCATCACCTCTTGGACTGTCCTTACAAGACCCTGCAGTATATGATATCACACATTTAATCTAGCAGAAAATTGAACAATACAAGATGCTTGCTAGTAATTATAAAATTTACTTTCTGTTGATCAGACATTAAATGCCATCCAAAGAGCATGCTTGCCCCGAAATCCTCGTGAAGGTAGGCCAGAAACCATTTCCAATTATCAGTGTTCTCAACCCTGGTTACACCAAATGCGATCACAAAAACATGATTATTTGCATCTTGGGTCACTGCAGAAAGCAGTTGGCCTCCATAGTAACCCTTCAGAAAACACCCATCCAACCCGATGAGTGGACTGCACCTAGGGGTGTTCGCGGTGCGGTTTGATTCGATTTTTGAGGGAAAAGCCATCCGATCCGATCGTCTAATTAAAGTGCGATTCGGTTTGGTTTGGTTTTTTTGTCAAGGTCATCCGAACCAAACCAAACCAATTAAAATCGGTTTGGTTTGGTTCGGTTTGTTCGGTTTTTTCAATCAAATCAAAAAAAATTCTACCATACTATTATGCAAAGTTGTAACATTGAAATCGACAAACCAAAATACACTATAGCTACCAAAGTCTTCATCTAATGAAATTTAACGACAATAGAATTCAAATACGACACCTAAAGAAGTTCAATAGTTCAACAGTCAACACAATTGAAAATAAAAATAAATTGTCATTAAACTGATAGTAAAGTTATGGTGTCTTCTCCAAAAAAATAGCTAAACTTCTTAATGCAAACCAACCTGAAATAAAAAAAACAGTTACATGATAAGAACAACAACAACAATAATAATTATAATAATAATAATAATATAAGGAGAACAATTCCATGTCCAAGATCTAGGCCTACAAGGTTTTCTCTTACCTTCGTCGGTCTCAGTTTCAGCAGAGTCATCAACGGGAGCTTCTTCAACAGCCCGCCTTTTCCCTCGGCCTCTACTAGCAAGCTTCCTTGGGTTTCGATGAGGAGCTGGGACAGGAGGCAATGCAGTCGGAGATCTGATGCTTGTTGATTCATTCAGAAGAGGAACTAGCGGCAGTCCGGATTCACCCATATTATCATTTGAATTGACGTCAAACTACATAAATAAATACAATAAATCAAGGCCAGAAACACAACATTACAATAAACCAGCAGCAATCCATCAATACCATAAACCAGCAGCAATCCAGCAATACAATAAACCAACAGCAATCCATCAATACCAGTTACCAAGTTATCAACATTCAATAATAAATCAATAACCAGCAGCATCAAGCAATAAACTGAAAAATGAATCTATAACCAACAATCTAGCAATACCAATTAAAAAGAAAACTAAAAAGTAACCATAAACAGCAATAAAACAACAAATTAAACAGCAAATTAAACAACAAATTAAACAGCAACCATATTGACTTGGACAATAATTCAATACACTGAACAATAATTCAATAACCAGCAAATTAAATAGCAATAAACAGCAACCATATTGACTTGGAATGGTTCAAATTAAACAGTAATAAATAGCAAGTTAGCAACCATAAACAGCAATAAACACTAAACAAGTAAACAACAACCACCAGTAAACAGCAAATGGTTCATATTGACTCGGGCTCCATATTGACAAATGACAGTAAACAACCACCAATAAACAACCACTAAACAGCAATAAACAGAAAATTACCTGAATCAGTGGCTCAGGCTCCATGTTGACTTGGGAGGAAGGCTGATTGGGAGACTCAGAGGTGCTGCCGTGCTGGGAGTGGGTTGAGCTGATGAAAGTGGCACTGAGTGGGAGAACCCAAAAACACTGCTGGTGCTGGGTGGTGGCGTCTCAACCGCGACGGCGTGGTGCTGTGCGTCGGCGAGGGCGTGGTGCTGTGCATCGGTGAGGCGTGATGCTGTGCATCAGCGAGGTGTGGTGCTGTGAGTGGGCAACGGCGTCATGCTGTGGGGTGGCGTCTCCGCGAAAAGGAAGGCTTTGGCGTGGTGCTGTGGGTGGAGAAGAGAGAGCGAGATCGAAATAATGGGTGGAGATTGGAGAAGAGAGAGCGCAGCCGCATGTTAGGGATTAGGGATTTGGGAGGAAGGGGCGCTCTCACATTCGCGGCGCAGCAACTTTTGTTTGGGCCTTTGGGGGTGGGGGTCTGGGTGGGTGGGGTTAGGCATTTTAGGGTTTTTTTGGAACCGGTTCGGTTCGGTTCGGTTAGGGTTTTCAGATTCAAAATCGAAAACCAAACCGAACCGCACAAAAAACTGCAAAATAAGTTTTTTTTTTCGGTTTTTTCGATTTTTGGTTATTTCGGTTCGGTTCGTCGGTTTAGCTCGGTCCGGATCGGTTTTGAACACCCCTAACTGCACCCATTCTTGAAGCCTCTTTTGCAAGCATCAAAACTGATATACAATCTCTGAAACAAGTTTGGCCCTTGTGGCTAGGGTAAGGTGTTCATATGTGCAGTGCTCCCGGGATTGCTTTTGTGTATCTCATTCAGATAGTCCCTAAGCTTCCCAAATTGAGCACCTTCACTGCCCAACACAGTCTCCCTAGCTTGATTTATTGCTCTAGTAATCATCTTCCGATTCAGTTGAACATTATAGTCTTCTTTCATATGTTGCATTGCCTCCCTAGGTGTCAACTTTGGTTGCGTTTTTAGTCTCAGCCCCAATTTCTCAGCCACCCATTTTTTATCAGCAAGGTTGCTTCCATAATCCCGGCCACATGTGTGCTCATTGTGAAATGTCTTGACCTCAAAAGACTTGGTAACCGAGTTCTTCGACACAAAAATTAGCCAAGAACAATCTTCCTCAGCACAGGTTGCTCTAACTCTCCCCGGCTCATTTTTTAGGTATATGCAATCCCTTCCATATTATACAAAGACATCCTTAAGTGCCCTTTTAAATTGCTCCATAGTTGCAAACTGTATCCCTAGTCTAAACTGCACCTCTTCAAATGTTTTGCCCTCATTAAAATCTGGACCAGAAGGGCCCTTCTCATCATCAGATGAAACTGGAGTCACAAAACCCTCAGACTCATACTCATAAATAATATCATAACCATCAACAAATTCTTCACCAGCCTGAGTTGCAACCCCCTTCTGCCCCACATTTCCCTCACTAGTTGGGCCTTCCATATTACCCAGATCCGGCCCAACACAGCCTCCACTACCTGGGCCTTGGCCCAACCATGAATCTTCACTGCTAGGCCCACTTTCCATTTCTGTATTCAGAACATGTTTCATCCTCCTCTTACCAGTATATCTCCTGGAGGCCCTTCTCTTTGCCATGGTGTTAGGTGAGCAAGACTTCCAATTTTTCTTCTTTTTACTTTGTACATCAACAGCCTCCTCAGAACTGTCAGTTTCATACCCAGGAGGAGGAGGCTTGTAAGGTTAATCTTCAGCACTCTCGTATGAATCGTAGGAGGAGGAAGAAGATTTTGAAAAATCTATCACCGGCAAGACATCCTCATCTTCAGATACCCATTCCTCCTCCACAGGCTCATCGTCAGTTACATCAGGGATATCCACTCCATGCTCAAAGTAAAGGTGGAACTCCTTTAGATTATGCCTCATAGTGAAGTGGTAGCGCGAAATTGTGAACAATACTTTTCACAACTCTCATAATCCCTGGTCATGAACTCCAAAAACTTGGTGGTTCAATTCCATGGCATTACACAACTTCGCACAACTAACCAGCAAGTGCACTGGGTCGTCCAAGTAATACCTTACGTGAGTAAGGGTCGATCCCACGGAGATTGTTAGCATTGAAGCAAGCTATGGTCATCTTGTAAATCTTAGTCAGGCAAACTCAAATGTATATGATGATGAACGAAAATAACATAAAGATAAAGATAGAGATACTTATGTATATCATTGGTGTAAGAGCTTCAGACAAGTGTATGAAGATGCCTTCCCTTCCGTCTCTCTGCTTTCCTACTGTCTTCATCCAATCCTTCTTACT
This sequence comes from Arachis stenosperma, assembly GCF_014773155.1. Taxonomy (NCBI): domain Eukaryota; kingdom Viridiplantae; phylum Streptophyta; class Magnoliopsida; order Fabales; family Fabaceae; genus Arachis; species Arachis stenosperma. The sequence continues at coordinate 156,627,084 of NC_080385.1, forward strand.
CCTTTCCATGGCAAGCTCGTGTAGGGTTTCACTGTTGTCAGCAGCTACCTCCCATCCTCTCAGTGAAAGCGATTGCATATGTCCTGTCACGGCATAGCGGAATTCAGCTGTCGGTTCTCGGTCAGGCCGGAATAATATCCATCGATACTTTTGCGTCTGTCACTAACGCCCTAGCCTGCTAGGAGTTTGAAGCACGTCACAGTCATTCAGTCATTGAATCCTACTCAGAATACCACAAACAAGGTTTAGACCTTCCGGATTCTCTTGAATGCCGCCATCAGGTCCTGCCTATACCACGAAGATTCCGATTAAAGAATCCAAGAGATATTCACTAAGCCTCATATGCTTGTAGAACAAGAGTGGTTGTCAGTCACCTTGTTCATGAGTGAGAATGGTGATGGGCGTCAATCATCACCTTCATCATGTTGAAGAACAAGTGATATCTTGGATAAAGAACAAGCGGAATTGAATGGAAGAACAATAGTCATTGCATTAATACTCGAGGTACAGCAGAGCTCCACACCTTAATCTATGGTGTGTAGAAACTCCACCGTTGAAAATACATAAGAACAAGGTCTAGGCATGGCCGAATGGCCAGCCTCCCAAAGGTCTAGGATAGCATAAAACGAAGATAGCTACCAAAGTCTCTCTAATACAATAGTAAAAGGTCCTACTTATAGAAAACTAGTACATAGATGAGTAAATGACATAAAAATCCACTTCCGGGCCCACTTGGTGTGTGCTTGGGCTGAGCAATGAAGCTTTTTCGTGTAGAGACTCTCCTTGGAGTTAAACGCCAGCTTTAGTGCCAGTTTGGGCGTTTAACTCCCAATTAGGTGCCAGTTCCGGCGTTTAACGCTGGAATTTCTTGAGGTGACTTTGAACGCCGGTTTGGGCCATCAAATCTTGGGCAAAGTATGGACTATTATATATTGCTGGAAAGCCCAGGATGTCTACTTTCCAACGCCGTTGAGAGCGCGCCAATTGGGATTCTGTAGCTCCAGAAAATCCACTTCGAGTGCAGGGAGGTCAGAATCCAACAGCATCTGCAGTCCTTTTGAGTCTCTGGATCAGATTTTTGCTCAAGTCCCTCAATTTCAGCCAGAAAATACCTGAAATCACAGAAAAACACACAAACTCATAGTAAAGTCCAGAAAAGTGAATTTTAACTAAAAACTAATAAAAATATACTAAAAACTAACTAGATCATACTAAAAATATACTAAAAACAATGCCAAAAAGCATACAAATTATCCGCTCATCACAACACCAAACTTAAATTGTTGCTTGTCCCCAAGCAACTGAAGATCAAATAAGATAAAAAGAAGAGAATATGCAATGAACTCCAAAAACATCTATGAAGATCAGTATTAATTAGATGAGCGGGGCTTTTATCTTTTTGCCTCTGAATAGTTTTGGCATCTCACTCTATCCCTTGTAATTCAGAATGATTGGCTTCTTTAGGAACTCAGAATCCAGATAGTGTTAATAATTCTCCTAGTAAAGTATGATGATTCTTGAACATAGCTATTTCTTGAGTCTTGGCCGTGACCCAAAGTACTCTGTCTTCCAGTATTACCACCGGATACATACATGCCACAGACACATAATTGGGTGAACCTTTTTAGATTGTGACTCAGCTTTGCTAAAGTCCCCAATTAGAGGTGTCCAGGGTTCTTAAGCACACTCTTATTTGCCTTGGATCACAACTTTATTTCTTTCTTTTTTTTTTTTATTCTTTCTCTTTTTTTTTTCTTTCGGTTTTTTTTTTCTGCTTTTTCTTGCTTCAAGAATCATTTTTAATGATTTTTCAGATCCTCAGTAACATGTCTCCTTTTTCATCATTCTTTCAAGAGCCAACATTCATGAACCACAAGTTCAAAAGACATATGCACTGTTCAAGCATACATTCAGAGAACAAAAGTGTTGCCACCACATCAAAATAATTAAATTATTATAAAATTCAGAATTCATGCAATTCTTTCCTTTATCAATTAAGCACGTTTTTATTCAAGAAAGGTGATGGATTCATAGGACATTCATAACTTTAAGGCATAGACACTAAGATACTAATGATCATAAGACACAAACATGGATAAACATAAAGCATAATTTTCGAAAAACAGAAGAATAAAGAACAAGGAAATCAAGGAACGGGTCCACCTTAGTGATGGCGGCTCTTTCTTGCTCTTGAAGATCCTATGGAGTGCTTGAGCTCCTCAATGTCTCTTCCTTGTCTTAGTTGCTCCTCCCTCATGATTCTTTGGTCTTCTCTAATTTCATGGAGGAGAATGGAGTGTTCTTGATGCTCCACCCTTAGTTGTCCCATGTTGGAACTCAACTCTCCTAGGGAGGTGTTTAATTGCTCCCAATAATTTTGTGGAGGAAAGTGCATCCCTTGAGGAATCTCAGGGATCTCATGGTGAGAGGGGTCTCTTGTGTACTCCATCCTTTTCTTGGTGATGGGCTTGTCCTCATCAATGGGGGTATCTCCCTCTATGTCAACTCCAACTGAATAACAGAGGTGACAGATGAGATGAGGAAAGGCTAACCTTGCCAAAGTGGAGGTCTTGTCCGCCACCTTGTAGAGTTCTTGGGCTATAACCTCATGAACTTCTATTTCTTCTCCAATCATGATGCTATGGATCATGATGGCCCGGTCTATGGTAACTTCGGACCGGTTGCTAGTGGGAATGATTGAGCGTTGTATGAACTCTAACCATCCTCTAGCCACGGGCTTGAGGTCATGCCTTCTCAATTGAACCGGCTTTCCTCTTGAATCTTGCTTCCATTGTGCGCCCTCTTCACATATGGTTGTGAGGACTTGGTCCAACCTTTGATCAAAGTTGACCCTTCTAGTGTAAGGGTGCTCATCTCCTTGCATCATAGGCAAGTTGAACGCCACCCTCACACTCTCCGGACTAAAATCCAAGTATTTCCCCCGAACCATAGTGAGATAATTCTTTGGATTCGGGTTCACACTTTGGTCATGGTTCTTGGTGATCCATGCATTGGCATAGAACTCTTGAACCATCAAGATTCCGACTTGTTGAATGGGGTTGGTAAGCACTTCCCAACCTCTTCTTCGGATCTCATGGCGGATCTCCGGATATTCACCCTTTTTGAGTGAAAAGGGGACTTCGGGGATCACCTTATTCAAGGCCACAACTTCATAGAAGTGGACTTGATGCACCCTTGAGAGGAATCTATCCATCTCCCATGACTCGGAGGTGGAAGCCTTTGCCTTCCCTTTCCTCTTTCTAGAGGTTTCTCCGGCCTTGGATGCCATAAATGGTTATGGAAAAATGAAAAAGCAACGCTTTTACCACACCAAACTTAAAATGTTTGCTCGTCCTCGAGCAAAAGAAGAAAGAAGAGAGTAGAAGAAGAAGAAATGAGGAAGAGGGGGAAGGTGGTGTGTTCGGCCAAGAAGGGAAAGAAGGGGTGTTTAGGTTGTGTGAAAATGAAGGGTTGAAGAAGGGTATATATATAGGAGAGAGGGGAGTAATGGTTCGGCCATGATGGGTGGGTTTGGGAGGGAAAGTGGTTTGAATTTGAAGGGTGAGGTTGGTGGGGATTTATGAAGGATGGATGTGAGTGGTGAAGAGAAAGATGGGATTTGATAGGTGAAGGGTTTTTGGGGAAGAGGTATTGAGGTGATTGGTGAATGGGGGAAGAAGAGAGAGAGTGATGGTGGGGTCCTGTGGGGTCCACAGATCCTGTGGTGTCAAGGAAAAGTCATCCCTGCACCAAATGTTGCTCAAAATCACGTTTTGAGGTATTTCTGGCGTTAAACGCCGGGCTGGTGCCCATTCCTGGCGTTTAACGCCAGGTTGTTGCCCTTTACTGGCGTTTAACGCCAGTCTGGTGCCCCTTTCTGGCGTTAAACGCCCAGAATGGTGCCAGACTGGGCGTTAAACGCCCAACAGCTAGCATTACTGGCGTTTGAACGCCAGCTTCTTCTCCTCCAGGGTGTGCTATTTTTCTTCCTGTTTTTCATTCTGTTTTTGCTTTTTTCATTGTTTTTGTGACTTCTTATGATCATCAACCTACAAAAAAGATAAAATAACAAAAGAAAATAATTAGCTATAAAACATTGGGTTGCCTCCCAACAAGCGCTTCTTTAATGTCATTAGCTTGACAGAGGACTCTCATGGAGCCTCAGAAATACTCAGAACCGTGTTGGAACCTCCCAACACCAAACTTAGAGTTTGAATGTGGTGGTTCAACACCAAACTTAGAGTTTGGTTGTGGCCTCCCAACACCAAACTTAGAGTTTGACTGTGGGGGCTCTGCTTGGCTCTGTTTTGAGAGAAGCTCTTCATGCTTCCTCTCCATGATGATAGAGGGATGTCCTTGGGCCTTAAACACCAAGGATTTTTCATTCACTTGAATGATCAACTCTCCTCTATCAACATCAATCACAGCCTTTGCTGTGGCTAGGAAGGGTCTGCCAAGGATGATGGATTCATCCATGCACTTCCCAGTCTCTAGGACTATGAAATCAGTAGGGATGTAATGGTCTTCAATCTTTACCAAAACATTCTCTACAAGTCCATGAGCTTGTTTTCTTGAATTGTCTGCCATCTCTAATGAGATTCTTGCAGCTTGCACCTCAAAGATCCCTAATTTCTCCATTACAGAGAGGGGCATGAGGTTTACACTTGACCCTAAGTCACACAAGGCCTTCTTGAAGGTCATGGTGCCTATGGTACAAGGTATAGAAAACTTCCCAGGATCTTGCCTCTTTAGAGGCAGTTTCTGCCTAGACAAGTCATCCAGTTCTTTGGTGAGCAAAGGTGGTTCTTCCTCCCAAGTCTCATTTCCAAATAACTTGTCATTTAGCTTCATGATTGCTCCAAGGTATTTAGCAACTTGCTCTTCAGTGACATACTCATCCTCTTCAGAGGAAGAATACTCATCAGAGCTCATGAATGGCAGAAGTAAGTCCAATGGAATCTCTATGGTCTCAATTTGAGCCTCAGATTCCCATGGTTCCTCATTGAGGAACTCAGAGGAGATTGGTACACGCCCACTGAGGTCTTCCTCAGTGGCGTCCTCCTCCTCTCTTTCCTCTCCATATTCGGCCATGTCTATGGCTTTGCACTCTCCTTTTGGATTTTCTTCTGTATTACTTGGAAGAGTACTAGGAGGGAGTTCAGTAATTTTCTTGCTCAGCTGTCCCACTTGTCCTTCCAAATTTCTGATGGAGGACCTTGTTTCATTCATAAAACTTTGAGTGGTCTTTATTAGATCAGAGACCATTGTTGCTAAGTCAGAAGTACTCTGCTTAGAACTCTCTGTCTGTTGCTGAGAAGATGATGGAAAAGGCTTGCTATTGCTAAACCTGTTTCTTCCACCATTATTGTTATTGAAACCTTGTTGAGGTCTCTCTTGATTCTTCCATGAGAAATTTGGGTGATTTCTCCATGAAGAATTATAGGTGTTTCCATAGGGTTCTCCTAGGTAATTCACCTCTTCCATTGAAGGGTTCTCAGGATCATAAGCTTCTTCCTCAGATGAAGCATCCTTAGTACTGTTTGGTGCATTTTGCATTCCAGACAGACTTTGAGAAATCAAATTGACTTGTTGAGTCAATATCTTGTTCTGAGCCAATATGGCATTCAGAGTGTCAATCTCAAGAACTCCTTTCTTCTGACTAGTCCCATTGTTCACAGGATTCCTTTCAGAAGTGTACATGAATTGGTTATTTGCAACCATTTCAATCAATTCTTGAGCTTCTGCAGGTGTCTTCTTCAGATGAAGAGATCCTCCAGCAGAGCTATCCAAAGACATCTTGGATAGTTCAGAGAGACCATCATAGAAAATACCTATGATGCTCCATTCAGAAAGCATGTCTGAAGGACATCTTCTGATTAATTGTTTGTATCTTTCCCAAGCTTCATAGAGGGATTCTCCATCCTTCTGTCTGAAGGTTTGGACTTCCACTCTAAGCTTACTCCATCTTTGTGGTGGAAAGAACTTTGCCAAGAAGGCATTGACTAGCTTTTCCCAAGAGTCCAGGCTTTCTTTAGGTTGAGAATCCAACCATATTCTAGCTCTGTCTCTTACAGCAAAAGGGAATAGCATCAGTCTGTAGACCTCAGGGTTAACCCCATTAGTCTTGACTGTGTCACAGATTTGCAAGAATTCAGCTAAGAACTGATGAGGATCTTCCATTGGAAGTCCATGGAACTTGCAATTCTGTTGCATGAGAGAAACTAATTGAGGCTTAAGCTCAAAGTTGTTTGCTCCAATGGCAGGGATAGAGATGCTTCTCCCATAAAAATCAGGAGTAGGTGCAGTGAAGTCACCCAGCACCTTCCTTGCATTGTTGGCATTGTTGTTGTTTTCGGCTGCCATGTGTTCTTCTTCCTTGAAGAATTCGGTCAGGTCCTCTAAAGAGAGTTGTGATTTAGCTTCTCTTAGCTTTCTCTTCAAGGTCCTTTCAGGTTCAGGATCAGCTTCAACAAGAATGCCTTTGTCTCTGCTCCTGCTCATATGAAATAGGAGAGAAAAAGAAAATGTGGAATCCTCTATGTCACAGTATAGAGATTCCTTGAAGTGTCAGAGGAAAAGAGAAATAGTAAGAAGAAGGAGAAGAAGAATTCGAACTTTAATTAGATAAGGTTCGAATTGTGCATTTAGAAGGAGTGGTACTCCATAAATAGAAGGATGTGGGAAGGAGGGAAGAGAATTTTCGAAAATTCAATTAAAAGATTTTGAAAACATTTTGAAAATTTGATTGATAATTTTCGAAAATTAAAAGTGAAAAAGAAATCAAGTGATTTTTGAAAAAGATTTTGAAATTAGAAATTAAAAAGATTTGATTGAAAACTATTTTAAAAAAGATGAGGTTAAAAAGATTTGATTGAAAAGTTATGGTTTTAAAAAGATGTGATTGAGAAGATATGATTTGAAAACAATTTTAAAGGATATGATTTGAAAACAATTTGAAAAGATGTGATTTTAAAAAAATTGATGACTTGCCTAACAAGAAAAGATATGATTCAAACATAAAACCTTCCCTAATAGAAAAGGCAAAAAATGTTCAATCAAATCATTAATTGTTAGTAAGTATCTTTGAAAAAGGAAAGAAATTGATTTTGAAAACATTTGATTGAAAAGATATGATTTGAAAAAGATTTGGTTTTGAAAAACTTTGAAAACTTGAAAAAAAAATTGATTTGAAAAACAAAATCTTCCCCTAGCACCATCCTGGCGTTAAACGCCCAGAATGGTATACATTCTGGCGTTTAACGCCCAAAATGCTACCTTTTTGGGCGTTAAACGCCCAACCAGGTACCCTGGCTGGCGTTTAAACGCCAGTCTGCCTTCTTCACTGGGCATTTTTGAATACTCAGCTTTTTCTTGTATAATTCCTCTGCAGTATGTTCTGAATCTTCAATTCTTTGTATTATTGACTTGAAAAGACACAAATTAAAAATATTTTTGGATTTTTAATAATCAAAATGCAACAAGAATCAAATAACAATGCATGCAAGACACCAAACTTAGCAGTTTGTGTACTACTGACACTATATGAGACACATAAATACTCAAGCCAAAAGAATTCAAAGATCAGAGCAAGAAATCATCAAGAATTACTTGAAGATCCTTAAGACACATGAATGAATGCATGTAATTGACACCAAACTTAAGATGAGACACTAGACTTAAGCAAGAAACAGCAAATATTTTTTTGGTTTTTATGATTTTGTAATTTTTTTGTGTTTTTCGAAAATTAAGTGGAAAAAGGTATCAAAATTCTTAATGAGAATTCCAGGAATCAGTGCAATGCTAGTCTAAGACTCCGGTCCAGGAATTAGACATGGCTTCACAGCCAGCCAAGCTTTCAAAGAAAGCTTCGGTCCAAAACACTAGACATGACCAAAGGTCAGCCAAGCCTTAGCGGATCACTGCTCCAAAAGCAAAATTGATGAAAATCAACAAGCTCTTGTGGTGATAAGTTGAAACCTCGGTCCAATCAGATTAGACATGGCTTCTCAGCCAGCCAGATTTCAACAAATCATCATGAAACTCTAGAATTCATCTTCAAGAATTTCGAAAAAAAATAAATACCTAATCTAAGCAACAAGATGAACCGTCAGTTGTCCAAACTAGAACAATCCCAGGCATTGTTACCAAAAGCTTGCTCAAAACTTGAACAATCCCCGGCAACGGCGCCAAAAACTTGGTAGCGCGAAATTGTGAACAATACTTTTCACAACTCTCATAATCCCTGGTCATGAACTCCAAAAACTTGGTGGTTCAATTCCATGGCATTACACAACTTCGCACAACTAACCAGCAAGTGCACTGGGTCGTCCAAGTAATACCTTACGTGAGTAAGGGTCGATCCCACGGAGATTGTTAGCATTGAAGCAAGCTATGGTCATCTTGTAAATCTTAGTCAGGCAAACTCAAATGTATATGATGATGAACGAAAATAACATAAAGATAAAGATAGAGATACTTATGTATATCATTGGTGTAAGAGCTTCAGACAAGTGTATGAAGATTCCTTCCCTTCCGTCTCTCTGCTTTCCTACTGTCTTCATCCAATCCTTCTTACTCCTTTCCATGGCAAGCTCGTGTAGGGTTTCACTGTTGTCAGCAGCTACCTCCCATCCTCTCAGTGAAAGCGATTGCATATGTCCTGTCACAGCATAGCGGAATTCAGCTGTCGGTTCTCGGTCAGGCCGGAATAATATCCATCGATACTTTTGCGTCTGTCACTAACGCCCTAGCCTGCTAGGAGTTTGAAGCACGTCACAGTCATTCAGTCATTGAATCCTACTCAGAATACCACAGACAAGGTTTAGACCTTCCGGATTCTCTTGAATGCCGCCATCAGGTCCTGCCTATACCACGAAGATTCCGATTAAAGAATCCAAGAGATATTCACTAAGCCTCATATGCTTGTAGAACAAGAGTGGTTGTCAGTCACCTTGTTCATGAGTGAGAATGGTGATGGGCGTCAATCATCACCTTCATCATGTTGAAGAACAAGTGATATCTTGGATAAAGAACAAGCGGAATTGAATGGAAGAACAATAGTAATTGCATTAATACTCGAGGTACAGCAGAGCTCCACACCTTAATCTATGGTGTGTAGAAACTCCACCGTTGAAAATACATAAGAACAAGGTCTAGGCATGGCCGAATGGCCAGCCTCCCAAAGGTCTAGGATAGCATAAAACGAAGATAGCTACCAAAGTCTCTCTAATACAATAGTAAAAGGTCCTACTTATAGAAAACTAGTACATAGATGAGTAAATGACATAAAAATCCACTTCCGGGCCCACTTGGTGTGTGCTTGGGCTGAGCAATGAAGCTTTTTCGTGTAGAGACTCTCCTTGGAGTTAAACGCCAGCTTTAGTGCCAGTTTGGGCGTTTAACTCCCAATTAGGTGCCAGTTCCGGCGTTTAACGCTGGAATTTCTTGAGGTGACTTTGAACGCCGGTTTGGGCCATCAAATCTTGGGCAAAGTATGGACTATTATATATTGCTGGAAAGCCCAGGATGTCTACTTTCCAACGCCGTTGAGAGCGCGCCAATTGGGCTTCTGTAGCTCCAGAAAATCCACTTCGAGTGCAGGGAGGTCAGAATCCAACAGCATCTGCAGTCCTTTTGAGTCTCTGGATCAGATTTTTGCTCAGGTCCCTCAATTTCAGCCAGAAAATACCTGAAATCACAGAAAAACACACAAACTCATAGTAAAGTCCAGAAAAGTGAATTTTAACTAAAAACTAATAAAAATATACTAAAAACTAACTAGATCATACTAAAAATATACTAAAAACAATGCCAAAAAGCATACAAATTATCCGCTCATCATGAAGTCGCACATGTTGTTGAACTCCTTATCACCATAGAGCACATGCAGACCATCCTCGAACTCAATAACAGTTGGGTCGTGCCAGTAGATTTGTTTGTATGTCAAGTACCCGAAACCCTTGAAAAGTTCCTCCAAGTCCTTCTTGTTTACGAAATCAATATCATTGGAGGAAACTTCTCTACCTTCCCGTCTAAGTATTGTAGCTTACCATTAGCTCTAACAAGCTTTCCGCCATAGTTAAATACAGGGATCACAAACACAGACATCTGTAACATTTAAAAACAGTTTTACTGTAATGCACAACAATGCCACCAACATTATCATCACTAAAACCACTACATACAAATTTCATTACCCGGATTACTAACTACGTTTATCAACCCCTAGCATTATCAAACCCTAATTAAAAATAGTGTTTCTTCTTAACCACTTTATCCATTAATCATACTAATCATCTCGAACGTAAAGTTCCTCACATCACACACCGTATAGACATGCAAGGAAAACAACTACATTCTTAACTAACACAATGTGAAAATAAAAAAACTGAACTAACCTTTCACTGCCGTCTCACACAGTGAACGTCTATGCCCTGCACATGTTCGTCGCAGATTCGATTATACCAGACTTCCGTTCTAGCGTCGTGCAAAGGTTCTGGAGGAAAACAATGGTGGAAGATGAAGTGTTAGGGCTTTTTAGTGAATGAATGAAAAGAAGAGGGAGATTACAGTAAATGTACTTCGAAAGTGAAGGGGAATATTAACCCAATGCAACGACGCCGTTTGAGTTGCAGGGAGGGGGTTTTAAGTCCCTGCAACAACTTCTACTTACACGTGACACATTCAATTGACACCTCAGCCTCCACCTGACACGTCATCCAGGCAACCTGTTAGCAACCGGTCACAGGGGTCGATTCGTTCACTGTTGTCGTTGGTTGAGGATCGGTAGAGGTTTCTGGATGATAAAGGTACGATATGTCCTAGTTTAAAATGTTCAGGGGGCGGAAAGGGTATTTACCCTAAAAAATAAAACAGATATAAAACTATGAATTTATAATGACAAGAAATATTTTTATTAAAATTTGACATATTTATAGATTTTTTATTTAAATTAATTAAATATATCATTTACTGGTAAATAATAAAATATTTATAATTTGAGAGATTTTTTAAGTTTTTGAAATGTTTGGAGAATTATGTTATTAGATTACAACTTTTGAAAAATACAAACACAAATACAACTTCTATAAATTTATAGAAATTGCGACATTCTTTTGCGGATTAGAATTGCATGTAAATCGTTACATCTTGTCGCGGTTTATGTTAAACGGTGTGCATGCAGAAACCGCTACTCCTGTAGCGATTTTTGAAAGAATAGACAACATGAGGAACTACAGCAGTCTACAGCGATTTCTTCACAATGTGACTACTTAAAAAATGTCCATATGTATGTTTGACAAATACGTTAGAAAAAGGAAAAGTACGTTTGAATCTCTTAAAATTAAATGAGAAATTTATTTCTTTTTTACGAATCTTAAGGATACCAGTAACCATTATTTTTATGGCTTTACAGTAGGTTCTAGTTTACAGTAGTTCTTAGTTCCAATTTTTTTCCATCAAAATCTCTTAAATTTGTTTCAATCACTAGTAAGTGAATATTTTAATTTTTTTATTATATTTAATACTCGTTTTCATATTTTAATGTTTATTTTTTTTGTTCATATGATATATGTTATTAGTTTTATGAAATTTTTATTCTTTCTTATCTGTATGAGTTTTTTTTTCTATTATTTGATGTACTCTATTTTTGTTTTGTATAAAAAATTTTATTTTTTATTCGACTTTGTAAAATTTGTAATTGTAATTATTATCTAATACATTTATTATCAAAATTTTAGATAATATGAATTATGATCCTATCAAAAAGAACAAAACAAATGAAAAACTAATTATAAGTAACAATAGAATCATAAATAATAAAAATTTATAGTTTAAAATAATACTAAATTACTGATAATACTAAAAAAATTATAAAATATTTTCTTTTTTATTTGACATTATAAAATTTATAATACTCTATTTTAAATTTTTATTTTTTATTGTATTTATTTTATTTATAATGATAAATAATTTTTATATTATTTTTTTTAATGTTCTAATTTTTCATGTATATTATTTTTTTTGCAATTCTTATTATTTCTTTGTTCATGTTAACTTTTTTTTTATTATTTACTGTTCTTTATGTTTAATATTTTTGTTTTGGTTAAAACTTTTTTATTTTTTACTCGATTCGATAAATTTATAATTATATTATAATTTTTTATAATATAAATTAGGATCCCATTCAAAAATCTTCAAGTGAACAATCTGCTATTACCTCCATCGGATTTATATTCATCCAACTTTTGAAGAAATTGCTGTAGGCTAACTATCATAGTTTTTTCATGTTGCCTATTCTTTCAGAAACCGCTACACAAGCTGTAGCAATTTCTGTATACACGCCGTTTAATGTAAATCGCGACAAAATATAACGGTTTATATGCAACTTTGATCGGCAGGAGAGTGTCGCAGCTTCTGTAAATTTATAAAAGTTACATTTACGTTTGTAATTTTCAAAAGTAGTAATCTTGGTAACATATAATTCTCCAAATAATTTAAATAGGTAAATTGTCTTTTAAAAAGCATATATAACTCAACATAACAACCACGTAGTGGGAACACTCAGACTTCAAAATTAGTTTATTTATCTTTTATTTTAAATAATTAATTAATTGATATGTTAAGAAATTTTAATTTATTTAATGTAAAATAATAACATATTAGATTAACTTTTTTTTTGAAGGCAAATTACTAAAATAAAATATTTAGACTCTAAAATTACGAAAATATAATTTTTATAGTTTAAATACGAAATGCAATTTTTTACAAAATTATGTAAACTTCAAGATTTACGTTGATAACGAATTTGGCTAAAAACTGTGGTAGGGTTCCACGATTTCTGTGTGAATAAGTACACTCTAACTCTTTTACATAAATAAACTTTGATGTGGGAGAGATCAAAGACATATCTTTCATTTTTTATGGCAATATAATAATGGAAGCATATAAATATACTACAGAGAGAGGAGTTAGTTAAAAGTATAACATGAAGCTATAGAGAAATGAGAATGTTTGCATTCTTTTGAAAAGTTTGCATATAAATCATGGTGACTGATGAGTGATGACGTGACAAGTATGCATTCATCGTGACAAAATCTTATAACTATATAAACGTGAACTTGATTGATTAACTTCTCTATATCATGTTAATGGTGATGATGATCACTCCTTGAAGCAAATTTCTATGTCAATGAATCTATCATAATATTGGAGTAGAAAAAACTTCATGAATATTAAGTATTAACTCACAAGTCATAATTCACACATGATCCTTCAGTTACCTCACCCAAACCCAAAAACTATAAAATACATTTGTCTCTTTTTTTTTTTTCCTCTAGAATTGCCTATCATGGCTTGATAACATTTTAGGTTCAAATGTGGAATAAATGTTTATATACTTATAAGAGGAAAAACTTTGATGCTACATTTGCTGATATTCACAAGAAGATAATTTGATTCTTTATATACAAAATACCTTACTTTAATTCCTCGAGAGCATCTAAATCCAAAATAATCCATCACAAGCTCTCTATTTCAAATAGTATTAACATCATTATCATCATAATCTCCAAACATAGAAAGAGAAAAGGAGCAATGGGCACTTTAAATGCTCTGTCAATATATATCATCTCATAATCACCTTCTTGCATTGTAATAAATACACCACAAGAAAATCAAGATTTTGCTACGCTTTTAAAGCGTGGCAAAAAGTGGAAAAAAAGCGTAGCGATAGCTTTTCACCACGCTTTTAAAACAACCGACACACTTTTGAAATGGTCACAATTGCTAGCGTGCCGGTTGTTCTATTGTCACACTTTTGGTGACCTATGACCACGCTTTTTTTGTCGCCGCGCTTTTATCTATTGCCACGCTTTTAAGCATGGCCGTATGCGAAAGGATATGACCACGCTTTTAAAGCGTGCCAGTAGCTAGATATGGCTACGCTTTTAAAGGGTGCCAATAGCTAGAGATACGGCTACGCTTCTAAAGTGTGGCAAAGTCACGAGAGATATGACTATGCTTTTAAAGCGTGCCAATAGCTACAGATATTAGGGATGTCAATGGGGCAGGGCGGGGGCAGGGATGCCTCCCTGGTCCCCATCCCCGCTCCCAGATTTATTCTCTGTCCCCACCCCCGTTCCCCGCCGTGGGGGAATATTGCTCCACATTCCCATTCCCCATCTATCTGATAATTCTAACTAATTATTAATTTCCATATGAATAGAGATGTAAGTATCCATTCTATACAAAAATAACAAGATTTTATACAAAAAATCTAAACGACAAGATGGTGACTATTTTCGAAATGACGCAGTGGAGGAACGCAACGGCGAGCCAGAGGATAGAGAAGTGGATAAGATGGGAGACACGACAAAGAGAAGAATGGACACGATGACAAAGTTACGGAAAGGAACGCCGCAAATAGAGAGTACGACGCAGTGAGGATCATGGCACGGTGAGGTGTGACAATGCGGTGAGAAGGGAGAGCAGCGAGAGGGTGGTTGCAGAGAGGTTGGATGGAGTATGGACATCGTTAGGGATTTCTGAATTGAAGAAAAGTTATGCAAATGAGGATTAGGAGTTTTGGGTTTCTATGTGTGTGTGTGTGTGTGTGTGTGTGTGTGAAATGACTAAAAAACATATATGAGAAATAAACTATTAAGAACAATTCAGTAAATTTATGAACTTCGGGGATTAGCGGGGATGGGGCGGGGATCCCCGCTCGGGTCTCCGCGCTGCCTCGGGAGAATTTTGTCCCCTGTTCCCATCCCCACGGAAAAAATTCCCCATAGTCGGATCCCATTCGGGGCAGTCCCCGCAGGGATCCCCGTGTCTCAGGGAGTTTTGCCATCCCTAACAAATATGGCTATGCTTTTAAAGTGTGCCAGTAGCTAGAGATATGCCCACACTTTAAAAGCGTGCCAATAGCTATAGATTTGGCTACGCTTTAAAGTTTAGAGTTCCAACACCCAAATTCATGTTATTGAATGTTTATAAATCCATTCATACTTGATGAATAAAGAATTGAAGCCAATCATAAACCTAAATAGATATTTGCAATGCAACAAATAATATATCCAAATGATGGCGAATAACTTCTAAACTTGGGTTAATTATATATAGTGGAACTTGGTGCAAGCATAAACTGCTGGATTCCTTCTACGGTTTATGCTTATTTTCCATTCACATAGAAATCGTGGAACCCCTACCATGGTTTTTAACCAAATTCGTTATCAACGTAAATGGCAGAACCCCATCAACAGTTTATGTGTATTTTAAAACCGTGGGACTCCTCCCGCGGTTTACATAGTTTTGTAGAAAGTTACATTTTCGTATCTAAACTGCAAAAGTTATATTTCGGTAATTTTAGAACTCAAATATTTTATTTTGGTGATTTGTCTTTTTTTTTAATTAATTAATTGTCATATTAAAATATTTGAACTTCAGTAGTTAGAGTATGTATTAATATGTTAGTTTAATTTTTTTTTTTACAATTAGATAGGGTAACTTGTTATACTTAATTAATTGATATGTTTATTTATTTGGATTCAATTTGCTAAAAGAATAATAGTTAGGAGTGAATATTAGAACAAAATTAATTATTTAATTATATATGAAGTTATATTTTTTTACTAAAAAATTTTATTATAGTAAGATATAATTAAATAATTGTGTTTTATTATTATCTTGTAAATTTGAAAATTTTAATTAAATTATTTATTTACTTATTTATAACATTTAGTTACATTCAATTATTTAATTAGTCCATTTTAAAATTTAAATAAATAATATTTTATGACATAATCTCAATTATGTTGTGACGATGATGGATAAGGATGATGGATCTCCATTTATGGATAGATCATTTATGGATAAGGATGAAAGAAACAAATTCTTAGGATGAAGCAAACTTAACGAAGTTTGAAACTTAAACTTTGTATGCCTATAAATAAGCATGAACTAATGCAAAAGGAACATACACAGCAACAATAAAAATACTCTTCCTTCTTTCATATACAATTCCCTTTCTTTCTATTTCTCTCTTTAAGTTCTTAATAAGTTACAATATATATACTACGAGTAAATAGATAAGTTACTTCTATTATTATAGTGAGATAATTATATTAGTGAATACCAATACTAGAGTCTTTTATTTATACTTCTTTATTTTATATTTATTATATCTTCCTTATTTATTTATTTTACAACACCTTATCAGCACGAGACTCTGATCAAATTTTAGGAAGACTCGGGTAATAAATTTTTATTATGTTGAAACTCTCTCATCTTGAATTTAATGCTCTTGATATATCTGGAAATAACTATTTATCATGGATACTAGATGCTGAAATCCATCTTGATTCAATGGATCTTGGAGATACCATTAAGGTTGAAAATAATACATCCCAGAAGGATAAAGCTAAAGCCATGATTTTCCTTCGTCGTCATATTGATGAAAGATTGAAAAATGAATATCTCACATTAAAAGATCCTGTAAATCTATGGAAAGACCTTGAAAAAAGGTACAATCATAAAAAACGGTGATACTTTCTCAAACCTGATATGAATGGATGCACTTGCGTCGACAGGATTTTAAATCCATAAATAAACATAACTCAGCAATGTCTCAAATTTTGTTTCAAATGATACTGAAAATTACACCACTCATTATGATATATCTGATTTCTTTGAGGATCCTAAAGAAAATATTGGTCATTTGATTAATGATGGAATAGTTTAATATGTGAGATTGTTAAGTATTAATGTAAAAAAATATAAGAAATTTATTGTTAAGTTTTATTTTTATGCATCAGATTTTCAAATATCATGTATAATAAAATATTTATGAATTTCAAAATTACTAAATGTGCCAAGATAATAATAATAAAATTCTTAGTATATACTATACTTCTTAGAAAAACATTTTCAATCAAGAAAATAATTTTACTGCGCAAATATTTCTACTCATTTTATTATTATTTGTCTTTGAAGAAAATGACAAGGATATATAATGAAGATGTATGCCTTGCGGATAGTGCAAGTTTGCACACCATTCTCAAAAGTGATATATATTTTACCCATCTTGTGCCAAAAAAAAATATATTAATATTGTTATTGGCTCAGACAATGTGATAGAAGGCTCCAGAAGAGCTATAATTTTGTTTTCTAGATGAACAAAATTTCATAATAAATAATACACTATTGTCTACTAAGTCTTTAAGGAACTTATTGAGTTTCAAAGGTATTCGCCAAAATGGATATCATATTGAAACAATGAATGAGCAAAATCATGAGTACTTATGTATCACAACTCATGATTTAAATAAAAATATTATATTAGAAAAGTTATCATCACTCTTGTCTGGGTTATATTATACCAAAATTAGTGCAATTGAATCACATGCCATCGTAAACCAAAAGTTTACTAGCCCAAATAAATTCATAACTTGGCATGATCGATAGGATCATCCGGGAACAACCATGATGCGGAGAATTATTGAAAACTCCCATGGACATTCACTAAAGAACCAAAAGATTCTTAAATCTAGTGAATTTTGTTGTGCTGCATGTTCTCAAGGAAAGTTAATTTTAAAGCCATCGCCAGTAAAGATTGTATTCTAGTCCCCTGAATTCCTAGAAAGGATTCAAGACGATATATGCGGACCTATTCATCAACCATGTGGATCTTTTAGATATTTTATGGTCCTAATAGACGTATTTTCAAGATGGTCACATGTGTGCTTGTTGTCTTCTCGCAACCTGGCATTTGCGATATTACTTACTCAAATTATTCGATTAAAAGCACAATTTCTATAAAATTCAATCAAAGCAATTTGTCTTAATAATGCTGGTGAATTCACTTCCCAAGTCTTTGATGCTTATTGTATGCATAACGGAATAAGTGTTGAACATCCAGTAGCTCATGTTCACACACAAAATGGGTTAGCAGAATCACTTATTAAACGCTTCCAATTAATTGCTAGACCCTTACTTATGAGAACAAATTTTCCAACCTTGGTTTGGGGGCATGCTATTTTATATGCCGCAGCACTTATTTGTTTGAGGCCAACGAGTTACCATCAGTTCTCTCCTATGCAATTAGCTTTTGGCGAACAGCCAAATGTTTCCCATTTAAGAATATTCGAGTGTGCGACATATGTTCCCATTTCACCACCTTCTCGCACCAAAATGGGACCCCAAAAAAATTGGAGTTATATGTTGGATATGATTCTCCCTCTATAGTGAAGTATCTTGAGATACAAACTGGAGATATATTTAAAGCTCGATTTGCATATTATCATTTTGATGAATCAAATTTCCAACATTAAGGGGAGAGAATAAGCTTCCTGAAAAGGAATTTAATTGGAATGTATCATCCTTGATTCTTTTAGATCCTCGATCAGGGCAATGGGAACTAGAAGTTCAAAAGATTGTACATTTGCAAAGAATAGCAAATGAATTGCCTGATGCATTTTCTGATACAAAGAGGATAACCAAATATTACATATCAGCAGAAAATACCCCAATTCGAATTGATGTCCCAGTAGGACAAGTGGCCATGGAACAAATTCACGCCAGAAGCGTGGAAGACCGGTTGGTTCCAAAGACAAAAATTCTCGAAAAAGAAAAGAGGTAAATTCTATTCCTGTTGAAAAAGACATGGTAAAGTCACATGCAGCTGTCCAAAATTCTGATATAATTTTAACGCCAAAAGACGTTCAAGTACCTGAAAATTGTGAAAATGACAAGATCTCGATAAATTATGTATTTACAGGAGAAAAATGGGACCAAAATAAGACATTTGTCAATGAAATATTTGCATATAATGTGACATTAAATATCATGCATGAAAGTAAGGATCTTGAGCCAAGAACAGTAGAATAATGTTAACAAAGGAATGATTGGCCAAAATGGGAAGAAGCCATGAAGGCTGAGTTAGACTCACTTGCAAAACATGAAGTCTTTGGACCTATAGTCCGTATACTAGAAGATGTAAAACCTGTTGGATACAGATGGATATTTGTGAGAAAATAAAATGAGAAAAATGAAATTGTACGCTACAAAGCTCAACTTGTGGCACAAGATTTTTCACAAAGGCCTGATATAGATTATGAAAAAACATATTCCCCTGTAGTGGATGCAATAACATTGCGTTATTTGGTCAGTTTATCCGCATATCATAAACTACATATGCATGTAATGGATGTGGTAACAGCCTACTTATACGGATAATTAGATCGTGATATCTATATGAAAGTCCCTGAAGGATTAAAGATATCTAAACCATCTAATAAATATTCGAAAGGGTTATACTCAGTCAAATTACAAAGATCTTTATATGGCCTGAAGCAATCTGGACGAATGTGGTATAATCGTCTTGCTGAGTATCTGGCCAAAAACGGATTCAAGAATGATGATATCTGCCCATGTGTTTTCATAAAGAAATCTACATCTAGATTCATTATAGTTACTGTGTACGTTGATGATTTAAATATCATTAGAACTCCAGAAGAGATTCCAACAATTATAAAAACTCTTAAAAGAAAATTTTGAGTTGAAAGATCTTAGAAAGACTAAATTTTGTCTCGGCCTACAGATCGAGCATACAAAAAATGGGATCTCTATTCATCAAACAACATACACAGAAAAGATCTTGAAGAGATTTTATATGGATAAGTCACATTCGTTAAGTACCCCAATGATCGTAAGGTCTTTGGATATGAAAAATGATTAATTCTGTCCTAAGGAAGAAAATAAAGATATCCTTTATCCTGAAGTACCATATCTTAGTGCTATTGGAGCGCTAATGTATCTTGCTAATAATACACGACCCAATATATCATTTGCTGCGAATTTACTAGCAAGATATAGTTCCTCTCCAACCAGAAGACATTGGAATGGAATCAAACAAATTTTTCGATATCTTCATGGAACGGGTGATATGGGATTGTTTTATCCCTATGGATCCAAGTCACAACTAGTTGGCTATGTAGATGCAGGATACTTGTCTGATCCACACAAAGAGAGATTTCAAACAGGATATATGTTCACATATGGTGGTACAACTATATCATGGAGGTCCACAAAACAGAAAATTGCAACAACATCCTCTAATCGTGCTGAAATACTAGCGATTCATGAAGCAAGTCGCGAGTGTTTTTGGCTCAGAAGTTTGATCCAATATATTCTGTCATCATGTGGACTGATTGATCATAAGATAACTCCAACTATTCTGTTTGAAGATTATACAGCATGCATTGCTCAACTTAAGGGTGGATACATCAAATGTGATAGAACAAAGCATATTTCTCCCAAATTCTTCTTCACACATGATCTTCACAATCAAGAGACAATTGATGTCCAACAGATCTGCTCAAGTGATAATCTGGCATATTTATTTTCTAAGTCACTTCCAAAATCCTTCTTTGAAAAATTGGTATATCAGATTGGGATACGTCGATTTCGAGATATTAAATGATGTCGACAAGAGAGGAGGACTGTACTCTTTTTTTCTTGGTCAGGTTGGATTTTTTTACAAGGTTTTTAACAAGGCAGTTCCCATCACAAAGGATATTGTACTATTTTTTCTTTACTAAAATTTTTTTTCATTGGGATTTTCTTTAGTAAGGTTTTAATGAGGCATAATTCTAAATGGTCATCCAAAGAGGAGTGTTGTGACGAAGATGGATAAGGATGATGGATGCCCATTTATGGGTGGATCATTTTTCCTATGTTGAAAGAAACAAATTCTTAGGATGAATAAAACTTAATGAAGTTTGAAACATAAACTTTGTATGCCTATAAATAGGCATGAACTGATGCAAAAGAAACACACACAGCAATAATAAAAATACTCTTCCCTCTTTCATATACAATTCCCTTTCTTTCTATTTCTCTCTTTAAGTTCTTAAGTTGTAATATATATAATATGAGTAAATAGATAAGTTACTTCTATTATTATAGTGAGATAATTATATTAGTGAATATCAATGCTAGAGTCTTCTATTTATACTTCTTTATTTTATATTTATTATATCTTATTTATTTATTTATTTTACAACAAATTAAGTAATTGTTTGGATTGTTATACGCAATAAGTTTAAAAAGACTTATCAATGGTATTCTTACAAATACTTCGATTGCTTTTGACAGGTCGCATGACATTCTCGATTCCATCGCCAGATGATGCCAAGGCATCTTAGACTAGTTTTACTAGCCTTTTTTCTTTTGTTTTAGTAGGTTTTATGCACTTTCTTGAGTAATAAGTAAGTGTTTGGATGAAAAGTTCATGCATGCCTTAATTCATTCAAACATGGTTAATTTGATGCATTTTCATGAGATTTATGCTCTATTTACTTATGTGCTAAGAATGATGCAATCTTTTGTGATTTTTGCAAAGCTTTGATGTATACGTATTGATTGATGATAGAAGAAAAGAAGCAAGAAAAGAAGTATGGAAGAAGCTCAAGAATAACTATGGAAGGAAGAAGAGGAAACAAAATTGGTGTCCAAAGTTGGCTCACCAACGTTGCCTCAAACGATGAAGAAAGGGGGCTGCAACGTTCTGCTAATGCTGGTGCCAACGATGGAGGGAACGTTGACTCACCAACGTTACCTCCAACGTCTTCAAATTCAAAATTGTGAAAACTACTTTGTGTGTGTACGCACGAGAAGAAAAATTCAACGTGTGCGCACGCACAAGGTAGCATGCGTACGCACAAGTAGGCAATGTTGGGTCCAACGCCTGCGACAAAGTCTCAAAACTGGAGCTGGGAATTTTGCCTTGTGTGCGTACGCACAAGAAGAAATTTGTAAAGTATGTGCACGCACAAGGCAATGTACGTACGCACAAGTGAGCAACGTTGGATGAAACGTTGGCAATCCAACGTTTGGTCCAACGTCTGCGATGATTTCCAAAAATTTAGCTCCCAAAACTGCCTTGTGTGCGTACGCACAACCATGTGTGCGTACGCACAAGTAGAAAAATGGTGAGTCTGCGCACGCACAAGGCAACGTGCGTACGCACAAGTAGGCAGCGTTGGATGTAACGTTGGTGAACCAACGTTGGGGCAAACGTTAGAAGCAAAACACTCCCTTTCCAATTGACGTTGGGCTCAACGTTTTCATGCCAACGTTATCACCAACGTTACTACCAGCAGTAATTAAATCAGGCACCATGCAAAGTAGAAACGTTAATTGGTTAACGTCCATCCTCCACATCATTGAGATCCACTTCAATATGCTTCAACAAGAGCCAAAAGCCCAATCCAAAGACTTGAAGGCCAATGGAAGAAAGTGTATAAATAGCTTAGAGTTTAAGTTAGAAAGGGGGACTTTTCACACATTGAGTACTGTAACTCTGCAGAATTTCCTTTTCTCTGTAATTTCAGTTTACTGCAATGTACTTTCCATTTTCAATTTCCATTCAGAGAGCTATGAACAACTAAACCTACTTCATTGGGTTAGGGAGCTCTGTTGTAATTCAATGGATCAATATTAATTTTCATTTCTCTTCTTCTTTCTTTTCTCTTGATCTGCTAGAAAGGTTTCGTTCTTCATTCAATCATTCAATTGTCTAGGGAAAGAAATTGAATGTAATTGGGTTCTGTGATAGGCTTGGAAGAAAAATCACAGAATCATGCTTGAAATCTTTCTCACATTGGATTAGGTTGGGGGTTGGATGGATATAGTGACACATAATCCTACCAATACTTTGATTTATAAATGTGCGTGGTATAATCAGTGACCAAACTTCATCTCTTCCCATGAGCACTTAAATCAAGGAATTGGACAATTGTTCATGCTTAGAGAGATTGGATTGTCAAGAAATTGGGATCCAATCACCTAAGATTGCCAAGGAGATTAATGAATGCATTGATTGAGGAAGAGATGAAAATAAACTTGATCCGGAGGATTATAACATCTCCTGACCCCGATGAGCTTTCCCATTTCTGATCTCACACATTCTCTTAATTCTGCTGTTACATTTATGCTTAACAACCCCCATTCCCATTTAATTTATTGCAATTTAAGCTTCTGCACTTTAATTCCCTGCAACTTCCCTTTTGTCATTTAATTTCTATTATTTACATTCAGTTATTTACATTTCTTGCACTTTAAGTTTTCTGCAAATTTAAATTTTGAAAATTTAAATTCAAATTCTAATTCAGTTCAACTAGAACAGTTCTCTAATTAAAGTTGATCAACCAACCAATCCCTGTGGGATTCGACCTCACTCTACTATGAGTTTTTACTTGACGACAATCCAGTGCACTTGCCGGTGGAAATTTGTTGAGAGACAAGTTTTCTTGTATCACCAGACATGCTACCATTTTACATTAGCAAAGTTGGGTTCGGATATATATGCAGTATAACTAATGATTTTATCTTTGATAATGTCTTACTTTTTACATTTATGAAGTGGAGACCCATATTTTTCACCTTCAGTATGAAGAGGAAAGAGGTCATCATCACACTCAAAATGTAGCTTACCATTTTGGTTTACACAGATGGTCACCATCACAACATCTTTACTTCTAAATCTAGGGCACATTAAAATTTTACGCTGTCATCTGTGTTGCAATATTCCCCAAGTTGAAAGGATAATATAATTGGATTGCATTCAAGTTAAAGAGTGTGATAATATTTTGAAACCTCTGATAATCATAGAATGGCCAAAAAAAAGAAGAAGAAATCGAGTAACTACACCTATTGGAGTCTCTAGTACAAATTCCACAGAAAAATCACTCTTCGTTAGACGATTTGGTTTCAATAACATAATCCAAATCACACTCACTCTCATCTTCTTCAATACTATCACATGATTTGGAAAAATGAATTGGTGTTCCTCGATACTACCACCTACGTCACCGATCATAGCATACCACTCCATCACAAGTTGTAGCATTAGCCTAACATGTATATCAAATATTATATTCAGATACTTATTAGCTTCGACCCAAAATGTTCCGTTAAAAAACCTTTGACTAAACAGCAATGATAAAAATTTATATGCAACTCTCCCAACTTTTTTCGAACCTATTGACCTTGTGTTGTTCAAGATGACATTTCTTAGTGCATCTAAAAAAATCAAGACGATAAGTACACAATATCACGAATAAATTGCAGTTAAATATCATTATCTTGTCACCGTTTTTTTATGATTTTATTGAGATAAACTAACAAAAAAATTTTGAATACTAGCTATTTGTATAAGGGAACAAAAAAAAAAAGAAGTATAGATAGTAGTAAGATGAATGCCGTATAACAAATGGTTGAGCCAAAACAATCTTTATAAGATCTTTTTCAAATAGTTATCCAAAGTGTAGACCCTCATATATATATATATATATATATATATATATATATATATATATATATATATATTGTTCGTTCGTCGGTTACCGGACAATTCGGGTGGTTATTTGAGGGGGTGAGAACGCTTCAATCGCGATCGTGCTGGGTTCGGATCTGTCGAGCAGTCGAGCTCTCGTTGTGGAAGGAAGAGGGGGTGCCACCTGCAAAGACACTCCGACGCTCTAGTCAGCTAGTGTGCAGGCGGGGGATAGGTTAGGTGAAAAGTGTGACGTACCTTGGGGGAAGGGCAGGTCCTTCCCCATTTATACCGTGTCAGAGGTGGGCCCTGCAAGGACAGGCCCACCTTCCTCGAAGCTTCCTCACAGCTGCAGTGGAGAGCTGTCAGGGACGCGTGTCTGGGTCACGTAGTGAGTTGTATGTGCCCGACCGCTCGGGTCGGGTCATCAGTGGGTCGGGTTGACCCGCAAGTGGCCTGGGCCAGGCCGTAACATATATATATATATATATATATATATAGGAAAAGTCTAGGGCCAGCAACTTTTGTGTTTTCTGGCCAGCACTTAACCATCAAAAGAAAAGTAGGTAATTTTTCATCATTAGATGTAATTTCACACCATTATAAATACCATTGATGACCAACTGATAGTTATAAAATACTAAAATTACTGACCTCTAGCATTGCTCACTATATATATATATATATATATATATATATATATATATATATATATATATATATATATATACCCGCGTATTACGGGTACATTTGCCATAATTTAATTATGCCAATGTTCCAGGTACTCGGCACCTAGTTTATATATAATTTTGAAGTTGTGTCATATTTTACATACAATTAATTTTTTTTAGTTTTTTTTAACGTGTCATATCTCGAGTATATAGTATCTAATTTGTTTTTTTGAAGGATGTATGCTTAGAATGTGTAAGGCATATTTAAATTCATAATTTTTGATAGATTACATATTTCAATAAATTTTATATTAATTAATTTAAATAAAAATTCCGTATTTTATAATGTATTTGTTAAATTAACAAAAAAAATTTTGTTTGCGACAAAGAACTCAACACATGGTTAAATATAAAGAACAAATAGTAAAAGAAACTAAAAACACAAATAGACTATGAAATTTAATCTGTAGTTATCTTTAATATTATTATCAACATTTATAAAGTCAACACTATTTCAGTCTTAGTAGCTATTAACCAACCTGTTGATAACTGCTATTAATGCTTGAGTCTTTATTTTTAAAAATTTTATCATTCTTTTATATCTAAACATTCCAAAAAACAATAAAGAAACCACTTAGCATCTCTTCCGCTCTTTTTTTTTTTTCATGTGTTTTCGTCCAATTTTCAAAGTGTTATTTTAGATTATTTGTAATAGTTTATAGTCTACCAGAAACAAACACCCAAACACATCACACATGCTAAATAAATTTACAATCAAAAAACAAGTAAAAAATATTCTCAACCTCTTTTTTACATAATATACAACATTATCATTATGCTCAATAACGTCGAATCTACACATTCTTTTCTTTATATTAACTATGTCAACTAAGACTAACTAAACAAATAACTCTGCTTTTGGTGAAATGAACCTCCCCAAATAGAGTTAGTGAAACTATAGTTTGTTATAATCTCTAGAACTACAAAATTTGTACAAAAGAATTAGTAGTATAACTGTCTTTTTATTATCAAATTTTTATACAACTCAATCCTCTCTCTTTTCCGTTAACTTAACCGACTTTAAGGTCCTATGGAGTTGATTAACTAGTTCCAACTCCTATTAGAACAACTCCCTCCTCCGTTGAAAACTCCATAACCACTATAACTCATCTCAAAATTCACAATTACCTATAACATATTCTCTTTTGTTTGAGACCCAGAAAAGTATCTTGTAGAGCACTGCTTTGTAACTATATATCCTCCCTGAACTGAACTCTTTTTTTATTTCCTATTTCTATAGACAAATCTTTGATAATTTTTTTTCTCACGTGTGACTCTTTAATTTGTAACTAACAAACATCCTTCTATGGCCTCCTTTGGTAGGTATGGGCTGACTAGAAAGTATTTCAGATAGATTCAAATTATTACATGAATACGCAATCTTCTTCTATAATGAATATTCATCTTTCGAAAATTGTCACTACCACTTAAACAAGAAAGCTGTATTCCATATAGAGAGGAAGGAAATAGAAAGGAAAGAAAGGAAAGGAAAAAAATTGAGTGGAATTTTATTTTCTTTAGATGTGTTTGGATGGAAGAAAAATAAGAAGGAAAGAAATGTTATAGAAAGACAATTTTACTCTTATATTATAATATATATTAAAAAAGTGAAGGAGTAGTATTAGAAGTAGAGAGAGAAAAATTAGTTTTCTCTCCATTTTCTTTCGAATGTTGAAGAGAAAAAAATTGATGGGCCCACCAGTTTTTTTCCATCCATTTTCTTTCCCTTCTAATTTTCTTCCTCAACCAAACAATGGAAAATAATCATTTTCCTTCCCATTTTTTTTCTCCCTTTTCTTTCCTTCCATTTTCCTCTCAAACAAACATAGCATAAAGGTATCATATTCTTCCTATCCTCCTTACTCCACAAGAATCTTTTCTGCAAGCATATCAACTTTTTCGCTATTGACTTTAGTATTTTGTACAAGTTGAAATAGTAAATAGACAAACTATTAAGAACAAACATAATAACAACCAACTTACCAGTTTTATTGAGGGTTTTTGTTTTGTATAGGCTCATCTTCTCTTCCAACTTGTTTATTACTGGTTTTCATATGTTGACAAGCCTTGAATTTACTTCCAGAGAAATACAAAGATATTTTAACTAGTAAGAATGCCTCGTTACACCTCAATAGAATGCAATGAAAGGTGAGATCTTTCAATGGATACCATCCAATTTTTTTTTCCACTAGAGAGGATCCACTCCCACATCTGTCGTGTCCAGTCCTACTCACAATTAACTGAAATCAAGTTAGAGTTATCAAAACTAATACTTAACTATGACATCATCTCAAAACACCGCAATAGCCTCTTATAATTTCTGAAAATCTCTTCTTTTGAAAGATATAATAGTATAATATCATCAACAAACTGAAAGTGTGATAATTTAATATTATCCTTACCAACCAACAGAAGAGAAATAGACTCGATTTTACTGTCTTCCCAATCTTCCTATTAAAAAAAGTATATATTTACATTTGTAGTTTTTAAAATATAAAAAAATACTTTTTAAATATAATTTATATTTATTAATATTAAAAATCTAATATAATTTTATATGTTAATAATATCTAAATTTATTTTTATATTTGTAAATATAATCTTTTAAATTTTAAAAACTATCTTATAAAATATAATTATTATTACTTTAAATTATTAAAAATTATTTTTAATTTAATTTACAAAATATAAATATTATAATTTTTAAAATTTATCTTTCAGAAACCATCTTTAATTCTAATGTATTTACAATTACAATTAAGAAGATGAATTTGTGTCCTCCAGGGTCCAATATTAAAGATAGAACACTATTTTTTTGTGTGTGACAGAAAACACAACGCATTGACTATTAACAATTTAAACATTAAACAATAAACAAATTAGTCATTTTTTCAAATTAAATCCAATAATTTATAAATAAATAGTGATTGATTGATCAATCCATCTTATAAATAATCCAAAGTTTTAAAAAATTGACATAAGTTAGTATAAGACAAGCGACCTTATTCAATTTAAGTTTTTAATACTAAAAAGATGGTACTAAGACAAATTTTATTATTAACATGACATTTTAACAAACCAGTAAAAAATTGATTAGCTATTTATCTATTAAGAACTAAAATAGTAAAACGTTTTGAAAATATACTTTTAGATACTAGATCAATATTTTAAAATAGAGTTATGCTATGTGTACACTAAAATCAGCCACTAAAGTTAATTATTAGTATAAAATACATGTTGAAATATAAATGCACATTGAAAATAAATTAAATCACACATGTATTTATATACAAATATATTAGTGGTTGATTTTAATGACTGATTTTAGTATATAAATAATATTTTTTAAAAAAATATTTTCAAATTAAGGTAAAATACTTTTCTAATTTTAGAGATTAAGTTGAACTTTTGTCAAATTTAAATAAAACTATCATGATTCGTTCTTCTACTATTTTGATTAAAAACCAAATTAAATGATATGAAGTCCTTTTAGAAATATTTAAACCTAAAACCAATTTTCATAAAACGTGTGTTGGATATCAATGATGATAATCAGAAGATCAAAACATGTTTGTTAATGATGGATTCCCCCCTTAATTATGCATTATTGTTACAATTACTGCAAATCCTAGTGTGTCTTCAGACACCAGGTGAAAACGATGGACGTAGCACATTATCAGTTGTCAGTCTTACTTTACAGCGCTACAATTTATGCGTGCTCCACGCGCCTTCTACATCCAATCCTATCTAGCGTTGAAGCGCGTGCAAAACTAATCTCTCACTCTAGCGTAGTCCATAGTACATAGTAACAGCATAACTACCCCTTTTAACTTGCGCAGTTACGCACTGTATGCTATTGCTACCCCTTAATTAATCAGTTTATCTTTATTTATTTTTTATTATATTTTCTTTATCTTTATTATCTCAAATCTTAAAATTAAAATGAAAAGTATAATATTATCATGGTTAGGTATCTTTTAAATTATTTTTTTAATCAATCTTCTGTTATATTAATTTAAAAAAATAAAACAAACATATCTAATAGATATAATATTTCTTTTCAAATTTTAAAAGATTAAAGTTTAATTTAGAAAAACAAGTACAATATACTAATATATTCCAAAATTTCTTAAAATTAATTTTTAAACTGAATTTTTGAATTTTAGTTTTTTAATCTGTATTTCAAAATTAAAAAATATTATATCTATTGAATATATTTATTTTAATTTTTTTAAAAAATTAATATAATAAAAAGTTAATTAAAGAAATCATTTAAGAAATACTTAGATGTACTGTTTTGCTTAAGCTTTTCAGTTTACGGCTAAATATCATATTCCCCTACTTTTATCCTAATTTAACCATTAATCCATAAGCTTCCAAACGTAAACGCGTACTCATTGTTGATACTAACAAAAAGCATAAAGCAATTCACTCATTTTCCTTTTTATTCAATCAAATTTCCCTCTAGAGAGAAGAAAATAGAGCAAAACCAAAGCGGATAATTAAAGTTAATAATGATCCATTAACTCTATTGGAAAAAGATTCACAAATTAGGGTGAAAGAGTAAAAAAGGTTAGTTGTATTTGCATGATTTTGGTTGTTTTTAAATTATTGCGGTAAAGGGAGGAAACACAAGTAACCAAAAACCCAACTGGGTCCAACCAGTAAACCAGCTGTCAAACTCGAACCCATCACACTGTTTCTCTTTTTCTAGTTGCCTTTTCCCACGGTATTCAATCCGCGACTCCGCTTTCCCCAAAATACCCTTTCAAATATTATCATATCTTTTTAGTTTTATTATCATATCATCTCTTTTTTTTTATTAGATAAGATAATATAATATCTTTAGTATTTAGATTAAATAACATAATTGCGTTAAGCAAGTATAAGAACATTAACGGCAAACAGAGAGAGCCCCTTTTCCACACACACTCTTTTGCGCTGCGAAGGAGGCAGCAGCGGCAACACCACCAACCAAACTTTTTCTTTTCGTCTTTTATTTTTTTTTATTTTATTTTTTTGCTTCCAAACACAAAACCATGGAGGCGCAACCTCCAACGCCACCACACACCGCACAGCCTCCGCCGTTGTCTTCGGTGGCGCCGCCGCCACAACAACCTCAGCAACCAGCGCCGCCACCGCCGTCACACCTGAACTACCCTGACTCGGTGGACTCGTCCCCCCGCTCTCGCAACACGGACTCATGGGACGAGCCCTTCCCGCCGGCATCATCGAAGCTCCGGCTTATGTGCAGCTATGGCGGCCACATCGTTCCCCGGCCTCACGACAAGTCGCTCTGCTATGTCGGCGGCGACACGCGAATCGTGGTGGTTGAGCGAACAACTTCACTCGCGGACCTGTCCACGCGCCTCTCAAAGACGTTCCTGAATGGAAGACCGTTCAGCCTCAAGTACCAGCTCCCGAACGAAGACCTGGATTCTTTGATTTCTGTTACCACCGACGAGGACCTCGACAACATGATCGACGAGTATGACCGAACCAACAACAACCCTTCCGTGAAACCCTCGCGAATTCGGCTCTTCCTTTTCCCAACAAAGCCTGAATCGGTTCAAAGTATTCCGCCCATTCTAGAAAGTTCCGCCAAGTCTGATGATTGGTTCCTCAACGCCCTAAACGGCTCTGGATTGCTCAACCGGGGTTTCTCTGACTCTGCCTCTGTGAATTGCCTTTTGGGTCTCGACGACGATGCTTCGGGGAATAATGTTGACCATAGCTCAAGGGACCCTGTCGAGGCTTCTTCTCAGCCTGGATCTTTTGGAAACGGCAAGAATCCCAAACAGGAGGTTCATTCTGTTCCCGATTCGCCTATGCTGGAGACTACTTCTTCGTTTGGCTCTACTTCTTCATCGCCGTCGCTGGCCAATTTGCCGCCGATTAGGGTTCATGTGGAAGATGGCAGCGGTGGCGGCGGGGTTAGGATGGTGCAGGATCACAAGGTTTTGGGAATTGAGGAGCAGTTTGCGCAGATGGGTGTGAATGTTGCCGGTGGATTGGGGCAGAAGCAAGACGAGGGGCTGGTGGTGCTTTCTTCGCCTCCGCCTCCGCCTGTGCCGGTCACTCTATCTGCCGCTGGGGTGGGTGTGCCTGTTAGCTCAGCGCTGGTGGCTGGGGAGTACCAGAACCGGGTTTTCTCCGATGATGAGAGATCGGATCATAGCGTTCCTGTGGGTTACAGAAAACCACCGACACCTCAGCCACAGTTGCAGCAACAACCACAGCTTCAGCCTCAGCCTCAGTCTCAGCCGCAGCAAACACAGTCACAGTCACAACCTCAACATCAACAGGTTTTACAGCCTCAATTTCAACCCAAGTCAACTGGCGTCGTTGATTTGCCTTCTCCAGATTCAGTTTCAAGGTATTCTCAGTTTCATCCTTCTCTTTGTTATTCATTATATGCATGTCGTTTTGGGTATGTGAATTCGCAATTGGATCATTCATTAATTGTTTCATTCATCTGGATGGTTTGTGAATTGTCCTTTGGTATCACTGCGTCTTATTTTTATGATTTGGATTTGGATTATTGTAATTCTGGAATGCTGGATTGGTTTGGTACTGTCTGAATTAGGGTCTTGTTGGTGCTTTTGTTTTGATCCTGCAGTGATAGTAGTCTTTCAAATGCAATCTCTCGGCAAAAAGCTGTGATCTATCAAGACCAAGTTCAGATTCAGCCTGGGACTACAAGGGTTCCTAGTAACCCGGTTGATCCAAAACTAAACGTGTCCGATCCTCATGGACGGATCCAGATGCAGCAGCTTGTACAGGACCCAGGATACTTGTTGCAACAGCAATTTGAACAACAGCCGCCGCCACAGCAGCCTCAACAGCAACAACAGCAGCAGTTCATTCATGGTACTCATTTCATTCACCATGCTCCTCCTGGGGCCGTGCCGATTTCCGCCTACTATCCAGTATATCCTTCCCAGCAACAGTCCCACCCCCAGGTTTACTACGTTCCTGCGAGACAGCCCCCGGCTTACAACATGCCTGTTCAGCAGCCTAACATGGCTGAATCCGCCTCAAACATTCCTTCCAGCCGTCCCCAGACTCCGCCAAATCCCACCACATTGGTTCCACCTTCTGCAGCTTACAACCCCATGAGAAATGCTCCCATGGCCAAGACTGAAATGACGGCAGCTGCATACAGAGCTGTGAGTGCGGGTACCCCTCAATTGGTTCAAGTTCCTACCAGTCAGCATCAGCAACAGTATGTTGCTTACTCCCAGATTCACCACCCTTCTCAGTCTATTGCTCAAAATTCTGCTCCCCCTCCTAATTATGCTTTTGATTATGCGGATCCGGCACATGCTCAGATATACTACTCTCAACCTCTGGCACCCTCAATGCCTTCTCAGTACCAGACCATGACAGCCGCTGCCATGGTAATGCCGGACGGTTCCACTCAGCAACCCTCGGACAACATGAAGCAACAGATAAGAACTTCACAGCCATTATAAACTTGTCATTAAAACAAAAGTGAAACAATTTTGAAGAAAACCGGTTTGGTTTGCCCTTTTTAAGTTTTATATATGTAGTTCCAGTCGGTCAGTCATGTTTGGTGCATGTTTGTGGTTATCTATTTGCATAGAAAAATAAGAAAAGAAACTGTGATAATCTTCTTCTCATCCCTGTAAAAGGAAATTGGTCCAAGGTTTATACTGTAAAAGTTCAAGTCTCTAAAACATTTTATTGTGAAGGTCATATATCAATTCCTGAAATGATTGTCATATATAAATATATTTTGCCATTGTTTTCTTTTCTTTCTTTGGTATGTGATTTATTTTTTCATGGAAAATTTGATTGATTGTGGCCATTTCGGTTGTTGGACTATGATTTTGTCGTTCTTCTGCTATATCCATCTTCGCCTAGAAGGACCACAACTACGCACTTTTACATAGAAAAATGAATTTTTTAATCACACGTTTATGTGGCCCTTTCATCCTTCTTGCTCGTTTTCTATGGAAAATCATGTTTTCAGTTTGCTGCGCATGACCAAACAAAAATGTGCAGCCAAGTTTGAGTGTGTTTTTTAAGATTTTCTGTTTGAACAAAGCTTTTAAAAAATGAAAAATTACTTTTAAATATTTTAGATTAATTGGATAAAGTTCTTAATAAATTTTTAACTTAGAAAAGAGTCAATTCATACTTTCTTTTTTTTCCTGAAGCAAGTAAAAATTGTTTTTAAAGTAACTTAGAAATATAAAGAAAATTTTTTGTAACTAAAGGAATATGCAAATGTTCTTGTTCATCATAGAAGTAATATAAAAAAGGAAATTTAGGCGATCACACTCTCAAAGATCATAATTCATAACCCCGCTTTTGTAATTATCTCTCTGGCTTAATGAATGGCATACTTTTCATGCTTCACATTATGCAAGAACGCTATCATATATCTCGTGCATTATTGAGACTGAAAACAACGTGTTGTGGCACCGCAATTCAAGTTCTATTCGATGCATAGGAGAATCAGCTCATGTCACACAACCGTATGATAATATTAAAGCAAAGATTGGAAAATTTTGACGTATAGTGAACTTTAAGATTCACAAATCCAACCATCATAACAGGGAGTGCACGTTGCTGCATACGTTGTTTTTACTCGATTTCACGTGGCCCCTGTGGCAAAGTACAGCTGATTCGATGCTTTATTGTATTTTAGAATGCACTAATTACTAGTTAGTGATTAATTAAAAATTAACTAACAGTACGAGGTTTAAATGTTATTACTTAGGTTTGCGTAACGCATCTAGTACTAGCTTATGATAACAATAGATTAATGCTAGTTAAATCTGAATAATTGTATAACAATTTAGCTACTGCTTAAGTGAAAATTAAATGCTGACATAAGTGGTTGATGCTGACTGGTTAATGCATGGTTTCTGAGTCATAATATGATTATTGAAGATTATCATGGACAACAAAATTGAAAGAAGAAGCACCGAAGCAGTTGTCAAAAGAGTTCATGGTCCCTACACCCTACTCCTTACCCGTTTTAATGTCAACGGAGTTCATGGGTCCTCAGTATTCCATAAAATGCTTGGGATACAATGAAGCATATAATTGGTCTCTATTCAATGTTCAAGGTCAAAATAACGGCAGGGGTCAGGGAGTAGATACTAGAGAGGAGTGTGAATGTGTGATTCCCACTACTCTCCTCTACTCCATCCAACTTGCCTTGCCTTGCAAACCCGAATTCCATGAGATAATTGTAGGTTCAAAGGACATAATTCCATAACGATAAGAGTCACTTCTCTTGTCAAACCATTTTATTCTTCTATCATTTCATGGATTGGTGGACTGCCAACACTTAAAAAATTGAGTAGGCCACCAAATAATGGCCAGCCCACTAAGGGGCCCACTTCAAGCTCCCAACTTTAAAAATCCTATCTGCTTTCAGTTTTAGACGCTCTAACCCCACCAAAAAACTAAGAAGAATCGTTGTGTAATTATATAATGAGCGAACCCCGTTGACATATTCGAGTGTGTGTAAAGCATTTGCAGATATTCGAACATATAAAATTTGGCCATTTGGAAAAGGAAGAATAAAACTCGATATTTATCTTTTCATAACAACCGTGTAATCAATAATAGATGTGAGAGAAAGTAGATCCTGTGGGCTGTGGCCCTCATCGCTGAAATTTCTTTCAACAATCTCTACCACAGTTGAAGATTGGACTTGCCATGCATAAAACAACCATGAAACTTCACACACGGAGAGAGACGAGTGCGAAAGCTTTCAGTTTTGATTTTGGTTTTTCAGCCTTGCTTCCTTCGCAGATGGTGACTCAATGGGCTTTTAAGCCCATAAAATAACCATGGCCCATTTTGTAAATATTAAGGCCTCATTGTAAAGTTCAATGAAAATGCAATAGCACTCGGCATTCGATCCAATAAAAAGTCCTAAGTTGAATTAAGAAAGAAAGAACAACGAAGAGAAAATTAAAGGCAAAAAATAAAAGGTCAGTATGGAATTATGGATTCATTCAATGACCATAGGAAAGATGATAGATTAGAATTCAGGAGCAATGTTGCTTTCTTAATATGAATATAGGAGTATTGTGCAGACTCTTGAAGACTTCAGCTAAAGAAACAATTAATTACTTAATTTCATTTCAAATTTCGAGCATATTATTATTATTATTATTATTATTATTATTATTATTATTATTATTAATTTATATTAAATTTAGTCCTATCCTGAATGGATTGGTAATGCCGTAATGGTTATCTGCTAGGCTGTGACAGGTAGGACTACTCAATCCACTATACAAGGTAACCTCACAAGGCTTATTACTCATTTTTCATATTTAAATAAGATTTTAATATTATTTTAAATAATTATAAATATCATCACATCGAAATCATGAGAGGATATCGACTATCAAGTTAACGAATTTTGATCAATCATGAATCAAATTTAAGTAATTCTTGAGTTAAATATATGAATCTATGGTAACTGGTAAATAACAACTTATTACAACAATAATTGGTTTGGCATTTTTTTTATTGGTTAAAATGTCTTTAAGTAATTGGATTTGTTCCGTAAAACTTGTAACTTGATCGCGTTATGGGTCCTAGTGGAAATGGATAACAGTGATGCTAGTGTGTCAGGCTTTCGCGACAGAAATGTTGAATACGAAAACCGCCTGAAACTCGTGGGAAAAAGAAAAGTGTTAAGGGTGCGCATACCACCATCCGCCGCTACATAATTTGCAAAATTTGACCGTCGCAATCGATATTTGAAAATCACACAAACAAAACAAAAAACAAGAAACACCAGAAGGAAGTAAGGAATCAAATCCAGAAGCAACGACGCTCTTCATTCTTTGTTTTTTCCGGAAATGGCAACCATCCAATCCGATATACTCTCTGCTTTCTGCAAAGCCTCTTCCACTTTCCGTTCCGTCCCACGCTCCATCGTCTTCTGCTGCCTCATATCTTCGCCGCATAGGCCGTCCTTCCGCCTCAGGGCTTTTACCAACGGCGGCGCCGGTGAATCATCTTCTCCTGCCGCCGTGAAGCTTCCTGAGAAGCCTTCCATTTGCACCGCCGACGAGCTTCACTATGTGTCCGTGTCCAATTCCGATTGGAGGCTGGCACTGTGGCGGTACCACCCTTCTCCTCAGGTACGTCACTCGATGCCTCTTAAATCGAGCTATGAATATAATGATTTCATTTCCTGGGAAATGAAATTGAATTTTGATGCAGGCACCTCGAAGGAATCACCCTCTGTTACTGTTGTCTGGAGTTGGCACTAACGCCATTGGATATGACCTTTCTCCTGGGGTACTTTCCTCTTATCATTTGTTTATTTATTACATATTTTTCTTATATTCTAATTTAATCTTAAATTTTCTAGCTTTCCTCCTCTTTTTATGTGTATGCATTACTACTATGCTTGTAGTCATTGTTGTGTGATCTTCTTGCGCTGGTAAACTTGCCAAGTGCTAAATTGTGGAGGTTAGTTAGAATTAGAATTTAGAACCATGATTGATTTTTGATGTCCGTAATTTGTTGATTGGATGATTGATAAAAGCAAGACTGACACGTGTGATGGATCAAATCAATCACATCTCTGAGTTCATGTTATGAATGTGACCCTAAGCATTAGAATGAGATCCTACAGCATCATAACAATGTTTATGTTTGTAGGAACAGGAAGTTTGGTAGCAAAATTCTGGATGCATCTTCCATATTTCTCTGGTTGAAGTTGCATTTTTCCCTTCATATTACTATGTTTCACTTATTAAATTAACATGCTTTTGAGTTTTGAGTAATCAATGTTGCTGTCTGCCTAACGATAGGTTGTCACTTGAATTTTCTTTGCTCTATACATGTATTCTTTCTGGTTTATGTATGCATGTACTATGTTGGACTCCCCCCACTAACACATGATATATACTGCAGTCATCATTTGCACGCTACATGTCTGGTCAGGGTTTTGAAACCTGGATCCTTGAATTACGAGGAGCTGGTTTGAGTGTCAATGGTTCAAATTCCAAAGATATTCAAAAGTCTTCCCAAGCAATATCTGACAGGATGGAAGCTACTTCAGAAAGTGCATCTAACTCGAATGGAGTTGTGGCCTCAGAAAAAGAGTTGAATAACATTCTAGATGCAATATCTGACAAGATGGAATCTGCTTCAAAGAGTGCATCGAAGTCAAATGGTGCTGTGGCTTCAGAAAAAGAATTGAATAACAATTCAGAAGCAATATCTGAATCTGACACTTCTTCCTCCCTGGAAGTAGAAACTGGCAATGGTGCAGTCAGTGAAGAACTTACTAGGTTAGCTACTGTTTGGGATGAATCAAAATTGGTTGCAAGGTTGACAGAGACTTTTATGCGTTTGTCTGAAAGAGTATCTGGGTTTCTTAGTGATAACCAATCTAAGATAATGTCTACCAAATTACTTGATCAAATATCAAAACTTTTGGTTGATTCTCCATTATATGAACGATTCAATGAGATAAGAGGAAAGCTTTCAGCTTTGTTGGAAACAGGGCAAAACTCTGGTATTACTAATCAAATAACTGATCTGAGTCAAAAGCTAGTTAAAATTATTGAGGAAAGCCAGCTCTCTGTTTCTCCCCCGTTATTTGATCTACAAGCACGCTTTACTTCTACCATAGAAGATTTTCAAAGGCAACTTGACTTGATGGTGAAGTATGATTGGGACTTCGATCATTACTTGGAAGAAGATGTTCCTGCTGCGGTGAGGTGACTTCTTATCATGCTTGAAAGCTGTATATTGATCGCTCATGTTTATTGTGTTGACAATTATTAACAATGATATCTTTGCAATCACTTTCTTCTGCCTAGTATTTGCAAGGAACTTTCTCTGGTTGTACATCCTTATGTGATTTTTTTCAAACCAATACAGATAGAATACATAATGAATGAAAGCAAGCCAAAAGATGGTAAATTGCTTGCAATTGGACACTCCATGGGTGGTATCTTGCTGTACTCGATGCTGTCACGGTTTGGTAAGTTGTCTGGTCTTTGGTAGTACGAATTGAGCATTAACTTTTACCTTTCCTTTGTTAACATATTCTTTGTTTATGTATGGCTGTCAAGTTATCTGTATCCCAATGCTGGGTTGATTGGGAATACCTTCATTCAGTTTCTTATTAGATATCAAATTGGTTATTAGCATGTTTTATCATTTCATTCTAGCTTGTGAAGAAAAAGAATCCAGATTAGCTGCAGTGGTTACACTTGCATCATCTTTAGACTACACGTCATCCAAATCAACTCTAAAGTTGCTCTTACCCCTTGTAAGTGGATGGTTTTGCTGTTTCTGTTTATCTCTGTACATAGATGTACTGGTTAACTTTGCATAATTACTGATACAGTACTGAATTTGGTCACTTATCAAACAGGCAGATCCTGCACAGGCTCTGAATGTCCCTGTTGTTCCCTTGGGAGCAATGCTGGCTGCAGCTTATCCTCTCTCATCTCGTCCACCATATGTGTTGTCATGGTTAAATACTTTGATTTCTGCTGAGGACATGATGGATGCAGATTTGTTAAAAAGGCTGGTCTTAAATAACTTCTGTAAGTGCTTCTACTCGTCCACCAAATAGCCTAATTTGTTAGGAGGGTCGGTTATTGAGATGGTATTAAAGGCTCTGATTTTAAAGTTCAACCCTTGTTGCTATATTTTCCATAATTAAGTTGAATTTTACTGCAAGGTAAAATGGGCTAGCGCTCCATGTGGTTTCATATTTGGCTTGTAATGCCATGAACTGCTATATGTTCTTTGTGGATGTAGCTGCTATATGCAAGTCAGATATATAGATCAGAACCTTATTGGTCTGGAATAGGTTTGGTACATGTTGTATACAAAAAGGGTGTATTCTTGAGTTAAGGAAAATAGGAAATTATTATTGACTTGTCAATAGACCAATGTAACTGACTGTTGTATGATATAATTGCAACTGGTAGGTACTATACCAGCAAAACTTATCTTGCAACTCACAACAGCATTTAGAGAGCGTGGGTTATGTAACAGGAATGGGACCTTTTTCTACAAGGATCATATACACAAAAGCAATGTCCCTATCTTAGCTATTGCTGGAGACCGAGATATGATTTGCCCACCTGAAGCTGTGGAAGGTAAACATTATATTTATAAATGCCTATTTATTTGCCCCTAGTTTAAACAAGTGAAGGTACTTCTTTTGTTTGTTTGTTTTGTTTTGTTTTTTAATTTTTTTTAATTTTTTAATTGTTAGAAACTGTTAAGCTGATTCCTGATCACCTGGTTACCTATAAACTTTTTGGCGAGCCTGAAGGTCCACATTATGCTCATTATGACTTGGTTGGAGGAAGAATGGTATGAACCTACCCCGTTTGGTTGTTATTGTTAATTATATTTTAGATACTAGAGATTTTTTTTTTCCAAAAAAAGACAATAACATAGTCAAAGCGCAATTTATTTGCCTAACCTGGTTACTGGCAGTAGAAGTGCATTACCACAAACCATACAATGTTAGGAGGTTGAAATCTAGAGTCACCCTTGTTTTGTGTGTGTGTATTCATATTCTCTTTCTTGTTTTCTGCTGCTAAAATTTTTGTGATGTTTATTCTATTCATATTTTGAACGCAGGCAGTGGAGCAGGTTTATCCATGCATAATTGAATTTCTGAGTAGTCACGACAAGTGATTTACACCATCAATTTCATCAAATGCATTGTTCTTTGACCATGCTTGATTACTAAATCCCAAAGAGGCATAGTATATCTTTTCTCATGTGCCTTTTGCACATCCATTTGGAGCTTATGCTTACACATGTGGGTGTGGATGTTACTCGCAGCATCACTATGTATATGTTACCGTACATAGTCTATACAAGAAAGTTGAGAGTTTAAGTTTATAGATCCTTTTGTGCATTGAAGTTTTCCAAGGGTAGAGTGATAGGAATTATATACTTTTAAGATGAATCTGTAAGAACATAGTATTTGCTTGCGGCATAATCCCTGATATCTGAAGTGCTGTAAGAGTTGTGTAAATACCATGCCCTGCTCAAGTTTGAAGTTTCTTCAATGAATTTGGACCAAGCC
Source organism: Arachis stenosperma (assembly GCF_014773155.1). Taxonomy (NCBI): domain Eukaryota; kingdom Viridiplantae; phylum Streptophyta; class Magnoliopsida; order Fabales; family Fabaceae; genus Arachis; species Arachis stenosperma. The sequence goes on from NC_080385.1 coordinate 156,667,231, forward strand.
AACTGGTCAGGTTTTGATAAGACTCACTTATCGATGTAATTCTTTTCCTTTTCGAATAATAAAAAAAAGAAAATGTTTTATTTGTTCACTTATTATTTTGTTTTTAACAGAAAGATAAAAATTAAAAAATGAGTAAACTAGTGCCTGCCTCTAATTATATAATTACTGTTGATTGGTTGATAACAAATAATAAATGATGCTCGTAGACATATCAACCATCAAGAAGAAAGAGTATATTGTAACTACATCCACAGTTTCTTTTAGCCGAAAAACATATTAAACTTATTGTTAAATTTTTTTACCGAAGATATAGACTTAAATCATAACATTTAGATATACAAAACATAACTCTAGATGTGGCTTTTAACTGCATAACTCGTAAGCACCATCAAAATCAGTGTTATAATAGAAGAAAATTACATGGTTACATCTCCTATAAATCCAGCTTGCATGAAGGAGGAAACAGAAAAGTGCCTAAATGTTGGGTTATGAATGAACGGTGATTGATACCACCAACTATTAGGTAGTAGTGCATAGTTTGTTCTATAATTCTTAAGACACCCTTTGCCAAAGAGGTGTTTCTTGAAAGCTGAAGTAGTAGACACATTGTCGTCATTAGGAGCAAAAGTCAATAGCAATAGAATGAAAAAGCAAATACAATCCGTAATCAACACCTCTCAATTATCCTATTCATCAGCCACATTTGTGTACACTGACCACTGTTCTTGATCCTGACATCTTCAACAATAATCTAAATCAATCATAGGTTGTACCTAGAATTTTGAAGTTCAAGATTAGTAACAGTCTGTCATACAATGAGTTCATGAATATATCCTATCCTGCCGAGACCCCTCCAGCATAGCTATCAAGATCCTGGCCGCCGGTAGAGGCCAGCAGGAACTCTCCTTCGGCATTGCCATCAGGGAATGAGCCTGAACTAACTATATTATTTCTCAAATCTATCATCATGTACAACAAGTTCATTGCTTTACTATCATTGGTGTTGTCCTAATTCAACTTAATCTACTATAAATTTGTAATTAAGTATCATTAATAACCCAACATTCTTCCATTGCAATTGTGTATCTAATAAAAAGTAAGAAAAATGGAATGTAGCCAAAAACAGGGCGGTGTGGGATGTCGGTGTTTCAACCACATAGTTGTTCCCTTGAAAAGTGGCAGCCCTGCCATAACTGAAAACAAATATTCAAATGTGAGCTTTAAGACTATACCTATTTTCACTATGTATTTTAAGGTGCTTCGGTTGTTCTTTGACTTAATGTTGATATTAAAATTGTACTGTCATGGTGCTTATACCGAGGTGATTAGCACCAGGATTTATAATCATTTACCAATAATCAAGTCTACTTTTATTACAAAAAGCTTACACTTCTTTTGTTGGGATATTTTGAAGATGGAATACATATTGACATGAAGAGCCTGAGGCTCTCAGCAAGTGTAGCAATGTGAGGAAGCAGAATCCGGAGAAACTTACTGTTAGGATCAATTTGGCCATGCCTTGTTCTTGTGCTGTTTTGTTTTTACCTTAGTGTTCCATGTTGGCGGTAACAGAAGATAAGCTTTGTGCATTTAATGATTGATAATGGAGAAACTTTCCTTGTCTTCCATGTGCTCTTGGACATGTCATTTAGATAGTTACTTAGTTTCATCACTCAGATATTTTACTATAAATAGGTTAAGTTCTACCTTGGTCAGCAACACCTACATTTACTGTTTAGCTATTTTAAGTGAAGCAGATATCATCACTATGGATTCAAACACATCAAGCTTTCTTTTGAACTCCTCAACTTTTCACTCAGTTTTCTACCAAGACAAACAGAGTGATGACATCATTGATCTTGGTCTTAGCCTCAAAACTGTTCAACATGAGGCTTCTCATTCTTCTGCCAACTGTATGTTTTTTTCCTCCCCTTATATTTTTTTAAATTCTTTCCCCTTCTTTTTCTCATATTCATCATCATTAACTTGACCAACTAATAAATGTTTACAGTTAAGAGTTTATTTTATTTTATAGTGAGAGATGCTTCCATATGCTGATATAATGAAGTTATGTTTGGATTTAGTGTATGATGATGATATTATGGATTGGCCTCACTCTAATCTCAACCTGAAGAACTCAAGCAAGAACTTTGATGAAGAGATAGAGGGAGTCCAGAGCAATGAGAGATGGGCATATGTGAAGGTGAATATGGATAGGGTTACAATTGGTAGGAAAATTTGCATACTTGATCATGGAGGATACTCAAGTCTAGCTATCCAATTAGAAGACATGTTTGGTAGGCACATTCAATAATGCAGCACTTGCATGATTTTGTTTACTTTTTTATGTTTACATGAATTACCTTGTTGTACAACTCAGGAAGCCAAAGCCTCTCAGGTCTAAGATTGTTCCAACCTGATTCAGAGTACTCATTATTCTACAAAGACAGAGAAGATAATTGGAGGAGTGTAGGTGATGTGCCATGGAAGTAGGTTCTCTCTTCATCAGATACACTAAAATTCCAAAGTGCATGGCATATATACTAATGGAAATTCTAACTTTGGATTTCACTTCCTTTTCTTTACAGAGAGTTTGTAGAATGTGTGAAGAGATTAAGGATTGCAAAAAGGAATGCAGGCCTTGCTTCCTGTTCATCCGGATACATCTAAATTTTGTGTCATTCCTCATGTTGGGTTTCTTCAGTAGAAAGAAACCAAAACTATCTTGATGACCTTTTCTTTTTCTTTTCTTTTTTTAGTTCCTTGATAACTTTATGTTTAGTTGGTGTCTTTCCACATAGAATGTGATGGAATCAGCTTCACTAGAAGCACATGGAATGTTAGAGAATAGAGAGTAAAGCAAGAACTTGATGGAAAATTCTCAAGGTGATTGATTATTAGCATTCATGTGGGCTATTACATATAACACCTTTCGTTTTCTAAATTTCAATTAGTTCACTTTATGGACCCTGGTGTCCACAGTGTTATAACAAATCAATGCCTAGCAACCAGCAATGATTCTCGGGACAAATTGTTGACTATGACAGTCACATATTTATTTGATCATTTCCTTACATTTTCTCTTCACTAAGATAATCAATTCAGTTAAACCATAAATCAAAACACAATTTTATTTTGAGCGTTGAATTCACAACAAATTAACTACCCAAAAACACACAGGATAAATGATATTGCTGTCCCTATCAAAGTCAGAAGAATAATAACACCAATTTGTAGTAAAATCCAAAATGACAGCTAAGATTTTTTCCTACATTGATGGAATTTGTTTCCCCAAAATTTGCGCCACATGGTTTGGTATCCCAAGTCCAACAACATCACAAGTCACAACTAACGTAAAATCATAGAGTAAAATTTATGAATGATGCACTAAGTTTTATTATTCGCATTATATAGCATGGTCTCAATATAATTAATACAAAACTCTTGTAAAATAGTATCATATCCTAGAGAGCCATGCTAACTTGCTAAGCTAATTTTGAACAGAGTGTAGGGATTAGGTACTAGGTAGCTTGACTTTAAGGACTCATTTGCTTTGTCTTTTGCTACTCTTTCATCGAAATATTCTTTTTTAACATTATGCCAAATGTAAATTGAGATAGAACTTAGAACTTGGGTACAAAAGAAGTGACACAATGTAAAGTGTAGTTTGTGACAGATCATGTTTGCCTTTTATTTGTACGTCAAATCAGTTGCAATTATATAATTAATTACAGTTATACAAAACATTATTCCAAGTTTATAATTTTCCGTCAAATCACGTGCTAAGACTAATCTTTCACCAAAATACTGGGTGCAACAAAGGTTGAGACATACCTAGTCACTGGCCTAATAAAAGTTTAATTAGGTGGTTTTACGATGAAGATATTCGCTCAAACAAATTGATCAATAAATAAATAAACAAACAATGAGAAAAATATTAGAGAGATCAATGATTTTTCCTCAAACAAATTGCTTTATTTCTTTACTAGCTAGTACTTTAATCACAAGGGCTTCTTCATACTTCTAGCCAAACCATTGAAAATCCTAGCAGATTGAAGACCTTAAACGAAACCAGAGTGTTAAATTAAAAAGAGAAGCAAAAACTTAAGAAATGAAATGCATTCACAATTTCACAGCTCAATCAGAGGATACAGATAATCTATCCAAAGCATCAAGCACATGCCTCATTGTAGGTCTCTTTTCAGGGCTGCTTTGGACACAAGCCATTGCAATCTTCAACACTGCAATTATCTCCTCTTCCTTATCTGCCTCCTCAGCTAAATATGGGTCCAACACATCTGAGAGTGGCTTCTTCTCCTCAATGCAGAACTGAATCCATTGAACAAGGTCCATTTCCGAGTTACCAACTTGCACAATTGGTAACCTTCCGCTGATAATCTCCAACAAGATCACACCGTATGAATAAACATCCCACTTCTGTGATGGCTTCACCACTTTTAGTGTTTCTGGAGCCTGGTAACCATTCCCCAAGATATTAGGTGTAAGTTCTATGGACAAGCTCCTTTGTCTCTCTTGCGGCTTCTCAGCGGCCACTCGGCTGGATTGCACGGTTGGGGAACCTCCGGCAATATTTGCAAGGCGCCCGAGTCCAAAATCAGATATGTGGGGTTCCATGTTATGTCCAAGAAGGATGTTACTTGGCTTCAGGTCTCCATGAACATACTTTTTGGGGCTAAACTCATGCAGGTAGACCAATCCTTTTGCAGTTCCTTTCATGATTTTCAATCGATAAGACCAAGATAGCGGTCTGAATGTAACTAGTCCAGGCTTCCCTGAAGTAATCAAATGCAACCAAATAGCCAAATGAACAATGTGTCAAACCATAAGTAATTGCAAATTGGTATTGAAGAAAATAATAAAAAGGTTTGTCCATAATGAAACTTACCATGAATTGCAGCAGCCAGGCTTCCATTTGGTATATAATCATATATGAGAAGCTTCTCATCAACAGACCAGTAATAAGCTCTGAGAGTCACAATGTTTGGATGTCTCAACTTTCCTATTGCCTCTACTTCGGTTTGGAACTCTTTGAACCTTTGAGAACCTCCCTCCCCCAATCTTCTCACCGCCAATGCAAGCCCGTCTTCAAGCACCACTTTGTACATAATTCCAATTCCACTCTTCCCAAGAACAAAAGCTGATGCCTTAAGAAGTTCATCCAAATCAAAGGCCACTTGGCTATCTAATGGAACAAGATCATACTGCTCAACATGATCAGACAAGGCCTCAGATTCGTCCTTTCGGAAGCAGAAACACTCTTTACTACTTCCTTTCCTCCCCTTGCTAACACCAATAACATCCTGATCCTGATCAAAACCACAAACCCTTGAATAGCAATAAGAGAACAGAAGACCTAAAAGGCAAATTCCAATCACATCACCCACAACAATGCCAACCACAGCACCCTTAGTTAACCCTTTGTTTTTCTCACTCTTCCCAGAACCATTACCATTATCCTGAGATGAGTCATTATGAGGCATGAACGGGAATGAGGAAGGTGAACTAGCACCTGGAGTGTCAGGGGCACATGAATTCTTCAAAGGAGGGCCACACAGACCAGGATTACCAATAAAAGCAGTTGGTCCTCTATTCATTAAAGCACCATTTTGTGGTATTGGACCATTCAAATTGTTGTAAGTAAGATCAATGTAAACCTTCTCAGGCAAGTTACCAAGGCTAGCTGGTATTAAACCACTAAAATGATTATGAGACAAATCAACAGTTCCTTCAAGGCTAGTTAGATTACCCATGTCTGCAGGAATTGAACCATTGAATTGATTGAAAGAGAGGTCAAGTTTCTCAAGAGAAGAGAAACTAGTACCAAATCCAGCAGGCAAAATGCCAGTGAAATTGTTTCTACTGAGAACAAGGGTTCTGAGCCTCTTGCATTGGACAATTGTAGCAGGCAATGACCCATTGAAGGAATTTTGTGACAGGTCAAGAGTTTGAAGGTACCTGAGATTCTGAATCTCACTGGGAACAGACCCAGAGAAGGAATTGCCATAAAGCACCAAACTTTGCAGCCCCCGAGCTTGAAAAAGCTGAGGAGGCAAGGTTCCAAAGAGCTTGTTGTTCCTGAAGTTGAGGTGGCGGAGCTGGGAGAGAGATCCCAGAGCTGAAGGGAGAGAACCATAAAGTTTCCTTTTTGGGATGCTAATGGAGACAACAGTTTGGTCCTTGCAGGTAATCCCATTCCATGAACAAGGGTTGTCATGGGAAGAATTCCAAGTGACCATGGAGCCTTGTGGGTCTTGAAGGGACTGCTTAAGCGTCAAGAGCACATAGCCTTCGGCATTGAGGGAATTAACAAGAGGTGCAAGAGAGTTGCAGCAAAGAAGAAAGAAAAGCAGAAGGAAAGGGGACATGTCCTCCAACTTAGTGACCGTTGGAGCAAATCCAAGAACTTACACAAGAAAAAGCAAGGAAGAAGAAGAAGAAGCAGCAGCAGCAGCTGGTTGAGGGGGGTTGATTCTGTGTTGTGTGTTTGTTACAGAGAAAAGAAAAAGGCAGGAGGAAGACGACAACGGAGGAGAGAGAATAAAGAAGCAGTGTGTTGTGTTGAAGAGTGGGAAAGCAATGGAAAAAAAGAAGACTTTTTTGGGGTTGGGGAGTGCAGAGAGAGAGAGCTGCTAAGTTTGGTGACTACTCACTAGAGTGCCAGCACGGACAACTCACGCGATACCTTTCTATCTTTATAGTTTTGTATTCAATTGGATTCTTACTCCATATATCTATCAAATTTGTATGAAAATTGCTTCACGTTTTGAGCTTTTACATGTCTGTGGTCTTCTGGTTAGGGGACTTGGCACTTGTTACAATGCATGGAATGGAGACCACATCACACACACATACGTTATTATTCCTATTTATTTCCCTACATCGTATCAGAACCGTTACTTACTAAATAACTGCTTTTTACTTTTTACACATTTATTACACAATTATATATTTAGAAAAAATATATTTTTTAATATTGTCTCACTGTATTTTTCCTTCTATATTACAGATTGATAGAATAGAAGTAACGGGAATGGGAATGGGAGCGTGAGCCCGCCACTATGGTCAATCATAACAAGCGTCTCATTGCCCTTTACAGCCCAAGGTCATTATAACAAGAAGAATAAACAAATATTATTGCCTGCGTTCTACACTAAAATCGCTTAAATACACAGAATTAGAGATCCATCAAAATCTATATGGTGGAACGATGCGATAGAGGGGCCAAATTTAAAAACTTTAGGGGACCAAACTAAAAATTATGTATAATTTACATGTAAAATCTGAAGATGGCCCCCCTTTAGACGAACAAGGCTCTACCACCATTGTTATAGCTTATACTTATTTAAAATTATCAAATATAGTTGTTAACACTTGACACATTTAACAAGATAATGCTTTGTGTTCTTTTTAACAAGATAATGTTTTTTCAAACACAAGTGCCTACCCCCTACTCCTGTGGGCTTGGCCCTTTTCTGTTTGTCGTAAACTGTCATCTATCCATATCCCAAAACAACAAAAAACTAGTGCCTTAACACCACACACTACACTCCAAAAGTCCAAATAAAAAAGTGGGGAAACAAAAACGAAAAAGCTGTTTTTACCAAAAAAAAAACGAAAAAGCTAAAAAGTACACTTATATATACCACCATGTTAAACCAAGTTTGGTTGGTCTAATAGTTAGCTCACTAGTCCGCTTAAGCAAGTGTCGGGTTCGAATCCCGCCTTGTGTATGCAGTAACTCATTGGCCAACAACAAACCCTTAAATGGAGCTCAGTACCGCGGCAGATTAGTCCTTGATCTGCCGAGTTGGGGAATACCGTGGAAACAAAAAAAAAAAATATACCACCATGTTACATATATACTAAAAGTCTAAAATTAATTATTAATATAAAATATATATTAAAAATAAATTAAATAATATATATTTATATATAAATATATAATAGATAATTTTAGTATATAAATAATATTTTTGAACATGTGGAAAAGATAGTTGAATCGCGTCTCAAGTGGTTTGGACATGTGGGAAGAAGACCGATAGAACATCCAGTCAGGAGGGTGGATGAGATGGAAGATGGACAAAGAGCGAAAAGCAGAGGAAGACCTAAGAAGACCATCCGTGAGGTGGTCAAACGAGATCTACATGTAAACGGTCTCTCTGTAGACATGATACATGACAGAGCACAATGGCGTCGTTTGATTCATGTAGCCGACCCCACTTAGTGGGACAAGACTTTGTTGTTGTTGTATATATATATATATAATATAAGTATCAAAGACTAAATTAAGTGAAGGGTCAAACTATTTAGTCACTTAACTTTTACCTAATAAACTAATTCTAATACCTTATTAGTTTAAGAATAATACTATATATTTAAATTTTTTATAAATTAAATTTAATTAAATTAGTCTAATATAATAATAATTAATTATAATTAATATTATTTTAAATTTTATTATTTAGATTAATTAAAATTAATTTATAACAAAATTTAGATATATAATATTACTCTTAATATAAAATACTATATGTGATAAATCAGTTACATATTAATACTCATAACACTTTTGACTATTTTTTTATAAAAATTTAGATATAATTAACTTTACATAAAATTAATAGTTAAAATTAATTAAATAATTTTATTAATTTAACTATATTTGAATTTTATTTTATAGAAAAATTTAGGAAGTTAGCACTTTTTTAACGGCCAGTATTTAGCCATCAAAACAAAAAAAGTAATCTTCTATCATTAAATATTAATTTCACATTATTAAAAATATTATTACAAAACACAAAACTTGCTAATTCCTAACACTCTTTTTATTTTATTTTATTTTATTTGGCCATATCTTAATTTTGAGTATGGCCTTAAATTTGGAAGGGTCAAGTCAACATGGAATTAACTGGATAGGTTTCCCGACGAGAGAGTCAACCTCTCAACATAGCAAACGGAGGACGTCGTCGTTTTGAGAATAAAATGACAAAAACGACAGATGATAGTTTAGTTGCGACGAATTGAAGGTCGATGGCGCTGGAGAAAATGACGGAAGTTTGCGTGCGAGTGCGAGGTGCAGTTGAAGCCATTCATTCTTGTCCATACCAAACCGTCCTTTACCTCGCTGGTGGAGCTTCTCAGCTTCTCGCCTGGCTGCTATCAGTTCCAGGTGCTTCAAATACCGTCCTTGAAGCTCTGGTTCCTTATTCCAGGATCTCCATGATTCAGTTACTTGCGAAGGTCCCTTCTTTCATTTCATCCCTATTCTTCTTCTTCTCTCGCTAACCTACTTTTCTATTTCACTTTTCTTATCTAATTTGTTATTTTTTTTTTGTGTAGATTCCATCCCAGTTTTGCAGTCAACAGACTGCTGAAGATATGGCTTTGTTGGCTTACAATCGTGCTCTTAAGCTCTCCAAGCCAGGTTTTTTTTTAAATCACTTATCTGATAATTATAGTGTTTGTGGCAGAATTCGATGAAATGTTTCTTACAGTTATGAACTAATGTATTATGCATTTACTTGTTGGTGATTAGGATCCCCTGTTGTTGGTGTGGGATTCACTGGTTCTTTGGCTACCACTCGTTCTAAACTTGGAGAACACAGGTATTATCTACTTTTATATACCATCTACAAAAGTGATTGATCAACATCACTATATCTTTATGCACCTCCTGAATGGTTCTTTTATCTTGTTTATGCCAATAAACTGAATTATGCAACACACAACCTACTGTAATAGTGTAATGAAACTAACCCAGAAGACAAGCTGCTGGAACCTTTTGGAAGCAATTAAATATTGAAGTTTAGTTCTCACTTTTCAAGCCAGTAGTAGACTGCACAAGTTCAACAATATGCAAAATACTATTATCTACTACAACAGAAATTAGTTGATAAAGCACCAACTTGGTTTGATATTAACATATGAACAATGATACAAAGCTTATGTTCTACCACATTAGGCTTATTATTAGACCACTTTAGCTTGCTATCATCTAGCTGGAGGACTAGTACCATCTGAACTTCTTTTATGTTCATTTCTAGATTTTATATGTCGACAAGAACCGCTGACCGACTTTGGATTTCAGGAGTGACCCTTACTAAGGTATTGTTACCCATACCCTCATCTTTGTTCTCTATGGTGGGTCTTAACATAATATAAACATGTGATAATCACGTGGTTCAAGTGCTGATTTAGACTGATCCACTTTGCAAACTTTCTAATTTAGGGTCTTCATACTAGAGAAGAAGAGGACAGAGTTTCCAGTCAACTTTTGCTCAAGGTGTGTTAAAGGTGTGAAGAAAAGTTGTCATTTTTATTGTTGTTTATTTGCAGTTATGAGTTGTTTATTTTCTTTTATTCATTATTATTGTTCTTACCTTTTGAGGTTATGCATAAGAATCTTGGAGTCTAAATTTGTCTTAATTTTTTTTTACTCGGTTTTTTGAATTTCTGTTTTGTTTCTAGGCTATTGCAAAGGCATGCAAAGTTCCAGCGACCTCTATGCCTGATTTCAGTGAATCAGTTGTAACTGAAGAATGTGAAAAGCAATTCAATGAAGAGCAAGAGTTAGAACAACTTATAAATGGTCAAATAGGCTTTAAAATCTATCCATTTTCAAGTGGTACGGTTAAATGTTTCAGGTGTATCAACATTAATGCAGTTAAGATTATATTCACCTCTTTTATTGGTTATTTTTTTAATCTTTTGCTTTCAGAGATACCAGCAGAAAGGAAAATAATTCTACCAGGTTCTTTTAATCCATTACACGAAGGGCATTTGAAGCTCATGGAAGTTGCTAGTCGGTAGATACACTCTTTCTATTCATAAAAAATGCTCATTTTTTTTTAATTTAGGGGCTTATAATGGTATCTAATTCAAAAAATGACGTAGTAAGAATACTTATATGCAGCGTTTGTGGTGATGGCTATCCATGCTTTGAACTATCTGCTGTTAATGCAGATAAACCCCCATTATCAGTGTCTCAGATCAAAGATCGTGTCAAACAATTTGAAAAAGTTGGTGAGATTAATTTTTCCCTCATATTGGTTCGAAGTGCACAAGTTTTTGGAATGGGCTCTTTGGCCTTTTTATTTGCTATATAATCAGTTCTACTACTCAAATTGTGAATCTAATATCACTGATGCACCTCCGTTTTGGAAGATGGCATATATGCTCTCCACTTATTTTATTTTACTTGTTACATACTTATATGTGAACTTTTTTTATTTGTCTTTGTTTGATGTTCTGCTTAAAGCCATAATGATTTCTCTTCTTCCATTGCAGGAAAGACAGTAATTATATCCAATCAGCCTTTTTTTTATAAGAAGGCCGAACTTTTTCCGGGCAGTGCTTTTGTAATTGGTGCTGACACAGCTGTGAGACTTATCAATGTATGTATGAAATTACATTAATGCTGACATAAACTTCGCAATGCAACTTGCAATATATGGTTCATGTGATATTCCTGAAACTGACTGACTTTTTTGAAACAAATTGTGTATGTTTTTTTAAGTAAATTCGCGACATATGTTGCTTGAGTTTTGTGTACATCGAAATTGCTATTTGTCCTTGGATAAACTTTGAGGTTTCAGGTGTATAAGCTGAGATAGAAGAATGACTTTGTGAAAGTTTTGTGGGACTTCAAATATATAGAGCGAAATTTTAATATATCTAGGCAGTCTTTAAAGTTGACATATATGCCCCATTGGCATTGGTGAAGTGATGAAGAATTTGGTTTGGCAAAGATGTAGCAGAGGTTACAGTAGTTTAGGTTAAATGGGATAAGGTAAAGGGGTATTTCTTCCAGCCATATTTTGATTAGGACCACCCAATGAAGCAGATAGGGTGCTTAACCTACTTGGTTGTAACTTATTTTTGATACCTAAGTCTTGTGAATATCCTCTTGAAAATAATTAAAGTTCAGTTAACAAATGTAATTATGTATTCATAGAATCAAATGAGTAGCAAAGAAGGAAACAAATGAACATAGGAAGAAAGAACAGTAGACGGGGCATTCGCTATTTTCCATGACTTAAGGGCAAATAAGAACACTGACGTTACCCTTACCTAACACTCAGTTTGTATGTCTAGTTATAGAGTAAGTGTGCTCTTCTGTTGCTTCAATATATTTTATTAGCCAAACTCTTGAAATTTCTTCATCTTACTTACCCTTGCAGCCTAAATATTATGATGGAGGCTACAACAAGATGTTGAAGATACTCCTAGGTTGTAAAGAAACAGGATGTACCTTTGTTGTGGCTGGTCGGAATGTAGATGGTGTTTTCAAGGTATCACTTCATATATCTCTAATCTTGACATTCTTCTTTTTCACCTTCAAGTTTTTTTGAGGCTATTATATTGTGTGGTGCAACAGGTTCTTGATGATATTGATGTTCCAGAGGAACTGAAAGACATGTTCATTTCCATTCCATCTGAACAGTTCCGCATGGATATATCCTCCACTGAGCTAAGAAAACGAAGTGGAATGTAGAAATCTTATTGCTAAAAATCAACTTTTGTATAGTCCAGAATGAAATCACTTACCACAATGAAGCATGAAACTGTCAGAGTCTACACGTTACAAGTTATTTGTGTGCATCAGACAAGTACCTATTTGGCTATTTCTCATGTAAGACACCTATCTAGCAGAGTCATAGAGACGTGTCTGTATCACTGCCCATGTCTTCGAATGGTTGATGACTTTTTACATACTACATATCTATCTTTTGGGGTTTTCTTTTTATAGTTAGTACTTGATTGTTAAAAGAATTTTAAAAAATAAAATTGCTGTTATGTACTTATGTACTTATATTCATTGCATAATTTGCATTGAAATTTCTTAAAATGTCTATTTTTCAGTCAGATTTTAATCATTGATTCATTGTTATATAGATTCATCAGTTTCTGCTGGAACAAAAAGATTACAGTAGAGAGAATAACAAGACTTGGCCTTGTACAATCATTCACGGTGCCTCATACTAAGTATAATAGTATATTAATTTTGAAATACAATGAAAAACAATAAACAAGCATGCATGATTGCATGCCTCCTTCGGTTCAGGCTGAGATATCATATGAAGAGGGAACAGACAGGTTCAACCACCACAGCCTGCACCACAGCCTGCGCCACAGCCGGCCCCACCGCACCCAGTGGTGCACGCTGAGCCATTCCCATAGTTGGCTGCATCGGCTCTGGATGATTTTTTGGGTACTCCATCTGCACAGAACAAAATGATAACTGCAAAAAGAGACAGGGTTGCTAATATAGCCCACAACAGAAAAACCAGTCTTCCAAGCTCTTCACCATAGCTGTCACTATCACCTTGACCTTGGTATCCTGTGTATTCCATCTCTTTCCATAGCCTCACCATCTTTCTATGAATCTCCTGATTCTATGTGCAAATGCAACCCAGCTTATAAAAGGGATAATTGCTGTTCTTCGAGAACTATGAAGAGGTGATGAGAAAAAGTCTCTGATCTAAGGATATGGCACAAAGGAAAAAGAAGGTGAATGATTATAGGATTTATCCAGTTGACCTAGTTGACTCACATGAATAAAAATGTCTGCACCTTTTTTTTCTTGGTTGAGGGTATCTAATTTCCAGCATGTGTGTGCCAATTATGTGCACGTTGGTTTGCAGTGGCAGACTGGCAGGGTCTCCAGTTAAATCTTATCCTGTGGGCTATATAGCTAACAAAAAAGTGAACGACCAATAGAATAAAGTCCTTCTCTTTGCTAAAATATCAAAGTTTTCACATTCATTTGTATTGACTACTTTAATAAAGATATTAAAAATATTTTTTTTAAGATGTTCACACATGTTATGTTATTATTGGATATTTTTATTAAATTAGTTAATAATTTACTTTTTATCCTAATTTTTTGTTTTTGGATATTTAAATTCCTAAAAATTTCAAAATACAATTAAATCCCTAAAAAAAATTGAATTTATTGTTATTGTTATAAAAAAATCGGTTTTATTCTAATTTGTTAAGAAATTAAAAAATAACCAGTTCATTAATACGTCCAATAATAATGCGACAAATAAATGTCCTTACAAAAAAATCGTGTCTTTATAGGAGCATCCCCTTCATTTATTGCCACTTGTCACTTCAAAATTTGGTCACAGCCAACCTCAACCCTGTTTCGCAGATATCTAAAAACTGTCTATAAACCTAACTGTTTAATTGTTTGGTCAGATACCTAACTGATTTATTCCTGTTATACTTAAAACCAATTGTACGGAAATTTGTGCGTAGGTAGGACTATAACTGAAAAAGATTAAAAGAGGGAAAAAATAAGAGAAAAAAGGACTTGCCTTTGGAAATGTTCTCGTGCGGCAAGCTTTGAGAGAGGTATAGGTTTCCAAAGAATGGCGGCTGTGGGTCAAAAAGAGTGAAATAAGTACAATACAATTCGGAGTTAATGAGGTACCTTTTACAAACTTAGGGTTTTGTATTTATCGAGGGTGAGTGATTGAGATATTTTTTTTGATATTTTGGTAACCACCCTCAATTTGTTTCGATTTAGTTTTGTTAGGTAGTGTTTGTTTCCAGGTACTGAGACAGAGACTGAGAGACTGAGATTCAGTATTGTGTTTGTTAGTTTAGAGACTGGTACTAAAATTTCTGTCTCTGTCTCTAAAATTTCAGTATTTCAGTACCTCCAAAAAGTAGGGACGCAGGGGACTGAAATTTTTAGAGATGGAGATTGAAACTTTAATAACATTTTATACCTATAATACTTTCATTTCAATTAATTAATTCTAATTTTACCATTTGTACAAATTAAATTAGAGTTTCATTCTTGTTTCAATTCCTGTCTCTCATTTTGCACCAAACAGAATACTGAGATTTGTTTCAATCCCTGTCTCTTAGTCTTTGTCTCTCAATCTCAGTCTTTCTGTCTCTGTCTCTCCACCAAACGCTACCTTATAGTCTGAAATTCTCTAAATAGGTCTCAGTCTTATTTATTTTATTCAAATTCTGCTTTATAAGTATAATTAGGTCGGGTTATAGCTAATGGATGAGAAAATAAAGATATTCAAGAGCTTGCAAATACAAGTAGCACTACTAATCTACTGATATGTCTGCCTAAAAGTATACTTGATAAACTCTCACAATGTAACATTGGTTCCTGATCAAGAATCGCATTATACACCAGAATGGTCATGCTGGAACCAATAATTGACATAAGAAACAATCACAAACAATACAATTATCTACTTGCACCGTACTCCTAAAAAAGTTGTTATGTACTTGCAAAACATCCTAGATAATCGAAGTTGCTACAATCTTGACATTTATCAAGGATCGACCTGGAGAGACTAGGATCTCAATAAATGAAGACAATTCAGCCAGCAAATCATATATATAGATATCAATAAATATGAACCACACTATCTCAGTATAGATAAATACACTAGGGCCTATGACATATGTGCTACAAATCAGGATGCTACATGAGGAGGCTGTGGAGAACTTGTAACAGACTGCTCTGAAGCATTGGCAAGCCCCTGCAACATTCTCAGAATCTCACTTGTATCTTCCAAGTAATACTTGGCCTTGCTCGGCTTCTGACCGACGGTGCAAGGAAACACCTCTGCGACCGGAGACAGGGATGCCCTTGCATTCATTATGACACCAAACATGTCCTCATCTGACCTGTCATCTCCAATGCATAGAACAAAATCTGGGATCACTCCCATTTGTTGCATTGTTAAGAGAAGGCGTTCTGCAACAATACCCTTGCTCACTCCCTGTCCCATAAACAGCACATAAAAAATATAGTCAACCCCAAAAGGGTGAACCACAGCCTAGAAAAATAAGATTCAATGCTGGAAGTTGGAACATGTTGCATTTTTTAAGTTCCAAAACAAAGAAACCATAGAAATGATAGCACTAGCAATGAATGGGAATCATGTGTCCATGACAGACATAACAAATGATAGAACAAGCAGGTTTTTTGTCTTTCCTCTCATTATACGGCTCACAAGCCACAAGCTTGAAGAGTAACAACAATAACAGAGCATTATCCAAGAAGCCAGAACAATAAAATGCATACATAATATGACCAAATGTTTACTAATATTGTGATATGAAACATGGAGCTTTTACAACTGACCTGAGGTTTGACTTCCACGATGTGAGGACTACTTTTAACAGAAACAGGCTCATTGGCAAGAACACTTTCCAGATGATCCAGAAGCTCCTTAGCCTGGCATGAACCGAAATCTCGGTCTGCAAACTCATAATTCCAAACAAGAGCAGTTTCTTTGGTCTCTATGTTAGAACCATCAGTTGTTTCCGTGTACAACTGCATTACTGGCTCGGCAATCTGCTTCCAGTCGAAATCCGGCACAGAAACACATTCTTCCCAGTCTGCATTATGATTTGTCCTGAAAACAAAAGAAAAAAAAGATAAACTATTTAATTTGAGCAAGGTTCACCTAGGAAAAGCCCTTATTTTATTCTTCTTCAACAATCCGCAATCACCATAACCATGCAGAAAGAAAAAGGACATACCTCACGAAATAACCATGCTCTGCTGCAACTCCAAGCCTTTCACAAGAGGAAAACCAGTCAGTAAGAGTTTTTCTCTCCTTTCCACTTACAATGAAAACACAATTCTTGGTGTCCTTGCACAAGCTGTTCAAGATGGCAACAGCCTCAGTGCTAGGTGTTGTACTAATTGAACCGGGCTGCATCATGGTACCATCATAATCCAAAAGAATGGCTCGGTGTTTGGTCCTCTTATAAGCTGATACAATATGTTCCACTGATAGCTTTCTAAAGTTTGGATCCAAAGCAATAACCCGAAATCCTAAACCAAAGCCAATTCCCCAGCATCTCCTTCTCAGATGATCCCTACATGCCCTTTCCAGATCCTGCAAGAAGCTCCGCGCCCAATATGCAACATCATGAGTACTGACATACCTATAATGCTTCTCGTGGCGCATCTGTTTTTCGGACTCTGGGACGATAAGTGCCGAATCCATTGCTTCAGCAACAGCATCAATATTCCAGGGATTCACTCTAATTGCCCCACTTAATGATGGGGAGCAGCCAATGAACTCAGACACCACCAGCATGCTCTTCTTTTGGGTAAATGAGCTTGTCCCTAGAATCTTATCTATCTTGTCACTTCCTTGTCTACAAATGATGTATTCATAGGGTATAAGGTTCATACCATCTCTCACTGCGGTAACAAGGCAACATTCAGCTATCACATAATAAGCTATCCTCTCATAAAACTGAAGTGGCGTATCGATCAATATTACAGGTGTGTATCCAGGCCTTCCAAATGTACTATTGATCCTTTTCACTGTGGCATAAGTTTCACTCTGGACCTCCTGTACATCTTTCCCACGGCCTCTTGCAGGGTTTGCAATTTGGACCAAGACAACCCTGCCCCTCTTGTCAGGATGTTGTAAAAGCAACTGTTCCATAGCCAAGAGTTTTAAGCTGATTCCTTTAAAGATATCCATGTCGTCAACCCCAAGCATCACAGTTTGACCTCTGAACTTGTTTTGTAACTCTTCAACCTTGTTTTCCGTCTCAGGAAGATTCATGACTGACTGAAGCTGCCCTATGTGAATCCCAACAGGAAGAATCTTAATGCTTACTGTTCTTCCATAGTACTCGAGACCAATGTAGCCCCGCTTGGATTGATAGGAAAGGCCAAGCATTCTACTGCAGCAAGAAAGGAAATGCCTCGCATAATCGAAAGTATGAAATCCAATAAGGTCAGAATTCAAAAGAGCTCTAAGAAGCTCATCCCTAACTGGGAGGGTTCGGTATATCTCGGAAGAAGGGAATGGACTGTGAAGGAAGAATCCTAGCCTTGCCCTATTGAACCTCTTTCTCAGAAATGTTGGAAGAACCATGAGATGGTAATCATGAACCCATACAAAATCATCATCAGGGCTAATGACTTCCATTACTTTATCAGCAAATATCTTGTTAACAGAAACATAAGCTTGCCAAAGGGACCTATCAAATCGACCACCGAGATCAGGCGAGAGCGGAAGCATGTAGTGAAACAAAGGCCACAGATGCTGTTTGCAAAATCCGTGATAGAATTTGGTAAAAAGCTCTGGAGGGAGGAAAGTGGGAACACATTTGAATGTGTCAAGCAAGTTCTGAGCAACATCATCTTGCTCGCTCGGCTCGATTTCTTCCTTCAGACAACCAATATAAATAGTTTCTACATCTTCACCAAGACCATCTTTGAGCTGCAAAAGAAGAGAGTCCTCGTCCCATGTGAAGTCCCACGTACCATCGTCTTTTCTTTGTGCCTTTAATGGAAGCTGGTTACCTACAATGATCATCCTATCTTGAGAGATTGAGGATGGAGCGTCCGAACCAGCACTGTTGCTTGCCTCGTCGTCTAGCTCAGACAGCACTCCGGCAACAGTTGCCACTCGAGGAAGCCTTTTCTTTTCGCGGCTGAAAGTCGGCGAGTCACACGAAGTAAGCTCTAACAAATTAGAATATGACCTTGAAACCATTTCGTTGATGACCAAGCTTTAGATTGATTATCACAATCCTGAAAACAACCACAAGGAGGATGCAATTTCAGAAATCTGCAAACATCTTAACTATCATAATATCCCCCTAATTAACTAAAAGTCCAGCAAAATCAATATCACATAGTGGCTTTTCTTGATTTCTTCACTCCTCAGGTGGCTTGAAAGTGAGTCAATTAGTAAGTACCTAGCAGACAAATTATATTTCAACAGAAAAAACAACCTATCTATAACAACAATTTGAGAAAACCCAAGGTAGAGCATATGAATCTGCTGATAAAATTCACCTAGGAGCTAAATCTGATAAAAACACCAACTACAACAATGAGTTTTCCACCTACCAAGAGAATCATGTAGTAAGTAGATGACTTTGAACACATAAAAGGGGATCGATTCAAACAGCAAGAGACATACAAATGCAAGGTTAAACCATCCTCAAGGATTGGGGGTAAAAGCTCAAAAGAAGCTGAAGTAGCAAATGAAATGAATGAGCAGAGAAGCAGCTCTTGAAAACAGCAATGAAGCACAAGGTGAACAAAAAACAAAACAAAACAACAAAAATCATACCTAGAAAGTGAAAGGTGGAGTAAGAGTTGGTAGATGAGATTGACAGACACCAAAGATTCCTTTCTCTGTTCTCTTGTCTTCTGAGTCACACCACACAACACAACACAACACAACACAACACAAGGCCGCAACCTTGAGAGAGTGAGAGAACAATGGCGTCAAGTAGGGAATACCTTTTCCTTCACTTTTCTTTCTCTACACAAACACCAACTTCATTCATTTTTCATTATTTTTTAATATTCATTTCAATGATATTTATATGTGTCTTTTGGAACCAACACAAACTAGATGTCTTTATACAAAGAACTTGATTCTCTTTCTCTTCTTTCTTTCTTTCTTTCACGCGCACACACTCACTCACTCACTCTACAATCTACATCCCTTAACCAGGGTTACTTTTCCTTAATCACTAGTTAACTCCATCTTAAATAATTACTAATACCCCTCAAGGCTCAAAGTTTCACAGTTAAATAGCGCGTGTAATCCACCACCATTCATCTCAGTTTTCCATTCCCAGCATTGCATAGATTCCCTTGTTTTTACAGATTTCATATCTAGTTTTTTTTTTTTTTGGGTCAACTCAAAATATACTCTCACAAAGTCTCAACTTATCAAATTTATTAACCTTGACTAAAGTTGATATATTTATGAACGAACTCGTTACACACGCTTAGATTTTATTTTTGTTATTTAATTAATGTGGTGGTTTTATTAATGTCAAATTTGTAAGAATTTTCTGAATAAAGCACTGTATTCTAATTTTGATAAAATAATTGATAATAGATTATCTAAATTTGTTATAACAAATTGCATATATGATCCATGTGAAAATATCCTACAATATATCTTGAAAAATAAAATTATTCCTTCCCATTCGGCAATACACATTTGAAACAGTTATTACTGTTAAACAGTTTATATAGTATTTTAATGATAAATAATTATATTTAAAATTTCATACAAATGTTAATTGTGCTCAAAATTCGGGAAAACACTTTTAGCTGGACATGAGATTATGAAAAGTCCCAAAAAAAAATGTACCTATGCACTCACGTGTTCTTTCTGACTGACTTGTTTTTTTTTTTTTTTTAAATCAATCTACCCCTTTACATGTTCAAAAATGTCCAGAATACTATACTAGTATTAATATCCCAAAATTGCATGTGTCCAAAACAAAATATATATCCCAAAATAGCATCCACCGCATTATTAGTTTACTATCTATCACATACCATTCTTTCATTAGTTTGTAAGAAACTATCTAATTAATGTAAGTTTTAGTGAATATAGGATCAATTTTGTTGTCATATTTGTTAATTTTTTATTTTATTGTTTTAAAAATAATTCTTCAAAAAATCAAATTAAATAAGTATGCTGAAACTGTAACTGTGTAACACAAATTAACTAACTTGTTGAGGCAAATTATTTTGTTGTACTTTACTTCTAATGTATCACAAATCTTTTATATAAGAAAATTCTCTTCTTACTATCAGCCTCTAGTTTGATCGGGAGACTACTTCAAACTATATTTTCGACCAAATTAAATAAATATATGTTAAACTATTATTTTTCAATGAAACAAAGTTGATTGTGAGATCCAATGACTTGTATAATATTGTGAGACACACTTTATATATAAAAGTTAAGAAGATAATGAAAGTTTGTGATTTCAATGCCAACTACTTGAGGGTTACGATTAGTAGATCTTATCTCATACATATCATGCTTGTTGCCGCTAATTTTGAAACATGTACTTTTAATTATATAGTGTACTATTAAATATTGTCATTAATTAATCAATTAGTTTTATTAGTTTATCTTAATTTGCTTGTCAAACAAATTTAGAAAACAAAAACAAAAAGCTTGTTAGCATGCTTGGCCCGGAGTTTAAAAAGGTGAAATGGTTGGTTGTTTTGGGAAAATTAATGTCATTATGTTGATGCTTACCCTAATTAAGTAGAGTGAAATAAATTTTGGAGAACACTTTAATAAAGACATTAAAAATGTCTTTTTTAAAGATGTTTATATGTATCATGTTATTATTGAACATCTTTATTAAACCGGTTAATAATTTATTTTTTAATAAATCAGAATAAAATCGATTTATTATACCAACAATAATAAATTCAATTATCTGCATTATAATTATTAGACCCGATTTAATCCGGTCGAATTACACAATCTAAATTGAATATCTTTAGATTTTTTGATAAAAAGACAAATATATTTTTGATTTTTTGTTTTGCATACATTTAAATCCCTAAAAATTTAAAAATACAATCAGATCAATAAAAAAATTTGGATTTATTATTATTGTTATAAAAAAATTGATTTTATTCTAATTTGTTAAAAAATTCAAAGATAATCATTCATTAATATATACAATAATAATACGGCACATAAGCGTCTTTACCAAAAGACGTTTTACACGTTTTTATGGAAGCATCTCCCATAAATTTTAGGCTCTTGCTCTCTCTACCGTTCAAAATGTGTAAATTGTTAAAGTGAAAAAAAAAATCAACTCTTGTGATGATTGTTCCTTTCCTTAATCATTTCGTGTTCCATTCTCTCAAAATATTGGGTATAGCATTACGTAATTGAGATGTTTATGGAGTCATACGGGCCACACAGCACTAACTTTTGTTTGGAAGGAGAGAACCTTCAAATAAGTAGAGTTTTCAATGATTTCTTTGGGCAATGTTATATAACAACGCCATGATTAATTGATTATTATTCTCAAATTAATTAAAATATGCATTGCTTTGTGACGTTGAGTGAATGTGTCCACCCAATTTGGAAGCTTAGCTAACCATAATCATCATGATATTGATGCGACACTATATTAATATTCATTAGTTTATTAGCCTTCTCATTCTCACTTTCAACTTATTATTCTTAGGTTCATACTCTTGAGCTTAATTAAATTTTTTGTGATCTTATTGTCCAATTGATTATTAGTGTGTGAAGAACGTTGAAGAATATACTATAATGATTTTCAGGAACCCAGAAACAAAAAGGTTCTTTCAAGAAAGAGTGGTGCAAAATTTTAAGAAAAAGTGGAGCGTACGTAAGGGGAAAATATTCTACCACTATCACTCTATATGTACTTTCCAGTTTCCACCCACTACTCGTTATTTATGGCCATCAATATTGCTGTGTAATTTTCCTTCATTGCTTTTTGTTTGTACTGGTTCAATTCCACCTAGATTATAGCTATAATAACATTATTATAAAATTAATAAATATACATGTAAGACTTTAGGTTATGTTACAGTCAAATTAATTAAAAAGAAAATAAATGTATGGAGTGAAGACAAAACTAGTGAGGCCCAGTCCAGTTCGAGTGTTAAATATCTCATATAATATAGCATACTTCTTTGACATTTTTTCTTTTAGAAAAAATAAATAAAAAAGAAGAATTTATATATAGAGTTATTACTACAGATATATATAAGTTAATGATGATATACAAATTAAAGTAACTATTTATATTATTGCTAATTTTCCTTTTTCTTTGTCAAGTCAAAACCAATTCAATATGATATATGTTGTGACCAAAGAATTTATATTATTGAAAGTGATGAAACTAACTAAGCTAACTCCCCAAGTCCCCACAATGTTGAGATGACATAATTTGCAGTCCACTTCAAAAAGAAAAATGCATGGTGATACTTCGTTTTCTCTATCTATGCTTTTCCTTTTAATTCCGTTAAAATGAGAAGAATATTTAATTAGAAGAAATTAAAATAACATATACAAGTTCCAATATATATAACTACTGTTTGATACTACTTTTACTATATATAGAGTCACTGAATCCAAGGTCATTGAAAATATTAAAAGAGCTATACTGTATATGACTCATGCAATACATTCCAATTGCCAAAGGATTCAACGGTGGAAGAATTTACATGGCATCAAATTCGTATGTTGTTGAAAATGTTATGACGTGTACGATCCCAAGTAGTCTTTAAAGTTAGCGTTTACATGGCTTATGTCCCCCTTGAAAACGATATGTAACTGTAGAGTATAGAGTGTATATATAGTATATAATAATCAAGAAATAAACAATAGGTGTGGCAGGGGCAAAAGTGGGAAATCAACTCTCCCAGGCTCCCAGCCCCACCAATTATTGTCCTAACATCATTCTCCAACCACTCACAATAATAATAATAATAATAATAATAATAATAATAATAATAATAAGATGATCAACCAAGCATAGTATAAAAACATAGTTGTTCATTATTTCTACAGTACGGTTCACTGTAACTGATGTTGGTTGAGTAAGTGAGAAATTAAATATGTATCCAATTAGTGCACAAGTGCATTTGCATAATAGATATATCAACCGAATAGTTTTTTTTATATGTCCAGTTTTTTTTAATCCAAGGAGGGCTTCTAAAGTGAGATTTAAGATCAATATTTTATAAAATATTAAAGACTTATTTGGACGTTATTTTTTTAAAATTTTATTTTGTTTAAATTTTTTTATAAAAATAAAAATTATTTTATATTTAAATATTTTATGTAAAAATATTTTTTATTTATTAATTTTGTTTAGATAAAATAAAATATAAGTTTTTTTTGTTTATTTATTATGTGAAAATATCTTTTTTTTTTAATTTAAAATTTATAAATTATAGTTTCTCAAAAAAAATATTTTTATTTTTTTAGTGTTTTTCTTTTTATTATTATAAATTTATCAAATACACTAAAAAATAAAAAAAAACTTCTTTTATTAAAAAAAATTTTTTTATGGATTTAATACCGCTCAAACAAACGCAAGTACCTTGTTATTAGATGAAACCATAAGTATGTTTGTTTCTTCTAAGAATAATTTTATTCGAGTATTTAAATTTTGTTATGGGCTAGTCGTGGTTTCGATAACTAAAAATGTTATGCGTAAAATCTATTTAGTTATCAAATAAAATCAATTATCATGCATTTATAAAAGTTTATATATATTATTCGTATATATTTTAATATTTATTATTGTCTCAAGGGTCACCTGAAATCAGATGATAGTTGGGCTTGTTTACGAAGCCCAAATATTTGAAGAGGTTAATCTTCGACTTGTGCTGAAAAGGATGGGGTGGTACTTGCAAGACGTTCTAATGTATTGTGACTTAAACAGGTTTAAGTGTATTGTGACTTAAAGATACCTGAATGTGTCAGGGTATTTATAGGTGATGAGCCAATAACCACCGTTGAAATAGTTCTACTTTTGATGGAAGATAACTGTCCCTTCATCTTAGGGCTGTTGAGATCTCTCTTCTAGAAGAAGGTGAGAAATTCGAGGACACAGTTACTTATGGAGATAAGTTTAAACTGCCTGTTGACGTTAAACCCGACCTCCTCAAGAAAGTTGGATGTGCAGTAGAGGCCACTCTCTTAATTGGACCTTTTGACTTTAATGGGTCTGGCTTATGTTTTTAGGTTAGGGTATGAAAAGTGCCCATACTTGAATCTGATCTCTTTACATTAAGTCGGGTTCAAGTATAGCTGAAGTCGGAGATGTTCAAGTCAGTATCTTCTGTTAGCTCAGAAGACCGACGTGATTTTGAATTGAAAATCGATGTGATTTCGGGCTGCCAACTGTCGCATCTTGTTGGCTTTTCGCATTAACACATGGGGAATAGTTACATTGGTAACGGAGCACCTTTTAAATGAGTGGGACTTTTCATTCTTTTGCCCCTGGTATTCTTATAAATACTTTGACCTTTTCCTTCTTTCTTCTTTTTCGTCTTCCTCTGTAAACTTTCTTTCTTTCTTTTCGCGCCTTCTTCGTCTTCATCCAGCCCCCTCGTTTCCCAATGTTTGGCGTATTAAGACGTTTGCTTCTCCTCTGTTAAAGACCCTCTTCCCTTCGTTCTATTTCAAAGAAAGGTTAGTTTCTTGCTACTGCACTTTTTACAGTGTTCCTACTGTTATTGTGATATCTGCTTGTTGGACTACGTGTTTGTTGAGATGTTCTATGTAACTTTCATATGTTGTTGTTATTTTGGTACTGTATGCATTAGGGACCTTCATTTTTTCTTAAAAAGGTTATACCTTTGTGGTCGTGGGTTGCGCTTTTTTTTTTTTGGAAGAAAACTGTCTTTTGTTTCAAAATTGGTTGGTAACATTTGTTTTTTTTTGTTGTGGAATGTAGGTATCTCTTCTTTTACACCCTTTTTTCTTTTCAAAAATGTCTTCTCGGATTTCTGAAGACTTGTTGAAATAGGTAAATTCCTCTGTACTTTCTTCTCACCCGATAGTTGATAGTGTTTTTGTGGATGAACTTCGTAAGCATCACAAAATCTGTAGCTCTGTTGATGATGAGGCCAAATATGAAATAATAGCCCCTGACCTTGAGGATCGGGTTTGTTGTGGGAGGGTCACCGAGTCAGAACCCCACTTTATTTTTATGTATGACTGCTTGTTTACTCGCCTAAGAGTTATCTTTCTTTTTTCTGCCTTTGAGATAGAGGTGTTGTCCCACTATAGAATGGCTCCTTCCCAGCTCCATCCCAATTCTTGGAGTTTTCTTAAGATTTACCAACATATCAGCCATGAACTCAGATTCCGATCTCCTTGAAAGTATTTTTCTATCTTTTTTTTCATTTGACAATGCCTTTTAATGCCCAGAGCAAACAGCAGTGGGTCTCCTTTCGAGCTATTCAAAGTCGAAATGTGTTTTTCATTTTTGACGAGTTTTTCCATGATTTTAAAATTTTTTTTGAAGTTCGAGCCGTTGAGGGCCATCACCCTTTTTTTTGAGTGATAACCATGAACCCCTATTTCAATTGTACTAGGCAAAAGCGGTCCCTGTAGAGAAGTACAATTTAGTAGATCTGGACGAGGTAGAGGAAGCTGTGGTTGAGTTCCTCCGAAAGGCTTGGGACGGACTCCAAACCTCAACACCAAAAATTTTTTTCTCGAAACTCCAAGCTATGCCCGTACCGAGCTAGGTAGCCACCTTTTTTAATTTTGTAGACAACTAAATTGTTTTTCCAACTTGTCTGTTGATATTTTTTAATTTTTTTTGTAGAAAAAATAAAAAGTGGGTTTAAAGCGTATTAGAAGGTCCAGAAAGCGAAGAGAAACGCCCGTGCTTGAGCTACACAACTTCAAGAGAGTAACAAGTTGGATACACCCTCCCCGATTAGATCTGATTCAAGGACATCCTTTTCTCAGAACAAGTCAGTAATCCCTCCTCTGTCTCCTCCTCTTCCACCTCCTTCTTTAGTTCTTACTCCTTCAGTTCCTCCTTTCTCGGAGCCGGCCTCTAAAAAGAGAAAAACTTCAAAATCCAGCATCGTTAGCATTGATGATGCTGGGTTTGATGGGGTAAAGTTTTGCAAGAGGCATGTTCTTCCTCATAGCTTTATTACTATAGATGATACTTCTATCAAAAATCATCTCAAGGTCGTAATCCGAGGGGGAATCTAAACTACTGGCGCATGCTCTGCCTTCCTTAAGGAGTTCGAAAAGGCTCCTCTGAATGCTACACAATATTCTTTGGAGGCCCTTCAGGCCGAGGTGGCCACTCTTAGGGAGACCGAGAAGGGGCTGGAAGAGGAGAAAGTAAGTTTGGAGGTTGAGCTTTCCAAAGCTCAGGAGAGGGAGAAGGAGTCTGCTAATTCTTGTGCTTTGGCTGAGGGGTTGCTGAAGAAGTCCCAAGAGAATCATGTCAGGGTTTGTAGGAAGAATCTGGAGCTGAAGAAGGAGATGGAGCAGCTTAGGGAGAGTTACATAGACTTGGAGGAGTTGGTTGTGGAAGGGACGGAGCAGGTATTCAGGGTGTTGAAGGACCAAGTTCAGGTTATCGCTCCCGACCTTGTCTTGTCTCCTCTTTATCCTGATAAGGTCGTAATCATGGGGAAGATTGTTTTTCTTCCTCGTCCGCCTACTGACTCGGAGCTAAAAACTGCTGCACAACTCTTGGTGGAGTCTCCTCCCCGGGAAGTTTCTACCTCCTTGGAAGTTCCTTTGAGTTATTCAGCTCTACCCGAGGTTGCTCCTGCCGAAGAGACTCTTCGGACCCTTTCAACTACTACAGCTGACCCGACCTCTTCAGACTTCAGGCTCTCATTATAACATTTTCTTGCCAATTTTTAATCTCCTCTAATTAGGGGTGTTCGCAGTGCGGTTTGGTTCGGTTTTTTAGAGAAAAGTCATCCGATCCAATCGTTTAATTTAACTGCGATTCGGTTTGGTTCGGTTTTTTTATCGAGATCATCCGAACCAAACCAAACCAATTAAATTCGGTTTGATTTGGTTCGGTTTGTTCGGTTTTTCAATCGATTAAAAAAATGTCATTCTATTTCACAAAGCCATAATATATAAAAGTAAAACTACATCCACAAGAGTAAAAAAAGTCTTAATACAATGAAATTCAACGATAAAAGAAATTATAATACCACAATTAAAATTATTAAAAGTTTAATAGTCTATACAATAAAAGATAAAAATAAATTTTCAGCAAAAGACAATCATGTTTTGGTGTTCTCTCCTGTAAAACTGCAAAACATCTTTAAACAAATCAACCCAAAATCAAAAGGCAAATAATAATAATATAGCACCAGTGATTAATACAGATTGAGGAGATGCTATCTTTTACAATGGTACCTTTGTTAACAAGACAATTATTTTTAATAGTGATAATGCAGATAAAATATAATGCAGAATAAATTTAAACTAATAATATCTCTATTCAAATGCACCTTCAAATTTAGTTAGCACATTCAATCAGAAAAGGATTCAAGTGCTCAACACAAAAAATATCAAATTCAAGCAAGCTCATATAAAACTTTCTGTCCTTATATCAAGTTGGATGATTTAGAGTCTGGGTCTATAGGGATATTTCTGATATAGGCTGCATGAGTTTGAGTTAACTTTAGGTAACAAATCTTGCTTTATAATATGCGTTTCTTAAATACTTCTGTTTCAATTTTTGTATTTTAATGTTTTAAGCTGAATTTTTCTGCATTATAGTTGAAAGTATAGTGACATACTGTTGATCTTAACATGTCATAATCTACACTCATAATTAGCATGATATATAAATAAACAACCAAATAATTAAGGGCATGCACAAATAAAGAATCAAATCTCTCATATATACATGTAAATCTTAACATCTGCATTGACTCTTTAGCCTTGTATAAAACACACACACTTATGTAAAATGTTTTAAGAACCAGCCTGCAACAACATGACTAATTCATGGAAAGCTTGCTCATCACCAAGTTGAAAAAATAGATATATTATTAGAAAAACTCTTAACACTTATTACAATAAACTCTAACAACACATATAACTTGGAGTAGAATGCTATTCTCCACACAATCTATCCACGGTAAACAAATTTAGAAATTCATTAAACAACCAGCAACAATACCAACAAAAGTAATTCATACCGTACAAAATCAAAATCCTGTTCTTATTATTCAAATTTAGCTGACCATACTGATTTCAATCTAACCCTATAAAGATCCAGAAGCTCCAAAACATACTAAATCACTTCAAAAGTAATTCGATAATTCAACACTCAACAAAACAGCAAAACAAAACACAACAGAGGCAGTTTCAGTAATTCAACAGCACAAAATAAACACCATAAGTAGTTGAAGCAATTGGAGATGAAGTAATGAACAAGAAATAGAACATTAATTCCAGTCAAGTTATACCTGACTCGGTGGCTCGGGCTCCATATCTGACTTGAAACAGTGCTCTGTGTCCACTGGGTGAGTGGGTGGTGCTGGGTCCGACTTGCGAGGATGTTGCTGGGTGTCGGGTTCTCTGTGCTACTAGAGTACTGGACTACTGGGTGCGACTTGCGACATGCGAGGGAGGTCCTGGGCATCTGGGCGCTGGGATCTGGTTGTGGCTGGCTGTGTGCTGGGCTGCTCTGTTCGCGATGAGGTCCTGGGAGCAGTGGAAGGGTGGCGATGCGAGGAAGGTCGGCAGCGCGGCGAGGTGGTGGGAGGAACGGTCCCTCGCCGGCGCTGAGAGGTGCAGAGAGCGAGGTTGTGCTGAGACCTAGGGAGAGAGCGGCTAGGTTTAGTTCTTCGTCTAGGGGTGTGGATTGGGGATTGCTGGGGGGTAGGCTAGGTTACGTGCATTTGGGGGTGGGGTGGGCTTGGTTTTTTTTAGGGTTTTTTATCTTCCCGGTTCGGTTGGGGTTTTCAATGTCAAAATCGAAAACCGAACCGAACCGCAACAAAAACAGCAAAATACATTTTTTTCGATTTTTTTGGTTTTCAGTTTATTCGGTTTTTGGTTTTTTCGGCTCGGTTGGTCGATTTAGTTTGGTCTGGATCGGTTTTGAACACCCCTCCCTCTAATGGTGGCAATTCCCTCTTCTGTTGGGAACTTCATGCAAAGATGAGGAGTAGAGACGACTGCTCCTAATCAGTTTAGGGTCGTCCTCTCAATCAGGGCGTTATAAGCTGACGTCACATCGATGACAATGAAATTGATATTTAAAACTTTGGACCTTAATCCCTTTCCAAAGGTTGTATATAGAGGGATGAAGCCTAGTGGCTTAATAGGAGCATTGCCCAATCCGAAGAGAGTATCCGGATAGGCTTTTAGTTCCTTCTCTTCCAATCCCAACTTATCAAATGCCGACTTGAACAGTATGTCGGCTAAGCATTGGCGAGGATCCTGGTAATTATTACCGGGTCATCGTGCCCGGGTACGATGCCCTGTCCATTATTCCTGATTTGATAGACTTCTTTTAAATGTCTCTTTCGAGACGACTTGGTCAGCCCCCCTCCAACGAATTCCCCTGATATCATGTGAACATGTCGTTCTGAAGTCTGCGGAGACGGACCTCTTTGCTCTAGGTTTTCATTGTCTCTCTTCATTTTTTCGTAATTGTCCGACCTTTCCATGAGATATTTGTCCAGCTGACCTTCCCTGGCCAGCTTTTCTATCACATTTTTCAGGTCGTAGCAATCATTTGTTGAATGTCCGTACAGCTTATGATATTCACAATACTCATTACGGCTTCCACCCTTTCTGTTTTTTATTGGACGCGGGGGAGGAAGCTTCTCGGTGTGACAAATTTTCCTATAAACATCCACGAGGTAAACTTGTAATGGGTATAATTGTGGTATCTTCTGAACTTCTCAGGTCCAACTTCTTCTTTTCTCTTGGGCTCCCTCTCTTTTTTCTTTGGTTGGTGAGGGTGCCTTAGTTGCCAACTCGGTTCTCATAGTCTGACATTTTCTTCCATATTGATGTACTTTTTAGCTCGTTCTTGTACATCATTCTGAGAAGTCGGATGTCTTTTTTATATAGACTGGGAGAAAGGTCCTTCTCAGAGCCAATTGACCAGTCCCATTATTACTCCTCGGTAGGCAGGTCTTGGATTTCCAAACATGCTTTGTTGAACCTTTCTATATAATCTCTCAAGGGTTTTCCGTCTTTCTATTTTACTCCTAGTAGACTGGGTGCGTATTTGACTTTGTCTTTCTGAATTGATAATCGCGTGAGAAACTTGCGCGAGAGATCGTCAAAACTAGTAATCGACCTAGGGGGCAAGCTATCAAACCACTTCATGGCCGCCTTTGTCAGGGTCGTCAGGAAGGCCTTACAGTGGGTGGCATTTGAGGCGTCAGCCAAGTACATCTGACTTTTGAAATTGTTGAGGTGATGTTTCGGGTCAGTGGTCCTATCATAGAGGTTCATGTCTGGCTTTTAAAGTTTCTAGAAATTCGTGCCCGCATGATGTCCTTTGTGAAGGGATCTTCTCCCCCCAAGGGGGTATCTTCCCGAGCTGTGTGGGAATCCTTATTCCGAAGATTGGATTCCAACTTCAAGAGCTTGTCCTCCAACTCTCTTCATCGCCTGACTTCTCTCCTTAAACTCCTCTCCGCTTCGCGCTGTCGCTCTAGCTCTTGATCTAGTTGTTCAAGTCGACCTTGGTGACTATGTAGTAACCCCATGAAGTCAGTGGAGTGGGGTTGTTCCTCTCTTTCCAGTTGGTGGACTTGGTATTCTCCTATGATTTTGAGCGCCTGAAGGGCCTTCGCCATGCGGCCCCTCTGTCCTTGGGGGAGGTACTATTAGAACTTGGTCATTGTTGGCCACGTCTTGGCATTCTTGGTCTGATTCAGACGCTATGTGTCCGTCTTCAAATTGGTCGTCCACCATGAAACGTTGATTCCCAGGTCCCCAGTAACGGCGCCAATATTCTGAGGGTCACCTAAAACCGGATGATGGTTGGGCTTATTTACGAGGCCCAAGCACTTGAAGAGGTTGATCTCCGACTTGTTCTACGTTAGAGAGCCACTGTCCAAGTTTGTGCTGAAAATGATGGGGGTGGTACCTGTAAGATACTCCAATGTCTAAGTCAGTAAGGGGTTAAGCAGGTTTAAGTTTATTAAGACTTAAAGATACCTGAATGTGTCAGGGTATTTATATGTGATGAGCCAATAACCACCGTTGAAATAGCTCCATATTTTATGGGAGATAACCGTTCCTTAGAACTTTTGAGATCTCTTTTCTAAAAGACGGTAAGAGATTCAGGGAGACAATTACTTATGGAGATAAGTTTAAACTGCTTGTTGACGTTGAACCCGACCTCCTCAAGAAGGTCAAATGTACGGTAAAGATCACACTTTTAATTGGGCCTTTTGGCTTTATTAAACCTGGCTTATGTTCTTGAGTGAAGGTATAAACAATTATGAATTTTAATATATATTTTATATAAATAATAATTATTTTTTTTAGATAAGATGAATTAGACAATTCCCAATTATAGATATTATAATACCACACACTCATCAAGATTTAAATTTGAATACAGTATATTAAAAGAGACATATAATTTTATCACTTGAGTTAGGTATCAGCTGCATACAAATAACTAGTTTAATGACTAATTATTTATTTGCATATAGCATAGTATTTTAATGTGTGATATGCGGGTGGTTGCCTTTGCACGAAAACAATGTTCGATATTGGGCCTCATCATGGGCCTCTTTTCTCTCTCTTAAGCTGTTTCCCGAAAAAAGGGGCCTCAAAAGTTTTCCTTTTCGTACAAGAGGGAAAAAAAAGTTGCTCCTCCCAAAAAGCAAACCGGATTAAAGGTAGGTGTGACAAGTCATAAGTGGCCGTATTATTCTCCTTTTGTCACTAAATTGTTGTCCAGCAAATTAAATTGGGTTGATCTAATAGATAACTCATTAGTTTATCTAAATAAGTGTTAAAAGGTTATGCACATAATAATTTATTAGCCAATATTTTAAATAAGGTATGTTGAAAATTTTTTTGATCAATAATTTAGATGATGACATATATGCAAGGGTAATTTACCCACAAAATTGACATGGGTTTAAAAAAAAAATGACATATATGCAAGAGTAATTTACCCACAAAATTGACATAAATTAAAAAAAAAACACCCTTAAATAAAGCTCAGATCTCAGTAAAATATTAATTTTTAGTGTGCCAAACCAAAAAATACCGTGAAAAACCAAACAATAACTAGGAATCAGATATTTGGTTGAGCTATTATTAATTTGTTATAGTTGCAGTCAAATGCTGAATTGCAATTTGCAAGGAGCATTAATAGCTTCACATGGGTTACTAAGGAGATGCTCCACAAACGTCACATTCAACTACCACAAAAAACAACAACAACAATGTTTACATGCAAGGTATACAGAATCTATTTTTGCTTTGCTTCTTGGCATTCACTCACTTGAACAATAGATACAGGCAACCGCCAACCAGGTAACTTAACATGCCTAATCTAGTTTAAGAATCTTTCTTTTATGGTATATCATGTGAAACTTCAATTACTCCATGTATCATCTTCATAGAGATTTGCTGTTGCAAACTCAACTCTACTTGCTCAAATCAAACTCAATTTGATCTTACATTTACATTGAGAATTAAATTATGGTTGAAGCACATTGATGAAAACATTAAGAGAACGCATATAGTAAAAGCAGTAAATAATTAAGTATACAGTTTATTTTTTTAAAACGCATTTGGCTGGTCCAAATTACTTGTACTTTGGTTTGACAGGTCCTCTTGGAATTTTGTTAAGGAATTTAGAATCTAAAGTCCTGAACAATCTTCTCACATCTTGGTTTCCTCTGAATGCAAGATAATTCACTTCCTCTTCATATCTCTCATACATAGCGGGAAGACTCATCATGCACACAAACACTGCATAGTATTTATAAAATCAACAATTAATATTAAGCCTTAAATAAAATCTACATCCAAAATTGTTGGGTTTGAGATCTCACATAAGTATATCAAATTCAAAGTGTTGAAAAGATTTCCAATTGCTGAAATGATCCAGAGTCCGGAAATTGTCTGAAATTCACCAATAACCACTTTATGTCAATTAATTAACTAACAAAAATTTAATAATCAATACTTCATTAAATGCATGCATATATATACCAGAAAGAAGAGTGTCAAGTCTTTCCCGGTTGAAATATCATAAAACTTCATCAAGAACCAGTTGAGTTTGTTATACAAGTATGCAAAGGTGGATTCTGGAATTTCAAAATAATAGATTTCGGGAATGTTCCTGATGCAAACATTTAGCCACGGAAAACAAAGGCGTTAAATGAAAATAATTAATAAATAAGTATTTAATTAGATGAATTATGACGTACGTACCAAGTGATTAGTCCAGCAGCATTATACCAAACAAAGAGGATAAGCATAATGGCTATGAGAATGTGACAGAGCAGAGGAACAAGATTGTATTCCACCACTTCAAACAGAAACCAAATGAACGAGAAACCACCCACAATCGCTGCCGACAGTTTCTTGTCTCTCCATAACAATATTTCCGCAACTGTAAAATTGCACGCAAGAATTAAAAAACCATGCTACATCAATATAAAAAAAATCATTCACTTAAAATACATATTGAAAAATAAATGAGAAATTTTTATGCAAATAAAATTTATTAATTTATATGTGTAAACTCTAAAAGAATATAAGTAGCAACTGTATTAATTCATATGTACAAAATTTTGTTAAATATAATTGCAAATTATATAATTTTTTTATGTGCACAATTTCTATAAATATAAATACAAATTATTGTTGGTCAAGTATCAATAAAAAATAATAATATTTATTTGCTAGTCATGTAGCATTGCTAATAACTAAATACTCGAATCGGAAATGCTATTCAACCCTTTTTCCTTTGAAATTTAGCTGATAAAATATTTGAATATATGAAACATAAAAAATATCTTACGCTTTCCTCTGCCAAGGAGTGGGTGGCCGTGAAGTGGTCTTTCATGGTGGCCAGTGAAACCTGAGGCTTGTGGAGTTTTATGGGTTGGCATAGCTACCAATATAATTTCCAATATAATTGAACTATTGAATGGAATTGAATTATTTCTATTTGTAGTTTATATTGTATTCACTTGAAACAATTTCCAAGTACTGTTATGATTTATGCACCGTGAGGATCATATATACTATATGTAATGCATGGACCAATTAATTATTAATTAACAAGGTTCTAAGCTTTGTAACGAAGAAATTAATGAAGAGTAGTCAATGAATTTGCATGCATGGATGGGAGGAAAGGTATGGCTTTGGCATAGCCTCCAAGTTTAATTTTATTTCCTCGTGCCCACCTAGGTATTCTGTTGGAGTCTCCCGGTTACCCTCATCTATATACTCTGCTAGAGTCCAGTGAAGGGCTACCGTGCTTTTCCAACTTTTTTTTTATTGTTTTTCATGTATACATGCATCATTATGCATACATGTATAGGATGATCTATTATATATTATTAAAAATAAATTTTTTAATTAATAATATAATTGATATAATATATTTTTGAACGTGTTTCTTAATTTATTTTATTTGATTTATTTAAATACGTTAATTAATTATAGGAATTAAGGTTTAAGAATTAAGATTCAAAGTTTAGGTTTTAATTTTAAATTTTAATAACATCACTAACTAATGTCTATTATTCTTTAGAGTATTGGGTTCTTCATGGTATTGTTGGGTTGATACGAAGAATTTAAGGTTTAGGTCTTTTGTTCAATTATTGGTGTTTAGGATTTTTTAATTAGGGTTTCAGATTTAGAATTTAAATTTATTTTCTAAGATCTATTTTTAACCATAAACAACTTTTTGTTGTATTATTACGGATAAAAAACAATGATGAACTTCGACTACTACTGCATAATCATATCACCTTCTAAGAAATTGCACCGTAGATATGCATATCGATATTTTTGTTTTCAAAATTTAACACGAAAAGATAAATGTGTTATTTAACCTTTAATTTTTTTTCTTTCAACCATAGTGAATAATGCTATAAAATATAGAATGGTTTGTGTTTGTAGATTTAATAAACGAAAATATTAATGTATTTATTGTTATATTTTTAAGATTTAAATCCTAAAATGATGTCTGAGATTGGCGTCATGCACTAAAATTGTTCTTGAGATTCTAATTGCACCAATTATGTCCCTGAGATTGAAAAAATTGCACCATATTAGTCTAGGACTCATTTTTCATTAATGACGTGATGACATGACTTGATGACATGGAATCTAAGTGACACGTGCTACTCCATGATTTTGCCACATGTAATGATATAATGATGTAGTGACTAGTGACACGAGGCATGCTGATGTGGATGGTTGTGCCACGTGTCACAATGTTATTTTGTCACGTGTTGTCCATTATATCATTATTGTAGATGCATCAAATTAGTCCCTCACGTTGCATTAAGTGACTCATTTTAGTCAATGAAATTGAATGTCGTGCACCAAACTAATTTCTTCACTAATTTTTTTCTATTTTTTAAAAATTTAAAATTTTCAATATCTTGAATACACTAATTTCATTTCTATTTTTTCATATATCGTTTAAATACAAGTGCTTTCATAAAAAGTTTTAAAATTTTAGTTTTAATTATATAATTTTTTTAATAATTATATTTAACATAGGTAAATTTTGTAATATATAAATATGTTATTATAAAAAAATAATTATATAATTGATTAGATACATTTTTTTTCATAAAAAAACCTGTGTTTTAACAAAAAAAAATCAATAATTAGAATAAACATTCTTTTTTGTTTTTATGAAATACACGTTTTCGTTATGTGTAAATGAGTTAGATTGAAGGTACTTCAAGCACTCTCACTACCATCTCCGACCTCTGCAGTCTAGACAAAAGATGTCAAAGATGGTAATGAGAAAAGCTTGAAATGCCTTCACGTCAACTCCAAAACGGCGGTTAGAGGTATCCGTAAGAGAAAAAATATTTTATAAAAGCACTAAAAGAGGTCGGAGATGGTAGTGAAGGTGCTTGAAATGCCTTTACGACTTCATAGCAACTCCAAGTCGGCGGTTAGAGTATTCGCAAGATAAAAAATATTTTATAAAAGCACTTTTATTTGATTAACATGTGAAAAAATAGAATTGAAATTAATGCATTTAAAAATATTGAATATTTTAAATTTATAGAAATATGAGAAAAAACTAGTAAAAGGACTAGTTTAGTGCACGATATTTAATTTCAGGGACTTAAATGAGTCACTTAATGCAAAGTCAAGGAGTAATTTGGTGCATCTACAATGATAACATAATGGGCGACACGTGGATGAATACTATTGCGATACGTGGCACAAACGGACACGTGACCAAATAACATTGTGACATGTGGCACAACCATCCATATTAGCATGTCACGTGTCACTGGTCACCACATTATCATATCATTATACGTGGTCAAATCATGGAATGACACATGTCACTTACAGTCCACATCATCAAGTCATGTCATCACGTCGTTAATAAAAAATGGGTCAAAGACTAATATAGTGCACTTTTGTCAATATCAGAGACATAATTAGTACAATTAGAATCTCAAGAACAATTTTAGCATTATTTTGGAGTTTAACTCTATTTCTAATTATAGTGCTTAATTACATATATGAAATATATTTGTCTATATATTGTATGTTCTATTATTTATGTGCACGTTTCAATTATATATGTTATATAGTTATGTCGTACATCTATTATTTTTTAGTATTTTTACATTTTTTCATATAATTAATTTGATACAAGAAAAAGACTACTAAAAATAAATAATTAAAATAGATATATATCACTTATAAATAATTTTAAATATATTCGCATATCATGTTTATATACATATCCTCACATTGTATCTCTATTACTTTAATTTGTTTTTTTTTTCTTCCTTGTATTTATTATTAATTAGGGGTTGTGCCTTTCCCTGGAAATTTTAGAAGAACGAAGATTATTAAGCTTAAGCATGCGGTGATGATTTGCACCTTACTTTTGTCATTTACCTTGAAAAAATACTCTCCCATTTTCAAATTTGTTGTTTCTTTTATTTTTATTTTTATTAGAAATATGAAAATAAGACCAGAAGAAAAAATGATTATATGGACAGCGATAAGCCGATAACAACACTTATTAAAAGTTAAAACATGTAATAACAAATTATGGTGGAGTGTTTCGCGACCACCTTGCAGATTCATCAATGTCATTCACATCTTTGATGCTCTTGTTGGGCCATCGGTTCTGATATTATTTGTTGGGATAGCTGTGGAGAGTTTTCGACAATGAAAAGATTTTGGAGAAAAATTAAGCGAGAGAAATCACATCTAACTCAAAATTTTAAAGTGTCAAATAAATGGGTCTCTTATCTTATAAATTCCTCATTCTTTTTTATTTTTTTTTTATGTGGGACTAACTTCAACATTTCTTACACTTACAACATTAACACCTCTCACAGGCGATATTCAACATGCTCTGTTTCTTGATGCTTGTGGTGCCCTTAGATTTAGAGGAGTTGATTAGCTTTCTTTGCTTAGTGTTGTTTTTTTTACTTCATTTCTCTTTTTGGGGTCTTCGACCCCGCTGATTAAAAAAAAATGCAGATGATTGCATGATTATAAAAACAAAAGCTGAACATTAATTATCCTTTTTTTTTTGGACAACTAAGATTTTTGGACTGGAATGTTAATATAATCGAAAAACAATGACTGACAAAAGAATTTTTTTTAAATGTCTTCAAAAAATTATAAAAAAAACTAACTTTTAATTAATTAATATTAATTAATTTTAAAATTTAACTTTATAATTTAAAAATTAGAGTATATAATTTAGCATAAACAAAATAATCTAAAAAATTAATATTGATAAAAAAGAATTAGTTACCTAACTTTTTTTATTATCTACCTAACATTACTTTATTAAAAATACATGCAATATAACTCTTAAAAAAAATATATATATATATGTAACTACTTATTTTATTTATAAGAGATCTGCTATACATACAAATCTTTTTAGTATATAAGTTCATATAAATTGGTTCAAATTCAACAAAAACGACCTTCAGTTTAGATTGCGTATAAACATGCGCTATATATATATATATATATATATATATATATATATCCCTAACTCTTGAATAACGCAAACGGTTCTTTTTCCTCAATCAAAACTGCAACGCTCAAAATTTAAATAAGGATAAAAATCTCTCAAAAATCTCTGAAAATTGTGGCAAAAAGTGAAGGAAGTTGCGAAGTTGAATTTGAAAAGAATTATGAGAAAATGAAATAAGAAGATGAAGAAGAAGAAGAAGCAGCAGAAATAAGGAAAAAGAAGAAGAGGAAGAGTTTTGAATTATGCATAACTTATCAGCATATATACATCGAAAATTCTTAAACAATACACTCAAATATCTTCGTGTTACACCCAAATTTGCTGCAAATATAGAAAAATATTTTCTCTAATGTTGCATTTTTTCTTCTTTTTTCCTTTCTTTCTTTCTTTCTTTCTTTCTTTTAGTTGATGGAATGTAAGTTCATCATCTTTTAAGTAATTTTGCAGCATTATGTGTTTCTTCTTCTTCTTTGTTTTGATTTTTTTTTGTTTGTATTCTTGTTAAGAGAGTAAAACAAGAAGAAATTTGAGAAGGTAAAACAAAAAAGAAAAGATAAATAAAAAAAAGATGGTGATGATGATGAAAAAAAAAAGAAGCAGCAGCAGTAGAAGATGAGGAGGAGGAGGAAGAGGAAGAGTTTTGAATTATGTAGAACTTATCAGTACACATGTACCAAAAATTTTTAAATAATACACTCAAATATCTTCGTGTTATACCCAAATTTGCTACAAATACAGAAAAATATTTTCTCTAATACTGTATTTTTTTCTTATTTTTTTCTTTTTTTTAGTTGAATAAATATAAGTTCATCATCTTCCAAGTAATTTTGTACCATTATGTGTTTCTTCTTTGTTTATTTTTTTTGTTTTTATTCTTGTTAAAAGAGAAAAAAAGAAGAATAAAAAAAAAAAGAAGATGATGATGATGATGAAAAAGAAAAAGAAGAAGCAGAAGAAGATAAGGAGGAGGGAAAAAGAAGAGTTTTGAATTATACAAAACTTATCAGTACACATACACTGAAAAATTCTTAAACAATACACTCAAATATCTTCGTGTTACAGCGAAATTTGCTGCAAATACAGAAAATATTTTCTTTAATGCATAATTTTTACATTACATTCAATTCAAACAATCAACGATAAATAACAATTTTCACAAACAAAACCAACATTATTCATCTACAAAATCATAAATTACTAACGAAAACATTAACTAAAATCGAACCACACCTCAGCCACTTGATTGGATTCAAAACAATAATCAACTTCGTTCTGGTTCAATTGACAATTTGAATTTGAATTATTCATTATCTGCAATAATGAGATAACTGTTCAAAACTGATTTTAGATTTTGATTTAAAAAATGTAGAGAACGAACGAATAGAAATGGAGAGAACACATAGATGGAAGAGAACATAGATCGAAAACGTTGAAAAAAATTCGAAAACGGAAACGAAATTCTTTTAAAAAAGGCTATTATATATTCGCGCGTTGATTGAAAAGTTGGTTAGATTAAGAGGTGCGTGAGGTGAATTGAGGTAAAATGACTTGTATGGACTTGTATGGAAAAATAACTTGTATGTGGAGAATAATTGTATTTATAAATGTCCTGAAAGGAAAACAGATCATGACTGTCTTCAAGGTAGTTCCCTTCTGTTAAAATCGCACAGCCACCAATTTAGAGGGCAACTGGGATGGAGTATAATTGTATTTATAAATGTCCCGAAAGGAAAACAGATTATGACTGTATGATTTGATATATGCCAACGTGCCATGCGCCTAATAAATACGAGTATCAGTATGTAAAACAACTATGCCAACATGTCTAAGCGCTTCAATCCAACCAAAGAGATTTCAGCAATCAGCATAACCGCATAAGTATCCCTAATAAGGGTCAATCAATTGTCATCACCCAATTCAAATATCAAGATACTAAGTTGACCAAAAGAGAAAAATCAAGATATTACATGAATGGGCAGAATGGCCAAGGGAATATAAAATATATTAGAGGAAATAAACAAAGATTAAAACCACGAAAAAGGACTTGACACTGCTATCAAGATACTAGTTAAATGAACCTTTTCTTCCGCAATTTGAACTAATGGCTTTGCGAGAATTAGAGTAAAGTTCCCATGAAAGATTCTAGTACAGTAATGCAAGCAACCAAGACACTGAAATGCAAATGGTCTAGAGAGAAAACAAGCTTTTCAAACTAGATAGTAGAATATATATTAAGTATGAACATTGAACAGCAATAGTTATCACCATCAAGCTAAATTGTTTCAGGCATTCTCCTATTATACAGCATAAATATTGAATTACATATTCTCCAAAATTAAAAAGCAGTAGACAACGATCTGAGAACATTTTCCTTCCCTTAAACCCTAACACCCCCATATCCATATCTAACAAAAAAAAAAGAAAAAAGCGCACCCTTGTGCAAATTAACCCTGTTTCAGATGTGAATGAAAGCAATAAAACAAAGTTTCAGGCCTTGCCAAAGTCAGAACCTTGTTGCTGGTGGGTAGCTAATACAATGCCCTCATTGTGGTGCTTCTCCCAGCCACCAGTATCAGCCTTGGAGTGAGCCCAATAGTACAAAATGGAGGCCAACATGGAGATCAAAGTAAGGGCAGCACCGGCGGCGAACACCCCCTTGCGGAGGGTGGCGCAGGACAAGTCATTTACCCCAAAATACCCTCTGTATTTTGTGTGATATGCGTTCCTCGCAGAACCTGCCAACAAGCATGACTCTGCTCCCAGAAAACTAATCCTGATTTTTGTAGTCCCAATATTAGAATCAAATAAAAAGAATCAATTTTCTTCTAATCAATCTATATATGATTTTCATAATCCAATCAAACACTATCTCAGCTCAAACATATATTGAAAATCCAAACTTTACTCTCTTCAATTTGTCATTTCTCATTCCCTAGCCGCAAATTGCATAATTAATCCATTCACATAGTTGAGAATTATGAGCTTTCAAGTAATACTTCTGCTTCATATGAAATACGATTTAAATAATTCTATAAGTCAACAAGAAGAGGAACTGAGAGTGAAATTCAGGGAAAAGTTTTTTCGATACAAAATAAAAAAGTACGAAGGAGGAATTACCAAGAGAAAATGAAGAGAAAGACGGCACAGGTGGAGCGGGCGCCGGAGACGAGGCCCTTGCCGCAGCAGAGGCATCTGGTGAGGGCGTTAACGATGGCGTGGCTGATTAATAGGAGAAAGAAGGCGGAGAGGCCGTACACTGTGGAGGCATCGGTGGTGTAAACACAGTAAGTTCTGTCGTCATACTCATCGGGAACCACTTTCGCCTGCAAAACCAAACACACAAAACGGAAGCACTTCAGCTTAGACCTTAATTCAATTCCACAGAGAGAGAGAGAGAGAGAGAGAGAGAGAGAGGTGTACGGCGCTGCGACGTCGTTCGGCGCCTACGGCGAAGACGAAGGCGATGAGGTGGAGGGCGATGAGGATGACCAGAATGGGTAAGGAAACCGCCATCGCCGATCTGCTCTCTGCTGCTTCTTTTGCTTTCACACTTCACTTTGCAGCTTCCACTCACTCACTCCCTGTGCCACCTGCTTGTGTTATCATAAGTAATTACCATATTTAATTTCGCATCTTTTTTTTCCCTCTTTATCCTTTTCGTCCCCTGTTTTTCTTTAAATCGGCATGTTTTCTCTTTTTCTTTTTAATGATTATTTTTTATTTCTTCATGGAGAAAAAGATTTCTATGTTGGTTTCTTTTTGACTAACACAATCCATTTTATGCTCATCATAATTCAACGATGATTTTATTTAACAGATGTATGATTAAGATAACAACGCATTATTTGACTATTAGTCAGTTACTAAAAATGATTTTGATTTCTCCTATTTAACATACGGGACCGTCAATACATATGTATACATATACCTGCGCTAAAAGTTGAGACACTTTCTCTATGTTTCACCTAAACATTTGGCCATTTGACCATTTTTACTCCGTAGAAGTAAATATTTATTATATATGTTTCATGTTTTATTAATAAAATGACGTGAAAGAAAAGAAAGACCAACATTATAACTATTTCGAGATTAACGTCGATGCTCTTTTTGGCGACATGGGCCCTTGAGTTTTGGGAGATTGGGGGGACTCTAGGGAAAAATTTTGTTTTGTTCTAGTTCTAGACTTGTAGGCAAAAGCAAAAGGAAAGTAGTAAAATAATTTGTTTAAAATAAAATAAGGGATTTAAATCAAGTGGGTGGGAAGTACATGAAGATTTGATGGGGCTTAGCATGATGCATGGTGATTTGAAGCAAAACGACGAATGGTATATGATGTGGGGGCATGGATTCAGTGTGCGGGAGAAGTTTGCACACCAAAACGCCAAAATACTCTTTGGCACACCAAAACGCCAAAATACTTTTTGGCGCACCAGTCAGCTATAAAATATTAAAATTAAAATATTTATTTTTATGGGGTTTTTTTTTAATTACACATAAAATAGAGGGGTAATTTTTTTTAATTTTTTTAAATGAATACATTTCAGTATTTCACTTAATTGTTAAAAACCACTAATCTCCTGCAAGTTTTCTTTCTCTCCTTTCTTTGTCGTCGCAAGCGCACCCTCCTTCCATTATCTCCACTGCCAAGAACCACTCAATCTTCCACACCGCCTCTCCTACGCTCTTTTGCACTACCAACCAACTCCTTCTCTTCCCCATTCAGTCATGATGGCTTCGGCACCGTCTTCTCTGGCACGCAGTCCACTGCCCACACTCCGTCGAACTGCCCACACTCCGTCGAAAATTGCAGTGACTCATACCGTCTATCCCTTCAAAAGTGCCCACATCCTCATGCTCAACAGTTGGATCCACTTCTATAGTATAGAGATTGGTAAAGTCATTGACTAAAGTTGGAGTCTTTGTGAATCGCAGTTGAGAAGGAAATTGTGAGTTGGGTTGGTGGAAATTATGAACAATGGCGAAAAGAATCGAGAGTATTGAGTTACATGTGGTTTAGCCAACGCCACCTTTACCACCAACGAAGACCCATTTAAGAATTTTTTGTTCTAAAATATTCTGCACCATTCCATCTTGCTGATCCGCCATGGCCACTGCTTCTGTTTCTCTTTCAACTGCGTTTTCGAATATTCTGTCAAAGTCTAAAACAAGATTCGGTATTTTTGAACAATTAATTAATTTTTACGACAACTATAATTAATAAAATTAATTTAGCAATTACTAATTTTTCACAACACATCATATTATAATTGATGGCGCGACGAAAGAGTGAGTAACAGATGCAGTGGGGAGGTTTGGAGTTGTCGCCGGCGGTGAAGATA
The DNA here is from genome assembly GCF_014773155.1 of Arachis stenosperma. Lineage (NCBI taxonomy): Eukaryota > Viridiplantae > Streptophyta > Magnoliopsida > Fabales > Fabaceae > Arachis > Arachis stenosperma. The sequence goes on from NC_080385.1 coordinate 156,711,117, forward strand.
GTGAAAGGCGCAGTGCGCTTGCAACAGCGGAGGTAGAAGAGGAAGTCAAAGGAACGACGAAGAAGAGGAAGGCATCTGCCCCTGTGTACACGCGACAGCATCTCTCTCCTAATCTCATCCCTACCATATCGTAATCCTCCTCGTCGGGGCATCTGCGCCATGGTTGTTGTCGAGGCGTTGCTGCACACTTGAAGTATTGTCGTCTGCCGCGGTTGCGGGCGTTGGGGATGCCGTCATCGGAGGTGAAGGACCGTGTTGGTGAGGAGGGTCGTGCGCATTGGCCAAGAAGCTATCCTGCCCACACGCTGTGCTATCATCGGAGTTGAAGTCCGATCCTCTTCCACTTTGGTTTGATGCTCCCACTCCGGCGTTTAATAATGTGCAAAATAATACAATAAAAAATATTTTATTCAATAAAAAATTTATCAATTTTAAATTAATTAAAATATCTAATTTTTTATTTTTTGATATAATACCACAAAACATTTTAAATTTAACAACAATAACCATCATAAAAGTAATATTTATAAAGTTATCCCAGTGACACAAAAATTATACAAAATATTAACTAACCAATCATATAAAATTAGGTTTAGAAAGATCTTTACCGTTAGATTAAAAAACTTACAATAATCTAATGATTTCTCATTAAAAGTGCTCACCGGTTAGTCAAATCACTTCTTGGCACTTCAGTGCGCAAACACGTTTGGTATACTGACTCCGTCCCCATGATGTGGTTACCCCAGTGTCCAGTGTGTGATGCGACCCATTTACCCTGACCACTTATTGAAAAAGTCAATACATATAGCTGGAACACGCTTGACTTGTCGGACCACCCTTCTCCGCTTCCCGGTTAACACAATTCACCAAAATTCGTTGATTCTTTACATGCTTATCGCTTCATTCACCATGTCAAGATGTGAACGATCCCACCGAAAGAGAGAAAAAGTGAGCGCACTCATCACCAATTCATTCAACTGGAGCATTGTGATTGGCAAATGGCAATGCACCTGCTCCATTCCATCTTTAATTATATTTTTGTGGGCTTATAGAATACACGAGGCCTAAACCATATGCAGATCAACATTACATTATCCAATGGGACAATAACAAAGAACAAAAACTGGATCAGGCCCAAAAAAACTCCTAACCCAAAACTCAACTACTGATTTTATCTTATGATCATTACTCATTAGAGATTTAGAAAAACTAATGCATTCAATCGCTTTCAATAAGTCGATTCAATTTACGTGGGCTTCCAACCCCCGACACTTGCTTAAGCGGACGAGTGAGCTAACCACTCGACCAACCTAAGACTTGATGATTACTGGTGTATTAAAGCAGGTTAGCCAAAATCTAAACAGAACAAATCCAACTCAACTCATACATGGTTTAAGTAATCCACTAATCCTACATTAATTGTGGTGTGATTTCAAAAGTATAACGTATCAAAGGTATACTAAAAGAGAGATTAACTATAGCAAGACAGAAAATGTCACCCCCTTGAGAAGTTCTTAGTTGTTAGAAGTCACTCTGTTACATTTAAATGTCTACAAAAAAAAAAAGGCTTGATATAATAACAGCATCTATCTATTTTGGGGAGCAATGCCATTTCGTAAAAGATGAATGCATTGTTGCAGGCAAATGCAGCATTGAGTTCGCAGCAGGAGAATAGGCTAAAGCGGGTTGGTGCAACGATTAGAAATGGTTCAATTTATACAAACAAGATGAAAATGAATCAGGAAAGGGAAAAAGTTGCAAGAATTGTGATGCCAAACATGTCTATAGAACAATTGTCTGAATTGATGTCTTTCTACGGATTAACGCGTGAATATGTTCCGAGACATTGGACAGAAAATTACATGAGCTAATCCAGGAAGAAATTTGACAAAAAAGAATACAAGAATTATAGATGTGCCTAAATAAATTCCCTCCTCCTTTCTTCTCTAACTGTTATTTTTGAGTTTTATGGAAAAGATAAATTAATATTGCCCTTTGTTTTTGAATTTTATGGAACAAGAATCATACAGACCAACGCTGCCAGATTTGATGACTTTGGAATGAATTGTTAAGATTTAAGCTGCGCGTTTCAAATTATGAATAACAGTGTTGTTAATTAGTAATGGGATACGGACACTAGTTACACTCAGATACATCCAAGTTTTCTAAATCAATTGTTAGGATATTTTGTATTGCTTTTCAATTGTAACTTTTTGAATTTTCTAAAATTTTTCTAATTATTCTTCATTGTCTATATATTCCTTGTTTAACGCAGTTAGATTATAGAACACTATGGAAAAAAAATTGTCATGAAAGTTTAATTAGAATACCCTAATTTTTAGATGATGCAAGATTTTCAGATGTGCTTAACTAGAATTTTGTGTACCGCGTAATTAGGTATGGGTAATTTCAAATGTGTAAAGTGTTTGAAATATGGAAATGAAATTTGATAATATGTATGCTGAATGATCAAAATTATAATAAAACAATATTTTAATCCAGGGTTTATTATTATTACTCACCGCTCCATATGAATTCTTTCCATTTTTTTCCCAATTATTTTGGTAAGTGTAATCTGTTATCTTTTAACATGTCTTGTATTTTGTGTGTCACTTAAAGAATGTATAATGAAAATTCACGCTTACCAAAATAATTGAAAATAAAAAATTGAGATCCATTCGTCCGCTCCATAAATGTGTTGTGTGTTGGATAATGCAAGATACGCAACCTTTTAAAACATTATCTTCAAAAAACTAATTTTAACAAATTACTTTTAAAAAGCTAAAATTTTACCGAGAAAACTATTTTTTCACATTTTAAGATGCACGATTATTTCCAACAAAGAACATATGCAAAAAACGACCGATAAAAAGAAAGGAAGACGCAAAGCAAGATTTCTCCCTACAAACATCCATTAGTAACAAAATTACAAAGAAAAGATAACGGTTCCTACATGTAAAGCAGCTAAGATACGTAAATGTTATTGTTACAATTCAAATACAGAGATGGGGCAATTCTAATACCATTACCAGTAAAATTCCCCAATACACTAAAGCCGGGTCCTATATGGTGATCATCAGGACACAAAAAAGAAGCCTGTTCTCTTTAACAAAAACATGCCACCATAAAATAAATATAGTTGCAAAATTACAACAAACAACTGATGTGGGTAAAATCATTGATGTCAGCAAAACAAAACCATGCGATTGCTAAGCTGCTTTTTAGCCTGTACATCCGCCATGAACACATTCTGAGTAGCCTTAACAGTCGAGGATGCTTGTCCAGAGCTTTGCTGCTTCCATTGTTTCACTTATCAAAGAAGGAAACATAGCAGGAACTACAAAGGACAGGGCCTGACATCTTTTTGTTTTTCTTTTTTCCCTTTTTTTTCTTTTTTTTTTCTTTGTCAAATACATGATATACTCTCACTTCATCAAGTACTGTATCTAAGAAATGGGCCAAGCTGGTAATGGCAGATAACTAGATCCACTTCTCAAACGGCTTAATTAAAATTGTTACAGTCACCTTAGAATCCTCAGCGGCTGAAAAACATGAAATCAGGGTGACTGACCTGAAGCAGTCTCAACCACTTGTCAGCCGCTTGTGAAAGAGAGGTAGCCACCTGGCGCTCATGTCCACCGTTTGGAGTCCACAGAGATCCTTTGAACTTATATGAAGCAAGACCAAACACCGGTAAAGACATTTTAGGGGCACCATCTGTCTCAGTAGTATGTGACATTACAGGTGCCTGCACCCTTTGTTGTGTACCTGAAATACAAAAGTATTGTATATTTGTTAAGCAACCAATGCAACACATAAAAATGAATTTATTCAACTATCTCACACATGCAGGCATGCAGCACCTCAAATTTCTGTTCCAGGCAAACGATTTTCATGCACTGGTTACTAGCAAATACACTTTAATAGAAACATTCACCAAGACTAAAACATGACTCTTTGTAGTTGAAGAAGAGAGCAAATAAAGAAACCCAACAACCCTTAATTTCAAAGGATGAAAGATAAAATATCACAAACTAAATATATAAAACAAAAATTACTAAGAATACAAATAAGCAGCAACATGTCAAGAAGTTCACTGGGTACTGCTGACAGATATAATGATCCATTGTGCTACTCAATAGTATGTCTCAAGAAGAAGAACACAGTTGGAGAATATCACAACTACCAGGTGCCTAGATAAGTAGATAGTAGCCATATATATTGCCAATGGAAATGGGTATTAGGCATGTGTCTATCCATAGCTGGGGAGATTCTAAAATAAATTCTGCAATATGTATAACAAATACATCACACTATTTAGGAGCTAAAGGATAAGAGACCAAAACTTTTGATTTTCTTAGTCTGTTTTTCCTAGCCTAGAACAATACACAAAGACTATTCTTTAATTCTCAAAACTTTGTTATAGAGCAAAACCAGTAAAGCAGAAATGAAGAGGTGAAAAATCGCAGCTTACCTCCCACAGGTGTATAAAGAGAATGGTAAGTTAGAAAGCATGCATCAAGATCTTTCAAAGTTGGACCAGTGGGTATCCTGTAAATCGGATACCTACAAAGCAAAGCAAAATGATAGGTCAGCCCTTTGTGCACCTATCCATATGAAGAATGTCAAAAAAGCAAAGTTAAGCATACCATGCTACAGATATCCAACTTGACGATAGTATATCACAACTTCTTAGATTCACCAGTTCTGGAAGGCGGTAAGCAAGGTCCAATATCTATCCCACCACAAAAATTTCAATATAGTGAAAAGGCTAAACAAAACAAAGAACTATGTCCAACAGTCCAAGTATAACTGGAGAAGATAGCACTTATGAGGCAGGGTAGTTGAGTTGGCTAACCTTGTCAGACAAAGGCTCACGGCTGTAAGGAGGGTCTCTTTCAAGATACTCAAAAAGCAAATAGCCCTGCGAATTGACAGATTCGCCTTCATCACTAGAAAAGCCATCATGTCGGAGTGTGTGGTGGTCTCTCAATGATAATCCACCCATTTGACGATTAATCTCATCTGGCAGGTGTGGATGATTCCGTTGCTCCCTCAAGTAATTCAATCCTCTCTCAGGTTCACAATCACTGCTACCTTCGCTACTTGAGTCCCTGAAATCACTGTCGCTGTCCTCACCTGGCAGCCTATCAAAGAAGGAAACAATTTTATTGTAAACTTTACGGAGACATAAGCACCAGTTAGGCACTTACAAATTGAGAAAAAGTGAACCCAACTGGAAGCTAAGTACTAACTAAAAGCATCCAACTAAGGTAGAATGCTTAGCTATTCAGAAAGTAAGAATCAACACTAGAACTGAATATTAAATTAACCTTGCAACATACTTAAATCCATAACTTCTTGACATATAATTTGCAATGTCTCTATCCAAAATGCCCCAATGTTTGGCCTTTATCAAGATTCACACCCTCCCAAAAGATCATTAAAATTAATCTTCCAAACGAGGTCCAACGAAAGCAATACCTTGACTTTACAGAAGGCTTCCCACTAGTGTAAATTTGAATTCCAGAAAGATAGGGAACGTAATATTGAACAACACTCTCATTCCCGTTTAATACAAGCGGTACACCAGCACCATATGCGCTCCACTCCCTGAAAGATTCCCACAAGTCACCAAGAACAAAGTAAGGCTGAGACTCCACATCGCACGCCTTAAAGCCTCTCATCATGGTCCTCTGCAATATTCAATTCACAATCAAAAAAGGAAAGACAAGCAAATGGCTAAAAACAAAAACAATGAAGAAGGAGAATCAAATACTTAAACCACACTAAAATAGAGAAAAATGAAACGTGTAAAATGTAAAAATTATGCATCATTTACTAGCTTACTTCTTGATGGGTGAGAAACTCACTTCTCCTTTCTATTCATTGATCCCATTCAGACCTTCAAAATGTTACTACTTATTGTCACACCAGCCACTAAATCCATCCGTTACAAACAACGACAATACTACAATAAATAACTTAGTTAAAGAAACGCGATTTCTTCCCTAACCGAGCTACAACTATTAAAAGTTCCAGCAAAACTTGCCAGCTAGTTACTGAAAACTAACCTTAGAAAGATACTGTGCAGGCACAGAGGGCGTGATCGCCTGCAAGAACCGCTCTAGATTGCTCAACCGCTTCTCGGCAGCCTCACACGACGGCACCGCAACACCTTTCTTGGCCTCGTCCGACACGACCCGGTTCTCGGGCTCCCGAACCGAATCCGCGGATTTATCCCGAACGGACGACCGGCTCGACGATACGTCACTATGAGCTCTGCGGAGCCTATCGCTGTCGACAGCGCCTTGGAATGAGCGGCGAGGCCTGACCGGCGCGTGGAAGCGATCGTCTCCGCGGGCACGCCCAAAGTTCAAGCCAGTACCCAACATTCCTGTACGCAGAAAGAAAAGGAGAGTTTGGTGGAGCTGAAGTGTGGTCAACGGTGTCAGGAGAAGGAGGAGTTGGGATTATGCAGCAATTGGATTAGATTGAGGATCTGTGGGGAAAGAGGGGGCGGCGGTTGTTGTTGGTTGTTCTAGGGTTTTGAGGATTGAGGGTTTTGGTTGATTGAATCGGAAGACGGGGACGGTGGGGGGTTGAGTTAAATAAGAGAGGGAGTCAGAGAATGGATCTGGTTGTTGGTGGAGGGAGGGAAGGGGGGGGCAAAAGGGTAATTTTGAGCAGGGATCGAGAGAGGGAGGAAGAGCACAAGCCAACGCAGAATAAGAGATTGATTGAAGGAATGAACGAATGAATGAAAGGCGAATCGGAGAACGAAGCGAATTAGCAAGGTATGGAGGAAATGAAAAGAAAGAGACTCACGACCCCCAGGCTTTGAATATATGGATGGATGGCCAACCACGAACTAAGCATTTATTTTTTTTATTTTATTAATTTAGTTAATATACTATTTTTTGAAAATTAAAATGAATATATTTGAATTTATGCATATCCTTTAACAGTCAACTGAAATTAGCTTATATTTTTATATTTTAACTACGTATTTTAGAATAAAAGAACTTCAAAATTTAGTTTTGCTTTACATGCTCGCCTGTGAATGTGTCAATTCCGAGCTAGCACTTAGCACACACTGTTTTCATTACATGGTATTTTGCACATGCCACTCTGATATGATTTCTTTCATTCATGTATATTATATGGTGAGCTTACTACAACTGATACACTATAATATTTTATATAATAATATAATATTGAATGATATTATTGTTATCAAGTGCTCTTTGAACATGACCGGGCGCAAGTTGAATAAGAATTTTACATTTTATGTATAATATAATATCCGCTATAAAGCAAAGAAAATATATGTCCAAAATTATTTGAATCGCAAAAAGACAAACATTGCCCCTTAGATCTGAAAAATACAGTAAGTTAATGTGGGTAATAAAAGGTTTTGATGGAGGGTAGTTTAGAGAGGAAAGATGGCGGGCCATGGTGGAGAAAGGGGTGTCTGCGATTGGTTGAAAGGAAATTATTCGGATTAGCTGCGAAGGAGGTGACAAGTGTGGTTGTACGAAGTAGATGATGGGCACGTGTTACTCACATCTCATGCACTCACATTGGGGAGGCTGTCTTTTTTCTTATCTTATCCCCTTTCCAAATTTCTCATTAGTAAACTAAAAATTTTCCGGTTTTGAATTAGTTTATCAAAACTGATAACAACTCAATTTGTATCTTTTAAATTTTAAATTTTAATTTAGAAGATAAACTATAATTTTTTATTTTTTTAATTTTATTTATAAAATAAATAATAAAAAATTATACTTTATTTTTTAAAATAAAATTTAAAATTTTAAAAATTCAAATCCATATCAATTGATATTTTTTATAGCATTTTTAATTAATAAATGATATTTTTATGTTATTTATTATGATATATAAAAAATAATCAATGAAAATATGACTTGATATGTATGATGTATCCAAATATTAGTTAATATTTGAAATTATTTTTAAAATATGATTTTCGATTTAATTTAGTCTTTTAATTTTTAATTAATTTAATTTACATTCTAAAATTTTAAGACATAATTCAGATTGACTCTTTTCTCTAACTCTATTACCGTGAGATGACGTAGCACCCAAATTTCACTACATACCTCTTCTTCTTCCTTTTTTAGGGATAATAATTCTACTTCTTTCATTTTCAACTCTTCATCTTTACTATTATCAGAAAATTAAAGAAAGCCCTAAAAATTTGAAGTCGTCTTTCTTTTTTAACTCATAATTCTCACTTTCAACACGTAACTACTTCTTTTTAAGTAGTGCCATTGTCTTCCTCCTCAACCTGTCACAGCCCTTCCATCCAATCTATCGTAGCGCCTCTGTCTAACCCTTCCTCGTCTTGCTCATTCATCATGCTGCTATTTGCATCTTTGAACTCGTTGTGCCGCTGTATCTGTTACTAAATTTCTCACACCGTTGTCTCCTTCTGTCGCACTGCCATCTTTTTCTCTCAACTTTTTCTTTGCTACCCTTACAATTCAACACAATGGTACTTTATTTGTCTTTTGCTCACCATTCTTATAACTGTTTTTTTTATTAATTTTTGTTAAGTATTCATGGTTAAGATTTTAATTCTGTTTAATTTTTGTTGATTGATACTGATAGTTTGATTTAGTTGTTTAAAGTTTTTAATTTTTGAGTTTTATTTGGTTTAATGGTCTTCTTTTAAGGATAACAATGTAGAATATCTGGTAAGAGGCGCAGCGATGACAATTTGCATGCATTGACAGTGAATGATTTAGGTGAGCTTTGATGGTGTAGTGGTGTTTTGGGGTGAGCAATGACCGCCCAACAATTTGTAAGGGGTTGAGAGTGAAAGGGATTAGGATATGGAAATTATATTTTGAGAGATTCAATTAAGTATCAACTAAATATGACATGTCATTTTTTCGGTGACGGAAGATGGAAGAGCAGACTTGAGTTATGCTTTAAAATTTTAAGGGTACAAATTGGGTAAATTAAAATTTAGAATGCTAAAATTAAGTTGAGGGTCAAATTTTATGATTCATTTTAATTATTAACTCGTCTAAATATATAATATAGATAAAATAATTCTTATGATTTTACTTTTGTATTGTTCGAAATTTTTATCAAAATATTAAAAAATAATATAAATTTTTTAAATTTTTATAATGATTGATATACAGTTAAATCTTGAATAAATAATTAAGAATAAACATAGAAAATTATGAGAAAGTAAACGAAAATAACTCTATATGCAATTAAGCAGCCAATTTTTTAAAAAATTTTGATTTTAAAATTTCAAAAGTAAATTTTATGCTAAAAAAACATGCGCTCTCTCATCCCTTTCACCTCTTCCTCCGCATCTCCTTCTCCTCCTCTTCCTCCTCCTTCTCTTTTTTCTTTTCTTCTTCGAATTATCTTTGAAAGTTTTTGTACAATGATTTTAGATGTTTCTTTTTGTTATGTTTCAGAATTTTTTTGTTAAGTTTTGAATATATTTTTTTACAATAATTTTAGATACCTCTTTTCATTTAATTTTAGATGTTTCTTCTATTATATTTTGGATGCTTCTTTTCTTTTGATTTTGATTTTTTTTTTAAATCAAGAAACATTCAAAAAATCAAAACATAACAATCTTCAACATCTAAAAGCTAACATCCAAAACCACAAATAAAACAAGATCCAAAATTTCAAAAAATTTTGAATCTCCTTTTTTCCAAATGCTTAAATAAAAATCTAAAAAAGGATATTCACAGTAGGTCGTAGACCTTGGAACTTATATTAGCAATAAAATAATGCGCCATATTTTTTAACAACATTCTCAAGATTCAGTCGCCGATGGTTATGTGTGAAGGAAGACGAGCATACAGAAAGGCTGGCCACATTAGAGAGAGGCGTACAAAAAAGAGACAAGACACGATAAAGAGAAGCAAAGACTTGACGGACGAAAGCGAACACATAATAGAAAAAAATAATGACACAGTAAAAAAAATACACACATAATAAAAAAAAAGTGCATGCCCAATAAAAAAATTGTGAAATGAGCGTTTTTTTTTAGAAGAAAAATATGAGAGAAAAATAAAATGATTAAAGTTTAAGACGTCTCTTATTTTTTATTATAGTAGTAAAATTATTTTTTTTGGAATGAATTACATATTTTTAATGTTTTTTGAACTTTTTTATAATTCAATGATTGGTATTCTAATTAGCTGGTAGGATTAGAGATTTTTTTAAAATAGTTGTTTGACATTTTAACAATTTTAAGTTCCGACTCCTTTATATATGAATTATATGGTCTACATGTATTTCTCTAACTTAATACACTTAAAACTTGTTCATACAGATACAAAGTAGTGTGTATAAATTAATTTCTCATTTTCTTTGGTGTAAGAAAAGTATTTTAGAATTTATATTAGATTTAATTTAAATAAATTGATAATGTAAGCAACATGGCGGGACGCTAAGAAACGCAAACGCAGCATCGCAGCGCGTGTACGAACGTCCAAAGGTGGGTGCCTGGGTGGGGCTGTAAATAAATAACTAAATACTAAATAGTTGCAGAGTCACATCGCTTTGTTTTGTTTGACTTGCCAAGCTGATCATGATAGATATATTTGTATTCCAACGGTGATTAGATCTTATAAAAGATAAGTATTATATATTATATTTATAAATATTTTTATTTTATTCTTAAAAATAATTAAATAAAAATAAAATATTTTCCTTTAAGATTGTTATATATATATATATATATATATATATATATATATATATATAAATGTTATTTTTCATCTAAAATATAGAAATTTTTAAAATAAATTAATATAAAACATACATGTATAGACTGGATTGTTTTAAACAAATTGTACTTACATATTTATTTTTTTAGTATGACTGAAAGTGAGTTGAGCTTAATCCAATTAGACCAAGTTTATATTTGCCTCATAAAAATTAAGATTAGTTCACAATTTATTTCATTAACAATCGAACATATTTTTTAAGTTTAAATTTGGCTCACCAAAAATTTACAAGCTGTCTTAAATAATAGAAACATAATCTATAATTTTATATATTATTTATCTATCAATAAATTCTAAATTTTTTATTTATATCCTACATCAAAATTATTTACAAAAAATAAATATAAAATTTTAAATAGTTAAGATCATTAATATATGTATATAAAATCGAACCAGCTCACGAGCTAATGATTTGAGTTTATTCAAGTTCAAATTTTGCTTATTTAATATATGAGCTCAATTTTAGACTCAAGTTTCGCTCACAAATTTAGTTTATCGAACTATTAACAAATTGAATTTGAACTGACTTATGAGTTGACTTGACTCACTTTTAATCCTATCTCTTAGTATTATATAAATTACTATAATAATTTGAGAGGTTTATAATTCGTACAAAATTCACAATTTTATAATGATTTATAAGTTATAAACGAATTGAAAAAACTCATTTTACACATAAATTATTGCACGATATTATTATGGTTAGTTCCTAAAGGCTAATATTCTACAATGATTTATGAACAAAATTATACCTATCAAATTTATATATAAATCTTTATAAAGAGTAATTTTTTTATTTTGTTAATAAAATTCACTAACCTGCAATGATTTTCAAAAAGACTGTCCTTAGTGTTTAGCTATTGTATTTATTTACTGAGTGTTATTAATATTAAGAATAAAACATAAAATAACTAAATTATTATTTATTTTATGCACAAATAAAAAAAAAGATATTACGAGTTAAATTCTAAAATAGTATCTGAGATTGACGTTGTGCACTAAAATAGTCTTTGAGATTCTAATTGCATTAATTACGTTCTTGAGATTGACAAAATTGTATCATATTAATCCCTAACCCATTTTTCATTAACGACGTGATGACATAGCTTGATGACGTGGGCTGTTAGTGATACGTGTCACTCCATGGTTTGGTCATGTGTAATTGTATGATGATATGGTAACCAATGACACGTGGCATGCTGATGTAGATGGTTGTGCCACGTGTCACAATGCTATTTGACCACGTATCCGTTTGTGTCACATGTTACAATAGTATTCGTCCGCGTGTCGTCCATTACGTCATTATTGTAGATGCACCAAATTAATCCCCCACTTTGCATTAAGTGACTCATTTTAGTCCTTAAAATTGAATGCCGTGCACCAAATTAGTTCCTTCACCAGTTTTTTCTCATTTTTTAAAAAATTTAAAATTTTCCAACATCTTGGATACACTAATTTCAATTATATTTATTCATATATTGTTTAAATACAAGTGATTTCATAAAAAAATTTAAGATTTTAATTTTAATTATATAACTTTTCTATAATAATTTAACATTGGTAAATTTTGTAATATATAAGTATGTTATTATAAAAAAATTTATATAATTGATTAGACACATTTTTCATCAAAAAATGTGTTTTTAACAAGAAATTAATAATTAAAATGCACATTTTTTTGTTCTTATAAAATACACGTTTTCGTTGTGTTTAGACTGAAGACACTTTAAGCACCCTTACTACCATCTCCGACCTCTTCAGTCTAGAACAGCGACGGATCCAGAAATTTAAGAGTGGAGGGACCGAAAATTAAAATATTGTATAATCAAATATAATGCTATATATTTGATAATAGATATAACTATAATTAATTTTTTAATTTAAAAAATTAATAAATACTTGTCAAATAAAAAAATTATCTCAATTTTTATAATTTTTTCATAATTTTTTATGATTTTATATCTAATAAAATATAAAATTATATATTTTTAAATATTTTGTTAATTAATTTACTTTATTAAGTATTTATGTGATGGTAAGTTATATTTTTATGTTTTATATCATTAAGAAATATGACATAAAATAATATAAATTAATTGCACTAACAATTTTGTTATGTGAATTTAAAATATATTAAAGTATTTTTATATAATAATAGGGTAAAAATTATTTAAAAAAGAATAAAAAAACAACTAAATAAAATTAGAAAAAAATAATATTATTATAAATAATATTAAAGTATTTTTATATGATTATAAATGTTAAAATTAATCTTAAGATAAAAATGTAAAAAAAATTCGAATTAAATAAAAAATACAAATAATATAAATATATGTAGAAAAATTTAAATCCTATTATATAAAAAATAATAACTCTTTTTTTTACCAAAAATAGAGAGATTCGAACCCGCAACCTCTTAATTGAGTATGGAAAGAGTATGTCATTCAAATTATAGTTCATTGACAAGAATAATAACTCTTTTTATTATCACTACATTATTAAATTTTATTCTATACAAGATATCTATTGTAATAGTATATGAACTTTTAAAATTTGTTGGGGGGCCAAGGCCACTACTTGCCCCCCTAAAATCTGTTCGTGGTCTAGAAGAAAGAAGTCAGAGATGGTAGTGAGGATGCTTGAAATATCTTTACGTCAACTCCAAAATGGCGGTTAGGGGTATCCGCAAGAGAAAAAATATTTTATAAAAACTAGTCGTAGATGGTAGTGAGGGTGCTTGAAATACCTTCATGTTAATTCCAAGACGGCGGTTAGGAGTATCTGAAAGAGAACAAATATTTTATAAACGAACTTGTATTTGAATATCATGTGAAAAAATAGAATTGAAATGAATGCATTCAAAGATATTGAGAATTTTGAATTTATAAAAAAAAGGAGAAAAAAACTAGTGAAGAGACTAATTTGGCGCACGATATTTAATTTCAGGGACTAAAATGAGTCACTTAATTTAAAGTGAGAGACTAATTTGGTGCATCTACAATGATGACATAATAGACGACACATGGACGAATACTATTGCGACACGTGACACAATCGAACACGTGTTCAAATAATATTGTGACACGTGGCACAACCATCCACGTCAGCATGCCATGTGTCACTGGTCACCATATCATCATACCATTATAACTATGGAGTAACACGTGTCACTAACAGCCTATATTATCAAGCTATATCATCATGTCGTTAATGAAAAATAGGTTGGGGACTAACATGGTACACTTTTGTTAATCTCAGATACGTAATTGGTGCAATTAAAATCTCAGAAACGATTTTAGTGCACAACGCCAATCTTAAGAACTATTTTGGAGTTTAACTCAGATATTACAAAAATATAAAATGAACGGTTTTGTTAGAAAATCAATTAAGGATATAGTCAACTAAATCCTATTAGTTTTAAAATAAGAGGTTTATTATATAAAAAAAAAACTCTCTATTGTTCTTAATTTTTTAATTTTAAAACTAAAAATACAAAAAAATTAATTCAAAGTAGCTCATGATATAATTAGTTCTTTAGATTTTTTCTAAAACGAAACTATGCCGGTAAAATATAAAAACAAGGAAGGACATGTATATGGGTTCAAGAATTGGAGTCGATGAGAACGAGTTCTTCTTGGTACTTGTGTTAATGTTGATCTTGAACGTTACTTTGATGGTGTACAAAATGTTACAAGAATCATTGACTCGTTGCCACAAAAATGAGCTACTATGGAGAAAAAAAAATAGAAGAATTATTTATAAAGCTCGATATTAACTCAGAGGAATTTATAATAATCTCCGGTGACTTTATATGAACTAAACTCAGAGATTAAATAATAAGCACATTAAACCATAAGAAGATAACATAAAAGTCGTCCACGTGACATTTTTGGTAGAAATTTAAGTATAATTATTTTTATGTAAAGTTAATTATTAAATTATTATTTAATAATTTTTAATAATTAATTTTATATAAAAATAACTGCGTCTGAATATCTATAAACGATTTTTTATAAAAGAGTTTTGTTAGAGAGACAATGGAATATGTATACAATAGTTACAATAGGCTGTTTATTGGGTCCAATTTTCATTAAAAGAGTAAATTAACCCAAAATAATCCTAATTCCTAATGGCTTTTAATTTACCCCACCACCAAATTAATCCTATTTTAATTTTTTTTCCAATTATCCAATCCTTTCGGTTCCTACGGTTTGTCTCCCCTACCCAAAACCTTCCCAGTCGCTACAGAGACATCTATCGATGGAGAACCACGTGCGCCAGAAGCTGCAACCTCGGAAGGGCGACCCGTCCTCGCGAGCATCCTTCATGGCTCCCCTTAAGTCCCTCGCCCTGTTGCTGTAACACCCTAATTAGCCTAAACTTTACCTCGCATTGTAAAGTAAAGGTTACGACAGTTCTAAACTCATACATGTAATATATATAGAAAGAATTAATATAATCTAAAGGCCCGATGAATAATATAAATTAGAATATGATTTACAAAGAGCAAACGAACTAACGAAGCTTCTAACTTAAGGCACAAGAAACAGATAAGATATATCAAAATATCATAGTATAATATCATAAGAATCTAGCCACGGCTCGCGGAGTTTAAGCTGGCTAGCCATATACAAACCATACATGAAACCAGACAGTAAAAACAACTTATACAAGTTTTGTTCTCTTAATACATGCCTCTAGGCTAAAGCAAAATACAAAAGTGAGAGATGTCTAAACAAAACAAATAAAAAAGACTCCCAAAAGGTATCATGATCCTCCGCTTCTGTCACCATCCAAAGCAACTCACCGAGGTGAGTTGCGACCTGAAAAACACAACAGAAATATGGTATAAGAACCGGAGGTTCTCAGTATGGTAACAATGCCCAGTGATGTAGGATATAAGACTCCGGGACGCCAAAGGAAATCCTAGGACTTCATATTCATCACAAGATTCAATCTTAAAGCATACTAAAACAATAAACCATATATGTATGTAAACCTTATCATAAATAAACAGGGTACTCTATCTTAAGGGATTTCTATTCTAACCAAATACCGCTGTCCCACAGCCTTCGCCAATCTATCCTCCATGCGATTCCATCGCCACCGCCTTCTGAACCTCCTCAATCCCAGTAGAAATCACAATAATATACAATGCAAGTAATACACAAGTAGAAGCATATAAGGCAAGTAGTCAAGTAAGCAAATAGGCATGTTGTTCAATTGGCCATACAATTACAAGTCGGCAAAGCAAACAAACAGATAGAAAATGCACATGATGAATGCCTGTCCTACTGGCTGTGTGATGATTGGATTTTTGACGGTTTAGAATTTTCCAAATGAAATCTCGTTGTAAAGTATAGTTTCTAAACCAAACAATAATCCTTTCATACAAAAAGTTGTTTGTCACTAGTACAAACCCCTAAAATTTATAAACCGAAGTATTGAAACCTCGGGTCGTTCTCCCTAGGAATTACAATAGAGTGTCTTGTTATTGGTTGTGAGTTATTTTGGGGTTTTGATATGAAGCATGAAAGATAAATGGCAAGAAAGTAAACTAACAACTATAAAAGGCTCTTGGCAAGGTATGAAAATTAGAAGTTCTATCCTAGTTATCCTTCTCAATTGTGATGAGAATTGTTCATTGCTATCACTTAGTTAACCCTTACTAAAGAAAGGAAAGTCAAGTGGATGAATTGACTTGAGCCACAAGTCCTAGCCAACTCCCAAGGAAAGACTAGCTTTAGTGCACTCCAAACCAATTAGCAATCTCTCCAATTATCAATCAACAAAGGAATTAGATAACTCAAGTGTCACTAATTACTCTACCTAGGCCAAGAGGAGCAAAAATCTATACTATATCTAGAAGAGGCATTTCAACAAACACATAGAGTGCAATAGAAGTAAGCATTATTAAATGCAAGAATTAAAGGAATCTACAACTACAAAAATAAGAGATCAACAATAGAAAAGCAGAGAAGACACATTTATTATGAATTACCTCTTATTGAATTGGAAGAATGTAGAAGGAACAATACTAGATCTACAACAAAATACAAGAACAACATAAAGGAAATTGCAATAAAAGAATGGAAGAAGAATGAATGTAACTACAAGGAATTGAGATGTAGAAGTAGAAGAAAGCAAAGATTAAAATCTAGATCTAAGAACTAAACCTAATCCTAATCCTAATTCTAGAGAGAAGAGAGAGCTTCTCTCTCTAGAAACTAACTCTAACTACTAAACTAAACTAATGGTTAAAAGTTCCGTTGATTCCTCTTCAATCCTTGGCTTAAATAGCATCAGAAATGAGTTGGATTGGGCCCACAAGGCTTCTAAAATCGCTGGCCACGTTTTGCTTTAAGTGGACTAGGTGGCAGCAATGGCGCGTGCGCGTACTATGCATGTGCGCGCCACCATACGTGTGGAAATGATGAGCGGATAATTTGTACGCTTTTTGGCATCGTTTTTAGTATGTTTTTAGTAGTTTGAGTTGAGTTTTTAGTATATTTTTATTAGTTTTTAGTTAAAATTCACTTTTCTGGACTTTACTATGAGTTTGTGTGTTTTTCTGTGATTTCAGGTATTTTTTGGCTGAAATTGAGGGATCTGAGCAAAAATCTGATTCAGAGACTAAAAAGGACCGCAGATGCTGTTGGATTCTGACCTCCCTGCACTCGAAGTGGATTTTCTGGAGCTACAGAAGCCCAATTGGCGCGCTCTCAACGGCGTTGGAAAGTAGACATCCTGGGCTTTCCAGCAATGTATGATAGTCCATACTTTGCCCAAGATTTGATGGCCCAAACCGGCGTTCAAAGTCACCCTCAGAATTCCCAGCGTTAAACGCCCAAACTGGCACAAGAATGGGAGTTAAACGCCCAAACTGGCACCAAAACGGGAGTTAAACGCCAAGAAGAGTCTCTACACGAAAAATGCTTCATTGCTCAGCCCAAGCACACACCAAGTGGGCCCGGAAGTGGATTTTTATGTCACTTACTCATCTCTGTACACCCTAGGCTACTAGTTCTCTATATATAGGACCTTTTACTATTGTATTTATCATCTTTGGATTATTTTCGATCCTTTGATCATCTTTGGACATCTAGTTCTTAGATCACGGGGAGGCTGGCCTCACGGCCATGCCTAGACCTTATGCTTATGTATTTTCAACGGTGGAGTTTCTACACACCATAGATTAAGGTGTGGAGCTCTGCTGCACCTCGAGTGTTAATGCAATTACTATTGTTCTTCCATTCAATTCCACTTGTTCTTTTACCAAGATATCACTTGTTCTCCAACATGATGAAGGTGATGATTGACGCCCATCACCATTCTCACCCATGAACAAGGTGACTGACAACCATTCTTGTTCTACAAGCATCTGAGGCTTAGTGAATATCTCTTGGATTTCTGATTGCACGATGCATGGTTGATCGCCTGACAACCGAGTGCTCGCCTGACAAACAAGCCAGCCATTCCGTGAGATCAGAGTCTTCGTGGTATAGGCAAGAACTGATGGCGGCATTCAAGAGAATCCGGAAGGTCTAACCTTGTCTGTGGAATTCTGAGTAGGATTCAATGATTGAATGACTGTGACGTGCTTCAAACCTGTAACCTACTGGGCGTTAGTGACAGACGCAAAAGAGTGATTCTATTCCGGTAGGGGAGGGAACCAAACCGGTGATTGGCAGTACTGTGACAGAGTGCGTGCATTAGCTTTCACTGCGCGGATGGGAGGTAGCTCCTGACAACAGTGAAACCCTACACGAGCTTGCCATGGAAAGGAGTAAGAAGGATTGGATGAAGACAGTAGGAAAGCAGAGAGACGGAAGGGAAGGCATCTTCATACGCTTATCTGAAGTTCCTACCAATGAATTACATAAGTATCTCTATCTTTATCTTTATGTTATTTTCGCTCATCACCATATCCATTTGAGTCTGCCTGACTGAGATTTATAAGGTGACCATAGCTTGCTTCATACCACCAATCTCCGTGGGATCGACCCTTACTCGCGTAAGGTATTACTTGGACGACCCAGTGCACTTGCTGGTTAGTTGTGCGAAGTTGTAGTGATCACAATTTCGTGCACCAAGTTTTTGGCGCCGTTGCCGGGGATTGTTTGTGTATGGACAACTGACGGTTCATCTTGTTGCTTAGATTAGGTATTTTTCTTCAGAGTTCTTAAGAATGAATTCTAGTGTTTCAAGGTGATGTTCTTATCATCACCAAAGCTGATTGATCCTCATCAATTTAGCTCTTGAATGCAATGTCCTGCTGAAGCTTAGCCGGCCATGTCTAATTCCTTTAGACTAAAGCTTTAGACTAACATTGCATGATTCCTGGAATTCTCATTAAGAATTTTGATACCTTTATTTTCCTTTTCACTTAATTTTCGAAAAAGCAAAAAAAAAAAACATTTATAAAATCATAAAATCCAAAAATATTTCTTGTTTAAGTCTAGAGTCTCATTTTAAGTTTGGTGTCAATTGCATGTTTCTGTTTTTCTTGCATTTTTCGAATTTATGCATGTGTCTTCACTAATCTTCAAGTTGTTCTTGATGATTTCCTTGTTTTGATCTTTGAATTCTATTGACTTGAGTGTTTTGTTGTTTCTCATATGCATTCTCATCTTGTTAGTGTCAGTAGTATACAAACTGCTAAGTTTGGTGTCTTGCATGCATTGTTATTTGATTCTTGTTGCATTTTGATTATTAAAAATCCAAAAATATTTTTTATTTGTGTCTTTTCAAGTCAATAATACAGAGAATTGAAGATTCAAAACATACTGCAGAGGAATCACACAGAAAAAGCTGGGCATTCAAAAATGCCCAGTGAAGAAGACAGACTGGCGTTTAAACGCCAGCCAGGGTGCCTGGTTGGGCGTTTAACGCCCAAAAGGGTAGCATTTTGGGCGTTAAACGCCAGAATGTATACCATTCTGGGCGTTTAACGCCAGGATGGTGCTAGGGGGAAGATTTTGTTTTCAAAATCAATTTTTTTTCAAGTTTTCAAAGTTTTTCAAAATCAAATCTTTTTCAAATCATATCTTTTCAATCAAATGTTTTCAAAATCAATTTCTTTCCTCTTTCAAAGATACTTACTAACAATTAATGATTTGATTGAACATTTTTTTGCCTTTTCTGTTAAGGAAGGTTTTATGTTTGAATCATATCTTTTCTTGTTAGGCAAGTTATTAATTTTTAAAATCATATCTTTTCAAATTGTTTTCAAATCATATCTTTTAAAATTGTTTTCAAATCATATCTTCTCAATCACATCTTTTTAAAACCATAACTTTTCAATCAAATCTTTTTAATCACATCTTTTTCAAAATAATTTTCAATCAAATCTTTTTAACTTCTAATTTCAAAATCTTTTTCAAAAAATCACTTGATTTCTTTTCCACTCTTATTTTCGAAAATCAATTAAGTGTTTTTCAAAATGTTTTCAAAATCTTTCACTTAATTTTCGAAAATTACTTTCCTTCTTCTCACATCCTTCTGTTTATGGACTAACACTATCCCTTAATGCAAAATTCGAACTCCATCTTTTTCTGATAAGTTCGAATTTTCTACTTCTGTCTTCTACTCTTCTTTTCCTCTGACACTTAAAGGAATCTCTATACTGTGACATAGAGGATTCCACACTTTCTTGTTCTCTTCTCTTTCTTATGAGCAGGAACAAAGACAAAGGCATTCTTGTTGAAGCTGACCCTGAACCTGAAAGGACCTTGAAGAGAAAGCTAAGAGAAGCCAAAGCACAACTCTCTTTAGAGGACCTGACCGAATTCTTCAAGGAAGAAGAACCCATGGCAGCCGAAAACAACAACAATGCCAACAATGCAAGGAAGGTGCTGGGTGACTTTACTGCACCTACTCCCAACTTCTATGGGAGAAGCATCTCTATCCCTGCCATTGGAGCAAACAACTTTGAGCTTAAGCCTCAATTAGTTTCTCTAATGCAACAGAATTGCAAGTTCCATGGACTTCCAATGGAAGATCCTCATCAGTTTTTAGCTGAGTTCTTGCAAATCTGTGACACAGTCAAGACTAATGGGGTAGACCCTGAGGTCTATAGACTGATGCTATTCCCTTTTGCTGTAAGAGACAGAGCTAGAATATGGTTGGACTCTCAACCTAAAGAAAGCCTGGACTCTTGGGAAAAGCTAGTCAATGCCTTCTTGGCAAAGTTCTTTCTACCACAAAGATGGAGTAAGCTTAGAGTGGAAGTCCAAACCTTCAGACAGAAGGATGGAGAATCCCTCTATGAAGCTTGGGAAAGATACAAACAATTAATCAGAAAGTGTCCCTCTGACATGCTTTCTGAATGGAGCATCATAGGTATTTTCTATGATGGTCTCTCTGAACTATCCAAGATGTCTTTGGATAGCTCTGCTGGAGGATCTCTTCATCTGAAGAAGACGCCTACAGAGGCTCAAGAGCTCATTGAAATGGTTGCAAATAACCAATTCATGTACACTTCTGAAAGAAATCCTGTGAACAATGGGACAAGTCAGAAGAAAGGAGTTCTTGAGATTGATGCTCTGAATGCCATACTGGCTCAGAACAAGATATTGACTCAACAAGTCAATTTAATTTCTCAAAGTCTGTCTGGAATGCAAAATGCACCTGGCAGTACTAAGGAAGCTTCATCTGAGGAAGAAGCTTATGATCCTGAGAACCCTTCAATGGAAGAGGTGAATTACCTGGGAGAACCCTATGGAAACACCTATAATTCTTCATGGAGAAATCACCCAAATTTCTCATGGAAGAATCAAGAGAGACCTCAACAAGGTTTCCACAACAATAATGGTGGAAGAAACAGGTTTAGCAATAGCAAGCCTTTTCCATCATCTTCTCAGCAACAGACAGAGAGTTCTAAGCAGAATACTTCTGACTTAGCAACAATGGTCTCTGATCTAATCAAAACCACTCAAAGTTTCATGACTGAAACAAGGTCCTCCATTAGGAATTTGGAGGCACAAGTGGGACAGCTGAGCAAGAAAGTTACTGAACTCCCTCCTAGTACTCTTCCAAGCAATACAGAAGAAAATCCAAAAGGAGAGTGCAAAGCCATAAACATGGCCGAATTTGGAGAGGAAAGAGAGGAAGTGGACGCCACTGAGGAAGACCTCAGTGGGCGTGTACCAATCTCCTCTGAGATCCTCAATGAGGAACAATGGGAATCTGAGGCTCAAAATGAGACCATAGAGATTCCATTGGACTTACTTCTGCCATTCATGAGCTCTGATGAGTATTCTTCCTCTGAAGAGGATGAGTATGTCACTGAAGAGCAAGTTGCTAAATACCTTGGAGCAATCATGAAGCTAAATGACAAGTTATTTGGAAATGAGACTTGGGAAGATGAACCACCTTTGCTCACCAAAGAACTGGATGACTTGTCTAGGCAGAAACTGCCTCAAAAGAGGCAGGATCCTGGGAAGTTTTCTATACCTTGTACCATAGGCACCATGACCTTCAAGAATGCCTTGTGTGACTTAGGGTCAAGTGTAAACCTCATGCCCCTCTCTGTAATGGAGAAATTAGGGATCTTTGAGGTGCAAGCTGCAAGAATCTCATTAGAGATGGCAGACAATTCAAGAAAACAAGCTCATGGACTTGTAGAGAATGTTTTGGTGAAGATTGAAGACCATTACATCCCTACTGATTTCATAGTCCTAGAGACTGGGAAGTGCATGGATGAATCCATCATCCTTGGTAGACCCTTCCTAGCCACAGTAAAGGCTGTGATTGATGTTGATAGAGGAGAGTTGATCATTCAAGTGAATGAAGAATCCTTGGTGTTTAAGGCCCAAGGACATCCCTCTATCATCATGGAGAGGAAGCATGAAGAGCTTCTCTCAAAACAGAGCCAAGCAGAGCCCCCACAGTCAAACTCTAAGTTTGGTGTTGGGAGGCCACAACCAAACTCTAAGTTTGGTGTTGAACCCCCACATTCAAACTCTAAGTTTGGTGTTGGGAGGTTCCAACACGGTTCTGAGTATTTCTGAGGCTCCATGAGAGTCCTCTGTCAAGCTAATGACATTAAAGAAGCGCTTGTTGGGAGGCAACCCAATGTTTTATAGTTAACTATTTTCTTTTGTTATTTTATCTTTTTTGTAGGTTGATGATCATAAGAAGTCACAAAAATAATGAAAAAAGCAAAAACAGAATGAAAAACAGGAAGAAAAACAGCACACCCTGGAGGAAGAAGCTGCTGGCGTTTAAACGCCAGTAAGCCTAGCAGTTGGGCGTTTAACGCCCAGTCTGGCACCATTCTGGGCGTTTAACGCCAGAAAGGGGCACCAGACTGGCGTTAAACGCCAGGAAAGGGCTATAACCTGGCGTTAAACGCCAGAAATGGGCATCAGCCCGGCGTTTAACGCCAGAAATGGCTCAAAACGTGGATTTTGATGCCATTTGGTGCAGGGATGACTTTTCCTTGACACCTAAGGATCTGTGGACCCCACAGGATCCCCATAAACCCCACCACTCTTTCTCTTCTTCTTCACCCATTCACCAATCACCTCAACATCTCTTTCTCTTCACCACTCACATCCACCCTTCATAAACCACTACTTCTTCCCTTTTTGGCCTAACCACAAAACCATCACCCTCTCCTCCATTTCTTCTTCTTCTACTCTCTTCTTTCCTCTTTTGCTCGAGGACGAGCAAACCTCTTAAGTTTGGTGTGGTAAAAGCAATGCTTTTTGTTTTTCCATAACCATTTATGGCATCCAAAGCCGGTTCAACTGAGAAGGCATGACCTCAAGCCCATCACTAAGAAGAAGATGGAGCAAACAAGAGACCCCTCTCATCATGAGATCCCTGAGATACCTCAAGGGATGCACTTTCCTCCACAAGACTATTGGGAGCAACTGAACACCTCCCTAGGAGAATTGAGTTCCAACATGGGACAACTAAGGGTGGAGCACCAAGAACATGCCATCCTCCTCCATGAAATTAGAAGAAGATCAAAGAATCATGAGAGATGAGCAACAAAGACAAGGAAGAGACATTGAGGAGCTCAAGCACTCCATAAGACCTTCAAGAGGAAGAACAAGCCGCCATCACTAAGGTGGACCCGTTCTTTAATCTCCTTGTTCTTTATTTTCTTGTTTTTCGAATTTTTATGCTTATGTTTATCCATGTTTGTGTCTTATGATCATTAGTGTCTTAGTGTCTATGCCTTAAAGCTATGAATATGAATCCATCACCTTTCTTAAATGAAAACTGTTTTTATCACAAAAGAACAAGAAGTACAGGATTTCAAATTCATCTTTAAAACTAGCTTAATTAGTTTGATGTGGTGACAATACTTTTTGTTCTCTGAATGTATGCTTGAACAGTGCATATGTCTTTTGAATTTGTTGTTCATGAATGTTAAAATTGTTGGCTCTTGAAAGAATGATGAAAAAGGAGACATGTTACTGAGGATCTGAAAAATCATAAAAATGATTCTTGAAGCAAGAAAAAGCAGTGAATTCAACAAAAAAAAAAACGAAAAAAAAAGAAAGAAAAATAAAGAAATAAAGTTGTGATCCAAGGCAAAAAGAGTGTGCTTAAGAACCCTGGACACCTCTAATTGGGGACTCTAGCAAAGCTGAGTCACAATCTGAAAAGGTTCACCCAATTATGTGTCTGTGGCATGTATGTATCCGGTGGTAATACTGGAAGACAGAGTGCTTTGGGCCACGGCCAAGACTCAATAAGTAGCTGTGTTCAAGAATCATCATACTTAACTAGGAGAATCAATAACACTATCTGGATTCTAAGTTCCTAAAGAAGCCAATCATTCTGAACCTCAGAGGATAAAGTGAGATGCCAAAACTGTTTGGAGGCAAAAAGCTACTAGTCCCGCTCATCTAATTTGGAGCTATGTTTCATTGATAATTTGGAGTCTATAGTATATTCTCTTCTTTTTATCTTATTTGATTTTCAGTTGCTTGAGGACAAGCAACAATTTAAGTTTGGTGTTGTGATGAGCGGATAATTTGTACGCTTTTTGGCATTGTTTTTAGTATGTTTTTAGTAGTTTGAGTTGAGTTTTTAGTATATTTTTATTAGTTTTTAGTTAAAATTCACTTTTCTGGACTTTACTATGAGTTTGTGTGTTTTTCTGTGATTTCAGGTATTTTCTGGCTGAAATTGAGGGATCTGAGCAAAAATCTGATTCAGAGACTAAAAAGGACTGCAGATGCTGTTGGATTCTGACCTCCCTGCACTCGAAGTGGATTTTCTGGAGCTACAGAAGCCCAATTGGCGCGCTCTCAACGGCGTTGGAAAGTAGACATCCTGGGCTTTCCAGCAATATATGATAGTCCATACTTTGCCCAAGATTTGATGGCCCAAACCGGCGTTTAAAGTCACCCTCAGAATTCCCAGCGTTAAACGCCCAAACTGGCACAAGAATGGGAGTTAAACGCCCAAACTGGCACCAAAACGGGAGTTAAACGCCAAGAAGAGTCTCTACACGAAAAATGCTTCATTGCTCAGCCCAAGCACACACCAAGTGGGCCCGGAAGTGGATTTTTATGTCACTTACTCATCTCTGTACACCCTAGGCTACTAGTTCTCTATATATAGGACCTTTTACTATTGTATTTATCATCTTTGGATTATTTTCGATCCTTTGATCATCTTTGGACATCTAGTTCTTAGATCACGGGGAGGCTGGCCTCACGGCCATGCCTAGACCTTATGCTTATGTATTTTCAACGGTGGAGTTTCTACACACCATAGATTAAGGTGTGGAGCTCTGCTGCACCTCGAGTGTTAATGCAATTACTATTGTTCTTCCATTCAATTCCACTTGTTCTTTTACCAAGATATCACTTGTTCTCCAACATGATGAAGGTGATGATTGACGCCCATAACCATTCTCACCCATGAACAAGGTGACTGACAACCATTCTTGTTCTACAAGCATCTGAGGCTTAGTGAATATCTCTTGGATTTCTGATTGCACGATGCATGGTTGATCGCCTGACAACCGAGTGCTCGCCTGACAAACGAGCCAGCCATTCCGTGAGATTAGAGTCTTCGTGGTATAGGCAAGAACTGATGGCGGCATTCAAGAGAATCCGGAAGGTCTAACCTTGTCTGTGGAATTCTGAGTAGGATTCAATGATTGAATGACTGTGACGTGCTTCAAACCTGTAACCTACTGGGCGTTAGTGACAGACGCAAAAGAGTGATTCTATTCCGGTAGGGGAGGGAACCAAACCGGTGATTGGCAGTACTGTGACAGAGTGCGTGCATTAGCTTTCACTGCGCGGATGGGAGGTAGCTGCTGACAACAGTGAAACCCTACACGAGCTTGCCATGGAAAGAAGTAAGAAGGATTGGATGAAGACAGTAGGAAAGCAGAGAGACGGAAGGGAAGGCATCTTCATACGCTTATCTGAAGTTCCTACCAATGAATTACATAAGTATCTCTATCTTTATCTTTATGTTATTTTCGCTCATCACCATATCCATTTGAGTCTGCCTGACTGAGATTTATAAGGTGACCATAGCTTGCTTCATACCACCAATCTCCGTGGGATCGACCCTTACTCGCGTAAGGTATTACTTGGACGACCCAGTGCACTTGCTGGTTAGTTGTGCGAAGTTGTAGTGATCACAATTTCGTGCACGAGGAAACTATGGCAAATCTTATATCGTTTCGAAGCCCCGGATGTTAGCTTTCTAACCCAACTGGAACCGCATTATTTGGACCTCTGTAGCTCAAGTTATGGTCGTTTAAGTGCGAAGAGGTCGGCTTGACAGCTTTCCGGTTCTTTCATTTCTTCATGAGTTCTCCAACTTTTCATGCTTCTTTCTTCATTCCCTTGATCCAAGCTTTGCCTTCTAAATCTGAAATCACTTAGCAAACATATCAAGGCATCTAATGGAATCAAGGAGAATTAAATTTAGCTATTTTAAGACCTAAAAAGCATGTTTTCACTCTTAAGCACAATTAAAGGAGAATATACAAAACCATGCTATTTCATTGAATAAATGTGGGTAAAAGGTGATAAAATCCCCTAAATTCAATACAAGATAAACCGTCAAATTGGGGTTTGTCACTGTGATATCACATTGTCGGTTCAACTGCCAACTCGACACATCTCCATAGAGATGTCGCCCTTCAGAATCATCAATGGGAACCCCCGAGATATAGTGCTCGGATCACTGTCCAGGGTTTTGCGCCTGCATGCTCTATTGATCCGAAGGGATGCGAGCGGGATACTCTTGCCTCAGACCTCACATCTCAAAGTAAGTGGGATTTAACCACCGTCCTTACGCCGCCGCCGCTACCTCGACAGGCGGGATCCAACCGCCGTCCCTGCCAGGCGCAGAGCATCTCATGATCTCAATATAAAACAGTAGTTCAGTGGTTTTTCAGAAAACATTTTCAATACACCAATGATTCATCATTGCACATTCGAGTCCTCGACTCGTCTTAACTACTGTCAAATCAACATTTCTATTCCGAGTCCTCAACTCATCTCCACTACTGTCAATTCACTTTTCAGTTCCGAACTCAACAGTTTATCAGTTCTCATCTCATATATCAATCATCCTTCATATACCATCAAACCATCCTCAGTACACTCGAAACCTAATCCTCTGTTTTCTAATTTTTCATAAAAATCATCAACTAAAACCCTTAGGTTATTACCCATGTTCTCATACTCAAAATTTAGCCCAAACGTCTTAAAATGATGTTATAGAAGCTTACAATCTTGTTGGGAAGGTGAAATAGTTGAAAACAAAGTTAAATTTGAGAAACAGGACGTGTGCGTACACACAGGGGTGTGCGTGCGCACGCCCAGGAGAAGATTCAATTCGTGTGCGTATGCATAAGGGTGTGCGTACGCACAGATAAAAATTTTCACAATTTTGTTTTGCTCGCACAAGCTGTGCTAGCGCCCTTAACAGATTGGCCTTCCCAACGTGTGCGTGCGTATAGGGCTGTGCGTACGCACAGGTTACAAATCATCATTGGTATGTGCGCGCACCAGCTGTGCTAGCGCTGAGAACAGATTGCCTGCCTCTGCGTGTGCATACGCATAGGTTAAAAATTTTCGCAAAGGTGTGCGTGCGCACAAGGTTGTGCGTGCGCACATACCAAAAATCATAAAATGATAAAAACTTTGCAGAATTTCAGATTTTCAACACCAACTTTGAATGATCATAACTTCCTCTACAAAAATTCAAATTTTACAAACTTTATATCAATTTAAAGGGTTTTCAATGGACTTTAATTCTAAACAAATTTCAACTAATTTTTAAAACCAAGGCAAAAGTTATGATCAGACAAAGTTCACTAAAAATCTCTTTTTACCCAACTTTTACATATACCCAAATTTATCAAATTCACAAGCCACATTCTACTAGATCAATACCAAACTTCCATTTACAGTACAATTTACCCTCTTGGGTTACAATTCACCATTTTCAACCATCAACCTCAAATATATGATTCTAAAATCAATCCTCCACCAACACATTCACCAATCATTACTTTATCTCTATCAATTCTTATTTTCAACCTCATTCATGCTTTATATCAATATCCAACAATATGCAATCATTCAAAATCATCAAGCATCATATCTCAACATCATTATTTCTCAACATAGAAACATCAATTCAACATACAACATTAACCAATTATCATCAACAACCATATAAATCCAACCTATCCTATAGGTCACTAGTCTAAGTGTTCATGAATATTATATACTACATAGAGGAAACCGAAACCATACCTTGGCCGATTCCCTATATGCACCAAAACCCAAAATTGAGCACAATGTGAGCATTTTACCAAAAATCCAAGCCTCCAATTCCACCTCAACAAGTACCAACAAGTTCCAATAGCTCCCAACTCACAATAATCAAGCTATATATATACATAAACTATCACAAATCAATATAGGGCTCAACATAAACATAATCTCATAAGGGTTCAATGCCTCTTACCTTTTCCAATAGCTTTGGTAGCCAAAATCCAATGCTAAGCAAGGATTAGAGTGAACCTAAACATCTAAAATCACAAAACTCACTTAATCCAAAGCCCTAAAAACTCGAAATTTTGAAGAGAATAACTGAGAGTATTACCTTTCTAGTTTCTTGTATGGATCTTGTAGAGCTCTTCATAAGGGACGCGTAGCCACAAACGGTGCAGCGATCGGAGCTCTATAGCTCAAGATATGAGCTTGAGAAGATGGAAGTGAATAGTGTTCATGGAGGGTTTCTTCTCCTTGCTTTCTCAGCTGGTGGTGTTGTGTTTATGTGTGTTATGACTGATTGGGTTCATTAATGGATCATTATATATGTTGGGCTAACTTGGGTCCAGTCCAACCTGTTAGCGTTTTTAGCCCGTTTGACCCAACTTCGGGCCAAACCTTTAAAATTAACGCCCGGTTTTTCATTTCTAATATTTTTCTAAGGTTTTTTACTGTTTTCACTTCTTCTCGCGCAGCACCGGGCAGACTTGAACCGGTTGAACCGGTTCAACTGCCGGTTCACAATTTTTCACAGTTTTTCGCAGTAAATACATTTTCTGACTCAAAAAAACCTACTAAGTCCAAAAATCACATTTAAATCCTCAAATTATCACTCTGATATTTCGGAATCTACTTTGGGCCAATTAATTACTTAATTAAACGATTAATTAAGCTCGGTTCTTACAATTGCCATTACACATCTTTCCGTCACTGGAGCTCAGCCCCTGCACTCTACGCCTGCGACCCGAACTGCAGCCCAGCCTCGCCCTCTTCCTTTGCACATCTTGTCATGCGAAAGCTATCGTCTCCAGTAAACCCGTCGCACTGGTGGCAGCTGAGCATCCGATCTTGGAAGATTAGGCGCCTGCTCCTCGACCATCCACTGGGACCACCACGAATATTATCGTCGGCAATAGACTAACCATCCAAGGTAAGTGGGTTTACTTGTTCATTGATTGAATTGTAATTTTTGTTGCATGTTGTACTATTGACAGATTTTGCTTCTGATATGAGTGATTATATGTACTGAGAAATCATTAGGTTTAATTTTAGTATCTTGCAGCATATGGAGTATAATGTTGGTTGAGATTGTTACAATTCATGATGATCTAACTTTAGCGCGGGAATGGTTGAAAAAGTTTGGTAATCTTGTATATATAGCAGCTAAATTTTCAATTTTTTTCTGCCCCGTGCGGACCTGTGCATGCAATGTGACGTAAAGTAGTTGACAAATGTTGAAATTTGGTTGATATTTATAGGATGTTTATTTTCGTAGGATATTGGATGGTTAGTCTTGCAAGTTTTTTTTCTAGTTTGAATTTTGGATGCACAACAATTTTCAATTCTTTCTATATTGCCTTTGTTACTTTAGCCAAAGAATTACCTGAACCTTTTATTATTGGTGTGTAATTAAAACTACAATTATATTCAGCTTAAAGCATGTATCTTTCATCTTTGTTAAAATTTATTAGAAAAGAAGATAGGGACATCACTGAATCTCGTGATTAGAAGTGAAAGGAAACCTTATGTGTATTTTTTGC
This sequence comes from Arachis stenosperma, assembly GCF_014773155.1. Lineage (NCBI taxonomy): Eukaryota > Viridiplantae > Streptophyta > Magnoliopsida > Fabales > Fabaceae > Arachis > Arachis stenosperma. Next base: position 156,741,450 of record NC_080385.1, read on the forward strand.
ATTTTATCCTTTGTAAACATTCTTCTTTATTATGTGATTGAATGGTTGGTCTTAATCATAGATATTGGGCATATTTATTTGGATGGTTACATCAGTATTTAATCGGGCCATTGGTTTTGATAGATGATGTAAATACAGAAAAACTAGGAGAATTTGTTTCAATGACCGTGAATGCTATTTTCATGTTATTATGTTGAAGGCTTCTTCAAAAACATGTATTGTGTGGTTTTTATTTGTTCTTTTAGTTTTTGCTGCCTTTGTGTTTGTTCAGTAAACATATTTGTTCAAGATAATCAAAACGGAGTACACCTGAACTGGACAGACAATTTGTGATTTATTTTTGACATGGCCTTTTCTGAAGGATAAAACTGATTTATGGGTCTGCCGAGCTATTGCATTTTGTGAAAGTAGTTCACACGGATGGTTGGTGTGGTTGTAATTGACGGCTTTGCTGTCCCTCTTGGTTTGTTAATAAATTTTGTTAGCATTTTGGATGGTCGCTTTAGTAAGTTATTGGTTGGTTGGTGTATCTGATGGAACTTGCGCTTGTTTATTTGGATCGTTACTTGAGTATGTGATTGGTCAGTTGGTCTTCGTAGTTGATGATCTGTTTTCATGAATTAGTTTTTTTTATTTTAATTATAGATGGTTACAATAGGAATATTTGGAGGTTTGATCTTGATAAATCTTCCGAAGCATATCACAAAAAATAGGAAAAAGCTAGAATATTCAACGCCAATAATTTATTTTCTGCCTCAATACATCAGTATCTGATTATGATGCCATCTCGTTCCAACAATTAATGTTACATCAATTGAACTGTAATATTATGATATTATTTACGTTATTTGGCTGCAGGTTACCTGCTTCTTTTCTCAGAGTTAAATACTTAGAATTAAGGGGGACTATTGCGTGAGTAAATTATCACGATGCTCCAATAATAAACCGTTTTTAACACCGGCCGAACACAAACTCAGCTGGGTAAAAAAGTATCTCATTCTTTGCATGATTAAAATAACATATTTGGTTATATTTTTTGACTTTATTCTGATCCTATTATTTCCTCAACAGAAATTAGTCGAGACGCGATGCTCACCTTGCTATATTAACAACTTGTTTACCCACTTGGAACAACATAATGAGCATGCTAAGTTGGCCGAGATTGAGGCCATTGGTTTTGATTTCCTGCGGCGGGTACCGCAATGGCATGTGATGTAAGAACCCGAGCTTTTCACTCAAAACCGTTTTATAAAGTAATTTTAGTGTCCGGAATAGATTCAAAATTTAGAAGTTTTAATTTAAAAATAAAAATGTGAAATTTGATTTCAGTGAATTTTTCTGAGTTGGAAAATATATCTTTTCGAAAAGTTTCTGTGAAAATGCGTATTGGCGCTTAAGTTGAAAGTACCGGCTCTAGTCTGTCCAGTACTGCGTATTTTGAAAAATTGATTTATTGTTTTGAAAGGATAAAAATAATTTAGAATCGAAAACTGGATACTAATCTTAAAGGTTTTGGCCCAAAGTGGACCAAACGGGCCAAAAACGCTAACGGGTTGGATTGGGCCCAAGGCCCAACATATATAAGCTCATTAAATGAGCTTTGAGCTCATTTCCAGCCCAAAAGAGAGAGAGAGAGCCACGTGGTTTTGAGAGAAGAGAAGAGAAGGGGTGGTGTTACTATTCACCTCCACTTTTCGGGAGCCATAACTTGAGCTACGGAACTCCAATTGATAAGCCGTTTGTAGCCACGTAAAGCTCTCGTTGAGCTCTACGTTTCTATCCAAGCAAACCTGGTAAGAATTCTAAGCTCAAGTCCCAGTATTGTGCCCTAGATTTTTGCATTTTTGAGGTTATGATTTTGAGTAGATTTTGTGGTTTTGCTTGTTTAGGTGATCTCTAGTAGCGGGTAATTGATGGATTTTACCCTTAATCTCGTTGGATAAGGTATGAAATCTCTTTATCCTTGTGGTTTGGTATAGCTTTAGTTGTTGATGTATGGTTATGTTGTATGTATGAAGCTTGTTTTTGGAGTTGGTGGTGACTTTTGGTTTGGCTTTGATGGTTTGGAGCTTGGTGGAAGCTTGATTGGAATCAAGTTTGGTGTTTGAGTATATTGGGAATCGGTCAAGGTATGGTTTTGGTTTCTTTTATGTAATATGTAATGTTAATGGACACTTAGACTAGTTGACCTTAAGATAGGATTGAATGTTGTTGGTGTATGAATAATTATATGTGAATTGATGTTAATTGTGGGTAGTAGTGGATTATTGTGGTTGATGATGATTATGGAGAATTGTTGGTGTTAAAGAGTATTGATGATGGGTGATGTTGATGAGGTTGTTGGTATTTAATGATTGATGATGAATAATGATGTTGTTGGTATTTAATGATTATAAAGGTTGATGAGGAATGTGTGATTTATTGTTGTTGATGAGGGTTTGTTGATGTGGTTGATGATTGATGATAAATATTGATACTGTTGGTAATTGAAGGTGAGTATTGGAATTGTTGATAAATGGCTATATTGATGTTGATAGTATGATGTTGGAGTTTGATGTTGAAATTGATGATGATGATGGTTAGTAAGGATATTATTATGTTTTTTATAGTGAGAATTTATGATTATATATGGTGGAGTGGTAAATTGGAGTATGGCAAATGGTAAATTCTTATATGAGATAGAGTTAATGTGGTTTTGGTTGGGTTGTGCCATGAAAGTTGGTAAATTTAGATTTTTGTGAGTTTTGGTAAAAGTTGGTTTTTGGTGAACTTTGTCTGATCATAACTTATGTCTTGGTTTTTGAAATTTTTTGAAATTTTATTTAAATTAAAGTTTATTAAAAACTCTTAAGATTGATATAAAGTTTGCAAAATTTGAATTTTTGTAGAGGAAGTTATGATTATTCAAAGATTGGTGTCGAAATCTGAAATTCTGCTGAAGTTGCAGAATTTTGTGATTTCTGGTATGTGCGCACGCACACAGCAATGGAGTTTTACAACTTGTGCGTACGCACAGCCCTATGCGCACGCACAAGTTGGGAAAGGTTGTCTGTTGGGGGAGCTAGCATAGATTGTGCGAGTGAACAGACTTTACAAATTTTAGTACCTGTGCGTACGCACACCCCTGTGCGTACGTACACTTTTAAAATCTTCCTGGGCCTGCGCACGCACACCCCTATGCGTATGCACACGCCCTGTTTCTTAAATTTTAACTTTGTTTTCAACTATTTTACCCTCCTAACAATGTTGTAAGCTTCTATAACATCATTTTAAGGCTTTTGGGCTAAATTTTGAGTATGAGAATATGGGAAATAACTTAAGAGTTTTAGTTGCTATTATTATGAATTATTAGAAAACGGAGGCTTAGGTTTCGGCTGTACTGGGGATGGTTTGATGTCGTATGGGGTAGATGGTATGTGGAATGAGAACTGATGAACTGTGGAGTTCGGAATTGAAATATGAATTGACAGTGGTTGAGATGAGTCGATGACTCTAAATGAGATGATGGATCCATGTGATATTGAAAATGTTTTCTGAAAACCACTGATGTACTGATTTATATTGAGAATATGAGATGCTATGCGTCCGGCAGGGACGGGGGTTGGATCCCGCCTGTCGAGGTAGTGGCGGCGGCGTAAGGCAGGGGTTCGTCCCGCTTGCGTTGAGATGTGAGGTCTATGGCAAGAGTATCCCGCTCGCATCCATTCGGATCAATAGAGCATGTAGGCGCAAAACCCTGGACAGTGATCCGAGCACTATATCTCAGGGGTTCCCATTGATGATTCCGAAGGGCGACATCTCTATGGAGATGTGTCAGGTTGGCAATTGAACCGACAATGTGATATCACAGCCAATAAGGCAGACATTCATCATGTGCATCTTCTATATGCTTGCTTGCTTTGTTTACTTGAGTTTGCCTAATTGTATAACATGCCTACTTGCTTCTTGAACTACTTGTCATATATGAATATTATCTGTGTTTTACTTGTTTGCATTAATGATTGTCTGGTGATGAGGAGGTTAGGTAGGCGGTGGCGATGGGATCGCACGGAGGCTAGGTTGGTGAAGGCTGTGGGATACAGCGGTGTGATTAGTATTAGTTAGAATCCCCCTAAGTTTAGATAACCCTGGTTTATGGTTTAAGTTTCTTATTTATTTATTTTATTTTGTTAAGCTTGAATATCCGTATGTGATGTGAAGTTATAGGAATGTTTTCGGCGTCTCGGAGCCTTACATCTTATATCATTGGACACTGTTACCATACTAAGAATCTTCGGTTCTTATTCTATACTTTGTTGTTATTTTTCAGATGCAGGTCGTAATCTACTTCGGTGAGATTGCAGATATCGTGACAGAGCGGAGTATGGTTCTTCCTTGGTTTATTTCTATTTTACTTTGTTATAGTTACTCTCACATCTCTTTGTATTTTTATCTTTTTGGCCTTAGGGGCTTATTTGAGAGATAAGTTGTATAAGCTGTTTTAATTCCAAAATTATGTATTTTCTATTTATAACTAGTTGGCTTAAACTCCGCAAGTTGCGGCTAGTTCCATACGCTTTTTATACTCTTATATCTACATATGTTTCATTCTCTTGCATCTATATCCTGTGTCTTGTGCGTTAGCTTCGTGTGAACGTTTCGCGCTTCTAAAATTCTGTTTTGAGCTTACTCCTTCATCATGCTTGTAAGGCTTAGGGTAATTAGGGTGTTACATGTGAAGCAGAGCATCATGCTCCAACTAGCTAGGGCTTATGACGTGGAGTCAAACACTCTCAGGATCAACGTAGGGGACATTCACGTGACTGCTAAACTGATCGACAATGTTTTTGGCATACCTTCTCGAGGTTAGTCAAAGTTATGTAACATCTAAAAATACTTTTGTGTGGTTTTTGTTTTTCCTTTGTTGACACTGACTAATTGTTGTACACTGCTTTGTTAACGCAAGGGACCCAATCCCGGAACTGCAGAAAAAAATGCGTCACATTGCAATTAAGAGAGAGTTTCCAGATGCACCACCGGTGGCGTGTGTCAGGTAATGTATTTTTGATCGCACGGAAAATGGATCGACATTGATCGGTTATGATACGCTGTGGAGCAGTTCCCATGCACTTCACCCATTGGCTGAAAATCCACTCATAACTTGGGATTTCTTCATTTCCCAGCAAAGCACAACCGAGGAAGGTCGACTTACCATGGTGGTTGACCCCAACGAACGACACAAACGGTAATCCATGCCTACCAGAAAAACCAATCGGACATGAGTAATGACAAACACGATCGCATAGAGTTTTACCAAATAAAGAACAAAACACCAACTTAACTACTACATACCTGTTTGTACTGTAGGTGCTATCAATTGACACGACGTTTCTATAGTATTCATACGACGTCCTACACCTTGCATCCACCCATACTGCTCTCCTAAATTTACACTCCTCGTCCAACTTCACCGCGTAAAAGAAGTTTGGATTGATTTCCTTCATTCTCATGAAGTAGCTCATCATTTCCCTGACATCTGCATTCACGTTGCTAGTTCGGAGCCTTGTTGTTATATAGTTTCTTAAATTTTTTTCTGAGAATCCAAGGTTAGACGAGCCTCCAGCCTCATTTGCCAAAGCTAGGAATGTCTTATTTGGTCGAATCCCAGCCTCATCATTATTCTCGATCACGTACTTCGCATGCATGGTCAGCTGCCTATACTCATGGTAGTGAACAGCCTTTCTCGCTGAACAAGGGTGGGAATGCCTCAACTCAACCTTGAACAAAACTCAGTCTTGCATGTCTTTGTCAACCTTGACATATATCCTTACCTTGCACCCAGCAGTTGAAATCGTATTCTTCTGCGTTGGTGCTTTGACACGAGACCCACGGAACCCATCGCGATTACAGTGGATAGCTTGGTTAACAGGTATCTTTGGGATCTTGTCATATGTTGTTGTCCTTATCTTAGTTGCAAATCCTACTTTCTTTGCGTGGGTAACATAAAAGTCATTAGCCATCTGTAATTGTGCAAATCGCATTCCAACTCTTGACATCTCGTCTTCTTGAAGGCAACCATAATCTGGTAACTACATTTTAGATTAATTAAAAAAATAATTACCATTACTAATAAAATTAAAACCTCGTCACCAAGCTCCATTTCTTCACTTCCAACCTCAGTAACATCCAACAGTTGCATGGCCTATAATTCCGAAAGAAACACAGTAAAGGAAAAGAGAAAAATTCTTATTAAATATCATGTAAATAAAACCTCAAACACGCACCAAAAACACAACAAAAGCTAGAAATCATGCTAATCATCCTACCCATTTTAGCTTAACAACAACTGCATGGAAATGACAACGATGGTACTAGAATTATTTATTCTATTTTAGCTATTATTTAAGGGCCTACATCACCCTTTAGTTGCTTCTTTTTTCACTCCATGACCAAAATTTTTTTCATGTACAATTACATTCATAAATTCTTTTTTACACATGCAAGAAGAACATAAGCACACCAGTCATTATAAACCACTCATATAAGCTCATAATTGGTTAATTTATGCGAATTCAGCACACACATAAGCATATAAATCCATAAGCATGAAAAATAATAAAATAATATGCAGGAAGCATGTAGGTATACCAAATAATATGCAGAAAGTATATGAGCATATAAATAAAACACATGCAGGGAACATATAAGGATACCATGCCATTATAAAACACGCATATAAGCATTTCATGATTAACTTGCAGCAAATACAATAAGCATACACTTTAATTCAGACAACAATTTCAACCACTGCATCACCTTATGGTTACTTTTTAATTCATTGAATGACCATCATGTAGGGTTAGCATATAAAGATGCCATATAACATGAAGGCAGCATACATTCATCTACAAATACACGCATAAAATATACTTCCTGCATATAATCATATAAGCATGAAATGATTAATTAATTTCAGCAAATCCTCTATGAATATAATCATACCATTCAATATAAAACAATCACAAATTTAGTTGAATCTCAACTCATCGATCACATTTGGATATTGCATTAAACATAAAAACAAACACCTTATTTACATTGTGACTAAAAATATAAATTAATCGAAAAATAACCATCCAAGGCAGAAATTTTTAATCGTCATTGCTCACCTTGTTCGACTTCTGACCGTGGACGATATCGACGGATAAGTTTTTCTGTTGGTTTGATAAATTCTCTGCAACCTCAGACGGAACACAAACTAGTGGTTCAACCATATCGCACTCCATTAATGAATTTCGGCTCGGTGGTGTGCATGAAAGAGGACCCTTGCTTGAAACACGTTCGTCTGGCGATGTCGCCATTTCGAAGAAGGCAAACCAGCTGTGCAATGTGTGGACGAGAGGGCGGTGCTGGGCGGTGGACTGTGCAATCCGGGAGGGTGGTGGAAACAGGTCAACGGGACGCAGTGCTTGCCGGTGACCTGTACTAGGCGATGGAAACAGACGCAGACGGCAGTTCGTTGTTAATCGAGATTCTCGGATTAATCGAGAGAATGGAGGTCACGCTGTATTGAGAGAGGGATTCGTTGTTTTGATTCTATAAATGACGGTAATCCTAATTTGTTTCAAATTTCAAATTAGAAAGAATTCAAAATTAAATAATTACCCATAATTTAATTTTAATTTCAATTAAACCCTATTGTATGCATTGTACAATAAGGATATTGTCTCCTCATACTTTCCCTTCATGAAATCAATGTCTTAACAAAATTAATCCACTTGATTCGATTTTTGTTTAGCAACGTTTTTCCCTAATTCGAATTCATTGGATTCGATTTACTTTGTGTTTTAATAAATTGAATTTAATCAATTCGATTTATATAGAAATGTGCTTTAGGATTTTGATGTTGCATTTTTTGGTTTGAAACATTCAAGTAATATTAATATGCATTTAGTTTAATGAGGTGAATTGCCCATATTTTTATGTAGGGTTATGCTATGTGTACACCAAAATCAGCCACTAAAGTCAGCCACCAATATAAAATACATGTTGAAATACAAATACATTATAAAAATAAATTAAACCACATATATTTATACATAAATATATTTTAGTGTACCAGTAGTATTTCTCTTTTATGTATTTAAATAATACAAAGAACATTTTTCGTAATTAAATCAAAATATTTGGTGGTGAATTATACAGCAAGTTCGTGTTGATCTTATCTTCAACGAAGGGGATGGTAGCTTAGTGAAAATGTAAAATACTCTGTATCATAAGCAATCAAGTCTTTTTTGTTTTTTCCCCTTCAATAGGAGACATGATATAAGCACATCATTAATTGATTAATGTGATGCGGTCCATATTTAAAGAAAGAAAAGGAAACAGAATTAGAATTGACAGAAGAGATATTGCTTTGTGGGAGAATTATTTTAAAAAGCAAGAGTTAAACAGAGTTGTTCCTGTAACTCAAATTAGTACAGGAATGGAGGATTTGTTGAACTCACAGAATGCGATGATGGAGCCCATGTATCAAACCAATTCAGTCCAAGTTTTTTAAGTAATGCTAATTATACAATTAAAATTCAGCATACAATCAACAATTTCTCTAAAAAGTTAAAAATGTTCTGATCTTTATTCCTCCGGCAACAAGCCATAGATCTACCTCATGGAAACCTAGACACTAGACTTATATGACATGTTAACTACCAAAAACTCCACTCATGGAAAATACACATCCACGGGTCTTTCCTTTTCGTTATTTTGGTTGGTTCCATTAAATAAAAATGCAGAGTCGGTACAATCAACATCGATAATTAATGTAGTTTCAATCAAGCTTATATTTCTAATTAATTAGTAAATTCTATAGAGTTTATTGTAGTCTCAAGTTATTTGATAATACCTCACACTATATTAGTAAAAAAAAGTATAGAGTCTCAATATATTATCTGATAATATATTGTTAATAATAATTAATTATTATATTTTAATTACATGTATAAAAAGACATAATTATAAAAAAAATATTTTTATTAGATACATTTACAAAGATATTTTTATTAAATACGATCATAAATAAGAGTTGATAAAAATATTGTTGGTAACGTAGCAAAATTGATACTAGTAATAAACGGTCAATTGCATGACGTGACCATTGTACATTTCATAATATCCATATAGTAATAATTTTGCAAACACCGACTAATCTGGTACACGAAATAAATAAATAAATAAATAAAATAGAAAATCCATCAAAAGGGACTTGGGTATTTTTTGGGGCAACAATTCGTATAATTTGTGCTTAGTTTTATATAATTAATGGAACTGAAAACGCATATAGGGGGAAGACCCACAAGATCGGTGCCTTGTGATCCTCTGAAAAGGACTCTTCTTTTGATACATTATTAACTTATTAAAGCATCAGTTTAATTTTTTTTTCCACCAAATTTCAATAACCAGTTATGTGTGTGACTTTTTAATCCATATTTCACCATTCATCATAAACTAAAATGGAGCCTAAAAGAAGGCAGATACACACACTATACTCTGTTTGAAATCATGTGTGAAGCATTGAAGCATTACAACAACAAAAGGATCTAGGATCTTGATCTTGGCCTATTTCAAATATCAACCGCAGTTGCATGAGAACACATGTCACGACGAAGACACTACGCTTCTGGCAGATTATGATCATGATCAAAAGGTGGTCAATGGTCACGAACCAACCACCATTTCACGTTTCGGTACACAATACATGTTTTCCAAAACCCTCATATTTGTAAAAATCACCAAATTACTAATTAATATGCACTACTCATGTATTGCTGAGATCGTATAAAAATTAAAAATTGAGGTCCTGCATCATTTTTTCCCTTTCTCCTAATGTGACACCAACGTTTGTTAGGGGATCAGAGATGTGGACAAAAATGTAGTCATCAAGAGTATAAAATATTAAAAAAAAAGAGTAAATAAATCAAATCCCTTCAATTATTTCACCCACTTTCCAGCAGCCTTGTAATCTCCCATTAAAACAAACCAAGGATAGAGAACCTTACACGTCTACAAAGAAATACAAGTAAATTATCATTTTTTATAGATAAAACAAGAGTTTCAATTGACAAGAATATTCAAATACTAATTTTTTGTTGACTTAATTGAAAAATTATCAAATATTTTCAAACTATATCTTCTATTATCTTCAACCTTATAGAATTCCTCAATACAAGTATACAACCTAACCTTTCAACATCTTACATCCACATTTATTAACTAACCCCCCATTCCACCACATCCACCATGAACAAACCCAAAATAAAACTCAAACCCTGCATTGTAAAGTAGTATTTTTTTTTTCTTTTGGTGATGTAAAGTAGTGTTAACTAGTATAGTACCCTAATTGTTGTATTTCAAAATTGCATTGAATCAAAACCTTGTCGATTTTTTGAATAATTTTTTAATGAAATCTAGAAAAATTTTGCATTTGAATATTTTTGTCAACTAGAACCCATTTTTTATGGATATAAGGTGAGACTAATTCTTTCATGGACAGTTTTGCTAGTTGTTTGATGTTTTATGAATAGAAACATTAATTTATTATTATTGTTTTGTGTCATACAACTAGGAGCAGAAGTGAGTCGAGTTATACCAAGCTCAAGTTCGACTCACAAAAATTGAGCTTGACTCACGGCTCGACTCATTAACAATCGAGTATATTTTTTAAGCTAAAACTCGACTCACCGAAAACTCACGAGTTGGTTCAAGCTCATGAGCTGGCTCAAATAATAGGAACATAATCAATAATTTTATATCAATAAATTATAACTTATATTTTAAAAATATTTAACAAGATCAATTTTATATATTATTTATCTATCAATAAATTATAATTTTTTTTATTTATGTCCTATATCAAAATTATATATTAAAAATAAATATAAATTTTAAATAATTAAGATTATATATATATATATATATATATATATATATATATAATCGAGCCAGTTGACAAGTTAATAAGCTGAGCTTATCAAAACTCAAGCTCGACTTATTTAATTTATGAGCTCAATTTCAGGCTCAAACTTGGCTCACCAGCTCACGAGTTTAGCTTATCCAACTATTAACGAGTCGAACTCGAGCTGGCTCATGAGCTGGCTTGACTCACTTCCAGCTCTACATACAATTCAACTTACACACACTCACACACACTCCAACACTACTTAAAGGGTTCATCTAGTGTTTCCATTGAGACTCGAACTCGGTATGAGTGAGGCACAACATATGCCATTAGTACAAGCTTTCAACCACGAAACATTGATTTATTTAAAAACAAAATAAAACACCCCCAAGTTGTCACCCTATTAAGGCCCAGTTAAGTTTTTTGTTAGCGAAGCAACTTTCTAAGCTTATGCTTTTTTAGGAGTTCAGAAAGGACTATTATTAATGACAAAAAATTGGACTTTTTTTAGGCTTATGACAAAAGGAAAATGCATAGTTAAAAGTTAAGACTTAAGATAATGAAATTTTATCGAAGTATACCTGAAAAGGGATGTGTGTAGATGGGTTTAGAAAAGTAAAAAAAAATTCTCTCAATAGGAGAGATCTCTTCTCTCACATAAGGAGAGTCTAACTATAACGTTTGGTTTTTATCCAACAGAAAATCTTTAATCATTTACTCTTCATACAATCGCCATAATTATTCTATACCTGATCACATTCACAAAATACTTTGATTAGGATTCTTATTTTCAAGGTGTATTTCTGAAACAACAAAAAGATATTAAAAATGACTACCTATGGGCTGGAGTCTATAGATGGAAGAGTGATCAGCTTCAATAAAAAAGGAGAATTAGGATATAAAGCTGATTGCCTAAATCTGGTGGGAAAAGTCATCACAGTGAAGGAGATAAGTTTCAAAACTTGCAAGAATGCTCTCTTGGGAATGTGGGAAAACCCACAAGGAGTTGCAGTCACAGATATAGGGAGAAAGAAATTACTGTTCAGTTTTAAGGATATCAAGAAAGGGTTGCAGATTGTTCGGAATGGCCCATGGAACATTAGAGGCAATTTAATCAATTTGCAGCTATGATCTGAAAGAGAATCGGTCTTTGATGTTAACCATGACTACATGGAATTTTGGATTCAAGTTCATGGGCTTCCTTTGGATTACATGAATAAGGAAATAGCTACCAAGGTGGGAGATATGATGGAAATTGTTGCTGAAGTTAAAAATTCTTTGGTGGATGGCATACTCAGGTGGTCATTTTTACGGATTAAAGTGGGTATCAATATAATAAAGGCGCTACCAGCTGGTTTTAGGTTATCCAGAGAGGAAATACCTAAGACATGGGTGTTTTTCAGATATGAAAGACTACTTGATTGTTACTGTTTCAAATGTGGAATAATAGGGTACGAGAAGAAGAATTGTAGTAAGCCTACTGCCATGGCGTGCTGGGATCCAATAAAGCCAAAATACTTAGCTGGTTTGGGGGTGAATCCTATTTGTCCTTTATCAACCAAGGAGGAAGGTAGTTCATGGAAAAGTGGCTGGAGAAATGAAGGAGAAGTTGACCTAGTGCGTGAGCAACAACACAGCAAGAAGGAGAGTGTTGAAAAGCAAGAAACAGAAGAGAGCGCAATTAGGGCTGAACAGTGTCTACAACAGGGATTAGGAGAGGAAGGTTTCTCGAAAAACAAAATGATGAAAGATATAGAGATGGTGGAAGTTGGAGTGCAAGCAGATAATATGCAGAAAATTCCTGATTTTCAGGGATATGAGGATGGGCAGAGGGAAATAGGAGCAGCCTATAAACTGAAAACTCTAGAAAAGTTGAGAGATGAGCAAGCAACACGGGTTGTAAATAAACAAAATCAAGAAGAAAATATTTTAAGAGAAGTTAGGAGGGGCAGCAAGGTTGGGCCAAGTTATGCTGATAGGTCCAATAAGATCGAGGCTTATGCTGAAAATTGAGGGAGAAAAGAATATCGGGCTACAAAACAGCCCAAAGAAAAAGATGTTGTTATAGAAGGATATGGGTTATAAAGGAGTCAGGAGGATAGTGTGAACATGCCACAACAAAATTTAAGAGAGTTTAGAGGCCAAAATATCAAAAAGATGAATGAGGGGGGTAGAGATGAAGCCCAAATTAAATATAAGAGTCCAGAACACACAACAACTGGGAAAGCTCTCAAAATAATAATGGGGAAGAATTACAAACTAAAGAGCTCAGCAACCAAAGGATAACTGGAAAAGGAAAGGAGCTGATCAGTGTTGAGGTTCAACCCGAGTGGCATTGGAAGTATAGAGAACCAGTAAGAGAAAAAATAGGTGCTACGGATTATAAAAAAAGGAGAATCAAGAAACAGGAGAGGAGGCTGCATATTATGTAGAGCTAGCTAGTGATGAAGAAAATGGAGAGGGAGCAGCTGAAGAAAACATAAAAAAGATTGCAAGATGGGAGATAGAGCTTATAAAGAACATGGGTGAAGGACTCCAACTTAAAAGGAAAAGAGAAAAAAATACTCTGAAGCTGATTATGAATGAAGAATGGAAGGAAAAAGAGATAGAAAGAGAAGATCAAGTGCCAAAGAAGCAGAAAATGGCAGAAACAAATGAAAGAAAAACTGGTAAAGTATTTAGAAAAAGGAACTGATTCACTAGCTTTTGACATAGTCATGGCTGAGGAGGCGGGCCTTATCATGCCCCCAACTCTACCATGATTGTCATAAGTTGGAATTGTCGAGGATTAGCAGCCACCTCGATAATTTCAGAATTAGTGAATCTGTGTAAACAGATTAAATCTGTTGTTATCTACTTAATGAAAATTAGGGCTAAGGTTGATAAGATAGATAAGATTAGAAAAAGATTACATTTTGATGAATCATTTTGTGTAGAACCCCGGAGATTGTCCGGAGGTCTATGTTTACTTTGAAAATCTAATATTAAAGTTGATGTTTACCAATGGAGTAATAATTTTATTAAAACAAAAATGAAGGAAAACAATAGAGAGGAATGGACTAGTATCTTTACTTATGAAAATCCTATTTTCAAACAAAGGAGGAAATTATGGAGCAATTTGGCAGAGGAAAAAGGAGATCCAAATGAGCCATTAGCTTTCATCGGGAATTTTAATGACATTTTACATCAAGAGAAAAAAGTGGGCTTACATCCTAAAGCAAGGGTACAATTAGAGGAGTTTAGTAATTTTGTAAATAAAATTGGACTTATTGATATTGAATTGAAAGGAAATAGGTTTACCTGGTTTAGCAATCAAAGAAATGGAGTAATTATTAGAGAAAAATTAGATAGAGTTATGGTGAATTAGAGATGGGAGAAAACTTTTCAACATGCTTAGTTAAAAGCTTTGCCAGCTATAAGTTCAGATAATTGCCCTTTGATCTTGAACACAGAACTAAATGACAGAGCAAATAATATTTTCAGGTTTGAGGCATTTTGGATAGATCATGAGGATTGTGAAGAAGTTATTGAAAATAATTGGACTCAATCAGGTGAAGAAGTAAGAAGTTGGAATAATTTCAAGAGGAAAAGGGAGAGATGCAGGGAGGATCTAAAGAGATGGAGTAAACAAAAATTTAAAAGAGTGGATAAAGAAATAAACAAATTAAAGGAGCAACTTACAATTCTGCAAAATTCTGATCTTAAAAGAGATCAACAACAAAAAGAGAGGGAGATTAAGAAAAAAATTTCTCAACTTTGGAGACAAGAGGAGAAATATTAGGGACAAAGGTCCAGGCTTTAATGACTGAGATGGAGAGATAAGAACACCGTATTTTTTCATGCTACAACCATTCAGAGAAGCGATAGAAATAGTGTCAAAAGCATGAAGAACTGTTCTGAAAAATGGATTCATGGAGAAACAAATATTTTAAATTTGATCAAAAATCATTTTAGGGAGCTATTCACTACGGTGGAGAAAAATAATTTTGAAAAGTGCATCAAAGGAATACCTAGGAAGGTTACAGATGAGATTAATGAAGAACTAAATAAGGAGATAAATATGCAAGAAGTTAAGGAGGCCGTGTTTAGCATGAGGAGTTTAAAGGGCCCGGGACCAGACGGTTTAAATGGTTTATTTTATCAGAAATATTGGCATATTATTCAGGAGGATGTTTTAGCAGTGGTGCAGAATTCTTTTGAAGATGGGACTATTCCAGAAGATATTAATGAAACCACAGTGGTTCTCATACCTAAGGTAGATAATCCGAAAAATTTGAATCATCTTAGACCGATAAGTTGTTGTAATTTTATATACAAGATAATATCTAGAATTTTAGTAATCAGGCTGAAAAGGATTTTGGATATTATTATGTCCCCAATTCAAAGTGCTTTTGTGGGAGGGAGATGATACATGATAAGATCGTTATTGTTCAGGAAGCGTTTCATAAAATTGGAAAGAAAAGAAGAGAGGGGATGAAAGATTTAGCAATAAAATTGGATATGAATAAGGCATATGATAAGCTTGAATGAGACTTTTTAGAAGAGGTATTAAAGGCCTTTGGATTTTGTCAAAAATGGGTGAAGATGATGATGAGTTGTGTTACAGGAGCTAATTATAGGTTTAAGGTGAATAGAAGACTAACAGAAAAAATCAAACCACAGAGGGATTTAAGGCAAGGGGATCCGCTTTCACCCTATTTGTTCATTATTGTGGCTGAAGTATTTACTATCTTGATGAATAAAGTAGAGAGAGAAGGAGATATTACTGGTATGAAATTAGCTCCAAATGCTCCGAATTTAACCCATCTTTTGTTTGTTGATGATTGTATCATTTTCTTGAAAGATAGAGAAGAGGATATATATCAACTTATTCAAATCTTAAATGTTTATACGGAAGTCTCCGGTCAAAGAATAAATTTGGATAAATCCGGAATAATATTTGGGGATCAAGTTTCTATAAATACAAGAGTACAGATTGAGGAAATTCTTGGAATATCTACTTGGGATAATCCAGGAAAATATTTGGGCCTACCTGCGAAATAGAAAATATCTAAGATGAAAGCGCTAGAATGGATACAGGATAAGATTAATAAAAAAATTGAGGGATGGAAAGAGAAACTCCTTAATCAAGCTGCGAAAGAAATCCTAATTAAAGCAGTGATTCAGGCTATACCTTCATACGTCATGAATGTGGTGAAGTTGCCAAAGAGTTTTTGCAAGAGATTAGAAAGAAAAATAGCAAAATTTTGGTGGGTTGGATTAGGAAAGGAGAGAGAAACACATTGGATAAGTTGGAAAAGAATGACTAATAGTAAGAAAGATGGAGGGTTGGGATTCAGAAATTTAGAGAATCAAAATATAACATATTTGGCTAAGAATGCATGGAGACTTGTAAAGAATCCTGAGGCAAAAATTTTAAAAGAAATATATTTTCCGGATGAAAATTTTTGGGAGGCAAAGGAAAAAAATGGAGACTCTTGGGTTTGAAGAAGTTTAGTGGAAGGGAAAAACTTTATTAGAAGGAATGGAAGATGGAGCATTAGAGATGGAAGTAATATTGATATATGGAAAGACAATTGAATTATTGAAGGTGGGAGTTTAAAGAATTACCGGGATAATAGGATATCAATAGTTAAAGACTTATTGGTGGAAGGGAGAGGATGGAATGAAGAGTTATTCCGACAGGTGTTTCCCCTTAATATAAAAGATAAGATCCTAAGTACACTTATAAATCTCATCAATAAGAAAAATTGCTTCTTCTGGCCACACAGATTAGATGGTAATTATACTATAAAATCAGAATACTACATTGCCAAATATGAGGAGAGAGTTGGTGAGGATAATTGAGCATCTTCTAGTGATAATTTAAAGGAAGTATGGAGTGAGACATGGAGGATGCAAGCACCAAATAAAATAAAGCTCTTCTTATGGAAGGCCTCACACAATATTATTGTAGTTAATTATAATTTTTGGAAAAGAAAAATTACTAACAGTCCAATATGCAAGATATGCAGGGATGGTGAAGAATCAGTGGAGCATGCTATCCTATTATGTCCATGGATAATACCTACTTGGTTTGGAGCACAAATTCAGGCAATACCGACAGATAATTCAATTCAAACATTTGCTCAATGGTTGCTGGAAACAATCAATAGAATAAAATAGGAAGGGAGAGAAATGCTAGAACAGCGGATAGGAAGTTTAGGATTCATGTGCTAGGCTATTTGGAAACAAAGGAATAATCATATTTTTCAAGGAAAAGAAATTAGTCCAAACAGAACAATTCAAGTAGCAAAGGTAATGCAAACTGAATTCTTATCGGCAATCGAACACGTAAAAATAAAGCACAAAGGAGCAGAAAATAGAAGGATGAGAAATATTACCTAGAGGGCTCCACCAAGGGATTGGTTGAAAATGAATGTGGATGCAAGCATCAGAAAATCTAACATAAAGGGAGCAATTGCAACGGTTCTTAGAGATTGGCAAGAAAAATTTATCACAGGATCAGCAACAGAAATCAGGGCTTTCTCCAGTCTTGAGGCTGAAGCATTAGCACTCAGGGAAGCATTGATAATGGAAAAAAATCTGCAATTGGGAAAAGTTTTAATAGAGTCAGATAATTTACAATGAATAAAATCAATAAAGTCAAATTCTCAGATAGGTGAAATACTAGCTTATTTAAAGGGCATAGCACATCTTTTGAAAGATTTACCAGATATCAGAATAACCTGGACTCCAAGGGAGGGAAATCATTTAGCGCATCTCATAGCAACACAAAGAGCAGCAGGTACACTTTCAAGCCATTGGTCATTGAGATTACTAGTGACAATTGAAACCCAATTGAGAAGAGAAGCAGAGAAAGTTAGAAGAATTGGAGGAAGGCCTACACATCACGAAGGTGCAATCGAGCAAATTGGAGACCAGATTTTAACGGTACCCAATCAAGTGGTGATTGAAGTCAGGGAAGGAACCGGAGGGGAGCAACGGATAGAGGAGCAAGCTGCGTTTGAACCAGAAGACAGTCTCAAACAGGTAAAAAATTAAAAATGACAGAAATACGGCAAGGAAAACGAAAAAGACAATCAACTTACCTTTCAAGCTTAATCCAAAACAAGGATTTTACATCAAAATTAAGCAATTTAGTAGAGAGGAACTCCCAGTGAAGAATTATGGGTTCCTTCACCCTTTGCAACAAAGCTTCCATCAAGGACGCTGCCAGCGGAGGAGACCTAAACAAACCGGCACAATCATACCATGCATCGAATTCATATCTAGAAAAAGACTTCCACAAGAATTAAGTTATTAGCGTAGTCTAATTGTCTATGTAAAAAAGGGGATCTGGGTTTGGGGTGGGTGGGTTGTAGGGTTTGGGTAGGGTTGAAGAGCTTAGCCCAAGATAAAAAAAAAAGAAAAAAATGGGTTTAGTAAAAGGGTCGCTCTACTGTATAGATTTGAGTTCCATACAGATGTACAAAAATTCATGTATATTTGACACGTTTGTTGTCTCTTTTTCTCTTCTATGAGATGTGTCAGCCTGTCTCCGGATAGCAATAGGAGCGCGTTAGGATCCTGGTTTGAGCCAAATCGAAGCTGGAAAATTGGACGGGGTCTGTTCTGGTTAGATTTGTATTGGGCCAAAATACGCGTTGGGCCAAATGGATTGTTTGATGATGATAGCAAATGGGTTGTTTTCTGTTGTTGGGTTCCAGGAGTAAGGTATTTTGCAAGAGGGGACTTGCCTGCGGTTTGAATGGGAATGGGAGTGAATTTTGAGTCGGATCATCATAAGTTATTTGGGGAATTTAATGGGGACGAAATTCAGTAAGGAGAATCAAGAAGAATTAGGTGGTTAATAAAGGAAGAGGGTGATAGGTTGGTTAGAACCGTAAATACCAAGAAGAACATACTCCTACTGGAAATAAGCTCAGGAATTCCTGGAAGGGTGTTTCGAGGGCTCATTGCTTTTGCCATAGGATCCATTACAACGGTAGGACTGTAGGGGTGATTGACAATGCATTGTTTAGTTTGGGATTGTTGTGGAATGAACAAATCGGACAATAGCATTGACGGAGCTATAGGTAAGTGTTTTTTTTTCCATGGGTTTAGTATGAAAACCTTTTAGGTGAACTTTTATTTGGATTTTATGGGTGCTGTTGATTGTACTGGGATGTGGTTGCTGAATACGTAGTGCGATGTGGTTATAAGTTCATGGGAGGCATATGGACTGTGGGTTTTGTGTTTAATGTTGGAACGAGTTTCTGTTAGGTTATATATTTATTTAGAATGTTTAGAATTTGATTAACTCGCATTAATGTTAAATTTGGTTTTATTTGTAAAGTAAAGTGGTTAAAAAGTTTAGCATTTTATTCACCTGTATTAATGTTATGTTTTGTTTGATTTGGAACATAAGTTTGGCAATAATTTTGACTTTTTACGTGATAAATTGTGGTAATAAGATTCTTGTCCGAACCGGTGTATATTTTGCTAGAGAAATGAAGTAGTTATTCGAGAGATTCATTCTGTTTACGTTGTTTATGGATGAGAATATTGATTTTTATTCGTTTATGTTTTTGTATGATTAGTTGTAGTTCCTACAAGTATTAGATAACTATGACGCGTACATTAGTTCTTGTAGATGCATAAATGTTAGCCTACACCATTCTTCAACTAAATTGTAGTACGTGTGGATTGTCATCGATGTGCTTCGTCTTATGGTTTACTCGAACCAATAGAAATAAACATATCAATTGTATTATTCATGAATCTAACCTTGATTTTGTCTCATTATTACATCTTCCACTCTTTCGTAACTTCTACTGAATCGAAAATGTTCTCCCTCCTCTAGATCGATCCGGATATCTCTTTAAAGTTTTCGCTACAAACTCGAAATACCCTAAGGACCAAATGCTTTATGATTTTACATTCTATGCATCACCAACACTAGTCTTATTCAACATTCAGTAATTATAGCTCCAACCGGCGACCGACCCAGAAAAATTTAAATTTCGGGACAAAAATAACATACAAAAATCATAAAAAATGTTAAGGTCAATATATTTACATATTTGAATCTTGAACTATATTATTTAGTCAAGTTTCTAATAAATAAATAGAATCAACACATCTAAATTGTATCTATGCTGTATTAACTTTAAAATACTTTTATATCTCAACATTTTGCCGATACTACCTGAATTATACATTTATTATTAATACTGCAGTGCCTATTCAGGTATTTAATATTTGTTAAATCATATCTTTATTCCTTATTTTTTAAATGATAAAAAATAATTCATAACGAGTATACCAATAAACAACTAGTTACTGCTAAATAAAGTAAGTTTTGAGTGTTGATCAAACTTTTTCTTCTTCCCAAATCTTATTCTAATCTATGTTTTTGTAGGCACATATATTCTTTCTTTTCTTTTCTTTTTCTTTGGTTTATTTGGGTCATACATTCTTAAATTATTTATTCTTGCATTATACTTTTAAGCTATCCCTTTAAACCATAATACCTCCAAAACCCACCGTCATCCAAGACCTCATATGGAATTCATTATATCCAGGCCCAATCCTTGCAAAAGCATGCGCAACTCCATCTTTTCAAACGGAGCCATCACCATTCCAGCATGAGCATGTAAGCTTCGTGGAAGTTTCTCTAGACACCGTTCTGCACACCATCAGAAGCTGCTTCCCTTTGCATTGCATATGAACACCTGTCAGCACTGGGTTACTCACTTACTCCAATGAAAATATCCGTATTATAGCATCTGTACACTATAATTTTCCTTAGTAAAAAGGTCAAAGATAGTGTGAAGGGGTCTAAGTATTCGTTCACAGATTTAAGACGACAGTTGGAGTATCTACAAAGGACTTAAATACTTAAGCCAACAAAAGTTTAAATAGGATAAATATAGAAAGGATGAAAATACCTAAAGTACTAGAAGTATTTATAAAGTAGGATTGAATGATTGATGACTTGGTGGATAGGGGGAGTTTTTACTTTTTTTTTCCTACATGGCCTTGGGCCAGAGAACTGACCCGGCCCGAACAATCAGAACCCAAATTGCCTCGTAATCCAGCCCACATAGAGCCCCACCCAATTCATCTTTTCCTCATTCTTAGCCTCTGAAGATCTTCATTTGTTACCGGAGCTTCTCCTCATTAAACCGAATGCTTGTTGCATGGAGCTGAGGCCAAGTACCTCCATCCTCGACATTGGCATCGACCAGAATCCGAAGATGTTACCTGTTTAACCCTTCCATTGTCGCACCGCGCCGAAGCCACACCTCCCCGAATCCGAGAAGCATAATCCTCATCTTCAATGGTGACCCCTTTTCCTTCTTCACCTTCTCTCAAACTATTTTATTGCATCCTCCTCTGTTAGTAACTGACAAACCCCATTTTGAGGGTTTATCTTGTGTTGATTTCAGGGGTTTTATCAATGATTCCACACACTTTCTATATGAAAATACAAGATTTTGTACTCCTTTCCTAGTTTTGTCCCATGAATGAAAACATGCTTATTTTGCACTAAAATAGATACATTTCTAATCTTCTCTTGATGCCATTCGATGCCGTGACCCGTGTGTTAAGTGGTTCCAGAATATAGGGCAGGGATGGACCGGAAGAGAGAAGGAGGACGGGAGCAAAGGAAGGGAGCATGAGAATTGAGCCTTGGAAACCTCAGCATGGGCGCGTGCGCGCACTTGACGCGTCCGCGTGGATGGAGCAACTAGAAGTCGAAGCCAAGAGCCAAGCCATGAGCCGGCTTACGTAGCGGCTAAGCCATGATCTTCATGGGCGCGCACGCGTACATCACACCTCCGCACACATTACAAGATGGTGGCGCGCGCGCGTACCTTGCGCGTGCGCGCCGATGTTCGAAGGTGATTTTTTTAGAAGCCACGTGACTTAGGCGTGGAAGTAGTTGAGAATCCCATTTTTAGGGAAATGCCTTGGCGGGAAAAGCTTAAGAAGACCAAAGGAGCAAGGGTCAAGGATATTTTTAGTTCATTTTTCTAGAATTTAGATATTTTTTGGAGGGATAGTTAGTTACACTCTTGGAGAAGGAGAGAGAGATTTCAAGCTTTCACTAGGGTTCATCTTCATCCAAATTCTGAATTTTCCATCACTCTTTAGTGAGATCCATTGCAATTCTCACTTCACCTTGTTCATGTCATAGATCTTCTTCTCCAATTTCAAGTAATATTTGTAATTGCCCAATTTTCATAGATCTAGAATTCAACTTTGTAGTTTTGGATTTTTTTCAATATCTTGAGAATTTGATTTCCATTGTTGTTCTTTGACAATTGTTGTTAGTTCCTTGTGTTGCAATACTTTCAATTCTACTTTTCTTCTCATTTTACTAGGACTTTCTTTCTTGCTCATCAAATGTTTGATAAAATGTCAACACTAGTTATGGAGTAGAAATTTCTCACTTGGCATAGGGTTGGGCCATTAGAGGAAGTTGAATAGTTGTGTCAATTGTTGATTTGGAATTAGGGATTGCTAATTGACTAGGAGTGCACTAAAGCTAGATTCCCATGAGGTGAAGCTAGGACTTGTGACTCAAGTTGATTATTTTCATTTGACTTTCCTCTATACCTAGGGGATAACTAAATGAAGCAAGGCCAATTGTTGTCATCATTGAATGAACTATAAGGATAGAAATTCTAATACCAACCCTAAGCCAAGTCTTTTAATGATTGATTGTTTGTTTCCTATTACTTTGCTAAAACCTTCAAAGAATCCCAACAAGGTTTTCTAATCAATAAAGATGCACACTTTGGCAATTCCAAGGGAGGACGACTCGGGAGATTGGTACTCTCGGATATATATTGTAGGATTGTTTGGTACGAGATTTAAGTGTCGATTAGACTATACTCACGATCATACTCATCTTTGAATTCTAATTCGGCATGCTAAATTTCGTTTATCAGTAACCTCCATGCTTGTTTATCCAAGTGTGCTACATTTTGATATTCTAAGTCTTTAAACCCCAAGACTCCATTTTTTTTACTCCTTGTCATTTTTTTCAACTCTTCCAATAAATGCTTCTTTCCTTTCCATTATTCGACCACCAGAATCTGCCAATCGCTGCTTCAATTCTTTTGCAGAAGGATTTAGGAAATTTAATGACGTTCATGCCATAGACTGGAATCACCTGTATTACTGCTTTTATCAAAACTTCCTTTCCAGCTTGATTTAATAATTTCACCCTGCATCTTTGTATTTTATCTAGTATCTTCTCCTCTATCCACTCTAATGCTCTATTTTTTCTATCTTTCCCATCTCGCTGGTAACTCTAGATATCCTTTGTGTTTCTCCCACGATGCCATTTCGGTGATCTCTTCTATAGTCACCCTACTCTAGATAGGTACCTGACTTTCAAAAATCAGCCAAGACTTCTCAGTATTAATTCTTTGTCCTGATACCTCCATATATTTGTTAATAATCTGAATGAGTTGATAAATTTTCTCTTCTTGCGCCCCTGCAAAAATTTTACAATCATCAGCAAATAATAAATGAATGTTGACCGGCGATGTTGTAGCTAACTTAATTCCTGAAATTAGATTATCCATCATCGCTTTTTCCATGAGTATAGTAAAGCTTTCAGCAGCCAAAATAAAGAGACAGGGTGATAGAGAATCTCCTTGTCTAAGACCTCTCTGGGGGTTGATCTTGGTTGACAATTTTTCATTTATTTTGAACCTATAACTAGCACTTTTCACATAGCTCATCATCAACTTCACCCATTCATTACTAAAACTAAACTCTTCCATGACCCTTTTCCAAAAAATTCCATTCCAATCTATCATAATCCTTATTCATGTCCAATTTAATGGCTATGTCTTTGCTTCCAAGATTTCCTTTTTTGGTTTCATTTGTGAAAAGCTTCTTGCACTATTATTATATTATCTTGTATGAGTCTTTCTTTTACAAAGGCACTTTAAATCGGAGATATAATAACATCTAGCACTTTTTTTAACCTCCCCACCAAGACCCTAGTTATAATCTTGTACACAAAATTACAACAGCTTATGGGTTTTAGGCGATTCAAGCTTTTCGGTTGACTCATTTTAGGAATCAAAACAATAGTTATCTCATCTAAATCTTCTGGTATGATACTGTTTTCAAAAAATTGTTTAACCACTTCACACGCTTCTTTACTCAATATAATCCCATGTTGCTGAAAAAGAAAACCCATTTAATTCATCTAGACCTAGAGCTTTTAATCCACCAATACTAAAAGTCACCTCCTTAATTTTCTCGTCATTGATCTTTGCCATTAACTCCTCATTCATCTCTCTAGTGACTCTCCTAGGTATTTCTCTTACACACTCCTCCAAGTTCCTGGCCCTATAGAGGTAAACAACTTAGTGAATTGTCTTTCTACTAATCTCATCATATTTTTCTCTCCTTGTATCCACTGTCCTGTCTCATCTCTCAATTTTTCAACTTTATTCCTATTTCTTCTTTGAATTGTTGTTGCATGAAAGAAAACTGAATTTTTATCACTCCATTTTAACCATTTCATCCTTGATCGTTGTCCTAATATTTCTCTTCTTGTCTCCAAAGCTCTGAGATTTGACTTTTCAGTTCGCTCTCTCTCCTTTGATCTCTTTCCGACATATTGGATTTCTGAATATGTTGTAACTCTATTTTCTTTCTTTCAATTTATTTATCTGCTCTCTTAAACTTCCTTCTAGTCCATTATGTCAACTCCCTCTTGCATCAATTTCTCTTTTTTATGAATTGATTCCAACAATTTCTATTCGCGTCATCCAATTGCCAACTCCGCTTGATCACCTCTTTGCACTCCTCATGCTCTGTCTAAAATGCCTCATACCTGAAATCTTTTTTATTCGAACTAGCGGCTATGTTTTCAAAATTAATGTACAGTGATCCAAACTTACAGTCGGAGAAGCTTTCAAAATAACATTCTGGTTTATTTGCAGCCATTTCCAGTTTACTAACACTCTATCTAGTCTTTCCCTAGTGATAAAGTTATTTCTTAGATTATTAAATTATGTAAATTTACTACCTTTAAGATCAACATCCATTAATCTATTATCATCTACAAACCTTCTAAAAGTTTCTAAATAAATTCTTGGCTGTGGATAAATGCATACTTTTTCTCTTGACTTTTAATATCGTTGAAGTCCCCCAAATAAGCTTGAGATTCTTCCTTGTTCATATTATTTACCGTGATCTGCTGGCATAGTTTTCTCTCTTTTGAAAAACTAAATTTCTATACACAAAACACCCTGTCATTTCAGACCATTATTAATATTAATACTAGCTTTAATATAGTTATCACACTACTCATAAACATTAATATTAGCATTAGACTTTTATAACAAACTTAGCTCACCGGACATGTGGTGCACGAAATTGTGAACACTACTTTGTCCATATTCAAATAATCCCCGGTAATGGCTCCAAGGACTTGGTGCTCAATACCATGGCATAATCACAACTTCGCACAACTAACCAGCAAGTGCACTGGGTCGTCCAAGTAATACCTTACGTGAGTAAGGGTCGATCCCACGGAGATTGTTGCTATGAAGCAAGCTATGGTCACCTTGTAAATCTCAGTCAGGCAAACTCAATTGGGTATAGATGATGAATAAAGCATAAAGATAAAGATAGGGATACTTATGTATATCATTGGTGAGAGCTTCAGATAAGCGTATGAAGATGCCTTCCCTTCCGTCTCTCTGCTTTCTTACTGTCTTCATCCAATCCTTCTTACTCCTTTCCATGGCAAGCTCGTGTAGGGTTTCACCGTTGTCAATGGCTACCTCCCATCCTCTCAGTGAAAGCGATTGCATATGCTCTGTCACAGCATAGCGGAATTCAGCTGTCGGTTCTCGGTCATGCCGGAATAAAATCCATTGATTCTTTTGCGTCTGTCACTAACGCCCCGCCTGCTAGGAGTTTGAAGCACGTCACAGTCATTCAATCATTGAATCCTACTCAGAATACCACAGACAAGGTTAGACCTTCCGGATTCTCTTGAATGCTGCCATCAGTTCTCGCCTATACCACGAAGACTCTGATCTCACGGAATGGTTGGCTCGTTTGTCAGGCGAGCACTCGGTTGTCAGGCGATCAACCATGCATCGTGCAATCAGGAATCCAAGAGATAAACACTAGAGCCTCGTTTGCTTGTAGAACAAGAGTGGTTGTCAGTCACTTTGTTCATGAGTGAGAATGATGATGAGCGTCACATAATCATCACATTCATCATGTTCTTGGGTGCAAATGAATATCTTGGATAAAGAACAAGCGGAATTGAATAGAAGAACAATAGTAATTGCATTAATACTCGAGGTACAGCAGAGCTCCACACCTTAATCTATGGTGTGTAGAAACTCCACCGTTGAAAATACATAAGAACAGGGTCTAGGCATGGCCGTGAGGCCAGCCTCCCAAATGATCTAAGATAGCCTAAAACTCAAAGATAGCTACCAAGATGTCTAGCTCTAAATACAATAGTAAAAGGTCCTATTTATAGAAAACTAGTAGCCTAAGGTGTACAAAGATGAGTAAATGACATAAAAATCCACTTCCGGGCCCACTTGGTGTGTGCTTGGGCTGAGCAATGAAGCATTTTCGTGTAGAGACTCTTCTTGGAGTTAAACGCCGGCTTTTATGCCAGTTTGGGCGTTTAACTCCCATTTAGGTGCCAGTTCCGGCGTTTAACGCTGGAATTTCTTGAGGTTACTTTGGGCGCCGGTTTGGGCCATCAAATCTTGGGCAAAGTATGGACTATCATATATTGCTGGAAAGCCCAGGATGTCTACTTTCCAACGCCGTTGAGAGCGCGCCAATTGGGCTTCTGTAGCTCCAGAAAATCCACTTCGAGTGCAGGGAGGTCAGAATCCAACAGCATCTGCAGTCCTTTTGAGTCTCTGGATCAGATTTTTGCTCAGATCCCTCAATTTCAGCCAGAAAATACCTGAAATCACAGAAAAACACACAAACTCATAGTAAAGTCCAGAAAAGTGAATTTTAACTAAAAACTAATAAAAATATACTAAAAACTAACTAAAAGATACTAAAAACATACTAAAAACAATGCCAAAAAGCGTATAAATTATCCGCTCATCACAACACCAAACTTAAATTGTTGCTTGTCCCCAAGCAACTGAAAATCAAATAAGATAAAAAGAAGAGAATATACTATAGACTCCAAATTATCAATGAAACTTAGCTCCAAATTAGATGAGCGGGACTAGTAGCTTTTTGCCTCCAAACAGTTTTGGCATCTCACTTTATCCTCTGAGGTTCAGAATGATTGGCTTCTTTAGGAACTCAGAATCCAGATAGTGTTATTGATTCTCTTAGTTAAGTATGATGATTCTTGAACACAGCTACTTATTGAGTCTTGGCCGTGGCCCAAAGCACTCTGTCTTCCAGTATTACCACCGGATACATACATGCCACAGACACATAATTGGGTGAACCTTTTCAGATTGTGACTCAGCTTTGCTAGAGTCCCCAATTAGAGGTGTCCAGGGTTCTTAAGCACACTCTTTTTGCCTTGGATCACAACTTTATTTCTTTCTTTTTCTTTCTTTTTCTCTTTCTCTTTCTTTTTTTCGTTTTTCTCCTTCCCCTTTTTTTTTTGTATTCACTGCTTTTTCTTGCTTCAAGAATCATTTTTATGATTTTTCAGATCCTCAGTAACATGTCTCCTTTTTCATCATTCTTTCAAGAGCCAACAATTTTAACATTCATGAACAACAAATTCAAAAGACATATGCACTGTTCAAGCATACATTCAGAAAACAAAAAGTATTGCCACCACATCAAACTAATTAAGCTAGTTTTAAAGATGAATTTGAAATCCTGTACTTCTTGTTCTTTTGTGATTAAAAACAGTTTTCATTTAAGAACGGTGATGGATTCATAGGACATTCATAACTTTAAGGCATAGACACTAAGACACTAATGATCATAAGACACAAACATGGATAAACATAAAGCATAATCTCGAAAAACAGAAAAATAAAGAACAAGGAGATTAAAGAACGGGTCCACCTTAGTGATGGCGGCTTGTTCTTCCTCTTGAAGATCCTATGGAGTGCTTGAGCTCCTCAATGTCTCTTCCTTGTCTTTGTTGCTCCTCTCTCATGATTCTTTGAGGAGGAGGATCTCTTGTTTGCTCCATTCTTTTCTTAGTGATGGGCTTGAGGTCATGCCTTCTCAGTTGAACCGGCTTCCCTCTTGAATTTCTCTTCCATTGGGCGTCCTCTTCACAGATATCTATGAGGACTTGGTCCAACCTTTTGATCAAAGTTGACCCTTCTTCATGGCCACAACTTCATAGAGGTGGTCTTGATGCACCCTTGAGATGAATCTCTCCATCTCCCATGACTCGGAGGTGGAAGCTTTTGCCTTCCCTTTCCTCTTTCTAGAGGTTTCTCCGGCCTTGGATGCCATAAATGGTTATGGAAAAACAAAAAGCAATGCTTTTACCACACCAAACTTAAAAGGTTTGCTCGTCCTCGAGCAAAAGAAGAAAGAAGAGAGTAGAAGAAGAAGAAATGAGGAAGAAGGAAATGGCTTTGTGTTCGGCCATGTATGGGTGGGTTTGGGAGGTAAAGTGGTTTGAATTTGAATGGTGAGGTAGGTGGGGTTTTATGAAGGATGGATGTGAGTGGTGAAGAGAAAGATGGGATTTGATAGGTAAAGGGGTTTTGGGGAAGAGGTAATGAGGTGATTGGTGAATGGGGGAAGAAGAGAGAGAGTGGTGGTGGGGTAGGTGGGGGTCCTGTGGGGTCCACAGCTCCTGTGGTGTCAAGGAAAAGTCATCCCTGCACCAAATGTTGCTCAAAATCACGTTTTGAGCCATTTCTGGCGTTAAACGCCGAGCTGGTGCCCATTCCTGGCGTTTAACGCCAGGTTCTTGCCCTTTTCTGGCGTTTAACGCCAGTCTGGTGCCCCTTTCTGGCGTTAAACGCCCAAAATGATGCCAGACTGGGCGTTAAACGCCCAACTGCTAGCCTCACTGGCGTTTAAACGCCAGTGAGTTCTTCCTCCAGGGTGTGCTATTTTTCTTCCTGTTTTTCATTCTGTTTTTGCTTTTTCAATGGATTTTGTGACTTCTTATGATCATCAACCTACAAAAGACATAAAATAACAAAGAGAAATATATAAAATATAATCATTGGGTTGCCTCCCAACAAGCGCTTCTTTAATGTCAGTAGCTTGACAGAGGGCTCTCATGGAGCCTCACAGATATTCAGAGCAATGTTGGAACCTCCCAACACCAAACTTAGAGTTTGAATGTGGGGGTTCAACACCAAACTTAGAGTTTGGTTGTGGCCTCCCAACACCAAACTTAGAGTTTGACTGTGGGGGCTCTGTTTGTCTCTGATTTGAGAGAAGCTCTTCATGCTTCTTCTCCGTGATGACAGAGGGATATCCTTGAGCCTTAAACACATAGGATTCTTCATTCACTTGAATGATCAGTTCACCTCCATCAACATCAATCACAGCCTTTGCTGTGGCTAGGAAGGGTCTGCCAAGGATGATGGTTTCATCCATGCACTTCCCAGTCTCTAGGACTATGAAATCAGTAGGGATGTAATGGTCTTCAACTTTTACCAAAACATTCTCTACAAGTCCATGAGTTTGTTTTCTTGAGTTGTCTGCCATCTCTAGTGAGATTCTTGCAGCTTGTACCTCAAAGATCCCTAGCTTCTCCATTACAGAGAGAGGCATGAGGTTCACACTTGACCCTAAGTCACACAAAGCCTTTTTGAAGGTCATGGTGCCTATGGTGCAAGGTATTGAAAACTTCCCAGGATCTTGTCTCTTTTGAGGTAATTTCTGCCTAGACAAGTCATCCAGTTCTTTGGTGAGCAAAGGGGAGTCATCCTCCCAAGTCTCATTTCCAAATAACTTGTCATTTAGCTTCATGATTGCTCCAAGATATTTAGCAACTTGCTCTTCAGTGACATACTCATCCTCTTCAGAGGAAGAATACTCATCAGAGCTCATGAATGGCAGAAGTAAATCCAGTGGAATCTCTATGGTCTCATTTTGAACCTCAGATTCCCATGGTTCCTCATTGGGGAACTCAGAGGAGGTTGATGCACGCCCATTGAGGCCTTCCTCAGTGGCGTCCACCTCCTCTCTTTCCTCTCCAAATTCGGCCATGGTTATGGCTTTGCACTCTCCTTTTGGATTTTCTTCTGTATTGCTTGGAAGAGTACTTGGAGGGAGTTCAGTAATTTTCTTGCTCAGCTGTCCCACTTGTGCCTCCAAATTCCTGATGGAGGACCTTGTTTCAGTCATGAAACTTTGAGTGGTTTTGATTAGATCAGAGACCATGGTTGCTAAGTCAGAGGGGTTCTGCTTAGAATTCTCTGTCTGTTGCTGAGAAGATGATGGAAAAGGCTTGCCATTGCTAAACCTGTTTCTTCCACCATTATTGTTATTGAAACCTTGTTGAGGTTTCTCTTGATTCTTCCATGAGAAATTTGGGTGATTTCTCCATGAAGAATTATAGGTGTTTCCATAGGGTTCTCCTAGGTAATTCACCTCTTCCATTGAAGGGTTCTCAGGATCATAGGCTTCTTCCTCAGATGAAGCATCCTTAGTACTGCCTGGTGCATTTTGCATTCCAGACAGACTTTGAGAAATCAAATTGACTTGTTGAGTCAATATTTTATTCTGAGCCAATATGGCATTCGGAGTGTCAATCTCAAGAACTCCTTTCTTCTGACTTGTCCCATTGTTCACAGGATTCCTTTCAGAAGTGTACATGAATTGGTTATTTGCAACCATTTCAATGAGCTCTTGAGCTTCTGTAGGCGTCTTCTTCAGATGAAGAGATCCTCCAGCAGAGCTATCCAAAGACATCTTGGACAGTTCAGAGAGACCATCATAGAAAATACCTATGATGCTCCATTCAGAAAGCATGTCTGAGGGACATTTTCTGATTAATTGTTTGTATCTTTCCCAAGCTTCATAGAGGGATTCTCCATCCTTCTGTCTGAAGGTTTGGACTTCCACTCTAAGCTTACTCAATTTTTGAGGTGGAAAGAACTTTGCCAAGAAGGCATTGACTAGCTTTTCCCAGGAGTCCAGGCTTTCTTTAGGGTGAGAGTCCAACCATATTCTAGCTCTGTCTCTTACAGCAAAAGGGAATAGCATCAGTCTGTAGACCTCAGGGTCAACCCCATTAGTCTTGACTATGTCACAGATTTGCAAGAACTCAGCTAAAAACTGATGAGGATCTTCCAATGGAAGTCCATGGAACTTGCAATTCTGTTGCATTAGAGAAACTAATTGAGGTTTAAGCTCAAAGTTGTTTGCTCTAATGGCAGGGATAGAGATGCTTCTCCCATAGAAATCGGGAGTAGGTGCAGTAAAGTCACCCAGCACCTTCCTTGCATTGTTGGCATTGTTGTTGTTTTTGGCTGCCATGGGTTCTTCTTCTTTGAAGAATTCGGTCAGGTCCTCAACAGAGAGTTGTGCCTTAGCTTCTCTTAGCTTTCGCTTCAAGGTCCTTTCAAGTTCAGGGTCAGCTTCAACAAGAATGCCTTTGTCTTTGTTCCTGCTCATATGAAAGAGAAGAGAACAAGAAAATATGGAATCCTCTATGTCACAGTATAGAGATTCCTTGAGGTGTCAGAGGAAAAGAGAAATAGAAGACAGAAGTAGAAAATTCGAACTTATCAAAGAAGATGGAGTTCGAATTTTGCATTAAGGAATAGTGTTAGTCCAAAAATAGAAGGATGTGAGAAGAAGGGAAGTAATTTTCGAAAATTAAGTAAAAAGATTTTGAAAATATTTTGAAAAACACTTAATTGATTTTCGAAAATAAGAGTGGAAAAGAAATCAAGTGATTTTTGAAAAAGATTTTGAAATTAGAAATCAAAAAGATTTGATTGAAAACTATTTTGAAAAAGATGTGGTTAAAAAGATTTGATTGAAAAGTTATGGTTTTAAAAAAAGATGTGATTGAGAAGATATGATTTGAAAACAATTTTAAAAAGATTTGATTTTAAAAATTAATGACTTGCCTAACAAGAAAAGATATGATTCAAACATTAAACCTTTCTCAACAGAAAAGGCAACAAATTTGAGATGTTGAATCAAATCATTAATTGATAGCAAGTACCTTTGAAAAAGGAAAGAAATTGATTTTGAAAACATTTGATTGAAAAGATATGATTTGAAAAAGATTTGATTTTGAAAAACTTTGAAAACTTGAAAAAAAATTTGATTTGAAAACAAAATCTTCCCCCTTGCACCATCCTGGCGTTAAACGCCCAGAATGGTGCACATTCTGGCGTTTAACGCCCAAACTACTACCCTTTTGGGCGTTAAACGCCCAGCCAGGCACCCTGGCTGGCGTTTAAACGCCAGTCTGTCTTCTTCATTGGGCATTTTTGAATGCCCAGCTTTTTCTGTGTGATTCCTCTGCAGTATGTTCTGAATCTTCAATTCTCTGTATTATTGACTTGAAAAGACACAAATTAAAAATATTTTTGGATTTTTAATAATAAGGAATAATCAAAATGCAACTAAAATCAAATAATAATGCATGCAAGACACCAAACTTAGCAGTTTGTATATCATTGACACTAACAAAATGAGAAATGTAGAGACCCTCAGTTTTAAAAATATAAATATAAATAAATTATAATTTATTTTATAAAATTAGAATTCTTTATTTTTAGAAAAAATTATTTTTTATTATCAGTAATTGAACTAATAATTTTAATTTAATCAAATTCATATTATTATTATTATTATTATTATTATTATTATTATTATTATTATTATTATTATTAATATTGCCGTAAGCATTAAATTGTAGTATAAGTTTATATATATCATATTCATTGCATTATTATTATTATTATTATTATTATTATTATTATTATTATTATTATTATTATTACTACTACTAGCGTTATTCATTGCTAGTTCTACTAAGGAAACCTTATAATATTATAAGTTATACAATTAGATATTGTAACATTATAAGTTACGTTAATATATATGTAAAGAAAGAGTACTCGATCACTTTCATATATATATATATATATATATATATATATATATAATATTATGTTCTTTCTTCTAGTATAAGTCTTGTTTATATATACATATATAACTTACGAAGAAATAAGGCGGTGAAGGAAGACGTGCGTAGCTGAGAGCGAGAAGCGTGAAAACGTAATTCCTTTAGATTTTCGGCTTCGATTTCTTGCAATCTGTAACTCCAATAAAAAATCTAATCCGGTAAGAGTATTCGTAACCTTCTCCTCTACACGTTGGCACCATTTTTGATTAGTGGAAGTTGACAGTGACATAACTCCTCTTTTCTTTGGGTTTGGCTAACGGGAGTTTCAGGAGGTATAAACGATTCTGGACATTTTCTTCTTCGATAGCTCGGTCAAAAAGCTTCTCTGGAGCTTTGAATATTTTGATTTCGTACGAAGGTATGGTTTTGGTTTCTCGTAGTTAATGTTTAGTGTCACGTGAAAACTCAGGCTAGAAGACCTTAAGATAGGAATGAACTGAGTGAATAATTGATGGATTGTGTATATGGTATAAAATGTGAGGTTTAGCTGTTGTCAATAATTTGTTGTTGAAGTTGGTCAATTTGGAAAAAGATTTAATAGTGGTATTTGTTTGATTATGAAATAATTTGTTACTGGAAATGATTTGAGTGACTGAGAGGTGTTTGGTTTGATAGTTGGGACCCTTTAAGGGTGGCAGAAATTTGAGTCTTAGAGAAGATAATGCCAAAATTTCTTTAAGAATTGAAGTTTGATTTGAGGTGGTATTTTAAAAAGAAAAAGATTATTATGTGGCTTGTGTATTTGAGACTATTTATTGACCCTCTGTCGCAAGATGTGACCGGACACTTTAACTCCCCGGATTCCCCCATGGGTATGCATATAAATATGAATATTGAATATTATTGAGCTTGGAGTTTAACTCCATGGAATACTATATTATTGAGCTTGGAGTTTAACTCCATGGAATACTATACTATTGAGCTTGGAGTGTGACTCCATGGAATATTATATTTGAGCTTGGAGTTTGACTCCATGGAATATTATTGAGCTTGGGGATGCGCGCACAGAGGGACTGTCCAATGGTTAACTACCAGGACTTGTCGGGTTGGCTGTATAACCGACAGATGAGACTCATCAGCCATAGGACAGGCATACATCATATGCATTTGTTTGTTTGCTTGAGTTTGCATTGTTTTGGTTTGCTTAACTGTTTAATTCTGCTTATCCACTACTTGTTCTACTTGCTATAAATGCTTCTCTATCTGTGTTTTCCTTGTTTGAGCTGTATGTGTATGTTTTCTTAGAAATTCCTCTTGACGAAGGTGTGAGGAGAGGGTTGTTCCACCAATGTCTCGGAGGATTGGAGGAGTCAGAAAGTGAAGTATTAAGTTAAAGTTAGATTTAGAACTAGAACACCTTAGACAATTTACCTAACTTCCGGTTTAGTTGAATTCTTAAGCTGAAATCTGAGTGTCGAAGTTTTAGGAATGCCTCTGGCTTTCCCGAGACCTTTTATATTAACTATGCGGGCACCTTTACCATACTGAGAACCTCCGGTTCTCATCCCATACTATGTTGTTGTTTTCAGATGCAGGTCGAGAGACACCTCGTTGAGCATTTAGGTATCCTCCTTACGAGCGAAGAACTGTCTTTTGGACTGTCATATTTTGTTTTAGGCTATGTATATATGTTTATAGAATCTCCGCATGTATATTTTGTGTTTTGTCCCTCCTAGAGGTCGACTTGGAGATACAGGGATTTATTTTGTGGTTTGAGTTTTATTTTGGGTTGTATATATACATAATTATGTACTCTGGACGGCCTTAGCTTCGCAGGTCGAGTCTGGAGCTTGCTATCTGAATTTTGGAACTCTGATATGTATATATATGTGTTCAGTTATCTTTCGATTTTACCTATCCGTTTTACGAATATCCATGCGAGTGTGTCACGATTTTCTGTTTATTAATTTGTTTAGCTTGTTCTTCAAGGCTCCTAGATATGATTTCACCCAACTATATCTATGTAGATATCATTTTCTTTTAGAGGTCGTAATACCTTGCCACCTCTGCTTTACGACTTAAGCGTAAGGCCCTGTGTGGTAGGGTGTTACATTATGGTATCAGAGCAGTTCGTTCCTATAGAGCCTGAGGGATGGACTGATTATGCTTCTGGGCATACTCTGGGTGTGTGTATGTGCTATTAGGATATCTGATTGATATATGTGGCATAAACGTTCATGAGCATGCATTTGGAACTTGAAGCATTAGACTTGCGATATTGAGACTGATCAACTTAATATCACTTGTTTGGTGTGTGAAGGGACCAGATGTCGACTCACGGACGCGGTCGCGGCTGAGGTAGAGGTAGGATAGGCACTGTTACTCCTGGCCCGGTAGGAAATGATCCAGTAGACTTCATGGCTGCCCTGGGAAATATGGATGCGGCTATGCAGGCGACAGCCGAGGCACTGGGTAATCAGATAAACCAGGGTAATTACGGAAATAATAATGATGAGGACGGTCCCATGACACTT